>NC_062273.1:18511679-19829179 GCF_916048215.2 Malus sylvestris | reverse complement strand
TACTAAAGTGAAGAGTTATGCAAATCACAAGAGACCATTTTAACTAAAAAACCTAATAAACGCACATTCTTATTTAATCATAAGCATAGGGGTGTGATATCCACACACCCTTCTAATTTTTGGTCGTCGAATCGGATGAATCAAAGAAAATCAACGGACATAAATTAACAAAGGGTGTGTAAGAAGTAAAATGAGATGTGTGGATAGCACACCCCTAAGCATATACTGTAATACCCTGAAAATTTAAATATATGAATTAGATATTCATAATTATGAATATGTGGAGAAAATCAAGAATAAATCAATTTATGGGTATGAAAAATTGAATTTAGAACTTTTAAGGTTTTGTTTCTGGAAATTATTATGAATTATGTTGTGAAATTTATCGTAAGTTGAAAAGACGAAAATGTCCCTGGTTGGCTAAACGTAATTATACGAGGATGTATTTTATCCTCATATATTTTGACATATTTGGATAGAGGACAATTCCACGAGCGTATAGGAGAAAACCGTTGGACAAACAGGGTTATAACAAATGAAATAGAACCGAATGAAACTAGGGGCAAAATAGTCATTTTGTCATGATTTTGGGAAGGTTGCAGATTGGGTTCTGGATGGAAATATGCTACGAGAAGAAAAGAAAAAAGGGGGGGGGGACTAGAGAGAAAGAAAAAGAAGAAAATAAAAGGGGGGGGGGAAGAGACCAATGGGAAAGAAATGAGGAACTTAAGGGTTAGGACTAGCCAATCGAAAGAGGGAGAAGGGAAAGGAAAAGAGAGAAGGGAAGAAGGAGGAAAACATGACCCCTTCAACCCGTTCCCTTTTGTGACCCGACCCGATTGGAAACCTAGGGTTTCCGATGCACTTTTTGGCCAAATTCAGGTGTTTTAAGTCGAGCAACCCTCTAGGAAACACGCCATGATCTTCCCTCTATCAATTTCTCCTTAAAAATGGGAAGAATTTGCCTTGATTGGGTGAAACCTGCACCTGTGGGTGCGGTGGTTTCTTGTCTAACAACCACCAATCCTGAACGTTTTTGTTCGATCACCCCCACCTATAGCTTCATTTTGAGCTCAGGAACAAAGCCCAAACAACTATAGGGGTGGCTGAGCACTGAGAAGGAAGAATCGAAACCGCCCAAATTCTAGGGTTCCGGTGGATTCATGGTGATTTGAGACTTTTCTCGGCCGAATTAGACTTTGGCCTATGTATAAAAGTTGTTCCCCTTGAATTGCTCTACATTTCTCTAAAATTTGAGAATTTTTAGAAATCGTAGAATTTTCTAGCGAGTCGGGGCGACTAACTGACACCTGTGGCGGCGCGTGGCCAGTGGGCCGACGTTGCCTTTTTATGCAAATTTAGGTATTTTAAATATGAAATTTGTAACCATTTAATGTGATTCGATTGTGAAAGTTAATGTTTAATATTTCTGTTTCTAGAATATTTTCGGAAATGGCTATAAGAATGGATTTAAACGGAGCTATGAACTATGATGGTTTGATCCCATTAAAGGGTACATAGGCAGTCTAACAAGAGTTAGATGCTGCCTTAATAATTGAGATTTAATCTTTAGTTGAGAAGTTGATTTAAGAGGAGAAGTTGGTGATAAATTATGAAAATTTAATCGTATGTTTTGGTAAGTTAGTTATGGTTATAGTTTTTTGTGAGGGATTAAGAAAATTAAATAAAGAATCGTGATTATTGAAAGTAATGTAAACAAGAATTTAATTTGGGCCTATCATTGAATTATTTCCCGAAAATAAATATTTCGAAGGTGGGGTGTTACATATACTATCTTTTTTCGACAATAAAAGGGATCCCCTTGTTAAAAGAGCCTCAATGAAAAGCAGCATATCGTTAAGAAAGATACAACAATTAACAAATGGGTAAATTACACTGTACCACCTCAAGTTTGAGGTCTATTACAACCTCATACAACATCTTCAAAACATTTCACTTTCATACCTCAAGTACTATTTTATTTCAATATAATACATTCGTTACATTTTCCATCAATTGATCCGTTAAGAGCTGACGTGGCTGCCACATTTGTGCCATGTGGCTGCCAAATATGGGCCACGTGGCAAATTTTTTTTATACATTAAAAATAGTATAATAATTTACCCTATAAAAAAATATAAAAAAAAAACAAAAACTGAAAACCCATAAACTCATTCCCCCCGACCACCTCCTCTTATCCACTCTCTTCACCTCCCCTCCCATCCAAAAACCCACCCTTTCCCACCCCACCCCCACCTCCTTCACAACCCCCGACCCAGAACCCCTATTTCGGGTCTGAGCTCTTCAACATTGACGACGACTGTGGATGCAAATTTCCGCCTTCTTCTTCTTGGACAAAATTGCACCTACAAAACAATTAACACCTTAGGTCAAGGCCAAGAGCCTCATGCACCCACGATGAATGGCAGGGGGGCTTTGGCCGAAGCACATCCGATGCCAAAGTTAGAATTTAGAGAGAAAAATATTTGGAGAGTTTTTGAGAGTTTTGCAAAAGTGTGGACCTCCTTTTTTAGAAAAAAAAAAGGATCATATATATAGGGAATTGAGGTGGCTGGCCCTTAGAGGTTGTTTGTGTGAAAATGGGTGATTTAATTGGTGATTAATGGATTAATTAGGAATTAATCCATTAATTAGCCAATTAATCTCCATTTATATGGAATAATTTGTAGGTTATGAAATAATTACCTAAGATGAGGATGGATGAGATAATTTGGAATTGGTTACCTTTTTTGGAAACTCTTGGCTTGATGAAAGAATGATTGTCCATTGCTCGCGCGTAGGACAACTGGTGTGTCTCAGGGGTAACTTTGTCATTTTTACCAAAAATCCACGCGTCGCCTTGTGATTATTTTTTTCTTCACAAACGCCCCCACACCTACTGGGCTGCTCGTAGGAAATGGCAATATGTGTAGAGATTTCTTGCTCTAGGAAACTTAGGACTGCTTCTTGTTTTGATGTAGATGTAAACACGGAAATTCCTGCGATGCACGAGACAAGAAACACGTGTACAAAATAATATTTGTATTGATGAATTAGGGGTTACAATCTATTCTACAAATTTAGCCTCTGATTCTATCTTTGCAATGGGTGGATTTGATGTTGTTGGTCCAAAGGGCCGTCGGGGCTTGATCTTGGGATAAACAGTTGTGCAGATTTGTTGACGTCGTGGATCCAAAGGGCCGTCGGGGCTTGATCTAGGGATGAACGAATGATGAACGATGGACACTTTCTTCAAGGGCCGTCGGGGCTTGATCTTGAATCAGCGGAAGTTCTTTAAGGGCCGTTGGGGCTTGATTTTGAATGAGGATTTGACGAAGAACGAAGAGAGCTCTCTTGATCCTTTGGGATTTGCTTGGGAGCTTTGGAGTTTCAAAGCTTCAAGGTTTTGGTGTGAGGTGAATTGGTTATGAATTGGTGTCCTAAAATGAATGCCTTGACCTCCTATTTATAGAATTCCAAAACTTGATTTTTTGGATTTAAATAATTAGATGAAATAAATCATTTCTGCCAGGTGTTGACACGTGTCCTGTTTGAAGACTTTTCCGATTTATTTTGATTTTTCGTTTAGTCACATGCTATGTGTAAAATTTATGTGACACATAAACATTGAAATTTTAATTATTGATCAACATTTATTTTACCAAAATTTCGATGTCTACAAATGCCCCCACTTCAAGGCGCGTCGTATACATGTGCTTGTCACGTGTAGAAGATGCGTTTTGAAGTCCCTTACTGCAGATGTTGATCCAAGGGCCGTTGAGGATTGATCTTGAACTGGGTTGGTGATTTCTTCAAGGGCCGTTGGGGCTTGATCTTGAACTTTGTTTGAAATTTCTTCAAAGACCGTTGAGGCTTGATCTTGAAGGTTGAAATTGGACCACAAGGAGCTTCATGTGGTAGATGATCTTTTGCTTTGGTAATGGGTGAATCGGCACGTATTTTGTTGCTCTTATTGACTTTCCACAGCTTTGATCTTGAACTGGTTCAGAGGATTTTCTGGTTTCCTCCAATTGTTGACTTTCCACAGGCTTATTCTTGAACTGGGTTGGAGGATTTTCTGGTTTCCTCCAATTGTTGAACTGGGTTGGAGGATTTTCTGGTTTCCTCCAATTGTTGACTTTCCACAGTTTATTCTTGAACTGGGTTGGAGGGTTTTCTGGTTTCCCCCAAGGGACTTTCCACAGACTTAATCTTGAGCTGGATTTGATTCAAGGGTGATGGACACTTGATCTTGAATCGGACTTGTAATTTCTTTAGAGGTTGTCAAGGCTTGATCTCGAACTTAAACATGACCACGAGCAGTTTCAGGACATGCCTGCTTTGAAAGATCAAGGAAGTTCGCAGCATTTTCATATGAACCCTGAGCAGTTTGGTCAACGGTATGATCTTCAAGAGTGATGGGCGCTTCTTCCAGTTGGTGACTTAATCTTTAAGGATTTGATTCAAGGGTGGTAAATCGACACGTGTAGCTCACAACGTCTAGCGGGTCGACCCAAGAATTTGAGGGTCGAAACAGGTCCACCAAACCCAGAGTGATTGCAATCCTAATGATATGAGATACTTTTGATTTTGAAGAAGTAACGGATGAATCGACTCGTGTTTTGTTGTGCTTGTCTCTACATGCTTCAATGTATCATTTTCCCTTGCCTTATCTGTTCTTCAGGCAGATGTGGTATTTTCTCTAGAAGCATATGATGTTGAAACAATGGGTACTTCGAGAGCAGTGCTAGGTAAGCAATCAGGGAAGGGTTCCAAGCAGTTGGTTCCAGATCGGAAGTTTGATACCAAGTGCTGTCTGATTGCTTTCTTTCTCCTTGTCCCGCAGGTAAAAACAAGGACAAAGAAAAGAATAGGGAGAAAGCATGATATGAAATACTCTTGCTTTCGAAGAAGTGGTGGCGATTTGACAGCGTTGCACAACGAGGCTTTGTTCTTCGACGATGGTGCCACCAATATGTTTGTTGAAACTTCTCGAGCTCTTGGATTCAACTTGGACTCATTCTGCTGGGTTGGTTGATTGTGCAAGGAAGGGGAGACTTGATCTTGAAGGAAATCAGCACGTTGTTTCCACATGCTTCAAGGTATCATTTTCACTTGCCTTATTTGTTCTCCGGGCAAATATGGCATCTTCTTCGGAAGTACATCAGCAACTGAAGACGAGTACTCAAGAGTAAAGCCAGGTAAGCAACCAGGCAAAGGTTCCCGGTAGTCGGTTCCTTGCCCGGAGTTTGAATGGAGGTTCCGACATATTGCTTTCTTTATCCTTGTCTTTGCAGGTAAGAACAAGGACAAAGGAAAGGACATGGAGAAAGCATGATATGAGATACTCTTGCTTTCTACCCTGGTGATATGAGATACTTTTGCTTTGGTGTCATTTGTTTGCAGAGGTACTCCAGGAGAGGAAGAAAACTGGGTATTTCGAGAGGCTTTGCTGAGAGTGTACCCTCAGAAATGAGGAAGGGTTGGGCATTTTTGCAAGTCTGCCTTGCTATGGACGGTGTAGGTGGACAATTATAGGAAGTTCTTTAATACCTGTAGAGGTACTATTCTTTCACTCGTGTTGGCAACCATTGAGTGATTGATCAGTATGGCTCCACGCGCTTTCTTCTTTATCAGAAATCTTCGACAAATTGCCCGTAATTTCCGCAAAACTAAGTGTGCATGTGACAGGTGCTGACGAGGCTGAAAAAGACTGGCGCCTCTTCGATATCTGAGATCGGCGCTTCGACAAATTATCCGTGATTTTCGCAAAGCTGAGTGTGCATGTGATAGGTGTTGACGAGGCTGAAAAAAGACTGGCGCCTCTTCGATATCTGAGATCGGCCCGTGGTTTCTGAGCAGCCCAGCTTTTGAGAAAGCAGACGTCTCTTCGATCTCTGAGCTTGCCTCTTCGATTTCTGAAGCTTCGTCGAGTGCTGATTTTAAAAGAGAGGCACACATCACATTCCAAAGCACACTTGAATTTTCCGCCTGTAGAAGCTCCCTACTTGCACTTCTAAGAACTTGATTTGTCCGACCTCTTCTTTTTCTTCACACCTTCGAAAATGTCTTGCCCTTCTGACCGTCGTCTTAACTTGAATGTCGGGGAAGATAGTGACATATCTTTTTCAAACAACATTTGGCAGCCGTCCTTCGTATCTCCCAATGGTCCTCTTACAGTTGGGGATTCTATGATGATGAACGATACAACCGCTTCGGTGGTGGCCAGAAATTTTCTCACTCCTAGAGACACTAGGATACTTTCCAGGTGGTCCGACGAGCTGGCTGTTCAGGACTCTCTAGCCTACAGTGTCCGATGTGCAGGTTCAGTTTCAAACATGGGCCAACGTCTTCTTGCTCGATCTCTTCAGGTTGAGTCGTTGATGGCTGAGGTGGCCAGTCTTCGGCAAGAGGTCAGGGAGTGAGATGAGAGTGCTTAGGCACGAGAATAAAGAGTTGCACATGCTCGTAACTAATTACTCAACAAGCATGAAGAGGAAGCTTGACCAGCTGCAGGAGTCCGAAGTTCGGATTCAGAGTGATCATTAGAGGTTTGTGGCGTTACTCCAGCGGCAACTTCTGCCTTCGTCCTCTGGCGCTTCACCAAGTGTTGAAGCTCCAGATAATCAATCTCTGGTGCTTTGTCTTTCTGGAGCTCTGCCGAGTGATGAGGCGCCACCTGATCATCCTTGAAGATCCCTTCCTGTAAATTTGATTTGACTTTTTTTTTTTTTTTTTTTTTTACACACTTGTAATTTATTTTAGAGATATCAATGGACATGCTTTATTTTATTCAGTATGTTGTGCTAAATACAAATAAAATGTATATCTGACTAAAATGCGTTACTTCCTTCTTTTTCTTCTTTTTTTTATTTATTTTTTAAAATTTATTTTTTATATTTTTTTTAGATGGTGCTTGACACATCCATTTCCTTTTAGATGGTGACTAATGCAGTATTCTTTCACCTTTTTTTTTTGGCACTTTCTTTTTTGTACACAATCGTATTTTCCCAATGCACTTGGCACTTTCTTTTTTGTACACAATCATATTGGCACTTTCTTTTTTGTACACAATCATATTTTCCCAATGCACTTGGCACTTTCTTTTTTGTACACAATCATATTGGCACTTTCTTTTTTTGTACACAATCATATTTTCCCAATACACTTGACACTTTCTTTTTTGTACACAATCATATTTTCCCACACGATCATATTTTCCCAATGCACTTGGCACTTTCTTTTTTGTACACAATCATATTTTCCCAATGCACCATCATATCACCTCTCATTTTGGTTTTTCTTTTCCAGGCACGGGTGGTCATTTGCACAGTTTGCACAGTCACGGACCTGCGTTTTGAATAGCCACCGCATTTCATTTGCTTCTCCTGGGACCTTTATATATATATATGTGTGTGGGATTGCTCATTTGCTTGTACACTCATTACACAGCTTCAGCCACTGCGTTGCTTATTGCCTTGCATCACCACTGCACCATTGTCCAGCAATCCTGCGCTGCTGCTTTTACTTGGTGAGTCACTTGAGTATATATATGTGTGTGTATATATATATATATATATATATATATATATATATATATATATATATATATACGGAAGGCTGCTGTTGTAGTTTGCTTTATCGTTGTTGCAGTTTGCTTTATTACCGTTGCAGTTTACTTTATCACCGTGCATACATATGTAATATAATGTGCTTTGCCCTCTGCAATTCCTTCATGCTCCTTTTACTTGGTGAGTCACATGTGTGTGTGTGTGTGTATATATATATATATATATGTCTTTTGAGCCGTGCATACCATTTCCATCTTTTGAGCCATGCATATATGTATATATATATTTGTCCCATCACCATCACCATTTGCGTCCTTATATATATATATGTTGAGGTTGATCGTCTTGTCACCATCTCCATTTTGTGCACTTGTCCCATCACCAAACCATGCACACATATGTCTATATATATATAACGTACAATGTGTGTGTCCCCATTGATGGATTTCTTTGTTTGTAATGTCAGGAATTTTTTTTTATTTTTTTTAATCTTGAGAAGGCAGAGCTTGACGCCAGGATCTTCGCAAAGCTTTTAGAGCCGTGGTAGCAGGCCGTGGGTGTGCTTGTGTAAAAGACTGCAACGAGGTTTCACTGTGTAGTGCCTTTTGACCACAGTTTTCCCTCGGTGGCGCGCTGTCGTGTGGTACGAGAAACTGCTTGCGTAATCGCTGCGGGTTTGCGTAGTGCGATTGTGTAGCATTTTGGTTTCTTTTGCCACTGTAACGTGCCTTGAAGGACCATCCTGTAGCTGCCATCTTTGTCGTGCTGCTCAAGTTTTGTGGCTGATTTGTGGTCATGGTATTTTTCAAATGTTTTAGGAACAACACCATCACCATTCTTGCAAAGGAAGGCGATTCACAAGATGAGGGAACAACGTTGAAGCTTTACCCGTCTCTAACTGGTCCTAAGGCGTTTGCTTTTCCCGTGAAAGACAATTCCATGCATATTAAGTCATGGTCTTCTGAAGTATCTTGGGAGGTGGTAGACACTGTTCAACCAATTACGAAGAAAAATGCGTGCACATTGAGGGTTCTTATTTTGAATCATTCGCACCATGCTCGTGACCATCACCCGGCCTTGTTTAAGCTTCTTGGTGATCACATTCGCAGCGGAGCCATGGCTTGGAATGGTACCCTGTCGACTACTGGAGAAGCCGTCTTTGATGAGCTTTATTGGGAGTGGCTTGAAGATGTCTTAAGCCGATCTAAAGATGTGCTTACTAAAGTGGGCATTTACCACGCTGTGTACGCATCTTTGTTTAGTTATGATTGTCATCATTCCGTCATTCGAGCGTTTTTTGAGCATTGGTGTTCAGGGACCAACACACTTCACACTGCGCAAGGGGAGATGTCAATTTCACTGTGGGATTTTCACAGGATATGAGGCTTGCTGATCCATGGTAAGTTTTATGACGAGGTCGTTCCCAGGGCGGAGGAACTTTCTCTTTGCAATAGCCGAGGATTACCTGCGAGTTGCCGCTATTTGTTTTGGGCGTATCACAAGCTTTTCCAGGATGCTCAAGGTAAATCAGGCGTGAGGATTTCCTCATGGATCCGATTTTGGTACTGGGAGGCCATGAGGTATAAGAGGTCTTCGAAGAAAAGTTGTCGTAACAAGACCACTAGGCCAAATGGAGACTCAGACCCGTCCGGTGTTATTGGCTCAACCAGGCGTCGCTCTTCTGATGAGTTGAGAGCGTTTGAGGATCTTGGCATAGTATCAGAGCATGTGGATGAGTCTTACCTAGCTGCTTTTTTAGCTTGTTGGCTTTGTAAGTTTGTTTTCCCGACAGGCGACGTCAACTTAGTTCGTCCTGGAGTTTTCAAAATTGCTAGCAAGATGGCTGCAGGTGAGTCTTTTAGTCTTGTTATTCCGGTTTTAGCCAACATTTACAATGGCTTGAGCATTGTTTCGAACTCGGCAAGCACTGAAGATCGTGCTGCGGTGCTTCCTTACCATTATGTGTATGGTTGGTTGGGTGAATATTTTGGCACTCACTTTTCTTTGACGGCTCTAGACAAGTCAATGCTTTCTTCATCGACTGCAGCCAAGATGGGGCATTTGATGACGAAGTATTCTAGCGTGCTCTTCGCGAAAGGCCTTGATGATTTACAGGCACGAGCGCTATTTGAAAGTTATAAAGATTTGAGGATGAACCTCTTAGCGAGAGTTGGCTCGGCGCGGCGAGGCATCGTAGATAATTCACATCTCCACTCGTCAGACTTGTCTTATCTTATAAGTCTTCGTTCGGGGTTTGTTTCTTTGCGGCAAGAAGACCAGTGCATTGTTCAGCCATATAGTCTTCACCATTTTAGCAGGCAATTTGGTTTTGTCCAAAACTTGCCAGGCAAGCTGAAGGAAAAGAACCAATCAGCATCCTTGCAGGCCGTGTATATGCATTGGGAGTCTTGTACTCGTGCACGTACAAATGCTGTTATCACGCTGCCAGTCAAGGACGAGTTCAAGAGTAATCCAGTGACCCGTGTTTATGCTCGTTGGTGGTCAAAGGTATATTATAAGAACTTGGGGATGGCAAGTGGTACCAATTCTTCTTACTCGGGCAATGATATGTCGAGAGAGGGCTGTCATGTGGTTCCTATGCAAGCGGTAGCTCTTGATTGCACCAGTGCGGCTCCCTTACAAGATAGACCTGTAGCTTTAGCTCCTCAACGCCCATGCTTGTCTCCTCGACATCCGGATGCTTCTGAAGAGGCGGGAGATGAAGTTGACTCACACGAAGATGGATTTATTTTGCAACAGTGTCAACAAGAGCCAAACAAGCGACCACTTGAGGATGCTCAGGTTGACAGTGATGTCAGTTTTCGTCATAAGAAGAAATAAGTGTTTAGACCTCCTCTACTCGATGACTATGTGCCATTTGAGAAAGATGTATGTATTTCATTCCCTCTCATGATTTCTTATGCTTTCATTATTTTGCTTTCGTTTCTAACATCTTTCTTTGTCTTCTTTAGGTTGGGCCTTCTTGTTCTTTTGATTTGGCAACTGCAGATGTTTATTCCTATATGGAGATGCTATTTGCGGGCAAACTACCTACAGACAGGGAGATCGGGGATCCGCCTGGTGCAGAGCTTGTTCCAAATCCGCCGAACTTCCCAAGTTTGCCATGTGTAGGTAAAGGTATGCAAGAACCCATCATGTGTCCAACACCTTTGCCAGCTAGCTCTGAGATCTCTTTGAGAGGGCCGAACCTTAGCGGTACTGAGCAAGTCATCCATCGCATCAGTCTTAGTGCGGCAATGGATGTCAAGAGCCATATAGAGGAGAGGATTTCTAAGTGCCCGTTGGAAGACCTTATGTTGCTTAATGAAGATTTGTCGAAGCTTGTTTCTGTTATTGACAACCTTAACATTAACTCTTCATCCTTGAAGATCAAGATTGCCGAACTTATGGCCGCCTCGACTGAGTATTCTTCCTTGCGTGCCATTTCCTTGGAGAAGTTGAGTCCAGATGTTAGAGCTCATTAGCTAGCAATAATAAACTCATCACTGGCTCAAGTCCAGTCTTCTCAGCAAGCTGCTTCGGGAGATTATCAAGTTACAGAGACTTCTTTATCTTATGTCCAGGTGCGTCTAGATACGTTGGCGAGAGAGAGAAAGCAGTTGGTAATCGAAGCATCGCAACTTGAAAGTGTTCTCGCGGAGCAAGGAACTACACTTTCTCAGTACCAAGAGGAGATTTCACGCCTAGAACGAGATAAATGCATAATTATGGAGTTGCCCATCTTGTCTCCCACCGAGGCAGAGACTTTGAAGACTTTGGAAAGCTTGCTTGAAGATCGTCTTCATAGTTTTGGGGACATAGTTTTCAAGTAGTATCTTTTTTTTTTTTTTTTTGTGTAATATGGCTTTTGAAGTCGACTCCTTCTTTCAAAGAAATAAAGTATTTACATTCTTGAATTTGCTCTTCATTCTTTAAAGTGTTTTTTTTTAATTTTTTTATTTTTTAGATGGTGTGACTGTACTTGAAGTTTTGACGTTTCAATTTGCCTACGTACCCTCTGTTGAGGAGAGATCAAGTCATAACGTAGTTCAAATGCATTTTTTTTCTGATGATTTTGCGGGCCAGGAGCTTTGGTTGTCGCCTTTTAGGGGTAGTAGCGCTTCAAGAATCTTCCATTGATAGGGCCAATCTTCAAGCCGTCTTCTGCCATGATTAAGTAGGCGCCGTTGGTGTAAACGTCTTGTATTAATTATGGTCCATCCCACTTTGATGTGAACTTGCTTTTCGTCTTGTGAGTTGTGATGATAGGCCTACGCAATGCGAGGACGAGATCTCCAGTTTGGAAAGACCTTGGGCGGACCTTCTTGTTGAATGCCTTGGATAACCGTGCTTGGTAGCATTCCAAGTGTTGTTGAGCTTCGAGCCTTCTTTCGTCGAGTGCTTCCAACTCTTGAAGGCGCAACTTTGCATTCTCCTTCTCAGTCAAACCTTCTTGTATAGCCATTCTCAGTGAGGGGATTTGACTTTCGAGCGGTAGAACAGCTTCCACACCATATACAAGAGAATAAGGCGTAGCTTGGGTAGGAGTCCTATGTGTCGTCCGATATGCCCAAAGTGCTTCGCTTATTCTTTCATGCCAGTCTCTCTTTGTTCGACCGATCACCTTCTTTAAGAGATTGCACAATGTTTTGTTAAATGCTTCTGCAAGACCGTTGGCCGGGGCATGATACATGGAAGACTTGTGCTGCTTGAACTTGTATTTCTCACATAGCTCATCCACGAGTCGGTTGGAGAATTGCTTTCCGTTGTCAGTGATGATGTAGCGAGGCACCCCATATCGGTGGATGATGTGCTCCTTGATGAAACGGACGACAGTTTCCTTATTTACTTCCCTTAGGGGTATGGCTTCAGCCCACTTGGAGAAGTAATCTGTTGCAGCTAGGATGTAAGCTTCTCCTGCAGATGATTTCGGAGTAATTGGTCCTACGACGTCCAATCCCCATGCATCGAATGGCCATGAAGCAGCTGTAGGGTGTAATGGCTCAGGTGGTTGGTGTATGAAGTTGGCGTGGAATTGGCAGGCTTGGCACCTTTTGGCATGTTCCAGGCAGTCATTTACCATGCTTGGCCAGTAGTAATCCATTCTTTTGAGCTGGAAATGTAGCTTTGGTCCAGATTGATGTGCTCCGCATACGCCTGAGTGTGCTTCTTCCATGGCTTGATTAACTTCTTCCTCACCTAGGCATCTCAGAAGTACTCATTCGAAAGAGCGTCGGTAGAGTGTTTATTTGTAATAGAGGAAGCGAGGTGCTCGTCGACGTATTTTGGAGCGGTGTTTAGGATCATCTGGAAGTTTTCCATGCTCTAAGTAATCGATCAGCGGTTGTCTCCACTCTTCAACATCGACTGGAAGTACTGAGATGACATTTGTATCATCTAGTAGAATTTCAGTGACGAGGGGGATCACCCATCTTTGGCAGACTGGCACGTCTGCAGCTTCATCTTCTCCTAATGTCATGCTTGAGGCTAGGTTGGCAAGAGCGTCTGCCATTTGATTTTCTTTTCTTGGCACATGCTCTAGTGTCACAGTCTCAAACTCTTGTAACAGTTGAGTTGCCAGCCGAAAGTATGGGATGAGATCATCTTTCTTCACCTCATATTCAGTTAAGAGTTGATTGATTATGAGCTTGGAGTCGCCAAATATCTTAAGGGCTGTGATTTCCATATTGATCGCCATTTGGAGTCCGATGATCAGTGCTTGGTACTCAGCGACATTGTTGGAGCATAATTCGCTTAGTTGAAAGGAATAAGGTAATATATGCCTTTGCGGCGACATGAATACTACTCCTGCCCCTGCTCCGTCTGCTCGTGCAGATCCGTCGAAGAACATCGTCCATGTCGGGAAGATGTCGATGTAGAACACTTCCTCGTCAGGCAAGTCGTCTGAGATTTTCCAATCAGCTGGGATTTGGTGATCGGCAAGAAAGTCTGCCAGCGCTTGTCCCTTTACGGCTTTAGCTGGGACGTAGATGATCTCATATTGGTTAAGAAGCAGCGCCCATTTAGCGAGTCGCCCTGTCAAGACGGGTTTGGACATGACGTATTTGACCGGGTCAGCTTTTGCAACCAAGTGGATGGTGTAAGCATGCATGTAATGCCTGAGTTTCTGGATGGCGAACACCAAGGTAAGGCACATCTTTTCTATTGGGGAGTAGTTCAACTCGGCGCCGGTAAGGGTTCGGCTGAGGTAGTAAAGCGCTCATTCTTTCTGGGATTCATTCTCTTGCGCCAAGAGTGCTCCAACTGAACTTTCCTGAGCGGCGATGTACAATATGAGTGGTTTCCCGGGCACAGGCGCCCCCAAGACAGGTGGACTTGACAAATACTTTTTTATGCTTTCAAAAGCATTGTGGCATGCTTCGTCCCATATAAACGGAACATCATTCTTCATGAGTCGGCTGAACGGTTGACAACGCCCTGCAAGGTTAGAGATGAAGCGTCTGATGAAGGCAAGCTGTCCTTGTAGACTTTTCAGCTCATGCAGGTTTCTTGGCTCAGGCATGCTTTGAATGGCCTTGATTTTTTATTGGTCCACTTCAATACCACGGTGCTTGATAATGAAGCCGAGGAACTTTCCGGAGGTGACGCCAAACGCACATTTTAACGGGTTCATCGCAGCCTTTCGAACACTACTCACAAATCCTTCAAGTGATCTGATCTTTTCTTTGTTTTGACCACCACATCATCCACATAACATTCTACGTTCTTGTGTAGCATGTCATTAAAGATTTTCTGCATTGCTCGTTGATATGTAGCTCCAACGTTCTTTAGGCCAAAGGGCATCACCTTGTAACAGTAGATACCTTTTGGAGTGCGGAATGCTGTTAGTTCCTCATCTTCGAGAGCCATACGAATTTGATTGTATCCAGAAGAGCCGTCCATAAATGACAGTGCCTCGTGGCCAGTGGTTGCGTCCACCATGATTTCGATGATTGGTAAGGGGAATTCGTCTTTCGGACAAGCGTCATTGAGGACCCGGAAGTCTACGCAAACACGTATTTGTCCAGATTTCTTAAGGACGATGACGATGTTGGAGATCCACTTGGGGTATTGCACCTCTCGAATGAATCCTGCTTCAATTAGCTTGTCAATCTCTGCCTTGATTTGTGGAATGAGCTCGGATCGATAGCGCCTTTGAGTTTGCTTTATTGGTCGTGTTCCAGGCTTGACTGCAAAATGATGCACAGCGATGACAGGGTCAAGGCCGGGCATTTCTTTGTAAGTCCAGGCAAAGACGTCTTTGTACTCTGATAGCAGTTGGTAGTACTCCTCTATCTCGTCTGCTCTTAGCAGTGCACTTACAAAGATAGGTTTTTGCTCATCTTTTGTGCCCAAGTTGAGCTCCTTGAGATCGTCAACCGTGGCTTGCCCCCCATCCTCAAGTTGTGGTGGTGCAGCAGTGACATCTTCTTCAGGGGTCTCGTCTTCTTTGCCTTCTTGGATCGTGATGTGGAAGACATCTTGGACTTCCTCTTTAGTGTCGTCCTCTTGGGTTTGTTGGTATGCAGATTGTCCAGTATGGATGATGGTGCGCCTTCTTACTATCAGTGGTCCATTTGCGTTAACCTCTAAGATTGCTTGACGCTTCATCCTTGAAGGAATTGAGCTTCGAATATCGCCTTTTTCTGCTAGCCTGTCGAGCTTTTCTTCCTTTGACGTTGTTTCCTTATTTCCAGAAAACTTCATGTTGTCTTCAAATCTTTCCAAAGCTGACTGACGAGGAGGAGAGCTAGCCATATTGTTTTGCTTATTAGGTTTTGACAACCTTTCAAAAATAGAGCTTCGGGATGTTGGCCTGTTAAGCCTCTTGAAGACGGAGGTTCGGTTTTAACCACCAATGTGATCAAGGGCTGACGTTCTGGGTCTTGAACGTTTCATCCTATCGAAGATTGGCGTTTGAGGGGCAGATTTAGGCTCATCTCGATCTTGTTCAATGCTCACACTAATGTGTTGAGTGCTAGCATTTTTCGCTTTGCTTGAAATCTTCACGGGTGCATTTGGTGTGAAGCCAAGTCCAGCTTTGTTGTTGTTAATTCCGTAACCATGCTTCTTCAACTTCTTTTGAGTCTCAGTGAGGTCATGTTCTTTATTGTTGACGGTGTTTGAAACCTTTTTTCCAGGATTCGAAGAAGAAGGGAAGTCGTACCCAGCTTTTGACATGAGTTTGTAGGCGTTTGGATCAAAACCTTATTCGGTCCTCTTGGTTGGGAGAAAGCTTGGTTCCACCCCTTTTGGTAGAGCTTTTACGAAGCCTTGTGGTAATCTTGTAGCCTTAGCGTTGCTTAGCTGTGTCAGAGGTAACACTGCATTCGTTTTGAGCAACTTTACATTATCCATGTACCGTTGTGCATCGGCTTTGCTTGCTTCGGTTTTGAATGGGGATTGACCATTCTTTCTTCTTGACATCGGGATGTATCGGAAAACGGGTGTGTTTAGTACATTTGAAGGCGTCCTACTCCCTTTGGTTGTTGCAGGTTTAGCAAGCTCATTATCGTTCTTGCTTGAAGACGACATGGCTTCTTCTTCTTGCTTCTTGGGCATGGCTTGCCACTCCTGCTTTTTAGGTGTTGCTTTACCCGTGGATTTGATCTCTTTTGGAAGAGCTTTGAGCACCATGTCTTCATCCATGTAGAACTTGGCGTCTGCGAAATATGATTCGGCTTCGGTGAATGGTTTGGTGTCGCCATAGATCACCTTCACTCATTCTCGGTAGAATTTCAAGCATTGGTGAAGGGTGGACGTTACTACTCCATTTGCATGGATCCAAGGCCTTCCTAAGAGCAAACCGTAGGAAGTTCTTGCATCAATCACGTGGAATATCGTGCTTGACTTGAGCTCACCAATAGTCATCTCCACTCGGATCATGCCCATCGCTTTTTGTCCTCCTTAATTAAAACCTTGGATTAGTAGACGACTTAAGGACAGTTCATCCGCCTTGATGCCGATTTTAGTCATTGTTGACTTTAGCATGATGTTTATGGCTGATCCACCATCCACAAGCATGCGGTTAACTTTGTGCTCCCTTACGTACCCAGAGACGAATAGATGACAGTTGTGAGGCTTGGATCCTAGCAGCAAGTCTTCGTCGGTGAAATGGATTGTGTCCTCGATGGCACAGCATGTGGCATATTCATGTGGTCAAAGCTTGAAGCCTTCGTTCTTGCTTTCTTGCACTTCGTGGTCATTGGGACTTTCCAAGACCGCTGCTAATGCTATACGCATCTTCTTTGGTAATCGTAACGCTTCCTCAATGCTAAAGTATGTTGGCAGACCTTTTTCGAACGTGAGAATTTTTTCTCCCTCAGTGATGATATCTTTGCCTTTTGAAGGTTCTTCTATTTCTACTTCGACCATGTGGCATGCAGCGATAGTGCACTGTTGGAAGAAGTCATTCGGGAAGTACTCATGCAATGAGACAGGAATGCGTGGCTCTTGCTCCATAGGTTCCCCAACATACATTGGCTTATCAACTTTTACGTTTCTTTTGGGCTTCCTACTGTTGCGGCGACGGTGCTTTCTCACATGTTCCACCTTTTGTCTTATGGCTTGTGGTTTTGGTTTCCTTATTTTTTTGTAGGTCACCAATGTCCATCATTCTTCATCATCGGCATGTGCATCTTGTTCGTTTGCCCCCGGTGATGGTTGCGCAGAAGGTATCGTGTAACTTGAACATTGATAGAAATGGTCAGGTGCTGCTTAGAGAGGCACGGGATCGAAAGATCCAAATGCAATTGTAGTAGTATGTGTCGCGGCCGTGTCTTCGAGGTCGAGCTCGATTCGCCCTTATTGTGCTAGCTTCATGATGAGCTCTATGAGGACGAAGCATTTACCTACAGGATGGCTCACGATTCGATGGTACTTGCAGTATTTAGGATCGTTTATGCGATTCATTTCTTCAGGCCGCTTGCATTCGGGTAGCTCGATTACCTTCTTTTCTAGCAAGTCGTCTAACATTGCATCCATGTCTGAGTCAGGAAAAGGGTATACCTTTTGCTCCAATTCCCTCAAGGTGCTTTTGTACCTTTCTTGGGTGCGAGGAGGCTCACTTTTCTTTATCTCATTTTCTTTGGTTTTGGAGGAGATCTTGATAGGCGCGGATGCGGTCTTGACGGGCGCAGTGCTGACAGTGAACACTTCCTTGGGGGGTTTCTTCCCAGTCTTGTCTACATTTGGGGAGAACACCTTATCCTTCTTGAAGTCGGTGATCGGCTCTTTCTTCCCGTGATGGGCAATACTTAGCTCCATGTCGTGGGCACGGGTGGCTAACTCTTCAAATGTCCGTGGTTTGATGCTTTGAATGATATAGTGTAACCCCCATTGCATGCCTTGGACGCACATCTCAATCGAAGAGATATCCGAGAGCCTGTCCTTGCAGTCGAGGCTCAGATTGCGCCATCGATTGATGTAGTCCACGACTGGCTCATCCCTCCATTGCTTCGTGCTTGTCAGCTCTAGCATGCTCACGGTGCGGCGGGTGCTGTAGAAACGGTTGAGGAATTCCCTTTCCAACTGTTCCCAGCTGTTGATGGATTCGGGCTCCAGGTCTGTGTACCACTCAAAGGCGTTTCCTTTTAACGAGCGCACAAACTGCTTGGCGAAGTAATCTCATTCCGTCCCTGCATTGTTGCAGGTTTCGACGAAATGTGCGACATGTTGCTTCGGGTTTCCTTTTCCATCAAACTACATGAACTTTGGTGGTTGATAACCCCTTGGCATCTTTAGGGCATCAATCTTCTTGGAGTAGGGCTTTGAGTAGAACGATGAGGTATATGAGCTCCCTTTGTACTGCGCCTTGATGGTGTTGGTGATCATCTCTTGCAGCTGTTGGATAGAAAGAGATCCCATGAATGCCGCTGCTTGGCCTGGCTCCGGCTTCACATCGATTTTCTCCACCGGAGGCTCTTCATCCTCGTCGTTTTCCTTCTTTACTGAATCATCCCCTTGCTCGATTTTTACGTCGGGCTTTACGTCTAGTTGGTTGACTAGTGCGGCGATTTGTTGGTCATTTTCTTCCACAATCCGTGTTAGCCTTGCGATCGCTTCATTCATATGAGCCAGCTGTTCATCGATTGAAGTCGCTCCAGTAGTCATGACTTGCATGGCTGAGTTACCGCTTGAGTCGGCATCAGAAAACATGCAACCAGAGTACTTCATTGGGCTTTCCTTCCTTGGCGCCCTTAGCGAGGCCAGGGTGATCACGGGTTCGTGCCTCAGGTGCTCTTGTTCCTTCGGTGGAGTTGATGCAAGGGTGGAAGAGGCGGCAGAAAGAGCTCTTGCCTTGCTTCGAGTTGTGATGCCCGAAGTGACACCGCCTGCGGTGATGACGCTCTTGTTCCTTGCATTGGCTGCGAGAACAACTTGAGCCTTCTTTGATGCCATTTGTGCTTTTTGCGGATTCAAAGATAGAGATGAGAGGTAAAGATGGTCCCACTGGGCGTGCCAAATTTGTAAACACGGAAATTCCTGCGATGAACGAGACAAGAAACACGTGTGCAAAATAATATTTGTATTAATGATTTAGGGGTTACAATCTCTTCTACAAATTTAGCATCTGATTCTATCTTTGCAATGGGTGGATTTGATGTTGTTGGTCCAAAGGGCCGTCGGGGCTTGATCTTGGGATAAACAGTTGTGCATATTTGTTGACGTCGTGGATCCAAAGGGTCGTCGGGGCTTGATCTAGGGATGAACGAATGATGAACGATAGACACTTTCTTCAAGGGCCGTCGGGGCTTGATCTTGAATCAGCGGAAGTTCTTCAAGGGCCGTTGGGGCTTGATTTTGAATGAGGATTTGACGAAGAACGAAGAGAGTTCTCTTGATCTTTCAGGATTTGCTTGGGAGCTTTGGAGTTTCAAAGCTTCAAGGTTTTGGTGTGAGGTGAATTGGTTATGAATTGGTATCCTAAAATGAATGCCTTGGCCTCCTATTTATAGAATTCCAAAACTTGATTTTTTGGATTTAAATAATTAGATGAAATAAATCATTTCTGCCAAGTGTTGACACGTGTCCTGTTTGAAGACTTTTCCGATTTATTTTGATTTTTCGTTTAGTCACATGCTATGCGTAAAATTTATGTGACACATGATGTGAAAATTATGTTGACACTCAAATTAACCCTCTTTTTATCAATTGTAGCAAGTATGTAAGTAGGGATCGTTCTAGGCCGGGGATTAGGAGGGATTGCAAAATCACTTGGACTTGACTCAAAAACGTAAAAACAAGTTTAAAACACTAACTAGACTCAAAGAATGTAAAACTAAACTTTAAAACACTAAAACAAACCAAAAGACTCAAAACAGCAAATAAACACTCAAAACTGCCTTAAAACCACTTTCTGGGCAGTTTTGGACACTAGGGAAGAATTTGGACGAAAATTGGTTTAAACTTGACTCAAGACACCTAAAAACACAAACTAAATGGGTTTCTAACTAATATGACACTTAAAACTAAAGGGGGATTGATTTTGGACGAATTTTGAAAACAAAACAAAACTTTGTAAATTGAAAAGACTCTAAAACGAATTTGGTTTAAATGGATGGATGGAAGGCTAGCTAAGGGGTTCATCTCCACACATGTCACACTTGCATATAAAACGATCTCTAATTGCTTTTCAATAAACCATGAATTCCCAACTCCCCAAGTTAATTAGGTCCGCTTAAATTAACCTTCAGATTTTCCTAATGTTATTGAATTGGATGATTGCATACGACAACCCAAAGCATTCCCCACAAGTCCCCTACATGATTGCATAATAGAGATACAAGCAAGAATCATTAAGTTCTATGAAAACCATAAGCATTGACGAAGCACTTGTTACTATGATTGCATGAAACTTATGCCAAGAATTTACTTAACACGATTGTGATCAACAACCTTTACTACTTGTGAATATAAGTTCATAACGATTAGGTGAAATTCCCTTATATCCTAGCATCAAATTCATGCATGCAAACTAAGTGTCGACCCTCAATCAACATACAAGAATAAGTTTTAATTCACATAGATAAGCAAATTGAAATCACAACTTATGAAACGCAATTAGAAGTAATCAAATCATATAGCAAGCATAATCATGGTTTCGAATCCTCCCCTAGCCAAGGGGGGTTTAGTTCCTCATACTCGCAAATAAACAAAGATAAATAAATTTAAACATTAAAACAAAGATAGAAAACACCTAGAAACGCTCCACAATCCAAGCTCCTTGAATGGCATGCACGGCTCCAAGTTGTCTTCCTTCTTCTCCTTGCAAACTCACGGCACACAAGGTATGTTTGGGTGAATGGTGTAGTGAAAATATGGTAGAGGATGGTGACTAAATGGTGCAGCAAAAGATGGTATTTATAGGCTGAAATTCGCAGCCCCTATGTAGCAAAGGAAAAGGATTTAAAAGCCTAATTTGTATAGGATAATAACACACAATCCTTGAAGGAAAAGGTTAAGGCTTTTAGAAACCAAGGGGGAAAGGAATAATCAGGTTTCTAGAAGTTCTAGAAAGGTTTGGGGCGTCACTTTTGTAGGACAAGGGATAAGGCCTTCTAGAAAGGTTGTTTTGTGGCTGATTTTTAGAAAAAACAAGGGATAAGGTGTGGCACCTTTGTAGGAGTGGATAAGGGCTTCTAGAAACCAATTTTAATGTGTCCTAATCTGAAAATAAATCCCCCATGCAGCTGGAATTAAATTAGGATAGGATTAGGATAGGATAAGATAAGATAGGATTGGATAGGATAGGGTTTGGATAATGTTTTGGATAAGGTTTCTTCACTTGAGCTGATTCTTTGGCTTCAACTTCCCTTCTTCAAGTAGGAAACCTTGTTTGAGTAGGAAACTTCAATCTTCTAGGAATCCAACTTCAACTAGGAATCCATCTTCAACTAGGATTTCATCTTCAATTAAGCACTTTCCCACTTCAATTAGGAATCTTTGTATCTTCAATTCTTCAACTTCAAAACACATTCCTAGCTTCATCAATCCTTCAAATTCGTCCATCCCTTGTGCTACATATGCATGAACTCCATTCTAGCCCAATTTTGCTCCAAAATGCTCCAAATTGCTTCCTTTTGCTCACTTTGTCTCTAAAACCTGAAAACACATGAAAATAGCTTAAAAGACTAATTTAACTAAGAAAACACAACATAAATGCATAAGAACTAACTAACTAAGGCGCATAAATATGCTCCTATCAACACATAAACATTGAAATTTTAATTATTGATCAACATTTATTTTACCGAAATTTCGATGTCTACAGTAGATTCCCTCTTTAATATGAAATTAGATCCTTCTAGGAAAGGGAAATAAATTTCTCTCAAAACCTATTTAAGTCCACTTTAAGTGGGTTATTAAATCAACTTTGGAGAGTGATTTATTCTACCCTACAAGAGAGAGAGCTTAGAGGTTATTTGTTCCCCCTCCTCTAGCAATCTTCTACATCTTGCCTGTGCAAAGGACCGGTTTTCATTGCTTTCTTCGTCTTCTCCATGCTGCACCAATGTAATAAAAACTTAATTTCTTCTTGTCTTCTTCTTGGGTGGAGCTGCCATGGGGTAGTCGTCGAGTGGTGCGGCATATTGGCTAGCAGAGGCCAGGAGTCGGCTTGGCATGGGCCAATGAGGTGATGTGGCAGGGGCTATTGCTTGAGCAGCTCGGCTTGATTGAAGCCAATGATTGGTCCGGCATGGGCCGAGAAAGTGGCGTGGAATAGGCAATTGTTTGGGCTGCCACGTCTGGGCTGTCTACTGAAAATGAGGAAACTGCTTGAGTTTGATTTTTCAACTGCCATAGAATGAGCAGTCAAGGATGAAGCTGCCAAGATCAGAGTTGCTGAAGATGAAGTGTCGGATGAGCGAACTGTTAAGTGTAAAAGTGGCTGCTGCCCCTAACCATTTGTTGCTTAGTTGATCTTCAAGCATTCGATCTTTTGAACTATGTGGCCTTCTCACACTAGAGAGCTTACCCAGACGAGTGTCAATGATTTAGTTTACTCTCTTACACTGGAGAACAATTAGTTTTACCCTCTTGTACTGGAGAGCAATTAGTTTATCCTTTCGTATTGGAAAGTAAACCCATATGGGTGTCGGGGAATTGGTTTACCCTCTCGCACTGGAGAGCAATTAGTTTATCCTCTAGCACTCGAGAGCAAACTCATATGGGTGTCAGGGAATTGGTTTATCCTCTCGCACTGGAGAGCAAACCCATATGGGTGTCGGGAAATTGGTTTACCCTCTCGCACTGGAGAACAATTAGTTTATCCTCTCGCATTAGAGAGCAGACCCTTTTGGGTGTCAGAGAATTGGTTTACCCTCTCGCATTGGAGAGCAATTAGTTTATCCTCTCGAACTGGAGAGTAGACCCATTTAGGTGTCGGGGAATTGGTTTACCCTCTCGCACTGGAGAGCAATTAGTTTATCCTCTCGCATTAGAGAGCAGACCCTTTTGGGTGTCAGAGAATTGGTTTACCCTCTCGCATTGGAGAGCAATTAGTTTATCCTCTCGAACTGGAGAGTAGACCCATTTAGGTGTCGGGGAATTGGTTTACCCTCTCGCACTGGAGAGCAATTAGTTTATCCTCTTGCACTAGATAGCAGACCCATTTGGGTGTCGGGAAATTGGTTTACCCTTTTGCACTGGAGAGCAATTAGTTTATCCTTTCGCACTAGAGAGCATACCCTTATGGGTGTCGGGGAATTGGTTTACCCTCTCGCACTGGAGAGAAATTACTTTATCCTCTCGCACTGGAGAGCATGAAAGTTGTTGTCATGAGTGCAGCTGAGGAGAGCTGGACTATTGGACAACTGAAATAATCCTTAGGCTGTGAGGTCTTGTTTGGCGAATTGCTTGAGACTTCGAACTACTTATGGAACCCACGTAAGGGTGTAAGCTCAATGAGATGCTCCCTGAATTAATGCGCCATTATTAGGTGCTATATATTGTGCCCTTTTGAGGCTTGGTTGGTGCGAGAAATTATGCAATTGCTTGGTCATGAGCCTTTCTACTTCTTCCTGAATTTTCATTTGTTAGGGTGGCAGAGCTCTCGACTGCCCCTGATCGTGATGTGTTGGTCTAAGCTGTTCTTCCATATGTTCGGCTCGTTTATGTCGCCGCTACGGTGGGTGTGGTATGTTCCTAGTGCATGTAACTCACAAGCTGCTGGTTGAACCTAAGTCGGATTGAGTGACTGATTCTTTCCGTCTGCTATGCTACCTGCTCTGATGTGATGTGGAAAATACTCCTTGCGGGCCTAGTCGCGAATGAATACTTCACTTGGAAGGTTGTTCATGTTGATTATCGGAGTGTGTCCTCAACCGTGAGTGTATGCTCGTCCGTGGGCCTAGTCAGGAGTGTACTCTGCCCAAACACTCGGTTCGTGGATGGTCGAGTGGCTGCTTGTCGGGATGCTGTTAGAAAGGTTCTTCATCTGCCCTTGTCCTACTTTGCGACACCTCATTTGGGGCACGTTGCATCTTGTTGCGCTGCAATAGCTGGTTCACCAAGGTCGTCTGCTGTGCTAGGACGCTAGTTAACTCTATGACTTGTCGAGACAAGTGTTGTTCGCCATTTGGATTGGAAAAGCTTGGAAGGAATGTGCCTCTTTAATCAGTAGAAGGGTGGTAGACTCCGAGCGCGAGATTTGAGTTGGGAAATGTCAAATCCGCAGAGAAATGTGGTGAAAATGCCACCAGCTCAATGGTAGGTCCGGATGGTTGAGATAGTTTTGGGATTAGGGCTGCTTGGAAGGCCACGGAGCAGGCTGGGCCACGAGAGCATGCTGTGCCGCAAGGGTGGGCTGCTCTGCAGAAGCAGGCTGGGCCACGAGAGTGGGCTAGGCCATGAGAGCAAGAGGCTGCTCGGTGTGTGATGCACGCGGGTGCGAGGCTTAAGCTCTACTTAGCAACGCGTTGAGTTTGGAATGACATGGCTTGGGTCATGGCCTTGGTGCCGTGGGCCTTGGATGACACGGCTTGGGCTTGCTTTAGTGGAACGGCTCGAGCCGTGGTAGTGGTGCCATGGACCTCGCTGCGGGTGGCCACCATAGTGGCCATCGTGGTGGTTCCCGGGGTGGAACTTCGTGGTGGTGGTGCCCTCCCTTTAGGATCACATTTAGTCTCGTGGATCGCCGCAATCCTATTTCTTGAATATTAGAATTTTCACTCATAGAGTTTTCTAAATTTCTAGCCATTGTATTTCTCTTTTTCGTTTTATCAAAGAATCTTTGCAAATAAAAAATTCTAATAATAAGAACGTACAAAAAATACAAGTGGACTAGAAAATAGAGAAAAAACCTTTTTTATGCGAGAGTCTTCTATGAGTGTGAATTTCAACTCTCAATGAAAGCACCAATTTGTGGATGCAAATTTCCGCCTTCTTCTTCTTGGACAAAATTGCACCTACAAAACAATTAACACCTTATGTCAAGGCCAAAAGCCTCATGCGGCCACGATGAATGGTTGGGGGGGCTTTGGCCGAAGAACCTCAGATGCCAAAGTTAGAATTTAGAGAGAAAAGTATTTGGAGAGTTTTGTAAGAATGCGGACCTCCTTTTTTGGAAAAAATAGGGTCATATATATAGGGAATGGAGGTGGCCGGCCCTTAGAGGTTTTTTTGTGTGAAAATGGGTGATTTAATTGGTGATTAATGGATTAATTAGTAATTAATCTCCATTTATATGAAATAATTTGTAGGTTATAAAGTAATTACCTAAGATGAGGATGGATGAGATAATTTGGAATTGGTTACATTTTTTGGACACTCTTGGCTTGATTAAAGAATGATTGTCCACTACTCGCGTGTAGGACAACCAGTGTGTCTCAGGGGTAACTTTGTCATTTTTACCAAAAATTCACATGTTGCCTTGTGATTATTTTTAGCTCCACAACAACCGCAAAGGGGTGCCGAAAAAGTTTGATGTCAAAGTGAGAGATGAAGAGAAGAACGAAGATGGAGATGAAGGTAATGTTTTGGATTTGGATGCGAATGTAAATGCATAGTTCAAGACGATGAAAGAGTTGATATATCTAGAATGGGAGAAGAAGAAGGGTGCTGGTAGGGAATTGAAGGACATTGCAAGGACATTTTGGGGGATGGCGTCGGTTTTGAGCAGGAAGGTGAGCCAATGGCAACGGAAGCAGAAGATGAAGAAGGTTGAGAACGAGGGTTTTGTGGCAGAAAAGCGACGGGAGACCCAATCGGATGTCAATGGACGAGCCTCGAGATTCTTGGGACAGGTATTTGGGTCTAAGAGCCGCCTAGCCGAGGCTGACCCAGATAATTTCGGTTGTGGAATAAAACTAGGAGGGAGGTGGGGTGGGTTTTTAGATGGGAGGAGAGGTGAAGAGAGTGGAGGAGAGGAGGTGGTTGGGGGGAATGGGTTTCTGGGTTTTCAGTTTTTTTTTTTAATTTTTAGGGTAAATTATTATAATATTTTTAATGTATAAAAAATTATTTTTTGCCACGTGGCACATATTGGGCAACCATGTGGTACAAATGTGGCTGCCACGTAAACTCTTAACGGATCAATTGATAGAAAATGTAACAGATGTATTATATTGAAAAAAAAATAGTACTTGAGGTATGAAAGTGAAATGTTTTGAAGATATTGTATAAGGTTGTGTTGACCCTAAAAACTACCAAGCCTACGTGGCGCACAGGCCGAGTAATCTATAAGCTAACTACGTCATTCGATGAATGCAAGGCGTGCCAACTCGTCGGCCGAGCTCGGCCGAGGAGTAAATTTGTTGATGTTGCGTTGGGTGCGCGGTTGACTTCTGCGTCTTGCGATTGTGACCGAGGAAGGAACACGTCTCGGCCTCTTGGGTTCTCGAACCTGAAGACAAGGCTACTATTCTTACGAAGTTCACGAATTGTCGTCGTTGGATTCGGTCACAGTGATGGTATTCGTCAGAGTAAACTCACGCTAAATCAACACCAAAGTGTAAGGGCACAAATACTCAAAACAGGTATGATTCTTAATAGTGAACGTGGTTCGGCCGTCTGAATGCTGAACTCTAAATCCTACTTGAGAGTATCCAATCATAAAATAACTCGGCGTACAATGCACCGAGCTTAGTAGGCTGTAACACCTCGTTTCGCCGAGAAGGCTAACGAGATGATTTCAATCAATAAGGATTCGGAAATCCTTCTCGACTGAGACTTGGATAGGTAACCAACCATCTTCGCCGCAGTGCTGTTGATGCCAACATAAGATACTGCGAGATCGGTTGATTATACGGCGACAGAGCTATCTATGCCGACTGAAGATATCATCGGTTGCTTTTACAGTGCTGTTGATGCTAACAGAAGATGTGTCAGCGAAAAAAGAAAATAAAAAATCTCAAGTTGTTGAGAGAGTTTGCGCAAGGCAGTTGTGTGTTGAATTGGAAGGGCTCGAACGATACACAACTTCCTTTATTTATAGCACCAGATACCTTCAAGGTCGAATTAAAAACCTACCTGGATTAGGACATCTTCTCCCAATCAAACTCCAACTCGACCAATCCTTTTTCACTTATACTTTTGAACCCAGTCCTATATCGAGCCGGATTCACTTCCGGGTTGTTAATCTCGCCGAGACTCCTTATTGCACCAGGATTCGATTCGTCTTGTAGCATAACTTAACCAACCCAGGTTTGGAAGCCCACGAACCAAACGATCCCTGGTAACTTTGTCGTAGGGCCTTCCGGGGTGAGAATAATTATATACTCGGCCCAACCTGATATTTTGGGCCCAAACATTGCTCCCTCGCTTCTGAGGTCCTCGGCCTAAATTCTCTGGTCGAGCTCCGACCTTGAAGAAGCGAAACTAATACTCAGAATCCACATACTCTATTTCCAAGGCGTATTTATTGAGCACGATTGCACGATCTTGATCCTGTTGACCAATACACCACGTGGCATTTTTTAACACGGTTAATCCCTAATGATGACTTTTAAAACATGCAGCTCTCTGAACCGTCATACCATCATGACCTTGTTGCTGAACACCACCATGCCGCCTTGATCCGCGAACCATTCACCATCGTGCAGACGCCAAACGTCTTTCACCATAAATCTCACCGCCACACGCAATCGTGCGTTCCCCAAGCCACGAAACCCTCGGTTTTCTCAATTGGATTCTCTGAATGTTCATAATGATTAGAGGATTCTTCGGTCGATTTTACCCTTCCTTTTGAATTTCAAACGATTGACCTTCCCTCCATATTCTTATAAATACCGAAATTCCCTCATTTACACCTTACGCTTTCAAATTCTCTGAAATCTCTTGCCCTCATTCTTTGGTGAATCCCTTTCTTCAAGATTTTTGTATCAAAATTCCCCAACCCAGAAAAATTCCTTTAGTCACATCTTCAACCCTCATACAATGGCCTCTTTCATCTCCAAGTTTTCCAAGGAATATAACCAATGCCAAAAAATTATTGATCGAAGTTCGATCAAAACCATCCGTTTTTGAAAGTGATATGAGCACCCCTCAGCAAATCTTGGGCCCTCTCTTCAAAGCGGCAGTATCACCAACCATCATCGGACTTCTCAATGAGCACTGCCTATCACCCTTGCTGCAAGGGTTTGAATGGTCGAAGTGGAACATGGCAAGGCCACAAAGTTCATGGCCTTCGACCACTACAGCCTGGGCGGCTTGGGTCGTACGGATGGAAAAACTCTTCGGTGAGCAATGGAAAGCCCTGGGCATCTACAACGCCATTCACCTCTCATCCATGGAAGTTATCATGGACAAGGAGCTCCTCCTAGCGACCTTATGTTTCTGGTGTTCGGCCACCAACGCCATGGTCCTCCCTCTCGGCCCCATAGGTCCCACCATCCTTAACATTACTGTCATCCTGAGGACTTCCCCGACTGAAATCCCAATTGATGCTGCCCTCTCTGGGTACCCATCAAACCTTGACCTGAAGGCGTTTTTCGACAAGCGGGCCCTTGAGACGCTGAGCGGTGAAGGCCAAACACCGTCGAAAGAAGAGGTTCACAAACTTTATAAGAACTTTTTCAACTATAACACCCTCTATCTCCATTTTACCGGCCGAGGAGAGGAGGCTCTGTGAGAAGGAGAACACGAGACCTTCCTCTTCTATTGGTACAACAAATTTATTTGTTGTACCAAATCCAATAAGTGTCTGGTTGAGAACATGCCAGTGGCCGAAGCCCTAGCTAGCGGTCACACTCTGGCACTCAGCCCGGCCATTCTCGCCCATCTTCTACGATGCTTGGCCGAGACGACCCAACACAAGATCGACCCGTACCAGAGTGGTCCCCTCTGGATATTTCAACTCTGGCTTCAAGTTTACTTTGCATCTCTTCGGCTTGAGATTACTGATTTCTCGCCTACGGGAGCGCTCGGCCCTCAGCTAGCTTCTCGGCCAACACCCCTTCACCAGGCTGAAGAGGTATTCAGATACTTTTTCGCTCTCGACGATCTTTCTAATGACGAGTTCCTTATCTGTCGTCGTCGAGAATACCCTTCGTCGATCAGGCTTCCTACATCAATGTGGGGCGCGGATGAAGATGTTGACCTTCGTCAATCCTAGAGGTCCTTCGTGCTTACTCGCGACCTACCGCTCGGCTGTGAGGGTCACCGAGCGGGTTGGGAAGTGTATCATCCCAACTTCCTCGCTTGGTAGCTTAGCTACCTCCAAGGCTGCCCGGTCCCTCTTCTCTCTTCACGGTCCGTCTTAAGCCGCGAACGTGAACGTGGTTCTTCAGAGAAGGAATGCCATGACGCCAAAAAAGAATTCCAAGAGCGATGCTGAAAATTCCATCTTCGACTGGTCACTCCAGAATCCCTTAGTACCGATACCTTTGGCGATTTGTGGGAAGAATATACTGAGAGCTTCTTCAGCACACCGGTCGAAGATGTCATTAACAAGATTTTCAGCGATCGTCCCCACAAGGCTCCTGCTCCCCGACCCAAAGAGGCTACCCAAGGTATATAGATTGCTTTATATATTTGGATATATCTATATCCTTATTGTTATTGACTTGGCTTTCAATTCTCAGGCGGCCGAGCGTCGAAAAAGGTAACGGCGGTGGCTGTAATTGCAGCCAAGAAAAAAACAATCCCCTCTTCCCAGCCGAGTAAACGACCCCGACAGGAGACTGAGACGGCCGCTGTAATTTCTCGTCCTACAAAACGAGTCAAGAAATTGGCCAACAAAGGGCAACGAGAAATTCACGTCATCTCTAGCCAAACTCGGGAACGACCACTCCCGACATTTCTCCTTCCGCCCCAACTGTACTTATCTCGACGGTCGTGCAGCCGACCCCGACGAGTCAGGCTCCCAAGGCTCATCCTAACCCTCCAGTCGTGACCGGGCCAATGACTGCTCCATTGGTCGATCCATCTGTTGTTTCAGGGTTGGCCACCGCACCTGTCGTGGAAGAGACGGCCCCTCTGGCTGAGAGAACTCCCCCAAAAATCCAAAACACGCGGTAGTCGTTCTAGAAGAGAGCGATGAGAGCGACGAGATTCTGCTGGCGGGTCACCTCCAACCACGCAATCAACCTCTTCCTGCGTCCGAGGCAGCTGTCCAAGTAGCCCTTCTGCGACCGACTATGGCAAACGACCTGTCGTCGAACCAGAGGAGAGTGATGGGAGCGAGGAGATTCCATTGACGGGTCACCCTTAACCCCGTAGTCAACCTCCCCCTGCGTTCGAAGCAGCTGTCCAGATCGGCCCTTCTGCAATCGATCATGGTAAATGACCCGTCATAGAGCCAGAAGCGATGGCGGAAACGCCCGTTCATCCGCAGGACCAGGACTTCACCATTCCTCCCCAAGAAGCCATTTCGGCCTTCGTAAGTAACCCTACTGCTTTCCTTGGTTATTTTTCTCTTAGAGCTCTAAACCAAGAAAATATTAAATGTCAGGTGCCTGCCCACTCTTTTCATCGAAAATTCTATGTGCCGAAGGGTGTTATCTATATTTCTTGGCCGCCTCCGTGGCTATCGAATGTAGATAACCTTCATCGGCCACGTGAATTGAGGAACAGTCTAAGGAACTAGGCTCGGCCATTAAGATTTTTAGGTTTGAGCAATGAACCTGAAGACATGGCCGAAGTTTCCTTTCGGCAGGTTTAAAACAAATCCTTCTTGTTATGTTCTTTTGTGATATATTTGAGCTTAAGCTGAGTTTCGTGTGCAGCCTTTATGGGAAGTCGAGTTTAAAGCCCTCTTGTCAAGTACTACTGGAGCGGTTGGCTCTTCGGCCCCTACAACTGACCCCACCGATTCAACTGCTCTGGTTCAGGTGCAAGAAGTTTTGTCTCTCTCTGCGTCGCAAGTCCTTGAATGCAAAGGCCTCGATTTATTGGGTGCCTGCCTAAACGACCTCAGCGCAGATGGTCAAATGAGCGCCGAGGCCATTGTTCAGGCGTCGTCTGCCTTAGATCGAGTTCGGGGGACTTTTAGTGTCCTTGAGAACGGTCTTCGGGCTGAACAAGATCTGAAAGCTGCCATGGCCTTCTAAGATGCTCTTCGTCCGAAGATTGATGCTTTAAAGGCGAAAGGGGAAGCATTGGCTGACCTCGACCGTCAAATAGCCGAACTGGCAAAACGAAGGTCGGCTATTGCTTCTGATTTTGCGAAAGACTTCGAGTCGGGCGACAAAGATTGTCTGACCGAGTATGCGGCGAGCACACAACGAATCGAGCAGTTGAAGATGGACAAGAAGAACCGGCAGGCCAAGGTCATAATGGGTGAGGTGCGGTGGTTGGAGCTTAAGGCTCTTCTCGGCACTCTTCTTCCTTCTTTGCCCTGAATTTATGTAAACTGATCGACCAACTCAATTTGTGTATTCTTCTATCGACCTTAATGAAATGAATTTCTATTCCCGCATTTCCCATGTAACCGGATATTACTTATTTAAAAACTTCCCATTGATTGGCAATTTGTGAACTAAACCAGTCCGGTCTCTCAGATGATATGCGCATTTGCCGAGAACCTTATGTATGACGAAAGGCCATTCCCAAGTTAGCGACCATTTGCCGAACCTAGGGTCTTTAATTCCTATGGCAACACCGTTTGCCAAACTAATTCTCCTTTGCCAAATGTTTTCTGTTGGACCTTTTGATTGTATACTCGCTCGGTAATCTGTTTTTGTGCCACCAGCAAGTTATAAGCATCGAGTCGCGTTTCTTATAAGTCTTCTAACTCCTGTCTCATTGACTGATTATATTCGGCGCTGAACAGACTACTTTGTTCAATTATTCGTAACGAATTTATGCTTAGCTCGACTGGTAACATTACGTCGTGTCCTTAGGTGAGTGCATACAGGGTTGTCCCAATCGCCGATCGGAGCGATGTTCGATAAGCCCATAAAGCCTCATTTAGCTTTAAATGCCACATGACAGGCCTCTCTTTTATTATTTTCTCGAGAATGCCGATCAACACTTTGTTACTTGCCTCGGCCTGCCCATTTGCTTGTGAATAATATGGTGTAGACTGTTCAAGCCGAATTTTCAAACTTGTCGTATATTCTTTAAACCTTTCGGCTGTAAAGATTGTGCCATTATCAGTTATAATCATTTCTGGTACGCCAAATCTAGTCACAATGTGTTCTTCCACAAAGTCGCAAACTTCTTTAGACGTTAGCTCGGCATACGATTTTGCTTCGACCCACTTAGTGAAGTAATCGATTGCTACCAGTATCCATGCGTGCTTGGCAGCCCCGGAAGATGGTGTGATTTTACCGATTACGTACATGGCCCATCCTCTAAACGGCTATGGTTTAGTGACCGAATGTAATGACTCGGCCGGGACCTGTTGTATATGATTATAAATTTGACACTGTATGCACCCTCGTGCGAACTCGATACAATCCTTTAATATTCTTGGCCAAAAATAACCATGTCGTCGAAGCAACCACCGCATTTTACATTCGGACTGATGAGCTCCACAAACCCATTTATGGACTTCTATGATTGCTTGAGCATCTTCTTGGGGGTTGAGGCATAGCAGTAATAGACCATCATCACCCTTTCGGTATAACTCGTTTTGATACGTGACATAGTTTATAGTGTGAACTCTTGTCTTGCGACTGTGTTTGCCATTGAGATTGTCAAGATACTGCATAATGGGCTTTCTCCAATCATCTGGTATTGCCTCGACGGCGCAAACATCTATAAGGTCTTGTCGATCTAACAACGAAGGTAAAGACATGACCCTGGTGCGTATCACGTTGTCACGTCGGAGGACTTGCTGGTTAACTAAGGCCGAGTATAGCTGTCGTAACACGAGTATTTCTCGGCCTAGCTTGCCCTTTAGGAGTTGTGCATCGGAGGCGATTTGAGCCAATTCGTCTGCGTCGGTATTATGGATTCGGGAAATATGTTCAAATGTAATACCATCGAAGGATTCGGCCAAATAGCTGGCGACCATGTGGTAGGGTGTCAGGGTACAACTCATGCATCGAAAAGACCCATTAAGTTGGTTAATCATAAGTTCGGAGTCGCCAAGGATGAGGGCACGGGTTGCCCTCAAGTCATGAAGGATGCCAAGGCCGATGATAAGGGCTTTGTATTCGGCCTGATTATTTGTGCATTCGAAATCCAGCTTGAGCGAAAAATACTAACGATCGTGGTTTGGGGATTGAATGACAATTCCGACGCCAGCCGAGGATGAAGTACTTGAGCCGTCAAAGTACATCGTCCAGTAGTTATCGCGCGTTTCAACCATGCCGATTTCGACGTCGATGCCCCCAAAACCATAGGGGGAATGGTGTTGAGCAAGGAAATCAGCCAGTGCTTGGCCTTTGACAGCTTTCTCGGGTACGTATTGCAAGCTAAACTCGGACAACACCATTGTCCACTTCCCAATTCGGCCTTTTACAATTGGTCGGGTGAGCATGTAGCGGATGACGTCGGTCTAGGTAATGACTTGTGTGACCGATGGGAGCAGGTAATGCCGAAGCTTGGAAGCGACGAAAAATACGGCGAGATAGAGCTTCTCGACGGCGGAATAATTGATCTCCGGTTGATTGAGATTTCGACTGAGGTAGAAAATAGCCTGCTCTCGTCCGGCATCGTTGTCTTGCGCGAAGAGGCAGCCGATGGACTCTTCAGCCGCCGAGATATATAGCTTGAGAGGCTTACCGTGCCGGGGTGGGACAAGGACAGGTGGTGTCGTGAGGGAGACTTTGATTTGCGTAAACGCCGCCTGATGCTCGTCTTTCCACTCAAATTTATCTGAGTCCTTAAGTTTCAAAAGCGTAGAGAACGCTTTCCTTTTACCAGTCGAGTTAGCTATAAATTGGCGGAGAAAATTTATCTTACCGAGTAAGGACTGTAGTTGTTTCTTCGTCGTTGGGGGTGGAGCATTGATGATTGCGCGTGCTTTATTTTCATCCACTTCAATCCCACGGTGATGCACGAGGAAGCCGAGAAAATTACCGGCCAACACACCGAAGGCACATTTGGCAGGATTCATTTTGAGGTTGTGTTGACGCATACGGAGGAAAGCCTGTCGGAGATCATCCAGATGTGTCTGCCGGCGTTTAGATTTAATTACAACATTGTCGATGTAGACTTCGACGATGGTTCCAATTAAATCATGAAATATGGTGTTTATTGCTCGTTGGTATGTGGCGCCGGCGTTCTTGAGGCTGAATGGCATGACAACCCATTCGTAAGTACCAAGTGCCCCCGGGAAGCGAAAAGTAGTCTTGTGCACATCGGCTTCGGCAATGAAAATTTGGTTGTACCCGGCATGTCCATCCATAAAAGATAAGATCGCGTGATTCGCCGCGGCTGACTTCTGCGTCTTGCGATTGCGACCGAGGAAGGAACACGTCTCGGCCTCTTGGGTTCTCGAACCTGAAGACAAGGCTACTATTCTTACGAAGTTCACGAATCGTCGTCGTTGGATTCGGTCACAGTGATGGTATTCGTCAGAGTAAACTCACGCCGAATCGACACCAAAGTGTAAGGGCACAAATACTTAAAGCAGATATGAGTCTTAATAGCGAACGTGGTTCGGCCGTCTGAATGCCGAACTCTAAATCCTACTTGAGAGTATCCAATCATAAAATAACTCGGCGTACAATGCGCCGAGCTTAATAGGCTGTAACACCTCGCTTCGCCGAGAAGGCTAACGAGATGATTTCAATTAATAAGGATTCGAAAATCTTTCTCGACCGAGACTTGGATAGGTAACCAACCGTCCTCGCCGCAGTGCTGTTGATGCCAACGGAAGATACTGCGAGATCAGTTGATTCTACGGCGATAGAGCTATCTATGCCGACTGAAGATATCACCAGTTGCTTTCACAGTGCTGTTGATGCCAACGGAAGATGTGTCAGCGAAAAAAGAAAATAAAAAATCTCAAGTTGTTGAGAGAGTTTGCATAGGGCAGTTGTGTGTTGAATTGGAAAGGCTCGAACGATGCACAGCCTCCTCTATTTATAGCACCGAATACCTTCAAGGTCGAGTTAAAAACCTAGTTGGATTAGGACTTCTTCTCCCAATCAAACTCCAACTCGACCAATCCTTTTTCACTTATACTTTTGAACCCAATCCTATATCGAGCCGGATTCACTTCCGGGTTGTTAATCTCGCCGAGACTCCTCATTGCACCAGGATTCGATTCGTCTTGCAGCATGACTTAATCGACCCAGGTTTAGAAGCCCACGAACCAAACGATCCATGGTAACTTTGTTGTAGGGCCTTCCCGGCCGAGAATAATTCTATACTCGGCCCAATCTAATATTTTGGGCCCAAACAGGTTGTAATAGATGTCAAACCTGAGATTGTACAATGTAATTTACCCTTAACAAATATATCGGAAATCTGGCCAAGAAACTCAAATCGTAGTTCCCAAAAATCATGATTTATCTGAAATTACATATAATTAGCAACAAAATTATTGACAACTCATCCAATTAAAAAATAAGATTACCAAAAGGCCAAAACGGCCGAGCACGGGTCCCCGCCGTGCATTTAGGGTGCGTTTGGTACACAGACGGAACGGAAAGGAACGGGACGGGACGGAACGGGACGGGACGGGACGGAACGGGACGGGACGGGACGGAACGGGACGGGACGGGACGGGACGGAACGAAGGTGTAATTTTTGAAAAAGACATGGGGTATATTTGTCTTAAAATGGTAAAACATTGCGTTCCACAAACGTGGAACAAACCCGTTCCAGGGGGGAGGTGGAACGCAAAAACACTCAAAATCTGTCCCGTGGAACAGCCCGTTCCACCCATTTTTGGCGCACCAAACGCGGGACGGAACGCCTCGTCCCGTTCCGTCCCGTCCCGTCCCACGTACCAAACGCACCCTTAATGACCCATCCACGTGTCAGCATCCCCTTCAACTTTCCACACCACCGCCACGTCATCATCCCTCTCTCATCACAAAGCCAAGTTCCCTGTTCCGAGTTCTCTTTCTTCACTCTCGCTTCCTTTATATCGCTTCTCATGGCGGTCAACGTGTCCCTATAAGACCATCGAAACGCAGAGCCCTGCGCAAAAACGACATACCCGAAGCACAAGTCCTCGAGCAGCATGGGGAGGATGGGAAGCAATTCGAGAGCTCACTCGGCGAATCCGAGCGACTACAAGCTTCTGGAAGAGGTCGGATATGGCGCCAGCGCTACTGTTTACAGAGCGATCTATCTCCCTTTCAATGAAGTAATCGCCGTCAAGTGCTTGGATCTCGATCGCTGCAATAGCAATTTCGTCAGTTTCTTATTACTCTCCTTTTTTTTTTTAAATTTTAAAAACCCAAATTTTGTAGTTTTTCAATGATTTTTGTGAATAATTTGAAGTTGTTTGGTTGCTATTGAAGCTAGATTTGTGTTGGAATCAAGATCTTTGCCCTTTTTTTATGAGATTGGAAATCGATTTTGGAGATTTGTTAGATTTGGGAATGTGAAATTAGTGAGCAATCGAAAGATTTTTGCTTTTTTTGGATTGGTGTAGTTTTTAATTTGGATGGGTTTATGGTTAAGATCCTCAGCCTTCGTTATAGATGAGCACGAATCACGAACTGTAAATTTTGCAATGCTATTGTTTTACTTGCTGAAGAAAACCCATGTTTTACTCCTTTCGATACTGTGGCTGATTCCTAACCCAGTAATTGATGTATTATGTTTGTATTATGTTTGTAGGAGGATATACGAAGGGAGGCGCAGACGATGAAATTGATAGATCATCCAAATGTCGTAAAGGCGTTTTGTTCATTTGTTGTTGAAAGAAACCTTTGGGTGATCATGCCATTCATGGCAGAGGGTTCTTGTTTGCACCTCATGAAAATCGCATATCCGGATGGGTTTGAGGAGTCTGCGATTGGTTCTATCCTTAAGGAAACCCTTAAGGCTTTGTATTACCTTCATAAACAAGGTCATATTCACAGAGATGTTAAGGTCTGTTTCATTTTGCCGGTAACCATTCACTGCGCTTCATTTTCATATCTTTGTTTGGGGGTCTCACTTTCGATTGTGTTAATGTCTTGGCTGCAGGCTGGAAATATATTACTTGACACTAATGGGGCAGTGAAGCTTGCCGATTTTGGCGTTTCAGCTTGCATGTTTGAGGCAGCTGATAGACAACGCTCAAGAAACACTTTCGTAGGAACGCCTTGCTGGTAAGTTTTATTGCCTCATAAGTTATTACTTAATTCCTGGTTTGGTACCACATGTTAAACTGCTTGCTTTATCATCCATGTAGTTGAAATTTGGATTTATTTTTTGCTTTCCAGGATGGCACCAGAGGTATTGCAGCCAGGAAGTGGATACAATTCCAAGTGAGTTTTATTTGATATGGTAACTTGAATATTTTCGAACTTCTTAGAATTTCTGGCTGCTTCTTCTAACAAAAAAAAAGAATTTGTGGCTCCAGGGAACACATAAAAGCTCTTCTCCTCATCCGGAGACAGACGTAGTTTCTGAATTAATAAGCATGACTTCACAAATTGCATTGCTACATTTGGTCACTGTTGAGAGTCCTATGTGGCATATATGATATATCTTAGTTTTCTGTTGGATGATCACTGTTCAGGGCTGACATTTGGTCATTTGGTATAACGGCACTGGAGTTGGCCCATGGCCATGCACCATTTTCAAAATACCCTCCAATGAAGGTACTTATGTTACCTGAGTATAGCTGGACTGCATACCTATGTGGTAGTTCGTCATCAAAACCTCTGACATGTCACTCTTTTGTTTGTTTTCGTAGGTTCTTCTCATGACCATACAAAATGCCCCTCCAGGACTTGATTATGACCGTGATAGAAAGTTCTCTAAGGTATTGCTTTTCTTTCTAGATAGAGTAACAGTAGTGCAAACATTTGTTGCTGCATTGTGTATCATTAATTGGTATATAAGTGTCAAAGACTTCAATTCTAGTAGAAGCCTTGTATTGTATTTTGCTTACAGAATAATATTCTAATTGGAGGATTTCCAGTTGTCATCAGTCTTTTAAAGAAATGGTTGCAATGTGCTTGGTAAAAGACCAAACAAAGAGACCAACAGCAGAGAAATTATTAAAACACTCCTTTTTCAAGAATGCAAAAGCTCCAGAGCATTCTATAAAGAAATTGTTTACAGACTTACCACCTCTTTGGAATCGTGTAAAAGCCCTCCAGGTTAGCTGTCACACTGTTTTTATATTGCTTCCCTGCTTTCAGTCTTTCACATGTTTTAGTATGCTTGTTTCATGAATTGCTAAAGTATTGGACTATCACAGCTTAAAGATGCAGCACAACTGGCTTTAAAGAAAATGCCATCAGCAGAGCAAGAGGCAATGTCGCAGGTCTGATACGTATCTTCAAGCTGTTACTTTTTCACCTAAAATTGACTTAAACAGGGTCACAATTGTTCACATTCAGAGTTCTGTTATATAAAAAAAAAATTTTGGTGTATTCCTCAGTGGTTTACTTTTTTTTTTTTTTTTTTTTTTTTAACAGAGTGAGTACCAGCGAGGAGTTAGTGCCTGGAACTTTGACATTGAGGATTTAAAAGCTCAAGCATCCCTGGTATGCCACATTTTATTATTTAGCACGTATCAGCATGTTCCATATAAAGATGCTTTCTCTGGGGATTTCTTTGTTTTGTGTATTGCTGACTGCTGAGTGAATCTCAATTAATATCTTTCATTTTTTATGCTAGGTGCAAGATGATGATGAAATGATGGATGAAGATGAAAAATTTAAACCTGTAGTTGGTAGTGATAAGGTCATCAATTTGCTTTATTCTTTAGAAAATTGTTACACTATTTTAACTGCAGTTTTTATATTGTACGTTGCTGGCCTTTCGCTTTTAGAAGTGTGATTTTATGCAGAAAGGTGATTTCCTTTTTGTTTATGCTAGCAGATTGAAACTAGTTGGCGATCCAGTTTGAGGAAGTTGAATGAAAATAATGAATCATATTGGACTGATTACAAAGGAGAAATAAATGGTGATGAATCACAACAGGTTGAATGCTTAAACAAAAAGGGCAAGGATATTGAAAGTAATTTATCGGAATCCGCTGGTCAGCAGAAAACAGGCTGGAAGAAAAATGAATCAAGCTCTGAGGCAATAGCGTCTACATCAGAAAAAGACACGGTGCAGGCCAAGCCTAAAACTCTTATTGTGAAAAGTCGTCAAACGCTGAGTGGTCCGCTCACACCTGGTTCTGTACTTAGTCATTCATTATCAGAAAAGGGCCGCATCTTTGAAAGGTTTGTCATGGTTGAGTAATGCTCCAGAATTTAAGCTTTTGGTTTCATCTCTTGCTCTCTCTTGTGGGATATGTTCCTGATGCTTTGATAACTTCAGGAGTGTGAATGAAAATAAACTGATAATTGATAAAGGTAAATGCGAAGTACGACGAACACCAAGCTTTAGTGGTCCACTGATGCTTCCCAATCGAGCTTCAGCAAACAGTTTATCAGCTCCTATAAAATCCTCTGGAGGTAATGAGTACTTTCATAATGTTTTTAAAGATGAAAATCAACAGTGCAACTTTTTCAACTGTTATGTGCCCAATTGCTTGGAATTCTTATAGCACTAATTGCTTTACCTTTAATAGGATTTAGAGATTCTATGGATGACAAGTCAAAATCTAATTTGGTGCAAATTAAGGGGCGATTTTCAGTGACATCAGAAAATTTAGATCTCGTAAAGGTGAGGCTTTATTGTTATGCTATGCTTATTCTATTTTTCACAATCACTAACTTTAAAAAAAATTGCTATAGGATATTCCATCGAGTTCAGTACCTCATCATTCTTCACAGGTAGGTAGCTGGTTTTGCTTAACCCTTCTCAAGTAAATGTTTTTAGTTCTAATTCATGTTCTGTTTTGTTATTTTAGGGATCACCTCTGAAAAAGTCTGCTAGCGTTGGTGATTGGGTATTTGAATCCAGGCAAACGGTTTGTTTGTGATCTCTCTCTCTCTCTCTCTCTCTCTCTCTCTCTCTCTCTCTCTAATGGTTTTTATCAGACATGGTCCTTGATGTTTCGTCAACTCTTAATTCTTGTCCATCTATTGACATGCTTGTCAATGTTGTCCCTCCATCAGACTGTTAAAAATCCACTAGTTTGCTGACATGGCATGCATGTGGGGACCATTTATCCAATACCATGTATAAAAAAATGCTGAATAAAACCCACAAAAAGTTAATAAAAAATGAGTATAATAAATAAGATGTTAAAAAACTAAAACAAATCCCCCTTCCATCTCAGCCATCGCTACAGCACCCAACTAAACCGTCCTCCCCCTCCTCACTACCCTATTTCCTGACCCTCTTCCCAAAACCAAAAACCCATATTTCTGGCTGCAACCCACCCCCAACCGTACACGCACACATGCATCAACCAAAACCTGATGCTCCATCCCACGTCATCCGTGTCCAATAATTCTACCATGCTCGATGGGGATGGTCATGGAGATCAAGATGTCGACGGCTTTAATGAATATTGAATGCCATGGCGGTCCAATAGGACTCTTGGGATGGGCCAGGTCATCGCAGGGTAGGGTGGTTTGGCCAGCGGGTCATGTGTATTATTTTGGTTTTTTCGTACTTTTTAAAAATTAGATTTTTCATAATTTTTAATTTTTTTACCATATATTGTACCCACAAATGAGCGCAATGGCGTTCTAGGAAAAGACTTGAGTACTTGGATCTAACGGAGGACATGACACAAATGAGCGCAATGGCGTTCTAGGATTCATATAGCCGACCCCACTTAGTGGGAAAAGGCTTTGTTGTTGTTGTTTTACCATATATTGTACCCACGTGGCACTATCTCTTTGGATATATGGTCCCCACATGCATGCCATGTGAACAGACTAACAAAATTTTTAACGGAATCTGACGGAGGGACAACATTGATGAGCTTGTCTATAAATGAACGACCAAATTGAGGTTTTTGAAACCTAAAGGCTAGAATTAGGAGTTGGTGAAACATGATGGACCATTTGTGATAAAAATCCTTAAATAAAAGAAGATTACTTTATGAGATATGGATCCCAGCCGTTAGATACTGAGTCAACTGTAGCGAGCATGAACTTCATTCTCATCAATAACTGGGAGATCTAAGTTATGTGTGTGCATATATTAATATTCTGAGTTCATGGGTGTATTTGATGAACAATAGTAGATTGTGTCTACAGTTTTTTCCCCATTTTCTATGTTCACTTAGCTCTTACATAGTTGTTACTTTATACCATGACGAGCATGTAGAAGGTTCAGTTACTGACTTTGCCTCTGCAGTAGTTTGAAATCTTATTTGTCCTTCATTTATGTGATTTCATTCTTTATGTTTCAGCCTGCCACTGTGTCACCAAAGGAGTTCAACAACAGTAACGTACCTGCATCACTTCTCCTGCCTCACCTTCAGAATCTTTTTCAACAGACTTCGGTTCAACAGGTAAAGGAGCAAATCTGGTTCAACACAGATAGTGGATGGACTTGAAGAATTGTTTCAAAACTTCAGCTTTCAAATTTAGTGCAAATTTGTTTATTCTTTTAATTGCAGGATATTATTATGAATTTGCTAAGCAGCTTGCAACCAGCTGAGGCAGTAGAAGGTGAGTGAAATATCTGTGGCAGTATAATACTAGATATAAGTTGTGTATCAGTAAAGATTTATTGAACCACTTAGTAAGGTACTCCTTTTCTTATTTCAGCTACTCAAAATGGAAAGTTACCTCCATTGCCTCGCAGTTCTGAGAACAATGGAAATGTACGTATATTTTATTTTGCCCCAGTTCTGATATAAAGATGGGGGTGGGATATCCACACACCCTTTTTTACTTCTCTCACACCTTTTTAATTTTCGACCGTCGGATCGGATGAATTAAAGAACATCAAAGGACATAAATTAACAAGGGGTGTGGGAGAAGTAAAAAGGGGTGTGTAGATATCACACCCCTGAAGATAACTTGTCATATTAGCTTCCCAGCAGTTTCCCTTTGGTATTTTTTTTCTTTTCCAAATGGTAGATTTCTTGATTGTTTTCTTTCTATCAACTTTGACTGATTGATAAAACTTTCCTCAACCTTGACTGAAATGTGTTATTAAATCCGTTAAGTGGTCTTGTGCTTACTAGATGAATTAATTTGATACGGGCCTTTTCGGAAATATTATGGTGGTCGCTTTACTCTATTGCATCGCATGTTAAAAACTCTGTTGGACTTGTATATCAACGGTCAGTCAGTGATTAGCTTTGTACATTTTATAACATTCTCTAATTTGTCTAACCAACAGGTTGAAACCGCAGTTTCTGAGAGGGAGCGTTTATTGCTCGTCAAAGTATCGGAGCTTCAAGCCAGGTTAGTTATCCCAAGTCTAAATTGAGTACTTCGGAAGTGTTGTTTTTTTTTTGTCCTGCTTTTTTATACAAGTTTGGCTGATGTTTCTCTCTTTCCAGAATGAACAACTTGAGTGATGAACTGACTGCCGAAAAGACGAGACACGTTCAAGTGAGTTGCTAAAGACTTCTTAGTAACAGTATTATGAGTGGGAAGTGTTGATGGTGATGGGTTTCTGTGTGTATCCAGCTATTTGCTTGCATTTATGATAGCATTAACAAGTTGGTTACCGCTTGACAGTTGCAACAACAGCTAAATGCTGTATCTGGGCAAGAGAACGGAGAAAGAAGTTGAGGCTGCGTGACCCAAAGTTGTGATTAGTGTAAAGTGAATCCATGATGTACATCCGGCCAAGAGCTGTAGACGTGCTGAATGCGTTCTCCAACGAATTTTCCTCTTTGCTGAACGGAACCATTTATGGCTGCCGATAGAAGTAAATGCATCGAGAGGATAGAAATTGATGTTCCCGGATCTCCTTCTTCCACTGTACGTAATAAGTTTCCTTCCTCACCACTTGGGAATTTAGACGAGCAATACACAGTTTACGGATTCCTCAGGATGTGATTTGTCCGGTTTGAAAACGGTAACTTATGTCCTTCCCTGTAGTGAAGATCGAACTCCTGGGCTGGCGGTCAAATTGGTTTTAGTTATAGGCTTGCAGGCTTGCAGCCATGAGTGGCCATGAAATATAAGGAAAAGAGAGGTTATATATATGTTATATTTTATAGTTTATATTGTTTTTAGGTCAACGCAGATTTTATGAGCTTGTATATGATGGCTGTAGAACACGGAAATCCTTTTCTTGTGGATCCTAGGGATCCTGCAATTGTGACTGTTTATCGTATATTGTACGATCAGTTTTCGTTAGGTACTATTTAAATTTAAAGTTAAAATTTGAAATGATTTCTGATCGCATAATGTACTATGAACGGTCACTATCTCAGGATTCTTAGGATTCCCAAAAAAATGATCCGGCGATGATCCTTTTCCGTAGAACACAATGTTGTTTATTTATTATTTCATTGTTTATACTAAATCTGCTTCCGCAAATCTTTAGCAATTAGTAATTTGGGATTTAATATACTTTTTTTCTTTTTGTTCATAGTTATTGGGATTTCCTAAACCTTATTGGATTAGAAATTTTATAAAGAATTAATGAGGTAATTTTATAGCGTCTTTTTTATTCTAAAATTTAACTTGAAAATATAGAGATTTGTCATCGCAAGCTTACTTTTTGAATAGGAGCTGCTTATGAGCTCTACTAATTGAACATATCAGATGTTCAAGTTTGAGGAACGAGGATTTTTTTGTTTATCGTATATTGTGCAGTTATAAATTATTGTAATTTTTGTTTTATTTAAAATTAAAAATAAACAGTATTTGATAAAAATTGGGCGTAACAATGTACGATAAATGAACATAATTAGATGATTCCTTGGATCCTCATTCAAGTTTGAGTTCTACTAGTTGAACATATCAAATGTTTAAGTTTGGTTGAGGTATTTGTTGATTTGTTCCCTAAACTGATATGGAGTTGGCAATTTTTTTCCTAACTTTTTATTTTAGCCGATTATCCTATTGAATTTTTTATAATTCGTGACGTTAGATTTTAAAAAATTTCATCCAATTTTTCATTAATCTTGATGACATAAACAACACACATTTATATGAGGGCAAAAATGATAGAAAATTGGATGGATGAAAAATTGAACGTAGGCTGACAGTTTAACTCCATACAAGTTCAAGAAGAAAATTGACAAATATGCCAATTTGATTTCTATTTTATCGAGATAAATGTAAACTCCACAGTTTAAAGTTGATTTTCATGACAATTTTATAAAATAATGTACAAAAAAAATATGACACGGGCAAACAGTGAGAGTTCCGGATCTCTTTAGCGTCTCTCTTTCCCAAAACGCGCGAGAGTCGAGGTGGCTGCCACTCAGGCTCAGCTGTGCAGTAATCTCCGATTACATTTGCAGGAATCCAGTGCAGTGCGCCTCACATGTTACGCTAACCTCTCCCGAACCCAAGCAAAACCCATGGCCGCCGCAATCCACTGCTCCTCCGCCCTCCACTCCCTAAAACCGCCGCAGCTTCGTGCTCAGCTCTCTAGCCTCAGACCCTCTCTCCTCTCCGCCAACAAACACCCAAACCGGAGGAAGAACAATAACCTCTCCGGATACAGACTCTGCAGAGCGGAGTTCTCAAACGACGCGCCGTTCGCCGCCGCCATCGGCGCCTGCATGCTCTCGTCCCTGGTGCTTCCTGTCAGCACTCCCAACGACGATGACAGTGGGGGTTCGCTGATGGATTCCACCGACGCCAGGTTTGCCGTCATGGGCATCGTCAGCTTTATTCCCTACTTCAATTGGCTGGTAAAACAAAAAACAATCCGTTTCTCTCTCAAATTATTGATCTTTTTTTATCATTTATGTATTCTTCTTTCAAATTTTTGAACTTTTTTTATTGGGTTTGTTTTAATTTGTGTTTGGTTGCAATGAATAATTGTAGAGTTGGATTTTTGCTTGGCTGGATACCGGAAAACGGCGGTATGCGGTGTATGCGCTTGTGTACTTGGTTCCCTACCTGAGGTAGGGGATGAAGATTGCTGCTTTATTGAATGCTTTTGATTTTGATTATCTGAGCAATTGCGTACTTGTTGAGCTTATGCTTGTAGTTTTCGATTTTCGAAGAATGAGGTAAATGTGTCATGTGAGTGATCCAGATAATCCTTAATTCTAGGCGCTAATGTATTGCTTGATTTTCCGATGATTTGTTAGGACGAATTTGTCGCTGTCGCCTGAGGAGAGCTGGCTGCCTGTTGCTAGCATCGTTTTCTGCATTATTCATGTCCAGGTATGAGTCCTCATCAATTATGCTCTCCACCCGGTTCATCATTTATCGCTTATATTGGGGTCGAATAGAGTTCCTGTTTTTAATCTCTTAACGCAACCTTTTCAAATGAGCGGTGAATGTTACTAGAACGGAAATGAAGTATATTGCTAGGCAAGTTATAGTCTCTACACTAATGGTTTTGAGGCATTTCGATTGTGAGTTCATTCAATCGTTTGTAAATCATGTAACCGTAATCTTGTGATTCCACATTTTCGCCCTTGTAGCTGGAAGCAAGTATTAAAAATGGGGATCTTCAGGGCTTTCAATTCTTTAATGAGGCTGCAAAGCATCTCTCGTCAACTGCTACAAGGAAAGATCGTCAGAGTGGGTATCAAGGAACCTCTGAGGAGGTATTAACTACTTTGGGTCCATAACAATTTTTAAGAATTCTGGATAGATTTTTTGTCCTTGTTTTACATAGGCCTTAACTGCTTTTATGTCATATGAAGGGGACGAAGAAGGAAAATAAGAACCTTCCATCCAGTAAAGAACAATCGAGAAACGGGATTGATGATTGGGGAGCTCCCAAGAGGCCCTTACAAGATCGTGAGCGTGCCAATGTCGATTGGGAAGAAAATGAAAGGAGGAAACACTAGAAGGTCAGAGTTGGATGCAAGCAATTTCTATTTTAAAACGCAGCCGTAGCACCCAGACAAAGTACCATGAAGACAACCGTGACTGCAGACTCAACGCATGAGGAAGAGTCGAGAGAGATAGAGAGATACCATACACAGAAGGTAGTCCGATATCAGTAGCTGCACACTGATATGAATTAGAACATGATGGTAACGATGAATTCACATGTAGAGTGTAGAATCCATTTCGACACCATTGATACGAATTTGTTTATCGATTAAGTTATTTGTTATTACCTCCTGAAATAAAGCTCAAAATATCTTATTTCTCGCACGTATGAACATCTTTTGGTTAATTGGATCCTGATAGAGAGTTCTTGATAGGAAAAGGACTCAATAGCCCTGTCTTAAAACAATAATCCAGAGCAACAGCAGCAGAAAGAAAAATAAAAAGACTCTGAGACACGTAAATCGCGCCATCAAAAGCATGTGAAAAGAAGCTACCGGCATTCAGTTCCAAAGGCTGTCCGCCATCCAGTGTAGCAAGCCCTTTGACAACTCCGAATGCTGCAGGCGCTCCGGTCTTGAGATGAGCATCGTCCAAGTCTCTTCGTATTGTGTATCGGAAGGTGACTCCGAATAGAGCGCAGCTGGCGAAGGTGACTCCCAGAGGGAGGATCAGCTCAGAAATGCTTGCCACCTGAGTGAAGGAGAAGGGTAATGCAGCAACAGTGCCGACTAGGGCGGAAACTGAGGCTGCTTTTATGGATTGCCATCTCTCTTTATCCTTGTCAATTTCCTTATTTTCGGTCGCTGCAAAAGAATATCCGCCTCCGAGTTTATCTCCGTCTTGTGAGAGGGCACGTTCAGCTTCTTCAACCATGGATTTTGCTTCTGATATCTCCTTTTGACATTCTGCAATCTTCAATGCAAACAGAGTCAATAATCTTAGCAGGAGAAGATGCCCGACAACATATAGTATGTCAACTATCGTTGTATTTGAACAAAAATGATAGTTAGAAACCAAAAAACAAAATCTTAACACAACTGAAGCAAATGACAAATCAGTGTTTTCAACAAATGAACTGACCGTTTCACTTACAAATTAAACAAAAAACCAAGTGGGAGCTGGTATTGACACTCCAAAATAGTCCATCCCGATAAGAAGATAAGGCGGATAGAGTGCTTAATGACTATTTTGAAGTGCTAATATCAATTCTCAGTCGAAAAATTTCCAGGAGATAGGAAAAGGCACCTAAAACAAAAACTCAATTCAGAAAAACCCAGAAAATGAATCAAAAGTTGGGAACTGAGAAGATTTAGAACCTCAGAAGCTCTGCTTTCTAGTTGAGCAATGTAATCCCTCACAAGCTTGGCCTCAAGTTCCCGCCTTTCAATCTCAGCCAGCTCTCTCTTAGCAATCTCAACTCTCTGAGACGCCTTTTCCAACCCATCGAGCAACTCCCTGTTCTCTTCTCTTTTCAAGAGCTCCTCCACTTGCTTTCCCACAATGCCACTCAGTGCCTTCTTCAAGCCGCCGCCCTCTCCGGCAGCGCCACCAGTCGTGCATTTTGCTATGAGAGGTCGATGAGGTGGGGAAGGAGTAGAAGCTCGGGGGAAGAAGATTGCAGAGGAGGATTCAGATGGGGTGAGGAGTTTTGAGGGGAGGAGATGCGATGTGGGATTTGTGGAGGGAGCCCAAGTGAGCTTGATAGTTAAGGGCATGGTGGTCACTGGATTTGGAGGATTTTGTTATCCTATTTCATGTTTTGTTTGAGAAAGTACTGACCACCACTCACCCCCAACTTCTACTTGCAAAGTTGCAACTTATTGAAGGCAAGAGGTAAAACAAAAACTTACGGCATGGTTACTTATTTGAAAACGGGGAAGGCAAAGGTCATGCAATACAAGTGGTTAAGAGTTTTTATTTATATATTCGAGATCTTGAGTTCTTATCATTTTGTCGTATTGTTTGATACAAAAATTGAAATAAGTTATGAATGAAAAATTGGGAATGATGTGAGAAAAGAAACATAATTGTTACGACATGCCTGATTTTAACGCGAAGCCCATTAACTTTTTTCTTTCTAATGTGTCTGCAAACGCAAAATATGTCAGGAATAAGAATAACACACACCTTGCATTACCTATTTCTGATATTTGCATCCGCCCTTCTCACATGAACCAAATACCAACAATGCCTCCGTCCATCCTCCGTGTGAGGTTTGACGGACGCATATGGTGGGCTATTTTTGTAATACAACGATTTATAATGTTAGCGAGGTTTGTGAGACCTTTTAGTCTAATGGTGGTGTTTGTGATGGCCTACTTAATGAAGAGAAATGTAAATAATTCTACTGTCATTTTCCTCTCCGGTTCTGTAAAGAAAGAATATTACGAGAAAGAATTGTCTCGAATGAATAATTTCATTGATCTGAATCATACAATATATACAGGAGCATTCTCCTAATAAACCTCTAATCTAATAAGAATTGTCTCCAACAGCTTCTGCGTCTCAGCATCGAGAACTCCAGGCCTTAAACCATCATACTTTCCAGCTGCTGAAGACTTCTGATAATATCGCGTTGGATTGCAAGAACCAGCATTCTGATTGCGTTTGGACTTGAGCTGTTTACGGGCACTATTGACAGCAGCATTGTTACGAGGCTTCGGGCATTTTTTCAACGAGTGATTGTAAGAGCCACAATTGAAACAACGACTTGCATCATCTATAATCTCAGAGTGTCCGTTGGGATTGACGACGAAAACGAGGTCGCGGTGGCGAGCGGAGGAAGACCCATTTTGCAGAATGGAGCGGTCAGCGCACAGATCAGGACCTTTGGGGAGCTCGGCTCTCACAGCCCATGGTGTCGCCATTGAAACTCTCACTCTTCTCACAGCCCATGGTTTCGGTTTTGGTTCTGTCTGTGGAGGGGATGGAGAAGACGAAGGGGGTGGAGGGAATGGAGAAGACGAAGGGGGTGGAGGGGTGGAACCGTGGAGGGTCTTCCAGAAGGAAAAAAGGGGTTCCAGTGGGGAAGACGAAAGGGGAAGGAAAAAAGGGGGGTTTTGGTTTTTTTATGTTTTTTTTTTAAGTACTTTATTTAATTAAAATTTTAATTATTTTAATTTTTAAATTTTTTTTAATGACACGTGGCGCCCAGTCATTGTCCACATGGGCGCTACGTCATCATTTAACAGCAGAGTTAACAGTTTGACTAACGGATGTATGAGACTGTCCCAAAATTAACACTTTAGGTATGACTCTGGGACGAAAAATACTTGATGTACTAAATGTTGAAAACCACGAAACTTGAAGGTAGTAAACTGAGTTTAACCCTATATAATTAATAAGGAAACATAAAAATATCGTAACCAATTAGGAAAAGAAAACCAAATACATATGTGATAAGGAAACAAAATGCCCCTTGTATAAATGGGGAATATAAAAATTGCGATCCTAGTTTCTTTTAGTGGTAATGTTAGAGATACTAAATTTATAGACAAAATTTGCAAGTTAAATGATATGTCACCAATAAAAAATTAGTACATTTATCAACATTTAAGTAATAATCCAATTATGAACATAAATAATACAACAAAAATTAATTATTTAAGTTTCCATGACTAAATAAAAAATTTGAAAAGCAATTTTGACAAGTATCTTTTAGCCATTTTTCTTTTCCATTTTATTTACAATTTTTCTTTATGACCACTTCTTGGCCTAGCCTTGGCATGGCTCCAATGGCGGATTCAGGAAAAATTATTAAAAGGGTCACATGTAAAAGTTCACAAACATTTTTTTAGATATTAATAACCTTAAAAATTAAATCATAGTTGTAACATCCCACATCGTTCAGGGGAGTGAATCCTCTAAGCTTTATATGTATATTCTCATCTCTACCTATCACGAGGCATTTTGGGAGCTCACTGGCTTCGGGTTCCATCGGAACTCTGAAGTTAAGCGAGTTTGCGTGAGAGCATTCCCAGGATAGGTGACCTACTGGGAAGTTCTGCTTGTGTGAGTTCCTAGAAACAAAACCGTGAGGGCGTGGTTGGGGCCCAAAGTGGACAATATCGTGCTACGGTGGAATTGAGCCCAGGATGTGGTGGGGGCCCGGGCCGGAATATGATAATTTGGTATCAAAGGCAATCCCTGGCCGAATGTGTGCCGACGAGGACGTTGGGCCCCTAAAGGGGGTGGATTGTAACATCCCACATCTCTCAGGGGAATGGATCCTCTAAGCCTTATATGTATATTCTCATCTCTACCTAGCACGAGACTTTTTGGGAACTCACTGGCTTCAAGTTCCATTGGAACTCTGAAGTTAAGCGAGTTCGCGCGAGAGCATTCCCAAGATGGGTGACCCACTGGGAAGCTCTGCTTGCATGAGTTCCCAGAAACAAAATCGTGAAGGCGTGATCAAGGCCCAAAGCGGACAATATCGTGCTACGGTGGAGTCAAGCCCGGGATGTGGTGGGGGCTCGGGCCGGGATGTGACAATAGTTCCATCATTCATAATTTATAGAACAAATAATAATAATACAAGTTACAATTGTCCAAGACACGTTTTTATATTTTGAAAACGCTGCATTATAGCTTCATTATCAATAAATGAAAAAACATTTACTCTCAATATATACTACCGTACTATCACTCAACTATTGATCTCCTATTTGGTTATGCAAGGGACATTTCAAAATATTCATAGAGGAAAATACTCTCTCTACTGAAGCAGTAGCTACTGGTAGAACTAAGCCAATGTGATTAACAAATACACATGTGTGACGGTTAGGTAATATTTAAAAAAATATAAAAGAAGAGCAACCCTTCTTTGAAACTTTTTATCAAACAGTTGGAGGACATGTATGAGGCCAAGTCCAACTTTGTGCTGCACCTTGAAGGTTGGAGTTAGTCTTTGAGGCGTTTTCAAGTTTCTACGGAAACATCTCTACCTATGAACACACAAGCTCTTTCCATTCCCAAGTACCAAACGTAGTCTGAGAATTAGAAGAATAAATTAGCATCGAATTCGTTATTCACCAAATTTAAAACCTAATACCTCTTCATAGTTACCAGTAATGAGAAATATCACTATTCCAACACCAGATTTAAACCTAAGAAATATCACTCTACTAACATTAATTGGCACATGTTATATTCTCTAATTTTTATTACTGCTTTTAGGTATGGAGTCTTGAAAAATACATTCGACTATTTGACTTAGAATAGTATTCTTCACACACAATTTTTTATCTCTCACACAACCCTTTTAACTTTTGACCGTCATGTTAAATTTAATTGAAAAAAATCAATGAAATAAATTAATAAAAGTGTGTGAAAAATAATAAGACGTATGTGGATGACACTAGACTTCATTTATAAGGTGTGAAATTAATTGTAAAATAATAATAAAAAATGAAATTGTAGAAATAACACCCCGACTGTTGAGATCCCCGCAAAGGCATGCTTCCGCTAGTAGGCAGAGGGTTTAAGCACAGACTCCCATTCGTCTTCCCCGCCTACCACCACCGCCTACACCTCCACCTCTCCCGCTCTCTCATGGCCGCCGCTACTTCACCTAAGCGAGTAGGGACCCACAACGGCAGCTTCCACTGCGACGAAGCCCTCGGCTGCTTCATGATTCGCCTCACAGACAAGTTCTCCAACGCCGAAATCGTCCGCACTCGCGACCCCCAGGTTTTCAATCCCTTTCCCACTTTCTGTTTGGTTTCCGAGAAAATTGATGATAAATTAAGTTACTTGGTTGAAATTCGAACCATTTGCAGCAATTTGTGATTTCTTATTGTAGTTGTTATTGTTTGATTGAGGGTTTTAGGTTTTGGAGGGTCTGGATGCTGTGCTTGACGTTGGGGGTGTGTATGATTCTAGTCGGGACCGATACGATCATCACCAGAAGGGTTTCGAGGAGGTTTTCGGGCACGGGTTTAAGACCAAGCTGAGCAGTGCTGGTCTGGTTTACAAGGTATTTGCTTCAAATGGTCATATCTGTTTTGAGGGATTTAAGTAATGGGAATTTCATATGTGTAACTTTACTCTAGTTAAATCTGTTTGTAGCATTTCGGGAAGGAAATAATAGCGAAGGAGCTTCAGGTCGATGAAGGTCACCTCGATGTGCACCGGTTGTTCTTGGCTGTGTACAAAAGCTTTATGGAGGTACTACTAAATTCTGCATCTTTTCTTCATATTCTATGCGAATGTAGAATGGGGGCCGTGCTACCTTTAATTTTTAACTACATTTGAACTCGAATGGAATTGTTGATGCTGAGAGCCTGTTATGTTATAAATTAGAACAAAAACCATTATGAGGCCATTTTTGCCCTGATTCTATAAGTTTTCATTGAAATGTCATTTGTCATTACTCAGTTTGGTTTCTTTAATGTTCAGCAGTTTCATGTTGACATGAATGCTTGTTATTCCAACTGTATTTTTGACACTTTCGATTACTTGTAACAGGCAATTGATGCTGTTGACAACGGGATCAATCGGTATGATACGGACCAGCCTCCAAGATATGTGAATAATACACACTTGTCTTCAAGGGTGGGCAGGTTGAATTTGGATTGGATAGATCCTGATCAATCATCTGAAAAGGAGAATGAAGCCTTTCAAAGAGCAATGGAACTTGCAGGCAGCGAATTTTTAAGTGTATGTCTTCCTATCATTAAGACTTGGTGGATATGTAGAATTTGCTCATGTTTAATATGTTTCTTTCAAGTCCGAGGACAACCAAATTAAAGAAGGGTTGAACGCTTTAATGAGGATGTGTTTTAGTTGGAATTTTTATTTTGCATCCCTTTTCAATGACCTTGTTTTTCAAAATTTCAGAGTGTCCGTTTTCATGCAAAATCATGGTTACCAGCTCGATCTATCGTGATGGAGTGTCTCTTGGCAAGATGGAGTGTTGATCCAAGTGGTGAAATCATGGTTTTGAATCGATTTTGCCCTGTAAGTATGCAATGCTGTATTATTTATTTTTATCAGTTAAATACTCTTTGGTTTAAGCTTTCTCATATCATTGTGTAATGCTAATGCTATTAATTTTACAATTTCTTCATTACGTTCAACTGTTTTTTAGCGGTTTATATGATTTTATTCCCTGCAGTGGAAGCTTCATTTATTTGAACTTGAAGAGGAAATGAAGATTGAGCCGCCCATCAAATATGTTCTCTATCAGGTACCTTTATTTATCTGGTGTCCTTGCTCTTTTTATTTAATTTAATTTTTATCTTAGTAATTTTTCCTTCCATTGATCTGTATAAAGTATAAATGCATTTAGGTGGTAGAAAGGCGATTGGGGAAATTCCTGCTTGTGACTTTATTATGTGCAAAGAAAATATTAGGAAACTGGAGTCACATAATACATGTTAAGAGAGTATTGGCATTACGAAACTCGTTTACCTGTAATTATGCAAGTTCTTTTGACGCAATTTGAAATATTTTTAGCTTCTTTAAGAGCTATCGGAAATGTAAGTAGATTTAAAGAACATTTGTTGGGATCATTTGGAAGTGTAGTGTGTACTTGACCGACTTTCTGGCCTCATTTCTAGTTTACGATATCTCTCCTTTCTTAGCACCTTTACGTTTCATTTAGTTGTGAAGCTAATAATATGTCTGCAATTTTTACATGGAGAAGAGTCCCTAATTTTAATATTACAATAAAAAAATGATATGCAGGATGATAGAAGCAAACACTGGAGAGTTCAAGCGGTTGCAGTCGCTCCTGATAGATTTGAGAGCCGAAAGGCTCTTGCACCACAATGGCGGGGGCTTAGGGACGAGGAGCTCTCAAAGGAGACTGGGATTCCTGGATGTGTTTTCGTTCACATGAGTGGATTTATTGGAGGAAATCAAAGTTATGAAGGTGCTCTTGCCATGGCAAAAGGGAGTTTGAAGTCTGATTGAGCAGATTGTGACTTGCATTGGCTTGTTACCAATTCAGATTACTAAATCTTGGGCATTTCAGTTACTTGTACGCTAATTTCTCTTACCTTAGCCCGTTTCTTTATTCTCAGGGCCAATTTTGACTCTATTCGTTTTTTGATATTGTATTGGAAATTTTCCCTATTAAGGTTACCTAAGTAAACATTTTATGCGGCGATTTGAACTGGTATATGGATTGTGGAACGTCAATTTTATTGATGTTTGACCTGGGTCATGTAATTTTATTTCAGTTGAGCATATATCTATCTGTTCAGCCTTTTACATCATTATTCAGATGTTTGCATAATTTAACTTGTCTTAAATGTGTGCTAACAAAATCTAATTTCTCAATTCCCGTCGTGCCACGAGATGGGAATATGCCTGAGACGAGAAAGACTTTCATGAAACGGGACGGACCGCAGCCATTAGACTACAGTAGAATACAGGTTACAGTTACACGGCGAGAGCTCCAAGAGTCCACTACGCACGTGCATACGTGACAAGTCTCTCTCCTCTCGCACCAACATAAACTGCGTCGCGACGACACACAGCTCACATGTCAGTGAAGTGAAAAGTGAGAGCCTTCTCCCATAAGCCAAAACACCAACCGGCAGCTATGGCCACACTCACTTATCCGGCCGCGGCCGCCATCAGAACCACCAAATCATCTCTCAGAAAACCCTTCTCCATCATCCCCATCAAACCCAATTCCATCTCCCCACTCAAACCCCTAAACCTCACCTCTAAACCCGCCACCTTCTCAATCAAATCCACCGCCTCCTCCGACCACTCCTCCACCGCCACAACCACCATTACCACCACCACCACCACCTCCTCCATCTCCCCCTCCTCCCTAACTCTCAAATCTCGCCTCCAAAACGGCCAGACCCTCTACGGCCTCTTCCTCCTCTCCTTCTCCCCCACCCTCGCCGAGATCGCCGGCCTCTCCGGCTACGACTTCGTCGTCGTCGACATGGAGCATGGCCCCGGCGGCATCCCCGAAGCCCTCTCCTGCCTCCACGCCCTAGCCGCCACCCAAACCCCCGCCATTCTTCGCTTACCCGAGACCTCCGCAACTTGGGCCAAAAAGGCCCTAGATCTCGGCCCACAAGGCATCATGTTCCCCATGATCGAATCCTCCAAGGCCGCCAAGAAGGCCGTCTCCTACTGCCGCTTCCCTCCCGCCGGCGTCCGCGGGTCCGCCCACACCGTCGTTCGCGCCTCCAACTACGGCATCGACGAGGGGTATTTGAGTAATTACGAGGACCAGCTGCTGATCATGTGCCAGGTGGAGAGCGAGGAGGGCGTGAAGCACGCGGAGGACATCGCAGCCGTCGATGGAGTCGACTGTATTCAGATGGGGCCGTTGGATCTGAGCGCCAGCATGGGGTACTTGTGGGACCCCGCGAACAAGAAGGTGAGGAAAATGATGGAAAAGGCCGAGAAGGCCGTGCTGGGGTCCGACCCCAAAGGGGGTGGGGCCTACTTGGCCGGCTTCGCTATGCCCCATGACGGGCCTCGCGATTTGGGGACACGTGGATACCACATGGTGTCGGGAGCCGTCGATGTAGGGCTGTTTAGGAGCGCGGCGGTGGAGGACGTGAAGAGGTTCAAGATGAGCTTGATGGACGGTGCAGATGATGAGCGGGAGGACGAGAAGGATGCTGATGAGAAGTACTGGAGCGAATGAAGAGGGAGATTGTTGAAAGCTTTCTTTTTAGGCGGGGAGAAATATTGACGAAAATAATTAGAATTTTGGACTCGCTTATTTGTAAATTTTGAAGTGGGGGTTTTTTTTTTTTTTTTTTTTTTTTGGTTTTCTTTCTTTTGTGGTGTATGAGTCCATTGGTGTTTTCATAATGAAGGTCAAATTGCCGGCCAAATTAAATAATTAGAAGGATTGGATTGGAAACGAAAAATTGCATCAGCGAAAGTCACTTGCTTATATTTTTTAACTGTTAAAGTTACCAGTTTTTTTTTTGTTTTTTTATATTTATTTTTAAATGATAGTGGAAGTGAGTTAGATGGTTAAATTTTAAGAAGGAAGTGAATTGGTTAGGATCCAACCCGCCAAGTTGCATAAACGTTGTATCATGAATAAGAAAAGGCATTGCAAGTGCTTTTTCTTATGGCTGGCTTATATGCACTCTGCTTCTAGAACATATAGGTCGTGCAGCGTTAAGAAATTTAATTTGGCAAATAAAGTGGATTATTCTTATATATTTTTATAAATGATAATATTCGTGGGTTAATATTAACTTAGGGATGGGCAGGGACGGCCCTGAGAATTTAGGGGTCCTAAGCGAGTCTTCAAAGTGGGGCTCTAAAGTTCTCGGACCTTCGACTACCTGTATATTGGTATGTAGTAAAAAAAAATTCGCTAATTACATAAAAAGTCTATTTCTTCATCGAACATCATTAAAAATTAATATCAAAATAAAAAAAGATATACTAACATTACTTAATATTACATGTCACAAGTGTTTAGACGCAAATGCACTAAGTGTAAAAAACAATAAAACTTGATTGATGAACATAATAATTCAACAACGCCAAGTGGTTCTCTTGTGTTCTTTCTAAAATCAACATACACTAGCGAATCAAATTTTAGAATAACCTAGTTTTAACAATAAATTATTGAAAAAGAAAATTTAAATTCAAAGTTATGGTTACCTCAGATTACAATCTTCATGATCAAGTGATAGTTGCTTAAACATTCAAGAGAAATAAAAACACTGGGAAATTGAAAGAAAAGGATGACAAAGTTATGATTATTTTGGAATGGTTTTTGTTATTTTTTTAGGTTATTTTCAAAAGCAAAAGAAAAAAAAAATGTATTTGGACAATTAAGGCCATTAATTTCACTAGCCTTTTGTCACACGCGTAGGCGTGTGACAATTGGCCTTTGTATGTTTTTTATTTAAGAAACTCAAGTTTTTTCCATTTATACAAATTTTATTTAAAATATTTTTGAAAATAATAAGAATTTAAACATAAACCACCCACTAACATGAGGTTTTGTTATTTTTTTTCTAAAGTAGAAAATTTTAAATTCATTCAAAATTAATTTTTGTTGAATTATTTTAACTCCTTTTGATTCTTGTAATTTTAAAAATTTTAAAGAGCAATTTATCTTTAATTTCATAGATTTGAAAAAAGCAAAAACTAATGCCTACAAGGTGTTTTGAACATCCCACACCAATGAAAACGAAGTGGAACCGTTTCCACTGCACCAACGAAATAATTGTGATGTTTATTACGTTTTCTTTATTTATATTTTATATATAGGATATATAAAAAAATTTGGGCCCCCGAACTTGGGGGCCCTTTGCGACCGCCTACCTCGGCTACCCTCAAGGCCGGCCCTAAGGATGGGGCAATTAATGACTAACTAACGAGTCTGGTTACTATGTGTAGTTAATGTATTCTCCAATAATATACACTGATGCATGCATCAGGTATATTTTTTTCATACTGTTGATGTTAGAAAATATCAAGATGCTTCATTAAAGTTTCTGTTTTTTCCTTCTTTGATACGACTGTTGTCTATGAAATTTGAGACTGAGATTGTTTCTTTCTTTGATCCAACAATTGCCGTCTTCAAAATTTGAACTCAGGCCAATTTTAACATTCACAATAGGCGTGTAGGTCAGTTGATTAAGTACATTTGCTCATGCACTCGAGGTCTTGATTTTAAATCCTCCCTCCTGTCGTATCGATTATATAAAGAAAAAGAGAATGTTAACATTGTAGTATTCCTTACATTTCTAATTTAAAAATGTTTGACATTGCACTCTTGAATTTATGTGAATATGAACTCCATAAAACCAACAGAGAATGTTGACATTGTCTTCTTAGTTGGAGAGGAATAATATTAAGAGAAATGCTAAGAAAGCTTTTTCAAAGTGAAACTCTTCATAGATTATATGTCACAAGAAATTTTTTACTGTGTCAGGAATAACGGGTGATACACCATGTTTCATTATATAAGTGGAGGGAAGTTTTATTTTTAAGTTGTTAATTTTTTAACACAAGTATCTCACCACTTGTATAATGACACGTGGTGTACCATCTCTTGTTCCAGGCACACTGAAAAATATTTTCTTTGTTACCTCACAGTTTAACTTTAATTTCCGTGTACAAAAAATATGGGGCAGGGAGTTCATAAAAAGTTTACTTAACATTTTTCGTAAATAAACATCTACATAGAGAATGTAATTAATCATCAATTGTTATTGGGCAATAAAAAAGTTTTGATATGCATGTTCTATTTATTTATCTATCATAGATTTGACTATAATTTAATAAAACCTTAAACAACCACCAAGTAGCTGTTTAGTGAGTGCCCTCCTATGACCGAATCCAGAAGACAAAGCATGTGGAAAAGTGACAGGTTCTCATGTTCCTTCATTTCTTCCCTAGATGACGATGATTCAATTACAAACTCAATTTATACTCCCAATCAATATTCAAATGAAAATTTCCAATCCCATTTGGAGTTGAATTCATGCATCACCATCCCAACTTGCCCATTTGACATCATTGGCCATATCTTTTTTGGTTTTCCAATTTCACCCTGTCAGCAAACTCTTAAGGTAATAACACACCGTTATATATGAAATTTAAAACGTTTGATAATGCGTGATCAATTTGAGATATCACCAAATATTCCATACAAGTTTCTCTTGTAACTGATGGTGCCTTGTTTATGTTACCACTTACCAAGAACAAACCTTTTTTGAAAGACTTTTTTGAAAAAAATTCAAGGGATCGGTCATCGCAGCTCTTTCTTTGCAAAATTATCAGCAATTATTTTTGGTATGAAGTTTGCATATCAGTTGGGTTGACATTGTCTTTGGTTGGAAAGTAACTCTTCTAGTGTTATTTCTGCTCTCCAATCAACTGATTTCGATCCTCCTTGGCCCTTTCGTACACAATGGTCTATTTGTTTGGACCACATTCAGAAATGACTTTCTACGTCTCTCACATATATCGCGAGGGAAATGTTGCCACGAACAATTTTGCTAACATGGGCTTGTCTTCTCCAACTTTGGTATGACATGATTCCCCTCTGGTGGCTGCTCGTGGTGCTTTGTTTTCAAACTATACTGGCTTTCTTGGCTTCCGCTTCTCAAATTAATGTGCATCTCGACATACATGTTTATCTGATTGTCTTATTTTCTTTTCTTAACTTGTGATGTTGCTTGATCTATTTTGCAAATTTACACTTTTAGGTTTAGCTTTAGAAGAGTTAGGTTTCATATCCCTCTTTTTCCCTTGTATCTTTATTGTTTTCGTTTTTATAAATGTAAGGTTTATGTCTCCTATTTTTTTAATCTTTTTTTTTTTTTTTTGGTATTATGAGAAGTTAGGTTTATGTCTTATTGTAATATTTTTTTTTCATTATCAATAAATTTTTTCTCATACATCTAAATTAAAAAAAAAACAAAATTCATCTATAAAATCTCTGTAAAAACTTTCCAAATAATTTCATAATAATGACTGGAGATGCATCGGTGGCAATGGTTGTCTCACCTAAATCCTTCTCTTACGTGTCTTCCATAATTTTTTTGTCTAATTTGATAATCAGAAAAAAATAAATTAATAAATGTGTAAATATACCCTTTTTTTTAATATTCTTTTGATGCTTTACTCTTTTTGAGACAGCTGGCTGGTTTGACATTGAGTCTTTTGACAATCTTAAAAGTTGTAAACCATTATCTTAATTTGCCCAATCTCACACAAACCAAGGGGCATTTGGTAATTCTGTCTGCAGAGACACCATCCTCATAGCCAATGGGACTTGCCCTCCATCCTGTGACTAATTCTTAATACTCTCTTAAATTCAAGACTCTCAAGTTAGGGGGAGAGAGAGAGAGAGAGAGAGATGGCCAATCTCAGAACTCCAAGATTTCAGTTCCTTTTGGCTCTGCAGTTACTCATGCTAATACAGTCCCAGGTGCTCTGCTACCAGTACAAAGTAGGAGATCTAGATGCTTGGGGAATACCAACTTCTGCAAAACCACAAGTCTACACCAAATGGTCAAAATACCACCAATTCAAGCTTGGAGATTCTCTTTGTAAGTTTCTTCTTCGTATGGCCGTTTCATTGCACCCCACCTCAAACCGCCTTTCTCAATAATGTATAGCGGTTTAGAATATCAAATTGTCGAACAAATCACTAAAACAACAAAGGGATGACCAAATGGTTTCATTTCTCTCATGTGAGGGCCAGAACAATGTCCCAAGTTCGAATAGAATAGTTTAGAATATCGCCTTTCTCATTTTGGTTCTCAATATGCAGTGTTCTTGTACCCACCAAGCCAAGACTCGGTGATTCAAGTGACAGCACAATCCTACGGCAGCTGCAACCTCAAAGATCCAATCTTGTCCATGAACGACGGCAACTCTCTCTTCAATTTCACCACATTGGGGGATTTCTACTTCACCAGCGGCGAACCGGGCCATTGCCAACAGAACCAGAAGCTGCACATTTCTTTTCTGTCGGGCAATGGCTCTGCTTACTCTCCCTCCTCCGGTCCCAGTGCATTGGATGCTTCCGCTCCTTCTTACCCCACCGTCTTCGGCAGCATCCCGGCTCCGCCAACTTCTGCACCGCATTCTTCTGCAGCGTCGCCAAGGTTTCCGGTTTTCGCTGCAGCGGTTGTTGGATTTGGGGTGTTTGCATTACACGGTGGTAATCTTTGAAGAGCTTCAACATTGATGAGTTGAATTTTCTCCCCACGTTTGGACAGTGATTCTTTTTCCTTTTTACCATTAATATTGGTTCAATATTATGGAAGTTGTGGTTTTGTAATTCTTTTTGTTAATTCAATAGAATAAAGCAAATTACCAGAATTACTGTTCTTTGGTTTCTTTTGGGGAAACTCCGAGTTTTCGGAGAATCGTGAATAGAGAAATAAAAACATAGTTGTATTAATTATCTGATATTTCAAATTTTCTGGATTGAGAGGGGTCTAAAAGGATATCTTTTACCTCAAGGAGAAAGTCACAAAGTGTGTTACTTTTTTTGTAATCGAGAAAGATACCATTGGTTTCCTCCCCATGTCAAGGGACAAGGAGAGGCCGACAGAACCCCGCCCGCTAATTATGGTGGTGACCGGTTCTAGTTGTTTATACAACTATTAAGTTTCCAGCTGGATGAGCATGTTGCCCGCCTACGACGACGAGAGGTTTTTCAGTATGTTTGAAATAGGACAGCTACGCAATATGTTAACATACAAGTGAAAAGTAGAGGGACATTAAAAAAAAAAAAAAAAAAAACTTTTCTCTACTCACATAATAGCGTATAGAGTATCTTTCTGTGTTCAGAACATGTTGAAAAATCTCTCACCCACAATGGTGTGACAATGTCTATCCCCATCTTACATTCTTATGTGGGTCCAATCAAAATTATGCAGCATATCATCGATAAAAAAATAAACAAAGTGCAGGAAATGAGATAATTTTATGTCACTCATACGAATTTTAAGACTTGTATTGCATGAATGCTTTGTTATGGTAACATTTTGTGTTAATAATATAAAAACATCTATTAATTTCTCTTTATATGTTCTTGTCTCGTATCATACAAGTTTTTAAATGCATTGGATCAGAATCAAAGAGTTCAAATTCCGATCCAAAATCTTTCAAAATTATAATTGCCCTTGGATACACCGGATGCACACACGCGACTACCAGGAAATAGCAGCAGTAAATAACGATCAAACATCATAAGCTCAGAAGAACTATAGTAACTGTAAAACATTGCATGCTCGATTATATATGGCACAGAAGTACACCATCTAAGCCTCGTTACTACCCTTTTTTTTTTTTCTTTCTTCTAATCTTAATACTAAAAAGAGGTAAACACATCTGACAAAATCGACGACGATCATGGAGTCCCTCTCAACCTCATTACATTACTATCATAATCCGAGCAAGGGTCGGGCGGGACTTCCTTTCGACATCTCAGTACAAACAACGGAACGGTGTTTTGGTTGAGTAATTGTGATGGATCTAATGGATACTCAACCGGCCATTTCAACATCCACTGGTGATGGCCTCACTTCAGAAGCAGCATAGGGTGCCTCCGGAACTGCAGGTTCTGAGAATGGACTCCGCATTTGGGCAGCATTAGAGTCGACTTCCATAGCAGAGGGCCTGGGTGGGGAAGTGGGCTGCACCTCCACATCCGGATAAGCAGCTTTGAATCTTGCACGCAGGCCTTCATCCACCAATCTTACACCACTCAGTTGATTACCTAGTGACATCCACCTAAAACAAGATTGTTCGGAACAAAATTAAAGAAAAACATAAAACCATAATCCAAAAAATGGATGTCACTTTGGGACACATGTGAATAGCCACCCCGCGTGGCTAAAAGTAAGAAAGTATCTTGCCCCTCTGTAATTCTTATCCGTCCCCAGACAAGATGGGAAGCAAAAATGCTCATAAATGGGATGTCTGTCTGCAAACGAGTGGAGGATTAGAAAGCTTGATCTTCAACTAAAGGCCCCACAGACAACAAGAGGGCATAAACAATGGTAAACGCATTATAATTACCCGAAAGAGTTATAATGGTTATCTACCCTAATTAGCATGATACCAGACTTTGCCTATACGAGTTGTAAATCAAATCACTTTTAACCTACGAAACCTAAGACAATGCTAGATTCAGATTGTCACCGGTTGTCACAGGATCCTCTACTACCCTCATTATCAATTCATGCAAAAAGTCACTACTTACTACGTTGGTGATCAACAACAATGAAGGAACTTCATTTAACAATTACAACCGGTAGTCAAGAAATCATACCCTGCATGAGTATTGTGCATGCGAGCAAACAGTTCTAGCTTTCTTGTCCTTGGACTTACCCTCTCCAGCAAAGGATACATCTGCAGGAGTGTATATAAAGACAATAATTAAACAAATAATGATAATATAAAGACGATAATCATGATAAAACTATCTAGAAGAAGGCAACAACTTCTAGATTACCACCTCTTAAATTGTAAGGGAAAAAGTACAAATTATAGTATTGTTCACCCTGTAAGCGCATTAGGAAGAACTATATTCGAATAGGAATTTCACTGCAGAATTAGACGAAGTATATTCCCCTAACCTCATCTGGCTTACGGCTTGTCTCTCTGACCTCGGCAACAATGACATCAGTATCAATATTTCTATTTACTAAGGGTTCCCCCTTTATTCCAACAAGACAATGCTCCTTGCTATGATTAAGCCAGTGGCCAGTCCGCCCTGTTCTAATTATTCGTTGGAGTTGATTAGTCTTTACCCAAATTATCTCCTCAATTCGCTTGTATCCCCAAAGTTCTAAACTGCAAGAAGGAGGGTGGTATTTCAGTGGGCGAAAGCCAAAGAATAAGCAGATCCAATTAAGCATCTTTGATTATATGTATCAGGAAACATATAGTTGACCGATGGCCAAAGTATACACATACCATTCACGCCCAAGCTCCATTGCACGTCCAGTGACCCAAAGGAAAATCAGACCATCCGTCTGCAATGCTGGAACATTAAGATTGCGCATTTCATCGTCAGCCATTGTCCCATAGGGCAATTCCATATGAATGTCCCATGGTGGATCTGCCATTATCACTCCAAATTGCCCTAGAATATCCATTCTAAAGTTGCGTATATCACAGTTAATCCACTGTGGTTGACCAAGTTCAACCTCAGAACAGTATTCAGCACGTTGAGGCCTTAATTGTCTAGGGGGACCGAGATCTCGAGGCCCCATCATCATGTGTGAGACATCAGGTGTTGGATCAAGCTCATAGTGGACATACTTGCACGTCTAACAATGAAGAGAAAAGTGTAATACTTCATGAAAAATAGTCATTAGAATAAATTTAGTTTATCACTCAAGTAATGGGATGGCGGTAACGTTTACCTTCATGTGACGACAAGTATCTAGAAAAGAACAGTCTCCTAAATTGACATCAGTATGTAGAGCGATTATTCGCCTAAAATGAACCTGATAAAAGAGTGAATAAAATGACAAGCGAAAACCTAAATAGTTTAAGTACTAAGATCGAAGTTATTTGCAGTAATTTCAGGATAAAAATTCGAAATACAATCACCAAAAAAAACTTTGAATAAGTTCACATAAAAATAACTAAGTGAATAGGAAAGTAGCGAATACAGATAAATTTCCATTTCTGAAACAGGATAAACCAAATATACAATCCTCCAAAAGGGGATGCTGCAAGTCAAAATTAAAACAGAGTTCATTCATTTAGTACCATTACACTTGCCAGCAGGAATTTTTGGGTACCGACCTTCTCACAAGCAAGTACGGAATTAGACTGACGACGGCAGTCCTCCTTTGTTAAGGATGAGCAGTATTCCTTCAATTGTGAACCACCTTTGGTTTTGAACTGAAACAAAAAATACAACTGACTTCAGACTTTCCTGCTGGTGTAACCAGCCCCATAAAATTCAGAAGTTGAAAGCTTGAGCATTTCTAATGTGCAAGCAATGAGTCCACGAAATAATTGAGTCCCAGATGTAACATGCAGAACAAACTGTACACAAAATAATATGTTCTGGACAAATCACCAAAAGTCGCCGCCTCATTAAAGCATTATTTTGGTTCTCTTGATCAACAAGTTGAAAAGGAATATGAAAAAAAATCACATTAATACTTATTAGGCTTAAACTCACATATGGTCCACTGTTTATGGGTAACTTTTGGTGTGAATGTAACACCACCAAATGTTAACAATCAACCTGTGTCATAACACATATATTTACTGATACATGACCCTAAAGTATAAACCCATCACCCCCATGTGTTACAGTGCTGGATTAGTACGACCACATTGTGGTGGGCATGGTGGCATTACCGCCCAAGAAAAAAAATTTCTCGTGGTTTATCCTATATGAAAAGGCAAGTCTCAATTCTTCTAAAATCGTTAACACTAACTCCAGTGGTCTACACCTCTTACCAATTTTAGTTGAATCTCCTATTTCGATGAATTTGTAATAAAGCATCCACGAGCATCATGTGCAGGAACATTATGATCATTTCATACCCACATCACTACTCACAAATGGTCCAAGTGGATGGTAATATATGTCGCGAATCAAATGAAGTGGAAGGTAAGCCACATGCTTCAATTTTTTTAACAATATACTCGTGGTCTATGGCAAGTGCCTTCGCCCATGAGCGGTAGGTCTCGGGTTCGAGACTTGGGAGCAGCCTCTCCATAAATGGGGGTAAGGCTAGCCGACATTCACCTCTCCCAGACCCTGCGTAAAGCGGGAGCCTTGTGCACTGGGTACAACCTTTATACTCGTGGTCTATGGCAATCACCAATTTTAGTCAAATCTCCAGTCTTTTTAACAATACACATTGACAAAAATTAGAGATTTTACTAAATTGTGAAATAACATAGCTCACAAGGGCGATATTACCAAAAACAGGACTTCCCATAAACCTTTGACACATAAGGTAAACCACATGACCGTCTGTAATCTTAAGCCTACTTATTGTTTCGTTAACAGACAGGAAATAGTTTTGAGATATAGCAGATTTCCAGGCTAATCGGGTAGTCTTTTACAGAAAGAACCATGAATTTGTTAAGATGACTATACAAATAAAAATAATGGCATTGACAAACCTTGGCAGCTACAGCAGTCTCCTTCGCAGTTGGCCGGTGAATGAGGTCCAAAATCTCCTCACCAGTTTTTGATTTCTGCAACTCCCTAAAAGTCTTCTTATTCAGCAATGCCTCAACATCCTTCAGTTCATCCTCTTCACTCTGCGGCTTATACGACACTGAATTGGGGCTATCCATTGTTGCATTTGGCCCCATACTATTAGCTCTATGCATTGGAGGAACACCACCCATCCCTCTAGGCATTCCCATCATGCCCATAACTCTAGGACTAGGAGCACCCCTTGGACCCATAAATGAACCCGGTTGTCCACTCCCAGGGAACATAGGTGGCAAACCGGACATGTGAGTATCATTAGGGTTCATCCACATGTCTTGCATTGGCCTTGAACTAGGCCCTCCCATCCCAAACACCCCTCCACCACTACCATCACCTCCACGGCCGCTAGTCACCACTTGCTGCTGACTCTGACTCAAATTCCCATCTCCCAAATTGGAATCTCGACTCTGAAATTGCTTGCTTTCAGGCAATTCCTTCATCAGCCGAGTCCGGTCAATCCCCAAAACCATAATCCCCGACTTACCACCCACCACAAATTCCTCCAACTCAACCCCACCATTCTCCTCCAACATTGACCTCAGCGCCATCTCCACCGCCAATATCGCCCCGGACTCTCCTCCCATCTCGCGCAGCGCCGCCTTCTCCTCCGCAGTCGCTTTTTGGTCGCTCTCGAGCTTTCTCAACACCGCCGACGAGTCAATTCGACAAAAGGGCACAATTTCAAGCAAGCAAACCGCCACCATAGCCCGAACCAGGGACAATGGATTCCCCATCTCATCAATGGGGCTGAAATTCTCCAGTTCGGGTTGGTGGGTTGTCTCCGAATTCGCCTGTTTCGGAGAAAGCTTCGGGCTTTGCTCAATTGGGTTTGTGAGTTTTGGCTCAGGGGACGGTAGGCGGCTGCGCTGGGCTTCTGGGGTCGAAGGGAGAGCGGGTTCGACCGGGTTTCTGGGGTCTGGTTTGGAATTTGGGAGAGGAGGCGTTGGAGTAAAAGGTCGGTCGTTGAAGGCGGAGAGGACCTTGAGAGAGAGATCAATGGTGGGGACGATGGTGGGGACGATTTGGGATTGGAGGTAAGAGAGGAGTTCGAGCTGGGTGGTGCGCTGAGACTCCATTCGAGCTTCGAGCTGTTGAGTCATGGTTATGATGCCGGCTATGGTGGCTTCGTCTCCACCTTCCGATTGGGTCTCCATTGGTGCTGCTGCTGCTGTAGTTTTTTCTGTGTAAGTGACTGAGACTTGAGTGAGGTTTAAGAAGGTGAAGCTGCTGAAGCTAAACCTCAAAAACAATTCCCCAGTCTCAGGGAATAGCTGAGGGTCTTGTATTGGCGGGGAGGGGCCTAATTGGGCTCATTTGTCTGGGCTGAGGGTGGGGCCTTGATTTCAAATTTTGCTCATCGGGCCCGGTTAGCCCAGTTAGGTCATATCCAACCGAAGGTTCCAGATGGCCAAAAATAGCCCGAAAACGGTCTTCAACCGAGGGCCAGGCCCGGGCTCGTGGACCCCACTTGATAAAAAAGGGCCAAAGGGCCAACCGGGTGGCCCAAATGAGCTAGTCAGCCGGTCTCGGGCTAGGCTCTATTTTTGAATCCTCAACGGCTAGTTGATGTCAGTTACTATTGGTTTTGGTGTTTTTTTTTTTTTTTTTTTTTTGGTTTTTTGGGCCAAATTTGTTTTTAAAAATTTTTAAAAATTCTCATTTTTTCCTATAAATACCTAAACCATTCCTACACCATTTCAATTTTCATATTTTCTTACCTCTTTCAAAAATATTTCCTTTAATTTTTTCAATAATTTTCAAATGACCTCGTCTGCAATGAAAGGTAGGGCTTGGACCCAAAAATAAGATGAAGCTCTTTGCAGGGCTTATAGATGGATGTTGGAAGATAGTGTGAGAGGAGTTCTCAAACAAGTGAAGGTGTTTGGACTCATGTGTCCAAAAAACACTTAGAGTTCTACGAAGGCACCACTCCACTGAATATTTGAAACCACGAGAGCTGTTCTTCAAGATGGAAGAAACATTTTCAACCAAGTTTAAACAAATGGCATCAAGCACTGTTAGCAATGGCAAGTAAACATGAAAGCGGCACTAATTACTATGATGAAGTAAGTGTTTTCACAATTTATTTTAAATATTTAATTAAATTACATTTAATTTCATAAATTAATTTCCTTTAATTTTTGTAATTATATTTTCTAAGTACGCCAAGTGGAGGAATGGTATAAGGAGGGCAACTCGAAACCCTTTCAGTTTCACGGTTGTTGGAAAATTTGTAAAGGTGGGTGTTATTTGAAGATCCACCTCAACATAGAGTATGTCATATGCTGGTGTTCGAAACTGCATCCTTAACTGTAAATATGGATGAAGATGGATCTCCTACCATTCAACAAACAAGGGTAGAAAATCCGTCTTCAGGTGAAGGTTCCATACTTAGGGCTATGAGACGAAACAAGGCCTGAAGGTTGAAGGAAAAGGGCAAGCCAAATGATGATTACGCTGCTCAACAGGAAGTGGCGGCCTCATTGTGATTAACGGCGGAGCAAAATGCCATTGCCATGGAAGAAATGAACCGTATGTCACATCCCGGCCCGGGCCCCCACTACATCCTAGGCTCGACTCCACTGTAACACGATATTGTCCGCTTTGGGCCCCCACCACGCCCTCACGGTTTTGTATCTGGGAACTCACACGAGAACTTCCAGTGGATCACCCATCTTGGGATTGCTCTCGCGTGAACTTGCTTAACTTTGGAGTTCCTACGGAACCTGAAACCAGTGAGTTCCCAAAAAGCCTCGTGCTAGGTAAAGTTGAGAATATACATATAAGGCTTACATGATCCACTCTCCTAGGCGATGTGGGATGTTACAATCCACCCCCTTTAGAGGCCCGACGTCCTCATCGACACACTTCCGGCCAGGGATTGGCTTTGATACCAAATTGTCACATCTCGGGCTTGACTCCACCGTAGCACAATATTGTCTGCTTTGGGCCCTCACCACGCCCTAATGGTTTTGTTTCTGGGAACTCACATGAGAACTTCACAGTGGATCACCCATCTTGGGATTGCTCTCGCGCAAAGTCGCTTAACTTCGGAGTTCCTACGAAACCTGAAACCAGTGAGTTCCCAAAAAACCTTGTGCTAGGTAGATATAAGAATATACATATAAGGCTTATATGATCCACTCCTCTGGGCAAGATGGGATGTTACACCGTACGCATGAAGAATGCGCCAAACAAATACAAGAAGAGATGGATGATAAGAATATGGAAATGAACACTTCGAATTACACTCCAATGAGTAAGGCCTATTTTGATAGGAAAAAAAAAAGATTATGACCTGGCGACAATTGTTTACCTCTGACTATACTCCTACAATAGTGGATGATGAAGATGATGTTGATTATGGATATTAAATTTAAGTTGTTGCAATTTTTAAATTTAAGTTAATGTAGTTTTTAAATTTAAGTTGTAGTTTTCAAATTTAAGTTGTTGTAGTTTTTAAATTTAAATAATAAATTATGTTTGGCCTTATGGCCCTTTGACCCTCAGTTGGAGACAGTTTTTTGTAATAGGGCTAAAATGAGCCTTATGGTCATTTGGCCTTCGATTGGAGATGGTAAGAAATATGGCACTGCACTGTTCATTAAAATATTAATTTCTTAGAGCACTAGAGGGCTAAAATGAGCTCTCTGGCCATCCTTCGATTGGAGGTGGTAAGAAATATGGCATTGCAATGTTCATTAAAATATTAATTTATTGGAAGGTCAGAGGGCTAAAACGAACCATCTGGCCATCCTTCGGTTAGAGATGACCTTAGTCCCATAGGCAAATGAGTCTTATGTAGGTAAGACTCCGAGTGCACTGTTTTTTCCGTTATACAAGAGATCGTTTATTTGCATAAAAAAAATATGAATTCAAATTTATTCAAGGCTTAAATTCTTGAGTGAACTGCTATTTGACTCTTTGAATCATGACCCTACTTAAAATTGACTCCCTAATTTATTTTTTGGTAAATTAATTTTCTAAACTTTCTTAAATTAGTCAATTAACCCTTATTGTCTGGTTACATCCATATTCAGTCTTTTCATATCTATTCTAATATATTAGCAAGTTTGTATTTAGAAAAGAAAACTAAAAAAATTTAGAAAACCAAATAAAAATGAACAAAAGAAAGCCTACCCCCCACCAGCCATGATCTCCATAACCCAACAGGATCCTCTTCGAATTTTTTTGGTGAGGATCTTGAAGATTTTTAAATCATATCCATTCGTTCGTCGTACGTTATGCGATCAGTTTTTGTTAGATACTATTTGTATGTAATTTTAAATAAAAATATTTAAAATAATTTCTGATCGCATGATGTACGATGAACAAATATAATTCACGGATCTTTAAGATCCGGATTCCTCCATAACCACCACCCCCTCTTATTTTTCTTCATCCCTCTCTCACGCACCCAAGATCGAGAAGTACATTTGAATCATCCATGCAGGAATGGGGATTTGTGACCGTGTGAGTAGGGCTAGCATTTTGAACCCGATCTGTTAACCCGACCCGACCCGTTAAAACTAATATTTGGGTGGATGCTTAACAGGTTGGGTTGTTACGGGTCAACCCATTAGTCACCAGTTAAATAACAGATCATTTTGGGTTAACCCTCGAAACCTATTAACACCCATTAGGGAGGACTTGTGTGTAATTTCATAGTTGGAATAGAAAACCTAGCTCTCTGTCTGTTCACTCACATTCGAACCCGGACTGCACGTTCCGGGGTTGCCGTTCTCTCCCTTATCTTCTTTCTCAAAAATCAAGGTTTCACTGAGTTCTGCCACCCTCTTTCCGGTAAGTTCCTATTCCATTTCACCTCTTCTTCCATGGTGATTACTTTTTGTTTCTGCAGATTATATTTTTCGACTATTTTTCTCAGTTTTTGATTAGAATTGAGAGCTACTCTTTGTTCCATGACGAAGAAGCCGCCTCAGCGGTGGTGAAGGAGCTGAGAGCGTCATTTGTCTCGACCACTCGGGAATTGGGTTTTGATTAGAATTTGCAAAAAAAAATTTGGTCTTGGATTTTTTTGTTGGTTCCTTAATGTTTTGGTGTGCACATGCTGATCAATTGATGCACGTCTCACCAACTCTCTCTCTTACATGCCAATAATTCATATCTATATGCTAAATCATGAATTGGGTTGTGATCAGAATTTTCTAATTGATGTTGTTCAATACAAAACTCTATTATATGCTGATTGCTCACTTAGTTGTTTTGTTACATCATTGCTCACTCAGTTGTTTTGTAATAAAGCTCCAGATGTTCATCAAATCACTCCATGACTTGCATATGCACACAAACCGAATGAAAGAAGGAGGTAGAGGTTTCGAACAATCGAAAGTTGGGTCTGGTTGGGTCGGGGCTTGTGCGGGTTGTTTGTGGCTGCGGTTGTGGGAGGGGAAGAATGGGTATTGGGTCAAAATTGAGCATGGGCTTTCGGGATGGAGGTTTGAGGATACGGGTTGTCGATGAAGGTGGGATTGGGTTGTAGTCGTGTGGAGGAGTGAGGTTGCTGGATGGTGGTTTTTTTTTATAAATTTTCTTTGAAGTTTTTCTTTTATTTTCATAAAAAAGTATACTTTTATATTTGTTTTTTCATTTTACAAGTTTATTTTATTTTATTACCACATGGCGTGATTTTATTGGTGCATGTTATTGACATGCTGACACGTTAATGACAAATTGGACGAAATCTAACGGCATGGGGTCTGATGACTAATTTAAAAAAAAAAAATTAGGGGTTCAATTTACCAAAAAAATAGTTAAGGGGGTCAATTTCAACTAGGATGGTAGATCAAGGGGTCAAATGACAATTTATCATAAATTCTTATTGTTACAACCACAACAAGTGGCTCAGTGGTAAGGAGGCAAATTCCGGCTCCCAAAATACAAAAAACAGGGAGGTTCCGGAGCTGGTGAGTCTACTTGACTATGGTCAGGAGGAGACTAAAACTGCCTCTGTGAGTCTTCTCGACCTCTGAAAGGGGTATATAACTATGACTTGCCACAAGTTGTCCTCATTTTAAAGGAAAAAACAAATTCTTATTGTTAGAACGTAGTAAGGACTTATTCTAGACTAAAGATGCTTTTCATATGCTTGAACTTGAACGATAATATTGTTTTGACAATATCAACAAAAAAAAATAAAAATTTGATCGACAAAAAAAGAAGAAGAAGATATTGGCACTCAAAATAATTGATTTTAAGGAGGGGTATGCTATCCACACACCTCTTTTTACTTCTCACACACTCATTGTTAATTTTATCATTTTACCTTCCTTTAATTTATCTGATTTGACAGCCGAAAATTAAAAAAGTGTGTGAGAAGTAAAAAGAGTTGTGTGGATATCACACATTTTAAAAAATACTTTGAGGTATTTGACCGTTACCTCTTTGTTTAAAAATAAGAAAAAAAAAATTTAACAGTTAAAGTTAAACCACCAAGAGTTGTGAGATACTCTGGAATATCGTAAAATTTTTGCTCCAAAAAGGATAATCTGCACTCCTCTTTAGGAAATTATTGTTTTAGAGTACATATATAATATATAATAGGTAAGAAAGAAAGGTTTAGTCGTCCTAACACAGCACCGTTGATTTGGGTGGCAAGTTTGGTTTAGCTACGTACAAAATATGCTTCCTGATTTAACCTTTTTCTTATAACACAGAGTATCTTTTGCGATCGGAAAATTTCACAAAGGGCAAAATTTTTGTTAATATAAACGTATAAATACATGACAAGAACCCTAGCTAAGTTTAAAACATTCTTATATATAGGTATCTCTTTCTCCCTTGTCTTTGCCTAAGCCTTAGATTTCACTTTCACATATACTATGGCTCGAAAACTCAGCCAAGCAATCTATACTCTTAAGTTGGTCGTACTACTGTTGGTGAATTTTCTAGGTACCTCTCAATCCTTGCCTACTGACGAAACATATACATCACCACCACTGTCCTCGCCACCAATATCACAAATTTGCGTGCAGCAGCCGGACTCGTGTACCATGAACTACTCGGGACCTGCCCAAGTCTACTCCCCGCCCGAGAGTGATTGGCCTATTCCTCCGCCGGCATCGGGTGATTATAATCCTCTTTCTCCTGACCCGATGATACCTTACTCTACATGGATGTACAGGCCTCATCATCCAATGGTTTATTCATCAGCCTCCAGTATCAGGCAATCGTGGTCGAGGGTCATGATTCCATGCGTGACTCTGTTAGTATCACTATATTTGTCGATTAATTATTATAGATAATTTGTTATAGCTTATCTAAAGATAGTCTAATTTCATAGTTATGTAAGAGAAATTAGTTATGATTACCATGCAACAACATCGATAATTTCGCCTCTTATATGTTATGTAGTGGGAAAAATTAGAAGATTTTATGTTACGTACCATTATCACAATACTTTATGATACGTATTGTTTTTCTTTTATCAAACTATATGAATTTATTAAATTCGAATAAAAACGTCGATGATGCCAAAATATTGAATAACCAAACAGCTCAATATAGGCCACAACTATATTGTTCCTATTTTATCGAATTTAGTCCCAAAAATATTGCTGAACAAAGAGAAGAACCGGTTCAGAAGGCCAACTTGCCCTTGGGTTGAATTGCCCTTATGGTTGTCATACTTGTAATAATTAAGATGGGTAATGCTAGGTAGAACAAATTTGTAAATCAAATGCTGTGGTTGTTAATAATTAGAGTATTACTTAACTGTTGATTAATGCGTTTAATTTTTATCGGCAAGACTCTAAAAGATGCTAGGCGCTAGTCAGGCGGTTGACTGGGGCCTAGCACCTAGGCGGCTAGGCGGGATCTAGGCGGATTTAATTAAATTTATTATATTTCGTGTAAATAAGTGTCTATTTATACTTAAAATATATATAATTTCATCATAAACTACAAAATAGAATGACATATATGTTATGAGCTATTGTAACATAATGAAAACATGGGAAACAAGCATATAATGTGTGTTCATTTAAGTATTCAACAAGTCTCTTACAAGTTATTGAAAAAAATAAAATACAAAAAGAAAGTTATCTATTTTCTGTCCAAGTGAGTTGCAACCTAGTGGGTGTCTGGGAAGGTCTTGGAGGGCTAGGTGGTTGCCTATGCGGTCTAGGCGGGCGCCTCAGTAGGTCTAGGCACACTTTCTTAATTTTCAAACGTCTATGCATTAATCGGGACGATGACCAGCCGTTTAGCACCTAGGCAGAGCCTTAGCGGCGCTAGGTGGGGACTTTTAAAATAGTGTTTATCAGTGACACATTATTTGGTTTGTAAATTTGATTTAAAATTTTGGTCTATCTAACATTACGCCATCAAAATTATCTAGTTACTCCCTAATATTTGACAATTCTTTTAGGCTTAAATGTTAAAATGTTCCCTGTGTTGTAGTCATTGGGTCAATTTAGTCTATGTGTTTTCAATTTGGCCAATTTGGTCCTTGCGTTTATCTCCGCTATCCAAGTAAGGACATTTCCATCTAATTTATGTAAAATAATTTATTAAGTTATTATAAACTTATTTATAAAATTATAATTTATTTAATTTAAAATATTTAAAAATGAATTAAAATTAACAATTGAAAGTATAATTATTCTCCTCCCAACTCCCCGACCTCCTCCCTAACATTACCCCCTCTATTTTCTATTCACAACCTTAATCATTTTTTCAGATTGAAAGTTTTATATCTTGTATGTGTTATTTCTCATTGATTTGCATTTTTCTATAAAGAGAGAGGGTAATTATATCTCATATGATTTTTCTTATGAATTTTTAAAAGAGATTGAATGAAATGTCCTTAATTGGCTAACAGAGACAAACACGATGACTAAATTAGCCAAATAAAAAACATGAGGCTAAATTGGCCATATGGCTATATATACCACAAGGACTATTTTGACATTTAAGCCATTCTTTTATGAATACGCAGAAAACCTATTCCTTCATCAATAATCCCTCATTAATATTCAAAAGAAAGATTCTCGCGTGTCAGTCGCGTACATCTTTTTTAGGATCATCACTTGATCGTTGTAAATGTTGATCAACTGCATTAGAGATTCAAAAAAGGTTAGACCACGACTCTCAGGAACTCTATTCATATAAGATAAATTCCAATAGGATTCCAAGGAATGTTTCAATTAACATGGTATTCATTGATAGGTTACATTAAACTGGTAATTGGGTAACATTTTTCCATCTTGTAGTATTAACTTTATAACATTTTGTTGAACCCTAGTGAGGTTGCCAAATAACAATTAATTCAAGCATCAACGATACATGGGCAAATTACAATGAATCCCATTTGTTTCTCGATTACAAATCAAGAATACAAACAATCAATTGGAATTTTATCATCAATTTCGTATCTAGTGCAATTATTCAACAATAAAATACAAAGGGATTATATACAATTTATAATTTCTTTCTTCTACGTGTAAATAGGGCAACCCTCAACAACTACTCCCTTGGCTGTAGGGCAAGTAGCCAAAGGACAACCATCAAGGTCATTCCCCCACCAGCTAAGACTAATGTCCTCCAACCCCAAGCTAAAATACAAAAGTACCCCCATGAAGGCAAGTCCTGCATCAAGTGCCCCAGAGAGTACATAATTATGGCGCCTCCACCACTCTGGTCTATATCTATACACCACAAAACCAGATAGAAACCCTAAAATAATCCAAGAAGTGTAGTTCACTGCCGTAGCTGGCGGCATATATCCCGTCGCACCAATCAGGACCGGCATGTTGATGAGCCTAATCCACTCTTGTTGTGGGAAGGCCTTGGCAGCCAGCCATACAAAAATGGGGGCAATTGCCCCAACTAGGAAAAACCAGTTGATCGCCTCATATATGCCTAAGTCACCAAATATTCTTCTAGGACCAATCAGGCCCCATATGACCGAGGCATCATAAAATACTTTGTCACTAGGGCAAGTCCATACTGATGACGTGTCCTCACATATGTCCGGGATTGTTTCCATTAGCCACCAAGCTGTGCTCAAGTATACAATGGCAGCTATTAGGGTTCCCACAACCTAAGAGGTGATCAACATCGATATTAGTAAAAAAGGCAATAAGAGTAAATTATGGGAGACTTTTGGGTTCACCGAGGTATAGATACCCACATGTTTATATCTTTCGTCACAAGAATGTGTCCTAATCACATGATGAGAGATGTAGAAAGATGAAAATATATGTCTAGTTTATCTCTCGTAAATTAGGAATAGGAAGTGTACCTGGGCCATAAACATAGTTCTGGGAGGGATTTTCATGTAGTGACCAAGCTTGAAGTCTTGCAAAAATGTGATGGCTTGTGTCATACTTATGTAGCCATACACCTTGAAGCACATATTGGCTACTGGGTATCCTGGGTAGATGTACCCAATTATATACTCAGTGATGATGTTTAAGCCTGGAGTCTGTCATTAGAAATGGAGATATACATTGAAAGGTGAATGAAGAAACCAAAATAGCTAAAATTTGAATATGAAAATATTAGCAAGGTTAATTGGAGCACTACTCGTGGGGGTTCAAGTACCATTGGAAGGGAGTTGGCGTGTTATCATAAGGACGTTGTAGCGGTTATATATTTCTTGATTTTGAAGGAGGTTTAAGTGAAAATATTAGCTAGAATAAGTTGAGGTGTCGAAAAAAGTACCTGGTTTGTGATGGCAGTGATGATACCAATGGGGAGGGTGAAGACAATGGCAATAGCACAAGCTAGTAAAACACCCCACCAAGGCAACTGGAGCTGCTCAATATAATATTGGCATGAAAATATAGTGACTGCAATGTTGACCAAAAGTATGATCACAAACCACCACTCAGGCACTTGGTTGTACCTCTGCATCAACCTTGTGTGTATGTCCATTTTCTTCTCCTTGAAACTTGCTTTGCTTTGCTCCCATATTTCCCTACATACCATATAGCCAAAGAATGAGCTTAAAAACCTACATACCTATCATTGATTGTATATTATGTGTTTATCTGTCTCATCACGTGACTAATTATGTGCTCAAAAAGAAAAACACAAAATTATGAAAACCGATGCCTAGTTAAAACACATTGTGATATGAAATGTGACTAGTTACCTTCCATGAAATAAAGCAACATGTACAACTGTGGCGGTAAGCGCAGCAAAGCCAACACCGTATGTTACGGCGAAAAACGTGCTGAGATAAAGTGGACCTTCCCGATCGTATGCTTCAGAATCAAGGTGAAAATTTGAGTCAATGATGGCTGTTATGTTGTATTCTTGACCATCCGATGTGAACAATGTGTCTGAGAAAATGGGGAAGGTTTTGGCTTTGTAGATATTAAACCAGTAGCAAATGGGAGTCAATATGTACATGACAAAGAAGAAACCAGCTGCCACGTTGGCTGTGGCAAACCATGGGCTTGCAAGTGGGCTTCCAAGGTAGGAGGAGATGGTCGACCAGTCAAGCCCAACAGCGCCAATTCCAAGCCCATAAAGACCTGAACCGAGTTGTTGGGCCAAGACATTGTTGGGGAAAATCCAACATATCCATGAGAGGGAAGTTAGCATCTGAAAGAGGTAGCCTGGGAAAACATAGTAGGCAAAGCTACACATGAAGGAAATTAGGAAGAACTGGGTACGTGTCAACCCACCCTTGGGCCTTGCTTCTTTCTCATGGAGGGCCCTGTGATATGAGTTCTCTCAAACGTTAGTTATCCAATAATATGTGGAATGGGACGTGGCATGTTATTATTTTGCTTTAGTAATGAGATTTAAAGTGAGATGATGCATGAACAAATGAAAGTATTGTAACTTGCTAACTCAAAAGGGTGTGGTTTTAATACTTCGTAGCACTCAGTAGTATGAATGTTATAGTTTTAGGTTTGATCCCACAACTATTAGATCTTCTATTTTCAAACTCAATCATACATTTTTATACCACTTAATGCTACATAATATAACTTATCATATTTTACGTTTTTTATTATTAAAATAGTTTAAATTTGTTAATTTTTTTTAGTGAAATGATATATTTACTAATGTATGAAATATTTGGACTAAAACACTCACAATGATCCAGTTATAATAATTTAATATAGAACTCGTTGTATGCAAAGTCGAACCCAAGACCTGTTCTAGAGCTATGATGCGCCTTAGCTCAATTAATGAAGAATCTTTTAAGTGATTTTGACTTGTATAAAAAAAATATGATAAAGACTTGTTTTGGTTTTATATGTAAACAAACAAAATGCAATTGTGTATTTCTTTTGTGTGTTGGACAGCCCAACCCGTCATTCTGAATTTGTGATTAGAAATCATCCCTGATGTACAGCGCGAGGTTCATCGATAATATTTTAGTTTTTTTTAATATTTATGTGCGTACGGTGGTTGGGTGTCGACCACTGATGAATATAAATTTTTCAAAACTCTAATATGGGTGTTTTTTCAATTATTTTTAAAATAATTGAACATATTTTTGAAGAAAGTGCTTGTAAAATCAATTCTTAATAAAAATATAAGTGAATATTGAAAAAATATTTAAAATAATTTCTGAAAGAAATACACACCATTAAAACGCAAAACTACTTTCACACAAAGCTTATATCAATAGCTAGCTAACAATGACAAGCGATTACCCATCACATTTCTAAAATATTTATATATAGAAATGAAACAGATGTTAAAAAATGTGCCAAAACAATGCAAACAACTAATATCTATGTTGCTTCCTTATATATAGCATTGTAAACTTTTGTGTCATGGATGGGCGGCTATACTGAAAACGACACCGCTTGACTGCAATCACCTACCCTTCTTCTAAACCCTCCAAACCGATCGATGTACCAACCGATCAAAACTAATAAGCTCGATAGCCACCCAAAAAACACCGGAATACATGGATTATTCGTAACCCAAAAATATAGAGAAAAAAAAAAACCAAAGTTATAGAGGGAAAAAAATGAGATGACAAATTTAACCACACCTTAATGCAGTAAAATTATATAGTAATGGTAAAAAAAGTGTACGTACCTGAACAGTGAAACTTGAACCAGGTTTGCTGGCCACCACATAGCAGCTGGTTCAACCAAGTATCTTCTAAAAATCCCAGCCCAACCAAACCCTAATACCTACCAACCATTCAATAATTCAAAGCCCATCAAACCCTAATCAACAAAATATCAAAACAAATCTTCTTCAACAAATAAATCAATTAATTAACTAAAACCGATGAATCAAAAAGCTTCAGAATTTAACCGCTGGTTGATAAAATAAGTTTTGACCTAGCTACCTGAGTTGTTAGGATAACAAGCAAGGACACGAAGAAGGTGATGTGCCTCTTGTAAAAAACTTTAACCACGGTAACAATATGGATCGCGTAGACGGTGCCAGCGCCGGAGTTGGCGAAGATGGTAATTAGAACATGTTCCTTGACGTTGAAAGGGCCAGGGTTTAGGGTAAATTCCCAGCGGGACCCTTTGAAGAAGACACGGTTGGTGATTTTGGAAGCCATAAGCTGCCCCAGAGGCACCACCGCAATCTGGGCGGAGATTGCGGTAATGGAGAGAGGCTCGGTTCTGTACCAGAAAAATTGGTTGAGGAAGGAGAGGAGGACGCAGGAGAGAGTGCCTAGGATCCACATTCGGAACGTCAGGACGGGAAGGGAGGGATCGTCTGTGGTCGGCACAGTTAGGGCTACTTGTTTCACAGGTGAGTTTTCTTCTTCTGTTGATCCGGAAGATGATGATTGGCCATGGAAGCCTTCATGTTTTTTCTCTTCCTTAGGAACTGCAAGTATTCCATTAAAAAAAAAAGTAAAATTAGGAAAAGAAACAAAGAGAAAAATGGAAAATAAAAGAAGGGGGCTTACTGAGAGGGGAGGTGATTTCATGAGAGGATGCTTCTTCCATGGATTCTCTGCTACTTTCTGTCATTCTGTGTTTATTTTCCTAAAATTTATCATATGGATTTTTTGATATAAATAGGTGGCATTGTTTTGTAAGGTCGTGAGGAATTGAATGATATGACATATCAGAGGACTGAGAATATTAAGAGAGGATAGGAGGTAATTAGTTAAATTGGCTAAATTAACTAGTAGGTAAATATGTGAGTTGTTGCAGCTGCTCCCCCACGTGGTGCGCTTTTTTATGTCTCGATATATGTTTTTGTTTTAGGGTTCATGATCAGCGTTGGAACATACATATCAGTAAATTCAACCAATTTGAATTCTATAATTTACAAATTGTTCGAATTCAATATCAGATCAGTAATTTTTTACTAATTTTTTTGTTTAATACTTTGTGAAACTGTACTGAACTATGCAAAAAATTCACTAGATAATAAACCCTATAATAGGAACAACTTATTTTTTTCAACATTAAAATTTATTTTTAAATAAAATTCATTGTACAATAAACGCTATAATCGGAACAATTCATTTTTTCCAACATCTAAAATTTATTTCTAAATTATTTATTCAAATTTATATATCACGTTAGAAAGGAGTCCTTTCTAACGTGATATATAAATTTGAATAAATAATTTAGAAATAAATTTTAGATGTTGGAAAAAATGAATTGTTCCGATTATAGCGTTTATTGTACAATGAATTTTATTTAAAAATAAATTTTAATGTTGAAAAAAATAAGTTGTTCCCAAGGAAGAAAAAATCGATAATATCGGCGAAATATCGCCAATATTATCATTTTTTTGAGGTTCCGAAATTTTTTTAACTATCCAACCTATTTTCGTCAAAATATCGCGATATTATTGATAATATCGCGATATTTCAAAATTATCGATAATATCGCAATATTTTATTAAAAAATTACTTAAATATGTTGAGAAAACTCAACACATAGTTAACTTGATCATGGCCCAAAGGCCAAACAAGTTTTGGTTATCTAACCAGGGGAGTGTGAGTTTTATAGGAAAAATTCATTGCTCACTTCCTTGCATGGGCGATGTGGGACTCGCCCAATGGGGGAAAAAATCAAAATTTCGGCCGAAATTTTACACCCACTTTAAACGGCCATAACTTTGTCAAAACTCAACTAAATCAAGCAAGACAAAAACAAAAGTTGTAGCCCTCGAAGAGACGAAGAGAATGGTACCTCACACTATGTCTGAATCGTAGTGGTTTGGCCGGAAAATGCCTCGAAAGTCACTGAGGTCGCTGAGGTCGTCGGAAACTGGGTAAGATTCAAATGAGTATAACTTTTTCAATACGCAACGAAATTGAGTGAAACAAAAAGAAAAGTTGTATCCCTCGAAGAGACGAAGAGAATGGTACCTCACACGATGTCTGAATCGTAGTGGTTTGGCCGGAAAATTCCTCGAAAGTCACTAAGGTCGCTGAGGTCGTCGGAAACTGGGTAAGATTCAAATGAGTATAACCTTTTCAATACGCAACGAAATTGAGTGAAACAAAAAGGAAAGTTGTAGCCCTCGAAGAGACGAAGAGAATGGTACCTCACACGACGTCTGACTCGTTGTGGTTTGGCCGGAAATTGCCTCGAAATCTACTGAGGTCGCCGGAAACTGGGTAAGATTCAAATGAGTATAACTTTTTCAATACGTAACGAAATTGAGTGAAACAAAAAGGAAAGTTGTAGCCCTCGAAGAGACGAAGAGAATGGTATCTCACACAACGTCTGACTCGTTGTGGTTTGGCCGGAAATTGCCTCGAAATCTACTGAGGTCGCCGGAAACTGGGTAAGATTCAAATGAGTATAACTTTTTCAATACGCAACGAAATTGAGTGAAACAAAAAGGAAAGTTGTAGCCCTCAAAGAGACGAAGAGATTGATACCTTGCACGTCAGCCAAAATTCAATTGACACACTCCTAGCTTCCAAAATTGAAAAAACATAATCGGCATCCAAATTAAAGTTTAATCTTATTCAATGTATTGATTTTCAATCGTTAATTGATATACTATAATTTGGAACTTCAACGCCTAGACGCATGCTTATGTGTAAGAAATTTAAATTGTCAAATTCGGCACATTATTCTTCATCATTTTATTCACTTCTCTTTTTTTTTTTTTAATATCCTAAATAAAACCTCCAAATATTGTACTAATTAATTATATATAAATGATTATGGTGTGTTTAAACTTCTTTCATTAATTACTACATATTTTATACACTCACAATGTTTGTCAGCTCGCTATATAATCAACTTAAATCAGTTAAATCCATCATGCAATGCATTTCCTTCCAATTTTTTGTGATAAACTAATAGATAATTGACTAAATAAACATCCTACAAAGTTTCATTAAAAATTTCCAAGTTTTTCTTACAATTTCCGTGGTTTCCATGTAATTTTTATCGATATCGATATTATCCCGATATTTCCATCGATATTTCCGTGTTTTCAGACTACCGATATTTCCGATATTACCGATATTTTCTTCCTTGGAAAGGAGTAAAAGACTTTTTTTTCCTTGCCGGGAATGATATTGGAAGTGTTATTCAATATTATTCACACAAGTTGGCCATTGAAACATTGGTAGGAAGTATTATGTGTTTTTCCATAAGCCTAACATCGGGAATTGTGAAAGCTATTGGCCCATGTTGTGGCGGTGATCATGTACTGCAGGACAAAAGAAGATGGCAAACGAGAAGAGTTTTGAGGGGTCCATTATAGCCTACCATAACAGTAGGAAGCAATGTGGCACCTACCTTCCAGTCCAACCCAAGGCCAACTGATTTTTCCGTTGAGTGTCTAAAGTACACATTCTGGTCTCCATTCAAATATTATTCTTGAATCTCTATAGATTTGCATATGGAATTCACGATACACATTCGTCCACGTAAAGTCACTGCGTGCGGGTGCTAGCCCGAATAAAATACCTTTCTTGTATATCATAATCTCTTCCTCGACTCTTTTTTCTTGAAAACGAGATTTTGGATGAGTTTATAACTAGTTAAACAACTTTTCATGTTATTAATTTTTTCATTGTATTAGAGTAAGTTATTTTATGTGTGAAATCAATGACTACACATGTTTTATCTCATTTTATTTGTGTTATTTACATACTTGACTTAAAATAGCAACACTATTATGAGTCAATATATGATAATCTTATTTGTATTTTTTCAATTGTACATAAAATCAAATGTTTGACATTTTATATCGTCCAAATGCTAAAGACTCGTTTGGTATCCTATTAAAAAACTGATTTGATTGTTCTTAGATCCTTTTTTAAGGACATCTCTAAAGAATAATACTTTTTTAATTCTCAAAAATTCAAAAACTTGTTTAGTTAAACTTTTGAAAATAACTATTTTGGTTGAATTCAAGCTTTAGATTCAACCAAGGTCTAGTGCATTTATTTATTTGAACTGGAAAGGTCAAACCTATTTCTTCCTCTCGAGCATCTCCTCTCATATTTTTTTTTGAGAATGATATCATGATTTTCTCTAAAGTGAACAAGGCTAGTTTGGTACAACTAACAACTTTTCTTTAAAGAGTATGGCTTGAATTCTGGATATTGGTGAATAAAGCAAAGTCTCATGTTTATCTGGGTAAGTAAGATGTTCAACGTCAGTCTCTAATTGGTTGAGAATTCCTAATGGAAGGCTTCCTTTTATTTATCTTGGGGTTCCAGTTTTTGTTGGACGACCTAAAAATGCTTATTTCCAAGTTTTGGCAGACAAGATTCATAATTGTATATCTGAGTGGCATGGTCATTCTCTTTCTATGTATTAATTTGGCAGTTGTTAGCATGTTATCTCATAATTTTTCTATTTATGCTTGGTCTAAGACTGTTTTATTACAAGTTCGCAACTGGGCTCGCAATTTTATTTGGACAGGGAGTATAAATTCTCAGGCCTATTTTCCTGTTTCTTGGAAGAAATGTTGTGCCCCACTAAGACCTACTCTAACCCTTGGAGTAAAACTTAAATTTTAGGTTCACAACTTACCCCAACTTGCTCCAACACTTGGGGCAAATATGAGTTAAAACTCAAAACCCATTTATGGGCCAAATTTAGCTAATGATTCCCTCCAGTCCAGGATTAGTGGGCTGGCACATCATATATGTATATTTTTTTTAGTTTTATATTTATAAATTCATTGAATTCAACGGTTAAGATCTAATTTGATGAAATCCGATGGTAAAAAAAATATCTAGGGGTCTAAATTTAAATCCAATGGCTAAAGTAATTAAAAAGAAATTCTTTTATGTGTTTCATATTTTTTCATAGTGTTTCACAAGTTTCATGGTGTCGGATAGTGATTTTGGAACATTTGTCCAAATCTAAATATTTTAGGAAAACTAATGAAAATAGCTTGAAAACTTTGAGTTTTAACGATAAGGACAAAATAAAGAGTAAAGTGAATAGTACCAAGATTGACTTTTTAGTGTAAAAATGTGGTTTTTCGTTAAAGTGAACAGTACCGAGAGATTTTCGTTAAAATTCCCAAATATTTTTAGGTTAAAATGCTCATAAAATTAAATTAGGATAGTCTACATAATTTTATTCTTTTAAAAAATTACTTTAAGAAAAAAAAAAGCCTAAATTCATTCTTTAATAATCTGAGGCTAAAATTTTAATCCAGAAGAATTAGAGCAAAAATATTATTTCTGGGTTAAAACCTAAATTTTCTAGGCTAAAAATTTAAGGTTTTGACCCAAGAGTTGGAGATGATCTAAAGGAAGGGGATCTTGGAGTTTTTTAGGATAAATTACATAAAACTACATCAATTATTGGATCAGTTACAATTTCATACCCCATCTTTAAAAAAATTCAATGTCATACCTCATCTACGAATTTTTTACAATTTCATGCATTCCGTTAGTTTGTCTGTCAATTCTTCTGTTAAATAGTGATGTGGCATGAGACGGGGCCTACTCTCTATTAAAAAATTAATAAAATATTAAAAACTAAAAAAATAAAATTTTTAATTTTTTTTACATGTGGCACCTACCCCTTATCCCCCTCACCCTTCTTCCCCGCTCCCATCTTCCCCCAACCCAAAACTAGAACCACCCCAAACCCAGATCCCACGTGCCCCAATATCTCCCCCCACCATCCCCGTCCACCCATCAATGACGGAGCCGCTTCTCGTTTTCATCATCCTCCTTTCTCTCTCTCTTTCCTCCCCTCTCTCTCTCAAAATGCTCCAAATCCCCCTCCAAGAAAATTCCAATTCCAATTCCTCCGTTTTTTTATTCTGAACTCCCCTCCCCAATTAAAGAGAGAATCAAACCCCATGACATCGACTCTGATTTCGAATCCCATAGCCACCTTCGATTGAGCTTCAGATTCTTCTAGAAGGAAAAAGAAGAAGAAAATCCAACCAAAGTAGGACCACCTCCACCACCAAGAACCCGCCATAGCTACGCCAAGTGGAAGTCAGAGGCTCAGCTGACACGCCCCAACTCCGATATCCCTACATACCAGGGTAGGCACGTGTTGGCAGACACCCAAAGGTGATGAAGTAATTTTAAACAGGAATGCAAATAAAGAATAAGTAATTAGAATGATTATGCCAAAGCAGGAACGTGTTCAAATCATACAACTTAACTAGAATAATATGAAGGAATTACTAGGAAAAGATACGAATAAAGGAATGATACCTACATTGAGAAGATTCGAGGATACCTAAGCTGACCTTGAAGTCGGGATCGAATGCCTCGATTCTAACTCCTGAGGGGGTATAAAATAGAAAATGTGAGTCTACCAGAGTTTATAATAATAGTACAAATAATAAGAAAACCATTTTATTTTTTAACATAATAACCCCATGTTTTGAAAACACATATAATACTACAGGGTAGGTTTTATAAAAACCTTAGCATGCCATGAAAAACATTTGTGCTGTACTCAACTAGGGGTATCATATTTGCCCAAAGGCAGTACTTGTCAATCACCCGAATGTGAAGCTGTATAAAATATCATACATCCACACTGACACTAGCCATGGCTAGTGAAGCTGTCTGACACTGCTTTCGGCATTGAAGCTGGGGGTATATAATATATCATATCTCACTCCTTCATCATATGTGTCCTATGGCCATAAACATCAACATACCCGTGTTGTGTGGATGTACCGTATGATAACCCACTAAGTAAGTACCAAAAACATATCTCAAAATCTTGTATCAAACATCGGAGCTCACTAGCTCAAAGTCTCATTTCATAAATCCAAGATAAATCGTATTCATGAAATCCATAAAATAATTCATGTTCGTAAAACTATAATATAAATCGTATTCGAAAACCATAGAAATCCATATATGCAAATCCAATAGTACAATACCTTTAATAAAACGTAATTTCAATAAATCAAACTATTTCGTAAACCATAATTATAAAAGTCCATAAAGCATATTATAAATCATATTCAAATCATGAAATATGGAATGCATGATAGGTTAATATTTTATAAAAACAAGTAAGTTAAGAAGAGGTCCACTCACTAATATTTTATCGCCTGAGAGCAGCTTGAACTAGCGTGAACGGGATCACCTCCACAGATGCACCTAAACACACAAATAAAGGCCATTTAGTAAAACTCTATTAAAACGATCGAATTTGAGAAAACAGAGTGCGGATTTGGAATTGGGATGTCGAAATTAGTCTAGGAGGGGTCTTGGATGAAACCATAAAAGTCAATTGTCAATGGTCAACGTTGACTAGAAAGTCAAGGGTTACCGGGTTAACGTCCGGTTGGGTCAACGGTTAGTGGGTTGGCCTGGTTCATTTGGGTCAAATAGGTTGGCCCAATATTGATTTGGGCTTGGGTTAAGTTTAGGTGGGTTGGGCCTAAGATAATAGGTTATGGACTTGGACCCGGTTTTAGGGTTCAAGAGGTTTAGGCCTGTTATTAGGTTTAGGGCTTGGGCTTAGTTTTGGATTGGGTTTAATTATAAGGCCCAAAGGATTGGGCTGGTTTAGTTAAGGCTGGGCTGCCTCGGGCCGGGTCTAGCCTGTAACACTTGCGGGTCATCGGACCCTAAAGAAGAAAAAGGCCGGAATTTCCTGAGCTCTGATAAAGCTCAAATCTCAACTAAAAGTCACATATAATATACCAAAATAAAGCCCGTGAAGCAAGAAATAGAACCATACCTATCTCATGGCCTGTCACCACTGGAGTTGGCCGGAAAATGGCCTGCAAGTCCCGGGTTCCCTCGCCAGAATCTGGGGAATTTCTCCGTGCCATTTCTGCATTCAAACTTAGCCCATTCGTGCATGTAGGCTCAGTAACGCATCAGAAATTCAAAAGTAAGAGAAGGTTGATGTCCCCAAGGCTTACCATAGCCGAGATCGTGGTGCACTTGTCAGAAAACCATCATAAACAATGGTAGTACCACTGTGCAAGGAAGGAGAATGAAGGATGAGTCTCAGTCAAGTCTGGGTTCGTGATGGAGAGGTCTCGAATGTGGTGAGGTTGTCAGAAAGTGACCCACAGTGGTGGTGATCTAGTCGCCTCGTGGTGTTTGTGTGTGTGTGTCTGTTCACTAAGAAAGAGAAAGAGAGATGATAGAGGAGAGATGTGAGCAGAGGGAAGAATATATGAGAGTTAGGGAGCTAGAGAGAGTATCCCGGGAAAACAAAAGAGGGAGAGAGTTCTAGAGAGAGAACTTGGAGAGGAAGGTTACCTTAGAAATGGGGAGGGGATCTGCCACGTGGCAGCCCATGTGAGGTCTTAATGAAGAAATTCTTTGATTATAAAATTACTAAAATGCCCTTATGTTTCAAATTCAGTAAAATCTTCGTTCTAACTCTAATTCGAATATGCTTGCGCCCACACATTCGTAGCGACGAGTACTATGAGTATACGCCAAGAAAACAGATCTTACATGATACGACAAGATGGTCAACAAAAATCAACGTTTTCGCCTTGAAGGGCATTTTTGTAAATTCACATTTTAAAATTATAAAAACCGTAATATTTGGGGACGGGTCGTTACAATCTACCCCCTTAAGAAAATTTTGTCCCCAAAATTTGAAATAACTTGTTATATGTACGATACTCGTAAATAGGGAGAAATTATGTATATACAAGGGAGAAATCAGGTTAGAACTGTTGCATAAAAGAGAATGCCATTCCGTCACGATCGGATTGCAATGATTCCTCTTTCATACCTCTAAGCTCATACCTTATTCCTTCCTCAATAATATAGTAGAACAACACTCATGTAAAACATAAAGTTGAAAATACAAATAACTATGTAATAACATAAGATAAAAAATATATGCGTATAATAAGACAACTACAAAAATAGATATATAAAAACGTACTGTTCAAATACTTGTACTTAGTTTAAAATCAAGAGTGGAAATAACTCACCCAAAATTTGAAATAATAAAAATACACATAGTAAATAAAATAATGTAGTTTGAAAATATTTACTCAGAAAAACAAAACCAAGAATGAAAATGAGCCTTGCCCAAACATTAGTCATGTCATGTAAATGGGTGTGTCTTGAGTCGAGTCCTAATCATAGCTAACTAATAGCTCATGTTGTCGATGGGCCGATTTGCCCACTTGCTTAGTAAACCCAACAATTAAGCTATTGATATTACAGTCTGCAGTCTATAATGCCGATAACTCATCGTTGTCTCGGTAAGCAAATGAGAAGTTCCTGAGTCTCGAGAATGCCATAATACCATTTTGCTCCTCAATGTAGGAATGTGTTTAGATCGTCTGATTCATGCCTCAATTGCGCTGCCGTACTATCCCAGAGCACACCAATCAGAGCTGCTAGAAGTGTTTTGACATCCACATGCACACGAACATTAAGGTCCTGGAGTGAAGTAGTTGAAAGATGCGTAGAAACGAACACATGTCGTAAAAGATTTCTTTCGTGACTAACCGCGATGATAGTTCTCCTGATTGAGAGGTATAAAATTTGAGACCTATATTAGAAGAACCATAATTCTGATCGCTTCCTTCAAATAATGGTTACCGCTTCAAAACATTCATAGAATTGGTCACAAAATTACCAAGCTTGGAACCCAAGTTGGAATTTAATCTCAGTAGATGCATATAAAAGGTGTTTTAGAGTTGAGTGGGAGATACCTTTAAATTATTTGGGCAAATGAACTTATATATATATATATATATATATATCGTTGGAAAAGAACTACTAGAGTATGATATGATGCCTATGAATTGTAGCAAGATAGTATGAGGTGACTATTCATTTATATGTGTAGATAGTGATTGGTGATGCAATCCGCTGACCACCTGCATTATTACTTTAACCAATCCCTTACTAAAAGACGGCTCAAACCTCACAACCACTTGGAACTCTTCCTGGTAAGTCTGGTAAGCTTGTGAAAAAGTTATGCTCCTAACGTTGCTGTCTAAATTGATATGAACTGGGCGCACACTTTAGTCGAGTCAATCCCTCGTGAATTCCTTACTGATTTAGCAAGAAATCATGTCAAGAAGGTTAATGATCTCAACTGAAACCTTCGACGTCTGAGTGGTTCTCTTGGACAGTTTGTTCGCTTTAGAAATGATACGAAGAATAGTAAGGTAACCCGAGATTGACTAAGACATCTTTTAGTACTAAGAGGTGAAAATAAGATTATGAACAAAGGTGATGTGGACCAAATTGTCAGAGAGTTTGGAAGATTTGAAAATGAGGAATTCGGCCAAATGGTTCTAGGTATAGTCTTCACGGACTAATGGATAGTACACCGAATGAGATGGTCAACAAACATCGAATCATTACCAAAGTCTCCACGGGGGGTGTCATTAAGTTTTCCAAGTACGGATGGTAGCAATTAACCCTAAGTAAAAGATATGATGGTTCGCTTCATGTAGTGCCAATGTCGAAAGACATTAGTGTCACATGATCATGTTGCATCCGCGTATGACAAACCATTCAGTAGACAACACCGCCAGATTCGACATTTATTAGTGTCATCAAAATGTGTAAGAGCAATGGTAGGGTGAAGCAACATCTTGAACAAAACTAACTCGTTTTCTAACTGAAAATGAGAGTTTGGGTTATGGTCAACGAAAAGATGCCAAGTGTCGATAGGAATCGACAAGATCAATGATATTTCGTAATTCACGACCCTCGAGAGGATTATCGATTGCCAACTGTCACAACCTTGGATTTGGTAAGAATAACTTCTGTTATGCTTATACCTCCCAAGAAAGGTACGAAGTCCAAGTAAGGTTAACAATTAAGGAATTTGTATAAAGTTGGCTATAGATGTCTAATAACTAACCTTCTGGTCGGAGTAGACAAGGATGTTATCACTAAGACAATCACTGAGAAGATTTTCCGAAGGGTCCACTGTAAAACCCCACCCCTAAAAGTAATGTAATTTTATTTTGCTTTGGGTATTGTTTTCTTTTAAAATTATTTTTGGTGTTAAATTGTGTGCCACGTGGGGCCCATCCCCTTTTTGGTCTACTTTTTCCCTCTCTTTCTCGTCACTCTCCCTCACTCTTTCTTTTTTCTTCTCCTTCACCGTGCCACACCCATAACCCATATCCTAAAATCATCATCAAATCACAATTTTAGCATCACCATCGTCTTTATCTCATTGCTACGAACTCAACCATAGTCTTGACATCTTGGAAGTCGAACCATGAAGCCCCGTACACGAGCTCCGACGCATACCGCCACTTTCGAGGCAATTTTCGGCCAAAATACGATGAGTTGGCCAGCGTGCAAGATATCAATCTTTTCGTCTCACTGAGAACTACAACTTTTCTTTTTGTTTCACTCAATTTCATTGAGTATTGAAGAAGTTATACTCATTTGAATCTTACCTAGTTTCCGGCGACCTCTGAGGCTTTCGAGGAATTTTTCGATCAAACCACAGCGATTTAGACGTCTTATGAGATACCATTCTCTTCATCTCTTTGAGGGCTATGATTTCTATTTCTGAATCACTTGATTTCGTTAAGTATTGACAAAGTTATGGCCGTTTAAAGTTTATGTAAATTCCGGCCAAATCCGGCCTTCTCTTTTGAATGGGTCCGACGACCCACATTCCAGAAAACCCAGGCCTTTTAGGCCATTTAGAATTGGGGCGTTAGATCCGAGCCCGACCCAAACCCTTTTTCCTTTTATTTTGTTTTAATTTTAATTGTTTAATTATAAAGGCCTTTGGGCCATGTTTAAATTAGGGCATCCGGCCCGTTCCCTTGTTGAACCCAGAAACCCTTAGCCTAAAAGCCTTTGGGCCTTTTGAATCAGGGCTTTAAGCCCTAAAACCTAGGGCCCTAACCCAATAAACCCTTTTAGTTTAAAAACCATAAACCCAATTATTTACCCTAGGCCTTTTATCAACCTAATTCCCTAACCCATTAACCCTTTATCCTAAACCTAAACCTAACCCAATTCCTAACCCTAAACCCTTATCAACCTAATTCCCTAACCCATTAACCCTTTATCCTAAACCTAAACCTAACCCAATTCCTAACCCTAAACCCTTTATGGAGAATATTCCGTTAGGGAATATTCTATTAGGGAATATTCAGGGAATATTCTATTGACGTTTACGAAATTTATCCGGGACCCTTCTTAGGGTAATTCGACGTTCTGAATCCGTTTCCAATGTCCATTTTCCCAAATTCAATTTCTATTATATAGTTTTTAATTGAGTCCTTTATGTGCTTAGGGGAAATTATAGTGGCGTTTCTGTCTTCGCTAGTTGTGCGGCAGCGAAGTACTGTGAGTAGACGCCTTCTAAAATGCATGTTTTAATAATATAAATGCATATATGGAAAAGAATGATTTAACAATTATGTTCTATGAGACGCTTTGAGATAACATGCTTACTGAGACTATTTTGAATTATTACTATTTTTCCTATAACCCATGTTCTTATAGAATATCCGATGGATGACGATATGATATTTAGAATATGTTTCGAACACCTCTTTATAGTATAGATGATGGATGACTTTATACTATGAAGTTGCTTTTCAAGATATATATGTTCAAGTGGTTTTGTACTTACCTAGTGGTCCTTTTCGCTATGGGACGTAGGGATAGATTCTGGTTCATCCCAGGCGACGGTTTGATGTTGGCATAGGGCCTGGAGTGTGTTTCCTTTGGCTATTTAGCACAGGGACGGGGAGCCAACATGAGGCCTGGGGGTTATCGGACAATTCACTAGTGATTATTATATATATAAGTTATGATTTTGAGACATTGCACAACATGCTAGGTTTCGGAAAACCTATGCTTATCATTATATATGTGTTTTCATAAAACCTGGGGTTAGTACGTTGATAACTGTTTTACTATATATATATATCAACTTGGTTAACTCATGTTTGTTTTGCACCCCCTTCAAGACTTAGAATCGAGGCATACAATCCCTGCATCCAAACACTTTCTCATCGGCATCTTCGAGTCCTCTCGGTGCATGACCCATCCTTTGTTTCATTAAATTTATATTATTTCTTTCGGTATTCTAGTTAGTCGTATGCTCTGAACACGTTCCTTAAATGCATAGTCTTGATTCTTTTATATTTATAAGTCTTATCTATTCCTTATACTCAGCATTTGCACTCAACAAATGGTTTTCGTCACCCTCAGGTGTTGGCTAGCACGTGCCTATCCTGGTATTCGGGGAATATCAAGATCGGGGCGTGTCATCCACACAAATTCCCTTAGTGAAAACAACAAACCTGAGGAAAACTGATTCAGTCTATAATTGATGTTTTCTTAATTTTCTCTAACACGAACTTTGGGTATTCTGAGTAATCTCCCAACAGGTATAACTTTACCTGCCATTCCAAAGGAATGCAGGTCGCAGAGTACCATCACAGCCTCCGATCTCCAACTGATCCCAACTCGACTTTATCCCACTATGCTTCATCCCACTAAGATTTCCTCTAACTTACGTCACTCAAATGAAGAACCGACTCTGTCCACTATTCATATAGAACACATGACGCAGAGTATCTGTTCGATGTTGAAAGTCATTCCTCAATCACTTATGTTAACTTAAGGCACGATCCCAACACGAGTTTCTTATTCTTCAATAGGGGACGAGGATAGCACAACCGTGCTGAATGACATCAACAAACGGAAGCCATGATGTCCAAATGATATCAAGGTTGACACACTACTAGAGTATGAGAAGATCCTAAGTATACTCGGAACAAACCTGGCTCTGATACCAAACTGACACGTCCCAACCCCGATATCCCTACATACTAGGGTAGGCACGTGTTGGCCAACACCCAAGGATGACGAAGCCATTTTAAACATGCATGCAAATAAATAATAAGTAATTAGAGCGATTATGCCAGAGCAAGAACGTGTTCAGAGCATACAACTTAACCAGAACAACATGAAGGAATTACTAGGAAAAGATACGAATAAAGGAATGATACCTACGTTAAGAAAATTCGAGGATCCCTAAGCCGAAGTGCCCTGAAGCCTGGATCGAATGCCTCGATTCCAACTTCTGAGGGGGTGCAAAATAGAAAAGGTGAGTCGACCAAAGTTTATAATAATAGTACTAATAATATGAAAACCATTTTATTTTTGAACATAATAACCCCCCTGTTTTGAAAACACATATATAATACTACATAGTAGGTTTTGTAAAAATCCTAGCATGCCATGAAAAACATCCATGCTGTACTCAACTAGGGGTATCATAGTCGCCTGAAGGCAGTACATGTACATCACTCGAAGATAAAGCTGAATAACCTGTCCATCACCCAAAGGTGAAGCTGTATACCATACATCCACACTGACACTAGCCGTGGCTAGTGAAGCTGTCCGACATTGCTTTCGGTAGTGAAACTAGGGGTATATAATATATCATATCTCATTCCTCCGTCATCTGCGTCTTATGGCCATAGACATCAACATACCCGTGTTGTGTGGATGTGTTGTATGATAGCCCACTAGGTAAATACCAAAAACATATCTCAAAATCTTGTATTAAACATCTGAGCTTACTAGCTTAAAGTTTCATCTCATAAATTCAAGATAATGGGTTATGGACATGGTTCATGTTCTAGGGTTAAAAGGGTTTAGGCCAGGTATTGGTTTAGGGCTTGGGCTTAGTTTTGGATTGGGTTTGATTATAAGGCCTAAAAGATTGGGCCGGTTTAGTTAGGGTTGGGTTGCCTCGGGCCAGGTTTGGCCCGTTACACTCGCGGGTTACCTGACCCTAATGAAGAAGAAAGCCAGATTTTGGCTGGAATTTCTTGAGCTCTGATGGAGCTCAAATCTCAACTAAAACTCACCATATAATATAAAAAATGAAGCCCGTGAAGCAAGGAATCGAACCATACCTATCTCGTGGCCTGTTGCAGCTGGAGTTGTCCGAAAAACGATCGACAAGTCTCAGGTTCCTTTAACAGAATCTGGGGAATTCCCCCATGGTATTTTTGCATTCAAACTTAGCCTATTCATGCATGTAAGCTCAATGATGCATCAGAAATTCAAAAGTAAGAGAATGATGGTGTCCTTAAGGCTTACCATAGCCGGGATCGTGTGCACTTGTTGGAAAACCATCAGAAACAATGGTGGTACCACTGTGTAGGGAAGGAGAAGGAATGAGGGGTCTCAGTCAGGTCTGGGTTCTTGATGGAGAGGTATCGAGGGTGGTGATGTCACCGGAAAGTGACCTACAGTGGTGGTGATCTAGTCGTCGCGAGTGTTTGTATGTGTGTGTGTTTTTTCACCGAGAAAGAGAGAGATAGCTGAGAGAGGAGAGATGTGAGCTGAGGGAAGAATAGATGAGAGTTGGGGAAGGAGAGAGATTGCATCTCGGGAAAAAAAAGGAGAGAGTTCTAGAGAGAAAATTTTCGAGAGAGATAGAGAGAGAGAGAACTCGGAAAGGAAGGTTACCCTAGAAATGGGGAGAGGATCTGCCAAGTGGTAGCCCAGGGGAGGTCCTAATGAAGAAATATCTTTAATTATAAAATTACTATCACCCAAGCCTCCATTAATTCGGTACCTGACTTTTTCACCACTGTCACCAACTCTTCTACTTCCTCTTCTACTCCCCGACAGATAGGCCGTTGACAGAGTTCTTTTCGTTGCAGTTAAGGGTAAGACCCGCTGGAGCCTCGCCATTCTCACCAGCTGCCTTAAAATCAAGTTCCATTAGCAAAAACGACAAAGATCCGCCGCGGTGATGGTTTCAGATTGCATTCATAATAGGAATTGGTTTTGCCTTATTGATACAGCTAGCGTCACCATTTTTGCTATATTGTCTGAAATTTCGACAATTAAGCTTCCCTTGTCGAGATTTGATTTTAAACTAATTTGGTTGAATGCTTTCGATGGTGTATTATCTTTATCTTTGGCTTATGAGTTTAAGTGTAGTAAGCAAGCAGTTGTTCCTTGGAATAGATGGGTTTGGCGTAGATGTTTTCAACCACATAATTCTATTTTATTATGGCATTTTCTTCACAGTAAACTTTTAACTGATGAATTATTGCTTCACCGGGGATTCTCGTTTGCATATATTTTCTCTTTGTGTTGTAAGGCTATTGAGTCAGCTCAACATTTATTTTTTTGAGTGCTCATTTTCTTTGGAAATTTGGCATAGGGTTTTAGCCTTATTTTAGGTTTCTACATTATTCTCCAATATCACGTCATTTTTTTCTTATCCTTTGCGGTGTCGTTTTGGTACTCAACTTCAATTATTGTGGTGGGTATGATTGGGGCAGGTTTTTATGTACTTTGGCAAGCTCAAAATTTAATCTGTTTTGAAGAAAAAAGTTGATTAGTTGGTTAGTGGCATCAGTTAATGAGCTTTGCATTCTTAGAGCCCTTGGAGTGCATGGAAGGCCTTCAAGGGAACCTAGAATCCATGAGGTTATTTGGATTTCTCATTGTTCTTTTCGAGTTAAAGTTAAAACTGATGGTGCAGCTCGTGGTTTTTCGAGTATGGCTAGTTTTGGTGGTATTTTTAGTGCCTACTTGGGTCATTGTCTTGGATGCTTTGCAAGATCTTTTGGATTCCTATGCCTCGGAGGTGGCTTAAAGCTATTATTCATGTTGTTTATATGGCTTTGGAGATGGGTTGGCATTTAGCAGTGCATTTTCTTTCTAATGGCTCTTCTTGGGTGCTTTGTTGGGCAAATTGTTGTACCATCCTCTCTTCCATGCAAGTTCGGTTTTCTCACATTTATCGCGAAGGAAATTAGGTTGCAGATTGTTTAGCAAATTATGGTGTTGGTCATGTTGGGGTTCATTGGTCAGATTCTCATCCGCCGTGTGCAGTTGCGGCTTTTGCTCATAATCTTTGAGGGAATTTTCGTTTCTCTTAGAAGTTCTCTTAGTTGATTTTTGTTTCTAATAATTTTCTACGTCTTGTTAGGGTTTGGCTTCATGTTTCCTCTAACTTATTGTATCTTTATATTTTTCTTTAGGGAACTGTTATTAGTACTCCAAAAATCTCATTTTACACTCCTCACAAGTGTATTTTTCTTTCTAATTATAGAAAGTTTAGAGTGCCAAATGAGATTTTTGAAGTGCTAATAACAATTCATTTTCTTTAATATTTTCACAATAATTCTTTTTTCATAATAGTAATGTTGAAGTTGATGTAACATTATTGTTTTGATTAAAAAAAAAACTTAAACCTTGAGCAAGAATTACATGGCATCAGAGATGAAATTGAATTTCACATGACGGCATCGGTGCAGCTCGAGGTGTTGGTTGGCGTGTAGTAGAAGCCCTCAGAGCACTTTCAGACAATTTGTTTGCTAAAAATCCGAACGGCATGGCCATGTGAGTGGCTGCTGAAGTGTCTTTCTTGTTTCCCCGGAAAAGCTCCGATTTGAAAAATGAACAGAGACAAAGACTTATTGGTCAACTAAACGAACTCAGGAATCCAATCTTGTTGGGTATGTACTCCCTAACACCACATAACAGGCATTTAACGCTATTAGCTTCAATTACAAGTTTGACTTTTTGAATTTGTCTGAAAATAAGCTAAATTCTCAGTCAAAACTCAACAGACATGGTTTTAAAATGTATCGGTTGTTGTAAAATATAGTGTGAATATCACACATATGAATGTATGAAGAAGTAAACCAACTTGCCATCATAGTGAACTTTGGTGACAACAATTAAAAACTTTAAGTGAAAAAGTCATAGGGAGGTGAAAAGTTTTCATTCATGCATGTAAAGTGGTATCGGATCAAAACCTCTATATATAAAGGTATGTTTGTATCCTCATAAAAACACACAAGATCAAAAGTGAAAATGATAATATCAATCTCCCTTGACTCTATTTACCTACATTCATTATCTGATACAAAATTAAATACTGTGAATATGGCTCACGTTTCACTTTGATTTCAACTAATTTTCTATCTCAATTTTGCTTATTTATAACAACTATAATTATTATAGTGTTAATGCTCGTATTAATGTGATGATGAGCAAAAATGCACCCAATTAAAAAGCATCCAACCAACTAGATTGGATTGGATTTTCACAAGTAAATCCATCATATGTTTCATTCATATTTGTGTTTTTAGTAATTCAATTCAATTCGTCACATCATTAAAACTGAGCAAAATTGGACTGAATTTTCTGTTTGCGTGGACTGCGTATTGGATCTTGAGCAATTTAAAATACAAGATTAATTGAAACAAGTTACACTTTCCATGTTGAAAAAATCAGGAAAATAAATCAGGCATTAGTAGTATCTTTACTTCATACATACAACTTGAGTTGTAATAGTCTTTTTATTTTTTTTCATACGTAAATGTACGATATTCATTGGTGAAATATGAATAAGTACATGAAAGAGAATAGGATGCATTTATAATTTAGGTCTCAGTTAAATCTTGATGGAGATTTCAACTTGGTCAAAAAAAAAACATTAAATAAATAAAAGTGTCTCACACCAACATTACATGGTTGACTATCCTCAAATAATACATCAAGTATCAAGTCTGGGGGGTTCAAACCTAATTAAATCATTTGCAGCAGTCAGGCCAAGCCTTACCAGTCTATGAGCAACATCGTTAGCTTCTCTTTACTGTTGTGAGTTATATATTAGTTAAAGTGTAAATAGTAGTTTATTGTCTTACATTGGTGAAGTACATATGTAATACCAATTGTAACTCTTATATATACCCCACTTTGAAGATTAATGAATATATAAGAAATTCCCAAATATTGTCATATATATTTTTGGTATTTACCATGTTTAGTTTAATATGGCATCAGAGCAGTTCGCTCTTGGTGACCTGTGTGCTTTAATTTTGTGCCCACATTTTTCGTGATTTCTTTCGTGTAAAAAAAAAAAGTGAATAGTGTCGCGCTACAGTACACCACTTTGCTACATTGTGTAAACAGTGGTCTGCTTGTGAACAGTGATCCTCTACATTGCGTAAACATTGATTGCTACAGTGCCATGAATAGTCTCTGCTTCAGTGTCGTGAACAGTGATTGCTACAATGTTTTGGTAAATTGTTTTCATTCCGCTGTGTATCTTTTGTGCCTTTATTGTTCGTGATTTTGTTCAATGGCTCAATATAATCATAGTTTTGTTATGCATCTTGGTGGAACAAATAAATGGATAATTGATACTAGGGCCACTGATCATGTGACTAGTGACCCTAGAGTGTTTGATGAGTTATGTGACTATGTTCGTGATCCGTATATTACTACTGCAAATGGAGCACTTTCCCCTGTGAAGGGTGAAGACACTATCTCTCTGACTCTAACCTTATCACTGGTCCGTGCTTTACTTGTTCCTAATGTTAAGTGCAATCTTTTGTCGGTTGGAAAACTTCTTGATACCTTATATTGTTCTGCTCACTTCTACCCTACGTATTGTTATTTTCAAGACATTCAAACTCAGAAGATAATTGGTCGTGGTAAAAGAATAGGAGGTTTGTACATCTTGACTATAGAGGATACTGTTGTTTCCGGTTCAAATAATCATCAAGTTTTAAGTGCTAAAGTGGATGACAGACATCAAATTTGGTTGTGGCATCGACGATTGGGACATCCATCATTTAGTTATATGAAGCATCTATTTCCTTCTTTGTTTCGCACTTGTAGTGATTCAGAGTTCAAGTGTGAAATATGTGTTTTGGCTAAGAGTCATTGTGTTTCCTTTCCCGTAAGTGATTCTAAAGCTACTTTGCCATTTGATTTGATACATTCTGATGTGTGGGGTCCAGCGAAAGTTACTTCTAATGGATTCCGTTGGTTTGTTACTTTTATTGATGATTGTACTCAGTTAACTTGGGTGTTCTTGATGAAGAATAAGAGTGATATTCCGTTACTTCATCAAGAATTTTGTACAATGGTGTCTACTTAGTTTCAAACCAAAGTTAAGGTCTTCAGGTTTGATAATGGAGGAGAATATGTGAATCACACTTCGACATGCTTTTCTCGTGATCATGGTATTATTCACCAGATGACTACTTCGTTTACACCCTAACCAAATGGTGTGTCCAAACGACAGAATCGTCAAATTATGGAGGTTGCTCGCTCTTTGATGTTGGATAAATGTGTTCCTAATCATTTGTGGGGTCATGCTATTTTGGCTGCTGTGTATTTAATCAATCATGTTCCAAGTAGGATTCTTGATTTTCAGACACAGTTTGATGTGCTACAAAAACATGTTTCTCTTGTTTCTGTATCAAAACTTCCTCCGAAAGTGTTTGGGTGTATTGCGTATGTGCATGTCTACTCTAATCAGTGGAGTAAACTTGATGCATGTGTTCTCCGGTGTGTCTTTATTGAGTATGCTAACAATAAAAAAGGCTATAAGTGTTATCATCATCCGACTCAAAAAACTTATATTACCATGGATGTCACCTTCCATGAGGAAGTTTCGTATTTTGTGAAGCCCTCTTCCGACTCTCCACTTCAGGGGGACAAGGGGAGTGAAGTGCAGATTCGAAGAGATGGTATGGATGATGTGTTACAGGCAGAGTTGGGAACATAACCTATTATGTTGCGTGATACTGATTAGTCGGCTGCAGATAGTGATCGGTCACTTGTCATTCTCGGAACTATTTCTACTGATGATAGATCATATGTGCCCAGCGAGTTGCCTGTTAATATGTCTGAATTACCTTATGATGATCGGTTGCATGCTGCTGATATGTCTAACGAGTTGCCTGATAATGGTTCGTCTAGTGATGATTATTCTAACAGTTTGGTATAAGATGGTGGCATACATGAGGTAAATTCTGACGATTCTTCTACTTATCAGTTGCCTTCACGAGCTAATCATGGAAAACCTAAAGTACAATATGAGCCTGATATGCATGCAAAAGGCAAGTATCCTATCAACAATTATATGTCTACTCATCGTTTGTCCAAACCGTATGCATCTTACATATGTCAGCTATCTAGTGTATCAATTCCAACAAAATTGCAAGATGCGTTATCTGACCCTAAGTGGGTTAATGCCATGAAAGTTGAGATGAAAGCTTTGGAAAAGAATTCTACTTGGGATTTGGTTCCTTTACCAAACGGGAAGAAAGCCGTTGGATGTAGATGGGTGTTTACTATTAAGCACAAAGCATATGGTTCTATCGACCGGTATAAAGCCAGATTAGTTGCTAAGGGTTATACTTAAACATATGGGGTGGATTATCAGGAGACGTTTGCTGATGTTGCCAAACTTAATACTGTACGTGTTCTTCTGTCCTTAGCAGCAAACCAGGATTGGCCTTTGTTGCAGTTTGATGTTAAGAATGATTTCCTTCATGGTGATCTTAAAAAGGAAGTTTATATGGATCTCCCACTTAGTATTGGAACATCTCCTGGAAAAGATGTTGTATGCAGGTTACAAAAGGCTTTGTATGGTTTGAAACAATCTCCTAGAGCGTGGTTTGGGAGGTTTGCAAGTTCAATGAAGAAGTTTGGGATATCCAGAGTCATTTAGATCATACTTTGTTTCTAAAGCGACAAAAGGGTAAGCTAACTGCATTGATTATTTATGTTGATGACATGATAGTGACTGGTGATGATCAGAAGGAGATACAACACCTTCAAAAGTACCTAGCTACTGAATTTGAGATGAAAGAATCGGGTGAATTGAAGTATTTTCTTGGAATCGAGGTTGCACGATCTAAGCATGGTATTTTTCTATCTTAACGGAAGTATGTTCTTGACTTGTTAGCTGAAACAGGTATGTTAGATTGCAAACCTGTTAATACTCTGATTGAGCAGAATCATCGTCTGGGCTTATTTCTAGATCAAGTTCCTACTCATAAAGAACTGTATCAGAGGCTTGTGGGGAGATTAATTTATTTGTCTCACACTCGCCCTGACATTGCTTATGCAGTTAGTGTGGTAAGGCAGTTTATGCACTCACCTAGTGAAGCTCATATGGATGCAGTAACCGGTATTTTGAGGTACTTGAAGATGGCTCCTGGCAGAGGCTTGGTTTTCTTCAAGAATGGTCATTTGAATGTCGAAGGGTATACAGATGCAGATTGGGCAGGTTCTATCCTTGAGAGCAATTCCAGTGTAGGAGCCCTCCCCCCAGGCTATTCACTATTTAATCCACCTAGTGAACAGTAACTGCCATTAATGAATAGTGCGTTCCCCTGGCAATTGCCTTTTGCATCTCCACCCCTGCACTGAATAGCCCTGGCAATTGACAATAAAATATTAATATTTTTTTATTTATAATTAATATTATATTATTTACTTTGTATAAATTAATATTATATTATTAATTATATTAATATTATAAAGGAATCCAACACTATCTCCAACAGTTCACCACAACTAAAAAAATAAAAAATAAACGCACGGATTTGGCAAGACAGAAACCATGAGCGCCCAATTGCGCGAACACGACGACGAGTCGTCGGAGCTGCGAGACGGCGCGGACGATGACGAAGCCAACCGCCTGCTGCAACCGCAGTCCCTGTCGCTGCCGTCGTCGACATGGGACGACGAGGAGGAGGTCACGTTCGAGGCGCGGGAGAAGATCCTGATCTTCGACGATGCCGTCGACGACGAGTCCACGGCTGTCCCACCTTTTTCGTGGAAGAAGCTGTGGTTGTTCACCTGGATCCGGGCAATTTAGAAGGGGATCTCAATCGTTGCAGAGGAGATGATGGCTGGCGTCGCCCAGACGTCAGCTTTGCGTCACATGGCCTTCGGGCTCTCGGGCTGGCAATCGCTGCCGGGCCTGTCGCTCGGGCTTGGCCTGTCCCTCGGGCTCCCAAACGCTGGAGCATGTCCACCGGGCAACAGCCCACTGTTCAATCCACTGTCCCCCGAGCAAATGCTCCCGCTGGAGCTGCTTTGATTGGCGATCTACATTTGGATACTTTACATTTGTGGGTGGTAATTTAGTTACTTGGAGAAGCAAGAAACAAAAAGTGGTGGCTAGGTCAAATGTAGAAGATAAGTTTCGTGGTATGTCTCATGGTGTATGTGAGTTGCTATGGTTGAAAAAATTGTTGAGAGATCTTGGGTTTAAACCCAAGGGTGCTATGAAACTTCATTGTGATAACAAGGCTTCTATTGAGATTGCTCATAATCCAGTGCAACATGATCGAACAAAACATGTGGAGATTGATCGACATTTCATTGATTGATTGACATTTCATTAAGGAAAAATTGGATGCTGGAATTATTATGTTTCCGTTTGTGAAATCTGAAGATCAACTTGCTGATGCTCTTACTAAGGCTGTGTCTAATAGTGTGTTTTCCAACTCGCTTGACAAGTTGGGCATGCGTGACATCTTTGCACCAACTTGAGGGGGAGTGTTGCGAGTTATACATTAGTTAAAGTGTAAATAGTAGTTTATTGTCCTATATTGGCGAAGTACATATGTAATACCAATTGTAACTCCTATATATACTCCACTTTGGAGATTAATGAATATATAAGAAATTCCCAAATATTGTCAGATATATTTTTGGTATTTACCATGTTTAGTTTAATATTGGTATTTACCATGTTTAGTTTAATAAAGTTTTAGGTCCGCTACCCTGCGTATTCGCGTGTCATGTACCAAATTCCGAGGAGAAGCCTTGTTGTGGCTCAAATTCGATTTTGGACTCTTCCTGTTCATGAACAATGTGGCATCAGAATAGTGTCCAAAACGAGGCTTACAAAGGCACAGTTAACTTAAACGAATAAAGAATGAAGGGAATTTACCATGTTTGAAGCTTGAATTTCAGTTTGATTTTGTACAACACCACTCCCTTCAACTTTTATGGCCCCCTCCTCCAATTTCCTTGATTTAGTCATCTTTCCTGCTCCCTGCACACTCAACACATCCAAACGAACTGTAGCCGATGGAAGTTCAAGTACTGGACGCCAACTTTCGGTTTGATCATATTGTATCATATCACTCTCTAGTTGAATATTAGAGTGTGCACTGAATATAAAACTTCTATTAAGTAAAGAAATATTGAATTGCCAACGAGGCCTATTTATAAGAAAACCCAAATGGTAAACTATGTACTATTATTTTTCAACACTTCCATCAAACTCATGGCGGTAAAAACATGAGTTTGCAATCTAGTATATGTGGATGCAAGCTCCGCTAGGTGGACATGTTGGCAGATAGACTCCACTACGCGGACATGCAGGTGAATGGGCAAACTAGACTTGACTTGACTGGCTGGCAAACATACTGATGTTGAGAGTATGAAAAGAAAGCATATGAGGGCTCCCCATTACTAAACGAATGAGATTTTCATAAATAAATTGCAGCAACGAATGGACAAAAACAAACATTATCACTTGAGTGGTCAGTAGTCCAAGCATTGATTATTTCAAACAATCCCAAACAGGCCATCGACTTGTGTGGGCATCAAAGACTTCAAACAGAAAATGGAAACAAGCCATTTTTTTCCTTGCCAATGTGGGCCTCAAAACCTCCAAACAAATTTTTGTACTTTTCTTTCCTTACTTTTTTACGTTTCTTTTTCTTTCTTTTTTTCCTATTTCCTTTTTTCCTCTGTACTTGTACGAAATAATGGGCGTGGATTTGGATTGGGTTGCAGGCGGCGTGACGGCGCAGGAGGTTCAGGCAAGGTTATGGGCAGGATCTGGTGCGTGTACTCGACGGGTGTGGCTGCAGCGGACTTTAAATTCAATTCAGAAATTTTTGTTTTTTATTTTTTTACACAAAACGAAAAGCTGTTTTTACTAGGAAACTACAAAACCTAGCAAACAAATTAAATCCTACTCTCATAAGTATGAAAGAAACTAACTGAATATAAAACTTTTTTTAAAAAAAAATATTGAATTGCCAAGAGGCTACATAATTCGAAAAAGCTACATCTTAACTGACTTGGTATTTATAATAAACTAATCCTAAATTTATAAGAAAAACGAAACAATAGCCTATCTACCGTCTCCATATTTGTTACCGAAACCAAGCATTCTCCCTTGCTAGTTGCACTTTCTGTCTATTTATCAATCTTTGAAGAGGGTCATTCAATCCGAAGAGTTTGTTGGTATATTCATACTTTTTGTTGTTTTCCCGAAGACTAATCTTGGAGCACTTGTGAACGAGCTCTACACCCTTCTCCATCTCTACTCTAAAAGTTTCTAGTTCTTCCTCTGTAAGATGCAATAACTGGTTATATTCTGCTATCTCTTCTATCAATGGTTTTATGTTGTACAACGTGGATTCGAGATGTCCCAGGATGCGTTTAAACACCCTCGTCTTTTCCTTAGTTTGTATAACGGCACTAAATAGTACCTCAAACACTGCTTCTAGAGCAGCCCCTCCTCCGTTTATTGGCGCCGCTTGCTTCAAACCACTGCCTCCAATTTGCTCCTGTACCACTGTTTGTGTATTGCTTCCTGAAAGCCCTTGCACACCCTTTGCTTCCTGCCGCGCTCTCAGCATGTCCCTTTCTCTTTTCAGTAATTTCGACGCTTGCTTCAAACCACTGCCTCCAATTCGCTCCTGTGCCACTGTTTGTGTATTGCTTCCTGAAAGCTTTTGCACACCCTTTGCTTCCTGCAGCGCTCTCAGTATGTCCCTTTCTCTTTTCAGTAATTTCGACTGCCTTGTTGCCAATTTCAGTTGTCTTTTGTGTATCTTCCTATTCAAAAGCAAGATCGCCTTCATCTCCGGGCTTCCTGCTACTTGAGTAATTCAAACAGTTCCCTAAGAGAACTATTCAATTCAAGAAGTCGATCGGTGTAGCTAGGCTTCGAGCATTCGCAGAAACTGCACAAGATGTTGCAGTTCCACATGCTAAGCTTGGATAACTTGTCAACCAGCTTTGAACCCTCCTCTATTTGTTGTTGGAGACGTTCTATTTCATCTTTTGGGAGACCCAATTCCACGTTGTGTTCTACTATCTCTCGAATGTCCCGCGGCAGTAAACAATCGAGTGTGAACTTGAGATCTTCAACGAGGGGTTTGTACTGCATAACAATCTTTCCCATTGTTTCGTTCATGACAGTTCTTCTCACTTAGAAAGTTTCAAGTGAATGATTTTAGTGACGTGTAGACTACAATATATATACAAGTCATAAACTTGGAGTACAAGTAACATTCCCTATTGATACAAGAATAATAAATACAAAATCAGGAAATATAATCTCCAAAACAATTCGTAAAGGAAAGGAGAATCAGATTTGGATTCTCCTTTCCTAACACAACAACATCTTCCTACACGCAAAAATTCACCCTTTATGTTTGAGGTACTAAATATTACCTTTTTATTGTGGGAAAAATAATTAAAATAGTTTTAAGTTTTAAACCTTAACCAAAAAACATCTTAACCACTTTATTTAATAGTTACGAAAAAATCTAAATCAAATCACCCTAATAAAACTGGCACAAACAAAGTAACTTATTTAGTTTCTAATTTTGCCCCTAACGGCAAACCTTGGCCGTTTAATCTCTCTCTTTCCCTTTCTCAATTCATTTGTCTAATCTCTATTTTTCGTTTTTTGTTTTCAATTCAATTCCGATTCCACCATTTTTGTTATTGAATTGACCGAATCTGATGACCACAAGCTAGCTTATCAGCATCGAGCCTCTGGCGCTTGAGTTCCCCTGTCAGTATATCACACTCCCTTTCTCTCTCTTTCCAGTTTTCGTTTTAAAAAATTTGCATGCTGCGGTTTCGTTTCTGTTTTCAATTTGTATTTTTGAATTTCTCCAATCAAATTGAAGAAGCAGATCTCTTGTTCGCTTCAACTCTCACTTAAGACCGATGGCTGTGTTGCTTTCAAGGTCAGCCTCTTTTGTTTTTGTTCTTGTCTATGTTCGTGTTGAATTTATTTGATTTTTGGAATTTGGTATGGAATTAGACCTAAAACAAAATCAAAATCCACTCCAATGCTAATACACAATCATTTGCATTTGTGGTTTTGATATAAAGATTTTAGAAGTACTCGGCATGTGTGTGTGTGTGTATCTTGTGAAATAGTTATGTGTACTTGTTGAATTTACTTGATTGTTTGAATGGAGTGTGATTTCCACACTTTTTTTTACTTCTTCCAAATCTTTTTAGTTTTCGGCCATCGGATAAGATGAATTGAAGAAGATCAACGGACATAAATTAACAAGGGATGTGTGAGAAATAAAAGGAGGTGTGTGGATAGCAACCCCTTTTGAATTAGGTAAGATTCTCGGGTTCTCAGTTTGTAGAAAGAGTTCTCTTCTTCTTTTTTCCTTTTTTTGCCCTCCCTTTCTGTAGTAATTGGGCTGTAAGAAAATGACTTATAGACTCGTCATTTGGGAAGTTTTCTGAAAAGGGTCAGGTGAAGAATAAGAGAAAACGAAGAGTCTGTTTGATATTCTACTTGAATTCAACTTTTTAAACTCAAAAACAATTTTCAAGTTTTAGGCCTTAAAAACTTGTTTGGTATGACTATTTTCAAAAACTGAACTCAACTAACTCAAAATTTTAGTCTATTATCTAAAAACACAAAAATTGAGTTTTTAGAGTTTTTAAACTTAAACTCACTCATTTCTTTTTTTCTCCATTCTCCCCTCTCACTTCAAATTTATCTCTCTTTTCTTCTTTCTCTCTCCCCCTTCTCTTTTTCATTTTTTTTTTCTTTTTTTCGTCTCTCCTCCAATCCGCTATCTTCATTCTCTTTGTTCTTTCTCTCACTCCTCTTCCTCTCTATCTCCTCTGATCATCTCACTTCTTTCTCTTTCCTCCTATCATCTCTTACTTTCTTTTCTCATCTCTTCTCTTTCTCTCTCGACCTCCTCTTTTTGGATCTTTTTGTCTAGTTTAAGTTGTAAAATTTAAAATTTTTAAATTGCATACCAAACAAGTTTTTGAGTCTTAAAGAAAATTGTTTTCAAGAAAAATTCTTAAGAAATGTTTTGAGAAATTATAAAAATTTCAAATAGGATACCAAACAAGCTCGAAGATTTTCGAGCTGTTTTTTTAAGCTTTCTGATAAACTGTAACTTACTCTTTTTATTTACATTTTTTTCGTGTCTCTAATGTTTTACGTATGACACTAGTAAAGGTGCCCGCACATTGTTGCGGGGCGTATAAAACATGCAAAGAATTTTAAATATATGTACTTACAATCCAATTTGCAATAAGGAACAAAATAGGTGACTGGTGTTGTCTTTACACCCTATATATATGCTGATCAGCACTTCCGAACTTCCTTAATTGACACTTCTGAGCTTTCTTCTTCTTTCTTCTAGTATGTATGCTTCTTTGTTACAAATTGAGAAGATAGAAAGTTACTAATATAAGTAAGTGACGGTTTTAGCGAAGATGAGAGAATGAAGCTATAGTTATGAACTTTTTTCAATTAGTATCATATCCCAAATTACCTGTCATTTGCTAAGCTCCACCCTCACCAAATCATCAAATCATCTTTTTCAGTTATCTACATACGCAATAGAACCATGAAAAACAGAAGAGAAACGGATCCATTTCATGGGGATCCTAGGGATCCCGTGATTGTGACCGTTCATCGTACATTCTATAGTTATAGTTCATTTCAAAATTTAAAATTTAAAATCAAATTTAAATAGTACCTAATGAAACTGATCATACGCTGTACGATAAACGGTCATGATCATAGAATTCCTAGGGTCCCCAGAATAAGGATCAGACGAGGATCCCCAAGAAAAGGATCCTTTTCCGATATAGAAACCATTAGTAGACATATGTTCAAAATGATAACAATTATTTGTTGCATCATTTTATTCTATGATGTAGGAAATCCTCAACTTTTTTTTTACAAAAATAGTAAAATTACCATTTTTTAGGGCACTGATTTTTTCCAACAAATATGACCAAGTAAATTGCCATTTGACGCCTTGAACTATTAGTGCAGTTAAAATTGACTTCCTAAACTACTTTTTTGGTAAATTAACCCCCTAAATTATTTGAAATAAGCCAATTAACCCCTTGTCGTTGGATTCCGTCCACTATTTTGTCAAAATCAAAGGCAAATTAGTTTTTTATCATCAATTCTTACATGTCACTTATAACCAGCAATAAATTATGACATGTGGACACAAAATAATGTGTGATGACCATGTGAAATGACCTATTATGCAAATGTTTGGTTTCTTTATATTTCTTATTATGCTATAAGTTTTTGAATTATTCCGAGTTCATGTGTAATTATTTTATTGACGATTATAACTGACAAGTAAGAATTAATTATAACAAGATTAATTTTTCATTGAATTTGGCGGAATAGTGAACGAAATCTAATGACAAGGAGTTAATTGACATATTTTAAATAGTTCAGGAGATGAATTTACCAAAAAATTAATTCATGAGGTCAATTTCAATTAGGGTAATAGTTTAGACTTAAAGGAAAAAACAAGAGTTATCGGAGCTAATAGAAAACTTGACGCAAAATCAAGACGTTTTATGATTTATAAAGACAACCCCGCTTAATGGGATTAGACTTTGTTATTTGTATGTTTGGGTACACAATAAATGTAAATTCTCAACATCTCTAACAACATTAATGGAACAAACAAATTAAAAAATATTCATTAGTAATAATAAAACCAAATGTATGTACCAAAATCCACACGTAAAAACTCGGGAATTATCCGAGTTTCTTAACCGAAAAAAAATTACAAGTATAAAACGAATGCTACAGGTAGAAAAAGACAAATGAGAACACTATTTATAGGACATCAATTAACAGCTATTTTCTTTTTCTCTATCCACCTCTTCTTTGCACTCCGAATTTCTTCTTCCCTCGACCTCAAGAGTTCGACAAGGCATCGACGATAGTGCATGTCAATAGCATCAAGCTCCCCCTTTAGCTCACCGTACCCATCTTTGTTGGCTAGAGACAGCTCAGATAAGGAACAAATGCTTGACATGTCGGTGCATGCCTCGTTCATCACAAATGAATCACCAGAATCAGCTTCGTAACTCTTCTCCTTGACCACACCCTTAACCATACAATCTGGACTGGAAGCGTAACCATCTGAAGCTTTACAGCACTCATCGGAACTATATTTAGCCGACTCCATAACTTTGACATTACTGGCCCCTGAGGCAGTAGGAACACCATGCTCAGCTGAGGTAACCGAAGTATCTGAAATCATTGATGATTGGTTATCTCGGTCCTCCGCGTGTGCAACATGTGAGAGAACATTTTGCAGTGCAGCATGATCAACACATGAACTATTTGTTCCACACGATGAACCTTCTGATGAAGGTTTCCAGCCGGGTACAAGCTTCATGATCAAGTTATCAATTAACTCAGCTATGACAGAGACATCTTCATGTGGAAGATCAAGTTGCTCAACCATCTCCCCAGCAATTGAAATTGCAGTATCGGAATCAAGATAGAACTCAAAATGGATATTCCTCACACGACCTGTTTAAGAAAATAATATTCAGGTGCAGTTCAGGAAAATAAGGAGGAAAGAGAAAACCTTTTTGCTGGAAAATGTATTTACCACATGTATCAGCAATGCGCAAAGTTAAAGAGACGGTCCTATCAGAATTTTTCTCCGCTTTTAACCTGAACTCGTTATTCTCAGTGAAACTCTGTAACTCCAGAACCGATGGATTCGATATTTCATTGGTACTTCTCCTACAAAATCCAGAGGAGGACTTCTGGTAGTTAGTATCTACGTCCATAGGACATGCTTCAGGCTGTGGCAAGTTCACCAACTTTTCTAATTGTGAAGGAATACAATTGGGCTCCTTCAAATTGTCAGTTGCAAGGAATGGATCTTTCAAGAGTTCAACTGCACTTAATCTCATAGATGCTGGAACTAGACACTTCTCTATGAACTCCTTGATTTGTGGATTGTCCACTTTACTGAGTGAAGCGGGCTTTACACCCTACAACAAAGGAAGTCAGGATAAATATTAGGCAACCATTTAGTAGATAAACAAAAACTGGAAGAAATTCATAAAGCAGTTGATCAGAAACTTACAGAGGTAACCTTCTTATAAATTTGTGCTGGATTTTTACATTCACTATAAGGGTATTCACAAGTCACCATTTCTAACATGCACATGCCAAAAGAATAGATGTCGACTAATTCATTGTATTCCTCGTCATAAAGCTCTGGAGCCATGAATTCAGGGGTGCCAATAACACTATGAGCAGTAGGCTGCTGCATGACAATAGCCAATCCGAGATCTCCGATTTTAATTTCTCCAGTATTTCCATTGACAAATATGTTGTCGCATTTCAAATCTCTATGAATAATTGGAGGATTGTGAGAATGCAGATAATGCAAGCCTCGAAGAATCTGCCTTGCCCAGTTCTTAATGGCCTTCATATCAACATTCTTATGCTTCTTTCGGTACCTAGATCCCAGAACAGAAACGGTTAGTATTTGATGAATGTAAGCCAACTAAAAACATGAAACATGAAAAAACAGTCGGTGAAACTCACTGCCTCAAACTCCCGGAAGTGAACAACTCTGTTATTATGTTGATGGTCTTGTTCTTATCATCCACCCATGAGTTATGGAACTTGACAATGTTTTTATGCTTTAATGACTTCAGCAGATGAACCTCGGAATACAATCTCTCCAACTGTTCCGGAGACTGCAACACCTCCTCGATATTCACTTGGCACCAAGCTACTTCTATTCCTTCTTCCTCATCGAATGCCTTGTATCTACATTTTATACAACATCCAAATAAGTAAAAAAATAAAATTACAACGACAAATTGTTAGAACCCTCGAAACCCACTACAAAGAAACGAATTCAAGGTAGTTTAGAGAAGCATACGCAGTCTTGAATGCTCCCCTCCCCAAAAATTCGTCATACTGGATGAACAAACAAAAATCTACATAAGAATTCTACCACCAAATCCAACAACAAGAACGCAAACATGACGAGAACACATTCGATAAACACCGATAAAATTAACATTAAAACACAATTCATATACCAAAATTAAAGAGCAAACAGGATTCGAAATCGTACCCGCAAGTATTGCCCAGTCGGATCTTTCTCCACAACGCCACCATCGTCGCAAGCAGAATTTCCACCAACAAAACCACTACAGGAATCCATAACCCTAAAAACACAACAAAAATCTCCCAAAAGAAGCAAACTTTTTTTTTTTTGTAAGACGGAAAACGATTCTTCGCAAACCCTATCAAATCTTCTTGCTTACAACACCCACAACCAAAATCAGATTACCACAGTGTTCAGAAAACGCCTCGCAAGCGACGGAGTACGGGTCGAACGCCGATCGAAGACGAAAACGGCAGCCGATAAACCACATGTCCCCGAATTCCGTACCTGAATTCCGGTTCGCGACGGAGCTCCACATTGTCAAACCTATCCGAGACTCAGCCATGGCGGTATCTGCATCTTTCGGATCGCCAAAGTCGGGGATTTCACTCTCGCCTAAAAAATTTCGAGCTGGGGAGGCGAAATTGGGGACTCTGAGAACCCTAAGAAAACCCTTGAGTGCAGAAATCGAGCTGCAGAGAGAGCGAGAGCGATTGGAGATGGAACCCTAGGGATTGCGGGTGGGAGGAGAGGGGTAAATGTAGGGTTGGGGAGACATTGTCTTGGGGTTGGATTGGGATTTCTAGGGATTTTGATTTTTGGATTGGAGGAGGGAGGAGGAGTTCTGGCGGAGTCCTTTTTTCTCTCTCTGATTAGATGGTACACGCTGTCCTTCTGGACTTCTACTTGGAAACTAATTGAATTATTTATTTTTAATTTTTAATTTATTTATTTTAATTTATTTAAAGAATTGGGGAGGTTGATTAGGGGAAGACAACTCAGCTTGGAGTGTATTAGTAAACGTTAATCTACTGATCAGATAAAATATTAGTAAATTAATCATTGATTTAATTAATCACGTTGTCCTGAAAGGTTGGAGGAGCGGAAATTGGAGCTCCTCTTGTAAAATAATTTAATTTATATTCCTTTTTCTAGATTTTCTTTTGTTTTGTTTTTTGACTTATTCTAGATTTTCGGTCAAATATATTTATTTGTCTTCATATTTTTCTTATATTTTTTCTATTTTTTTAACTTATTCTAGAAAGTATGTACTCTGTATTCTTCTAAAACTGACCCAAAAAAAAAAAACTAGTATTCTGTCATATCTATGTTTATTACGTAACTTGTGTTAGTGGTATACATAATGTATTATTTCACCTATTATAAGATAGACGATATAGTTGAATGTATATATTTATGAAAGCAAACAAATTCACGTATTATAGTTGAGTGAAACAATAACATCACATTATCGTATTTCAGATAAATCAGTAACTTATTTATATTTCAAATAATTATTTTTAAAACTAAGCGTATAAGTTGAAATTTAGAACAAATTCAAGAAAAAAGATAAGAAAACGGCAATGGCGGGGAAAGGCGTGACATGAAGAGGTGTCAATAACTTTGGTGTTTTGGTTTTAGAAGCATTGGCCATACTAACAAGTTAGAATCAACCATAAGAGGTTAGGATTTTCAACAAAGAGGTTAGCATTGGCTTGGCTTGCATGGCATTTCCAACTGTATTCTCCACAGCCACAAACCTTTCCAACTACATGGCAACTTTTGGTTATCTTGAAGCATAATTTAAGTTTTTTTTACCACGTATCAATCTATGGAATATTTACATTTGACCGTCTAGATGATGCTACAAAAACACAATGTACGCATTTCATTTGTGTATGGTGTTTGGTACACAAAAAAGGAGGCAGATTGTCTGCCCTCCTAGGTGCCATTCCCATCTCCTCTTATTTATGCGGTCACGGTTAAGCCACGTCAACATTTTATATTTTTATTGTTTTTTGTCTTATTATTATTATAAGATGTTGACGTGACTTAACCATGACCGCACAAAATATGAGGGCATGGGAAGGGCACCCAAAGAGGAGGGCAGACAATCTGCCTCCCACAAAAAAAACCCCATCCTTAGCCACGTAAGATAGGGGCAAGGTTAAGCTGATCATGAGTTCAATTATCACGTCAGTCGAAGGTCTCTGGTTCAAGTCACGTCAATTAAAATCTTCGTTTCAAGTTTGGGGCAACATTGACGATGGTTGCCGGTGTGTTAGTTGTGCTCGATGAACTGTTAGATCAACAAAGTTCTGGTGATTATGAATTTAAATTACAAACAATGAACCGTTAGGACATCACGAAACAAAGTTCTACTGACTTGGAGCTTATTTGGATGTGTTTTTGAAATGACTGGTGAAAATATTTTTAGAACCAATAATTAGTAAAGATGCAAGTAAATCCTGAAAAGCACTTCAAGTGCTTTTGAAACCCAAAAATATTTTCTCTAAAAGCGCTTTCAGTTATTTTAAAAACGCATCCAAACAAGCCCATATAATGTTTAGACTTGGTTCTTGCAAATTGGACTGAGTAAGCTAGAGGCAATTTGCCCGGCACTCATCTTTGAATTTCAAAATTCAACAACTCTATCAGGAATGAAAAAGGACTGGAGGAGGCAACATCACAAAGTTCATTAATCACGTCAGTATCATTGTTTCAATTCCAGCTTCAATTTTGTGGGCCGCTCGTTTGAAAGAATTTGCAACGAAATCAAACTACACATCCACATATCGTCAGTATCATCTATCTTAACTCGTCATATCGTTCTAATGAAATCGACATAGTTGCTGTGTATAGAGATGCAAAAATAAATTAAACCCTAGTTGCAGTTTTGCAGGAATCATCTCTACTAAATTTTGATAACAAACCATCATATTCTCAAGAATTCAGCTCCAGAAAAAGGCTGGCCTGTGGATGCAATCCTGCTTCTTTCAAGGATAAAGACAACTTCTCTGGTCCATATACAACCCGAGGGAAGTTCGACACCAAACTGTAGTTCTCAGCATCAACACAACCCATAGAATCAACAAAATCATAGAGACTTTGGATTAATGCAGTGCTGTGGAATCTCCTTTCCTTGCGTTGTCCAGTTGGGAACCGAACCACAACCTGGTTTATCAAATAAAAACATAACCATGCATACGTTACGTTAAAGAACTATTATCTCGGACAAAACAAGGAATAATGGGAATTGCAACCCAGCATACAAGGTGCATACGACTAGAATTTCCATGAATGATATCTAACCATACTGAACTCTACATGTGGACATAATAGAAGTTATGTGAAACATCTATACATTCAAAACGTAAAAGAAAATAAAAGAGAAAATTTAAGTAATATTGCAAGAGGGATTACCTGTGTAACATCAGGTCCTTTTTCAGGTTCGGCACCAAGTGACAAGGCTTTCTCCTGCCGCATCCTAGCTAGTGCAGCCTCTTTCTCCGCAGCTTCCTGTGCTGCTCTTTCACGAGCCTCTTCTTCTTCCTTGCGCTTCCGTTCAGCTTCAGCAGCTTCTCTTTCTAGACGTTCTTGCTCTTCCCTCCTCTGGTTTTCCCTCGCCTGAAGCACACGAACATAACAATAAGGGAATAGAGCAACCTAAGAGCTTCCTAAAACCTACAGCCTTTGCCCGTCACATGAAAGGGTAAAGGGAGCATGGAATTCGGTTAAACTATTAACATACCTGATCAGCTTCAAGTGCTGCTCTATAAGCAGCATCTTGCTCCTCCCTTAAGCGAATGTTGATTCTCCTTTGTTCTGCCTCATGCCTTGCTGCACCAAGAACAGAAGCACTTTCTTCAACTACTCTGTTTAGTATTGACAGCATTTCTTCAGGAGACTTTGGCCCTTCAACCTGCCAAACATAACAAAGATAGTCGTTACGGATAAAATGAACAACAAAAAATTGACATCATTCATATTTAGTTACCATACGGTTGAAACGGAAAATAGGGAAATGTGAAAAAGAAAAAGAACATCAAAATCAAACTATTATCTAATACTCTAGAAAGAAAAACTTCAAGTTTAGGATGCATCACTTAAAGAGGAAAACACGTTAAAAGTAGGGCATATAACAAAATGCTCATACCAAGCTATAGAACAGCTTAAATTAAACTCAATAGCTCAATAACAAATTTACCATCCACCTAATCTGAAACAGAAACAATAATACTTCGTTACCGTCCAAGATAAATTGCAACACAATTTCTATATATGATTCTCAAGGAACATGATCAGTCAAAATAAAAGTTAAAGCTCCAACATCATTGAATTAGAACATAGCAACAATTTTCAAGACAAGCGTGAGTCAAGCACACAAAGACTTATCCACAGATCATATTGATCAATCAACAGCTTCAACTTAATAGCATTTTCAGAAAGACAATAGCAAAAATTTTCCAATAGTTATCCATTCAACTTTCTTGTTGAGACTCTTATCCCTCCAATAGAATCTTTCCTACATTCAAATCTAAAAAAGGAGTGCCAGCTTTCTCACCAAAATAAACATGCTTTCAATGTTGAACGGGGTAAAAGCAACAAAGGAAAATCCCCAAAGTTTTAAGTTCAGTCACTGCAGTAGGAACTCTATGGAAGGAAAACAGAACAGACGGAGAATCAGAAAGCTAAACCACATAAGTACGTAAATGTCTACCTTGTCTCTTCCGGTGACCATTAACACCAATACACCCACCATAAAATCTTTTTTAAGCTTCCCAGATAAACCCCATGAATCACTACTACTGGCTGGTCAACTCATTTACAAGAAAAGAAACACATAGGAGTTGCATATAATGAGTCAAATGTGTTATTTGATAAACCGTGCTGGTAGGTAATAACCACTTAGATTTGAACGTTATGCCAAGAAACCTCTAGTTTCAGTATGTCTCCCTAGAAGATACAACGTCACATGACATAACTTCCATTCCTCCATCTTGATCCCCCAATATTAAACAAAGACTGTAACTGATGATTCTGACTTCCGCCCTATGACCTTCCAATCCATTACCAACAACAAATGATATAAATATTTAAACTTACAATATTTCTCAATCAATTCAATCTATAGGGCTATCAATTCCGTACTCTTATGGACCGATCATTTGGAAATAAGGCAAGCAAAGAATCATATACCTGCTGAAGCAGTACGATCCTCTGGTTCGTGGCAGCCATAACGACGGCACAGAAGGGGTATCTCGAGGCCTTCAGACTATTACTCATCTTGAAGCCTTCACTTGCCCGAATGCTCCCTCCCCACGACACGAAATTCTCATTGATATAAGCCACCAACATCTCAGAGCACAGAGTCCTCTCACAAAACGACGGCGTATCAGGATGGTCTGGCGAGTGCAAGTAGACGAACAACAGCTTGAACGAGTTTCTCGACCTCTGCAGGGCGTCCACAAACCCTTCGCTGACAAAATTCGGCCTCCTCGTCCCAAAATCCTGCTCAAACCTCGCTACAAACTGCACTGCTTCATTCCCCACCGCCGGCACCGACAGTAATTGGGCAGAGGCCTCACCGTCCCGACCAGCCCTGAGCCCAATCATTCCGAGCGAGTACGATAGCACTCCACCGGCGGCCCACAACCCGAGCCCAACCGCCCCAGAAATCAACCCTAGACTACCAGAAATAACCGATATAGGCAGAGTGATGATTCTCCAAGCAAAACCGGGTGCTGCGACCGCGTTTGACGACTGTCCGGACTGGTGCGACGGTTGGGGAATGGAGCGAAGGCCGTCCCCACCGCCGAAATCGGAGACTATGGAGGTGGTTCCGGCGGCAGATGGATCTTCCGGCGAAGGCGTATGGTTCGCGGTGGTGGTGAAGGAGGAGATCGCGAGCTCGAGGTCCCAGCCATGGGCGGTGAGAATCTCCTCGCACAAGTCGGGGTCTTCGAGGCCTGTGATCGCTTGGAAATACGCTAACTTGTCGTTCGCATCGACCATCTCTGTAAACAGATTAGGGTTTCTCTGGTTCGAGAAGAAAGAGGAGAGAGCCGAGACCGATACGACAGCGCTTTGGGGATGTCGGTTCTCTTCTCGGAGAAATTACCGAGGAGGTTTATGAACGGGAGCGAAAGCAGAAGGTCAATAGTTATAAGGTTTTGTGGAACACCAGAAATGCCCCTGACTATTTGGGAAATAACTGAATTGCCATTGCATGGTTGGCTAAAATATCGTTTGACAAACTGGCGGGCTGAAAGTGGAAAATTCCGGCGGCGGGTATGTAGAAGGTTTTGCTTGTACGCAGATCAGAAAGCAAACATAATTAATAGGCTTGTTACATCATGTATGAGCCTTGGGCCGGTGCATTGGAGACGGAAAGCACCGGCATGGATGATCCCTAGGCGTCCGATTGTAAAAACGGCTAAGGACGATGATGGCTTTGTGGAATCTCACTCTCCTGATTGCTCTCTGAATCATCCTCAGGTGACGTTGATTCGTCGTCTTTGACAAGAGGTTGGATAAGTTGAGTTGCATCGAGGGAATGTGCACTGCAAAAATTGCTTCCGGCAGCTGCAATTAAAGCAAAATAAAAACAAAAAATTGTATAAATTAAAATCGGAAAATTTTCCAGAAAAATAAAATAAAATAAATTAGCGAGTTTTGGTCATGAACATCACACATTTCCTTGCACAAGACAAGCACGACACTAGCATTCTTTTTCTTAATTCCCGTGTCCAAATGTCTTTCAAGTGAACATCACACATTTCCGTGTCCAAATGTAGTCAGTTGGCTCATTTTGGCAAGGGTTAAATATGAATTCTGATTTTAACATATTTCGACTCAATAGTTTTCAATTTTGGAACTCTCAAATCAAATTGGACATTCAAAATTTTAAATTTTGAAATTCCAAATTTTTTTTCTGACAAAATTAAAATTTATTTTAAGATCCAGAAAGCTCTGAAATTATAATACATACAAATTGAGTTTTCAAGCTTAAAATGCCTAAAGTAACTGGCTTTATGTTGAAATAATTATGTCAAAGTGACACTCTGCTTGTTCTTCTCTTATAAAGCGGATGTATTCCCACTATGGTTTCTTCATGTTTTCAATATGAACTTTTAATTTTGACCCTTCAAATTGTTGGAAATATTCAATGTTTCAAGTTATTATTTAAAGAATTTTGAAATACAACCAAAAGTTTTCCAAAATTATGATTTTTCCAAATTGGAATGGAATTGAAAAACAATTCTCATGCTGAAGATATTTTGGATTAAAATTGGAACCCTTGAATCCAATTCAATTCATCCGAGCCAGGAATCCACCTTCTCTGTGTGTGTGTGTGAGAGAGAGAGAAACATTATTATTAGGTGATTTACCTGCCAATTTAGTCTATGAATTATCACATTAGTAAAAATTAGGTTCGAAAACTTTTTTTTTTCTTCAGAAAAATCAATCCTTAAATTATAAACTATGTCCCTAATATTAGATTCAAAGCTACTATATTCAATATTTTTCCGTGAATTTTAGTCACGTTATTTGCAAGTGATACACATTAGAGGGTGGATGGGTAATTTTTCATAAAGAAATAATGTATGGAGTTAACTTTGGAGGGTAAATTAGACATTAGATTTGCAACTTATATGAAATGTTAAGGGCTTATAGGCGAGAAAATGACGGTATTACACTCTAAAGTGTGTCAAGTGACTTTAGTTGACGAAAACTTGGATAAAATAGCTTTAAATATATTAGTAAGGATGAAATTAGCAATTTTTAATGAATTTAGGGACATATTTTACCAAAACAATAATTTAGGTACCTAATTTTCACTAAGGTGATAGTTGAGGGACTAAATCCACATTTCACTCTTATTATTTGTTTTTATTGGAAAACATCAAAGGTTGGAAGCTTGGGGAATAAACAACGACTAATGAAGGTATGAAAATGGAAAATATGGGTTCCAACCGGCGGGCAAACGTGGAAAGAGAGAAAGTTAGTATGGAAGGGAGTTGACAGAAGAACAAGCAAAGTCATCATCGATAGCAAAGCCGACAGAGTATTGCAGTTCCTCTTCGAATTAAGGGGAAAGAGAAAAGAGGGTAGAGAAATAGACAGAAAAGGTGGGGAGGATGGTGGCCGTCGATGACATCAAGGAGAAATGTTTTGATTCAAGGGGGAAAATGGGGGAGTGAGTGTAAAGATAAACTATGTTGATTGTCGATTGGTTTTGAGTTCTACTATTCATTGAATAATGCTCGGTGGTTGAAAAAAAAGTAGCAAGTCATGTTGAAAATCTAATTGAAACGGGACATACGTTTGAACAATTGAATTAGAAACTATGAGCAGAAACACCATTAACCCAACAAACCAATCCAAGAGCCAAAGCTCGATGTCTAAGGCTCTATCCGGATTCGGGAAGGTGTTAGGAAGTCGAAGAAGAGCATTGATGTGAGGAAGCCGGAGAAGGGTGGTTGCTAGGGAAGACCGATCTGTGAGAATTGTGTGGAAATTCTTTTGCTGGTCATCGATTTTTTTTTTGGCCTAATTGGATAAAATGGTCTCCTTGGTCATAAGGTATTCAGAAGATAGTCTTTGTGGAAAAAAAATTCGGATTTAAACCTATGGTATAAGTATGTTAGGATTTATGCCCGAAATTAGAATTTCTGTCATTCTTCTGTTAGTAGCTTGCAGGTGGAGCAGAGTTTCTCTGCATTTTTTGAGAAATGGGTTTTTCAGGTCGAGCAGCTCCAACATCAACTTCTCATGTTGTCGGAGGAGACACGGCAGAACGAGGCGGAGCTTTGGGCTTTGGTGTCGAAAACCACCAACCTTCACAAGGAGTATTACACCGTGAAGTGGGTTGCTGCTCGAGATGACGTCATGGCCTTCTTCTGCCCTGTTTGGTCAAGCCCTTTGGAGAATGCGTATTCCTGGTTCACCGGGTAAAAGCCATCAATGTTGTTTTAGCTCATCGAGTCGTTGAAGACGACAAGGCTGGTTTCCATGTCGAAAGAGCAGGTGAGGAAGGTTGAGCAGCTGCGGCAAAAGATGAGGTACAAGGAGGATAAGGTGGAGAGGGAAATGGATAGGCAGCAGGTGGCGATGGCGGACAAGAGGATGGTGGAATTGGCCTGGCTGGTGACCCGGGCGAGGAACAGAAAAGTGACGACGGAGCTGGAAGGGCTGGTGAATGTGGTGATGAAGGTGATGTTGAGTGGGTTGGAGGGGGTGATGAAGGCGGCATATTGTGAGAGGCTCAAGACATTGAAGAGTTGTTGGATTTGCTAAGTCCATTGCAGAGTGTGAAGTTCTTGGCTGCTACTTGCATGGTGCAGATTAAGTTGAGGGAATGGGGAGGAAGAAATGTGACCAAAATCAAATGTTCTCCTTAACCAAACCACCTAAACCTAATAGAGGAATGACACAAGTTCTAATTTCGGATATAAATCCTAACAGGTTTAGACCATAGGGTTTAAATCCAAATTTTTTAACCACAGGGGTTATCTTCCGAATACTTTATGACCACGTGGACCATTTATCCAATTAGGACTATTTTTTGTTGTTGTCAATTGTGGTGATGTTAGTTCAAGTTTTCAATTCTTCAATGGCTTAAATCGGATAAACAATCCTCGTGGTGGTAAGGTAATCGAAAGATGGCTCCAAGATAAAAAAAATTATGATTTAAACTCTTGTGGTGTAGTCCATTAGCAAATTTAGTTCAAAAGTAATTATTCGTTAAATGTATGTTAAATGCAAAGGTAAAAATGTACTTTAACATGTGCATCTTCTTCTTCCTCATCTCTATACTCTCTGTAGTTTGTATTTTCACAAAACTAGCTCTGAGAAGTATGCCTTGTTTCTATTTCTTCGTATCTCTCCTTGCGGATCCAACGGATCATCAAATCTTGATCATCCATAAAATCACATAAAACGATGCAGCACCACCTTTTTCTTATGTTCACTAAATGTTCTCTCTTGTGTCTATCTCTGTTCACTGCCTCCATCTCCAACCTTCTTCGTGGATTTTGTTATCATTAGTTCCATTGAGCCCTTAATAGGAAAAACATAAAACAATTCTTAAGGTTTTCTATTTTATTTTTTATTTTGAATAAATTACATTTTACCTTTTCAGGTTTCAGTACAATTGCAACCTCATACAATATCATTAAAACATTTCAATCTCATATATTTACTATTATTTTATTTCAATTTTATATAACTGTTACAAAGTCTGTTAAATTAACCGTTAAGTGATGACCTGGCAAATATAAGATCTTCATTTGTGCTGACGTGGCTACTACATTTGTACCACGTGACTAAACACTTAATAACAAATTTAGAATATTAAAATAATTAATTAAAGAAAAGTAAAAACCAAAAAACCAAAAAATCCATAAAAAAATTTAAAAAAAAAAAGAACCAAAAATCCCAATCTTCATCTTCTCCACCCGAGCCCACTCATTCTTCCATCTCCCATCACCCAACCCTTCCCCCATTAATTCTACACCTCCATCTCTAACCCAAAATTTGCAATAAATTACTCACACAAGGAAGACTTTCTTCAATTCGCATAACAAGTAGGTCTCTGATAGATGAGTTAGCAGCGGGTTCAAATCTAGGTTGGTCAGGCAGCAGATGGAACTGGGTTCAGATTTGAGTTTTCCTTCGAGTTGCGAATCAGGCTGGCAGGTCCAAATCAGGCAACAACTACATCGAGGTTCTACCGTGATGGCGGTGTGAGACTTCTGCACTCCACCTAAAGAGAAACAAATCTTCTTCTGTAAGATTGTATTTTCTTGACTGAATAAACAATTACATGGATGTACATATATATAGCCTTTTGGCTCTTTACATTTATACCCTTAGCTTCCTTAACTGAACTTTTACAATCCTAACTAACCACAACTAATAACAAAACTAACTACATTTTGTTTTTCCAAACTATTTATCATTAACAGAAATGGATGATGTATCATCTGTCCTAATACACCCCCTCAAGCGAGAGGAGGAATCAGAATTGATGCCAAGATGAAGCTTGGAACACAAGTAGCGGAATCTGGTTTTGGACAAGGACTTGGTGTGTAGATCAGCCAATTGATCTGCACTGCAAACAAACTGCACTTTAAGCAGATGAGCTAAAACCAGTTCTCTAATGTAGTGGTAGTCAATCTCGACATGCTTTGTGCGAGCATGGAATACAGGATTTGAAGCTAAGGAAATGGCGGAGATGTTATCACACCACAGAGTAGGCAGTTTAGGAATAGAACAGTGAAGGTCACGAAGAATTTTGCAGACCCAAGTGAGTTCTGCAGCTGTGTGAGCCATAGACCGATATTCTGCTTCTGTAGAAGAACGAGCAACAGTGCTTTGTTTCTTGGCACTCCAGCTGATGAGATTAGAGCCAAGAAAAACACAATAACCAGTAGTCGACCGCCGATCAAACGTGCAGCCAGCCCAATCAGCATCTGAATAGGCAGAGAGATCAACAGAACCTTTGGTAAACCACAGTCCTTGGGAAAAAGAACCTTTGAGAAAACGAAGGACTCTTTTAGCGGCCTGAAAGTGTTGATCACGCGGAGCATGCGTGAATTGACATAACTGATTAACAACAAAAGCAATGTCCGGTCTAGTCCAGGTGAGGTATTGAAGACCTCCAACAAGAGACCGATATTCAGTCGAATTGGAGAGAAGAGACCCACTGTGATCCAGTTTTTTAGAGCCAAGAGGTGTGCAGCAAGGCTTTGCACCCTCCATATTTGTCCGCTGGAGAAGATCAAGTAAATATTTTGTTTGATGAAGAAAGATCCCGTGGGAAGACCTCTGAACTTCCAACCCCAAAAAGTAGTGTAAAGGACCAAGATCCTTCACTGGAAAGCTGTCACTTAGCTGCTGAATAAACTGATGACAGAGAGTGGAGTTAGGCCCAGTGACAAGAATGTCATCCACATACACAAGAACTATAACCAACTGAGGACCATTCAATACAAATAAAGATGCATCAGAGGAGGATTGGGTGAAACCAAGAGCATGTAATGCTTGAAACAGTTTATCAAACCAAGCGCGAGGCGCTTGTTTGAGGCCATACAAAGATTTTCTGAGCTTGCATACATGATCGGGAAAGAGAGGATAAATGAAACCAGGGGGTTGTTGCATGTAAACAACCTCTTTTAAGTCACCATGAAGAAAGGCGTTGCTAATATCTAATTGATTTAAGAACCAATTGTGTTGAACAGCAAGAGTAAGCAGAATTCGAATGGTAACCGGTTTAGCAACCGGACTAAAAGTTTCTTGGAAATCAATTCCCTCTTGCTGATGAAAGCCCTTGGCCACTAGCCAGGCTTTGTATCGATCGACAGTACCATCAGCTTTTGTCTTGACATGAAACACCCACTTGCAGCCGACGACATTTTGAGTGGAATGAGAAGGAACTAAAGACCAAGTTCCTGTAGAAAGTAATGCATTATATTCATCCTGCATAGCAGCCCTCCAGTGAGCATACTTAGATGCTTGTAAATAGGTGCTTGGAACAAAATCAAGAGGAACTAGGAGTGGATGTTTAGTTGCTGCATAAGCCTTAGGTTTGTAAATTCCTACCTTAGATCTGGTAACCATAGGATGAACATTAACAGAAATGGGAAGAGAGCTTGGCGCAGGTGGTGATACATCAGGACGTGCAGGCAGAGATGCAGGTGGTGATACATCAGAACGATCAGGCATAGAGTCAGGATGAGAAGCACCTGGTGATGAAAGAGACCTCGGGCTAGAGGAAGATGAAGTAGCAGCACCTGGAATAGCAGGTTGAGTAAACTTGCTAAAGTAAATGTCCATGGAAGAAGAAGAAACTGGAGCAGCATTGACTGACCGAGAGTAATGAAGAGGCAGGGACTGAAAGGATATGCGTCTTCATGAAAAATTACATGTCTAGAGATGTAGACTCGGTTGTCAATATGATCAAAACAGCGATAGCCTTTGTGTTGAAGACTGTAGCACAAAAATATACAGTTTTTGCTCTTAGCATCCAGTTTACTATGCACATAAGGTTTGAGCCATGGGAAGCATTGACAGCCAAATATTTTGAGTTTGGAATAATCCGGCGGCTGATGAAATAAAATCTCCCAAAGAGATATTGTAAGACCAGAGATGGGCAGGCGATTGATAAGGTATATGGCAGTCGAGAAGGCTTCTACCCAAAACACATGAGGTACATGAGAAGCAACAAGTAAAGTACGAGCTGTTTCAACAAGATGCATGTGCTTCCTCTCGGCACATCCATTTTGTTCAGGAGTATGCGGACAGCTAAATTGATGAAGGATACCATGTGTTCGAAGAAAGGAAGCAAAAGAGTGACCAGTGAACTCACCCCCTGAATCTGAACGCAAAGTTTGTATTTTATTTCCAAGTAAATTTTCTACATAGTTTTTGAAAACAACAAATGTAGAAAATACATCAGACTTGGCTTTCAAAGGGAAAAACCAGCTATATTTACTAAAATCATCAACCAGAAGTAAGTAGTACTGGAAGCCACTACTATTTAACAGAAGCAGGTCCCCACAAATCACAGTGCAACAGTTGAAGGCTACGAGTTGTAGTTGAAGAAGCCACTCCAAAAGGAAGCTTGTGGTTCTTAGCTAGAGCACAGTCTGAACAGAAGAAGTCAACCGAAGATTTACCATTCACTGCAAGCTTATTAGTAGAGAGGACCCTGCGAAATATTGAAGAAGATGGATGACCTAAGCGTTGATGCCACACTTTGACAGGAGCTTTAACACTGAGAAAGGCAGAATGTAAAGAAGGAGAAGAGGTACTGGAACTTTGCAGTGGATAGAAACCATCTCTAACCGGTCCCCGCAAAAGCATCCTCCCCGAAATACGATCCTTGACAGTGGATCCATAAGGGTCAAGAGTTAATACACAATCATTATCCTCAAGAAATTTAGAAGCATATAAAAGATTATGTACCATGGAAGGAACATGAAGGACATTCTGCAGCTTAAAAGAATGATGAGGGGTGTACAGAGAGGAAGAACCAACATTATGAATGGATAAACCTTTACCATTTCCAATATACACTTTGTCCTCTCCAGTGTAGGGAGTAGGAGAAGAGATGTTAGCAATATCATTGGTGATGTGGGATGTAGCTCCAGAATCAATTAACCAAGGCTGAGATGGTTTAGCAGAATGATGTACACACATGGCAGCAAGTTTAGCTGGAGGAATACGACCACAGATCTCGGGGTTCATGCGATCAAAACAGTCAATGGCCTCATGACTGGTAGATCCACAAATTTGACAGGGTACTTTGAAGGTTGAAGAACCTTGATGATTGCGCAAGCCTTGATAAATCCGATTACCACGATTAGGATTAAAAGTACCACGATGATTGCGATTACCTCGATTAGAAATGAATTGACCCCTAGGAGGCTTGCCACGATTTGAGTTGTACCGAGAGGCAGATTAAAGTGGGGAAGACTGAGCAGCAAATGTCGAGGGAGTAGGAAGCAGAGGAGGCTGAGATTGCACAGAGAAAGCCTGAAATGGTTCAACCACAGATGCTGAAGAGACTGTCTTTCGTCGAGCCATAGAAAGCTCCTTGGTAAGTAAAAGACCGTGAAGTTCATCCAGAGACGTCGAAGACAAACGAAGCATGATAGAATCAATGAAGGACTCAAACTCATCAGGCAAACCATGTAAAGTAGCAGCAATTAGATCACGATCGGAGACGGAAGCACCTGCAGCATGTAATGAATCTACAATTTCCTTGATTTGCTGGAGATATCCCGAGATAGAATTGGAGCCTTTCTGAACCGATTGAAGGCGTGAGCGCAATTGATGAATATTAGCCTCTGAAACACCACCAAAACGTTGTTCAAGCTTCACCCAAAGCTCGCGAGAGGATGAAACGCCAATCGTGAACGGAATGATCTCTTCAGAAAGTGTGGAATTCAACTAGATCAGCAGATTTTGATCTTTTTCATACCATTCTTCAAAAGCAGGATTCAGCGAGCGATCAGCCAAGAGAGGCGGTGGACAGATCTCAGTTCCTTCAATCACACCGAGAAGTTTGTATCGCCGGAAAATAGGAGCAAACAACGCTCGCCATGGAATATAGTTGGAGCTTTTCAGTTTAATCAGAAATGGATGATGTATCATCTGTCCTAATACCACCTCCATCAAATTCTTGAAGGCAACCAAGAGTTCTATGCACGGATGCGCTCTCGTCGAGGTCCCGATTATTTCGACCGATGCACATTTGTTCGTCAGGGTCCCAATTCTTGTCGACAAGGGCGTCCACGAGAACCCTAGCAAGGAATTTGGAATTTTGGGTTAGAGATGGAGGTGCAGAATTAATGAGGAAAGGAAGGGTGATGAGAGATGGAAGAATGGGGTGGGCTCAGGTGGGGAAGATGAAGATTGGTTTTTATTTTTTTTTTACTTTTCTTTAATTAAATTATTTTAATATTCTAAATTATTTATTAAGTTTTTAAAGCTACGTGGCACAAAAGTATGAGATTGGTTGTATGAAATTGAAATAAAATAATAGTAAATGTATGAAATTGAAATATTTTAAAGATGTTGTATGAGGTTGTAATTGAATCGAGACCTAAGAGGGTAAAATATAATTTACCCTTTTTTTCAGAACCTTGACATGGAGAAAGGCAAGGAAAATTTTTGGGTCTCATATCACTGAAACTAAGAAAGAAAGAAAAAACATTTCTAATCACTTATTGGCAGTCAAATGCAATCAAAGGGGAAAAACAAAGAGACTAGAAAGAGAAAAAAAAAACAGTGAGTTATGGGCCTTCATAATTGGTAACTATGGCAGTGGTGCTATGAACAAAAAGAGAAAGTGGAGACGAAACTGATTGGAAGAACCTAGAAAGGGAAGAGGCAACCTCATTTCGTGTGAAAAAGAGGATTTTATTTCTGGTCGTTCGATTTGCATGAACGGCTAAGATTCAAGGATCTATCGGATCAGTAGAGTAAGATCAGGAGAGGATCTCAGTCCTTTGCAGGAATTTGGTGTTGTTTTGGTAGCCCAAGAAAGGGAAGTTCTAGTCACTCTCTCCATGTTCTTCGACAAGTCAAGCTCTGGACCCAAGCACTTGATTATGACTTTGATAATGTTAGTCTCTACATCTCTCTCTCTAGAAACTGCATATTTGACTTCCTCTGATAAAAAGGCCCAAACTTTCCTTGATTAGGGAGAGAAGAAAGACGAGGAAGAAGGAAGAAGAAGGAAAAAGAAGGTGCACATATCAAAGTACATTTTTATCTCTGCATTTAATAGGCATTTAACGAAAAAAAAATCACTTTTTGACTAAATTTATTAATGAACTATACCACAAGGGATTAAATCCTAATTTTTTTACCACATGGACTATCTTCTAATTACCTTAAATTTTCAGAAGTTGTCAATTTCTGATATGTTTTTTATTCAATTGTACTTGTTTATGTTTTCTGTATTAGTAGGTTTTCATAGGGGTATTGTTAGGATGCCAAATGGATAAGATTGGATTGTTGAGGTTGTCAGAGGTGGTTAAAAGTTATTAAAGGGTAGCTTAAGGAGTAAGCTAGGAAGTTATTATAAATAGCAATAACTGTAATAATTAAAGAGTTATGTTAATTATTGTAATAGTCTTTTTGTAATACAAGAAGGTACTGTGCAATTGATAAACAAGTGGAGTTGGGTTTTAACATTGGTATTGAGTTAGTCGTTTGTCCATCTCAATCTTTTCCTCGTTGTATGATACGTCTAGCTTCGAGTAAATCCATGGAAACTCATGTCTCGAACTTAGGGGCCACGTTCGTAGATTTTCGTAATGAACTCAAGGCCGCTCAACACGAATTCAAAGCACTCCAAGCTGTGATCTTGCAGCAATTGCAGTTACTTATAGTGAGAGGTAGGTGTTGGATTGGTCAGTCAATTTTCGAAACCAACCTATGCAGATCCTTATTTCCAAAAGGGTATGAACCCTAATCTTTTCCTCTCTGCTGTGAAATCGAATCAAGTTGTTCTCAAGCTTTCCATGAGGAAAAGGTTCGTGCCTGAGAGAAAACGGATGCGTTTTTTTTTTCCAAATTCGTCCAAGATACAAGCCCAAGACTCGTCCTTGTTTACGACCCATATTGAAGAAATTCAAGAAGGGCCGTTTATCTGTTTAGGCCTTCTTTAATTATTTGGGCACATGTTCATTTCTAATTGAATACCATGCAGGACTTGCTGCTTTTCTTTTACAATCAAGCATTATTCATATTCATTAGGCAATTCTATTGGCACCCCAAACTACTCCAAACACCACGCATCTAATTTTTCCTTTTAAAATCCCACTTTTACCCATTAAAAAAAAATCAGAAACCCAGCAATGAGCCACCCCACTACTGGCAACCACCACGACGTGAAATTTTTAATTGTAAAGGAACACAAGTGGTACACCACATGTTTTAATAGAAGTGGTGGGAAATTTCATTTTTAAGCTATTAACTTTTTAGCACACATATCCCACCATTTGTATATTGACACATGGTGTACCACCTCCTGTACCCGTCACATTGAAAAATCTCTCCACCACGACAACCCTCTCATTGAGCTACAAACACCACCCAATCAGGCTGTCATCTGCCTCGCTAGTGTAGGCGTCACCACTAGTCATTTTGTCCCCAATCTTCACCCCAATTTATAATGTTTCATTGGCATGTTTGTAGTTTATTGACTTAGCTTTGGAATTGAGATGGCTAAGCTAGGTAAAAGTTCAGGGCTACCTTCCACTTGGCCAAATACAGATAGAAAGAGTGAATGAAAAAGATAGAAACGAGGAGATGTCGATGGCCGCTAAAAGATTTCGGGTAGGAGGTCGATGTTGAGTGGCCCTTGGTGGGTAGGTGGGGTGGATAAGGCCATCTTCAATCGAAGGGTGTAGAGGGCCAGAAGGTCGAAAATAGCCCGAAAACTGTCTCCAACCGAAGGCTAGGCCAGAGGGCTCATGGCCCCCATGGAATCTGAAAGGGCCAAAGGGTTGGCCTAATTTAGCCAGCCAGCCAGCCCGGGGTTGGCCATAAATGTGAGCATTCCTGTCGGATATACCAGACAACATTGTTATTAATCTTGTTGGTTATATCCAACAGGAATGCTTAAACAAAATTTTCACCATGGCCAGAGGGCTCGTTTTAGCCCTGTCACAAAAAACCGTCTCCAATTGAGGGCCAAAGGGTCATAGCGCCAAACATAATTTATTATTTAAAAACTACAACTTAAATGTTGTTTAAGTTTCATTTTGTTAAATGTTTTTTTATGTTGTATAATTTTTATGTTGGTTAATGTTATTTAATGTTGTTTCATATTGTTTAATGTTGTTTCATGTTACTTAATTTAATTTAATGTTGTATAATGGCTTAGGAAGTTATAGGAAAAAAAATAGAATTAAAAAAATATGAAACAATTTTGTGAAATAGAAGTTATAGGAAAAAAATAGAATTTAAAATAAAATGAAACAATTTTTTTTGAAATAGAATTTATAGGAAAAAAATAAAATTTAAAATAAAATTAAACAAATTTTGTGAAATAGGAGTTATAGGAAAAAATGGAATTTTAAAAAAATATAAAACAAATTTTGTAAAATAAAAGTTATAGGAAAAAAATAGAATTTAAAAAAAAAAAGAAGTTATAGGAAAAATTTTGTAAATAAAAAATAATAATAAAGCTGTAAAAAAAATTCAAAGCATTCTTGTCGGTTATAACCGACAGAAATACGTTCATATTATTTAGTATAAATGTATTATTGTCGGTTATAACCGACAGTAATGCATTTATATAACTTAATATGAACGTATTCCTGTCAGTTATACCGACAGGATTTCCATTTTTTCTGGCCAGCCCTCCAGCCCTTTCCGATTCCGTGGGGCCCTCTCATATTCCACAGCTCTCTGGCCTAGCCCTCGGTTGGAGATGGTTTTCGGACTATTTTCGACCCTCTGGCCCTCTGGACCCTTCGGTTGGAGATGACCTAACCTGTTTTGGGAGTTTAATTAAGGGCAATATTGGAAGTTTAGGAGCAAAACATCAAAGGTGGGGTGTTTTAGTAGCTTGTGGGGTTGCGTATAAAAGTACCCTATTCATTTCTTTTCTTTTTCATTCATCGAAAGGCATATTTGCTAATTTGTTATAAAAAATTATTATTTTGATGTAAAGATATTGAGTTCAAATAAAATTTTCCAAACATGCCATTTAGATTTTAAAATCTCAGATCAATGTATACACGGTGATCAAATTTAAGTTTGATCAATTGACAGATTTTGAATTATGTTCAATTTGTTAGATTGGTATAATTTACAGCACCACCTCATTACTATATATTTCTTGCCCCCTTTTTGGCAAAACAATCGACGAAGAACAATAATCAATGTACAAATCTATCTCAAACCCTTTGGAGGGCACTTTGATCTGGTATAACTTTGTTAGTAGTCTGATTCTGATTCGCCTTCCGATCGCCGACTGCCTTGAATTCGGCCAGCTTTGCCAGCTCTTGAACTGCACTAACCATGCCTTCAATCCTAGCAACAATCTCAATCAGCAGAGAAGTTAAAGTCCCAAGTGGAATTATGTCCATGAGAGCAACTGCTGCTGCTTCTGCTTTTGTTTTATTGTTGTTTTCAGGACTTTCGGGTTCTTGCAGAAGCGGCTGTGGATTAATGAATAATTTAGGAAGAGATTTCAAGTCCTCTTGGAGCTCCAAAACTGAATTGTTCATTTCTCCCACTAGGAGATCTATTGCAGATGATTTCTTCATTGTTTTCATAGTCCTTGCTAGTTCTTTTATCACCATTGAGGAGTCTGAGCTTACTTTTATGGCAGTGTTGCTGATATGCGTCTTTGTGAGCTCAGATACCTGTAAATTCATATGAAAGTGGTTCGATTTGAGTCATTCTTGCTCTAATAAAAACGTTTTTAGACAACTGAAAGTGCTTAATTCATATCAAAGTGGTTCAATTTAAGTCATTCTTGCGCTAATAAAAGCATTTTTAAATAACTGAAAGCATTTTTTACAACGTCCGACCAAACAAGTCAGAAAAACTTATTTATGGGTTGTAAGAGCACTTAGAAGTGCCATAGTGGAGAAACACTTAGTAGATTCTTCTTCATGAAGCATGAAGCAGTTCAAGTATCTTTCTAGAAAGCACTTGAAATTTAATTAGAAATTTCAATTCGTTTTTGATAAAAGTGCTTTTAGTAGACTACAAAATTTACCTCATTTTCGGAATTGACACAACTGTTGAGCGCCTCAATGCAATAAGCGCAGTCACGCATTAATGCCCCGATTTTAAGGTATTGCTTCCATGGATGCAGGAAGTTGAATCGGCCGTGTGCCGGCTCCCATCTAGCAAAATTGGCCTATAAAATGGACAATTAATGGCCCTATTAGAGATATATACATATTCCTTTTTTTTTTAAAGAAAAAAATCTCGATGATACAAGAGAATTTATTGAATCAAAAATGAAAATTACACCATGAAATTATATATGTTTCTGTTGCAATACCATGGATTCTTCTGTTGCCTTTGAACCCAAAACACACTTGTAGCCAAGCAATTTATTGTCAGATTCTTTGTCACCAGCAAAGCCTCCACTATTATTGAAATAATCTGCCACACAACCTGAAGAATATAGTGGGTAATTTTATACTGTCAGCAAAATTGTCCTAGGACAACTACACAAGTTGGGATTAAATTGTCCTAAACTTGTTGGGATTGGATTAAATTTTGTACCGTCTAAGGAATTGGCAAGCGTTTCCATGTTCCGAGTGATGAGCATGTAGAGTTCCTCCCCAGCCCAAATGGGGCAAATGATCATGGTTATGACAATGCACAAGGAAGTTCCAATGATGATAGTCGACATTCTATGTTTGGCCAGGTCGAATAACTGATCCACCCGGTAACCCGACACCGAAATTAAGCTGAATGTGAGGATGAAGATCATGGCACCGTAATCAAATCGGGCTTTCACCGACGGTATAAATCTCGAGAAGGTTGCTGCAGAAGCTGAAGAAAAAAGAATAACAGTAACAGTAACACATTAAACTTATGTGTACTATTTATAGCTACTACAAAGTAAAATGAGATTAATAAGACTACTACATACCTAATAAGAAAACTGAAAATCCAGTGATGAAATGCTCAATATCTTTCCCGAATCGATCCGCAATACAATGGATGCCGATGGCAAGAAATCCAGCGAGAAATGTTCCAAAAATCCTGTTTATACTTTTACTTAATGTTGCACCTGCATGCACATAACAAGTTACTAATGGGTGCTTTTCGCCTTGTGACCTTCATTGAGGAGCTAATATCGCACTCATCCTTTAAATCGTGGTAAAAAACAAAGGAGAAAAATAGTTGTAACTTACCAACGGTATTTTCAAGGACAACCACAACTGTCATAACTGCCCATATGGCATTTCCTCCCACATCTTTATATAGAGGTCTCATGGCGTAAAAGAGTGAGACAACTGTGAGGGCCACCCCAACTTTGAGGCAATGGATCACCTTTCTAGGCTCATTGTGTCCCATGTCCCAAGCTTTCTTCAGAAAGTTCCATACTTTCATAACCAATCCTACAACCAGACCCTTTAATGCAAGCCAGGCTATGCCGGGGCACCCTCGTGCTCTGGTGGGAGCCAAACTTTCAGATGACCCGCCAGCCATTTTTATCTTCCACTCCATTGCGCCAATCGCTTCCTTCTCCTGAGCCATTTCTTTAAAAACGAAAATAACGAGAAAAATAAAGGATTAGACGAACCGAACTATACGACAGATGGTCACGTAGATGAGAGGATTGTTGGTGAGGAAAGCGGAGGGAGTGTTGAAGTGTATATATATTAGAAGGGAATGACCACAATAGTTCTGCACATTGACTTATACGATCCAATGCAATTACCAGTCAGGCTTTCCCGTCCACCTTCCAATATTATTATCATTATTTTACATAGACATTCCCGCCCACCATAGTAAAGTCAGCAGCTAAAGGCCAATACACTTGTTTGTTTTTTGCGTTGGGTAGGTCACGACAGTGTTCAACCCTCGCATGCACTTGTTTGAGAGAAATTAAAATGATGTGAAATAAAAATTAGATTTTTGTTGAAGTTATTAATAAAATTGTCAGAAATCAGAATAGAAATGACATTGATCTATATAAATTGTTTCCTAATTCATATTAATCACAATAAAATCTAATGCCCGGTATAACTGTGAGAACCCGTATTTTATAATTATATTTTGTGTTGTCTTATATATATAAAAACATATATGTGTCGACTAGGGTTGTATATTGGTCAACACATGATGACCAAGGACATGTATCTATGTGACTCATGAATTTTAAGCATGAGCTGTTGAGATCAGGCCTTTGGTTATCCAATTGGAGCCAAGGTTATAACGTGTCATCCATTTGGAACCAATTAGATGACTCTTTCAGCCGCCATATCACCACTATAAATATGTGAGTTCCTGCAAAGCTTGAGGAAGCATGCAGTGCATACAACCCGGAGAAAAAGAGAGAGCGTTAGGGTTTGTGCGTGGAAATGTTAGTTGGCTTGTCTTGCCCAAGTTTAAGATTAATAAGGTGTGTGATTTATGTAATGTGTTGTAATTATTTTTTTTTTTTTTGGTAAACGAAAATCATGAGTTATCATGAGATTTATCTATTTACAAATATATCTTTATTTCAAGTCAAGTATGTTGAATTTGTTGAAATGCTTTTGGAATTATTAATATAGTGAAATCTGAATTATTGGAAATGTTCATGGAGCATGACAACTTTAGTGTTGCATTAATCCGAGGGATGAATGTAAAATGCACACAGAGACATTAGAGTAGGAAGGCCATTAAGGGTCACGTAATGAGTTACATTTGATGAAAGATGTAATGAACATGTAAAGGGACGATGTGATATGGCATTACGTGGTTAAAGCTTTGATATTATATCATATTTTTATAGTGTGAATGACCTTTTATTTTACAGATGAGTTACTTGGCCAGACACAAACTAGATGAGATGAGGTTGTGTTAGACAAGGGATTTAAGAGTTTTTATTTTATTATTTTTTTTTACACCTTGTAAGGGTTTTTGGAGTTATTTTTATAAGAGAAGTTTGTTTTTCGTTTTATTTTTTAATCTCACGCCAAGCGTAGGGTTAATTTTTCCACCGACTCCAGGTCCCAGGCGTGACAATAACTAAACTATTTTATATGTTAATTATTTTTAGTAAATTTTTTTTTTTTTCAGGAAAACTAATGAAAAAGACTTGAAAAGTTTTAGTTTTAATAAAAAAAAACCATGTTATAAGTTTTGTTTAATGATTAGTACAAGACCCATATTAAAGTAGTCCAACTAAAAATGGCCCAATTATAATAAATTATGATTTGTTGATTTTACCCCTAACTTTTTTAAGTTGAGTTCCAGTTTTCGCTGTTAATAGAGTTCATCATTGTTTTGCAGACCTTCTTCTTTTTCATTGAAACAAAAATATAGATCCTTATGCTATTTAATTTATATTTTTTATTATTTCGTTGAAATATAATCGTCGTTATTATTCATAGTGTATTCGAGGTACTGTTTTTCAATTTTTCTTCGTCAGTGGAGTTCATCGTTTGTTTCTCCAGAAAATAAATTTGAGATCTGCATGCTATTCAATAATAACAACGGGTCACTGTTTCTGGACTATAAAAATAAATTGTTTTTGGATTTCAAGTAACACTATTTCTTGAATCTAAATCATTGTTTCTTGATCCAAAGGAAATAGACACATTGTTTCTTAAATGTAAGATAGAAAAGAAATAGTGAAATTCACTGTATTTGGATTCAAACCAAAATAAACATTATGTTTTTTAAATATAATCAACTGATGCATAAAAGAAAAGAAACAATCAAAGATTAAAACATAGACTATTTCTGGAATCTATGTCATTGTTTCTAGAATCTAAGTCATTGTTTCTAGAATCTAAGTCACTATTTTTGGAATCTAAGTAACTGTTTCTGGAATTTAAGTCACTGTTTCTGGATTTTGGTTCTTTTCTTTCCAGATACAGTGTTTGTTTGTGCACAGACAAAACAATCATTGTATATGATTTTTTTTTTCCAGAAACAGTGTTATGTTTTGGGTTCTCCAAAAATAGTTTTATGTTTTGGTTTTTTGGTTTTTTTTTTCCAGACACATTTTCGCTGGTTTCTACCATTAAACTTCTTTGAACTTGTTTCGGCGGCTTTGTTCCGATGAATGCTTCATTTTTCAACTTTGATTTGGTTGTTTTTGCAATGGGGGAATTCGATTTGATAGGAAGACGAGGAGTTATTATGGCGGTTTCGTGCTTGGTTGAGGTTGGTGAAGAGTCAGGACAAAATCGAATCATTTAGGGGTATTTACGGAAGGGTTGTGATTTTCACACACCCTTAACTACTTTTCCCACATCCCTCCCTATTTTTAAGTACTTAATTGGTATCTTACTATTTAATCTTCCATATATACCCCCACCTTATTTAATCTTTCATTAATTACCATAAAAAAGTAGGAAGGGTATATATGGAAGATTAAATAGTAGGATACCAATTAACTATTAAAAAATAGGAAGAGGTGTGGGAAAAGTAGTTAAGGGTGTGTGAAAATCACAACCCTTTACGGAAGTGTAGATTTGTAGCGGGTTGTGCTTGTAAGTTTGACCCGTGGACAATAGTTTTGGATGGTTTTTTTATTAAACTTTGAGTCATTTTGGTTAAATAACATTTTGGGATGGTTTTTGGTTAAATATTTGTTGGCTCAAGCCCTTTTCATTAAAGCTCCTTTTTTTTTTTTTAACTTTTTTAGTGGAGAGAATATTTTATTTATTTATTTTTTAGTAAAACTTTTATTCTTTCTGTTAGAAAATACTTTTTTTTTTTAACAAAAAATAAGGAAGGTTGAGCTTAGCCTCACAATAAGCTAGTAATAATATGATTCAAATTCATCTTTGGCAAAAAAAGAACTTAAGACCTCTCACTTAAAAATAAGGAAGGTTGAGCTTAGCCTCACAATAAGCTAGTAATAATATGGTTCAAATTCATCTTTGGCAAAAAAAGAACTTAAGACCTCTCACTTACAAGTGAAGATGATTGCCACTAGCTTGTATTACTAAGTGGCTGTTAAAAAATACTCTTATTCACCCTTAAGTACATGTATGTAGAAGGCTCTCTTACTCACATAGATTAGTACGAATTTAATATATAAAAAAGAATTATCTTTTATTGTCACGTAGTATTACGGTCTAATAGTATTCATCGTCACTTGTAATACTTATTTTTTATTTGCTTCTATATGATAGAGAAGACTTTTAATCCCCCTAAACCTTATTAAGAATATCAACATAAAGTAAACCAAAATAAAATTTACTTGCTTTTTTTTTGGGTAAATTACACAAAACTACCTCAACTATTGGTTTCACGACACTATCATACCTCATCTTTTAAAATTGACAATGACATACCTCATCTTTAGAATTTGGTCCAATGTTATACCTTCCATTAGCTTAATGTTTTGGGGTCCATTTTCTATTAAAACTAATAAAATATTAAAAAATAATAATTTACCCTTAAAAAAATAAATTAAAAAAAACAACCCTAAACACCAATCTTCCCTGACCTCTTCCCCTTCCCTGCAACCCCTGACCTCTTACCCCATTTCTCTCACTAAAATCAAGCTCTCACGCCATTCTTCTATCACTTTGAATCTGACTTCTTATTCCTCCTCCTTAACCCCCTACCCTTCTCTCCTATTCTTTCCCACCAGCACCGGAGCCACCACAACTACCCCCACCAATGCCGAAAACCCACCTCAAAAATGGGCAAGGGTGGCTCCCTGAGCGAGAGCGTGATAAAAAGATCCTCCTCTCTTACACCTATGTCACCATCTAGATCTTTATTTCCTTCAGCATCATTGTCTACAACAAATACATCCTCGACAAGAAGATGTATAACTAACCCTTCCCTATCTCCCTCACCATTATCCACATGTCTTTCTGCTCCTCCCTCGTCTTCCTCCTCGTCCACGTCTTCCATCTCGTCGAGCCCGTCACCATGTCCTGCGACCTCTACCTCTCCTCCGGTTTCCCCATCGGTGCCCTCTACTCCCTCTCCCTATGGCTCTCCAACTCCGCCTTCTGGATGCTTAAGGCTTTCATGCCTGTCGATGTCTATTCCATATGCGTCTCCTAAAAAAATGAGTCCTTCAAGACCAACACCATGGTCAACATGATCTCCATCTCTATCGACGTCGCTATCGCCGCCTACGGCGAGGCCCGATTCGACACCTGGGGCGTCATCCTCCAACTCAGCGCCGTCACATTCGAGGTCACCCTCCTTGTCTTAATCCAGATCCTCCTCACATCCAAAGGCATTACCCTTACCCCATCACATCTTTCTACTATGTCGTGCTTTGCTGCTTGGCTTTCCACTTTGTCCCCTAGATTATCGAGTACTCGGTTTTGCGCGATTCATCGAGCTTCCATTTCGATTTTTTTATTTTTAGGACCAATTCTATTTGTGCATTTGCTCTGAATCTCGTCGTGTTCTTGCTCAACGGAAAGACCTCGACATGGGTGGGGAATGGGTCAGGGGTTGCAGGGAAGGGGAAGGGGTCGAGGAAGATAGGTGTTTGGGTAATTTTTTTTTTTAAAGGATAAATTATTATTTTTTAATATTTTATTAACTTTTTAAAAGAAAGTGGACTCCGAATTAAACCACATCAGTATTTAACTGAAAGATTCACAGCTAAGCTAATAGAAGGTATAACATTGGACCAAATTCTAAAGATGAGTTATGACATTATCAATTTTAAAAGATGATGTATGATAGTGTCGTGAGACCAATAATTAAGGTAGTTTTGTGTAATTTACCATTTTTTTCTTTTTCTTTCTCACCCTCTTCTCCCCATTCTTTCTCTGCAGCCGCTTGACCAAAATGCTCAAGATCTCACCCACACCATCCTCTCCAACAGCCACCACCACCACCGTCTCTCCCCCATCCTCTTCTTTCTCACCCTCCCCTGCCTCAACTCCCTCCCCCTCCCCCACAAAACTCTCATCATAGCCAACCACCACCTCGCACTCTTCCACCCCTACCATAATTCCACAATCGCCACGCGCCAGACAAAGAGACCTTGACTTCGTTCTGCTCCTCCTCTTACTCTGAGAAGTACACCAGCACAACCCGCAAGGGCTGCAAACAACACCATCCGTTAATTCGTTCCCCACACTGTCACAATATTCCTTGGAGTTTCATGGTATTATCGGTACAAAACTTGGATTCCTAATGAATGCCATTTCCAGGAATCCAAATACCTCGTCTCACCCAAGAATCCGACTGCATCCATTTCAGGAAGTGAATTCCTCATTTTATGCGGGTCTCACTGGTTTTTTGATTCCACGGATCTCATATACCATCATGGAAGAAGTATTTCAACAACTTTATACTCTCTCTCTCTCTCTCTCTCTCTCTCTCTCTCTCTCTCCATTCTTGCAGTACTAAGGTAAGGATCTTGAGTGGTGTAGTTTCCACGGATCTCATATACCATCATGGAAGAAGTATTTCAACAACCTTATAATCTCTCTCTCCATCCATTCTTGCAGTACTATGGTAAGGATCTTGAGTGGTGTAGTTTCTTTCCTGAAAACACCCGGCTTTGGAGAGACTGACGAAGTGAGAGAGAAGGGACCGTTAAAGACTCGAACAGTCAGTTACTTTTGGTTGGGTTATATGGAGAGGCCCAAATGAATAGACTAAGCCCAAGTAAAGCCCAATGTTTGAAGAGGGATGCTACAAACTCTACGCTATCACACACAAACACAAGTGACAATAGCATTCTTCTTCTTATAATTCACGTGTCCAATTACCTTTCAAGTGAACATCACCCATTTCCTTGCACAAGAATATCATTTTCCACGTAAATAGTGTAGTCAGTTGACTCATTTTGGTAAGGGTTAAATATGAACTGATTTTGACCTATTTCGACTCAATAGTTTTAAATTTTGGAGCACTCAAATCAAATTCGACATTCGAAATTCTAAAATTTGAAATTCCAAATGTTTTTATAAAATAATTGAAATTTATCTTTAGATACGGAAAGCTATGAAATTCTAATAGACAGACATTGTGTCTTCAAGCTTAAACCACCCAAAATAACTAGCTCTATGTTGAAGTATTATTTCAAAGCGATACTCTACTTATCCTTCTCTTATAAAGTAGCTTTCTTCGTATTTTCAATATGAACTTTTCATTTTGACCTTTCAAATTGTTGGACATATTCAAGAATTCAAGTGTTTTTTTTTTTTTTTTGAACAAAAGATTTCAAGTTATTATTTATTTTTTTTAAAATATAACATTCAAAAATTTTCCAAAAATTATGATTTTTTCCAAAATTGGAATGTATGTTGCAATTAAAATTCTTTGGATGGAATTGAAAAAAAAAATTATCATTCCAAAGATATTTTGGATTAAAACTGGAATCCTTGATTCCAATTCAATTCAACCAAAAATTAGACCTAACTTATCCCAAGAGTTAGTCACATAAATATATAAAGGAAAATTAGAACTCACATTATCTATCTTTACACCTATGACCATCTTACCTAAATTTAGGTTTTAAACTAACCCAAACCATCTCCAACTATGTGCCCTAAAATAAGTTTTGACCATCTTAACCTTTATGTTAAAACCTAAATTTAGGTTTTAAACTAACCCAAACCATCTCCAACTATGTGCCCTAAAATAAGTTTTGGGGTTACAACCTAAATTTTAGGTTTTAGGTTTCAACCCAAATTTACCCAAATTTTAGGTTTTAACCCAAATCTTATAAAAATATAAGTTTTGGGTTAAGACTTAAAATTTAGACAAATTAACCCTAAAAACTAGCCAAACCTATTTTATGGCCAACTTTTGTGTGTGGGCACGCTAGAAAGAGCCTAGTCTCAACCCCAACCACACGCGCCACACTCTGCACGCATGCTGGAACAGCAAGCCCAACAAGCTTAGGACCTGTTGTCGGATACTTGTTTTCCCATAATGACTAGTTTCGTAATCCTGGGGCTGAAATTAATGGATCATTGGTTGATCCAACGGTCTAAGTTCAAATATTTTTTTTTATAAATCTAATGTATAAATTTATTAAATCCAATGGCTGAGATTATCAAATCTAATGGTAAAAAAAAAAAAAACCTTAATGGCCCAAATTAAATCCAAGGACTAAAACTGTTGGTACCATATTATATTGGGCCTCGTTACTTGGGCTTTCAGACATTGAGCTCATGATCTATGTAAAAGAGGATGAGCCCTTAGTCTATAAAAGGGACTCCTCACCCTCACAATCCTAAGGCCTCACATCCCCAAACAGAGGCTCTCACATTCAGAGCAAAGCTCTCTCAAACTCTCTCTTTCTCTAGGGGACTCCCCCACACACTTGTAATCCATACATACAGTTACAAAGATTTACAATCAACATCAGTGTAGACGTAGCCCAAACATTGGGGTGAACCATGATACATCTTGTGTTCTTTATATTCTTGCAGATTCACGGTCGGATTTACGTTGTTCCAAGACCTTCTGATTTTGTGCATTAACATTTGGCGCCGTATGTGGGAATCGATACGAAAAACTATGTGGGTTCTCTTTCATTTTTTCATCTCACCACCGTGAAACCTCACCACAATATCCACCGTGAATCTGCAAAAACCCATGAACCAAATACCTGCAGAGTCACTGCAAAACCCATCTCTCAAAAATGCAGAAACGAAAACTCCTAGACTCGACCACAGTTTCTTAATTATAATGAAAGTAGGTAACAAATAAATAATACAAACAAGTAATTATAATGAAAGTAGCTAACAAATAATTATAATGAAAGTAGGTAACAAATAATACAAACAAATAAATATAATGAAAGTAGCTAATAATGAAAGTAGGTAAACAAATAAATAATACAAACAAATAAATATAATGAAAGTAGCTAACAAATAATACAAACAAATAAATAATATATTGTTACCTAATCTGCTAAATTTTCCTCACTTCGAAGATTACCACTAGCTTGTGCCAAGGCGTCTCTCCACGTACTAAACGATTGACTAAGTAATTTCCAACGACTGGACATCGATTCTTTAGTTCTTTGCTCACCCATTTTCTCAATATAATTGGTATGAATAAGACTCCACATTTCTCGCAACTGCATCTCATTACCCGTAATCGAATCATGAGTGACTTGAACCCAACTAGTACACAACGCAACATCTTCAAGAAGCGTCCAATTCGTACCTGCTTGAGTAGTCATTTTGTTGGAAAAAAAATTGGATTGAAACTTTGAGAGAAAGATAGGAATGTGGTTGAAAATAGTTGAGAAAATATGAAATTGTGGTGTAAAGTAGAAGATAATGAGAAGGTATTTATAGAAAAGTAAAATCAAAATTTTTTATAATTTTTCATAATTTTTTTTCGGATTTTAAAGAATTTTTTACATTTTTTTTAAATTTTTATTCACCTAATTAATCTCTGCCGTTGGATTTAAAAAAATTTTAATTCCAACACTCCAGATTGTGCCACATGTCACAACAGTAACATTTTAGATTTTTAAACTGTTTTTTCTTTTCTTTTTTTAATTTACAAAGCCTAATAACGTGGACCGTTGATCTTAGATCAAACGGATGAAATTAAATGAGATTTTTAAATGGTTTTTACATTGGAAATCCAACGGTCCATAAAATAGGACCGTTTCAATCGAACGGACATGGGGAAGCCACGTGGCTTCCCCAACGGTAACTTTTCTCAACTGATGTCGTGGGCCCCAGCCCTTTTTTTTGTCGGATGACTCGCGCCCACATGCGCGTGAAACGTATGCGCCTGACGCAGCCCTCGGGCTCTCGGGTTGGCAATCCTCGAAGGGCCTGCTCCTCGGGTCTCGCCTGTTGCTCGGGCTTCCCAACGCTGGAGGTCATCCCCCCAGCAATTTGCTACTGTTTGGAAGCCTGGCCCCCGAGCAACCTCCCCCGCTGGAGGTGCCCTTAGAAAAGATAGTAATCAACCATGTTGGAAAGAAAAATTTATTAATGGATTACCAAACCTTTTTGCCTATAAAATTGGAAATGTCTTAGTTAATGAAGAAGGTATCATACCATATCATGCCTTTACTTATGAGAATATTATAAATATCATCCAGAAAGAATGATTGAAAATGTGTATAGATATGAAAATCTCAAAACAAGTCAATAGCCAAATACGAATTAGGAACATTTTGTGAACAATATGGATTACCTCCTATTGCTCCATCCAATAAAAAGAAAAAATCAGAATTCTACAATAGATATTCCAGTAGGAGACATTCCAAATATAACAAATTCAAAAATAAGACTCGAGAAACAAATAAATTTTATGAAAACTCCACTCCAAAAACCAAGAACAAAAGGAAAATTGCTACAAGTGTGGCAAATTCGATCATTATGTAAACAAATGTCGAGTCAAGTAAACAATCAACCAATTGAAGATCTCTGAGAAAAAGAAAACTCAATTAATCCAAGTTCTAGAATTAAAAGATACAGACCATAGTCAATCTGAAGATAATTTAAGTTCTAATTAATCTTCTTCCAACAAATCCTCAAGTAGTCTATCATCCCCAGATATTAGGATAGGATGTACTGATACTTGTTGTAATAAAATTTCAGTCCTCAATAAACAAGAAAAACAAGAAGATCTTCTTATTGAATTAATTAGTCAAGTTGATGACCCTGAGTTAAAATTATTTTACTTAAAAGAGCTCAAGACACTAGTCTCTCAAGAAGAAGTCAGTACTAGTCAACCCCAGTAATCTCAAAAAATTAGTCTTAGCACAACATTAGAACGGTTCAATAAGCCCAAGAAGGAAATCACAGTGAAGGATTTACAGAAAGAAGTTAATAAAATCAAAGAATAAATTAGGTTCATAAAATCAGAAAAGCTAGAAATACGTACACAACTCAGTAGAGTTCAAACACAAAAGATTACAAACCTTTATGATGAAGAGCATAATAGTTCTTCTTCAAGTCATAACTCAGACTCCCAGTCTGAAGAAAAGTCCGTAGAAAATTTAATATTAAGTTTTGTTAGACAAGATAAGAATTCAGAAATGGTATTCTAAAATCAAAATAATAATTGAAGATTTCCATATAGACACATTGCTTTGATTGATTCTGGTGCAGACTTGAATTGTATTCAATAATGATTAATTCCTACTAAGTATTTTCATAAATCATCATAAATACTTAGTGCTGCAAATCAGTCACCAATGCAGTTGAAATATGAAATTCTGAAAGCCATGTTTGTCAAAATAATATTTGTTTTAAAACCCCATTTGTCTTGATTAAAAACATTTATAATCCAGTCATTTTAAGTCTCCCTTTTCTAACCCTTCTATATCCTTTTAAGGCTCACCATAATCGTATAACCGCTAAGATGTTAGGCCGAAAAATAACATTTTAATTCTGTACAGAGACAGACCTCAGAAAATTAAGACAACTCCAAAAAGATAGTATATCAAAATCCATCAATCTTATTACCAACAATTCCCAACAAATTAGTTTCTTAAAAGAAGAAATTAATTACAAACGAATTGAAAAACAATTAACAAACAAATGTTTGTTACAAATCATTGACAATTTTCAAAAGAAACTTGTTAATGAAATTTGTTCGAATATTCTCATCACCTGTTGGCACAGAAAACAACACATTGTTAAACTTCCTTACAATAAGGAATTTAATGAAAGACCAATCCATATGAGTCAAGAAGTTATGGAATTCTGCAAAAAAAAAATCCAAGAACCTTTCAATAAAGTAATCATTAGAAAAAGCAAATCATCCTGGTCTTGTCCTGCTTTTTATGTCCAGGAAAATGTTGAATTAGAAAGATGAACTCCCAGATTAGTCATTAATTACAAACCTCTTAATGAAGTCTTGGAACGGATACGGTACCAATTCCCAACAAAAGGGATTTAATTAAGAGACTTAGTCAAACTGTAATATTCTCAAAATTTGACATAAAGTCTAGATTTCGGCAAATCCAAATTCATGAGAAGGATAAATACAAAACAACATTTGTTACTCCTTTTGGTCATTATGAATGAAATATAATGTCATTCAGCCTTAAGAATCCACCCAATGAGTTTCAGAATATCATGAATGAAATATTTAATCAATACAGTCATTTCTCAATTGTTTACATTGATGATGTTCTCATTTATTCCAAATCGATAGATAAGCATTAGAAACACTTAAACATGTTTGCTAGGATAATTAAGTCAAATGGATTAGTTGTCTCTGTTGGAAATTATATATTATAATTAATATTATAATATTTCATTTTTATATGAATGAAAAATAAAAGTCATGTGTCATAGTTGAATTCAAATTCATGAGTTGCGTCTGTTCGTTGGAACTTTAGGCGACGGTCACAATGTTTCAAAAGGGGGTGGCTTGAGTTTTATATAAACTCAAACATCCCACATATCTAAGAAAATGAAGAGAAGAGTTTTCTACAATGTCTTAGTAAAAATCCGAGTTGTGTCTTAAGAATACGGAATATATGAAGTTCACCAGAGTCCGAAAATTGAAGTACTTTGACTTCGGATTATAGATTATTGAATCCTGGAAGATGGACGCCAACCGAACTACAAGCACAAGAGTAAGGGCAAAATTTTGTCTTTAGGACATTGCATTTATGCAAGCCTCATCTCCAAGTTTGTCAGTTTTTCTAACTTTCTATCTAGCTATTTATATTAATCTTATATATAATTGATGTTGTGAATTTCTTTATGATTATTATTAATGGAATTCTTGTGTTATTTTCATATTTTCTAATATTGCTCCAACTGTCTCAGCAACTAAAATTAAGTTATTCCAAACCAAAATTAGGTTTTTAGGATACAATATCCACCAGTCAACCATACAACCAATAGATAGAGTAATTCAATTTGCAAATAAGTTTCCAGATGAAATCACTAACAAAACCCAATTACAAAGATTTCTAGGATCCTTAAATTATGTTGCAAAATTTTATCCACATCTTAGACAACAATGCAAACCCTTGTTTGATCGTTTAAAAGAAAATCCCTCATCATGGTCCAATACTCATACTTCCATAGTCAAACAAATCAAATCACATGTTAAGACTTTGCCCTGTCTTGGCATTCCAACTCCTAATTTCTTCAAAATTGTTGAAACTGATGCCTCTGAAATTAGTTACGAGGGTATTCTCAAACAGTCAATTTCTTCCGGATTTCCTGAACAAATTGTTTGTTTCCATTCAGAAATATGGAATCCAACACAAAGTAATTATAGCACTATTAAGAAAGAAATATTATCTATAGTATTATGCATTAGCAAATTTCAAGATGATTTATTAAATCAAAAGTTTTTAGTCATAATCGATTACAAGTCTGCAAAACATGTTTCATAAAAAGATGTTCAAAACATTGCATCAAAACAGGGGAAGAATGATAGGGAAAAGAACTGATCAGAGGAGGCTTCCAGCCACTCTACCACCACCACCAGTAAAACAATAATCAAGCCCAGATTCTTCATCGACCTTAGCCATTACCAACCGTTTCACCCTCTTAGGTTCCACAATAGGAAACCTCAGACCAAATTACCAAACACCACGTCCCAATTACCAAACGACATTGGTCAGTCAGTATAACCCTTATTCAACTCAGCCATATCATTCATCATCATCATCTCAATCAGCTAGCTATACCAAAACATCCCCATATGTTAAGAAAAATCCATATAAATATCTTTTTAGCATTCCCTTCACCATTCATCAAGAACAAGCCCCAGAAAAAATAGCCAAAACAGTTTTTCCACCCAATTTTCATTATCAACCTACTGAATCTTACAAAAATTTCAAATATTATCAAGCCATCCTCATTGAAACTGAGTCCATTTCAATCAAACCTCTTTACAGCAAAACCCATGAAAATAAAATCATATACCATTCTCTTTACATTGGAAAGTTTTTAACTAAATCAAAATGGGGACTTCCCCCTTATCAAACCAAGCCTCTTCATTCACAGAATGTTCTTATTTCCAATAATCATTATAATTATTTCGATTACATCCAAGCATGGACTAACATCTTTCTCCATCAGACAGAAAACTTTAGTCATTCATGGTTTATTAATTTTGACAAAAGTTTCAGACTAACTTTTTCTTGCATGGTTCCCAAAATGGTGGTCCGTTCACGGCCCAACAGCTAGTTTCCTCCCAAACGAACTTATGCAAGTTCTCTCAGCTGCTTTCCAACAAAAATTTAACAGAAGCTGATTCAACTACAGGATTACACTTCTCCTATTATTCATGGCCAAGTACAAAGTCCTGTGGATTATGAAGTGGAATTATGAAGTCGAAACAGGTGAAGTTTACCATTCAAGATCAGTCAAATGGTGGGATAAGTTCAATCATCAGAAGATCATCAATTTGGTCCTCTCGGAGTTTCCCATCACTCAATCTCCAGCTATTCCAGTTCAATAAAAAATGGCACTACTACTCATCCCAGAATAATCTCTATCAAACATTAGTCATTCGTCATCTCTCAAAGGTACAGCCAAGTCATCCAAGTCATCAAGTTCAAAAAAGAAGGAAAATTACACCCAGCTCAAAGACCTAGCCCAACAATTACTTGCAGAAGCATGAATGCTCCACACAGAAGACTCAGACTCGGAATCTTCAGATGCATCCTCACAGCAACCAACCAACTCAGCAAGTCAAAAAGGTAAGTGGTCAGATTATCAGGATTCCCAAGACCCATTTGAATTGTAATAAACCCATGTAAACAAACAGTTACTCGGCATGTGATTCCAATAAGAAATATGTCAAAATCAACACCGAAAACAGTATCAATTATCAACAATCATTCCAGACAAGACACTATTCATGAATAGTAAAATCACTTTTTACTATTCATCCATCATCCTATTCCCCAATTATGGCCGCATGCTCCTATAGTAATCAGCTTTAGCATCTTTCCAGCTCACGATGCAACCGGATTTCCCACTTTAATCATCAACAATCTTCAGTCTATTTAAGAAAAAGCCTTCATCTGAAGAAGGAGGTTGAACCTTCTGCGTATTCACAAAAACAGAAGACAATTTCAACTATCAATTCCCAATTAAAAACTATAAACACTTTTAGTTCTAAGATCAAGGATGCCTACGTGCACCAATATCCTTGCTTTCATTTCAATTTGCTGACTCAATCGTCAGTACATCGATTGTAAGTCATTGAATAAGTTTGCAAAAAACTTATTTTCAAATATATCTACATCACTACTTTGAATTCATTATTTTCATTATGTAGAATATTTTCATAACTGATTTTGAATGACATAAAATTCTTACTCACTGTCAATTCATTGAATACCTCAAGTTCAAGGTAAACACCTATCAATCATTTGTTCAATTCTTTCTATTTGTTTATAACAATTGGTTTCATGGCATTTTTAATCTTAGTTATCCTCCACATCAAGTTCCACATAATTCAATTAACAATTCATTTAACAGTTTATTCAACCCTAATCATCATTGCCCTTGGTATAATTGTCCTCATCGTCATTATTATCACTAGTTCCGCTCCATATATATATAAGACATTACTATAGGTGATTGGGTCAATTTGAATTAGTATTTTGCTTTCATTATCAACGAAGTGGGATTAAACGTCAAAAGTTTGAAGCTTGGGGAATAAACAACTAACGAGGGTATGAAAATGGAACCTACAGGTTCCAACCGATGGGCCGACGGGGAAAGAAGAGAGTCGGTGAGGAAGGGAGTTGACGGAGGAACATACAGGGAATTCATTGTCGACAGCAAAGCCCGAGGAGCACTGCAGTTCCCATTCAACTCGAGGGGAAAGAGAAAAGGAGGAGGAGAAAAAAGAAACAAAAAGTGGAGGAGGATAGTGGCTGTCGATGACATCCAGGAGAAGTGTTTTGGTTCATCGGGAAAAATGGGGAGTGAGTGTAAAGATAAACAAAAGATAAACAACATAAGTTGTGATCAATAAATACAGTGATCGAATTTAAGGTTTGGTCAATGACAGAGTTTGAATTATGTTCCAAGTTGTTAGAATGGTATAATTTACAGCACCACCTCATTAGTATATATTTCTTGGCATTCTTGCCCGCTTTTTTCCAACAACACAATCTGCCAAGAACAATAATCAGTATACAAATCTATTTCAAACCCTTTGGTGGGCACTTTGATTTGGTACAATTTTGTTACTAGTCTGATTCTGATTTGCCTTCTCAGCGCCGACCGCCTTGAATTCGGCCAGCTTTGCCAGCTCTTCAACTGCACTAACCATGCCTTCAACCCTAGCAACAATCTCAATGAGCAGAGAAGCTAAAGTCACAAGTGGAATTATGTCCATGAGAGCAGTTGCTTCTGCTTCTGCTTTTGTGGTGGTGTTGTTTTCGGGGCATTCGGGTTCTTGCAGAAGCGGCTTTGGGTTAATGAATAAGTTAGGAAGAGATTTCAAGTCCTCTTGGAGTTTTAAAACTGCATTGTTCATTTCTCCAACTAGGAGATCCATTGCAGATGATTTCTTCATTGTTTTCATAGTCCTTGCTAGCTCTTTTATCACCATTGAGGAGTGTGAGCTTACTTTTATGGCAATGTTGCTGATATGCTTCTTTGTGAGCTCAGATACCTGTAAATTCATATGAAAGTGATTCAATTTGAGTATTTTTGCTCTAATAAATTAGATATCTAACTAAAAGTGCTTTTGACAACGTCTGACAGAAAAAGTTAAAAAAGCTCTTTTATGGTTGGTTATATGTGCACCTAGAAGTGTCTTCATAGAAAAACACTTGGCAAATTCTTCTTCATGAAGCAAGAAGCAATTCAAGTGTTTTTCTAGAAAGCAATTTTAATTAGAAACTTGATTGATTTCTAATAAAAGTACTTTTAGTTTACTGCAGAATTTGGAATTACCTCATTTTCAGAACTGACATAACCATTGAGCGCCTCAATGCAATAAGCACAGTTGCGCATTGATGCCCCGATTTTGAGGTATTGCTTCCACGGATGCCGGAAGTTGAATTGGCCGTGCGCCGGCTCCCATCTAGCAAAATTGGCCTATAAAACAGACAATTAATGGCACTGTTAGAGACCGATTATTCTCTTTTTCAAAAAAAAAAAAAAATCACGATGATACAAGAGAATTTATTGAATATAAAATGAAAGTTACACCATAAATTATATATGTTTCTGTTGCAATACCATGGATTCTTCTGTTGCCTTTGAACCCAAAACACATTTGTAGCCAAGCAATTTCTTGTCGGATTCTTTGTCACTACCAGCAAAGCCTTCACTATCATTGAAATAATCTGCTACACAACCTGAAGAGTATAGTGCGACATTTTATACTGTCAGCAAAACTGTCCTAGGACAATAAACACAAGTTGAGATTAAATTGTCCTAAACTAGTTGGGATTGGATTAAATTTTGTACCGTCTAAGGAATTGGCAAGCTTGTCCATGTTCCCAGTGATGAGCATGTGGAGTTGCTCCCCAGCCCAAATGGGGCAAATGATCATGGTTATGACAATGCACAAGCAAGTTCCAATGATGATGGTCGACATTCTTTGGGTGGCCAGGTCAAATAACTCATCCACCCGGTAACCCGACACTGAAACTAAGCTGAATGTGAGGATGAAGATCATGGCACCATAATCAAATCGGGCTTTCACCGAGGGTATAAATCTCGAGAAGGTTGCTGCAGAAGCTGAAGAAAAAAGAATAACAATATCTGTAACACATTAAACTTATGTGTACTATTTATAGCTATTACAAAATAAAATGAGATTAATAAGACTACTACATACCTAATAAGAAAACTGAAAATCCAATGATGAAAGGCTCAAAATCTTTCCCGGAACGATCAGCAATCCAATGGATGCCAATGGCAAGAAATCCAGCAAGAAGAGTTCCACAAATTCTGTTTATACTTTTAGATAATGTTGCACCTGCATGCACATAAACAAGTAAATAATGGGTGCTTTTCGGCTTGTGACCTTCACTGAGGAGCTAATATCGCACTAATAGATCGTATAAAAAAACAAATGAAAAAAATTGTTTGTAACTTACCTACAGTATTTTCAAAGACAACCACAACTGTCATAACTGCCCACATGGCATTTCCTCCCACACTTTCATATAGAGGTCTCATGTAGTAAAAGAGTGAGACAGCTGTGAGGGCCATCCCAACTTTGACGCCATGGATCACTTTTCTGGGCTCATTGTGCCCCAAGTCCCAAGCTTTCTTCAGAAAGTCACATACTTTCATAACCAACCCTACAACCAGGCCCTTTAAGGCAAGCCAGGCTATGCCGGGGCACCCTCGTGCCTCGGTGGGAGCCAAACTTTCAGATGACCCGTCGGCCATTTTTATCCTCCACTCCATTGCACCGGTCGCTTCCTTCTCCTGAGCCATTTTTTTTAAAACGAAAATAGAGAATTAGACGAGAAGAACTATACGACAGGTGGTCCTCAGGGTTATGTAGAGGATAGGATTGTTGGTGAGGAAAGCTGACGGACTATTGAAGTATATATAAGGGAATTTGGTTTCTCATAGTGGTGAAATAAACAAATGAGCTTGCGAGTAATGATGTAAAGAATAAACAAAAAATTTCCAATAGCATGGCAATGACAGCACCTAAAGGCCAATGCACTTCTTGTTTTTTGTATGTTGGGTAGGTCAGGTTGGGACTCAAGGACACATATGTTGAACTTTCATTAATTCCATTCTCTGTTCATTCAAAATAGGTAAAAACTCATTTCAAGCTTCCGTCCGACTATGGAACGAACGTTCGTTAATGTGCCAGCATCCTCATAATAAACAAAATATATTATTAATTATGTTATCATACATTTTCGACTGTATCTATACAATGGCAACTAAGCATACGTCGGGCGTTTAGAGAAGTTATGTTTCAAGCTTATAATCCCATTGTTTCTTACACCTGTATCAATTGGTCATTTTCACTTCAAACATCACCAACAGGACAGTGTTCAATCCTGGAATGCAACGTTTTTTATAATGCAATTTATGTATGTGTTACTTGTACTGCATAAACATCACAAACAGCATACAGATGATTTATTTTTATTTTTTAAGAAAACCTCAGCGGTGCGTGGTGCATATAGATGATTCTATTGAATATCTAATTATCAAACTAAACATGGTAAATACCAATATTAAACTAAATATGGTAAATACCAAAAATATATATGACAATATTTGAGAATTTCTTATATATTCATTAATCTCCAAAGTGGAGTATATATAGGAGTTACAATTGGTATTACATATGTACTTCACCAATGTGGGACAATAAACTATTATTTACACTTTAACTAATATATAACTCGCAACACTAATTTGTTGAAACACGTGTGGTTCTTCATTTGAAGGAAATTCTACAAATACGCTGGTAATTAAACCTTCCAATTTTTCCTTAATGCCAGAGAGAGAGTGTGTGTCATGGACTTAAAAACCAAACCTTGATGATCTTGTGACATATTTGTGTCCTAAAATTCATCAAAAGTGATAACATCAGCGCACTATCAAGCGATAAAATCAATATCTAATATTATGCCACAGATAAGATAATTAGGAACTAGCACTCAACACATATTTATGATATTATGATATTATGATATCATGGCATCATGGAAGAACCATTTCAACAATCGTGCACTCTCTCTCTCTCCCTCTCTCTCTCTTGCTCCATTCCTGTAGTCCTATGGTAAGGATCTTGAGTGGTATAGTTTCTTTCCCGAAAACACCTAGCGCAGGTAAGCTTAACAAGTTTTTCTTTCTTACAAATAAACCATAGTCAAACTACAAGTTATTTGTAATATGTATCAGCTTGTGATTCGCAACTAAAAAGATAACTCATTAACTATAAGGAACCATATTTCTTTCCCTCTTATGTAGCAGTAAAGAAAATTTGTTTTAAGACCAAACCTCCATGCCCCTATTTGTCACAGTTGCTGAAACTACTCCAGTTGTTTCACATAGAGAGGACAAAACTTGAATTCCATTCAATCATAGTGGAGAGTCCAATATGGTACTAGAAATGTTAATATATGATTTTGATTGATTAGAAATTGAAGGTAAAATTAGGTCATGACTGTGACCAAGTAAAGTTGTGGGGGCATTAGATTTTTGGAGAGGATTTAAAACTTGGGGGCTGCATGAATTTGATTGTTTGTTGCTGATTTCACTTGAATGGAAAGAGCACTTATCTCATCCCTTAGTTCTTTCCACAGCTGCCTGCACTGATTTGAGAGGCCAATTCAACTATCAAAAAGCATATATACATACTTTTGTTACCACAATTTTCAGATTGATTATCGTGTAATTTAATATGATTACATGTATTAATTAGCACTATACTTTACCGAAATATGATGTAGACATGTCAAACCTAAGGTTTTCAACCCTTTATGTAAAAATAATAATAATAATAAAATAAAAAATAGAAAAAGAAAATAAAAAATCTCAAAGTTTGGTTCCTTTTTGCTTATATTTTATGTGGTGATAATTCTTTGATAGTAATCAATACATGGTATATAGAACATAGAACTCAAAACTAATTAGTAATAGATGGAGACGTATACAAACGAAAACGTTATACATATTCCTACTTGGTCACACTCATGATATATATGTAACGTCTTCGTAGATGGATCACGCATTCCAAAATAGTTATACATATTGCTCGGTATACAAACGAAGACCTTGCATGTGATCAAGTTGTGGTGGATATCACGTAGAGGGAGACGTATACAAACGAAGACGTTATACTTATTCGACGTGAGATATGTTAGAGAATGAATTACACATTGATGAGAGCAGGATTTTGCATGTACTTATATGTAGTTGGGCTACTCCCTATATTGCTAATTGGTTTTATGGTTGATCCTCAACTTTCTTTAGAGTATTAGAGCACGTTGTCACACGTGTAAAGCTCAACCGTTACACGTGCCCACGTCACCCAAGTTGTCCATAAGTTAGGCTTGAAAATTCGTCACACGTGAGGAAATGTGTTGAGAGTGAACCACACATTGATGAGAGGAGGACCTTGCATGTGCTTATAATTAGTTGGGCTACTCCCCATATTACCAATTAGTTTTATAGTACATCCTAATCTCAACAACAATCATCCTTTTTTCTAATGTTTTGTATAAGAACTTGTTATAGTTAGGAATTCAAATTATACTATTTGTTCCCTTCAATTTTCATAGTGTATGATAACTATTTTGGAATGAAATAATAGCTCCCTCTATATATGGCATGTATGCGGGGCAACATATGAAGATCCTTGGTGCCTTGAGAGGGAAGAAACAAGAACCAGTAACTGTCAAAAACTTTGTTGATTAGATTTAACTGTCAAAGTACATGCCTGGTAAGAAAGCTTCTTTTGCTTTCCATGAAGACAACATAGAGGGTAATGAAGGATTAGGTGAGTAAAATTACACACTAGGGTTGGGTCATCAGACAACTACAACTGCTTGAATGTGGTGCTTCATAGAATCATTTATATGCTCCCAGTTCTTAGTTGTAGTGTTTGCATTGAGTTGATAAATCTTTTCCATTCCTAATTAAGCAAACATTTGGAAGAAAGTGAGGACAAAGTTAGTAAGTTACACATCGGTAAGAGACCAAACTTGTAAGGGCTTATAAGGAGTTGGACTATGCCTTTTCACGTGTGGTGAATATTCAAGCATAACACATGAATAACACAACTGGGCAACGTGAAACACATGTGTCCATTGCCTGTTGAGCTTTAAGCACAGGACAACCTACTCTAATACCATGAAAAAATTGAGGTTCCACCCTAAAACCAATTGGTAATATGATAAGTAACACAATTACTTATAAGATCAATTCTTTCTCCGATGTGGAATTCATGCTCTCAACAACATGGACTTCCATGAAAATGACCTAACAATAATGCAGGGTTTTTCCTTGCGGTATCTTTCTCTTCCAACTTTATTTGATTTATCAGCTTTCCTACAATGTACTCATGTACGATACCATGATTTGCCAATAGTTACTATATAAGAGTAGTCTAGAACGATGATTCGTTGCTAGAACCGACGTAAATCTTGCCTAACTTCAACTGTATCAGACGGAAGTACCTAATTTCACATATTTTAGCCTTGCAAAATTTAATGCATGATGATCGATGATCACTATAGTGTATAGTGTGTATATATTAGGTTTTCTTTCAGATATAGATTCTGTATTTGTCTTGATATTACTAAATTTTAATGCGAGGGTATGCCTTCTTGCCATATATAATGTATGTAATCCTGTCAGACTGCAAATTGTAACATTTTAGATAAATCAAGATTGACATGATGCCAATTGCTTGACAAGAGAAAATTTCTCTTTAGTATGCATCACATATAACGAATTTAAAGATTGTCATGTAATTTTGCTGTCGTTGTAGAAAGAAAACTCTCTTGAATTTCGTTCCCTTTTGCAGAGGCGTCTGATCCAAGTTTTCCATTTTTCTTTTGAACGTTTCTTTCTAGCTAGTTTAGTTATGTGGTTTGCTTTGTGTACGAGTTTGTAGATGCTTATGTTTTCCAGTGGTGTTGTGTCTGTTATCTCGCGGTCCATCATTCTCTCTGTCATGTATATATGTTGTAGTTTTATGTCCTCCATTTGACAGACCGACGAGAAACAAAAAGTCAAGATGGCGATGTCTCACACTAATCATGCACTATGAAAGAAGTTAATTGAAACATGTGGCGTCATGTTGTTCTTCAGGGAGAGAGAGGGTGAGAGAGAGAGAGAGATGACAACATTCCATGACTACAATACCAAATATTAAGCCACAACAGAGGCCAAAAACAAATCAGTGGTTAGCCTATTACTAACTGGTTTAAATTCTCAGCAGGTTGAAGATATAAACTTGTAAAAAAATCCCAAATACAAAGAGGGTTAACTTCACTTTCACGATGCCTTGCACACCCTTTTCTTACTGGGAACTAAGTAAAGCAGTAAAAAGAGCAAACCTGCAATTTTTGCAGGAACATTCCTAGTCTCTACTAACAATATGCACACTTCACAGACTTCCGAGGCTCAATCACCAATCTCATTTTCTCTCATTGTTTGTGGTTTCCTCCGTTGCCGGAAACACCTACCACACCAGGTCCTCACAGGGCAATGCTTAAGGTATATCTGACCCTCACAGGTCAGGGCAGTCTGTAAGCTAAACATCTCAAATCAAGCTGACCGGAGGCGGCAAGATTTGTTGCTGACAACTATCTAATATAGGAGGAACCCCACCATCTACTACATTACTTAGCCGATTAGTTGGATCAACCACACCTGTAGTTGCTTGTTGTAGAAACCGGACAAGGGACCAGAATACATCTAGCCTTGTTACATGCCTAGTTGCCTGTTACAAAAATTTCGGATTAAGATATTCAGAAGAAAGTAAAATAACGAATGTCCCTAAGACTTTTCATTTTTCTTATGGGACAAATTATCTAAGATCCTTAATGTAAATATTTCAATTTAGGTTTACCTCAACGATAAACCTTGCCCATATCTTATCTTCCCGGCTTTCCATCACCCCCTTCAAGATATTTAACCCAAAGCCGCGGATTATGTCTGCTATCTCAAGAAAGAAACCTTGTTTCTCACAAAGCATCTGCAATAGAAGTAGATATTGAAGTCAGGAGGGTTCAAATAATTAAGGTTGACATAAGACTTGGAGGGAACTCTTTTTTGTATGCCTTTCGCTTACCTCGATAAGCATTTGGCCCGGCTGATCAAGGTCCTCGACTATTATAGGGCAAACCACTGTTTGACCCTCAACTGCTAATGCCCGTGTATTACCACCACATTTGGTGCTGTTGTCTTTTAGAACCACTCCATTCTCCTTGCCAATTAGCTGTAAATCCATGCAAAATATTGTCACATTAGTTCATAAAATATAACACGTTTTGGGCTTGTCCTGCATACATATAACAGAAATAACCAAACCAACTGACCTTTGGCTCATGAGTCTGTTTAAGCTTATCTGCATATTTCGTCACGCTTTGCAAGAAGACCATGTATTTGATTGTCCGGTCCAACAAAGAATCGATGCTACACTGTTTCATCAAGAAAATATATGAATGTCAAAAACCTTATTAGAAACACAATGTCTAATCAGCCATCTCATTATTGTCTACCGTATGTGAAAAGCAAAAACAAAAATGCGTACCTTGCCACCAGTAGGGATGATCCCCTTCAACTCTTTGATACGGTCTTGAATCTGCTGGCGATCTTTAGGTCTAGGTCGAGTACTCTCCCCAGGCCTTGCCCTTTTCTTGGTGTTCTTTGGGTGTACCTCAGATTTCTGCTGTTTATCTTGAACCGCACTTCTAGCGTTGACGCTATAGCTGTCATCAATCCATAAGCCTACCTGTGATTTTGGGAAAAAGTCTTTCTTTGGACCAAGACTGTTTGCCCTGTCCAGGTTATAGAAAGATTTCACTGAATGTTTACTCGTATCCAAGCCTGTAAGCCATGGCAGTTGAACCTGATTGCTATTCACAGATAAACATTCTGATTTCCTTTTTCTAGTGGTGGATGACTGGTCCTCTAGATTGCATTTTACGGAGCTGGAAGTAGTACTTTTACCATTTAAAAGCTCTTCGAGTCCTAATTCTGAGAACAACCCCTTCCGAGGACCAGGCATGGAACCGGTTATTTCTGACTCTGAGAAGCATTTTGTCAAAGCAGTACCAGTAGCCAAGTAGCCACCACTGGTTGCTGGCATTATAGTATCTTCCCAACACTTCCCGACTTGACCACACGCAAAATCCGGTCCCAAACCATCAACACTCTGAATGATCACAGATTTATCGTGTCCCTCGGCGCTAAATGGATTTGTAACCGAACTTTGAATAGAGTTAGCTGGAGTTTGAATTGGAACATGAATAAGGTTATCACCTTTAACCAGACTAGACGACACTGAAGTACTTTCTATTACTTGTGAGAAGTCATTGTTCAGTGTGGTTGTCATTGCATTGAATTTCTGTTCCGGTGAAGCAGTAAACCACTGGGAAAGATCATCCAACTGGTACAATCTAGAGAGATCTATACTTAAATCAGCTGGATTACACTCCACCGGGAATCCATGCAGAGATTGCTGGTTATCCATCTGATATCCACAGCTTCCTTGAATAGGTTTCTCGAAGTCAGCTAATGAAGTGAATGCCGAGTCCAACTGAATATTCCCTGCTGTATCTCTGCAAGACTCGAACGAATCATGAAGAATAATTTCCGATGCCAAATGCGGTTTGAATGAAGTCAAAAGTGAAGATTCGGTACTCCACGTACTAGACCAGGGGGTTTTATCAGCTGAGCCAATATCATCAAATGATGTAGACTGAAAACCCACTGCAGAAATAATATTTCCTCGGTGCTCATCACATTTGTCACCTGGATTCAAGTTAACATCTCCATTGTAGGAATTCCCAGATGAAATCAATGAAGCAAACAACTCATTTAGATCACTAGTTTCATTGTTCATGGATGAAGGTGCATTTTCCAAAGGAATAAGCCCATCAAGATTTTCCAACTCCCGAAACAACCTTTTTGTTTCATCCAAAACTTCCAGCGTCTCCATAATCTGCAAAAAATAATAGCAGTATGGTCAAAAAAAAGTATTCAACCATTCCATACTATATGATGAACAAACCAAGTGAACTAGATTTTGGAGAACATGGTCTCATATGAACATAAGAATGTGGAAATCCAGTTTGGTGCTTCCATATAATTACCTTTTTGGTGGATCCTAACTGAATTAGTCCTCGTGGTTCAACGGAGATTATTGCAATTGTCTGCAAGTTAAATTTCAGGGTCAATAAATATGACTATGGATGGATAAAGAAAAGTTTACAACAAATATAGCTACAAATGGCTGTGAAAAGAAAAGAGATCATAAGATATATCATACATTCAACTACTCTCACTGCATTTCACGAAAGCATAAAGGATCGAACGGAAATAATCATACCTTTATACCAGAAGAAAATTGGCAACTGAACTCAGAATAATCCTGCAAATGGCAGAAAAGTTCAACTTAAGTAAAAACGAGTAACTCCGATTTCTCAGAATTTTTAACTTAATTTGAGCAATTCAACAAGAACTTCGATGGCCTACCAACCTGAAACATATCTTGATTTTCAAGAGAACTGCATGGATTCCATCCTCCACCGTGAGCATCTGAATGCATCCATCGATGCTTTCCGGTGAAAGCGGTTTGCCCAATAATACTATTTCAAACAACAAAACAACAAGATCAGCCATTTTAGAAGTAACTACGTAATGCTTGTCTGAAACAACAAAAGTAACTTGGCAGGGATGTTTTGTAATCAAGTATTGGGCGTACCCTTCTCCAAGTACATGGACCTGTGGAAGCATATTTTCAATCACTGCTCCCACATGATCTTCATAGTAGGCATCTCCCATTGTCAACAACCTAAAGCATTGCAAACCCAGAATTAATGTCAGATTTCAAACCAATAAAAAATTAATTATAATCGCAAATAATAAATGTGAACTTCAATACAAGCTTTCATCTCACAAAGGAAAGTGCAAAATTTCCAGCATGCAGAAAATAGATAACCAATCTTTGAAAGGAAAATACCAATAACTAGTGCCTGCAATTAATGCCAACATAAAAAGCATTCTTTTGAACCATTTCAATCTATATGTAAAAACCAAGTCCAATCAGACTGAAAGATTGGATTTTTATAAACCCCACATAAAAATATATATTAAAAAATGACTTATACCCAGTATTCCCACAAGAAGAAATGCATCTTGGGAAAAAAAAAAGAAAAAAAAAACAGATTGTTAAGTTGGAAAAACCAAGTGATAAAAAAACAAAAAAAAATAAAAGAAATCAGGAACCAAAAGAAACAAACAAAAACAGCATGAATATACAAAAGGAAGTATTTTATTTTCTTCCCCAAAAGGAAAAAAAAAAGGAGACAGAAACAATGGGAACTTACATGGAATTTCTGTGATCAAAGCGCCAGAAAACCCCATAAGACCACCCATTGCTAACACACAGACTCCTCAGCCTCTCTCTTACCACTGAACTTTCACCCATTTGGGCCATTTCACTATCCAAATCAAACCAACCTCATAAATCCCAAATCCTCAGAACCCAAAGTCCATGTCCGAGTCAACCAGGGCAGCTCAACTCGGTCACTCAGTCACTCAGTCACTCAAGAACCCGACAACCCTGAAACCCAACTACTTTTTGCTGTAATTTTTGTTGCTTCTTGAACAAATTAATGAAGCAAAAAACCCAAAGCTTGTTGCTTGCTGGTGGTTGCTGCGAGAAAACAAGCCAAAGTTGCACAACAAAGAGTGCTTGTATTGTGTTGCCTGAAATTTTTAGAAGGTGAAAGTGGTCGGTTTAGAGAGTGAAGAGTTTAAGATTGCAAGCAAAGGTTTTATATTTATATATAAGAAGAGAAGGTGCTGGTTAAGGTTTGCTTTTGCTTTTGTCTCTCTTTTTCTCTCTCTCAAGTCTCTAAAAATGTTTTGTATTATTGTCCTTTATGGGTTCAACTTCAATGTCTAGTCTCTCATTTCCGATTATCGGATTAAATAAATCAAATAAAATTAATAAAGATGTGTAAGAGATAAAAAAAAATATATATGTGAATAGCATTATCCTATACTTATAATGTTTTATTATTTTACGCAATGTTTAATAAATCAATATAATGTATGTAAATATTAAATTTAATTTGATATAAATGTAGAATGCAATATTTAATAAATCAATACATGTGTTATGACATGATTGAATTCGTAAATTTTTAAAAAGTAATAGATCATAGTATTTTCTCCTCTATACTAATAAAATGTATATATCAAACGGCAACTACAAACAAAATTAAAAAAGAGTCCGTCCAGAAGGAAAATTGTGTGTGATAATAGATATTGATTTATGCAGCAGTGTGACGGTCACATAAAAAAAAATTGATAGAAATAATGAAAATTAAAATGAAAAGGAAGACAAAATTGAAATATCTGATACAGTACTCCGAAGTTGAAGGGGAAAACTGGATCTTGGGTATTTAATTTTGCTGTGTTAAAATCGTTGTCTTGTTGGAGACTTGGACGTGCCGGTGACTGGTCCCTATTTGTACGCCCAGAATCCTTTCCGTTGATTTACCGCCTATAGCCGGTTGGTATGGTTGATTATCTCGGAAGGAACTTTCCAAATCCCTGGAGATATTGAAATTCCGTGAGATGGGAGAAAATGAAAGGGTAAATCTAAGCTTTATTGCATAGTTATTAGGATTTTTTTTTTGTTTTAATTTATAATTAACTCATGAAATATATCGTGTCTTTTTCTTTATTTGACAGGTGTTGAATGATAGAGAATATTATGGAATCCAGACTCTCATTGTGAGGATTCTGAGGATTGTGAATCGTATCCATTTATCATATATCGTGCAGTCAAAAATTATTTTAAATTTTTTTATTTAAAATTGAACATCAAAAATTCATGACGAAAACTGATCGCACAATGTACGATGATCGAACACAATCCGGAAAGGATCTTGATGGAATATTATGAACTTAATTAATCAAATGAATAATTGTGTTGTTAAGGAGCTTAATTTCTCATGCTTTTGTGAATGCTCTTGATTTTAATTTTATAATTAAGTTGCAATAACTTTACCAAAATCTATATGGCTAAAGATTACAAAGCTTATTGAACAAGAAAAACAAGAAATGCAATTCAAATGTACAAATTGAGAAAGGTGACGATGACCTAGAGCTATCGACCAAAGGTCGAATTTTCTCTAGTTGGAAATGAGGAGCCCTAGAGTTGGAAAGAAAGAGATGAAGAAGATAAAAGCCTAGAAATAGAGCAATTATACCCCAAAATAATTTTTGTATCCTCCATATTTTGATGTGATTTATAGATTTTTTTTTGTCAAAACAATTAATATATTTAATATTTAGAAGAAAAAAAAAACCTCTTGTTGTTTTGTCTCTCTTTTTGTTTTAAGGGGAAAATTTAACATTATTCCTGAATTGCAAGTCATGTTTCAATTTGTCTTGTGAACTTTAAAACTAAAAGATTAGAGGAAAAAATGAAACGAAGTCTTATGCGCAGTTGAAGGCTTTAATTTTAAAGGTATTTTTTTACTGGTTCTGTGTTCAATTTTTTGCTCTAATGAATCACAAGATGATGGTTAAGGGAGGTTGAAATGTTTCTCTAAGCATTCCTGATCCCCAAGAGAATGGATTGACGTAACTTCGCCATCAGCTGGTCCTTTAAAAAAAAAAAAAAAAAAGGGGCATTTTTAAGTTTTCTCCTTTTTACATGGAAAAAAGAGAGAGTAGAAATCCACAACAACAAACCACCCACTATGAATTCTTAATTTTAATTTAGGGATCTTTTGATATAAACGCCTCAGTTTTGAATTTTTTAGACTAAACATCCATGTCTTTTAGTGATTTGATTAAACTTTTTTTGTCATAATTTTGGTGCTATATGCACATTATATGGTAACAAATTTCCTATAATCTAGCCTTTTAATTACACTCTCCTCCTTTAGAGATAATTGGAAGAAAAAAAATTGGTTAGATTCAATTTATTTTCACAATAATGCTACAATTTAGCAATAATTATCTACGATTTAAGATATTTTCTTTCCAAAATAGTTTAAAATATTTTTAAATCCCACAAAATCAAACGTACCGAAATAGGTTTTTCTTTTAGTACGTTAAGAGAAAATGGGATTAAGAATAATATAAACGTACTAATACACAATGTGTACAAAAGAAAAATAATGTACCAATATTAACAATATGTATCAAATCAAATGTACCAATATTAACAATATGTATCAAATCAAACGTACCAAAATTGCAAATAAACGTACCAATTAATGATTTTTGTAAATTCAAACGTACCCGCATATAATATATACGTAATGTATTGTACCTAATAATAATATACGTAATGCATTGTACCTAATAATAATTTGTCAACAACTATACTTAAAAAAACAGCAAAAAAATTATAATTTCACAAAAAATTGAAAAAAGTACACGGAGCTTTTATGTTGATCGCCAACTATTTGAAAAAAAAAACCATTTGGCAAAAGAAATAATATTAAATGTATGCATAACAAAAAAAAAATTGTGATCGAAAATACATATCTGGAAGAAGAGGAAATATAGTTTAATTACTAATATCTCCACTAAATAAGGAAAAGTGCATCATGCATATAAAAGGATAAATTCAAAATTTATTTTTAATTTAAAAATATATATAATAATGACATGTAATTTTGACACACCCTAACCCGAAGACTAGGACGTGCTGGCCGTCACGTGAACGTGACGTAACCATAAACGCAAGCGGAAACGATTAAATAATAAAATACGAGTCAACGAAAACCACTAATTGCAGTTATTTACAACCTAGCATTCTAAGTGCATAAGGGTGTACTAAACACACATAAACAGAGCATAAGCGTCTAGGTGCAGTCAAGTAGGACCATAACTAATTTACAACACCCTCGGGTGAAATCCTACATTTATTTAGTCTGTCAGAACGCCGAAGTAGTCCTCGTAGGCCACCAACGCCTCAACTATCAACTAGAACCTGGAGGGGCGAAAAACAGAAAACGTGAGTGGGCGAAAATAAAGCTTTTCCAAATCATTTCATAAATCCACAATTATAACCCCTTTTTGGAAAACCTGTATACTTTCCCAAAAAAATAGTATATAGCATATATATATCTCAACCATCTCGATCATCAATCTTATAACAGATTCAATAAAGAATGTACCATGCCAAATTCAACAGTTTAGTATGAATGCATTGACATAATATAAATCAGGTAAAAGAAAGTAATCAATCGGAGGCCCTCTAATGGCCCTGAACGATTGAACCTAGAGCTCAAAATCTATCACTCTCACTCTGCCGGAGTCACCTCTGTGACCTGTCCGGCCTTCTGCACATAAGTCGGAACGACCTAATGTAGTCTGTACGACTTAATGGTTAATATTATGCTCTAGTGCTTTTCTCATCAATCATCTGTACACATAATCTAAGGTCACCCACCAGTCGAAATCTCACTAACACTCTACGACTGGCCCGTCGCACCCACTCCACGTGGACTGTGCGACCAACATCTACTTGGATCCAAGGCGAGCGTGCGATGCGGTGAATACTATAAGCACTAAACCATGGTGCAGGATATGAGCTCAATATATATATCATCATCATAACAGTAATTAAATACTCACCTGATACTCACCTGTGCGTCCACAGCACCATCTTACATATATGCATCATACGACAGTTCATAATATTCATAACATTCTATGCATGGCAATCAAATCATATTTCATTTCATTTCAATATACTTTTCATTTAAATTTGATTTCTGGGGAAATCGAGTATATAGGTATATATATAAAAACAAATGCCCACTCACTGGTATGTCGCCGGGTCGTAACCCCCTTGACGCCCCTGGATGTGCTCGTCCTCGTTATAAGTCCCACCTAGAAGTGAAATAACTAAAAACGTCATTTAACGCACAATTAACGCACCTAAACCAAACTAGGTAATTAATTCTTCATACGATGCTCAATTTTGACAAATGAATATTCTAACGCGATCTACACAACCTCACGAGCATCGTAGTATTTTTAAAATAATTTTTCTATACCCCACGCGCCTCCACGCGCCTAATTGGGCACGGGTCTACGCGCCCCACACGCGCAGCCACGTGCGTTGCATGCTGACGGCACAGTAACGGCAGTTAGGGAATATTCCGTCAAATCCTAGTATATTCCGTTAAACTTAACCCTATACCGTTACTGCCGTTAGAAATATTCCATTAAAACTAACGGAATATTCTCCTTTCTTCTCCGGCCTACCCTCGCCGGACTCCGGTCACCGGAAAACTGGAAAATTTTCAATTCAACTAATCTCACTCGTTTTTGGTCCATTTTCTTCGAATTTTATACCAAATTGAAGCATTTAACATGTACAATCACGTTGGAAGGGTTTTAAACACTAAAAATCACGGGATCATACCTTCCAAAAATTCCAAAAATCGGCCAAACGTCGAACTCAACGATCCCGACGTCCAAAACTTCCAAACGTTACACTCCGAGCATCCTTGGAACTTCCTAAGACTCTCTGTGATCTTGTTTTAACCTAAAACGTAACCATTTAGAAGATCATGAACAGTGTCATTTCACGGGGCTTTAAAAACTAGGGTTTTTCGAAGTGAAACTCACCTGAATTTGGTATCCCCGTGTTCGTGAAGTCCTCAGGATCACGATGGTAGTCTTAAATTGAACGTTCATGGAGGTTTGATTGAGGTTGTGTGTGAGTCCGTATGTTCGAGAGTAAGAGAGAGAGAGAGAGTGAAAGTCTGAAATGGAAGAAGAAGAGAGAGAAGGAAAGGTTACGGGTTTCAGGGAATGTTTTGAGGATATGAGGATCCCACCTTAACCCATACAATAATATTAACACTTAAAATAAAATCTAAGCCTAAGTTCTTAAGCTACATAACAAAATAATTAACCAAAAACTATGGCTTAGATAAGATCCAACATTATTTTTACGCACCTTGTCACGTTTAGGGATATTTTAGTACTTTCACGTCCTCGGAATTAAAATTCCGGGACGGGCTGTGACAAATTTAGCTTGAGGTGGTTATTGGTCAAAGTACTTTAATCAAATTTAAAAATGGCACACATATTTAATTTAAATGATATAGAAAAACTGTGTGGATTCTAATTTTCCCTTTAATTTTAATTTATGTTCCAAAAGAAAAAGAAAATTATCCATCCACAAAAAGGGAAACGAAAATGGAGATCTAAAATAACTCGCAAACAAGGTCAGCATCAAAAGCCACACAAGGTCACAAAAGCAAAAGTCCCTATCTTTTTGGTTTTTTTTTTTTTTTTTGGACAAATGCAAACGTCCCTATCTATGAACTCCACAAAGCAACATACCCTACTAGTCTACTAACATTCTAGTGGCAATAATATTATACTGCAAATCTCCTTTCCCCACTATTACATCTATAAATATATGGGAAAAGGATCCTTTTTTTGAAGATCTAAGAGATTTTGTAATCGTGTTCGTTCATCGTATATCATGCGGTCAGTTTTTGTTAAGTACTATTTATATTTAATTTAAAATTTAAAATGATTTTTAACTGCACGATGTACAATGAACAGAAACGATTACAAGATCTTCCGGATCCCCAAGAAAAGGATCCAGCAAGGATCCTTATCCGAGGGCATCCTACCACATTTAAAATATAATAAAACTGGATTAAGATTACAGTATATAATGATATTTCTCATCAGTCATCATTTGTAAATGGAGAGTTTTAAATTCAACTCATATGAATAACATATACTTATAATATTTGTGTCGGTACATTGTGTGACCTATCATCATACCTATACTATTTGTTTTAGTCGGATACATATAGTGTGACTAATCCATTGTGCAAATTAACTCAATCTTTTTTTCCCTTAAAGTAGAATATCATTTTTTCAAATGAAGTAGAATACCATTGTCTTTGAATAAAAAGAAGTACATTTATTCAAATGAAGTAGAATAACATTGTATTTGAATAAAAAGAAGTACATTTAATAAATAAAGAAGGGAAAATCTACATGCTAGCTAGCGCCATCCAATAAGCAATAGATACGTGACAAGTTCTATACTCAATAATCTCATTAAAAGTGTCATTCCAAGGAAATAGGCAAGCTAAGTATATAATATTGTATTTTATTTTAATTTTGTTTTTCATTTATAACATCTCTTTTTATTTTTTAATTTTGTCATCTTCCATCATTTAGAATATCTTACAACTAAAAAGATGTGAAGCCTGATTTGCCTATTCAAGCTATTGTATGCAACATTACCTACTTTTGGATGTGATCAAATTTTTTGCATCCAAAATGGGTATGGCTCTCTATAGCCTTAATTATTGACTGACATGTGTTTACAAACTTAACTTTTTTTAATTTTATTTTCATAAACTTAATATGTCAAACTGATTGGGACACACCATTTTGAATGCAGAAGATTTGATCTCCTTTTATAAGGTATGCAAAATTTGCTAACTAAATTGCTTAATACCATAATAGCTAGTTTGCCCACGTGACTCATCAAAATGAATTTGCCTACCTCTTCAATAATGCACCAAAGCTTCATGTTAAGCAGTATATCACCAAGCTTTATGCTAACTTTGATTTTAATAAAGAAAAACTAATGAAAATGACTTGAAAACTTTGAGTTTTAACGATAAGGATAAAATAAAGGATAAAGTGAATAGTATCAGGATTGACTTTTTAGTGTAAAAATATGATTTTTCGTTAAAGTAAACAGTACTGTGAGCTTTTCGTTAAAGTTTCATTTTAATAATCATGGACGGTGCTACTATTTTGTATCACCCTTCATTTTCGATCTCCCTCTATCTCACTCTTTTAACATTTCATTGTTTATAGAACATCAAGGCCAAAACAGAAATATACCATAGCCGTTTTATCTTATTAATTAATTATTTTTGTATAATTTTCTGTATTTCATACTACTTTTTTTAATTCCCATGTACACATTTTTTAACTTCTTTCCGTCTAAATGATTTCTGCATATTTAACATTGTGGTTGTTGAAAGGTAAAAATGTGTGTTGTCTGGACCTATCTATCCTATACACTTGATTAACAACTTTTCAATTGAACAAAAGAAAAAATGTCCAATTAATCTATAAAATATATTACCGTATATACCAGTATTATTTACTTAATATCATAATCTTAGAGAAAGGATAATGCAAAATCCTTTTAACTTTTTACGCACTTTTGTTTAATCTTGTTCATTGATTTTGTTTAATTTATTCAATCCATTGGCTAGAAATACAAATGAGAGTGTAAAAGGCTAGAACCTATTTGAAAGTGCTTTTAAAATACTGAAAAACGTTTTTTTTCAAAAAAATGTTTTTGAGTTGCCACTCACTACTACGGTCTGGTGGTATTCATTTTCGCTTAAAGGTGAGAAATCTTAGGTTTGATTTCCTAGATGGTGAATTCGATACCAAATTAAGATACATATTATATAGCTTAGCTGAATTCCCCATATGACATGACATTATTAGATCAAAATGTCGTTTTAACCATTTCAAGTAAGTCGTTTTTCTAATGCAAAAATACTTGCATCCGTATCACCCGAGTGAAACATTGTCCGACAGAGTGTTGTCTTGCTGAATTCAATCCATTACTGCTAGCTGACTAAATTAAATTATAGATTGAAACCTCATAAAAAAGCTAATGTATAGGGAATGTGATTGTTGCTTGGTTGGGAAGAGTGGTTGTAGCTGGCGGCTAATGGTGAATAGCCCCAATGAGAAAGTGGCCACCGGCGGAGCCCGAAGATTATGCGGGCCAGAGAGAATATTCCGAAAAGAAGATTGAGTTGTTGGTGGGCCCCAGAAGAGGGTCCCACCCTCGGGAAATGGTAACATTATAGTAAGATCCTAAAGGCAAATATTGGTGGAGGTGGTCCCCAGTTTTAGGGTTTGTGGGTTTGTACTGTAGGGATCATATTCATATTTCACACCTGTCAATGCCTCACCTCCTGTCTCTGGTTTTTTAACAATTCTACACTCTAGTCACCAAGAAGATAATACCAATAATTAAGGATAGTGATATTCCCCACTCTTTTTGCCTTTCACTTAATTTTTGTTCATTTTTTTTAATTTATTCGTTCCAACTATCGAGATTTTGATTGAAAAATTAGACATTCTATGCCCTTGGAGAGTGATTTGTCGTGCAATCAATAATTAAGATGAATGTTTGAGAAGTCAAAATTGATGTGTGGATACTCTTCACACGAATAATACTAGAGAAACTAAATTTGTAAACAAAATTTTGTAAACTAAATGACATAAAAGTTAATTATTGAATTATTATTTAAGTATTGATAAACGTGCTTAATCATATAAATGACATATCATTTAATTTGTAAATTTTGTCTACAAATTTCACCTTCCTAACATTACCCCTCCACACACAATTACATGGCAATTGTCTTCAATTTTAATGAAATTCAGTTGAGACTTTGACTGTTGCATCAACTTCAAGTGTGTCGAATGCCAATGATAATGAAAATGATGCACATCATTAACGGTTCATGGTCAAATCCCGTTCAAAGTATCAAATACCGATGAGATGGGATTATATTTGTGACTCAAAATTTTTTTAGTAATACTTGAAGTGTTTTAACAGTTAAATTCTTGTTTAAAAATACAAAAATCAAGATTTAACAATTAAAACATTCTGAATATCAAACACTCTGGAGCATCCAAGAAAATTCCATTTGTGACTTGTATATTTCCCAATAAGGTGGGGCTTAAGCAAATGAAATGAAAAATATGTTAGCGTTAGTCGTAAATGCTTAAAAGAGCAATGGAGTCCTAACATTTTTTCGAGTGTATAACATTAAATGTGAGTAAACATAAAAGCTCGTGAGCAATCCCAATTCAAGTAGACATATAGTCACACCATTTCACACAATTCAACATAAAAGGTCCCATGCTAGCATCTCGTATATATAGTGTAGATGCAAATTTCGTCCTCCTTGATCTTGGATAAAATTGCACCTACAAAATAATTAACACTTTAGGTCAAGGCGAATAGCCTCACGTGCCCACAATGAATGGGAGGGCTTTGGCTGAAGAACCTCCGATGCCAAAGTTAGAATTTAGAGAGAAAAAATGTTTGAGAATTCTAGAGAATTTTAGCAAGAGTTGGAAGTCCTTTTTGGGAGAGAATGATGAGCTATATATAGGGATATGGCCGGTCCTATTATGAGAATAGGGATTGGCCATTTAAGTATTTTTTGGGTGTAAATTATGGTTAATTAGCCATTAATAGATTAATTAGGTAATAAATCTATTAATTGACTAGTTAACATATTTTGAAAGAAATTATTTGGGGAGTTATGGAATGATTAAGATAATTAGCTAATTGATTAGCTAAAAAAGGGAAAATGAGGTAAAAAATATATGGAATGAAATAGGTTTTGGGAGTTACCTTGTAGAAGGGATTTGATGAGATAGGTTTTGAATTGTTACCTATTTTTGGCACTTCTGACTTGGTTGAGGGATGATTACCCGCTGCTCGCTTCGCGTGTAGGAATCATGTTATGCCTCAAGGGTATTTTTGTCCTCTTTTATCCAAAAATCCACGTGTCGCCTTGTGATTATTTTTGGCTCCACATATAGTACAATACAAAGTGTGTGTGTATGGAAAAAGTTTGGTGTATATGTAAGTATATGTAAGTAGAGCGTGGATAGGTACAAAAAGTAGAGATGGTTAACAAAAAGTAAGGATAATCATTTAGGCATACACCATTTTTCTCCCTATGTACACCCATGTTTCATTATGTTTGTAAAATTTATTTAAATTATAGGATAAGATAATTTTTTTTTCTTTCAAAACGATAAATTTTGTTAGATTAGATGTTAGATTAGTTACAGATGAGATTCGATCTCACCCGTTGCAAGAGCTCAACTCATTTCTAACACTGTAATAAGAAGCCACTTACATAGAATCAAATAATTAGAAATAAAAAATGTGTAAGAAGAGAGAAAGAGTGATTAATTATCAACTTGCACAATTTGAGGCCTTTTCAATCTGATACATACATAGCCCCAGACTAGTGCGAGCCATCCCCTATATTCTTATTAGCAACTTGCACAATTTGTTTTATATATATATATATGCTCCAAACAAACCCTAGACCTAGCTCAGTGACTTCTCAGTCCTTAACTGATACAGCTATCTAGCTGATCAACAACCAAACCTTTATTAACATTGAAAATTTGAAACATCTCTCTCTCTCTCTCTCTCTCTCTCTCTCTGTGTTTGTAGGGTATCCAAGGTCCAAACCCTAAAAGCTTAGGGGAACATCCATTATTCTTCATGATAAAATTATGAAAAGAGAGATCAAATGTTGGTGCACTAGTGCATGAGACATATATATAGTATTGGGTCCCCATGCAAATATATCCACAATCTACTCCTAGACTGATAATCTTGACCTTTCACAGTACTACTATTCACACCACCACCACCACCAAAATGGCAAATCCCTTCTTCACTCTTCTCCCCCATGCCAATTTGGATCTTTCGCACTCTCATTTCATGTTTATATGACATTACATGATTACATCCTCTCCATTACCTATTCATCTCTCCTCCAATCCCTATTCTCCATCTGCGTCAATAGACTACCCAATTAACTAAGGACCACTTTCTTCTTTTCCTTGGACATACTTTAACTTTGTAATACTGGTAGAGGCACCAACTATTATTTGAAACATTTTTTTTTTGTTACATTAGAGGAGGAATTCGACTCTGAACCTATTATAATTTTAACTCATTGTTTTATCTTTTTCGGAATTTCAAGGGCTATTATATATCTCAACTTTTAGGTCTAACTAATGTGATGGTATATTTCTTTTCTTTCTGTTTGGGCATGCTTTGGAGAGATCCTAAGTATCACTAGTTGTATAAACTCATGTATTTATGTATCTATCTCATAATTACATGTCTAGATGTGTGATGATATAGCACACACAATCGGTTACTACTATTGATAACCATACACAGTTGGTGCTAGAGCATATTTTCTTTTGCTCTAGACTTCATTGATTCTCAAAAGGTAAGAATCGATGTGTGATGTGTCAAATCAGTTGGTAACTATAAGTTGAGATGACAATTAAGTCTCTAGTATTGTTGTTTTTGTAATTAATTTCCCTCTCAATTTTAGTCAAATTAACAAAGCATTGCATGATTGAGAGTCAACCACAATGTGATTGTTCTTAAACATGTTCATTTTGGTGTTTATATGTTAGTTAACATCGTTAATAGTATGGTCTCTGCCTTTAAACCATACTTAGCTAGCAGCTGAAATTTTGTGTTAGTGGGTGGGTTTGTCAGAGGGAGATAGAACCCACCACAACTGATTTCAAAGACGCAAAGGTACTTCAATTTTTTTCAGCATCACCACCCTTCATCTTTATCAAGCAAAAGACTATGATTTTGTCTCCTCAAAACAACACACGCTTCATCATAGCCGTTGAGAATTAGGTCAACTGCATCAAAAAGTTTGGCTAATTACACTATTTTTCCTCCTTTTGTTTTTGGATAAAAAGGGAGAAATTGAAATCCAGCAATAGGATTTGGATTTCTTCTTGTCGTTCTCTTTTCCTTTCCTTTTTGGTTTATAAAGAACAAACAAAGCCTACTTAATTAAGAAACAAAGCTTGCTTAATTAAGAATTAAACTATTTGAGTTGGTGACAGTGTGTATATCAAGTGTTAAAAGTTCCTCCGTTTATATGATGATTGATTATATGAACATTTAGATCTTACATAAAGTTTTTAATTATTGTGTTAACATTTTTAAGCTTTATTTTCTTGGGAAAACATGCTTTGTCCTTTGAAATAAAGGGCAGGGATGGCCTATTTAAGGGGTACTGGACAGAAATCATTATTCATAGTCATAATGTTGTGTTCACTTAGATATAACATTGTCATTTCAAAATTTCTCAAGTTTTGACTTGAAAATTTATTGCAATAATAATAATAATAATAATTCAATAATAGCCTCTATTAACACATAGTGTTCGTCAATTTCTTTGAACTTAATTAGATGCCTCAAGTATTTGATTTGGCTAATATTTTTGCAAGAACAACCTATGAGATGTAACTTGAAAAATAGACAGTTCAGATTATTGTAGTTTGATGTGGTATGAGCCCCACAATTAATCTCCATTATTTGAAAGAAAAAAGAAAGGGATCTCTTTCTTAAAGACTCTGTGTGTGTGTAACCATTTTCCAGCTAATTTTACTGAGAAATTAAAATTGGTATGGATTTTATTAGGTTAAGAGTTTGATACGTAGCTGCAAAAGGTTCATATTCTTCTGAATATGCTAAGCTAAATAGCAATCACCTGCTTTACGTACGTATCTCTTTATCAACTATGAGATGATCCCTTTTCTGTAGAGAATAAAATGCATGCTAGCTAGGTAATTTGAATTGTGAGTTTGACTTATATTAATTATCGTTAAGTAGCACTGACTAAAGTATGCTTAAAATAAATAAGTTTATCTTTTTAGAGAATAACATGTACTCATGCTATAGATTCTCTACTTAGAAAGGCTGAAACTTCTTTAAGATAAATTGGGATATCTTTTACAAAGTAACAGCTGTGAATGAAATCGATCACAAAGTTTATATCTTTTTAATTTCTTTTTTGGTTTTAATCATGTTGTAGTTTACACCAACTAAATTCGACACACAAACAAATTTCACATCTAAAATTTATGAACTTACGTAGTGTACTGTTATTTCGTGAGAATATAATGTATTATCTTGTCAAATAATCAGTTATCAGTTATCACTATGCAATCAAACAAGAATCCAAATGGGCATAATAGGAGGCAGATTGTCTACCCTCCTGTTTGGACACCCTTCCCATCCCCTCTTATTTGTATGGTTACGGTTAAGCCACGTCAACATTTTACATTCTTATTGTTTTTTGTTTTATTATCTCTATAAAAAAATCAATATAAAATGTTGACGTGAGTTAATCGTGACCGCACAAAATAGAAAGGGATAGGAAGGGCACCCAAACAACAGGGCAGACTATCTGCCTCCTGCATAATATGCAAGAGTTAAGAGAAATTTAGGGTTCCCGTTCTTGGCTCGTGTAAACCACCCATTCAACCCCAATTAGGGTTCTTGGTGTCAATTAGTCCAACGAAACGGAAGATGGGTTTTTGTCCTCGTCCAAATCTCGTCATGGATTTCCTCTTGGACAAATCAATCATACAAGGAATCTCAGTGCTTTATTGGAGGCTTTAAGATGACAAAACATTTGAGAGAGAGATGCCACAGAAGCTTTATGATGTCCAATAAAAGTGTAGCATAAATAAATGATAATCCTATAACCTCCCTCTCACGTTACCACCAAAAGAGGAATACAATGACATACGAAAGGCAAACTCATAGCAAAATTTCTGGCTTTAAAACCCTCACATATATATATATATATATATATATATATATATCCTTTCAAATCAACTCACAACACAAATCTGGCAACATATCGTTTCATGTCGTTGGGTTTTGCATATATGTAGGGTTTCATAGGGGAAATGCATAATTATTAGGTTACGAAAAAAATCAAATGCAGCATTGAGATGTCTCGGTAGCTAGGGAAAGTTGGAATTATGATTACTAAATATATATGGAGAGATTTTTCAGTGTTCGAGAGTAGGCTTGGCAAACGGGTCGTGTCTATCGTGTTCGTGTCGTTTTCGTGTAACACTTGTTATCTTAATGAGCCGTGTCATGTCACACATGTTATCTTAACGGGTCCTTAACAGGGGTAAAGTGACCCGACCCGTTATGACCCATTAAGAAAAATATTTTTTTTTCTTCTTAAATTTGCACATACCACACATTGCCACATAAATATTACTTCAAAACATTAAAATATATTTGTCGTTTAAGTACTACATCTACACTAAAAAATAAGAGCCAAAAAAAATACATCCATACACTATTAGTCTATTACGAAATATTAAATGTGCAAAAATATGCAAAATGAAAGAGTTTTTGTTTTCAATGTTGTGAAGCCTTTCTCAAAAATTTAAACCTTGTCAATGGAACTCAAAGTTTGCATGTTATTCCTTTTACAAAATCCTCAATTTTCATCGATCATCATGGAGAAATATTTACCTAATCCCCCATGCTGAATTGTAATAATTTAACTACTTTGTTTTTTGTGATTTTGTGGCGTATACGATCTCGAAGCATGTACAAACAAGTTTGACGGTTTGGATTGTTGAAATTAGTTTCATAGGATGCGTATCCCGTCAAAACGATAGATTCACTAACACTTAGAGTTTGTTTATACTTTCATTAAGTATAACATAAGATACTAGTGAAAATATTTTAAATTGAAGATCGAATTCATTCATTGTATTCATATAGGGTCAATGAGTGTAGCTGTAAAAAAATCATCAAAATCGGAGTTAAAATAACCGTTAAATCGTGATTTTTCGTTTATAACCATCGAAAAGTTTTGCCCCGTTACTTGATCTCTAAATGTTTGTTTTTTGCGATTTTTGGCGTATGCGATCTCGAAGCATACACAAACAAGTTTGACGATTTGGATTGTTGAAATTAGTTTCGTATGATGCGTATCTCATCAAAACGATAGATTCACTAACACTTAGAGTTTATTTATATTTTCATTAAGTATAACATAAGATTTTGTGGTATCCACTAGTGTAAATATTTTAAATTGAAGATCGAATTCATTCATTGTATTCATATAGGGTCAAGGAGTGTACTTGTAAAAAAATCATCAAAATCGGAGTTAAAATAACCGTTAAATCGTGATTTTCATTTATAACCGTCGAAAAGTGTTTTCCCGTTACTTGATCTCTGAATGTTTGTTTTTTTCGATTTTTTGCTGATGCGATCTCGAAGCATATACAAACAAGTTTGACAGTTAGATCGTTGAAATTAGTTCCGTATAATTCGTATCCCATCTAGTTCAATGGTATATAACTATATATATAAAATTGTTAAATTAATATATATATAATTATTATAGTATTTTTTTAGGGTTATAAAATTATTAAATTAATATTCTGTTTATCGTGTCTACCCGAACACCTGTTAATTTCATGTCGTGTCGTGTCAGAAATTGTCAGCCTATTCAAGAGCATGGCCTAGTACAGTCAATATCACAATACAAGTAGTTTGATACTTAAAAAGAAAATTTTCATCACTTATATTATAACAGTTGATATATCAAATCGTATTCCTAACGTACTAAAAAAATTCTTGTATGCATGTGTTTTTGGCTTTATCGTTTTTGTTCACAGAACCGCCAAACAGAGGTCTAGAGCCACGTAACACTGCGGGCAAGTAAAACACTAAAAGTTAAAATTATGACAAATGGGATATGTAGTCCCAGTGTGAGGTCGGTTTTCACATTTGGGGTAGTGCATCTATAGAAAGTATGGACCGTCTAGGGTTACACAGCCTTCAATGAGGTGGAGAGTACTGGAGACCGAGAGCTAGTGATCGGAGATTCGGAGGTGGTACCCTTGTTAGCAAGCTCCCTCGTCATGATCAATTACCCCTTTTTTTTTCTTTTCTTATTTTGTACTTGTCTATCTCCATATGTTTTGAACTTGACTAATTTCATCTTGGGTGCTTCATTCAGTTAACGATATTGGTCGGTTTATCTAATTTGACGTTAATCTATTATGACGTGTGATCAAATTTGCACGTACCATGCATGTATATCAAATTGATTACACATAGACCAAATTAAAAATGCGTGAAAAAAATAGTCCTTAACCCATTGGTAAAACCCTATTATTTGTGATAAATTCAATTTGGGTACTTGTGGTTCTTCAACAAAAGAAAACTACTGTTTGGGTGCGTACCTTGAGATTATGTTTGAATGAGGGACTTTTAAGTTCTAAAGAATTTAGAATATAGGTTTAGTGGTCGAGGAAGAAATATACTACAAAGAGAAATAGAAATGCCTTACATAGTTATTACAAATGTCTGAGACATTTATTAAAAACTCATTCCAAGTAGTGCTTAGCAAATCGTTCTTACATAATGCTTTTATAATGTTGACAAGAACGTGCATTTCTAATTTCTTTTATTTAACATTTTGTAATTCATTCCTTATAAACTTTCCCACAAACTCAGTTCTTGAAAGTATACACAACCTAAAAGAGAGGGCTTGTGATTCATTTCTTATTTAACAAGACAATATTCCCTTTGTTGTGGAACTGGATAATATATTTGATAAGTTAACCAAATAAAAACATAAGTATTTTCAATAAGAATAAAAAGTTGAACAAACACCAAAAATCTAATGGCTTACTTGAAAAATTTGCAAATACACAATAGAGTTTTGGATTCATAATGTAAATTATATTTTTAACTTCAAATCGAACGAGTAAGATCACTTCTAACATTTTTATGTTCATCACTAAAGAATAGCGTACGAATAATACCAATGACAATCTTAATGGTAAAAAATCACTATGCACTGTTTTTCTTACACACTTTCAAATCAAATTAATACTCGTGATATTTTAAAACTTTGATAGTAAGAATTCGACTTTCACTTCTATATCTCTGGAGCAAAGGGGAAAAAATTTCAGCTTTTGAATTTGTTTATTGAACGAATGAGAGAGTTAATGACAAACGTAAACAGTGCTATTACATTTGCATTTATTAACAAAAGCCCGAGAGCTTAAAGACTCATTGAGGCACCACCCCGCTAATGATCCAATCATGATTCAGTTCAAAATAAAAAAATGATCCAATCATGATTGATTTAATCAAGAAGATGGTCTCTCCTTCCTCCTCCCTCAGCAAGCAAGAAGCAGGCCCACAGGTACCCCTCAGAGCCACGTGGACCCCACCTTCTGCACAAAGAAAACAAAACTCTCCTTGACCTTTCTCTCCCTTGATTTAGGCTCTCCTTTTACAGTGAAATTTTTTATTGTTACGAAAAGACGAATAATACATTATATATTTTTATAGAAGTGTTGATAAATTTTATTTTTTAAGTTGTTAGCTTTTTAACACATATATGCTACTATTTTTATAATGATACATGATATACTATCTCATGTACCGATCACACTAAAAAATATCTTCCTTTTACGGTTTTACCCATGGTCTAAAATATCTATAATATCCTGATATTTCCATCGAAATTTCCGTGTTTTTGGACTACCGATATTTTTTTGGACTACCGATATTTCCGATATCATCGATATTTAATACCTTGATTTTACCCAATTACCCAAAAACAGCATCCCGACAATCATTTTTTCACCCTCTTCTCCACTACACTACTGTTTTTCACCAGAGAATGTCCCTCTCCCTTCATTTTTTACACCACCTTTGTGAACTGTGTTCCGGCTGGTCATGACTAGGGTTGAACGCCGTATGATTCCTCTTTCACAGACTACACACAATTCTAACAATTAGTTTTATATATACACAACAACAAACAAGCTTTATTTTGTTAAGTACGGTCGGTTATATGAATACTAGAACGTTACTGTGCTCAATTTTGCGCCAGTCTTTCGTTCACTCCAAGATCTCCATATATTTTCTTATAATCTATTTCATAGTCTTCATCTACCCCTTTTGCCCTGAGCCTAAGCAACAGATTGCTTGAACTCCATAGGAGAGCCACCAATCTCAAATCAGACATGAAGAAAGAAATTAACTAAAAACTTGAAAATCATAAACATAACACTAAACTTTTCAGCGTGAAAAAATGTCAGGATGGGTCTGGGACCATTATGGTCCCTTCATGACTTCGCCTACGCGTGTCTAGATCATCTTAACTGGTTTTCTCTCATTTTATCTTTAATTGAGGCGACTCCTACTTTGTCTCAGATGTCCTTGTTCCTAATCTTATTATTTTTCGTGTGCTCACACACACATCCAATTAAACATTCTTATCTCCACTACACTCATTTTTTAATATGTTGCTTTATATATTTACACAATATAAGAAAATGCTAGTAAGATTTTTTTTGGATCGTATTTTATAAACTACATGATGTGGTAATTGATAGTTGAACTCTTTCTTTTGTGCTTTATTAACCACTACATCATATGATATATAAAATATAGTCTAGAAAAATGGTCTCTATAGTCTAGAAAAATGGTCTCTATCATCACCATGCAATATATATTAGAGAAATGCTAAGGAGAGCTCTTAAAAATGGGACTCTCTGGCGCATCATTTTTTGAGACAATATTTTATAACGTTGAAACGATAATTGACATTAAACAGTGAGGTTACAAAATGCCCATGAAAAGTCTCATTTTGAGAGAGTCCCTTAGCATTTCCCTATATATTATGATTGGTGGATAAATTAATAAATAAATGTTAATTATTATTATTATTATTATTATTATTATTATTATTATTATTATTATTATTATTATTATTATTATTATTATTATTATTATTATTATTATTATTATTATTATTATTATTATTATTATTATTATTATTATTATTATTATTATTATTATTATTATTATTATTATTATTATTATTATTATTATTATTATTATTATTATTATTATTATTATTATTATTATTATTATTATTATTATTATTATTATTATTATTATTATTATTATTATTATTATTATTATTATTATTATTATTATTATTATTATTATTATTATTATTATTATTATTATTATTATTATTATTATACTGCTTGAGCCATATAATATATACTAGCTAGCTATCATAATTATAAGACTTGGAATTTTCAAACTTTATATTGGAGGTGAAGAGCTATTTCGAAAACTATTCTCTTCTACCCAAGTAGTTGATAGATTAAAGCCGTAGTGTAATTATTGTGATGATTATTCTAAGAATACATACTAATGAAACCAATGTAATACAAATACTAGTTACAAAGGGTTTAACGTCCAAATCTTACCTGACATGAAGTTATGTCTTTTCAACTAATTTTTTCTGCTGAGTACACATAAACCCATCAGGATCCTCTCTGGATCCCTTTCATGAGGATCCGTGATTCGTGTTCGTTCATTGTATATCGTGCGGTTAGTTTTTATCAGGTACTATTTGTGTTTAATTTTAAATAAAAATATTTAAAATGATTTTTAATGATGAACGAACACGATTAACAGATTCCAAGGATCCTCATAAAGAGAATCCCAATTCCACATAAACAACATCATGATTATGTTCCTTTTATCCAACCTTATACGTATAATACTTTCATAGTTTCGTGTATTCGTCCCTATGAGCTAGTCTCAAAAATTTCCGCGCGCGCCACCATGATTGTTCCTAACAAAATTCATGTTGCTAACTCAGATATATTAGTAATACGATTAGGGTTGGATATAGTTTCCTAGATCTTCCCCTCCGGCTTTTCAAACCCTAATTTATAAAAGTGAATTCATTTTCAGGTAATTTTATTATCCTTGGGCGTTTTCAGTTGTATTCTTACATCTAGTGGTTGCCATCAATCGGCCACACAAAAAGCCTATATGGACCATCACCTTGGTGCATCGAAACCGTATGATTCTCTTTTCCTCAGTGGCGGACACGTGGCGGACCGACGGTGTTGATGGACGCGTCAATCAGACGGCGGTTGGTTTGAGATGGCGAGTGCCGGCAATATGGGGAACAACATAGCCGGACGGTTCAGATGCTTTTGATCCTATTTTGGCAACCCCTGACTAGTCAGTCAGTCAGTGTGGTCTCTCCTCTCTGGGAAGAAGAGAGGACGAGAAGGGGGACCGACATAGGTTGTGGGGCCCACTGGACCTGTGTCTGCCACGTCATTGTACCATGCTGGGTGGAATGATGACGCTGTCAGGTATTGATGATGCGGATAGACGTAATCACAGCTTCGGTGCTTTTTCATCTGAAGGGGAAAAAGCAGATAGCAGAAAGGGTGTCTAGTTTTGTCATTTCACCCCGACTTCGGCTTCGGCTTCGCACGTGCGAAATCTTCTTCTTCTTTATCTACCTACGCTTCTCTTAGAGTAAATTGAAAATGGGCTTGAAACGACCCATTATTTTTGTTGGGCATGATTATTAGGCCCATAGACAAGTGGATTAGATTTTAGGGGTTTTTTTTTGGGGGACAGAGAGGTTTGGAAAAGAATCATGAGCCATTTGGGCACCCAATTACATAAGCATAAAAAATGTACTAAAGGTAACAAAATGCTTTGCAGATGTGAACGTAATTACATTGGTCAGAGCATATATGCTTCCCTTACGCATAGAGTTTGAGTATCATTTCCCCTGATTAGATTAGCTTATTGTAGAATGCCGCTTGTATATGCTAAAGAAAATAACAAATTTGCATCACTCGACAAGATTGTAACTTGGGTGGAAGAGCCCAAAATTACCAAATCCTGAGTCGATTATGTGGATAATAAATTTAATACCTTAACGGAAAAATTAATCAATTATTACCTATATTGACGCATTGCGTTAGATTCAAATTGAAGTTTACCAAACACTAGTCATACATTCATGCAAATTAAAATACTTTTGGTTTGAATTGACACATAAATTAAGCATCTAGGAGATAGGGCCCGCCCTGAAGGTAGTCGGGTAAAGCAACTGCCTAGGGCCCCCGACTTTTGGGGCCCTGAATATATATATACACTCCAAAAGTAAGAAAAATAACATAAAAACTTGGTGGTGTGGTGGAAAAGAATGCATTTATTTGGTTACTGTCTCTTGTTTGAAACATGACGGAGGCCTTTTTTTTTTTTTTCTTCTTCTAATTAAAAGGCCACGCTAGTAAAGACTTCCAGACAAGCATATTCAAATAGCCCATTGTCAAGCAAACATCTCGTGTTCATTGGATGGTTTATGGTGATAGAAACACTGCTTTCTTTTACAATTTTATTAAGAAACGTGCTAATCGGAACCGTATTGCCTCTATTTGCAGAAGTGATGGGTCTATTACATCTGTAGAAAATGAGATAAAACATGAAGCTGTGGGTTACTTTCAGAGTCTTCTTGGCAGTGATTTCGCTCTTCCTTCCTTTGAAGTCAATCTTGCTGACCTTGTGACAAATCCTATTTCTACTGAAGCGGTTACTGCGATAATAAGGGAGGTTTCTGGTGATGAATTCTGCAAAGTTTGTTTCAGTTTGAAGGCAAATAAGGCTCTAGGCCCAGATGGTTTTAATGCCTTTTTCTTTCAGAAAGCTTGGCCTATAATTGGTGATCAAATTATTCTGGCTATTCAGGAATTTTTTAATTCCACCCGGTTACTTCGTGAGCTAAACACCACCATAATTACCCTTGTGCTTAAAGTTCCTAATCCTTCTTCTATGGGGGATTTTCGGCCTATTTCTTGCTGCAACATCCTTTATAAAATCATCTCCAAATTATGGCTAATAGAATCAAAGTTGTTCTTCTTGACGTTATTAGTGATGCTCAATTTGCTTTTGTTGGAGGGCGGCGTATTGGGGATAATATTTTGCTTGTATATGAGCTTTTTCGAGGTTATCATATGAACAATGGTACTTCTAGGTGTGCAATCAAGGTGGATATCCGTAAAGCCTATGACACTTTGGATTATAATTTTCTGCTTGGAGTGCTTTCATCTTTTAATTTTCATCTAAGGTTTGTTCAATGGTGTTTGTACCATACTTGACCAATCCCGAAACTACTGAGCACCGGTCAACGTTATACCGTCAAAGACCCAGAAGAGTTTCCCTGCAACTAGGAGGCCAATCACAGCGCAACACGTGTCGACATCAGAAGCCAATCATAGCGCAACATGTGTCAACATCAGAAGCCAATCACAACACGACACGTGTCAATATCAAAATGAAACTAGAAACTCTCTTCTATAAATAGAGATCATTCTCCCACAATATTTTCTAATGTCATTTGTACTAAATCATTCACTAGTACTAACTAAAGGAGAGCTTGAACCTATGTACTTGTGTAAATCCTTCACAATTAATGAGAACTCCTCTACCCCGTGGATGTAGCCAATCTGGGTGAACCACGTACATCTTGTGTTTGCTTCCTTGTCCCTATCCATTTACATACTTATCCACGTTAGTGACCAGATCAATATAGTGAAGGTCACAAACTTAACATTTTCTGTTGTACCAAAGTCCTCACTGATTTTGTGCATCAACATTTGGCGCCGTCTGTGGGAACGACACTTATTCCCACTCTCTTCAGCTTTATCAAGCTGGTTTCTACCATTCGTACACTCTCTTTTGACCAGGCATCCCTCTCCAACATGGGGAGCGAAGGAAGCCACAACACACAGAATGACACCCTTCTTGCACCTAGTGTGAAGCAACGAAAGAAGGAAGGAAACAGGGTTGCTCTTCAAGCTAAAGTCGATGAGTTAGAAGCTCAAAACAACAAGATAGCAATAAAGAATGAGGTCCTCCAGGAGCAGTATGAGAAACTCTTTGAGACGTTCCACGAAACTATGCGTACTCAAACACGCGAGCTTGTTGCCCCTGTGGACATCAACCATCATCTGAGTGCCCCCAACACGGAGGGTCACCTTCCTTCGACATGGGTATCCCTGATGAGGAGCTAGCTAATCATCAAAACATTGATCAACATGAGACTTCTCTCAACCCAGCTGCTTCGACCTGAAGTAGGAGAAGTGGAGGAAGACACCTCCTTGTAGAAGGGTTGGAAGGATCGAAAGTCGTTTATCGTGACTGCCGAGACTTCTTAAAACAACGTTGAGAGAATCCCCTCCACATATGCTCGAAGATCAATGACCTAAGGGTTTCTGAAAGACTCGGTCCTCTCCCACGACCCAGGCTAGTTGCCAATCTAGGGAAAGAATGACATGTCCTAGAGGAACATGAAGGTACCGGGGACTCTGAGGTATTTCGACAGACATACCTTGAACGTTAGTACGCCGAGTCCAGGGAAAAATCACATGCTCTTGATCAAACCTTCCTACTTCCAAGAAGAGATGGAGATTTACGAAAGAAAACTCCAGTGGTACATGACTCCACTCATGACCCTCTTGTCCTATAGCTTCTTAAGGAAGTAAACAAGTTGAAGGCCGAACGACAAGCTGAGATACCTGATTGGAACCAACCTAGGCCTGACCCTCTTACAAGGAGGATCCTCGACACCCCCTTCAAGCAAAGACACAGCAGAAGCTTGGCTTGCAACTCTATACTGGAAAGGAGGACCCGATTGAACACCTTAACCTCTTTGAGTCCACCACGACATACCGAATGCACACCGACAAAGAGCGATGCCTTCTCTTCCCCTTCACCCTATCTGGCGGAGCTCTAAACTGGTATTACCGTCTTCCACCTGAGACGATAGACTTATTTGAGGAATTGAGGAAACTGTTTGTTTCTCAACACATTTTCCAGATCGATCGTTTGCATTCTGCAGATGACTTGTACATTATTCGTTAGAAGCCGGACGAGTCACTACGAGAGTATGCCGGTCGCTTCAGCCATAAGTATTCTCGCTGCGTTGAGGCAGATGACAAGACCGCCCTCAAGGCCTTCACGACAGGCCTACGTGATTGTTTCTTCAAGTACATGATTAATCCTCACTTGGAAGACTTACTCTAAGGTGATGGCACAGGCTTACAACCATGCCTTCGCCGAGGTAAGGACATATCAAGGGAAACCCCCCACAGCCACCCTTTATCAGCAAGTAGGGAGTGGAAGCCAGATTCAACCAAATGAGAAGACCTTGACCTTCCAAACGACATCGGTGCCTCCCCCTACCTTACTTAATACTTTGCCAAGTCAACAGACATATCAATCTCAGGGCAAAAGGAAAGATTTCCATCCTCACCAGTTTCATTTTAGTAAAAGGAGTAAGGGACACTAACGCGATAACCAAGGGTATCACTACGATAATCCCCGACCTCAGGCAGTCAACACAGTGGGTCAAGCACGTGTCAGGACAGCCCCTACCCCGAGGTATGAGGCCTACACACCTTTGAACGCCACATGCGTGGCCATTTACCCCAACATAGCACACCTGATACCGAAACTAAAGCCGAGGCACCCGGATTACAAGTCCACGAAGAACACGAGCACGTTTTGCTGCTACCACGAGTATAACGACCATGACGGCGAGAAGTGTATCACCCATCGTGATCATATTAAAGCTTTGACATGTGAAGGAAAAATTGATCAATTCCTCATTCACCCTCCAAGGGGTAACCGTAACCAACGCCAGGTGAATGTGATATATTCCATAAGTGGTGGCACACCCATATCTAAATCTTCCAACAGGGCCATGAAAAATAGTGAACGAGCTTTAAGGTCTGGCCACCAAGTGTTTCACGTGGAAGACATCAGGAGAGGCAGGCATCAAAAGCTTAACTGGGATCTAATATGTTTCTACCCTGAGGAAGAAGGAGGTATCATCTACCCTTACAACGACCCACTGATCGTGGAAGCTCACATAGCCAACTTTGAAGTACAACGAATCTTGGTAGACATGGGGGTTTCGGTCAATATCATGTTTGTCGAAGCTTTCAGGGCACTTAATGTAGCTGAACACTTGCTCGATCGCTCGATTTCCCCTCTAATAAGCTTCTCCTGTGATATCGTGCAACATTTGGGGAGCATACACTTACCTTTCACCATTGGTACATGCCCTTACACAACTACCATTACCACTAACTTCCTGGTGGTTGATTGCCCAACGACATACAATGTCATCTTGGGATGCACATGCATTAATGATCTCAAGGCCATGGTATCCATACATATGTTGTTGATGAAATTTCCAACCCCCTGTGGGAATGGTTACATCAGAGGAGATCAACTTAGTGCACGATCATGTTACAACACTTCGGTCAAGCACCAACACCTGCTTGTGCCCAAGGAAACCCTTTCTATACATGACCAAGTCATAAAGACCAGCCTAGACGAAGCCAACTTGGATCTTCACGGTGACAACAGTCAACCCGACGATCCTCGAGATGACTCTTTCACCCAGCAAGCACAACCCGCTGAAGAGTTGGAGAAGGTCTTTATCTTAAAAGATTATCCGGATCGCATGGTGAAGATTGACACCACCTTATCACCACCCATTCGGTTGACATTGATCTCTTTTTTGCAAGAAAACACTGAGGTCTTCGCCTGGTCATACAAGGACATGCCAGGCATCTCTCTCGATATCATTTATATCGCTTAAGTATTGACCCCAAGACCAAGCCAGTGAGACAGAAGCGAAGATCCTATGACTCTGAACGGTACGAGGCAATGAAGGCAGAAGTTGAAAAACTCAAAGGCATAGGCTTCGTCCGCGAAGTCAATTATCCAACGTGGGTAGTAAATGTTGTCCTTGTTAAGAAGAATCCGACCAAGGAAAGTCTCATGCTTCAAAAGGTCTTATGGAGAATGTGTGTCCATTACACCGACCTAAACAAAGGATGCCCGAAGGATAACTTTCCTCTTCCTCTTATAGACAGACTTATAGACTCTACAGCAGGGTGTGAACTCCTGAGCTTCATGGATGCTTACTCAGGATACAACCAAATCCTCATGAACCCTCCGGACCAAGAACACACAGCCTTCACTACTGACAGGGGACTATATTATTATAAAGTCATGCCCTTCGGCCTAAAGAATGCAGGAGCGACTTATCAGAGACTGGTCAATTCAATGTTCGCCGAATAGATTGGGAAGAGCATGGAAGTTTACGTTGATGGTATGCTAGTCAAGAGCAAACATGCTGACCAACACATCACCAACTTATCTAAAACTTTCACCATTCTGAAGAGGTATCGAATGAGGTTGAACCCCAACAAATGTGCCTTCGGCGTAGGCTCTAGCAAATTCTTAGGCTTCATGATAAGCCAGCGAGGCATTGAGGCTAATCTTGAGAAGATCAAAGCAATCTTCGACATGAAGAAATCGGTAACTTCAAAAGACATCCAAAGCCTTACTGGCAAGGTGGCAGCCTTAACTAGGTTCATCTCTAAGGCCACAGACAGATGTGCTCATTTCTTCAAAGCACTTAAGGGAAGTAAGAAGTACATTACATGGACTGATGAATGTGCTGAGGCATTCAAGAACCTCAAAGAGTACATGAGTAAAGCCCCTTTGCTCTCCAAACCTGAGGTTGGTGACATTCTCATTATCTATCTGTCGGTATCGGCTTCAGCAGCAAGTTCCGTTCTCATTCGAAAGGATGGTAATGTCGAATGGCCTGTCTACTATACTAGTAAGGCCTTACAAGATGCGGAGACACGATACTCCAACATTGAGAAATTGGCTCTAGCATTGGTCATGTCTGCTTGAAAACTTTGCCCTTACTTCCAAGCACACTCCATCATCGTGCTTACCAATCATCCTCTTCGACAGATACTCCAAAGTCCTGACACTTCTGGGCGAATGATTAAATGGGCGATAGTATTGGGTGAGTTTGACATCTCCTACCAACCAAAGCCAGCTGAGAAGGGCCAAGTAGTGGCAGACTTCATCGCCGACTTCACATATCCTATTGACATTGTTTCTACGCCTAAAGAAGTGGTTTCATTACCCTCGGAAGCTCAGAAAACAGAACCAACAGCCCCAGCATGGAGCCTATATGTTGATGGCTCGTCCAACCAATATGGTTATGGAGCAGGACTAGTCTTTTCGACCCCTGACAAAGTGGCAATGGAGTATGCTTTTCGTTTCAAATTCAAGGCATCGAACAATGAGGCCGAATATGAAGCCTTCCTAGCAGGCTTACGTTTGGCCAAACACCTTGAGGTTAAACGAATTGATATCTTCAGTGACTCCCAATTGGTGGTTAACCAGGTCACCAACAAATTTGACGCTAAGGATAGCTCCATGGCAGCATATCTGGCACAAACACAATTGTTGCTCAAGCACTTCCACTACCAGATCACCCAAATTCCTCGAGCGGCAAACAGTCATGTAGATGCAACTTACAACAAGGAGATAGTTGGATTACTCCGATTTATAGATTCCTTGCTCATGTCACCTTTCCAAATGACAAAGTCCAAGCTAAGCAGATTCGATACAAGGTTACCCGTTACTTGATCATTAATGACCAACTCTACAAGTGGGGTTTTAACCTACCATACCTACGATGCCTTACACCCACAAAGGCGGAAATTGTCATTCAGGAAATACATGAAGGAGTCTGCGGAGATCATGCTGGATCTCGATCCCTAGCACACAAGGATATTACTGGCTAACACTTCACCTAGATGCCATCAGAATATCTCGCTCATGTGATAAGTGTCAACGTTACGCAACTATTCCTCACTCCCCTCCCGAGCCGCTCACTCCTATGATCAGCCCTTGGCCCTTCGCCCAATGGGAACTTGATTTGATCGGCCTAATGCCTGCAGGCAAGGGCAAGGTTCGTTATGCAATCGTTGCAGTTGACTACTTCACAAAGTGGGTCGAAGTAGAACCCTTGGCAACCATTATTGAGGCAAAAATAGAAGACTTCGTATGGAAGAACATCCTTTGCAGATTCGGCATTCCCAATGTGATAGTCACTGACAACGGGCGACAGTTCGACAATAATAAGTTCAGGATGTTCTACTCTAAGTTCAACATCAACTTATGTTTTGCCTCCTCAGCTCATCCCCAGTCTAATGGACAAGTAGAAGCCATCAACAAAATAATCAAGCGAACTTTGAAAACTAGCTTGGACAAGGCTAAAGGTTGTTGGCCAGAATTTGTACCCCAAGTTCTTTGGTCATACCGCACTTCGTATCGGACATCAACAGGAGAAACCCTATTGTCACTCGCCTTTGGTACAGAGGCAGTTGTCCTAGTTGAGCTTGAGCAAGCAACGTTCCGAGTCCAGAACTATGTGCAAAGCGAAAATGACAAACAACTTTTCCGAGTCCAGAACTATGTGCAAAGCGAAAATGATAAACAACTTACCCTCAACTTAGATCTAGTCGAGCAATACATAAACCAGGATCACTTGACGAATGTCGCCTACAAGCAGCGCATCTCCAACTACTATGATTCAAGGGTCAAACCTCGTTCTTTCAAAGTAGGGGACTAGGTATTGAAGAAAAGATTACTCTGCGACAAAGTCCCGAGTGAAGGAACACTTAGTCCAAACTAGGATAGACCGTTTGAAGTTGTTAGCATCAGTTGCTTTGGCTCCTACAAGCTTAAAAGCTCCAATGGCAAGACCCTTGGCCATCCATGGATCGCTGATCACTTGAAGTATTATTACAAGTAAACTTACATTGTACAAGTGTTAAGCTTAGCCGTTCGGCATCCTATGTAACGAAGACTATTTGGCATGAATTCAATAAAGAGGTGATTTAGACAACTCGATCCTAATCTTCTTACATTCTTAGCAATGAAACACTCGGGTTCAAAGCTTCAACATGAATGCTTCCAACATGAAACAAAGTCTAAGTATATGTCAACAAGACTATACAAATAAACGAACAGCTTCACAATATATTCGTTCAGTCATACATTCTAACACATTCATACATAAGCCAACTGTGCTTTGAAAGGGTTCAACATATTTTGTGTCATTCGACACTTGTTACAATGTGCCTAGACACCTTGCCCTTATTCTCACCAACCAGGTGATGAAATGTACAACCCGTACTCTCCTTCATGCCACCAACCAGATGATGAAATGTACAACCCGTACTCTAATATCATTTGGCAACTTGCCACTCATGCCACCAACCAGGTGAAGAAGGAACTCATCTTCATGCCACCAACCAGGTGATGAAATGTACAACCTGTACTCTAATATCATTTGGCAACTTGCCACTCATGCCACCAACCAGGTGAAGAAGGAACTCATCTTCATGCCACCAACCAGGTGATGAAATGTACAACCCGTACTCTAATATCATTTGGCAACTTGCCATTCATGCCACCAACCAGGGGAAGAAGGAACTCATCCTTATGCCACCAACCAGGTGATGAAATGTGATGAAAGGTGATGAAGGAACTCACCTTTGTACCACCAACCAAGTGATGAAAGCAACTCACCATTCATTCCACCTACCAGAAGACGAGTGGTACAACTTGTACATGTGAACTCCTAGCATTCACAAATAATCAAAAACCCTCAAGCTTGACAACTCAACTAGGGGAGCACTTATGCCCAACAAGAGTTATAGTCACCAACAAAGTCTTATTGCAAGCCAACAACAACTTCAGTGCATGGCATACGAAGATCAAGCTATTCAGCCCTCTTGCATCTGCATCAAACATTTCCCCTCTGTAACAATGCAAACACTACATTTCTCAAAAGCTTCACACACTCTTGATCAAGACAATATGAAGCAAAACCAATTTATGGTGCCAACAAGAGCTTCATCAAAGGGGTTCCACCACAATTCTCAAAAGCTTCACACACTCTTGATCAAGACAGTGTGAAGCAAAACCAATTTATGGTGCCAACAAGAGCTTCATCAATAGAGGGCAACCACAATTCTCAAAAGCTTCACACACTCTTGATCAAGACAGTGAGAAGTAAAACCAATTTATGGTGCCAACAAGAGCTTAATCAATAGAGGGCAACCACAATTCTCAAAAGCTTTACACACTCTTGATCAAGACAGTGTGAAGCAAAACTAATTTATGGTGCCAACAAGAGCTTCATCAATGGAGGGCAACCACAATTCTCAAAAGCTTCACACACTCTTGATCAAGACAGTGCGAAGCAAAATCAGTTTATGGTGCCAACAAGAGCTTCATTAAAGGAGTTCAACCACAATTCTCAAAAGCTTCACACACTTTTGATCAAGACAGTGTGAAGCAAAACCAATTTATGGTGCCAACAAGAGCTTCATCAATGGAGGGCAACCACAATTCTCAAAAGCTTCACACACTTTTGATCAAGACAGTGTGAAGCAAAACCAATTTATGGTGCCAACAAGAGGTTTATCAATGGAGGGCAACCACAATTCTCAAAAGCTTCACACACTATTGATCAAGACAGTGTGAAGCAAAACCAATTTATGGTGCCAACAAGAGCTTCATCAAAGGAGTTCAACCATAATTCTCAAAAGCTTCACACACTCTTGATCAAGACAGTGTGAAGCAAAACCAATTTATGGTGCCAACAAGAGCTTCATCAATGGAGGGCAACCACAATTCTCAAAAGCTTCACACACTCTTGATCAAGACAGTGTGAAGCAAAACCAATTTATGGTGCCAACAAAAGCTTCATCAAAGGAGTTCAACCACAATTCTTAAAAGCTTCACACACTCTTGATCAAGACAGTGTTAAGCAAAACTAATTTATGGTGCCAACAAAAGCTTCATCAATAGAGGGCAACTATAATTCTCAGACCTTCGAAGCAAATTCAATTTATATGGTTCATCCAAACCTTTGACTACTACAAGGTGTGGCTTGCATCACAATCTCTTGCAAAACAGTGTGGAAGTAAAATTTGTATATGTTGTCTCTCCCACATTTTCAAATTTCTAGTTTCCAAAAAAAAAAAAAAAAATTGGGAAATTCAGAAAAGCTTCATCAATGGAGGACAACTACAAATTCTCAAAAACTTAACACTATCTTGATTAGGATAGTGTGAAGCAAAATCAATTCATGGTACCCAACAAAAGCTTCAATTCCAAAGCTTCACCTACAAAGTTTTAACTCCAAAGCTTCACCTACAAAGCTTCAACACAAAAGCTTTACCAACAAAAGCTTCATCAATGGAGGACAACTACAAATTCTCAAAAGCTTCACACTATCTTGATCAAGATAGTGTGAAGCAAAATCAATTCATGGTACCCAAGAAAAGCTTCAACTCCAAAGCTCCACCTACAAAAGCTTCAACAAAAAAGCTTCACCCACAAAAGCTTCAACATAAAAGCTTCAACTCCAAAGCTTCACCTACAAAAGCTTGACCCACAAAAGCTTGACCTACAAAAGCTTCACCCACAAAAGCTTCACCCACAAAAGCTTCACTCACAAAAGCTTGACCCACAAAAGCTTCACCCACAAAAGCTTGACCTACAAAAGCTTGACCCACAAAAGCTTGACCCATAAAAGCTTCACCTACAAAGCTTCAACACAAAAGCTTCACCTACAAAAGCTTCACCTACAAAAGCTTCACACTATCTTGATCAAGATAGTGTGAAGCAAAATCAATTCATGGTGCCCAACAAAGCTTCAACCTCAAAGCTTCACCTACAAAGCTTCAACACCAAAGCTTTAAAATATATATATATATATATTTTTTTTTTTCGGAAATTAGAAAATTCAAAAATTCGGAAATTCAAAAAAAAAAAAAATTGCCTAGACCTCATCTTCTTTGGGCCTAAAAACTTTCATAACAAATATATATGAAGAGGAGTTTTGGGCTACCACTTAGAATAAAAATGCCTTATTCGTTGATAGGAGCATATTTATGCGACTTAGTGAGCTTGTTCTTGTGCATTTATGTTGTGTTTTCTTAGTTAAATTAGTCTTTTAAGCTAGTTTCATGTATTTTCAGGTTCTAAGGACAAAGTATGCAAAAATGTGCATTTTGGAGTCTTTGGAGCAGTTTTGAGCATAAAATGGATATCACATGCTTGGAGCCAAATGGATGGACGAAATTGAAGATCAAAGGAGGCAAGAAATGAAGAAATGAACATGAAGAACAAAGAGTTCAGAATTGGAAGCCAAAGTTTCTAAAGTTGGAGGTTTCCATTCTTCACAGTTTCTATTCTTGGATTAGAAGTTTCCTAATCCTTTTTCACCTTGGTTCCAACCCTTGCCGCACCTTTCAAGCCTCTTCCCTCTTGGATTCTGATTTGTTAGGCCCTTTTCCTTGTGGATTTGGGTTCTACACATCCTTTTCAGAAACTAAGTGGGCCAAAACCCTTTTCTTTGTTGATTTAAATCCTAAACCTAATCTTTAGGCCCTAAGCCTTAAAATATGCTAAGTTTAAACCCTAATCTGATTTCCCTAGGGTTGTGCCGCACCTAATGTTCTATAAGCCTAAAAATCTGCATAAAACCCTAGTTTTTTTCTCCCTTAGATGGGCCAAGCCTTTTATCTCCAAAACCCTAACCTCTTCTCATCAGATTTGTGAAAACCCTAGCTTTGCCGTGCCTATATATATGTGTTTTAAAGCCTAAATTTGTCACCACCTCCCTCCCATTCAGAAATACATCCAGCCGTATCCTCTCCACCATTCTACACCATTCTACATCCCTTTCCACCACCATACATCTTTGCCGCAACCCCTATTCAACCTAAACCTATTTCTGACTCTTTCATACGTCCATAACCATCCATAGACTCTTGTGCCACAGCAAGGTGGGGAAGAAGAAGGCCCTTGGCGTTTCATGCTTGCAGATTGGAGCGTTTTAGGTGTACTTCGTTCTTGTTTTCAATGTTTATTTTGTTATTACTTTCTGATTTTGCTGTAATCATGAGTGGCTAAACCCCTAATTAGTTAGGGGGAAGTTTGAAGCCATGAACATGCTTGAGATATGAATTGATTTCGTCCAATTGTGATTTGTTAAGTTGTGATTGCAATTCAATTATCTATTTCATTCATAACTGATTCTTGTATGTTTATTGAGGGTGCATACTTAGTTTTCATACATGAATTAGATGCTAGAATATAAATGAGTTTCACCTAATCGTTACAAGTTTATATTCATTAGTAGTGAAGGTTGCTTATCACAATCGCGTTAATTGAATTCTTGGCAAACGTATCATGCATTCATAGTTACAATTGCCTCGTCAACACTTATGATTTTCATGAAATGTAATGATCTCTTATTGTATCTCTATTATGCATTCATGTAGGGGACTTTTAGAGAATGATTTGGGTTGTTGCATGCATTCATCCAATCCAATGAGTAAAGGAAAATCTGAGGGTTAATTTGTGCATCACGGTTAATCTGGGTTGTTGAGCATCATAATCTATGGAAAAGCAATTGGAAATCGATTCATGTTCAAGTGTGTCATGTGTGGAGAATGGACCTCTAACTAATCCATCCATCATCTTATTCATCAAATTTTGTTTTATAATCTGCCTAACTTTATAACTTGTTTGTTTGTTTCAAATTCGTCCAATTCAAAACCCCCCTTTTACTTTCTTGTTTCAAAGTGCTCAATTTAGGTTTTGTTTGTGTTTTTGAGTGTTTTGGTTCAAACCAAAACACTAAATTCGTCCAAAATTGTGTTAAGGTCAGAATCTGCCCAGATTGTGTTTTTAGGCAGTTTTGAGTGTTTTTAAGCTGTTTTGAGTATTTTGAACCTGTTTTGAGTCCCTTGAATCTATTCAAACGTTTTTAACTTTGTTTTTATGTTTTTGAGTCAGTTTAGAGGTTTTAGCAAGCCTTCCTAATCCCCGGTTTAAAACGATCCCTACTTGCATTTATACTACGATTTGACAACAAGATGGTTTAATTTGTGTGCTTAACTTTTATCACATCATTCGTCAACTCCCTCGACCGGAGACTTGGGGGACTCCTACCATATGCTACTGCACCTTGATACTCGGAAGTCTCACGACCACTCAGTGACTTGGATTTTTCAAGTCTCCAAATGAGAAGTTTTCCTCACTCGGGAAAAAGGGAGCGCTACCTCAACCTACATGCTTCACTCACAAAGCTTCAACATACAAGCTTCAACAAAAGGAAAAATTCAAAGAACTTAGTGAAGAAGGCTTTGGTGTATTTAACACAATACGTTGAAATGAAGCAAAGCTTGTTTATTGATATCTCCGATACGTTACAAATATGTACTTATACATGAATCAAAATAAACAAACAAGAGGGAGCCTTCACCAAGGTTGCTCAAGAGAAGTCTCAGCAGTTGGCAGAGCCCCAGAAAGAGGAGGCACCAAAGGATGATTATTCGAAGCCTTAGTACTAGGCAAAACCCCAGAAAGAGGAGGCACCGAAGGTTGATCATTTTGAGCTTCATTACGCGGTACAGCCCCAGAAGATGAAGGCAATAAATGCCTTTGGAACAAACCCACAAACCTCTGATGATCAAGTAAAATTTGACTATCAGATTCCTGCAACTGTTTGTAGCATAGTCATGTGCGAGCCTGTGCAACTGTTTATTCTCATGCTTGAGCCCTTTGATCTCCTATTTAAGACTTATCACTTCAGCCGCCAATGATTCAACTTGGCGGGTTCGAGCAAATAGGCGTTGGGCCATATTAGACACAGAACCTGCACACTGAACACTGAGAGCCAGAGAATCCTTAACAGCCAACTCATTAGACCGTTTGGAAAGTAGTATGTTATCTTTGGGAGTGAGAAGGTTCCTGGCCACCACCGCAGCGGTCATATCATTCTTCATCACAGAGTCCCCAACGGTAAGATGACCAGTAAGGGATAAGAAGGATGGGCGCCATATGTTGTGTTGAGAAGGCATGGCTGCCTCTTCACCAAAGTTCAAGTCAAAACGACGGTCAGATGGGCTAAACATTCTCAGAAATGATGAAGGAGAAATGAGGTGCAATAAATCTCTGAAGTAAGGGGAAAATTCCTACAAGCAATAACTCTCTGAATGAACTCCTTGCACACAATTGGTGCCCTTATAAAAGAAAGGGCAACAGGGCCGTTGGTTCAAAAATTAAAGAGGCACCACTCTCCGGATTTCGAAGAGGCACCACTCTCCGGATTTCGAAGAGGCACCACTTTCCACATGCAACATCAACTCCTCGGGTACCACATATAACTTTGCCAAAGATCTTTGACAAAGTTTAGACACATAAATTTAGAATGTCCAGCTACCCTACTATTACCCACAAGGGTAAAGGAATAGCACCACTGCTTGATAACTAGAAAGTCCCAATGTGTGTCAACCTCCGTGCTCTGTGGCAAGGCAGACTGGTAAAAATGCCCAACCTTTACTCACATTCGAGAAAACACTCCCAACAAGATTGGTTGCTCAAAAATCGAAGAGGAACCACTCTTCGAATCTCGAGAGCCATACTCCCAACAAGATTACTTTCTCAAAAATCGAAGAGGCACCGTTCTCCGAATCTCAAGAGCCAAACTTCCAACAGGATTGCTTTCTCAAAAATTGAAGAGGCACTGTTCTCTGAATCTCAAGAGCCAGATCCTCGACATGATTGCTTGTTCGAAAATCAAAGATGCACCGCTCTTCGAACTTCGAGAGCCAGATTTCCTTGGATAAAGCTTGTCTGCAATCTTCACACGTAACATCAGCTTTCTAGTTACCACAAACCATTTTTTCAAAACGCTCTGACAAAGTTAAAACATGTGAAACTTACAGCTCCCATTACATTGCTATGACCAAGAAGGGTAAATGAATAGCATTATTACTTGCTCAAAAATCGAAGAGACACCGCCTCTGAATCTCAAGAGCCAGACTCCCAACAGGATTACTTTCTCAAAAATTGAACAGGCACCACTCTCCGAATCTCAAGAGCCAAACTCCCAACAGGATTGCTTTCTCAAAAATCGAAGAGGCACCGCTCTCCGAATCTCGGGAGCTAGATCCTCGATAGGATTGCTTGTTCAAAAATCAAAGAGGCATCACTCTACGAACTTCGAGAGCTAGATTTCCTTGGATAAAGCTTGTCTGCAATCTTCACACGCAACATCAGTTTTCCAGATATCACATACCACTTTTTCAAAGTGCTCTGACAAAGTTAAAACACGTGAAGCTTGCAGCTCTCACTACATTGCTACGACCAAGAAGGGTAAAGGAATAGCATTACTACTTGTTGTTAGGGATACTCCTATATATGTCGACCTCCATCCTCCACGGACAGGCAGACCTGCAAAAATGCTCAACCCTTCCTCATATCTGAAAGGGCACTCCCAACGAAGCCTATTGAAATACTTAGCTTTCTTCCCCCCAATAATACCTATGCAAACTAGCCACACCTGAGCAAGAGTATCTCATATCATTAGGGTCAAAAGCAAGAGTATCCTATATCATGCTTTTTCCCTATCTTTTCCTTTGCCCTTGTTCTTACCTGCAAGACAAGGAGAAAGAGAGCAATCAGTCAGCACTTGGAATCAAGCTTCCAATCAGGAACTGACTGCCTGGAACCCCTTGCCTGATTACTTACCTGGCATTGCTCTTGAGTACTCATCTTCAACATCTTATGCTTCCAGAAAAGATACCACATCTGCCTGAGGAACAAATGGGGTAAGTGAGAAGGATACAAGGAAGCATGTGGAGACAAGCGCAACAGAACATATGCCGATTCATCTATTACTTCGTCAACAACAAAAGTATCCCATATCATTAAGGTCGAACGCACTCTTGATTTGATGGACTTGTTTTGACCCTCAAATTCTTGAGTCGGCCTTATACTCTGGAGGAAACCAGAAAACCCTCCAGCCCAGTTCAAGAATAAGCCTGTGGAAAGTTACTTCTTCAAAAGCAAAAGTATCTCATATTATCTCTTCTCCATTTGCTTCTCCTTATCCTTGCTGCTGTTTATGACACAAGGAGAAGGAGAATAATCAACCGGAAGCCGAAGTCGAACCTCCGATCCAGGTTGCTTGCTTGGAAGTTTGATTGCTTACATTGTATGTTACCTCTTTCGGTAAATCTCTTAGCTCGGTGACTTGGGGGACTCCTACTATAGGGTTTTGTATCGCACTTGACCAAGCTTGAAACTACAAGTAAGCTTTAAGTGAAATTGATACATTACCTTGTGCATCTTCATCGGTTAAAGATACCACCCCTGGATGAAGGAAAAGTACTTCCAGAGAAGATGCCACATTTACGTATGAGACAGATAAGGCAAGTGAAAATGATGCCACACTTCGGTACTTATAATTTTCGTGATTACTCAATGGCTTGGATCTTGCAAGTCCCCAACCGAGGAGCTTTCCTCACTCGGGAACTTAGGGGAGCACTGTTTGTACCATACTTGACCAATCCCGAAACTACTGAGCACCGGTCAACGTTATACCGTCAAGGACCCAGAAGAGTTTCCCTACAACCAGGAGGCCAATCACAGCGCGACACATGTCGACATCAGAAGCCAATCATAGCGCGACACGTGTCAACATCAGAAGCCAATCACAACACGACACATGTCAATGTCAGAATGAAACTAGAAACTCTCTTCTATAAATAGAGATCATTCTCTCACAATATTTCCTAATGTCATTTGTACTAAATCATTCACTAGTACTCACTAAAGGAGAGCTTGAACCTATGTACTTGTGTAAATCTTTCACAATTAATGAGAACTCCTCTACTCCGTGGACGTAGCCAATCTGGGTGAACCACGTACATCTTGTGTTTGCTTCCCTGTCCCTATCCATTTACATACTTATCCACGCTAGTGACTGGAGCAATATAGTGAAGGTCACAAACTTAACATTTTCTGTTGTACCAAAGTCCTCACTGATTTTGTGCATCAATAAATGGATTTGGTGTTGTATTTCTAGCCCTTATTTCCTTATGGCTATTAACAGTAAGTTAATCGGTTTTTTTCCCCAGGAAACGTGGTCTAAGGCAAGGAGATCCTCTCTCTCCTTACCTTTTCATTATTGCCATGGAGATTTTTTCCTTAATGATGCATGCTAGAGTCGCTGCTTCCCTTTGTTTTTGTTTTCACTGGAGATGTGACAAGGTTAGGCTTAGTCATATGGCCTTTGCTGATAATTTCCTTCTTTTTTGCCATGGTGACTCTTTATCTGCAAAGGTTATCAAATAGGCTTTGGATTATTTTTCTATCCTTTCTGGTTTATTTCCTAATCACTTTAAGAGTAACCTTTTATTTGCTGGGGTCAAAACCAGTGAGAAAATAAGAATTGTAGAGTGCTTTGGGTTTCAAGAGGGGTCTCTTCCTTTCAAGTATCTTAGAGTTCCTTTGATCACTTCGAAATTGAATTATGCAGATTGTGTGCCTTTACTTGAGAAAGTCGATAATCGTATTCGAAGTTAGGAGCATAAAACTTTATCTTTTGCAGGGCATTTACAATTGGTGATCTCAATTTTATGTAGCCTCTAAGTTTATTGGGCTTCTCACATTTTCCTCAAAAAAAAGATTACAAAAGACATCAAGCAAAAGTTTCGAAGGTTTCTTTGGTATGGTAAGGTATCAGGTTCTTATTTTGCTAAAGTTTCTTGGAAGGAGGTCTGTTGCCCTAAAGATGAAGGGGGTTTGGGGATTAAAAATCTACACTCTTGGAATTTATCTCTTATGGCTCGACATATTTAGATTTTGGTTTGTGTTGGGAAAAGGGAAATAGGTGGGAATTTGTGGTCTAAGTGGGTTAAAGCCTATTTTCTTGAGGACAAGAGTTTTTGGAGCCTCAATGTGCCTTCTATTTGCTCCTAGAATTGGAGAAAACTTTTGAAGCTTCATGAGCTAATTAAGCCTTTTATTCATGTCTCAGTCGGGGGTGGGTCTTCAACTTTTTTGTGGTATGATAATTGGCATCCTCATAGCTCTCTCTTAGATGTTTGGGGTATTGAGGTAGTGTTGGCTTCTGGTCTCCACTTAAATACTAAACTTTCTTCTATGATTATGGCCACTGAGTGGTGTTGGCCATTTACTACTAACCCGGCTTTCCGTTCCATTCAATCAGATTCCCATAGTATTGTGCCTTATTCTTAGAGTTTGGATTTCTCATTTTGGTCCCCTAGCAACATTGGTATTTTCTCTTCAGCTTCTGTGTGGAATTGTATTCGTTGTCTGGCTCCGAAAATTTCTTGAGATCATTTGGTGTGGCATAATGCTTCTATTCCACGTGCGAGTTTTGTGTTGCGGTTAGTCGTAAAAAATAAGCTAACTACACTTGATCGCATTGGTCAGTTTTCCTTTCAAGCCAATCTCAACTGTGTGCTTTGCAACTCTGACTTGGAATCTCATTCCCACCTCTTCTTTGATTGTCCCTTTACTGAAGGTCTTTGGTAGCATGTCTTGATGAGGTATGGGGTTCCTTGACTTCATCCTCCATGGCCTTATTTTGTGGATTATGTGGCAGCCCATTGGCGAGGGAAATCCCTTCCCGTGGTGGTTAAAAAGTTCTCTCTTGTAGTCACAGTCTATTGCATTTGGTGTGAATGGAATAACCGCATGTTCAACAATTGTAGGAAAACCCCTGCTGCTTTTCTTCAGTCAATCACTAATATGATTTGGTGTCGGCTGTGTACTTTGTAGGTTAAGCCCTCAACCATAAACATGACGATCCTCTATAATTGGAATGTTGCTGCTCATTAGGCTCTAGGCTTTCCTGTCGTCTTCCCTTGCATGGGTTAGTTTCTCTCTGTTTGTTTCTTGTTTTCTTTGGCCTTTGCCCTGTTAATATAAATCTTTATTTAACCAAAAAAAAAAAAAAACAAAGGCCAGCTGAAGACTCAAAGTATTGTTTTTCCAAGTATAATTAGAAAGCCTACTCTAATTAAAAAAAAAACTATTTAGATTATGTAAACTTAACTAATACATTTGCGTCTAAAAATGCAAGACGTGTATTATCTAATGTTTGCACATCTTTCTTCTTTTGATAAATTGTAATGATATTTGATGTATAAATACTTTTTTTTTCTTCATGTATTAGCAAATTCCTTTTTTTACATATCAATGTACAAAGAGTCGAAGGTTCGAGAATTCTAGGGCCCTACTTCGAAGGCTCGCTTAGGACCCTTAAATTCTCTAGACCAATCCTGCTAGGAGAAAGGAAAATCCTCACCTTATTACGTTTATTACAAAACAACATTTAAGTCATTGTTTTGATGTAAAAAAGGTGATTAAGGTAGGTAGGTAGGTAGGTAGCTAACTGGGTTCAATTGCAGGAAGACAACATCAACGTTTTCCAGTTCGACTAGCTTGGTTGGGAACAACACATTTGATGGCATTAGGGTTCAATATCCCACGTCTCTACACACAGGGCGACATTCCCACGTGTTCTTGCATTCCCTGCTACTTAAAACGCATTCGTCAAGTTTGTACTTCTTTGAGGTCACATCATCCAGGTCTGAATAGTCGTTGTAATTACAAAGATCGCTTTCTGTAATATCAGGAAGAAAAAAAAAATATAATAATACAATGGCAAAAATGTAAGAACCGTATAAGAGAGAGAGAGAGAGAGAGAGAGAGAGAGAGAGAGAGAGAGAGAGAAAGGGCATGAGGGTCTGCATGCACAGTGGAATGAAGAGAGAGGTGGAGGAATATGAGAAGAAGAGAAATGAGATGACTTAGCTAGGTTTTATACTAAGTTTACTTGCACTGGGAATTAATGCAAGAATCCACCACATAGGAAAGTATAGATTGACATTCACTTGTAAAGGTCTTTCATTAAATTTGGGAAGATCTTGCACATTCAATGTTGCCAAATTCATCAGATTTCATAAAATTTTATAGGCAATCATGCAAGTTGCGTCACGAATCAGCATAACACGACAAATATGTACTAAAAGTATACTTAACTTGACCATAGCGAGATTACAAAGGTATACATTATTTTTTGTCGCAACAACACCGCCAATGCAGCTAAGCCAAATATAGACCGGAGAAAATGTTAGGACGAAAGAGTTAAATTAAACATGGTAAATACCAAAAATATATATGACAATATTTGAGAATTTCTTGTATATTCATTAATCTCCGAAATGGAGTATATATAGGAGTTACAATTGGTATTACATAGCACTTTGTCAATGTTGGACAACAGACTACTATTTGCACTTTCACTAATATATAACTTGCAACACTCCTCTTCAAGTTGGAGCAAAAATGGCACGCACGCCCAACTTGTCAAGTTAGTTGAAAAACACACTATTAGACACAATCTTAGTAAGCACATTAGTGAGTTGATCTTCAGATCCCACAAACGAAAACATAATAATTCCAGCATCCAATTTTTCCTTGATGAAATGTCAATCAATCTCTACATGTTTTGTTCGATCATGTTGCACTGGATTATGAGCAATCTCAACAGCAGCCTTATTATCATAATAGAGTTTTATGGCACCCTTGGGTTTAAATCCAAGATCTCTCAACAATTTTTTCAACCATAACTCACATACACCATGAGACATACCACTGAACTCAGCTTCAGCACTTAACCTAGCCACCACTTTTAGTTTCTTGCTTCTTCAAGTAACTAGATTACCACCCACAAACGTAAAGTATCCAGATGTAGATTGCCGATCAGTGATAGAACCTGCCTAATCTGCATATGTTTACCCTTTGACATTCAAATGACCATTCTTGGAGACAACTAACCCTTTGCCAGGAGCCATCTTCGAGTACCTCAAAATACGGATTATTGTATCCATATGAGCTTCACTGGGCGAGTACATAAACTGACTTACCACACTAACTGCATAAGCAATCTTAGGGCAAGTGTGAGACAAATAAATTAATCTCCCCACAAGCTTCTGATACCGTTCCTTATGAGGAGGAACTTGATCCGGAAATAAGCCCAGACAATGATTCTGCTCAATCGAAGTATCAATAGGTTTGCAATCTAACATACTTGATTCAGCTAACAAAGCAAGAACATACTTTCATTGAGACAAAAAAAAAAAAAAAACCATGCTTGGGTCATGCAACCTCAATTCCCAGAAAATACTTCAATTCACCCAATTCTTTCATCTCAAATTCAGCAGCTAGATAGTTTTGAAGGCGTTGTATCTCCTTCTGATCATCACCAGTCACTATCATGTCATCAACATAAATAATCAATGCAGTTAACTTACCATTGTGTCGTTTTAGAAACAAAGTATGATCTAAATGACTCTGGAAATACCCAAACTTCTTCATTGAACTTGTAAATCTCTTAAACCACGCTCTAGGAGATTATTAAACCATACAAAGTCTTTCGCAATCTGCACACAACACCTTTTTTCAGGAGATATTTTGATATCAGGTGGGAGATCCATATAAACTTCCTCCTTGAGATCACCATGAAGGAAAACATTCTTAACATCAAACTGCAATAGGGACCAATCATGATTTGCTGCTAAGGACAAAAGAACACGCACATTATTAAGTTTGGCAACAAGAGCAAAAGTCTCTTGATATTCCACCCTATAGGTTTGAGTATAACCCTTAGAAACTAATCTGGCTTTGTACTTGTCAATAGAACCATCTGTTTTATGCTTAATAGTGATCATTCATCTACATCCAACAACTTTCTTCCCTTTTGGCAAAGGAACCAAATCCTAAGTGGAATTCTTTTCCAAAGTATCCATCTCAACATTCATGGCATTAACCCACTTAGAGTCAGACAAAGCATCCTGCAATTTTGTTAGAACTTGTTGATGCACAAAACCGGAGGTCTTGGAACAACGTAAATTCGACCGTGAATCTGCAAGTAATGTAAATAACACAAGATGTATCATGGTTCACCCCAAGTTTTGGGCTATGTCAACACTGATTATTGTATTTATGAGGGAGAGAGAACTTTGAATGAGAGTGATAGCTTTGAGGGGATGAGAGGGCTTAAGAAATGGCATCTCCTAATTGTGAGGGTGAAGAGTCCTTTTATAGAATAAAAGTTCCTCACTTATTACATATTTGCCCCTTCCTTTATTACATAATTACATTTAAGTCCCCCGAGTATGTATACGAGATCTAAATACGGAGGCTCTAAGTGTGGTATAAACAGTAGTCCCCCAAGTCTTCAGTCAAGAGAGTCTTTTGGCTGGAGACTTGAAATTCAGTCAATGTGTGGGCCGAAGTAACTAGATGTTGTCTTGAACTGATGCTCGATATGAGGCAGTGCTCAATCTGAAATGATGCTCAACTAGAAGTAGCACACGCTGCGAGGCTGCCTGTCTCGTGGCTTATGTTGCCTTAGTTGGCTCAACTTTGTGGCGTTTGAAGGTGAGGGAGTCCCTTTTATAAAATAAGGGCTCACTCCTCAATACATGAATGATGGGCTAGAGTTATGCTTGCGGCGAGACGGTTGCTCAGTTGGCGGTGATGCTTTCTAACAAAGGTGAGAGAGTCCCTTTTATAAAATAAGGGCTCGTTCTTTAGGACATGAATGATGTGCTAGAGTTATGCTTACTGCGAGGCGGTTGCTCAGCTGGCGGCGATGCTCTCTAACGAAGGTAAGGGAGTCCCTTTTATAAAATAAAGGCTCGCTCATCAGGACATGAATGATGAGCTAGAGTTATGCTTGCGGCGAGGCGGTTTCTCAGCTGGCGACGATGCTCTCTAACGAAGGTGAGGGAGTCATTTTTATAAAATAAGGGCTCGCTCCTCAGTACATGAAAAATGGTTTAGGAGTGATGCTCGTGGCGAGACGGTTGCTCAGCTGGCGGCGATGCTCTCTAACGAAGGTGAGGGAGTCCCTTTTATAAAATAAGGGCTCGCTCCTCAATACATAAGTGATGGGCTAAGTCCCCTAAGTATTTTTCATGAGTGCTCTCTAATGAAAGTGAGGGAGTCCTTTTTATAGAATAAGGGCTTGCTTCTCAGTACATAGATAATGGGCTAAGTCCCCCAAGTATTTTCATGAGGCCTAGTTGAGGCCCAATATATGGTACATAATGTAGTCCCCCAAGTCTTCGGTCAATAGAGTCTGTTGGCTGGAGACTTCAAATTGAATCCATGTATGGGTCGAAGTGGCGATTGTTTGGAGGCGGTATTTGTATACCCTGCACTGAAGCTTTGTAGGTGAAGCTTTGCAAGTGAAGTTTTGAAGCTAGAGCTCTGTAAATGAAGCTTTTGAAGCTATAGCTTTTGTAAACGAAGCTTTTGAAGCTAAGGCTCTGTAAATGAAGCTTTTGAAGCTAGAGCTGTGTAAATAAAGCCTCAAGAGCTCTGTAAATGAAGATTTTGAAGCTAAGGCTCTGTAAATGAAGCTTTTGAAGCTAGAGCTCTGTAAATGAAGCTTTTGAAGCTGATTGACATGAGTGATGCTCATGAATGTTTATGTTGATTGACATGAGTGATGCTCATGGATGTTGACATGAGTGATGCTCATGAATGTTGACATGAGTGATGCTCATGAATGTTTATGTATGATTGAATGAGTGATGTTCATGAATATTTATGTATGATTGACATGAGTAATGCTCATGTATAATTTTGAAGTACTGGGCGTACTTTTGATCACCTGGTTGGTGGTAATAGTGGCAGGTTGTCGAATAGTTTTGGAGTACTGTGCGTACTTTTGATCACCTGGTTGGTGGTAATAGCGGCAGGTTGCCGAATGATTGTGGAGTACTGGGCGTACTTTTGATCACCTGGTTGGTGGTAATAGCGGCAGGTTGTCAAATAATTATGGAGTACCGGGCGTACTTTTGATCACTTGGTTGGAGTTATTTTGGGCTTATGGGCCTTCGCCCTCTACACAACATTCCAGCTCATTTATTTTGGGCTTTGTCGTTTTTATTTTTATTTTTATTACCCTCTGATGGGGTGTATATAGATGTCTCTAAAAGATAAGAAATATAAATTACATCATTCTGGTGGGGTGTTTATTCCTTACTTTTATAGTGTCCATATGTGTATCCCTTTTGCTTTCTCTTTTCCATTTCCTGCATGTTCTCCTGTAAAACGTAACAGTTGCCTGGACAGCCTTGACACCACCAACTTACTTTTCTGCTTTTCTTGATCTCTGCACCTTTGTTGCTTTTGCCTTGCTTGAACCGACGAATATGACTCATTGGTGACAACTTGCACCTCTTTTGCTTTTGTCTTTCTCTTTTCTTTTTGTTTCTGCAGATGTCGTAGATGGCATCATTGTCAAGCAACACAGATACATTGGTGTGCTCCAGCAGAGAACGGGTTGAGAGAACGTTGTTGTAAGGCTCTATCATAGATGTGGAAACTTGGGGAGAAGGGTACATCGTGGATCCCAGCTTGGATTTCTTTGGTGTAGATCCATCATTGAGTTCACTAGGCTTGCAGGTCCACATACCACACCTTGTCCGCATTAAACATTCTGTAGTTCCACTTCCAGACGTGCAAAGTGCAGTTGCCGGAGTTAACGGTCGAGAGCTTGACGGTGTCGTCCCAGGAGAAGGTGAAGAAAGATTCAAGGTAGGAGGAAGCCATGGTTGCCTGCTTTGAGTGATCCTCATAAAATTGGAGAGGAAAAGTCACATAATGGTGTAATTCCCACTTGGGTTAGCATCATCCGAGAGCAGAGCCCCATACGGCGATTCTTGGTCATCCATCACAAGGTCATCCGTCCCCCTAAACACCGCGAGCAACCCAATCAAAACGACCCCAATCACACTCAAAACGATGACGTTGAGCCACACGTGAGTGAGGACCAGAGCCACCACCGTTACCAAGACAAGAAACCATCACGACCTGGTCCGGGACAGCAAACCCGAACACCTCGAGGGGCTGGTCACGCTAGAAGTAGAGTACGAGCCACGCGACGAAGACGATCAAGAAGATGATGATGGAGAACGGGTGGTAGAGGAGGCTGAGGAAGAGCACGATCAAGGCGATCAGGGCGTAGTTGGACCGGGAGTGGGTCAAGTTCTGGGCGAGTCGAGTCGCAGCGGGAGCAGAGGAAAGCGGAGTCGGAGGAGCGGAGGAGCGGATGAACCCTGGTCGCAATGCTCGCAAGCCCTGTAACTTTCTTCCTTTCTCGATTTCCTTTTGAGTTGTGATTTTCTTTGTGTTCTCAGTCTTTCATCTAATCTCCCATTTGCTTCTCTAGCTTCCACTCCCAGCTTCTCATCCATGTATGCTTGGTTCAATATGCTTCGTTGCAGTGGAGAAGTGGAGGTGTGGTGAGATTTATGGTTGCTAGCATACAAACAGAAACAAGAGCGCCTGGTGCTGCCATAAATGCCGTCGACACACGGTGGCTCTCCGCTTTGACGGACTCGTCTCATTTGAGCACTTTCCACACCAGGGAGCATTCCAGCCATTAATTTCAACCTCGAAATTCCAATGACATAAACCCCAACAAAGAAAACAAGTGTGGTTTTAGAGACGGTTCAACGTCCTTCTACAGAAGACATTTGGACAAGTGTTGATTTTTGGGATTTTTTATGAGCTTGAAGGTATAAGGCTTTTGGGATTTTTGCAGATTCACAATGGTGAGATGAAAAATTGAGAGAGAACCGACATAACTTTTCATGTCGTTTCCCACAGACGGCGCCAAATGTTGATGCACAAAACCGGAGGTCTTGGAACAACGTAAATTCGATCGTGAATCTGCAAGTAATGTAAATAACACAAGATGTATCGTGGTTCACCCCAAGGTTTGGGCTACGTCTACACTGATTATTGTATTTCTGTGGGAGAGAAAGCTTTGAATGAGAGTGAGAGCTTTAAGGGGATGAGAGGGCTTAAGAAATGGCCTCTCCTAATTGTGAGGGTGAGGAGTCCTTTTATAGAATAAGGGCTCCTCACTTATTACATATTTGCCCCTTCCTTTATTACATAATTACATTTAAGTCCCCCGAGTATTTATACGAGATTTAAATACGGAGGCCCTAAGTATGGTATAAACAGAATTGATACATTAGATAGCTGACATATGTAAGATGCATATGGTTTGGACAAACGATGAGTAGACGCATAATTGTTGATAGGATACTTGGCTTTGGCATGCATATCAGGTTCATATTGTACTTTAGGTTTTCCAAGATTAGCTCATGAAGGCAACTGATAAGTAGAAAAATCATCAGAATTTATCTTATGTATGTCACCATCTTGTACCAAACCGTTTGAAGAATCATCACTGGATGAACCATCGTTAGGCAACTCGTTAGATATACCAGCACCAGGCAACTCGCTGGGCACATCTGATCTGTCGTCAGTAGAAATAGTTTCGGGAATAACAGGTGACCGATCACTATCTGTAGCCGACTAATCAGTATCACGCAACATAATAGGTTCTGTTCCCAACTCTGCCTGCAGCACATCATCCATACCATCTCTTCGAATCTGCACTTCACTCCCCCTCTCCCCCTGAAGTGGAGAGGCGGAAGAGGGCTTCACAAAATACGAAACTTCCTCATGGAATGTGACATCCATGGTAATATAAGTTTTTTGAGTCGGAGGATGATAACACTTATAGCCTTTTTTATTGTTAGCATACCCAATAAAGACACATCGGAAAGCACATTCATCAAGTTTACTCCGCTGATGAGAGTAGACATGCACATACGCAATACACCCAAACACTTTCGGAGGAAGTTTGGATACAAAAACAGGAGAAACATGTTTTTGTAGCACATCCAGTAGTGTCTGAAAATCAAGAACCCTACTTGGAACACGATTTATCAAATACACAGCAGCCAAAACTGCATGTCCCCACAAATGATTAGGAACATATTTATCCAACATCAAGGAGTGAGCAACCTCTATTATTTAACGATTCTTCCGTTCGGATACACCATTTTGCAGGGGTGTAAACGGAGTAGTCGTCTGGTGAATAATATTCTGATCATGAAAAAAGCATGCGAAAGTGTGATACACATATTCTCCTTCGTTATCAGACCTGAAAACCTTAACTTTGGTCTGAAACTGAGTAGACACCATTACACAAAATTCTTAAAGAACTAAAGAGACATCACTCTTATTCTTCATCAAGAACACCTTAGTTAATCGAGTACAATCATCAATAAAAGTAACAAACCAACGAAATCCATTAGAAGTAACCTTTGTCGGACCCCACACATCAGAATGTATCAAATCAAATGGCAAAGTAGCTTTATAATCACTTATGGGAAAGGAAGCACGATGACTCTTAGCCATGACACATGTTTCACACTTGAATTCTGAATCACTACAAGTGCGAACAAAGAAGGAAATAGATGCTTCATATAACTGAATGATGAATGTCCCAAACGTCGATGCCACAACCAAATTTGATGTCTATCATCCACTTTAGCACTTAGAACTTGATGATTATTTGAACCTGAAACAACAGTATCCTCTATAACCAAGATGTACAAACCCTCAATTTTTTTACCACGACCAATTATCTTCTGAGTTTGAATGTCTTGAAAATAATAATACATGGGGTAGAAGTGAGCAGAACAATATAAGGTATCAAGTAGTTTTCCTACAGACAAAAGATTGCACTTAACATCAGGAACAAATAAAGCATGGACCAATGATAAGGTCAGAGTAAGAGAGATAGTGCCTTCACCCTTCACAGGGGGATGTGCTCCATTTGCACAAGTAATATACGGATCACGAACATAGTCACATAACTCATCAAACACTCTAGGATCATCGGTCACATGATCAGTGGTCCCAATATCAATATCCATATATTTGTTCCACCAAGATGCATAACAACACTGATTATATTGAGCCATTTAGCTAAACCACGAACAATAAAGGCACAAAAGATATGCAATGGAATTAAAAAAAAATTACCATAACACTATAGCAGATCATTGTTCACAGGCACTGAACTATATGACTATTCATGGCATTGTAGAACGTCACTGTTCAATATATATATATATATATATATTTAAATGAAGGAAATCACGACAAAAGTGGGTACAAAATTAAAGCACATAGGTCACCAAAAGCGAACTACTCTGATGTCAAGTTAAATTAAACATGGTAAATACAAAAAATAGATATGACAATATTTGAGAATTTCTTGTTTAGTCTCTAAAGTGGAGTATATATAGGAGTTACAATTAGTATTACATATACGCTTCGTCAATGAGAGACAACATACTACTATTTACAATTTCACTAATATATAACTCGCAACAAAAAGAACCACAAGAAGAAAAAGAAGAGAGAAAGGAAAAGGAAGGTGAGGGTTGCTGCCGATCCATGGAGCTAAAGCCGTGGGTAGGCGGCTAGGTGCAAGTTTCTCTGGGTAAAAATGAAGTCTCTTGTGAGTACGCAGGGATGATCATCATCACAAACTAAAACTTTTTCTTCAAGTGTTATTTAATAATTTGGCATGCGCTTCATTCGTGTCCGAGGCTTTCCATCATTTCTGTTTTTAATAGGAAAAACATATTTTGTCTGTTAAGAAGATCAAGAGTAAACGATCACACAAATTACTATGAACCCTTTTCATTTTTTTGACATTGTGGATGGGAAATTCCAGCAGAGAATAGTTAATCAATAGTGAACCTATCAGATGTGACTAAGCCTGCCACGCGCTCGTTCCTTGCTGAACAAGCTTCTGCAAATCCCAAGTGTGAGTTATGGGCACTCAAGAACTGGCTCTGGACACCCAATCCAAATACATTTCTTTTAGTTGTGACCATAGTAAACTTTTGGGTGTCCGAAGAGATCCTTACTTTCTTAGGCCCTTCCTATCAAATCACCACTCTTTATAATTCTTCTGTACCAAGTTGCAAATAATGGTGTATTCGCTATGTGGCTGTTGGGGCTTTTGGGCCTCAGTCTTCCAAACAACAAGAATTGGTAACAAAAACCAATTGGATGATCTATTTGCTTCCTTTTTTTTTGGATAGAAAATACTAGAAAGATTATATTAATTTACGAAAAATTAATGAAAATGGCTTGAAAACTTTGAGTTTTAACGAAAAGGAAAAAATAAAGGGTAAAGTTAATAGTACTAGGATTGACTTTTTAGTGTAAAAATATGGTTTTTCGTTAAAGTTTCCTAAAATTTAATCTACCTAGAATTACTATATATTACATAAAATTATCATTTTCTAAAAAAAAAAAAAAAAAAATTCCTACGACAATTACACATCGTATGTATCAATTTATCTACATACAAATAAATAACATTTCTTGCAGCAAAAAATTTTGATATTTGTGCATCAAAGTTTTTTTGTTTTTTGGGGATTTTAATGAATTATTTTTCCTATCTGTGAACTATATTAACATATGACTATAAAGAATACCTTACAACTCTGTTTATTCTCATTAAATAAGTTTAAATTTCAAGGTGAATACAGTGGATAGACACAAATCATTCAATTATTTTACAAATAAATTTTAAAGATGGAAAAAGGGCAAGTGGGCATGCCAATTTGCCAAGTTGATGCTAAGATCCAAATCCAATCCAATACAAATAACCCCTTGTCTCCACCAATCATTTGTCCCCAATTTAGGGTAATGAACTAATGTCCCATGTTTATTTGCACAAAATTGCCCTTCATATCCATGTTAATTTGCTCCTCTACGATATTGTTGCAGCACATCATCCCAAGTTACGTATCATACACAAGGGCTATTTGGTCATTACATTTGGCCTTTTACTCCAAAGCTTTCTTCTTCCTCAAAGCTCTCACAACTGAAAAAGCTCAACTCAAAAAAATCAGAGCCTCCAATGGAGGGCTTCATCTGCGCGTTTTTAACCCTTCGCAATTAAGGTTATATTTTTCACTGAACCACTGCAGATCCATTTCTGCGGTTGATAAAATTAAAGGTGAGTTTTATTTATTTATTCTTTCAGAAGTACGAATTTGAAAAGCAAAAATGAAATTTTTATTTGAGCGCAATAAAAAAAAAAAAAAATTGGAACTTTGAATATTTTGCTCCAAATAATTGAAAGGGGATTGGATAAACTTAATGGGTTTTTATTATTTAGTAATATATGTACCTGTGGTCTGTGAGAATTCAAGAATTATTCTTTTTTATTGGAAATATTTGGGTTTAGTTCTTAATTTTTTTTATTGGAAGTATATTTGTGTTTAGTTCTTAATCTGTGTTTAGTTCTCTGTTATCATTACCACAATCAGGGGTTTGTTAATTTGATATATTGAATGCTTAATGTTAAGTAAATCCTGAGTTGTTTGGTTAATTGAGGTTCTTTGTAGCTGCAATAATCTTGTTTCTTATCGTTGGGTTTGATTTAATTTCCAGTAATTATTATCTGTTAAGTATCTAATTAGGGATTATTTGTTAAATATGTTGGATGCTGAAAAATTAAGTAGATTGTGGTCAATTGGTGAGATAGATCATTGCATAAAATTGTATACAATACGCCAGTTTATGTACATTATGTTGATTTTGTTTAGATTATGTGAACTGAATATCTAAGAAAATCTCAATCTTCAGTTAAAAACGACTCCGAAAATTTGCTCTTTCGATTGCTTAAAGCATGAGCATTGTTCGCTCACATGGACAAAGCTTTACAGACCAAGCCCTGCAGATTTGGTGATCGAAAAAACAGTGATGTTGTTATATGTTTGAAGAATAGAGAAGGAACACCGAAACGGTTCTGTTCCCACTCCTTGGTTCTGATAAATAGGAGCAAGTACTTCGCCAACCGGCTATCTCACCCGAGCTCTAGTGATTGCATTAATATACATTGCTCAGAGGTTAACTATGATCACCATGTCAACCTGTTGAAGCTGCTTTATCTTCCAGCAGACTCAATTTTGGACTCGTTCGACTCTGTTAAATCTGCACTTGGTATTCTTCAGGTAGCAGTTGCCTTCCAGTGCGAAGAGATTGCGCGGTGCTGCATCCAGTACTTGGAAGCTGTTCCTTGGGAGGACAAAGAAGAGGAACTTATTCTAAAAGCAGTTTCAAAATTGGGTTCAATAGCAATGCCGATATTAGCCAGGATCCAACCTGTTGATTTAGCTGCCACCAAAAACGTTTTTGTATCAGCAGTTCGCGTTGCCACATCCATTTCTGGACCATGTCCTCCATTCGGTAACGAGCTTAAAACTTCCGCGCAAGAACAAGTTGAATTCATGCTAGGTGATGATGAGGATGCACCGTTGGTCACAGCTGACGATGAAGTAAAATCAGTGTTGAGAATGGGTCTATTGCAGATTTATTCGACGTTTGAAAAGGAGTTGTCTGCCCTACTTTTGGAGCCCGACCTTGTATCTGACAGGGCAGAGGAGAAAATATTGCATAGTTTATCTGATCTCGAGTGGATGTGTAACATACTCGGGAAGATGGATTTGATGAAGGATTTCGTATCCAACTGGGCTGAAAGCTCGAGCAACGTTTTAGGAGTAGTCGAGGATAAAAAACTTGATTCTTTTATGTGGGGTTTGAAAATTAAGCTAATAGAAGTAACTGCTAAAGTCTTGGAAGCAGTTGGCTATGGCAATGTGATTCTTCCAACTCCAATCCGCGCCTCGTTACTAAAGACATGGCTGCCTTATATAAGGAAGATGAAGCCCCTCTTGGATTCAAAGGGTAGCGAGGGAACAGGTTTTCCATACAAGATGAGCGAAGACTTGTGCCAGAGCATTGAAGGGGCCATGGTGACGTTGGTGCTGGCATTGCCTTCGAATGATCAAGCGGACATTCTGGCGGACTGGATGGGAGCCGAGCAGGTCAGGTATCCAGACTTGAGCGAGGCGTTTGAGGTGTGGTGTTTTAGAACCAAGTCTGCAAAGAGAAGATTAGTGGAGGGATTGGATGGGGCGGCTGGCAATGCAACTGTGAGCCTCTGAATTTTTTTTCGCTTTGGCCTCCTTACATGTAGTAAGATTAATATTCTGTCGAAATAGGAAGAAAGTTAATTGGTCTTTGATGTTATATTCTTGCATTTTGACATTATTAAGCTCCTTTGAAAGAATTGAGCTTTATATCAATATAGTTTCCAAATTCCAACCATTACAATTTATTCTCCCCCACAACAACACGAGTAGACCTGTAAACGGGTCGGGTTTATTGGGTTTGGGTCGGGTTGAACCCGACCCGTTAAGTTAACGGGTCACCTGAACCCAACCCGTTAAGCTAACGGGTCATCCGAACCCGACCCGTTTCACCCGTTAACAATTATTATTATTTTTTTTTGCATAAAATTTATTTTTTGTTATTAAGACTTTACTAAAATTACTAAAATATCCTCAACTAACGGGTGCTAACGGGTCCTAACGGGTCTAACGGGTTGATCCAAAGTGACCCGTTATTTAATGGGTTGTTAACGGGTTCACCCGTTAACGACCCGACCCGTTAAGCATTCACTCAAACACAAATATTAACGGGTTGGGTCGGATCGGGTTAACGGGTTGGGTCCAAAATGCCAGGCCTAAACACGAGTAAATGTTATGTTCCCATTTGTGGTTTTTAGAAAATGCTTCTATTTGAACTTAGGGTAAATGATGCACAACATTTACAACGTCTCAGACTATGAACCAGTTCCACAAGCGTCAACCTAAGAAAAATAGGTTTTATAAATTCTTCAGATTTTCCATTTTTGGCTTTCCGTTGCATTAATAAACATATTGGTATGTTTGTTTACTTAAAACTCATAAAGGACTACAAGGGGAGCGAGACAAGTATGAATGTAATGGCGAGTTCTCTATATATTGACCTTTTGATTTGATCTAATAAAAAAAATATCACGTGTTTCTTGTTTTTATAAAAATTCTAAAGAAATTAATGAAATTTCTATTATTTTCTAAAATAATAAAGCATGTATTAAAATATAATTGGACATAATTAAAAGGTAAGTATTATCCATAAATCTAATTCAAGGTTTGTTACGTAGTGTGGTGTGGAGGCTAATCTCCAATAAAAAAGTGTGGAGGCTAACCATCACAAACATCCAATTGTTTTCTTTTATATTTTTAATCTCCAACGAAAAAAATTTAAAAAACAATTCCTCCAAGGCATATTTGAAAACACACTTGGGGTTTATAAATTTTTTCTTTTTGACAAGAAACGATATAGTGGCATTTCATTTAACTTCATAAACAATTACAAGGTCTGACTGAGATGAAATATAGTTTGGTAGAGCTCTTGGCACCGACTCCATCACCCACCGTTAAATATATTCATCATCAATCATACTCCTTTGCTCCAATTCCATGTTTCTAATTTCCTAAATAAAATGTTAAATCAACAACGAGCTGGTGGTTCAGTAATAAAAGACGGATTACGAGATTTTCTTCAAACTATAAACTAGATGTCTTGGGTTTGAAATCCGTTGTTGGTCTGGAAGCCAGACTTATGGTCAAGAGAGGCTGAAATGTCTATGTGAATCCTTCATTCGTAGAAAAATCAGATGATACGCTTCGGCGATAAAGGGTAGATAACCGTGATTTATTAGAAATTATTTCTCTTTTTAAAGAAAAGGAAATAGAATATTAAATCCAAAAAAAAAAAAAAAAAAAAACCACGCCAAGTCGGCAGCCCCAAAAATCCCACGAATCTCAAACTGTCCTGCAACGCAACTTCCCCAAATCCACCAAAATATCGTCTCATTTTCTTTTCGTTTTCGACGTCGGTGATGATGAGCAGCTGTTCCTTATTAACACTCCCATCATCGTCGTCGTCGTTAATCTTAATCTTCATCTCGTAGTCTCTTCCGATCAATTAATTTCGTTTCTTAATCCCAAAAAAATCAGCAAAAAAAAAAATGTACGTAACGGCGGTGCGACCGACGGATCTGAATCGGAACACGGAGTGGTTCACGTACCCCGGAGTCTGGACGACCTACATTCTGGTGGTGTTCTTCTCGTGGCTCACCGTCCTCTGCCTCTTCTCTTGCTCTCCTGGCATGGCCTGGACCGTCGTCCACCTCTCCCACTTTTTCGTATTCTCTCTCCCCAATCTTGTTTCCTTATTTATTTGTTTTTAGGTTAAGCTTAATCTTCTTATTTTTTTTCCTGTTCGATTTGGTTTGATATGGTGGCGGATTAGGTTAATTACTTTGCTTGTGATTGTGAATCTGAGTTGATGAATCGTTTAGGGTTGTTGTGATTGATGAAGAACGCATTAGCATGAATCAATCCTACTTGAATGTGATCTTATGTTACATTGAATCGAATTGTAGAAATTTCTAAACACTAGACAGGATGTAGAAATTTCTAATCGATTAGCTGAAATTTCGAGGAATCCCGAAATTTTTATCTTCAGTTCATATAGGTCTATGTTGTTTGTGTAATCATTTTAATTTGCACGAAGGCGGAGGAGAAGAAACTACTCTCTTGTTCAGTTCTGTAGTAGAGATGGGGTAGAAAGTAGAATCGGTGAACAAGTCTCTGTTCAGTTATAAGCTCTCAAAAAATTCAGAATCGGTACGCAGTGTGGAGGGAGAGTGAAAGAGATATTGTATTGAATTAGTTCATAGACGGTGATGCATTTTGGCATGTGTCTGTTGCTGTGGTTTAACTCCAGGAAATAAGATTGAGTTTTAAGGGATCGGTATGTGGATGCTGAAGTGCAGCAGATTTTGCTAAGCATTGGGTACAGTGGGATGAACAACTTTTATCTGAGGAATATAGTCAGAGGGTTTCCACGTTATGTTATTGTAATTTGGAATAGTAAACTTCATACTGATAAATGAAAGATTCATTCGGTTCTCACTACCCAATTAATTGAGTTGATTTGAAGCCTCTTCGAATTTGTTGCCGCTGATTTTATGTAATAAGTATCTGTTATGCGTCTTCCTGGGAAAAGTAAAACGTTTTCTGATTGTCTTCAGGTTACTTATCACTTTTTTCACTGGAAGAAGGGAACACCATTTGCAGATGACCAGGGTATTTACAACGCACTGACGTGGTGGGAGCAAATAGACAATGGCAACCAGCTCACTCGAAACAGAAAGTTTCTAACTGTCGTGCCTGTTGTGTTGTAAGTACTTCAAGTTTTTCTTTATAAGCCTCCAGATCGCTTTTTGGATAAATTATAGAATTTTGCCAATAGTTCTCACTCCTCGCACATAAACACCCTTTACTACCAAGTGAAAATGAGTAAACTAGACTAGAACTCGAAGTGCTCACTTAAGGGACTTAAATTGAGGGACAACGGAAGGACATTGTAATTAGGGCTGCATTCACTTCAATGTATTATTGATTACAACAGTCGTTTCCAGACCAACAATTAAATATAGTGTCCCTCAATTTAAGTCTCGTAGGTGAGTGCTTCTGTATATAGTCATCCATTAAGTTTGATTCAACATTGCTGTTATACAGAAGTTGCATTTTTCTGGTTAGATTTAATTTGATCTTATGAATTATAGAAATGCTTTTGTTAGATCAGAAAGATGCTGATGCGATATACAACTTTCTTTCTCACATGTGCTGCTACTGTATCGAATAATCCTACCTCGGTTAGACATCTGTTTCACTTATGCATCCATCATCTTTTATTTGGCAGGTACTTGATAGCCTCTCACACGACGGACTATCAAAATCCAATGCTCATCTTTAACACACTAGCAGTTTTTGTATTGGTAGTTGCAAAGTTCCCAAACATGCACAAGGTTCGTATATTCGGAATCAATGCTGATCACTGATATCTCTAAGAGATCAAGCATGACTGTAGTTCTCTTGGTCTAATCGTATTGGCATTCGGACATAACGGTAAAGTCCCTGTTGAAATGTTGAAACTGGAAAGAGTGTATTATTTTTTTTGAAGGAAGTGAATTTTCTTACCCCTCCACTGCTCTCTGTTACGTTCATTCATACCAGACGGATAGAAAAGCACTATCATTGCTGAGTTTCAGATTTCAGTGCACTTATTTATTTCCGGATACCCCGTATTTATACTCTCCCAAAATCCTTGGGTGTATTTTTACTAATTATGGCCGGTTCCGGTCCCCGGTGACGAATAATACTGTAGAAACATAATTGAAGATGGACCTTAGACCTGTCTCCATCTTGGTTCAGTTTTCTTTCTTCGTCTGTAAGGTGCTATTGGGTGGATGGACTCAATTTGTTTGGGCAGATTGGGATTATTGAGATGAAATTTCACGACCCTTGTTTTTTTCTTGCATTTCAAAAGAGAATTTGAAATTGACATCTCATATTTTAAATATAAAGTAGCCATCAGATGTGTGACAACATCAATAGTTCAAATTTAACTCATAAAATCTCTCAATTTTGCCCTTTAACTCCTCAACAGTGTGATCGATGTGGTGGATTAGATAAGACCAAAATACATGACTGTCATACCCACGCTTTACCCCCTCTTTTATTAAATTATAATTCTCTACTAATTAATAAAATACTTATTGTTAACCAAAATCTTCTGAAATTACAAATTTAACCACCTAATTAATACAAAACATGAATAAGAAATATGGGGCAGAAATGTAAATTCACACAATCAAATTTTGCTTTTTTTTTTTTCAAAGCCTCACCTATATGTAATAATAATATATTTCTAAAAGGTCATACCCAGTGCACAAGGCTCCCACTTTACGCAGGGTCTGGGAGAGGTGAATGTCGGCTAGCCTTACCCCCATTTATGGAGAGGCTGCTCCCAAGTCTCGAACCCGAGACCTACCGCTCATGGGCGAAGGCACTTGCCATCGCACCAAGTGCGACCTCTATCACTCTATTCCCACATTCTCTATCACTCTATTCCTCTCTCCTATTTCAATAAAAAAAAAAAAAAAAAAAAAATTCTCACACACTTTGTGTGTGCCCATATGCTAGTAATTTATAACACGACGTGTTCTAATTAAGTTCTAACATGTCATTTGGTGAGCAGATTTGATGAACGTAATTTTTCCGTGTCCAATAATAACGGTGCTCATTTGATCATGCATGCATCTTTATCCTATGAGTTAGGTTAAGGGAATTATAGGTTTGAATGAATGTAAAGAGGGCAGGTAGATGTTTCACGCGTTGCCAAAAACAAAGGTTGCTTCTGTGGTTTTAACTCAAGAAAGGTAAGAGATAAAATTGGAACATCTTTTGTTTATTGAGAAAACCTAAACACAAAAACACAACACACAACACACAAGAATCCACCAACAACATTTGATCAATCAAATCCACTTTCCACTTTTTTTTCTAATTTTTTATTTTAATTTTAATTGATATTTTTGTGTAAATAGTTGGGATGGCCAATAGATTTTTCATTTGGTGGTGATTAACTTTAGGAAAATGGGTTTGTCACTTTCATTGTCAACTTGGACCAAAGTGATCTCTATCTAATCACCAGATTTTCTCTGCTGCGCATATGGACGGCCGGGATTTAAATTCGGATGCTTAGGAGAGCAAATCTGCTCTAATGACTATGGGCATGTTGGGATTCCCAAAAAAGCCCTTGGAGAAACCTAAGTTGGATTAACGTGTTATAAATAAGCCGTGAAAATTTAGCCGGAAAATGACCTCAACCATGTTAAGGGAGGGGTGGTATGGTACTTTCAATGTTTAAAATATCCAGGAAATAGTCAATTTAATTGAAATATTTGAAAAAAAAAATCAAGGATTGATATGGAAGAAGGGTGAAGTTTGCACTTCACCCTATGTTGCACGAGATATGGAAAATCAATGAATATTGATGATATTTACTAATTCACTACAGAAAGTTTGCCATAACTTATTGTAGATTTCGAACTTTGAATTTTTGTTTAAGAATTTTTTTTTCTAATTCGATTAAATCTGAATGAGTTGATATGCCTAACCCATTGCAAGAAACAACAACTATGATTGCAAATATCAACTCACTTCTTATATATGCGTCACCAGTACCATCTTGTTTTTCCATAATTTTTAATATATATCGATATTGATCTTTCCATAAATTTACATGTCAATATTTTTACATATATCGATATTTTAAGGGATGTGCTATCTACACATCCCATGTTAATTTTTGTCTGTTGATTTTCTTCAATTCCTCCGATCCGACGACCGAAAACAAAAAAGGTGTGGGATAAGTAAAAAGAGGTGTGTGGATATTACACCCCTATTTTAAATACTGAATAGTAAATACATCTAACATTTGCTAGTTATTATACATTTACACATTTTTATATACTTTTTCTTCTTTTCATTTCTATTTATTTATAATCTTTAGAATGTATAAATTAAAAAACAAAACAACAAAAGAGGAAAATAGTGTGTGGGTTTCATTTGTTTTATATGCATACACACCACAAGTGGCTTACAGCAAGAAAGAATGTAAATTAAAAAATAAAAAAAATTTGAGAGTCCAGATCTAGATCAACTTAGTGGGGTGTATTATTCTTTCTTTAGCACACTTGCCAAGGGGAATGTTTGTGGGTCCCAACAAAGACAAAAAAAAAGTAGGGTTTGTCAGATCTTTCTCTCAAATCCTTCACTTGAGGAAAAAAAAAGAAAAGAAAGGGGTGTGGTGGCATGGAAGCAATGATATCATTCCAGGAAATGGGGCAATGTAAGGGAGTCTTCTGAACTGTTTGGATATGTGTATTTCGTCAGTAGGTGAGCTTTTGGTTAAAGTAGGAGTTTTAGTGGTTCTAATTAAAACATGGAGTGAAGCTAGAAGCTGCTTTTTTTAAAAGTTGTATATTACCGAGTCGTGTGGAACGCATCAGAGTTCTTACCTGGGTCTTCCGCTAGCAAGCTCTCCCCTCATATTCTTCATGGAGATCTTTGTGTAATGGCTTGAAGAATCTCTGTTTCTGAATAAAACCTTAAACTAAAATCCTGCTAAAACAACTATATTTACATATATATATATATATTTATATTTATATTGCATCCACTTCAGAACCTTACAAATTAAGTTGCAAAATCTACATATTATTTATTATACCAAGCCAACCAATTAGTGGCACATTACAGTGCAGAGGGCTGCCCATTGATTTTCTTGTAGTGATAGAACTGGAAGAAATTACATGAAATATTAAAAAGGGCACCTGGTTATACACAGTGCATGCCATATGCCTCTTTTTTTTTTCTACCCTAAAAAAAATCTGGGCTGGTCTTGATTGATACTATAGCTTCTATCTTCCTTGGCCTTTTTTCTCAAGAACACTGCTTGGCTTCTTACGTATACTTACATATAAAGAAGAATGGTGGACTCCTTACATATAAGAAGTCATTCTGAAGCCATATCTAAAATAAGCTTCAAAAACGCAGCAACATCTACTTCAAAGAAGTAAAGGAAATTCCAAGAAAAGAAGAGAAGGAAAATAGATGATAATTAAAGAAAACCCATGTATCCTATCTGTTAGTTAACTTATGAAGAAATCCAAACATTAAGTCACCCACCACCCAAGATTAATAAAGAGTTTAAAACCACAATTAAGAAAAACCCATTATGCAAATCTCTTCTTGTAATTACTAATTACCATGATCCTCCTCCTAGCATTCCAGTCCAATACCCAGCTGAATCTCCATGCTCCTTGTTCTCCTCATTAATCCCACCTCCTGAAGGAGCTTGCTTCAAATCTTCAAATGGAAACAAAAGCCTCCCACTGCTCTCTTGAACATGATGACCTTGAAGACTCCCATACCCACTTCCAAGCCCGTCAATTGAAAAATTAAGAGTTGGCTTGAAATCTTGCATGGGATTAATTAGTCCAGAGGGACTATTATATACAGTATTGCTGTTGTTGTTGGGGTCTGATGAGACTGGCATAGGCATGAAGGAGTTCAAACCCCTAGAAGTCAACCCAGTGAGAAGCTCCAAGGCTGAAAGGTGGGATGTTGTTGTAGTTGTAGTAGTAGAGGTTGGGGAAGAAGAAGAAATGTGGTTTTGCTGCTTGTTGGTGTTTTCGTTATTGATGTTGTTGTTTGGAAATTGTTGATGATGGTGATTAAGCAAGTGATCAGAGATAATAGTCCTGAAATCTTGATTAGTGGATGGGAAAGTGAGGTTCAGATCTTGGGATTGGTTAATTTTAGGGTTTTGGTGAATCAGATCAGGAAGCCTTTTGGATGCTGAGGAAGAAGAAGAATTGTTAGAAGTTGTTGATAGAGAATTGTTTAAGGATGAAGATCTCTTGTTCTTCCTTGAACCACCTCCAACTGGGATGTTTCTGAGGGACCCACCTTCAGTCCAGTACCTTCTGCAAGTCTTGCAGAAGTACCTTGGTTGTGTGAGGCTGTAGTTGTTGTAGTAGCAGAATTTGGTGTTGGTGGAGTTGCACCTTGGACAGTTTAGGGCTTGTTCCTTCTGAGGCCTTGCCTTCCTCTCTAAATTATTAGCTGCTGCAGGCTTAGGGCATGAGTTTGTCACTATCTCATCTATTGGTTTCACCACAATTCCCTAAAAAAGCCAATAGCAAAAAGAAGAAGATAAATTTCAGATCAAACAAAAGAAATAATATTTGATCAGTAGTAATACTGTGAAATTAGAGAAATGGCAGAAAGACAAGAAAAACAAAACAACTGAGGAGCTGCTTTTTTAAATTACACCTTTTGAAAATTGTATTAGCCAACAACAAAAGAGAGAAACAAAAACAACAGAAGAAAATTGGGCTCTTTTTTCCTTTATCACCTAAACAAAAGGTAAAGTGGAACACAATGTTGAAGAACTGATAAAAACTAAATCCAAAAACTGAGTGGGGACTTGCACTGAATACCATATCATATCAGTATCCTTACAGAAAGAAAAGAGGAACCAAAAGGCCATTAAATTCATTCATATATGTCTAAATTATTCATAGAATTAAAAAAAGGAAGCGGGAAAAAGATTTGATATGAAAAATGAAGAAAATCTGTCTACCTGTGGCCACTGAGCAGTATCCATGGCTGAAAACTTGAGTGCACAAAGAGGGAGAGCTATAGGAAGAAGAAAACTGTTTTCCTCAAAAGGAGAGAAAAAACCACTTTTCTTGAAACTGGTTACAAAAGCTGGAAAAGAAAAGATTGTTTTTGAGATGGTTTTGTTTGTGGCCGTTCCGTGTATGTATGGCCCTTGCTTTATGTGTGTTGGCTAGTGTACGTGAGAGAGAGAGAGAGAGAGAGAGAGGGAGAGAGAGAGAGGGTTGATTTGTATAAGGGAATTTTAAGGAAAAGTTTACGATAATATTTATTTTAACGAAAAATCATATTTTTATACTAAAAAATTAAATCTGGTATTATTCATTTTATCTTTTATTTTGTCCTTATTGTTAAAACTCAAAAATTTCAAACTATTTTCATTAGTTTTTCTTTTGTATAATCTAATATAATAGGTAATTTAGGTCGACAACTTTTTAAATTATATTTGTAAATTATATGATGGGTTACTAATAGAAAATAAACACATTAATTAATACTATTAAGTAATAATTTAATTATCAACAATCACATCATATAATTTACAAGTCTCTCTAGAATTATTATACTAATATTTTTTTCATTTTTTCAAAATATTTTATTCCTGACCTTCCGAGGGAGAATATTTTTCTGCAGATTTAGTAATTAAAAATGATGGTCTGGTGACAATATAAAATCAAACTTTGTGCCTTGTGGGTTTAAAGCTTTGGATGTACATAAATCTTTTGGTAGAGGGGCTTTTGCCCTTTTCTGACCAGAAAATACGGCTTGCTAGTCACATTTTCTCCGCAGTCCATTCAATCACCCTAACCCTAGCTTAAGTTCTATTTTTATTTGTAAGCTGTTTTCCGTTATAAAGATAAATAATGTTTGTTAGCTAGCATGCATGCACTGCACAGAGAAAGGAACCCTAATACCACATATAAATAATCCACATTTTTTTGTGTTCTTCGAAAGCTAAATGGGTCAACTTTTTTTTTTTTTTGCAAAATTAAGGCAATGGACTTGTCCAAGTTGATTTAGGGTTTTTCTGATGAATGCGACATATATAACTAAGCTAGTTAACTAGCTACCAGAGCTTATATAGATACTACATATGTCACTATAATTTGGGGGACAACCAGACTCCAATAATTTTTCTATATCATGATGTAAAAACCATTTATGCATGAAGCATCTAGAATCACTCACCATTCATTTCAAGGCTTGAATATGGTAATCCCTGTGGTAATGCTACTTGCCACATGGGGTCATAAATATTATAGTACCAATAATTTCTGTAGCACAATCAAGAGTCTAGGTTAATTTGCTAAGAGTTCATGAAATTAAAATGGGGAACAGCACCAACTGAAACATTTTTAATTTTTAGCCACGGGAAGTGGTCTAGTGAAATTACGGTAGAATTCCAAGTTAGGTATGCTCCTTGGTCGTGGGTTTGAGGCACTAAGCTAGCAAAAACAAGGGTGTTTCCCTAGTTGAAAGCCTTGAGGGGACATTGTGCCATTTGATTGTGGCCAGGCGTGGGCTGAAATGCCTTTAGCCTTTTTGGGTTACTGTGGATTAATTAGTCTTACCTTTCGGGGTGTGGGATACAAGATACCTCAGGCTTTGGGAAAAAAAAAAAAAAAGCTTTCATTTTTTAGTTAAACTAGACAGTTTCGAACTTTAGACTTAGCCTACTCGTACTCATCATTCTATCTGCCCTATCATTGAGTCAACCTCAATCAAATGACCCCCTTTAATAAGTGTCGAATAAAAAGTTAAACAATTTGAAGTCTGTGATTATTTTTCGGATCAAAATGCACCTATGTTTAGCGCTATATCCGAGTCTGTAAATATATGTTCAACTCTTCATTCAACCATTTGTATACAGGAACACAAATTCAACCATTTTTCTTACCCAAGCTATGTAGAATTATAGAGTTTAGCAACTCAGGTAAGAAACGTTTACGGCTCATATTAAAAGGGTGCATTCATGACCACTTAAAAGAGATTCTGATATATTTCAGCACATGACATTAATCATCTTATTCTTGTCACACATGAGGTCTTGCTAATTAAGGAACAAAGTAGCTCTGTGATAAATTTGAAGACGTTAATACTTCCACTTTATATAGATACCATTCCCAGTGCAGGGCATGGTCACACTCTCCCTAAAGACTTTAGAATTTTTTATTTTTGTTTCACCAAGGTTATTTCTTTAGATTTTTTATTTATATTTTCACAAACTTATGTTACTCTATAACTTTAATATTTCCTTTTTATATTGATACTAATTCACTTCAACGCTAGAGTAAAAGCCTTCTCTGATAGATTTGTAATAAATTTGATACCAAAATGGATTGTATTAAGCATAGAATGCAGGTATGAAAAGCGACTTGACTACATAACTACTGGTTTTGCATCTCCTCTTAAATGCCGACTTAACCAAAACCCATCTCTTTCCAAAAATGACTCTCTAACATTAGCTTTGAACATATTACATGCCAGCATTCACTAATAGCATTCACTTAATTTCCAATTTCTAGCTACGACATTAATTCAGGAGATGTATATAATTGAATCAATAAAGGAACAATATTTCAATGAAAGCCTACATCCAACTACTACAATTTCGGGTATTATGATGTTCTGGTCCTACATTTTGAGGTGAAATATGGTGTTGTAATTGAGTACATTAAGATTTCAAATAGATAAAACTCAATAAAAACATAATTTTTGTGAGCTGTTATATGTAATAGTCAACTTCTTTAAAATATGTCCCACGACTGTGATTCCACGTCAATATAAATATAAGTTTGTATAGCTATAGCCAGTGCTCTAAAAATCACTAGGCGGTAGTCGGACCAAGAGAGGTCTAGCGTGTAGGGGACTAGATGGGCCTGGGCGATTTTTTTTATTTATTGTAAGCAAATTTATTATATAACTTATAATAAGTTACAACAACTTAAAATATTAATACACCTTATACCTCTTTAAAATATTAATACACTATAATCATCAAATTTTATGGTCCAAGGTATTAGAGAATAGGGTCACACACCAAAAAATATACAACTTATATGTGGGAGTTTACATCTAATATCAACAAAACATTTTTTGATAAACTCAATAACTAGAAATAGGTGGTTAAGTTGAGAATATCAGTGATGTTGGTGGAGCATGCTGAGCCTATAAAAGTTTATTATGATATCTGTTGATGCACAAAATCAGGGAGGACTTTGGTACAATAGAAAATGTTAAGTTTGTGACATTCGCTAGATTGCTCCGGTCACTAGTGTGAATAAGTATGTAAATGGATAGGGACAGGGAAGCAAACACAAGATGTACGTAGTTCACCCATATTGGCTACATCCATGGAGTAGAGGAGTTCTCATTAATTGTGAAGGGTTTACACAAGTACATAGGTTCAAGCTCTCCTTTAGTGAGTACTAGTGAATGATTTAGTGCAAATGACATTAGGAAATATTGTGAGAGAATGATCTCTATTTATAGAAAAGAGTTTCTAGTTTAATTCTGACATTGACACGTATCGTGTTGTGATTGGCTTCTGATGTTGATATCTTTGATGGTATAACGTTGACCGGTGCTCAGTAGTTTCGGGATTGGTCAAGTATGGTACAAACAGTGCTCCCCTAAGTTCCCGAGTGAGGGAAGCTCATCGGTTGGGGACTTGCAAGATCCAAGCCATTGAGTAATCACGAAACTTCTAAGTATCGAAGTGTGGTATCATTTTCACTTGCCTTATATGTCTCATATGTAGATGTGGCATCTTCTCTGGAAGTACTTTTCCTTCATCCAGAGGTGGTATCTTTAACCGATGAAGATGCACAAGGTAATGTATCAATTTCACTTAAAGCTTACATGTAGTTTCGGGGTTGGTCAAGTGCGATACAAACCCTATAGTAGGAGTCCCCCAAGTCGCCGAGTTAGGAGATTTTCCGAATGAGATAACAGACAAGGTAAGCAATCAGACTTCTAAGCAAGCAATCTAGATTGGAGGTTCGACTTCGGCTTCCGGTTGATTGTTCTCCTTCTCCTTGTGTCGTAAACAACAACAAGGATAAAGAGAAGCAAATGGAGAAGGGATGATATGAGATACTTTTGCTTTTGAAGAAGTAACTTTCCACAGGCTTATTCTTGAATTAGGCTGAAGGGTTTTCTGGTTTCCTCCAAAGTATAATGTCAACTCAAGAATTTGAGGATCAAAACAAGTCCATCAAATCTAGAGTACGTTCGACCCTGATGATATGGGATACTTTTGCTGTTGACAAAGTAGTGGATGTATCGGCATGTGTTCTGTTACCCTTTTCTCCACATGCTTCCTTGTAACCTTCTCACTTGCCCTATTTGTTCCTCAGGCAGAAGTGGTATCTTCTCTGGAAGCATAAGATGTTGAAGATGAGTACTTGAGAGCAATGCCAGGTAAGTAATCAGGCAAGAGGTTCCAGTCAGTCAGTTCCTGACTGGAAGCTTGATTCCAAGTGTTGACCGATTGCTCTATTTCTCCTTGTCTTGTAGGTAAGAACAAGGCCAAAGGAAAAGACAGGGAAAAAACATGATATGGGATACTTTTGCTCTTAATCCTGATGATATGAGATACTCTTGCTCTGGTGTGGCTTGTTTGCAGAGGTATTATCGGGGGAAAAAGAAGCTGAGTATTTCGAGAGACTTTGCTGAGAGTGCCATCTCGGATGTGAAGAAAAGTTGAGCATTTTTTTTATTTACAGGTTTGCCTGGCTGTGAAGGATGGAGGTCGACATATATAGGAGTTTCCCTAACAACAAGTAGTAGTGCTATTCCTTTACCCTTCTTGGTCATAGCAATGTAGTGGGAGTTGCAAGCTTCACGTGTTTTAACTTTGTCAGAGCACTTTGAAAAAGTGGTTTGTGGTATCTGGAAAGCTAATGTTGCGTGTGAAGATTGCAGACAAGCTTTATCCAAGGAAATCTGGCTCTCGAAGTTCGGAGAGCGGTGCCTCTTCAGTTTTCGAACAAGCAATCCTGTCGGGGATCTGGCTCTCGAGATTCAGAGAACGGTGCCTTTTCGATTTTTGAGAAAGCAATCCTGTTGGGAGTCTGACTCTTGAGGTTCGGAGAGCAGTGTTTCTTCGATTTTTGAGAAAGTAATCTTATTGGGAGTCTGGCTTTCGAGATTTGGAAGGCGGTGCCTCTTCGATTTTTGAGCACATAATCATGTTGGGAGTCTGGCTCTCGAGATTCGAAGAACGGTGCCTCTTCGATTTTTGAGAAAGCAATCTTGTTGGGAGTCTGACTCTTGAGATTCGGAGAGCAGTGTCTTTTTGATTTTTGAGAAAGTAATCCTGTTGGGAGTTTGGCTCTCGAGATTCGAAGGGCGGCGCCTCTTTGATTTTTGAGCATGTAATCCTGTTGGGAGTCTGGCTCTCGAGATTCGGAGAGTGGTTCCTCTTCAATTTTTGAGCAAACAATCTTGTTGGGAGTGTTTTCTCGAATGTGAGTAAAGGTTGGACTTTCTAGTTATCAAGCAGTGGTGTTGTTTCTTTACCCTTATGGGTAATAGTAAGGTAGCTGGACCTTCAAAATTTATGTGTCTAAACTTTATCAGAGATCTTTTGCAAAGTTAACTGTGGTACCCGAGGAACTGATGTTGCGTGTGGAAAGTGGTGCATTTTCGGAATCCGGAGAGTGGTGCCTTTTCGATTTTTGAACCAAAGATTCTATTGCCCTTTCTTTTATAAAGGCACCAATTGTGTGCAAGAAGTACATTCAGAGAGTTATTGCTTGTAGGAATTTTCCCCTTACTTCAGATATTTATTGCACCTCATTTCTCCTTCATCATTTCTGAGAATGTCTGGCCCATCCGACCGTCGTTTTGACTTGAACTTTGGTGAAGAGGCAACCATGCCTTCTCAAGACAACATATGGCGCCCATCCTTCTTATCCCATACTGGTATTCTTATCGTTGGGGACTCTGTGATGAAGAATGATATGACCGCTGCGGTGGTGGCTAGGAACCTTCTCACTCCCAAAGATAACAGACTACTTTCCAAACGGTCTGATGAGTTGGCTGTTAAGGATTCTTTGGCTCTCAATGTTCAGTATGCAGGTTCTGTGTCTAATATGGCCCAATGCCTATTTGCTCGAACCCGCCAAGTTGAATCATTGGCGGCTGAAGTGATAAGTCTCAAACAGGAGATCAAAGGGCTCAAGAATGAGAATAAATAGTTGCACAGGCTCGCACATGACTATGCTACAAACATGAAGAGGAAGTTTGACCAGCTGCAGGAATCTGATGGTCAGATTTTACTTGATCTTCAGAGGTTTGTGGCTTTGTTCCAAATGCGTTTATTGCCTTCGTCTTCTAGGGCTATACCGCGTAATGAAGCTCCAAATGATCAACCTTCAGTACCTCCTCATGCTGGGGTTCTGCCTAGTACTGAGACTCTGAATAATCATCCTCTGATGCCTCATCTTTCTGGGGCTCTGCCGACTGCTGAGACTTCTCCTGAGCAACATTTGTGAAGGCTCCATTTTGTTTGTTTATTTTGATTCATGTATATGTACATATTTGTAACTTATCGGAGATATCAATAAACAAGTTTTGCTTCATTTTAACGTATTGTGTTAAATACACTAAGACCTTCTTCACTAAATTCTTTGAATTTTTCCTTTTGTCGAAGCTTGTATGTTGAAGCTTTGTGAGTGAAGCATGTAGGTTGAGGTAGTGCTCCCTTAATTTCCCAAGTGAGGAAAACTTCTCGGTTGGAGACTTGAAAAAATCCAAGTCACTGAGTAGTCGTGAGACTTTCGAGTATCAAGGTGCAGTAGCATATGGTAGGAGTCCCCTAAGTCTCCGGTCGAGGGAGTTGACGAATAAGGTGTCTTGCTAGTAGCCAAGTTTCCAAAGTAACCAAACTTCACCATTTTCCTTTCTAAGTGGTAGCCCAAAACTCCTCATTCATATATATTTGTTATGAAAGTTGTTAGGCCCAAAGAAGAGGAGGCCTAGACAATTTTTTTTTTTTAATTTTCAAATTTTCGAATTTTCGAATTTTTGAATTTTTGAATTTTTGAATTTTTGAATTTTCGAATTTCCAAATATATATATATATTTTAAGCTTTATAGGTGAAGCTTTGTAGGTGAAGCTTTGAGGTTGAAGCTTTGTTGGGTACCATGAATTGATTTTAAATCACACTATTTTGATCAAGATAGTGTGAAGCTTTTGTGGTGGGTGAAGATTTTGTGGGGGAAGCTTTTGTGGTGAGGGAAGCTTTTGTGGGTGAAGCTTTTGTTGGTGAAGCTTTTATGGGTGAAGCTTTTGTTGGTGAAGCTTTTATGGGTGAAGCTTTTGTGGTGGGTGAAGCTTTTGTGGGCGAAGCTTTTGTAGGTGAAGCTTTTGTGATGGGTGAAGCTTTTGTGGTGGGGGAAGCTTTTATGGTGGGTGAAGCTCTTGTGGTGGGTGAAGCTTTTGTGGTGGGGGAAGCTTTTGTGGGTGAAGCTTTTATGGGTGAAGCTTTTGTAGGTGAAGCTATTGTGGGTGAAGCTTTTGTAGGTGGGTGAAGCTTTTATAGTTGAAGCTTTTGTTGGTGAAGATTTTGTTGGTGTAGCTTTTATGGGTGAAGCTTTTGTAGGTGAAGTTTTTGTGGTGGGGGAAGCTTTTATGGGTGAAGCTTTTGTAGGGGAAGCTTTGGAGTTGAAGCTTTGTAGGTGAAGCTTTGGAGTTGAAAATTTTGTTGGGTACCATGAATTGATTTTGCTTCACACTATCTTGATCAAGAGACAAACAGTTTCCTTAATTCCTCAAATGAGTCTACTAAGTGGAAGATGTTAATACCATTTTAGAGCTCCGCCAGAGAAGGTGGAGGGGAAAAGAAGACATTACTCTTCGTCGGTGTGCATCCGATATGCCATGGTGGACTTAAAGAGGTTGAGGTGTTCAATTGGGTCCTCCCTTCCAGTATAGAGTTGTAAACCAAGATTTTGTTTTGTCTTCGCTTGAAGGGGGTGTCGATGATCCTTCTTGTGAGAGGGCCATGCCTGGGTTGGTTCCAGTCAGGTATCTCGGGCTGACGTTCGGCCTTCAACTTGTTTACTTCCTCAAGGAGCTGTAGGACAAGGGGGTCCTGAGTGGAGTCATGTACCATTGGAATTTTCTTTCGTAAGTCTCCATCCTCTCTTGGAAGTAGGAAAGTTTGAGCAAGGGCGTGTGGTTTTTTCTTGGACTTGTCGTAATGACTTCTAGGGTGAGTCTGTTGGAATACCTCAGAGTTCCTCGTACCTTCATGTTCCTTTGGGACCTGTCGTTCCTTCCCTAGATTGGCAGCTAGCCTGGGTCGTGGGAGGGGACCGAGTCTTTCAGAAACCCTTGGGTCATTGATTTTCGAGCATATGTGGAGGGGATTCTCTCGACGTTGCTTTAGGAAGTCTCGGCAGTCACGATAAACAGCTTTCGATCCTTCCAACCCTTCTGCATGGAGGTGTCTTCCTCCACTTCTTTTACTTCGGGTTCAAGCATCTGGGTTGAGAGAAGTCTCATGTTGATCAATATTTTGATGATTATCTCGCCCCCATCAGGGATACCTATGTCGAAAGGAGGTGACCCTCCGTGTTAGTGGGCACCCAGATGATGGTTGATGTCCACAAGTGCAACGAGCTTGCGTGTTTGAGTACGCTTAGTTTCGTGGAGTGTCTCAAAGAGCTTCTTATACTGCTCATGGAGACCTCATTCTTCATTGCTATCTTGTTGTTATGAGCTTATAGCTCATCGACTTTAGCTTGAAGAGCAACCCTATTTCCTTCATTCTTTCGTTGCTTCGCACTAGGTGTAAGAGGGATGTCATTCTGTGTGCTGTGGCTTTCTTTGCTCCTCATGTTAGAGATGGATGCCTGGTCAAAAAGAGAGTGTACGAATGGTGGAAACTAGCTTGGCAAAGCTGAAGAAAGTGGGAATAAGTGTCATTCCCACAGACGGCACCAAATGTTGATGTACAAAATCAGTGAAGACTTTGGTACAACAGAAAATGTTAAGTTTGTGACCTTCGCTAGATTGCTCCGGTCACTAGTGTGAATAAGTATGTAAATGGATAGGGACAGGGAAGCAAACACAAGATGTACGTGGTTAATCCAGATTGGCTACGTCCACGAAGTAGAGGATTTCTCATTAATTGTGAAGGGTTTACACAAGTATATAGGTTCAAGCTCTCCTTTAGTGAGTACTAGTGAATGATTTAGTACAAATGACATTAGGAAATATTGTGAGAGAATGATCTCTATTTATAGAAGAGATTTTCTAGTTTAATTCTGACATTGACACGTGTTGTGTTGTGATTGGCTTCTGATGTTGACACGTTTCGCGCTATGATTGCCTTCTGATGTCGACACGTGTCACGCTATGATTGGCCTCCTAGTTGAAGGGAAACTCTTCTGGGTCCTTGATGGTATAACGTTGACTGATGCTCAGTAGTTTTGGGATTGGTCAAGTATGGTACAAACAATATCAGAGAAGATTATTCTTCTGACATGCCTGGGCTGGTTTACTGGGCTCGAATTTGCCTCCTTAATAGGCTTTATAAAAGTTGCTTTAGCTCCAACTTAAGGGTATTGAATGATTGGGCCGGGAAAAAGTTATGTAGGCTCTAGCATATGAATGACGATGAGGCTCTTGAAAAGTTGCATTAGTTCCGACATAATGAGTTGACCTGTTCCCGATGTTGAATTTGGTTACCATGTGGGGTCACTTGTGGGGGGACATGCTGGAGAATAGATTCTCACACCAAAGAAATACAAAATTAATATACAACTTATATGTTGGAGCTTCACTTCGAATATCACCAATGCCTTTTGTAATAAAACTTAAATCCTAGAAATAGATGGTTAAGTTGAGACAATATCGATGGTGTTGTTGGTGAATTATGCTAGGTGTAAAATTTTTTATCACAAGATTATATAATAATGACAAGGTTATGAAGATGTGAAAGAGAAAAGTCCACATAAAAGAAAAACTAAATAATTGACCACTATGCATATTGACAGTTGGTTTTATGGTGGAACCTCAACTTTTTCATGGTAACAATTAATGTAGGTTGCCCCATGTGTGAAGTACAATGACCCCATGCCACCAATTTGTGTTGTCCATGTTTTCGGCTTGAAAATGTACCATAAGTGAGAAAATGCATGAATTGTGAAAGCAAAAGTCCTACATCACAGAAAAACCAAACTTTGTGTTGATGCACAAAATCAGTGAGGACTTTTGTACAATAGAAAGTGTTAAGTTTGTGACATTCACTAGATTGCTCCGATCACTAGTGTGGATAAGTATGTAAATGGATAGGGATAGGGAAGCAAACACAAGATGTACGTGGTTCACTCAGATTGGCTACGTCCACGGAGTAGAGGAGTTATCAATTGTGAAGGGTTTACATAAGTACATAGGTTTAAGCTTTCCTTTAGTGAGTACTAGTGAATGATTTAGTACAAATGACATTAGAAAATATTATGAGAGAATGATCTCCTTTTATAGAAGAGAGTTTCTAGCTTTGTTTGACATTGACACGTGCCGTGTTGTGATTGGCTTCTGATGTTGACACATGTTGCGCTATGATTGGCTTTTGATGTCGACACGTGTCGCGCTGTGATTGGCCTCCTGGTTGGAGGGAAACTCTTCTGGGTCCTTGATGGTATAACGTTGACCGGTGTTCAGTAGTTTCGGGATTGGTCAAGTATGGTATAAACAGTGCTCCCCTAAGTTCTCGAGTGAGGGAAGCTCCTTGGTTGGGGACTTGCAAGATCCAAGCGGCTGAGTAATCAGGAAACTTCTAAGTATCGATATGTGGTATCGTCTTCACTTGCCTTATCTGTCTCATAGGTAGATGTGGCATATTCTCTGGAATACTTTTCCTCCATCCAGGGGTGGTATCTTTAACCAGTGGAGATGCACAAGGTAATGTATCAATTTGACTTGAAGCTTACTTGTAGTTTTAGGCTTGGTCAAGCGCGATACAAACCATGTAGTAGGAGTCCCCCAAGTCGCCGAGCTAGGAGATCTGCCGAAAAAGGTGACAGACAAGGTAAGCAATCAGAGCTCCAAGCAATCAGTCCCAGATTAGAAGTTTGATTTCGAGTTCCGGCTGATTGTTCTCATTCTCACTACCTTGCAAGCAGCATGAAGGATAAAGAGAAGAAAAAGGAGAAGAGATGATATGAGATACTTTTGCTTTTGAAGAAGTAACTTTCCACAGGCTTATTCTTGAATTGAGCTGAAGGGTTTTCTAGTTTCCTCCAGAGTATAAGGCCGACTCAAGAATTTGAGGGTCAAAACAGGTCCATCAAATCAAGAGTGCGTTCGACCTTGATGATATGAGATACTTTTGCTATTGACTAAGTAATAGATGAAACGACACGTGTTTTGTTATGCTTGTCTCCACATGCTTCCTTGTATCCTTCTCACTTGCCCTATTTGTTCCTCAGGTAGATGTGGTATATTTTCTGGAAGCATAAGATGTTGAAGATAAGTACTCGAGAGCAATGCCAGGTAAGTAATTAGGCAAGGGGTTCTAGGTAGTTAGTTCCTGCTTGATTCCAAGCACTGACTGATTGCTCTATTTCTCTCTGTCTTGCAGGTAAGAACAAGGCCAAAGGAAAAGACAGGGAAAAAGCATGATATGGGATGCTTTTGCTTTTAACCCTAATGATATGAGATACTCTGGCTCTGGTGTGTCTTGTTTACAGAGGTATTATCGGGGGGAAAATAAATTGAGTATTTCGAGAGACTCTGCTGAGAGTGCCCTCTCAGATGTGAAGAAAAGTTGAGTATATTTTTTTATTTGTAGGTTTGCCTGGTTGTGGTGGATGAAGGTCGACATATATAGAAATTGTCCTAACAGCGAGTAGTAATGTTGTTCCTTTACCCTTCTCGGTCATAGCAATGTAGTGGGAGCTGTAAGATTCACGTGTTTTAACTTTGTTAGAGCACTTTGAAAAAGTGGTTTGTGGTATCTGGAAAGTTGATGTTGCGTGTGAAGATTACAGATATGCTTTATCCAAGGAAATCTGGCTCTCGAAGTTCAGATAGCGATGCCTCTTCGATTTTCGAACAAGCAATCTTATCGGGGACCTGGTCTCGTGATTTAGAGAACGATGCCTCTTTATTTTTTAGAAAGCAATCTTGTTGGAAGTCTGGCTTTTGAGATTCGGAGAGCAGTGCCTCTTCAATTTGTTAGAAAGCAATCCTGTTGGGAGTCTGGCTCTCGAGATTCAGATAGTGGTGCCTCTTTGATTTTTGAGAAAACAATCTTGTTAGAAGTCTGGCTTTCGGGATTCAGAGACCGGTGCCTCTTTGATTTTTGAGAAAGCAATCATGTTGAGAGTCTGGCTCCTGAGATTCGGAGAGCGGTGCCTCTTTGATTTTTGAGAAAGCAATCATGTTGTGAGTATGGCTCTCGAGAGTCGAATAGCGGTGCCTCTTCGATTTTTGAGAAAGCAATCCTGGTAGGAGTTTGGCTCTCGAGATTCGGGGAGCGGTGCCTCTTCGATTTTTGAGCAAGTAATCCTGTTGAGAGTGTTTTCTCGATGTGAGTAAAGGTTGGGCATTTTTGCTAGTCTGCCTTGCCACGGTGCACGGAGGTTGACACACACAGGGACTTTCTAGTTATCAAGTAGTGGTGCTATTCCTTTTCCCTTGTGGGTAATGGTAGGGTAGCTGGACCTTCAAAATTTATGTGTCTAAACTTTGTCAGAGATCTTTGGCAAAGTTATCTGTGGTACCCGAGGAGTTGATGTTGTGTATAGGGATTGTCGACATATTTTACTCAGGAAAATCTGTTTCTCGAAATTCAGAGAGTGGTGCCTCTTCGATTTTTGAACCAACGGCCCTGTTGCTCTTTCTTTTATAGAGGCACCAAATGTGTACAAGAAGTACGTTCAAAGAGTTATTGCTTGCATGAATTTTCCCCTTATTGTTGTACTTTAGAGGTTTATTGCACCTCATTTCTCCTTCATCATTTATGAGAATGTTTGGCCTATCCGACCGTCGTTTTGACTTGAACTTTGGTCAAGAGGCAGCCATGCCTTCTCAAGACAACATATGGTACCCATCATTCTTATCCCTTACTGGTCCTCTTACCGTTAGGGACTTTGTGATGAAGAATGATATGACCGTTGCGGTGGTGGCCAGAAACCTTCTCACTCCTAAAGATAACAAACTATTTTCCAAATGGTTTGATGAGTTGGCTGTTAAGGATTCTCTGGCTTTCAGTGTTCAGTGTGCAGGTTTTGTGTCTAATATTGCCCAACGCCTATATGCTCGAACCCGCCAAGTTGAATCATTGGCGGCTGAAGTGATAAGTCTCAAACAGGAGGTCAGATTTTACTTGATCATCAGAGGTTTGTGGGTTTATTCTAAAGGCATTTATTGCCTTCATCTTTTGGGGTTGTACCGCGTAATGAACCTCCAAATGATCAACCTTTGGCCTCCTCATTCTGGGGTTCAGCCTAGTACTGAGGCTTCGAATAATCACCCTCCGATGCCTCCTCTTTCTGGGGCTCTACCGACTACTGAGACTTCTCCTGAGCAACCTTTGTGAAGGCTCCCTCTTGTTTCTTTATTTTGATTCATGTATATGTACATATTTGTAACTTATCGGAGATATCAATAAACAAGCTTTGCTTCATTTCAACGTATTGTGTTAAATACACCAAGGCCTTTTTCACTAAGTTCTTTGAATTTTTTCTTTTGTTGAAGCTTGTATGTTGAAGATTTGTGAGTGAAGCATGTACGTTGAGGTAGTGCTCTCTTAATTTTCCGAGGGAGGTAAACTTCTCGGTTGGAGACTTGAAAAATCCAAGTCACTGAGTGGTCGTGAGACTTCCGAGTATTAAGGTGCAGTAGCATATGGTAGGAGTCCCCTAAGTCTCCGGTCGAGGGAGTTGACAAATGAGGCATTTCCTTTCTAAGTGGTAGCCCAAAACTCCTCCTTCATATATATATATTTGTTATGAAAGTTGTTAGGCCCAAAGAAGAGGAGGCCTAGGCAATTTGTTTTTTTTCGAATTTTTGAATTTTTAAAATTTTGAATTTCCGAATATATATTTAAGCTTTGTAGGTGAAGCTTTGGTGTTGAAGCTTTGTAGGTGAATCTTTGAGGTTGACGCTTGGTTGGGTACCATGAATTGATTTTGCTTCACACTATCTTGATCAAGATAGTGTGAAGCTTTTGTAAGTGAAGCTTTTGTGGTGAAGCTTTGTAGGTGAAGCTTTTGTTGTGGGTGAAGCTTTTGTTGGTGTAGCTTTTATGGGTGAAGATTTTGTAGGTGAATCCTTTGTAGGTGAAGCTTTTGTGGTGGGTGAAGCTTTTGTTGGTGAAGCTTTTATAGGTGAAGCTTTTATAGGTGAAGCTTTTGTGGTGGGTGAAGCTTTTGTTGGTGAAGCTTTTATGGGTGAAGCTTTTGTGCGTGAATCCTTTGTAGGTGAAGCTTTTGTGGTGGGTGAATCTTTTGTTGGTGAAGTTTTTATGGGTGAAGCTTTTGTGGGTGAATCCTTTGTAGGTGAAGCTTTTGTGGTTGGTGAAGCTTTTGTTGGTGAAGCTTTTGTGGGTGAAGCTTTTGTAGGTGAAGCTTTTGTGGTGGGTGAAGCTTTTGTTGGTGAAGCTTTTATAGGTGAAGCTTTTGTGGTGGGTGAAGCTTTTGTTGGTGAAGCTTTTATGGGTGAAGCTTTTGTGCGTGAATCCTTTGTAGGTGAAGCTTTTGTGGTGGGTGAATCTTTTGTTGGTGAAGTTTTTATGGGTGAAGCTTTTGTGGGTGAATCCTTTGTAGGTGAAGCTTTTGTGGTTGGTGAAGCTTTTGTTGGTGAAGCTTTTGTGGGTGAAGCTTTTGTAGGTGAAGCTTTTGTGGTGGGTGAAGCTTTTGTTGGTGAAGCTTTTATGGGTGAAGCTTTTGTGGGTGAATCCTTTGTAGGTGAATCTTTTGTGGTGGGTGAAGCTTTTGTTGGTGAAGCTTTTATGAGTGAAGCTTTTGTGGTGGGTGAAGCTTTTGTGGGTGAAGCTTTTGTTGGTGAAGCTTTTGTGTTGAAGCTTTTGTAGGTGAAGCTTTGAAGTTGAAGCTTTATAGGTGAAGCTTTGGAGTTGAAGCTTTCGTTGGGTACCATGAATTGATTTTGCTTCACACTATCTTGATCAAGATAGTGTGAAGCTTCTGAGAATTTGTAGTTGTCCTCCATTGATGAAGCTTTTGTTGGTGAAGCTATTGTGGGTGAAGCTTTTGTGTTGAAGCTTTGTAGGTGAATGTTTGGAGTTGAAGCTTTGTTGAGTATCATGAATTGATTTTGCTTCACACTATGTTGATCAAGCTAGTGTGAAGCTTTTAAGAATTTGTAGTTGTCCTCCATTGATGAAGTTTTTGTTGGTGAAACTATTGTGGGTGAAGTTTTTGTGTTAAAGCTTTTGTAGGTGAAGCTTTGGAGTTGAAGCTTTGTAGGTGAAGCTTTGGAGTTGAAGCTTTTGTTGGGTACCATGATTTGATTTTGCTTCACACTATCTTGATCAAGATAGTGTGAAGATTTTGAGAATTTGTAGTTGAACTCTTTTGATGAAACTCTTGTTGGCACCATATATTAGTTTTGCTTCACACTGTCTTGATCAAGAGTGTGTGAAGCTTTTGAGAATTGTGGTTGCCCTCCATTGATGAAGTTCTTGTTGGCACCATAAATTGGTTTTGCTTCACACTATCTTGATCAAGAATGTGTGAAGCTTTTGAGAATTGTGTTTGAACTCCTTTGATGAAGCTCTTGTTGGCACCATAAATTGGTTTTGCTTCACACTGTCTTGATCAAAAGTGTGTGAAGCTTTTGAGAATTGTGGTTGCCCTCCATTGATGAAACTCTTGTTGGCACCTTAAATTGGTTTTTCTTCACTCTGTCTTGATCAAGAGTGTGTGAAGCTTTTGAGAATTGTGGTTGAACACCTTTGATGAAGCTTTTGTTGGCACCATAAATTGGTTTTGCTTCACATTGTCTTGATCAAGAGTGTGTGAAGCTTTTGAGAATTGTGGTTGAACTCCTTTGATGAAGCTTTTGTTGCCACCATAAATGGGTTTTGCTTCGTACTGTCTTGATCAAGAGTGTGTGAAGCTTTTGAGAATTGTGGTTGCCCTCCATTGATAAAGCTCTTGTTGGCACCATAAATTGGTTTTGCTTCACACTGATGAAGCACTTGTTGGCACCATAAATTGGTTTTGCTTCACACTGTCTTGATCAAGAGTGTGTGAAGCTTTTGAGAATTATGGTTGAACTCCTTTGATGAAGCTTTTGTTGGCACCATAAATTGATTTTGCTTCACATTGTCTTGATCAAGAGTGTGTGAAGCTTTTGAGAATTGTGGTTGCCCTCCATTGATGAAGCTCTTGTTGGCATCATAAATTGATTTTGCTTCACACTGTCTTGATCAAGAATGTGTGAAGCTTTTGAGAATTGTGGTTGAACTCCTTTGATGAAGCTCTTGTTGGCACCATAAATTGGTTTTGCTTCACACTGTCTTGATCAAGAGTGTGTGAAGCTTTTGAGAATTATGGTTGAACTCCTTTGATGAAGCTTTTGTTGGCACCATAAATTGGTTTTGCTTCACACTATCTTGATCAAGAATGTGTGAAGCTTTTGAGAATTGTGGTTGCCTCCATTGATGAAGCTCTTGTTGGCACGATAAATTGGTTTTGCTTCACACTGACTTGATCAAGAGTGTGTGAAACTTTTAAGAATTGTGGTTGAACTCCTTTGATGAAGCTTTTGTTGCCACCATAAATGGGTTTTTCTTCACACTGTCTTGGTCAAGAGTGTGTGAAGCTTTTGAGAATTGTGGTTGCCCTCCATTGATAAAGTTCTTGTTGACACCATAAATTCATTTTGTTTTACACTGATGAAGCTCTTGTTGGCACCATAAATTGATTTTGCTTCACACTGTCTTAATTAAGAGTGTGTGAAGCTTTTGAGAATTATGGTTGCCTTCCATTGATGAAGCTCTTATTGGCACTATAAATTGATTTTGCTTCACACTGTCTTGATCAAGAGTGTGTGAAGCTTTCTACGAGTTGTAGTATTTGCATTGTTACAGATGTGAAATGTCTGAAGCAGATGCAAGAGGGCTGAATAGCTTGATCTTCTTATGCCATGCACTGAAGTTGTTGTTGCCTTGCAATAAGACTTTGTTGGTGACTATAACTCTTGTTGGGCATAAGTGTTCCCCTAGTTGAGTTGTCAAGTTTGAGGGTTTTTGATTATTTGTGAATGTTAGGAGTTCACATGTACAAGTTGTGCCACTTGTCTTCTGGTAGATGGAATGAATGGTAAGTTGCTTTCATCACTTGGATGGTGGTACGAAGGTGAGTTCCTTCATCACCATTCATCACATTTCATCACCTGGTTGATGGCATGAAGATGAGTTCTTTCTTCACCTGGTTGGTGGCATGAATGGCAAGTTGCCAAATGATATTAGAGTACGGGTTGTACATTTCATCACCTGGTTGGTGGCATGAAGGAGAGTACGGGTTGTACATTTGATCACCTGGTTGGTGGCATGAAGATGAGTTCCTTCTTCACATTTTATCACCTAGTTGGTGAAAATAAGGGCAAGGTGTCGAGGCACATTGTAGCAAGTGTCGAGTGACACAAAGTATGTTGAACCCTTCAAACGGTTCATCCCAGTTTAGACTAAGTGTTCATTCACTCGGAATTCTGTCGCAGGGTAATCTTTTCTTCAATACCCAGTCCCTCATTTTGAAAGAACGAGGTTTGACCATTGAGTCATAATAGTTGAAGATGCGCTGCTTGTAGGCGACATTCCTCAAGTGAGCCTGGTTTCTGTGTTCCTCGACTAGATCTAAGTTGAGGGTAAGTTGTTTGTCATTTTCTCTTTGCACGTTGTTCTGGTCTCGGAATGTTGCTTGCTTAAGCTCAACTGGGACAATTGCCTCTGTACTAAAGGCAAGTGAGAATGGGGTTTCTTCTGTTGATGTCCGATACGAAGTGCGATATGACCAAAGAACTTGGGGTACAAATTCTGGCCAACAACCTTTAGCCTTGTCCAAGCTGGTTTTCAAAGTTCGCTTGATTATTTTGTTGATTGCTTCGACTTATCCATTAGACTGGGGATGAGCTCAGGAGGCAAAACATAAGTTGATGTTGAACTTAGAGCAGAACGTCCTGAACTTATTGTTGTCGAACTGTCACCCATTGTCAGTGACTATTGCATTGGGAATGCCGAATCTACAAAGGTTGTTTTTCCATACGAAGGCTTTTATTTTTACCTCAGTAATGGTTGCCAAGAGTTCTACTTCAACCCACTTTGTGAAGTAGTCAACTGCAATGATTGCATAGCGGACCTTACCTTTCCCTACAGGCATTGGGCCAATCATATCAAGTCCTCATTGGGCGAAGGGCCAAGGCTGATCATAGGAGTGAGCAGCTCGGGATGGGAGTGATGAATAGTTACGTAGCGTTGACACTTATCACATGAGTGAGATATTCTGATGGCATCTTGGTAGAATGTTGGCCAGTAATATCCTTAGCGAAAAGCCTTGTGTGCTAAGGATTGAGATCTGGCATGATCTCCATAGACTCCTTCATGTATTTCCCGAAGGACAATTTCCACCTCTGCGGGCGTAAGGCATCTTAGGTATGGTAGGTTAAAACCCCGCTTGTCGAGTTGGTCATTAATGATCAAGTAATAGGTAGCCTTGTATCGAATCTGGTTAGCTTGTACTTTGTCATTTGGAAGGGTGCCATGAGCAAGGAATCTATAAATCGGGGTAATCCAACTATCCCCCTGTTGTAAGTTGCACACTTCCGCAGCTATGGTGCTTGGTGCTGCCAACAATTCGACCTGAATTTTTCTCCCAATCTTGTCCTCCACCGCTGAGGCGAGGCGAGCCAAAACATCTGCATGACTGTTTGCCACTCGAGGAATTTGGGTGATCTGGTAGTGGAAGTGTTTGAGCAACAATTGTGTTTGTGCCAGATATGCTACCATGGAGCTATCCTTAGTGTCAAAGTTGTTGGTGACCTGGTTAACCACCAATTGGGAGTTACTGAAGATATTAATTCGTTTAACCCCAAGGTGTTTGGCCAAACGTAAGCCTACTATGAGGGCTTTATATTTGGCCTCATTGTTCGACGCCTTGAATTTGAAACGAAGAGCATACTCCATCTTCACTTTATCAAGGGTCGTCCTGCTCCACAACCCTATTGGTTGGACGAGCCATCAATATATAGACTCCATGCTGGGGCTGTTGTTTCTATTTTCTGAGCTTCCGAGGGCAATGAAACCACTTCTTTAGGCGTAGAAACAATGTCAACATGATATGTGAAGTCGGCGATGAAGTCTGCCACTGCTTGGCCCTTCACAGCTGGCTTTGGTTGGTAGGAGATGTTAAACTCACCCAATGCTATCGCCCATTTTATCATTCGCCCTGAAGTGTCAGGACTTTGGAGTATCTGTCGAAGATGATAATTGGTAAGCACAATGATTGAGTGTGCTTGGAAGTAAGGGCGAAGTTTTCGAGCAGACATGACCAATGCTAGAGCCAATTTCTCTATGTTGGAGTATCGTGTCTCTGCATCTTGTAAGGCCTTGCTAGCATAGTAGACAGGCCGTTCGACATTACCATTATTTCAATTGAGAACGAAACTTACTGCTGAAGATGATACCGACAGATAGTTAATGAGAGTGTCACCAACCTCAGGTTTGGAGAGTAGATGGGCTTTACTCATGTAGTCTTTGAGGTTCTTGAATACCTCGGCACATTCATCAATCCATGTAATGTACTTCTTACTTCCCTTAAGTGCTTTGAAGAAAGGAGCAGATCTATCTGTAGTCTTAGAGATGAACCTAGTTAAGGCTACCACCTTGCCAGTAAGTGCTTTGAATGTCTTTGAGGTTCTTGAATACCTCGGCACATTCATCAGTCCATGTAATGTACTTCTTACTTCCCTTAAGTGCTTTGAAGAAAGAAGCAGATCTGTCTGTAGCCTTAGAGATGAACTTAGTTAAGGCTGCCACCTTGCCAGTAAGGGTTTGAATGTCTTTTGAAGTTACAGGTTCTTTCATGTCTAGAAGGCTTTGGATGTCTTTTTAAGTTACCGGTTCCTTCATGTCGAGGATTGCTTTGATATTCTCGGGATTAGCCTCAATGTCTCGTTGGCTTATCATGAAGCCTAAGAATTTGCTAGAGCCTACGCCGAAGGCACATTTGTTGGGGTTCAACCTCATTCGATACCTCTTCAGAATGGTGAAAGTTTCAGATAGGTTAGCGATGTGTTTGTCAGCATGTTTGCTTTTGACTAGCATATCATCAAAGTAAACTTCCATGCTCTTCCCAATCTGTTAGGCGAACATTGAATTGACTAATCTCTGATAAATCGCTCCTGCATTCTTTAGGCCGAAGAGCATGACTTTATAGCAATATAGTCCCCTATCAGTAGTGAAGGCTGTGTGTTATTGGTTCGGAGGGTTCAGGCGGATTTGGTTGTATCTTAAGTAAGCATCCATGAAGCTTAGGAGTTCACACCCTGCCGTAGAGTCTATAAGTCTGTCAATGAGAGGAAGATGAAAGCTATCATTCGGGCATCTTTTGTTTAGGTCGGTGTAATCGACACACATTCTCCACAAGACCTTTTGGAGCAAGAGACTTTCTTTGGTTGGATTTTTCTTAACAATGACCACATTTGCTACCCATGATGGGTAATTGACTTCGCAGACGAAGCCTATGCCTTTGAGTTTTTCAACTTCTACCTTCATTGCTTCGTATCGCTCAGCGTCATAGGATCTTCGCTTCTGTCTCACTGGCTTGGTCTTGGGGTCAATACTCAAGCGATGACATATGATATTGCGAGATATGCCTGGCATGTCCTCGTATGACCAGGCGAGGACCTCAGTGTTCTCTTGCAAAAAAAAGATCAATGCCAACCGAATGGGTGCTGACAAGGTGGTGCCAATCTTCACTATGCGATTTGGATAATCTTTTGATATAGAAACCTTCGCTAGCTCTTCAGCGGGTTGTGCTTGCTGGGTGAAAGAGTTATCTCGAGGATCATCGGGTTGATTGTTGCCACCGTGAAGATCCAAGTTGGCTTTGTCCGGGCTGGTCATTATGACTTGGTCATGTATAGAAAATGTTTCCTTGGGCATAGGCAGGTGTTGTTGCTTGACCGAATGTTGTAACATGACCGTGCACTAAGTTAATCTCCTCTGATGTAACCATTGCCATAGGGGGTTGGAAATTTCATCAACAACATATGTGTGGATACCATGGCCTTGAGATCATTGATGCCTGTGCGTCCAAAGATGACATTGTATGCCGTTGGGCAATCAATTACCAGGAAGTTAATGGTAATGGTAGCTGTGTAAGGGCCTGTACAAATGGTGAAAGGTAAGTGTATGATCCCTATAGGATGCACGATATCATCAGAGAAGCTTATAAGATGAGAAATCGAGCGATCGAGCAAGTGCCATGAAAGCTTCAGCAAACATGATATTGACTGATAAGAGTATATTTATGCGACTTAGTTAGCTTGTTCTTGTGCATTTACGTTGTTAGTTCTTAGTTATTTTAGTCTTTTAAGCCATTTTAGTGTGTTTTCAGGTTCTAAGGACAAAGTATGCAAAAAGGTGCATTTTGGAGCTTGTTCTTGTGCATTTACGTTGTTAGTTCTTAGTTATCACATGCTTGAAGCCAAATGGATGGACGAAATTGAAGATCAAAAGAGGCAAGAAATGAAGAAATGAACATGAAGAACAATGAGTTCAGAATTGGAAGCCAAAGTTTCTAAAGTTGGAGGTTTCCATTCTTGAAAGTTTTTATTCTTGGATTGGAAGTTTCCTAATCCTTTTTCACCTTGGTTCCAACCATTGCCGCACCTCTCAAGCCTCTTCCCTCTTGGATTTTGATTTGTTAGGCCATTTTCCTTGTGGATTTGGGTTCTATAAATCCTTTTCAGAAACTAAGTGGGCCAAAACCATTTTCTTTGTTGATTGGAACACTTGTGCCTAACCCTTAGGCCCTAAGCCTTAAAATCTGCTAAGTTTAAACCCTAATCTGATTTCCCTAGGGTTGTGCCGCACCTAATACTTCTAAAAGCCTAAAAATCTACACAAACCCTAGTTCTTTTCTCCCTTGGATGGGCCAAGCCTTTTATCTCCAAAACCCTAACCTCTTCCCATCAGATTCGTGAAAACCCTAGCTATACCATGCATATATATGTGTTTTAAAGCCTAAATTCGTCACCACCTCCCTCCCATTCAGAAATACATCTAGCCGCATCCTTTCCACCATTATACACCATTATACATCCCTTTTCACCACCATACATCCTTGCGCAACCCCCATCCAACCTAAACCTATTTCTGACCATTCCATTCATCCATAAACATCTTTAGACTCTTGTGCTGCAGCAAGGTGGGGAAGAAGAGGCCCTTGGCGTTTCGTGCTTGCAGATTGGAGAGTTTTAGGTGTACTTCATTCTTGTTTTCAATGTTTATTTTGTTATTACTTTCTGATTTTGCTGTAATCATGAGTGGCTAAACCCCTAATTAGTTAGGGGGAAGTTTGAAGCCATGAACATGCTTGAGATATGAATTGATTTCTTCCAATTGTGATTCGTTAAGTTGTGATTGCAATTCAATTATCTATTTTATTCATAACTGATTCTTGTATGTTTATTGAGGATGTATACTTAGTTTTCATGCATGAATTAGACGCTAGAATATAAATGAGTTTCACCTAATCGTTACAAGTTTATATTCATTAGTAGTGAAGGTTGCTTATCACAATCACGTTAATTGAATTCTTGGCAAACGTATCATGCATTCATAGTTACAATTGCCTCGTCAACACTTATGATTTTCATGAAACGTAATGATCTCTTATTGTATCTCTATTATGCATTCATGTAGGGGAATTTTAGAGAATGATTTGGGTTGTTGTATGCATTCATCCAATCCAATGAGTAAAGGAAAATGTGAGGGTTAATTTGTGCATCACGGTTAATTTGGGGTGTTGAGCATCATAATCTATTGAAAAGCAATTGGAAATCAATTCATGTACAAGTGTGTCATGTGTGAAGAACTGACCTCTAATTAATCCATCCATCATCTTATTTATCAATTTCGTTTTATAATCTGCCTAATTTTATAACTTGTTTGTTTGTTTCAAATTCGTCCAATTCAAAACCCCCATTTTTACTTTCTTGTTTCAAAGTGTTTAATTTAGGTTTTGTTTGTGTTTTTGAGTGTTTTGGTTCAAGCCAAAACACTAAATTCGTCCAAAATTGTGTTAAGGTCAGAATCTGCCCAGATTGTGTTTTTAGGCAGTTTTGAGTGTTTTTAAGCTGTTTTGAGTCGTTTGAACCTATTTTGAGTCCCTTGAATCTATTCAAACGTTTTTAACTTTGTTTTTATGTTTTTGAGTTAGTTTAGAGGTTTTAGCAAGCCCTCCTAATCCCCGGTTTAGAACGATCCCTACTTGCATTTATACTACGATTTGACAACAAGATGATTTAATTTGAGTGCTTAACTTTTATCACATCAAATTTTGGCGCCGTTGCCGGGGATTAGCAACTCTGCTAATCCCTCGTTGTTTCTTTTTATTTATTCTCGTGAGTTTTTTTTTTTAGTTGCTGACTTGTTTTGTTCTTTTGTCTTTAGGTACTAGTGTATGACTCGAAGTTCTCAACCTATTTGTGAGCACATCTTTGACTTTGACGACGATTTTGAGAGAACTTTGAGAAGGAAGAGGAATCAACAAGCATCTAATCCACCTAACCTTGAACCTGAGTTTGAAGAACGAATAGAAGAGGAGGAAGAAACCCCCACGACACAGGTTGTGGAGGAAGAGCTAAACATGGCAGTGGACAATTGAACCATCAAAGAACTTTTTGCCTTGGGTGTGGACAATGTCCCACCTCTATGCATCCAATACCCTGCGGCTGCCCAAGGGAAGACGGAAGAGTTCGAATTAAAGTCAAGCTTGTTACAGTACATTCCGAAGTACCATGGGCTGTCCATGGAAGATCCGAACAAGCACTTAAAGGAGTTTGAAGTAGTTTGTTCGAGTATGACCCCAGTGAATGTAGATGGCAGCATCTTGAAGATGAAGGCTTTTCCATTCTCTCTAATAGACAAAGCTAAAGATTGGTTGTATGAACTAGCACCCGGGACGGTTAAATCTTGGGAGAGTATGAAATGAGCGTTCTTGGAGAAAATTTTCCCAACTTCAAGAGTAATTCTTTTGAGGAAACAGATTAGTGACATCTAACAAAATCAAGGTGAATCGTTTCCCGTTTATTATGAACGTTTTAAAACTCTTGTTGCTTCATGTCCACAACACCAAATGAAGGAGGAGCTGCTCATTCAATACTTCTACGAAGGACTCTTCCTCATTGAACGTCAAATGTTAGATGCCTCGGCGGGTGGTGCGTTGGTTGACATGACTCCGGTGGCTGCCAATACTTTAATTGCAAACCGAGCACACAATGCACAACAATATGAGGGCGTTGGAAAAAGAGACGGCCCACGGCAACATAGTGTGAATGAGGTAAGTGCCATTTCTGAAATTCAATCACAATTAGCTAATCTTACTTCTCTTGTGTCTCAGGTTGTAATTGGGTCAAAACCACAAGAAAATCAAGTTTGCACTGTGTGCTCCATTCAAGGGCATCCATCCTAGGAGTGCCCTCAGTTGATTGAGAATGGTGGATGGGAATCTGCCAATGCAATTGGAATCCAAGGCCAAAATTAAACCAAATACGATCCATACTCGAACACATACAACCCCAGATGGAGAGATCACCCTAACATGAAGTGGAGAGAGCCCCAACAACCTGCACAACAAGGGGGATTTCGACAAAACCCCATTGGGTTCCCACGGCCATATTAACAAAATTAACCACTTCCAGCCCAATCTAGAACAGGTACGCCTATGGATAATGATCAACTTGTTCAATTGCTAACCAATGTGGCGCAGGGCATGCAAAATCAAGCCAAGGAGGTGGAAGATTTGAAGAAACAAATGGGACAAATGGTTGAATTCATGGGGCAGTTTAGTAGAGAACAAGGTAAGTTACCTAGTTCAACAAATGTGAATCTAAATGGAGGATTCGAATCTGCCAAAACCATCATGTTGCGTAGTGGAAAAGAAGTTGGAATTGAGTCCGACACTCCCAAATCTGCCCAAGAAGAGGATGACAAGCTGCAAGAAAATGAGGGAAGCATGAGCACACCCACGGCAAGGGTGAAACAACCCTTGCCGCAAGCCCCTATCCTTCCTAATTTGGCCAAACAAGGTAAGTTGAGTTCAAATTCACTTAATACTAATATGACCAATGTTCCTTTTCCTCGTAGGTTCATGCAATCGAAAAAGGATGAGAATGAGAAGGACATTCTAGAAACATTTCGGAAAATGCAAGTAAACATTCCACTCCTTGAGGTAATTAAACAAGTTCCAAAATATGCCAAATTTCTCAAGGAGCTATGCACAACCAAGAGAAGAATGTCGAACAAAGAGGTAGTTAAGGTGAGTGAAAATGTTTCAACCGTATTGCAACGTAAACTACCCACTAAATGCAAAGACCCCAGGAGTTTTACGATTCCTTGTATAATTGGCACTACTCGGTTTGAACATGCAATGCTTGACTTAGGTGCATCTATAAATGTCATGCCTTATTCTTTTTATGAATCTATGAATTTGGGTGAATTGAAAAAGGATGGTGTGATCATTCAATTGGCTGATCGTTCTAACGCTTATCCAAAATGAGTATTGGAGGATGTTTTAGTGCAGGTGAACCATTTGATCTTCCCGGCTAATTTTTACGTTTTAGACATGGAAGATTCAACCCATTCCACCTCTCTGCCAATTCTCCTTGGTAGGCCATTCATAAAGACAACCCGTACAAAGATTGATGTGTTCAATGGCACTTTGACGATTGAATTCGATGGGGAAGTTATCGATTTTAATATTTCTGAAACTATGAGATATCCCGTTGATGACCATTCATGTTTTTCTATTGATATTATTGATTCTTTGGCGCAGGAGTATCTTGAGGAATTGAACGAGGATGCCCTTGAAATAGCCATTACGAAGGGCATAGAACTAAAAAACCAAGACATTGGAGCAATGCACACTCACAGCCAGATTGAAGACTCCAATGCCGTGACCTTTAATGAGGAAGTTGTGGAGGTTGTGGCTGCCCTTGAGTCACTTCCACGACAATATGGTAAGGTTCCGCTCTCAATTTCAAGTTCAGTTTCTACTAAGATGTTACCTTCTGTTGTTCAGGCACCTACTTTTAAACTTAAGCCGTTGCCGGACCATTTGAAGTATGTGTTTTTGGGAAATGACGAAACATTGCCCGTCATTGTTTCTTCAAGTCTCACGGCACATGAGGAAGAAAAGCTTGTAAGGGTGCTACGAGAGTACAAAACAGCCATAGGATGGACCTTGGCTGACATTAGGGGAATTAGCCCCACCACTTGCATGCACCGTATACTTCTTGAGGAGGGGACTAAACCATCTCGAGAGGCTCAACGCCGTCTCCACCCTCTAATGATGGAAGTTGTGAAGAAGGAAATAATCAAGCTCTTAGATTGTGCCGTGATCTATCCTATCTCCGATAGCCGTTGGGTTTCACCAATTCAAGTTGTTCCCAAGAAGTCTTGAGTTATTGTTGTCAAGAATGAAAAGAACGAGTTGGTGCCTTTATGAATCCAAACTAGATGGTGAGTTTGTATTGACTATAGGAAGCTAAACGCCATAACAAGGAAATATCACTTTCCTTTGCCATTCATCGACCAAATGCTTGAAAGGTTAGCCGGTCGTGCTTTTTATTATTTTCTTGATGGATATTCTGGATATAACCAAATTGTGATAGCCCCGGATGATCAAGAGAAGACCACATTCACATGTCCCTTTAGAACGTTTGCTTATCGTTGCATGCCATTAGCCTATGCAACGCACCTGCCACTTTCCAAAGGTGTATGGTAAGTATATTCTCCGATTATGTTGAGAAGATCATTGAGGTATTTATGGATGATTTCAGTGTATTTGGGGATTCTTTTGCTAATTGTTTGGATAATCTGACCTTGATCTTGAAACGATGTGTTGAAACTAATCTTGTGTTGAATTGGGAAAAATGTCACTTTATGGTTAAACAAGGTATATTTTTAGGTCATATCGTTTCAGAAAAAGGAATTGAAGTAGATAAATAAAAAATAGACCTTGTACGACACTTACCCTCTCCTACTTCGGTTAGAGAGGTTCGTTCGTTTCTTGGCCATGCAGGGTTCTATAGGCGCTTCATTAAGGATTTGTCCAAGATTTCCAACCCCCTTTGCCGATTGCTTCAAAAAGATGTGCCTTTCAAGTTTGATAAGGAGTGTGAATTGGCATTCAACCAACTCAAGGATAAGCTCACTTCGGCCTCTATCATAGTTCCTCCCGATTGGAGCCTCCCTTTCGAGCTTATGTGCGATGCATCCGACTATGCATTAGGAGCTGTTTTGGGGCAAAGAAAAGACAAGCAGCCACATGTCATCTACTATGCATCTCGGACCCTCAATGATGCCCAATTGAACTACTCCACAACGAAAAAAGAACTTCTTGCTATTGTCTTTGCTTTAGATAAGTTTCGGTCTTATTTAATTGGAACTAAAGTGATTGTTTATACTGATCATGTAGCTTTGAAGTACTTACTAATGAAGAAGGAAGCAAAACCTAGGCTCATTCGTTGGATGCTTCTTCTTCAAGAATTTGACATCGAAATCTGAGACAAGAAAGGAAGCGAGAATGTGGTGGCTGACCACCTAAGCCGAATGGTCCATGATGAGTAAGAGTATGCCGTGCCTATCCCTAAAACTTTCCCCGATGAGCAGCTGTTGTCTATTGAAGTAAGTGAACTTTGGTATGCCGATCTAGTGAATTACTTAGTGTCTAAACAAGTTCCAAGCACTCTCACTAAGCACCAATATGATAAACTTCGAAAAGATGCACGATTCTATGTTTGGGATGATCCCTATTTGTGGAAGTATTGCTCTAATCAGATTTTGCGTAGATGTGCGCATGATTGTGAGTTTCTTTCGATTCTAAGATTTTGTCATACTTATGCTTGTGGTGGACATTTTGGCACTCAAAGAACAACATTAAAGGTTCTTGAATGTGGATTTTATTGGCCCACTTTGTTTAAAGATGCTAGAACTTATTGTCTAACGTATGATCGGTGACAAAGAATGGGAAATATAGGTACCAAGGATCAAATGCCGCAACAACCCCTATCCTTTGTTGAAATTTTTGATGTTTGGGGTATTGATTTCATAGGTCTTTGCCCTCAATCTTATGGTTTCACTTATATCTTGCTAGCTGTTAATTATGTTTCAAAATGGGTGGAAGCAAAAGCCACCCGTACTAATGATTCTAAGGTGGTTGCAGATTTCGTGAAAACTAACATTTTTGCTAGGTTTGGAAAGCCTAGAGTTCTAATCAGTGATGGAGGCTCCCATTTTTGTAATTGAACCATCGAGGCTTTGCTCAAGAAGTACAATGTTACGCATAAGGTTTCAACACCTTATCATCCTCAAACCAATGGGCAAGCCGAGGTTTCAAATAGGGAGATCAAGCAAGTCCTAGAGAAAACTATGGGGCCAACAAGGAGGGGTTAGAGCTTGCGCTTAGACGATGCATTGTGGGCTTATCATATGGCCTACAAAACTCCCCTTGGTATGTCACCTTTTCGGTTCATCTATGGTAAGCCATGCCATTTGCCCGTCGAGTTGGAGCACAAGGCACATTGGGTTGTGAAGACATTCAACATGGATCTAAATGCCGCCGGAGTTCATAGAAAGCTCCAATTGAATGAACTCGAGGAGATTAGGAATGAAGCTTACGAGAATGCTCAGATCTATAAGGATAAGACCAAGGCGTATCATGACAAGATGCTTCGTACAAAGACATTCTCCAAGGGGCAGAAAGTGCTCATCTTTGATTCTCACCTTTGGTTATTCCCCAATAAGTTACGTTCTAAGTGGATTGGACCCTTTGTTGTTACTAATGTTTTTCCTCATGGTGCAGTCCAAGTCCAAAGTTTGAAAACCGACCACGAGTTCAAAGTGAATGGGCATTGTTTGAAGCCCTATTACGACCTGTTTGAGGAGCATGTGGTGGAGGAACTACCCCTCCATGCCGTGGGCTCCAAGGAAGCTTAACGGATGGTAGACGTCCGGCTGCAAGACGTTAAAGCAAGTGCTTCATGGGAGGCAACCCATGCCAATACAAGAACATCTAGAATCGGCTTTAAATCCAGATTTTCTTTCTTTCAACCTTTCTCCTTGCTGCCCTTATTTGTCCATGTTTATTTGTTGCTTGTTTAATTGTTTTTCTATGAGTTTATGTTTGAAATATTAAGGACAATGTTTGATTTTAAGTGTGGGGGGGTGGGGTAAATAAGTGTTTTTGATGCAAATTTGTGGGTTTTATTCACCTATCACTTCCAATGTTGTTTCTCACTGTTTTCAAGTGTTTTTAGTGTGTTTTGAAGCTTTTTAGTGTATTTTGACATAAAAATCCAAAAATCTCATAAAAATTTGAAAAATTGTTTTGAAAAAACCAAAAAGAGTTGTTTTTGTGTATTTGTTTGTGTCTTAGGGTACCTTCCAACACAATGATGAGGATTTGGTTTTTAATTGCATGACCGTTAAAGAGAGTTATACACATGGATAGAAGTCTGATTTACTCTTTGGTTTATGCTTGGTTGTGGTTATAACTTATGAATTCACATGCAATCATAAAGAAAAAAAAAATCAGTTTTTGTAACATGCTTGAAGGAAGGAACTCAAACTAACGCTACAACCCTGAGAGACTTGAGCCTATGCTTTATTTGGAGAGTTATTAATCTGTGATTTCTTGCTTTCTAAAGTCGTTGCATGATCTCATTATTCTTTGCTTGGTTGCTACTTAGAATGCGTTTTATCACTTTAGTTCCAAATACTAGAACTCATGCCCGTTTCATTCAAAGCTTAAAATTGAGTGCATAACATATAACAAGATGAAGTTGTTTAATAGTTACCACCAGAGCCAAAAAGCCTTCATCCCATGCATTTGTTTTGTAGGTTTAACCCCTTTGAGCCTTATTTAGCCTATTTTCTTTGTTAGCCACATTATCCTTACCTAGCCTAGAATAGGACTATCCACACCCTTGTTCCTAAAGTATAGTAGAGCATGACTTAGAGGGAATTCCTTTTGATCAACATTATTGCAGAAATCAAGTGTGGGGGAAGGTTATGTACACGGGTAGAAGAAAAAAAAAAGAAAAAAAAAGAAAAAAACGTGAAAAAGAGGAAAAAGAAAGAAAAAAAAAAGTTTTGAAATAAGTGAGAATGAACTCACAAGTATTGGTTGTTGAGGAAAGGGTCCAAAAAGTTTGAATATGACCCTAAGTTGTACGAAATCCCCTTATTGTTTCAAGTTATTTGCTGCACTCAAGAGTGAAATCTAAGTTGATTTCATACTTTGCTTACTATTGCTTTAAGAACGATTGTTTATCCTTACCTTTCTTTTTTAGCCAATACCCTTAGCCCTATTACAACCCTTTGACTTTATCTTGAGTGTTGTGTGTTTCAATTTGTGGAGTTTGAAATGGGTATGAGCATATGGTGTCACTGGTTCTCGCATCTAAGTAGTAGCATTCCATTCATGAGATCATATCTAAACATGCTGAATAACTCTAGAAAATGGCTTCCTTTGTTTTACACATATGTGAGTACTAGTTTTCATGTTTACATCAATCTTCTCACATATAACTAGTGTAGGGTGTGTAGTCAGAAAATGTGAGTGAAAATAGAGAGTATCTTGTAAGGAATTGAACAAATTCTCTAAGGCATGTTGCTACATTCAAAACATTATTTTAATTGGTTAAATGTGAACTAGTAAGTGGTGACTGTGATTAAGTATGTGCTCAAGTGTGAAGATGACTAAAATTTGTGGGAATGATGATCTTTAACATGTCATGTGCATTGGAAATCCCTGAGGTAAATGTTGGAAGGATTAGAGTGTGTTTTGTTTACTTTGTTTTGTTGTGTTTGTTTCGTTTTGCTCGAGGACTAGCAAAAGCTAAGTGTGGGGGAATTTGATAAGAGCATATTTATGCGGCTTAGTTAGTTTGTTCTTGTGCATTTACGTTGTTAGTTCTTAGTTATTTTAGTCTTTTAAGCCATTTTAGTGTGTTTTCAGGTTCTAAGGACAAAGTATGCAAAAATGTGCATTTTAGAGCCTTTTGGAGCAATTTTGAGCATAAAATGGATATCATATGCTTGAAGCCAAATGGATGGACGAAATTGAAGATCAAAGGAGGCAAGAAATGAAGAAATGAACATGAAGAACAATGAATTCAGAATTGGAAGCCAAAGTTTCTAAAGTTGGAGGTTTCCATTCTTGAAAGTTTCTATTCTTGGATTGGAAGTTTCCTAATCCTTTTTCACCTTGGTTCTAACCCTTGCTGCACCTCTCAAGCCTCTTCCCTCTTGGATTCTGATTTGTTAGGCCCTTTTCCTTGTGGATTTAGGTTTTACAAATCCTTTTCAGAAACTAAGTGGGCCAAAACCATTTTCTTTGTTGATTGGAACACTTGTGCCGAACCCTTAGGCCCTAAGCTTTAAAATCTGCTAAGTTTAAACCCTAATCTGATTTCCCTAGGGTTGTGCCGCACCTAATACTTCTAGAAGCCTAAAAATCTACACAAACCCTAGTTCTTTTCTCCCTTGGATGGGCCAAGCCTTTTATCTCCAAAACCCTAACCTCTTCCCATCAGATTCGTGAAAACCCTAGCTTTACCATGCCTATATATATGTGTTTTAAAGCCTAAATTCATCACCACCTCCCTCCCATTCAGAAATACATCTAGCCACATCCTTTCCACCATTATACACCATTCTACATCCCTTTCCACCACTATACATCCTTGCCGCAACCCCTATCCAACCTAAACCTATTTCTGACCATTCCATTCATCCATAAACATCTTTAGACTCTTGTGCCGCAGCAAGGTGGGGAAGAAGAATGCCCTTGGCGTTTCATGCTTGCAGATTGAAGCGTTTTAGGTGTATTTCGTTCTTGTTTTCAATGTTTATTTTGTTATTACTTTCTGATTTTGCTATAATCATGAGTGGCTAAACCCCTAATTAGTTAGGGGGAAGTTTGAAGCCATGAACATGCTTGAGATATGAATTGATTTCTTCCAATTGTGAATTGTTAAGTTGTGATTGCAATTCAATTATCTATTTTATTCATAACTGATTCTTGTATGTTTATTGGGGATGCATACTTAATTTTCATGCATGAATTAGTAGTGAAGGTTGCTTATCACAATCACGTTAATTGAATTCTTGGCAAACGTATCATGCATTCATAGTTACAATTGCCTCGTCAACACTTATGATTTTCATGAAACGTAATGATCTCTTATTGTATCTCTATTATGCATTCATGTAGGGGACTTTTAGAGAATGATTTGGGTTGTTGTATGCATTCATCCAATCCAATGAGTAAAGGAAAATCTGAGGGTTAATTTGTGCATCACGGTTAATCTGGGGTGTTGAGCATCATAATCTATTGAAAAGCAATTGGAAATCAATTTATGTACAAGTGTGTCATGTGTGAAGAACTAACCTCTAACTAATCCATCCATCATCTTATTTATCAATTTTGTTTTATAATCTACCTAATTTTATAACTTGTTTGTTTGTTTCAAATTCGTCCAATTCAAAACCCCCCTTTTTACTTTCTTTTTTCAAAGTGTTCAATTTAGGTTTTGTTTGTGTTTTTGAGTGTTTTGGTTCAAGCCAAAACACTAAATTCGTCCAAAATTGTGTTAAGGTCAGAATCTGCCCAGATTGTGTTTTTAGGCAGTTTTGAGTGTTTTTAAGCTGCTTTGAGTCGTTTGAACCTGTTTTGAGTCCCTTGAATCTATTCAAACGTTTTTAACTTTGTTTTTATGTTTTTGAGTCAGTTTAGAGGTTTTAGCAAGCCCTCCTAATCCCCGGTTTAGAGCGATCCCTACTTGCATTTATACTAAGATTTGACAACAAGAGGGTTTAATTTGAGTGCTTAACTTTTATCACATCATTAACCAAAGCGCTCGTGTCTACCAGGATTCGTCTTACTTCAAAATTGGCTATGTGAGCCTCCACGATCAGTGGGTCGTTGTGAGGGTAGATGATACCTCTTTCTTCCTCAGGGTAGAAACATATTGGATCCTAGTTAGGCTTTTGATACTTGCCTCCCCTGATGTCTTCCATGCGAAACACTTGGTGGCCAGGCCTTAAAGCTCGTTCGCTATTTTTCATGGCCTTATTGGAAGATTCAGATATGGGTGTGCCGTCGCTTTTGGAATATATCACATTCACTTGGCGTTGGTTACGGTTATCCCTTAAAGGGTTATATCACATTCACTTGGCGTTGGTTACGGTTATCCCTTGAAGGGTGAAGGGGGAATTGATCAATTTTTCCTTCACGCGCCAAAGTTTCAATATGATCATGAAGGGTGATACACTTCTCGCCGTCATGGCCATTATGTTTGTGGTAGCAACAAAATGTGCCCGTGTTCTTCGTGGGCTTGTAACTCGACTGCCTCGGCATTGGCTTCGGTATCAGGTGTGCTATGCTGGGGTAAATGGCCACGCATGTGGCATTCAAAGGCGTGTATGTCTCATACATCGGGGTAGGGCCTGTCCTGCACGTGCTTGGCCCACTGTGTTGACTGCTTGTGGGCGGGCATTATCGTGGCGATACCCTTGGTTATCGCGATAGTATCCCTTACTCCTTTTACTAAAATAGGACTGGTGAGGATGGAAATCTTTCCTTTTACCCTGAGATTGATATGTCTGTTGACTTGGCGAAGTATTAAGTAAGGTAGGAGGAGGCACCGCTGCCGTTTGGAAGATCAAGGTATTCTCATTTGGTTGGATATGGCTTCTACTCCCTATTTGCTGATAAGGGGTGGCTGTGGGGGGTTTCCCTTGATATGTCCTTGCCTCAGCAGAGGCATGGTTGTAAGTTTGTGCCATCAACTCAGAGCAAGTCTTCAAAGTGTTGGCATTGATCATGTACTTGAAGAAACAATCACGTAGGCCTGCCGTGAAGGCTTTGAGGGCAGTCTTGTCATTTACCTCGGCACAACGAGAATACTCATGGCTGAAGTGGCCAACATACATACGTTATGACTCGTATAGCTTCTGGCGAATAGTGTACAAGTCATCTGCAGAGTGCAAGCGATCGGTCTGGAAAATGTGTTGAGAAACAAACAGTTTCCTCAATTCCTCAAATGAGTCTACCGTCTCAGGTAAAAAATGACAATACCAGTTTAGAGCTCTGCCAAAGAGGGTGGAGGGTAAGATAAGACATTGCTCTTCGTCGGTGTGCATCCGGTATGCCATGGTGGAGTCAAAGAGATTAAGGTGTTCCATTGGGTTTTCCTTTCCAGTATAGAGTAGCAAGCCAAGCTTCTGCTTTGTCTTTGCTTGCAGGGGGAGTGTCGAGGATCCTCCTTGTATAAGGGCCAGGCCTAGGTTGGTTCCAATCAGGTATCTCAGCTTGTCGTTCGGCATTCAACTTGTTTACTTCCTTAAGAAGCTGTAGGACAAGAGGGTCCTGAGTGGAGTCATGTACCACTGGAGCTTTCTTTCGTAAATCTCCATGTCCTCTTGGAAGTATGAACATTTGATCAAAAGCATGTGATTTTTCCCTGGACTCGCCGTATTGACTTCCAATGTAGGTCTGTCAGAACATCTCTGAGTCCCCTATACCTTCGTGTTTTGATAGGATTAAAAGCACACCACAAAGTAGCACACAAATGTCCTATTGATTTTCCTTATTAACACTAAGATTTATCAATTGTAGCATATGAAAATAAGGGTCTTTCCCGCAGAAGATTGTTTTATCTAACTACCTAAAATGTCACAAAAACTGGGTTGCTGTCCCTACTGACCAGCCACCGAAAAATAATTATTAGACTGACTTATACATATCTAAAGTCTACGAAATTTTATATGTAGATACTAGACACACAAAGCTACACTCACACAAATATTTGTGATTTTTGGAGTTGATTTGATATTTAAATTAAATCGAAGAAAAACAGGATAGAAACAAATTTTAAGTAGTTCACAAATTAAGAAAAACGAGTTAGGGGTATTGCTATCCACCACCAAATAATCATGCAAACATGTTATGTTTCATTCAAATTTCTTTTATTTCCGGATGAAGATGCTCAAGTTGGCTCAATGTTAGAACTCAACCTATTACTCTTTCTTACGTAGTATGTTAAGAGAATGACGTTTTCAACTTAACTTAGTCCCTAGCATGCAATCTAGAATGGCGTGTTCATAGATTTAACAAGTAGAAATCATTAAGAATGAAAAGAGTTTGAGTCATCACAAGGCATCGTAAGTACTGGCGTTGTCTTACTTATCCTAGAAATTGGTTCACATGTTAATTGCAATTAACAAGTACTACTTTAGAACATATGTAGGTCCTCATTCGACAAGGGCAGGCACACACATACTCATAGCATTAGAATCCTATATATGCTTACTACGTATGCATCCATAGAAAACAAATAAAGAATTCATCAATGAGACAAGTAGTGAAACAAGTTTCATCCATTCATAAAAATAATTTAACGAAATGTCATAACAAAATTGCAATCATATTCGGGGCTTCAAAACAGCCCCTAACCTCTAAAAAATTAGTTACACATAGTTCTCAAAATAAACCAAAAGAAAGACGTGAGTTTGAGAAGATAAAACCGAGAGAAGAGAATGCCAAGATTTCCTCCTTCCTTTCCTTCCTTTCCTTCCTTTCTCAACGCAGCAACCTTGCTTTTTTTTCCTTCCTTTCCTTCCTTTTTCTTCTATCTTTTTTTTCTCTAAAAAAACTCTCCTTTGCTGCTGTAACCTGCAGCCTTTATGTCCATGCTTGCTGCCCCATTTCTGCTCCACAACTAACCCCACTAACAGCCATTTAGTGATGACAATAAGTGAGAGGAAATTGTAAAACAATTGTAACTCTTTGGGCAACCTTTATGCCAATTACTCCCACTTAATCCTCATCTTCAATTCCATTTCATCTGATATTTGAGGAGATGTCAGCTGGCTTGTTCTTGGCTGCAAGTTTTATTGGATTTATTGCCTTCAATGCAGTTACAAACTGCACAGCGTCTTGGAAACCTTTCAGTGTTAAAACGGCCATAACTTCTTCTACAAAAATGCTATTAACGATCTGCGAAATGCTCCAGAAAATAGACATCCGTAGATTTCTAAGAATATAAGGCTCATTCTCTAATTCATTCTGATCTGTTCGCAACTTGCTTCCAAAGTCAGCTGACCTGCACAGGCAGTTTTGACGAATTTGTCACTTAATATCCAACTTGTGCTATTTTTCTTTTCTTTGCTTGACAAATCCTACTAAACACAAAAACAAAGTAAATAGCTCAAAAATATAAGGAACTAACTAAGAAAAGACAAGTGAATTTGATGTAAAATATATATAAATATGAGCTTATCATGTTTCTCTAGGATTTGTTGCCTCTTCCCCAAATTGGTAGTCTGTCTGGGATATGGGAGGGGACCGAGTCTTTCAGAGACCCTTGGGTCATTGATCTTCGAGCTTACATGGATGGGATTGTCTCGACGTTGCTTTAGGAAGTCTCGACAGTTGCAAAAGACGGCTTTCGATCTTTCCACTCATTCTGTATGGAGGTGCCTTCCTCCACTCCTTCTGCTTCGAGTCGAAGCAGCTGGGTTGAGAGAAGTCTCATGTTAGTTACCATTTCGATGAGTAGCTCGCTCCTCAACGGGAATACCCATGTCGAGGGCAAATGACCCTCCGTGTTGGGGGGCACCCAGTTGATGGTTGACTTCCACATGGGTGATGAGCTCGTGTGTTTTAGTATACCTAGCCTTGTGGAGCATCTCGAAGACCTTCTCATACTGCTCTTGGAGGATCTTATTCTTCATCGCTATCTTGTTGTTCTGAGCCTCCAGCTCATCGACTTTAGCCTGAAGAGCAAACTTCTTTTGTTCTTTCTTTCGTTGTTTTGCACCTAGTGCAAGTCATTTTAGGTGTTGTGGCTTCCTTCGCTCCCCATGTTGGAAAGGGATGCCTGGTTAAAAGAGAGTGTACGAATGGTGGAAACCAACTTAACAAAGCTGAATAGAGTGGGAATAAGTGTCGTTCCCACAGACGACGCCAAATGTTAATGCACAAAATCAGTGAGGACTTTGGTACAATAGAAAGTGTTAAGTTTGTGACCTTCGCTAGATTGCTCCGGTCATTAATGTGGATAAGTATGTAAATGGATAGGAATAGGGAGGCAAACACAAGATGTATGTGGTTCATCCAGATTGGCTACGTCCATGGAGTAGAGGAGTTCTCGTTAATTGTGAAAGGTTTACACAAGTACATAGGTTCAAGCTCTCCTTTAGTGAGTACTAGTGAATGATTTAGTACAAATGACATTAGAAAATATTGTGGGAGAATGATCTCCTTTTATAGAAGAGAGTTTCTAGTTTTGTTTTGACATTGACACGTGTCGTGTTGTGATTGGCTTTTGATGTTAACACTTGTGTCGCGCTATGATTGGTAACGTTGACCGGTGCTCAGTAGTTTCGGGATTGGTCAAGTATGGTACAAACGCTTTGCAACAGCTTATATTTGCTATTCTTATAAGAAGTTGAGCTACTTTTTATATTGTTAATTGATTTTATGGTGGAACCACAAGATCATTTAAAGGTTATTGTTAATAACACATGACATTGTTGTTAATGTAACTTTATATTGGTTTTTATGTTCTAGATGTCCTATTATACTATCAATTAAGAAGACTAAATGTTGAATTATATAACACTCCTTTTTATTTGTCACACACCTTTCTCAATTTTCGGCCTTAAATCGAATGACACTAGTAGAAAAACAGCTTGCACGACAATATTTTGTGCGATGAACAATATTTTGTTGCGTAAGACGAAAAAAAAAAATTTCGTTGTGCAAAATAGACAGGATAGGAAAAAAAAAATATTGCGTGACGAAAATGTTCGTTGCGCAAGGATACTTAGCGCGACAAATACTTGTTGTCGTTGCATAAAGTCAACAAGAAAACGCGAGGTAATTTTTTTTGGCGCGAAAAACTTGCACGACGAAAAGGGGACATATGCAAATTCCTGTTAGTTTTGACCATTTACTGCAAGTGAATAAGATGAATCAATACCGCATTTAATACAGATTTTTGCACGATAAAGCCTTCATTGTGCAAGGGCCCTAACCTTCCTATAAATATGCGCTTCTTCTGTCCTTATTCTTCACAATTATGTTCTCTTTATTCTTTACAATGCTACTCGTGTTGGGATGGCGAATAAAAACAAGGATGAGAGTGTGCGCGACACCAACCCGCATGATTTGAGGCAACATTTTGAGTTCGCACATGCGATTGCTGTAGCCATGGGGAATAACTATCCCACTGCTGAGTGGCGTTCTTGGAAAGATGTGCCCGAGAATGTGAAGAAGGTTGTGATGGATGAACTATTAGTAAGTATATTGTTGATGGATTAATAATTAAGTTTGTGAAATTTTTAGTTATATGTTGGAATTAATTATTTGCATATATGTGTAACAGTGTAAGTATACTCTTAATGATGATATGAATGAACAGTTGATGAAGTTGATGGATGATGCGTTGGAGGGAGGTTACAATCGGTGGCGTTATGAAGTCTTGCGGAATGGACCAGGACCATCGAAATAGTAATTTTAAATTTATGTTTTGTATGACAATATTTAAATTAAAGGTATTTTTTTTTATAAGTTATGTAGTTGGACTTAATTAGGTTTTCATTCCTGTTCAATTTTTTTTATTGATGCCTAATGTAAGCACCTTATCCTCGGTTTATATGTATTTTCAATCTTCAATGAATATCGTACTTATGCTCAAAATAATTGTATGGATTAAGGCATTAATTATTTATAGAATAAATATTTAGGGTATTAATTATTTATAGAATAATATTTAGGTATTAATTATTTATAGAATAAATATTTAAGGTATTAATTATTTATTGAATAAATATTTAAAGTATTAATTATTTTTAGAATAAATATTTAAGGTATTAAATATTTTCTGAATATTTGTTTGCAAATATAAAGTTTACGTACACATAGATATATATGTTTACGTAAACTTTATAATTACAATCATTCCATTCGTCGCTAAATATATAGCATGACGCTAGTTTTGTCACATAAGATGACTTTGCACGACGAATATCAGATTTTGTTGTGCAAAGCACGGTCAGATTGCGTTCAAACCTTCCCATTTATTGTGCATTTATGACGCATTTTGCGCGACAAAAATAGTGCTATATAAACATAGTTTCAGAACCCTAGTTTTTATAAAAAAATTGTTTAAAAAAGAATGGCCGATTCTGGAGAAGGTTATGGCAAAAAGAAACTTATAGTGCGAATAGAGAGGTATTGACGAAAGCAAGTGCCATACTTTGAAGGAAAAAATATGGCTAAGGCATATGCTAAATGTAGGTGTGACATTGGGAATTTGGTGCGGAGGGATTGTTTTGCCGAGTTTGAGTCTTGGAAAAAGGTCCCTGAGGAGTTGAAGTAGTCCATGCTGAGGGAGTTATCTGTAAGTTTGTGGTAAATAATGAACAATTATTTTTGTTAAAACGTAAAATTATCTATTGACATTAATGTAGGTTCATTGGGATGTTGATGAAAGCGATGAGAAGCAATGAATTTATGTGGATGAGTATTAATATTTACATTAATTATAATTTCTATTTGGGATAGTAAATTAGTTTTCTTAATTAATGTAATGTTTAATTATGTTTGAGTTTTTGATTTATAATAAAAATTTACAATACATACAAATAAAACAAAAAAAACATAAAAAAAAAATGCATTGCGCCACAATACATGTTTTCGTCGTGCAATTTGTTGAAAAGAATAAATTATAAAATAAAAGAAATGAAATAAAAAAAATGGTAAACTTGCGCGACGAATGATTATTTTTTGTCGCGCAAATGTAATTTGGGCGACGAAGACTTTGTTACTCGCGCAAATTGCATTTGTGTGGAGAAAACATTGTTCGTCCTACAAAATCATTCGTCCAAAAGTAAAATTTTTAATCTGGATTCAACCATGTGCAGAGGCAAAATGCAAAAAAAAAAAAAAATATTGTAGATTGTGCCTCTGTACTCATCCCTTCGATTTTGCTCAATCTAGCATTCGTCATTTCCATTATCTCTTAATTTCATCATCTAATACTCTCTCTAGCTTCTTCTCTAGGTTGATCGAGCTATCTCGATGTGTCTGGTAAGTGTTGTTTTTTTAGGGTAAAAATATTAATGTAAATTTTAGTTTGTTATGTTTATATTGTGTTGTGAAATTATATTTATATTATGTTGTTAAATTTGGACGTGACGTACAAATATGTGTTGTGACGTACAGAGTGAATTGAAATTAACTTTGTGCTTGTTTTTTATTTTTAGTAAAACTTAGTTTCCCGTTCCAGGATTAGTTGGATTTCGTGCATGGATAGTTTGGGAATGCACAATTATGACGTGTAGTTTATGGTTGAAGGATTAGGTTTCGGTGTCATCTCTGTACGTTCTTCGGGTGACACTTAGGTATTTTATATCTACATCATACACCTGAAGAACTGTACTGAGATGCTGCCGAAATACATCCACGTCGAAATCTATTATGATTTAGCCTTAAATTATGTGACATAACCATGCATTCCTTAATGGGATAGGGCCTTTACCGAAGGCATAAGGTGACACTATCATTTGTATGAAGTTGTAGTGATTGTTGTATTGTTATTTTGGTTCCAAGAATTATGGATAGGACGTGGATACAGAACCCAAATAGATGCGCGGACGAGTACTTGGATGGAATCGAGGATTTTATTGACTTTGCACATACACACAACCCAAGTGCAATTAGAATCCGGTGTCCTTGTAGGAGGTGTAACAACACATTAAGGGAGACACTTGAAAGTGTTTGATTTCATTTAGTAAGGAATGGAATGATTGAGACATATAATACTTGGAACCATCATGGGGAACGATTAGACAATGCTTCGTCTTCAAAGGCCATAAGAGTGGACAATGATGAACCTATTGTGGATCCTAATGAATAAGTCATGGATATTATAAATGATGCTTTTCCATTTGCATCAACAAACACCAATCAGGAAGGGGTAGATGACGTGCCTACACCAATGGACAGTGCAGAGTTCGAACAATATGAAAAACTATTAAAAAATACCAACCAAGAGTTATACCTGAGGTGTGAGAGCTTTTCCGTTCTCACAGCCATTGTGGAACTAGTGCACAGAAAAATAAAGTATCGTATGTCGAACCAGTGTTTCAATTACTTTTTAAGGGTTTTCATGAGAATACTTCCGAAGGACAATTGTTTGCCAAAAGATCATAGACATGCGCAAAAGGTGTTGAATGGTCTTGGATTGGGTTATGAAAAAAATTCACGCTTGCAAAAACAATTGTATTTTATTCTACAAAGAGAATAAAGCATTGGATAAATGTCATGTATGTAATGAGTCGAGGTTCAAAATGACATATCAGAATAGAACGACTAAGATCCCACAAAAAGTCAAGCGTTATTTGCCCTTAAAACCTAGGTTGCAACGATTGTATATGTCGACGCATACTGCCACATACATGAGATGACATAACGAAAAACGGGTAGACGATGATATGATGAGGCATCCTACAGATGGGGAGGCATGGAAAGAGTTCGATTGAACATTCCCCAAGTTTGTTGCGGATCCCCAGAATGTTAGATTGGGACTTGCCACTAACGGATTTAATCCGTTCAGGGTTCTAAACCAACACCACAACACTTGGCCAATTTTTGTATTCCCATATAATTTGCCGCCTTGGAAATGCATGAAAAAGAATACATGATGATGACTCTTTTGATAACTGAGGATCTTGGGAGGTCAATCGATGTTTAATTAAGGTTATTGGTTGATGAGCTAAAAGATTTATGGACAAATGGTGTGCGCAAGTACGATAAGTCCATTGGGAAAGTGTTCACTTTGCAGGCAGTAGTTACGTGGATTATGAATGATTTTCCCACATATGCAATGGTTTATGAAGGGAGCACTAAGGGTTATATGGCATGCCCTGTATGCAAGGATGATGTACATCTGGTTGGTACACCGAAAAAGTTTATTACCTCGGTCATCGGAGATGGTTGCCATGGGACCACGAGTGGCGAGAAAATGATTAAAAGTTCGACGGGAACACAGAACATCGCTTCAGACCTAAAGAATGGTCCGATGATCAATTTTTGGAACAGCTTAACTGTTTAGATTTTGCTCCATTTGGGAAACCAGTGAGTCGGACTAGACCTTCTACACATATGAACTAGACGCACAAGCCTATATTTTTTAAGCTCCCGTATTGGTCGAAACTAAAATTGAGACACAACCTTGATGTTATACATGTTGAGAAAAATATCTTTAACACATTGGTGGGCACCATTCTAGATATCGAGGGCAAGACAAAAGACATGATCAAAACTTGTCTTGATTTGGAGTTTATGGATGAATAGGGACAGTGATAAAGCTAGAAGGGATCTTGCATTTTTTTTCCATGAAACCGAATGACAAAAAAGAGTTTTTAAAGTTTGTATAGTCTATAAAGTTTCCCGATGGGTATGCTTCTAATATCACGCGTTGCATGAATGTTGACGGGGGTAAATTTGCTGCACTAAAGAGCCATGACTTCCATGGGTTTATGCAACACCTACTTCCTGTGGGTATTTGACACCTATTGCCAGAAGATGTAGTGAAGCCAATCATGTTGTTGTCCAGATTTTTTTCCCAACTAATTGTAAGAACGTTGTGAAAGATGGACATTAATCATTTGCGCCACGACATTGTCCAAGTTCTATGCAAGTTTGAGATGATATTCCCTCCAACTTTCTTCAAAAGTATGATCCACGTGATGGTTCACTTGCCCGAAGAGGCATTGCTTGCTGGTCCTATCAACTATCGCTGGATGTATCCAATAGAAAGGTATATAATCCTCATCATTTGTTTATGCATAATTAGCCCACGCTTACTAATTTTTATTGTATCGTTTTATTTTGGTAGGCTTCTCGGGGAGCTGAAAAAAAATGTATGTAATAGGGCGAAGCCTGAAAGAACAATTATAAAGGCTTGGGTTCAATATGAGTCGCTTATTTTTTGTGGAATGTATTTAAAAGATGTGGAGATGACTTTCAATCATCCTTAGCACAATAATGACGGGGGTGTGAGAAAGGAGAAACTTTCTGTTTTTGCCCAAAGAGCACGACCATTTGGAGATCTTGTACAAGGCGAGTTGTTTTCCAAAAATAACATGGAGGCAGTGCATTGGTTCGTATTGAACAATTGTGACAATACAATGACATACTTAGATGAGCATGAAGAGATGATGAAGCGAGAACATCTATCACTTTTGTATGCCAAGAAACACCGAGAATTGTTTCCACAGTGGTTTCTCAAATATGTAAGTTATAAGTGTTTTGTATTTGACATATATATTATAGTATTTAATTTTCTCAAACCAACATGTATATGTTTTTGTATAATATTAGGTGAATAAATTGAAAGCATCAAATTCCCCCACTTACAATGAAGAGTTATATAACTTGACGTTCGACCCGATTCACACTGAATTGTTCTCAGGTTACCATGTTAACGGCATCAAGTTTTTGGGGACTGCACAAGATGACTAGTTGTGTAGGCAAAACAGCAGTGTCCATGTCCCTAGCTGAGGCAAAAATACGGACATTGATTTCTACGGCAAACTAACAACTATCGTGCAATTGCTTTACAAAGACCGATACCAAGTGATCATGTTTAAGTGTCGATGGTTTGATACAAACCCAAATAGGTAAGGAAGTGTTAAAATCGACTATGGCTTACTATTTATGAACATTAACAGAACTTGGTACGATGACGACCCTTACATTTTGGCAAACAAGGCAAAACAGATTGTTTATCTAGATGACCATAAAGCTGGGAGAGGTTGGAAAGTTGTTCAGAAGATGGATTAGGGGAACATGTATGCTATACCAGAACAAGACCCAATTGACAACGACGTTGACAACGTCGCTAACCAACGTTTAGAATCTTCAATGGAAAATGATGCGGAAACACTTTGAGATACATATCTTATCCAAGAACCATTTTAGATACAATGAGTGTCTTCAATCGAAATACCAATTCAGTCAATTACAATTGACCTCGATGATCTTCCTCGATACGATGTTGCAGTGGGTCCGAACGACGATGGTGACGTAGTTATCGAGGAGGATGATTGGGAGACCGAAAATGATGATAGCAAAAGTTATTATAGTTTAGATGATGAATAATGCAATTTATTTGCGACTTGTCATGTAAAACATAGTAAATGAAGTTTTTTGTAATTTAATTATCTTATGTTATAAATAAATTGGTTTTATTTGTCGCACAAATGACATATGCGCGACAATTAATTACTCTTCGTCGTGCAATGAGCTGAAAATTGGGTGCGCATGAAAATAATTTTGTGAAAATTTGAATTTATTGCGTGACGAATACCTTTTGTTCATCGCGCAATAATCTTGGGATTAAATTGAAATCGCAAACACTTTCCCATTTTCCCCTCACTCCTCCTCTCTGTAAACTCTCCCTCTAACGGCCATCTCCCACAGCTCTCCTCACACTATCTTTTCCTCCTCCAATAGCCCTCTCTCTTCCTCCTATGGCACCCATTTTCTTTCTTCCTCATTCGACAGCCATCTCTCTTCCTCTTCTGACAACCCTATCTCTTCCTCGTCCGACAACGCTTTCCTTCTCAGGTAAATTTTAATTTACCTAACTCTAGTCTAATTAGGAATTAAGGTTCTAATGTTTTGAATAATTGCTTTGATCTGATAATTTCTTTGAATTATGGTTCTAGAACTAGGGTTTTAATCTGATCATGAAGAATGGGTTCTTAAATTCACATCTTTTTTTGCATTTTTTGTTTGGTTTCCTAGAAAATTTAGGGAGATGAGAAAAAGTAGATTCATTTTTTATTTATTTTTAAATGGTAACACTAAGCTCATGCAACCAAAATGCTAAAAACCCAGCTGACCTTTTCCTTTTCAAGAAAGTATATATGCACGATTCACTTTTCAATTTGTTTTTAATGTGCATTTGGTTTAGCTTCTGATGGAATCACATCATAAAGTAGCAAAATTTCCTATTAAGCTTGCGACGTTCAAGTTGTGGAGGATACTTGTTGTGTTTGTTACAACCTTTCGTTGCCTGTGAATTTACTTTTCCATTTTTGGTAGGATTCATGTTCAAGTTTCTTCATGAGATTCTTTCAATCTTACAACTATCTTAGGCTATTCATATCGTATTGTGTAATGCTTTGGGTTTGTTTGAATTTACGGAGTTTTTTTATACGAGCGATATTTGGGGGAGGAAAAATCGAACCTAGGATCTTGGGTGTAAGGGTAAATGCTCTTAACCGCTTGAGCTATGAACCCTTGGCATCTAAACCTTTAGCTTGGACTATGGTGGCTTATGGTTTGATCTGAAGCCATATAAATATATGTTCTCTGGTACATTGATTATATGTGCAGACTAGTACGAACTTTCCCAATTAGGGTTCTAGATTAATTATATGTACATTGATTATATGTCGTCTATGTATAATTGAATGTATGTATGCCATGGCAGTTTTTTGTATATTTTTGTAAATCTCTGTTGGTTTCTTATATTGCATGGAATGCAGATTGCAATAATGCAATATTTGCATGTACATTTGTTAGTTTGTCTTGTTAGAGCTTGTGTTGTCGTGTAATAGAGGCTATTTTAACTTCAGTTTTCATCCTACTAGGAAGAATAAGATATCTGCTTCAAATTCGATTTAATATTCCTATTAAATTGATTTCTCTTAAGTTTCAAACTTGTTTACATTATCGTGGTATTTAATTGTAAGTCACTTAGGTGTGAATCTGACACGATATTAGAACAATCAAATCTTTATGAAATGATATTACAAGTGGAGAACACAAAGCCTTATTTGACTGATTTTTATGATCTCAAGCTTTAAAGAAAAATAGTTCAAATCCCAAAACCTATATTTGTGGCAGAATAGTAGATCATAATGGTTGAGATTCTTGAACCTGTCATGTTTACAGTTATTAAAACGCCTAAGACTGTTTTAGGGTTCATGATTTCTAATGCTCAAAACATGGATCAGTGGTTCAACTTTGCCTCAGTTAACAACATAATTGATATTTTAACAACATAAGTGTTTATCTTCATAAAGTTGGTTTGTTAAATTTGTATTTGGAAATCCCTGTGTTAGGTTTTCATTTGGTTAGATTGGGGATAGAATATTTTTGCCGTCTTTTCTGGGTGGGTTTTTAAGCTGCATTCTTTTGTTCGGATATGCCTGGAAATTTTCCGTATTATGTCCTTGTTTTGTTGTAGTTTCTGTGTTGGCACATGGCATTGTTTTGCTTTGCTTGCTGGTTTTGGGTGTATTGATTCTACTCTGTACAATTTTTTTCCTTCACAAAAGACTCACCAATTATTGTACCTTTTTCCATCAATTATATCTTTCAACGTGTACCAACTAGGAAACAATGGATGCCAATTTTTTTGTTTACCTTATAATATGTCTGGTGTACTAGAATTTCAACACAATTCAACTCTAGGGTGATGATCTGTTGTCAAATTTGACAACTGTTTTGATTCTAAATGTGCTTTGTTTTATTTTTCTTGAATTTAAAATACTTGGAAAATGATTGTCGGTGTTCATGTTTTACACCTGTGTTTTGTTATGAGTTAAGGAGTTGGTGCTTTGTCAGGGTCAAGTAATATGAGAAATATGTTTGTGCTGCCAACTAAGGTTTGCAATTTATATGTAAATGTAATATAGAGAATAAGCACTGGATTTGGCACGTTGACTTCAATGAATAGGCACTGATTTTTTCCTAATTGTGTAGATGTCGCAGCTTATTAAAAGTCGTAAGGCGGTGACAACTGCACTCGGTCTGATTCCCCCGCCTTCTATTTTAGCTACCATTGCTCCAGCATATATGGAGCCCAGACCGGTTAATTCGATTGTTACGGTTGATGCAGTTGTTCCCCAATCCTCCCAAGCGCCGGCGTCATCAGCCTCTTCAGTTGCGCTACTAGCTGTTACGCCAGGCGTGGTCACTGTCGCCCTTGCATAACCGACACGACATCAGCATCCACTATTGATGCCTCGGGGTCCCAACCAAGTAAACATGTGATAAATGCAATAATTGCTCGAATAAATCTCTTATGCTAAATTTTGTCTATATTTATTTGCTAATCAAATTTTCCGTATTCTGTTACCAGTGTTTGATATAAATGATTCTATTTGTTGGAACATGAATGCCAATGGTCAATTTACTGTCAAACCTACGAATTGAATTCAAAATAATGTAGCAACAAATAACTTAAAAACTGAGTTGCTAAATAGAATGTGGATGTTAAATGTTCATCCTCCAATTAAAATTTTTAGTTGGCTTTTGATTCTGGATATGTTAGAAACTAGATATACACTATGAAATATTTCACTTGGCATCCAATACTGAAGCATTCAACTGTTGTGATTGTTGTTTGGATATCATATATTATTCATTACAGCGTCCAGGGTTTGGGAATTATTACAATTTTAGGGGAGTTCTTCCGGAATTTCGATTTTATTTGTTGTGTTTGAATTTTTTTTATTTTTTTGCAACAAAGAAAAATACCCCGGGACTTTGTCGCCAGTTGAAGAAGGCGAAGGTCACCCGGGTGACCAATGAACGTATCACAATCGGATATGACGACTGGCATTGGGTTGCACCAACAGCGGAGCAGCATAGCGCATTGGCCCACGGCATTGGTCACGTCATTCGAACCTATTGCCCTATGTAATGGAAGTCTTGGAAGGCGATGCCGGACGAGGTGAGGACGAAGGTGCGCACACAGTTGTCGGTAAGTATCCTACCCTTTAATTATTTTTCTTTCAAATTTTATATATTTATATTACTTAATGTATGTAATTAATTTGTTACATTGCAGATGAACTACAATTTCAATGACATGAACGACGATATGTTGGTGTACGTCAACATGTTTTTTGTTGAATGGTACAAGCAGTGGAAAAGCCACCTACACCATTATTTTGAGACATTTGATGATCTGCAGGTTGCTCTTGAGGAAGGTTGCCCGAAGGAGTTTGAAGACAGGGTGTGACATCCCACATCGCCCAGGGAAGTAGATCCTATAACCCTTATATGTATATTCCCATCTTTACCTTGCACGAGGCCTTTTAAAAGCTCACTGGCTTCAGGTTCCATATGACCTCCAAAGTTAAGGGAGTTCGCGCGAGAGCAATCCCATGATGGGTGACCCACTGGGAAGTTCTCATGTGAGTTCCCAGAAACAAAACCGTGAAGGCGTGGTCGGGGCCCAAAACGGACAATATCGTGTTACGGTGGAGTCGAGCCCGGGATATGGTGGGAGCCCAGACCAGGATGTGACGATTTGGTATTAGAGCCAATCCCTGGCCGGAAGTGTGCCGACAAGGACGTCGGGCCCCTAAGGGGTGGATTGTGATATCCCACATCCCCTAGGGGAGTGGATCCTATAAGCCTTATATGGATATTCCCATATTTACCTAGCACGAGGCATTTTAGGAGCTCACTGACTTCAGGTTCTGTAGGAACTCCAAAGTTAAGTGAGAAAAGGGCCAGAGTATTCCCAGGATGGGTGACCCACTAGGAAGTTCTGCTCGCGTGAGTTCCTAGAAACAAAACCGTGAAGGCGTGGTCGGGGCTCAAAACGGATAATATCGTGCTACAGTGGAGTCGAGCCTGAGATGTGGTGGGGGCTCAGGCCGGGATGTGATAATTTGGTATCAGAGCCAATCCCTGGCGGGATGTGTGTTGATGAGGACGTCGGGCCCCTAAGGGGGGTGGATTATGACATCGCACATCGCCCAGGGGAGTGGATCCTGTAAGCCTTATATGCATATTCCTATCTTTACCTAGCATGAGGCCTTTTGGGAGCTCACTGGCTTCGGGTTCATTAGGAACTCCAAAGTTAAGTGAGAAAGGGGCCAGAGCATTCCCAGGATAAGTGACCCACTAGGAAGTTCTGCTCGCGTGAGTTCCTAGAAACAAAACCGTGAAAGCATGATCGGGGCCCAAAGCGGACAATATCGTGCTACGGTGTAGTCGAGCCTGGGATGTGGTGGGGGTCCGGGCCGGGATGTGACACAGGGAAGATAATTGGGTGTGGCTCTACAGTCATTTTCAGGAGCCCGGCTATGTGGTACGTTTTTTATATTAAGTTTAAAAGTATTATATGTTTCTTAGTAATGTTTATTGATTTTTTTATATTTCATTTAAATTAGAACTAATACGTTTGTTTTTTGTATAACAAAAGAAGGCGAAAGCCAAGATGAGCAATCAGGAGAAGAAGACTCTTCTCCATTATTCTGGTTCAAAACCCTTCTTATATATGATGGAGGCACAACGGCAGGTAATAACAAAGTTTTTCATACTCAATTTTTAATATGTCAGTAATATTTTTTTTCGTACTAACAATTTTCGTATCTTGTTCTATTAAGGGGGTTCAAAATTCCCAGAGATCGATGTCTTCAACAACGTTTATGTTCGACCCGGGATGAGTTGGCCGAGTCACTTCATGTAAGTACTCTTCAATTGTAATTACTATCTTACGTATTCAAGTATCATGATTATTATTTGAATGTTATTATTAATATTTTCATGTTATATTACACATGCAATGATGATGGATAAGAGGCAGTTGGTTCTTCAAGAGTTTGCCTTCCAGCTTCCTCCCGAGACTTCGCTCGAGTCTGTGGATCCCCCAGAGGATGAGGGGTTTCAGATCCTTATAGAAACCTTGATTAGACTCTCGGGCGGAGGTCGATGACGTATTGTAGGGGGATAGGGAATCCCCGACGACGAGAACCTAGAGCCTCTTCATCATCGCAGTCAAAGAGCCAGGTGACAACTTTGAGAGCAGAGGTGGCCGACCTTAGGACTCATTTGGCCTCGTATAAGAGTCAGATGTCACAGATTGTACAGGCCCTCAGCCAGTCCGCATTCGTCTCCCGGATCTTCATCCGCCGTCGACATCTGAGCCCCTCCAACCCGAGCATGACCACAACTCTGCCCTTTCGACCTCTGAGCCCGTCCCCAACCTCGAGACTTTCCAATCGCCTCCAAATGACGACCCTATTGATTATGCTGCATTATTTTCTTAGTTTTGTACTCCTTTACTTTTTAAACATTTTCCTTGTACATACATATATATTCATTTAAATAAATTATTTTTCTCTTCATTACATTTTTTAATTTCAATTTAATTTTATTACAAAATTAAAAAAAACAAAAAATTAAATTTAAAAAAAAAATTTATTTTTGTGCTACGAATACCTTTGTCTCGCAATATTATAGCGACTAACAAGGTTTCGTCACGTTACTGTAAACTTTCGTCGTGCAAAGTTTCGAGAGACGAATACTAGTCGTACCATGTTTGTATCTTGTTATTTTGTTCAACGAACACATTCGTTCCTATAAATTTTGTGTGACGAAGGCTAAACCGTTGTGCCATGTTTTTGCAACCAATGCTATTGTTCATCACGTAAGGTCTTTCTTCACGATCTTTGCGCAACGGATTATGTGCGACAAAGTTTCTGTCACGCATACATTTGTGCGACAGAATGACACTTTGCACGACCAACTTTTGTTCGTCGCGCAAATAGTTAAACGTAGTAGTGTGAATTGAAGAAAATGAATGGCAAAAAATTAGCAAGAGTGTGTGGGAGGTAAAAAAATGGATGTGTGAATAACACTATAATAATTTTTTTTTTTTTTAAGAAATTGTTATTACCACTCCAAACTTTTTATAATTATAAAGAAAAATACACTTGTAAGGAGTATAGAATGAGATTTTTGAAGTGCTAATAACAGTTTATTTTTTAATAATAAATAGCTAGATTAATTTCTGAATGATTTCAGCAATACAGGACTATCCACGCAGCCTACATTTTGTTTGAGAAGATTCTGAAATTCAAATATTATGATGATAGTCGTTGAAAAAAATATATTGCGTGAAGTGGACTACTAAAAATTGAATGCTAAATCTAATTGCATTATATCATCTTTCTCTGGCTGAACTGAATCAGTCCAATTATGACACACGTACGTCTACAAGATTTTCTCATGACAGGGAGATCAAAAAAGCACTCATGTATCATTATTTTGCATTTGATTATTTGAAAAAAAAAACGATTAGAAAATAATAAAATGCTTGCATTCCAAGCATATATAGACAATTACGTTGCAGATCATTCGTGATCTTATAGTTTAATGCAAATTAAGAAAGTGAAGGATGCTGATATGGTTTAATGATATCACACCATATTTTAATTAGCACATTGATTAGGAAGTAAATTAGTATTTATCAAATTATGCTTAGTCCAAAAGCCTAAAACTTCATCTTGGAAATTCTTAAAATCTGAACCGAAGTGCCAAACATTCCTTAACCTTGCACATGCATTATGCATAGCAGACTCAGCAGTTGTTTCACTTGTCACTTAAGATCCCAAAGGCTCTGTGCTGGAGCTGAATGATTGAACTTGAACGGCCCTGATTGGGCGGATTCCTGGCCATCATGGCTTTGATTGATTAAATGGGACCTCTCTGCCTCTCTTTTTTTCTTTTCGTCGAGACCTCTTTGCCTCTCTATTCATCTATCATGTAGGACCTTGTAATATATTTCTTCCTTTCTGAGCACAACTGGTATAACATTTCAGAATACCTAATTATATTTCCAGTCTCCCCCACCCAATTCTGCCCACACTTCCCTCCGAAATTTTTTCAAGTGTTATTAGTTATCGATTGCTGTTATAAGGTGAAAGTAATATTACTATTTTCATGAATGTATCATGCGGTATATTTATTGATTTACGTGTTATATGTATGAATGAATAAATTAACAAATGGTAAACACCCATTAGCTTGGAGCCTTGGTTAACTGTGTTTAAAAAATAACATTATGTTTGGATGAAGAAATTTAAGATTAATAAAGAATTTTAAAATGACGGTAATTAAAATGATAGAATTTTATTTTCTAAAATTTGTGAATTTTCTTGTTTGGTTAACCTAAAAGAAAAATGGAATTTGTTATTTTTAAACTCTCAATCATAGAAATTGGGAAATGACATCTATTTATATGAAATTTAAACTTAGGAATTAGAAGTCTCAAATTCCAAGTTTTTTTTCCAGGCGGAAATTCTAAATTTCTATGTTTATGAATCCAAACAAAGGAATTGGTACATGTCAATTTATAAATTTTGACTTTTACCTAAATTTCAAATTTATTTCTCTCATCCAAACATAATGTAAATGAAAATTTGAAATTCCCTTCGCAAGTACTGCTTCTACAACAATATATTAAAAGTTATTTTGTCACAGTTAAACTTCCTAAATTAAAGTTTAAACCTCAAAAAGTAATGACATTTTGTCCTACTCTGTCATCTGTAATTTTTTTTTTTTTAAAAAGATCGTTTGTACTTTTATGATTGTCCCATACAATTTGAAGTTTAAAGACATTTTCATCACTTCTGAAAATGTTAGGTAAAGAAGGGGTCCATTTGTTTAGATAGAAATCATTGTTTTTTCTTTAATAAATGTATTGGTATTATTTGGTGTTTAGCGTATGTTTGATTAGGGATTACGGTTGATCAACATATGTGCCATGCACCATGGATCGATCATTACAATAATGATCACATTGACCTTTATTTATTGATATATTTAACATTTTTTTAGTTATAAGTAGTAAAATAATACTATTAGAGAGTGTGTATCAAAGGAAATAATCTCAATTTCTCGCTGAAAGTTTGCTCGAAAACGAAGTAATAAGATAGGTTCAGAGCTAGCACTAACTAAAACGGCTACACCAAATAGGCCACAACAAGCCTAAAAATAAGACCAAAACAAAAATGAAGGCCAATCGGTCTGGTAGATAGGCCGGTTGTTCAAACCTGAGCACGATACTTGAAGCATTTGCTTGATCCCAATCATTCGTCCAAACGATCGCCAATTCACAATAAATATAACTATTATCCTTTTATTTATTTTGCTATGTAAACGAGGAAAGAAACAATCGCCCCAATAATACATAATAAACCTAAGGTTTCTACATATGAAAAAACTATTAGGCGTGCGTGAAATTTCAATTTTGTGTCCATTTGAACAATGCAACCATAAACCATACATTACAGTGGAACAATATAAACCCTACTTTATGAAAACAATATAAATCGTACATTTTAAGAACAATACAAACCCTCCACTTCAACGTGTCATTGCTTGTATTTCTACTAAGATCAAACTTGAATCAGTACTAAGTGGAGTAGACTACACTTTTCCTACAAAATACGACTAGCTAGTTGCATGTTACTGTACAGCCGTCGACTAACACAACTGTGATACCAGTACCGTGGCATAACGGCGGCGAATAGAAGCCATCAGATGTGGTGGTGGGGGGGGGGTTTATGGTAAAGAAGCATAATTTTGACCTACTACCACGTGTCTTACGATGTAGACATGTGAAATCTCGTAAAATAATGGGCGGTGGTGGAACGTTGTGGATGGGCCCCACGTCATATACCCATGCGCATGGCCAAAACCCTAAACCCAACCAACGAAGGAAGGAATCTTTAATCACAAATATTCATCCACAGTCGTCTGATCGAAAGATAGATCGGAAAATTCGTTCCCCAACCCAAACCCTAATATGTGCCTGCCTATGCAGATGACGTCACTTGAGTGGTTCCCATGTTGACGTGACCCGCATGTGCTAATGGGTTCCACGTCAGCAGAAAGGATTTTGGTAGCAACTTGGACGATGACTTTGTCACAGCACAACGTAACGCAAGTCCCACATCACTTTCAAAACCTTCTCTCCCTCCACGTACATACAACTTAGAGTAATAGTCAAAGTAAATGTTAATCAATGTGAACTCGTAGGATAATAACAGCCGTCCGATTTGGCCTGTCCTCCTCAGAATCTAGTGTGCAAGATTTTGTTCCGGACCCACTAAATTGTAGTTGAAATTACATCTTCCACACACTCACGTATATGCATATGTTCTCCAGTTAAGAAATGACATCTTCCATGTTTTATGTGCTTCATGAACATATATAGATAAGTTTTAGAAACTTTAATAATGGGTTTGAACTTCTATAATCCAAATGATTTGTCGTAACCAGTAATTACACATTAGGTATTTGCAAGAATTTGTTGATCTGGCTAATACATATAGGCTAGTCTTAACATAAACAAGTGGAAATAACTATGGCTCCGTTTATGACAACTTTTGTTGTAACTCTGCTTAGAAACACTTTACTATAAGTGCTTTTATTAGGACCATGTTAGAGTTTTTATTAGGACCATGTTAGAATTTTTGTTTAACACTCTGGCCCATGATGTTAACCTATCTCTTAGAATTTAATATATCTGATTTGCCTTTGAAAAAAAAAAAAAAAGAAGCACATGGCTTCTCAAAGCACTTATATAACTAAAATGCATTTCTAAGTTTTTATGTTAAAAGTACATATTTGTAAGCACTTGTAATGGTCAGAAAACACTTTTTCCATAAGTAAATCTCAAAGAGATTCTACAATAATAAATATCTAGAATATATATAGTGAACATATCTATCGTTTAACTAGACTAATTAGGCACAAATTTAGAACTTCAACTTAAGGTGAGCTAAGCTTGAAATTATACGAGAGAAACGAGGGAGAGGGAGAGTGAGGGGTTGGGATGAAGGTTAAAAATTATTCCTTGAAATGTGCGGGCTATATAGCACCCCCAAGTCACCACTGGGGACCGTGGCTTGATTTGATGCATGTGTCAAACAAATACGAGATGGTGTTGGAAATGTGCAACATCAACACATGGTCAATTTGTGGAATTCAATAATTATGTAAACGGGGCTTAAAAGCATGGAGATGGGCAGGCGCAGGCCATCCGCCTATAATTGAAATCGACAAGGCCGGCATCAAAGCCAAAACTCGAAATGGTCCACACCACCTGCATTTCCCAAAACAGCCTACTTTGCAGGTGAAGGTTACGTAACTTCCATTAAGGAGAGATACATATATATATTTGCTGGTTAACTTTTGGAACTGATATCCACATGCTAATCCGTGATGATTAAGATTGGGATCATGAAACCAAATCCTCAACTAATTTTAACTCATTTTATCATGGTTTTGTTGGTGAATTCCATGTGAAAGAAAGAAGAGAATTTACATGTTATATGTTTGACAATGATGCGTACATTCTCAATAAAAATTAAACAAATATTAGGTTTAAGAAACATTTCAGAGAGTGCGTTGAAAATATCACACATTAGAGAATAGAAGTTTTGCATTATATATAAAAGATAAGCAAAAAAAAAAAAAAAAAAAGGTCAGGGTCTGGAAGTAATTCCTCCTGCCGAGAATTCTCCATTTATTATAAACTGATTTCGAGTTATATGCTCACATTTGAGCATGAATCATGCAACCTCACAATACTAGTAATTAACTAGTTGGCTATGTCATGTAAAACAACAAACTTTATCATCATTAGGTTTAGTTGGAGAAGATTGAGATCAATCACTTACCTATTGTTTGGCATGACTTTGGTCGCGACCAATGGTGTAGTGGATACACTTGTAAATTTATGAGTAATGTTAAGTAAACTAAATTTATAAACTAAATTATATATCACCAATAAAAAATAAGCACGTTAATAACACTTAAGTAATATTCAATCATCAACTTTTCCTGTTTACACAATTTAGTCTATAAATTTAGTATCCATGACATCACTCTAATTTTATAGAATAATTAATGATATGTTTAAATTCTGGTCATCGATAATGAAAGACATATACATATACATATACATATACATATATATATATATATATATATATATATTAATTAGTAATGCATGTGCAATTGTTAGTAATGCATACACAAGTACGCACAAACACAAAAGAAGTGCATTTGCTTTGGTTTGCTAACTTAAGATTGGAGATGGATTTGCCATGCCTATTTGCCTAGTTGACAAACACAAAAATAATCAGAGGAAATTCTTTAATGATTTAATCCCACATGTTTATATTATATAGTTTGATTTATTTGTCGGGATGCATGGGATAATTCAATAATATTTTGTTTAATTAGTTGGGTGGGTGGGTAATGGGTATGAGACCTACACCAATATTCGTGGAAGCTGCTGGATGCCATGAATAACGTTTAACAATGCTTCATCTCTGGCCATCATTTTAAGTCAACATAAAAGATTGTAATATATATATTGTGTTGTTTTTTCTATGTAATTCTTTTTATTTGTAAATAAACAAGTGCAAAATCTTCTTAATTAAGGTCCACTTCGGCCTTGGGCGACTTTCACCCCTATCAGAGGTAATTTGAGCCGTTGGAAAACATGTCAAATTTCCATTAATCAGCTAGCTAGGATTACAACAGATCGAATTGCTTATGAGTTATGATTAAATTGTACTGGTGAACCAAACCAATCATCAACTATGGTGACTATTCAAGTCAACTACTAACTGCAAGGCCAAATGTTGGTAGAGACATTGCAACCGTATGAAAGATTGAAGGGTCACATGATTAGATTCAAACAGTAGTTTTGAAACCCAGCAGTAGTACCACTAGACCACTACAACTGTCTATAATTATACAGGATAAGAGAGGAGGGGAGGGCCTCACCACCGCACTAACGTAAAAAGCCTCCAAGAATGGAGCCCCATATAGGCCATATGCAGTCTCTCCCTAGATAAGGCGCACAGAAGTGTTACTTTTGGACCACCATCAGCAGCAGCAGCACTACAACCACCACCACCAGGCTTTCTAGTTTGTTGCTGGTGGCAGTACTTGTGTAATAAGCTTTCTTCTTCTTCTTAGGGTTTAAAAGGACGTTACATTCCAAAGGCTAGCCAGAGTGTTTGTAGTATTGTAGTTTGTGTTCGGTTTGTATTATGCTGAAAATATTGGCAATTGCTAAAATCTTGAGAAGATCCTGATGATCGATCAATGATTCAATTACCATATAAGAGGAGATCCTTCCACAAACTTCACTTCTACATGTGTATTCGATCTTGGCTCTTTAGCCTTAATTTCCTGGATCTGGGGATGGGCCTAATACATTCAACTTTAACCTTGCATGAATTCTAGCATGACACAGTTGCATGTTTCCTCAAGAAGTTTTTGAAATCTAAACATGGGTGAGGAGAAATCAAACATGTGTGTCAGATTTAATTAAGAGTAGATATTGTTAATCACTTGATGACCTACACATCTATTAAAAGGGATGTGCTATCCACACACCCCTTTTTACTTCTCACACACCCTTATTAATTTTTATCCGTTAGATCTTCTTCATTTTATCCGATCCGACGACCGAAAATGAGAAGGGTGTGTGAGAAGTAAAAAGGGGTGTGTGGATAGCACACCCCTTTTAATAGGTGTGTAGGTCATCAAGAAATTAACAATATCTACTCTTAATTAAATCTGACACACATGTTTGATTCCCATCTTCTCGGCTGCATCTTTGAAGAGGATGTTGACCCTATACCCATTGTCCACCAGAACTCGACTAACCATTGCATTAGAAATTTGTACCTTGATGACCAAGGCATCGTCATAGGGCAAGCAGACATCTTCCAAATCCCGATTAGAGAACATAGGGATAGTGGAAGCGATTGGAGGAGGCTAATAGATGAAAGCCACCATCCTAGGTTTCTTGTAGGCTGTTTTCTCTCTTTCTTAGGTTTAATCAGGTATTCTTATTCTCCATAGTGCAATCATTGAGAACTAGCCTTTTTTTTTATTTTTTATCAAGCCTTGAATCCCAGAAGGTCTTTGAGACTTTCTGGGCTTCTTGTGAGATGTTTTGTGAGTGGGGCAATGACGCTTCATGCGTGAGTTCAAATCAGTTGTTCTTGCTAAGGTCTGAATAGGCGTTGCCTTAACTAGTGGCTCCTTAAAACTAGAGATGATGTACAACGGTCTTCACCTGCCTCTCGAGGTCATCAAGCTTTGTTTGCTCCCTCATTCCTGAAGCACTTTGAAGCTTATCGACAAGTGTAGATTTGCAGCAAGCTTTCCCTAATTCAATCCATGGTGAGTATCTTTGATATAAGAGATATCGTTCTTGCTCAAGGGCGACGTATGTGCAGTGACGTTGCTGCTTCAGAAAAGGATGATGATGGCATCACTACTCTGTCTGTGCAACTCCCCTAGGGTATTTGTATTCCAATATGCCTTACTCCGGCCTAGGAAAATCATGGTCCCACATGTTGGTTTCTCATTTGTATTGTTTCATCAAATCTTTGACTAGGTACAACAATGCAAGCTGATGGTGGAGGAGAAGAATGGGTGTGTTTGAATATAGAGGATAACAAGTGTGTTTGGTTTCACGTGTGTTTTTGGTTTCCAATTTATGAAATTATAAAAGTTACACATGTCTTAACTGTATTAGTTCATGTAAGTGGTCAATAATATTTGAGTACTGGTGAGTATCTAAATATTGTCCCACAGGTAATTGTTTGAGCTTGTTCAAAGTGGCCTGGTATAACTTTGTAGTGTTTCTAAGTAGGAAAGACCAAAAGGTCGCATGGTAACTGATTCAAAGTTCAAAACCAAACAACTTGTTTTACCAAAAAATACTAAAAAATATTAACGAAGGTATTTTATAATAGGAAAAATTACACTTAGAGTTTACTTTCAATACTTAATTATATTGAGACAACATTTTTTTAACATTTCAAGAAAGTACATTTTTAAATTCCGCGTAAGATGACGCCATGTCCGGTTTTTCCGTTAGAAACGGAGTTCTCGTATTCTGTTAAATAGCGATCAGTGGTGATTTGAATCATTCGAATTATATTTTCGTTTTCTCTGCTGTTTTTCTTTCTCTTTGAAGTTTATCTGTTCCGATTTATATTTCGTCATCTCCCTCAATTATCTATCACCATAATTTATATTCAAATCATTCAAGCTTTCTTCGAAGGTAAGTGTTTATCTCACCTATAAACATTTAATTTTTTTCAATGTAATACATGTGTAGCATCAGTTTATATAAACATTAATTTTTAACATAATACATGTGCAACATAAGTGTGCAGCATCAGTTTTATATAATCATTAATTTTTAACATAATACTTGTGCAATATCAACTCATAGAATCTTAATCAGTTGGCATAAGTTTTTTTTTTGGGGGGGGGGGGGGAAGAGGGTGCCCCCCCATAAGCATTTAATAATTTTCAACTTAATACTTGTGCAACATTAGTTTTATTTAATCAACATAATACTTATGCAACATCAATTTATATAAATATTTATTTAAAAGATTATGAATTAGAAAATTGTGCAGCATCAGTTTTATTTAATCAACATAATACTTGTGCAGCATAAGTTTATATAAATATTTATTTAAAGGATGATGGATTAGAAAATTGTGCAGCATTAGTTATTTTATTATGCAGATAAATGTGCAGCATCCTTGTTGGCGTTTTTTGTGTTGCATTGTGTTACAGATATTTGTGTAGCTTTAGTTTTATTTATTATAAATTTACATTTTAAAATGCATAGATATATACAATTATATATGTACAGCATCAGTTTAACTTTATGTTTTTTTTTTTTGTGTAGATCATATCCGTTGTTAAAGTGTTGAAGGTTGAAGTGTGTATATGAAAATTGTGCATTAGTTGTGCCACTTTATCCGCATACTAGTTATGAGGATTTGTGTGGGCAATTGACTTTGAGATTTCCAAGTTTATTATCAGGAAGCTTTTTGTTGAAATACTTTTTATATGGAGGTGAATCAAATTGTTTATTAGAGTGCAATGAAGATATTCAAACCCTTCTTCTGGTGAATAACTTGATTTCAAATCCAGTTGTTGATGTTTATGTTCAAGCTAAGAATGAGATGTCTATTGTTTCTACTAGTAGTGTGTTGTCTTGCCTAAGTGAAGATAATAGTATTGGAGATGAATCAATTTTTGGGTACGTATGGCTCTTATGGACCTCACCATTATGCAACAAATGAGTGGTAGAGTTATATTTCTTATGGTGGTCAAAATTATGAAGATGGTATAGTTGAGTTTCGTAGAAAACTTACACAATACTCTATTGAGGTTGGTTTTGATTTCAAGTTCGCTAGGAATGATTGGAAGCATGTTACTGCTGTTTGCTTAAAGAAACTGTCGAAGAGGTGTCAATGGCGTGTTCATGTTGTTGTGCAATATCCTAGTGGTTGTTTTATCATTAAAAAAATTAAATAATATTCATACTTGTACTGGACATATTCATAAAAAAAAGAATAAAATATTTAGCCCTACTGTTTTGTCTTCTTTGTTGGCTGCCAAGGTTCGTTCAAATCTATTTATTAAGGCAAAGGATGTTATGAGAGAAATGAATGAGAGTTATGGTCTTGATGTTGAATACCAAGCAACTTGGCATGGCAAAAAGATTGCATATAATGAGGTTAATGGTGATGAGGCTCTTTCATTTGGCTTTTTGCCTTGGTACCTTGATGAGTTTGTGTGTGCCAATGATGGATTGTTTTGTGCACTAGAAATTGATAATGATAGTAATCGGTTTGAAAGGTTATTCATTTTTTTTTGGAGTTTGTGTTAAAGGATTCATATGGTGTAGACCAATGTTGTTCCTTGATGGTACGTTTTTGAAGGGAAGATATACTGATACTTTTCTTGGTTGCTATGTTAAAAATGCAAATAATGGTAAGTTTTTTTTTGTTTTTAGTTTATTAAAGTGCATCATCAGTTTAATAATGTGTAACGTCTGTTTATTAAAGTGCTGCATCAGTTTAATAATATGCAGCATAAGTTTATTAAAGTGCAGCATAAGTTTAATAATATGCAGCATCAATAATGTTTATGTGCAGAACCTGTGTTTTGATATAATTATTAATTTATATATATATAACAGAGATTTTTCATGTGTGTTATGATATTGTTGACATAGAAAATGAAGAAAATTGGACATGGTTTGTTGAACATTTGGCTCGGATATTAAATTACCAAAGAAGAGGAAGATCACGTTTGTTACCGACGATATCATGGGCTTTTGAATGCTATTCGAAAGTACTTCCCTACTGCTTCTCATGGTTTCTGCATTATATATTTGAGGGAAAATTTAGAGAGGCGATGTGCAGGTAATCAATTTTTGAAGGATTAGTTGTGGGAATATTTCAAGAATTGTGCATATTCATGTAGTGTTGAAGATTTTGATAGGAATATTGAGAAAATGAGAAGTGTTGGTGAAGATATTTCTGATTCATTTTTAGATGATCTTTCAAAAGAGCATTATTTTATTATACATTTTTGAGGAAATTGGTGGAGTGAAATGAGTAATGCAACTACAGAATCATTTAACGCAATGAATTCTAAAGAGAGTTTGATGCCTATTCTTGATTTGATTGAATCAATCAGGATGAGGTTGATGGTCATGATGTCTGACTTGAGGCGAGTTTCATAAAAGTGGTTTTCTTTATTATGTCCAAAAAAGAAGATGATCTTAGAGGTTTTGTTCAAGGAGGTAGTCATTGGATTGTTAGTAGGTCATCTGATGATGTGTTTGAGGTTCGGAGGATATGAACTCTTTTGTTGTTATGTTGGATCAACACCAGTGTTCATGTTTTCAATGGAATCATAAGGGATTCCTTTGTGCTCATGCATTGCAAGTTATTTTGCATGATCATCGTGATATTGAGGATTTTGTGGATGACTATTGGAAAGTTTCTTTTTATAAGCTAAGCTATCAGTTTCCTATTGTTTTTGTTTTTGACTTGAACAAGCCAACTTTTAATATACTAAATGCTCCTATTAAGCCCTCTCTTACAAGTAGACAAGGTGGTAGACCACATATTCATCGTTACAAGTCTAAAAATAAGACAAGAGGTGTAAGATGTAGTTGTTGTCATCGAATTTCACACCATAACAAGCAGACATGTCAGACTTTAATTTGATTTTTGTTTTATTTTTTGAGTGTTGGATTTTTTTTTGTATTATGGAAGTTTGTTATCAGATCAGGTTTTTTGTTATATTTCGATCAGAATAAGTTTTTGATTTTATGTAAAATCAGGTTATACATTTTGTATGTAGTATCAGTTTGTTGTATTTTGCAATTTTTGGTCCCCTAATTTATGAAGAATCAATTTTTAGCAATTGAGTTTATGTTTGTATGGATATGAGACTATTTTTTAACGTAATACTTGTGTAGCATCAGTTTTAAATAATCAACGCAATACTTGTGCAACATCGGTTTTATATAAACATTATTTTTCAAAGTAATATTTTGTACAGCATCAACTCATGCTTTTGTTTTTCATTGAAGTTCCTTCTGTTTTTTGCAGTATAGTTATCATATATATTAGTTTATGCATCATCAGTTCATAGAATCGTGCATAATCATTTTACATAAGTTTTTTTTTTGTTGGGGGGGACCCCCAATAAACATTTAATATTTTTCAATGTACTACGTGTGCAACATAAGTGCAAAGTATCAGTGTGCATCATCAGTTTTATATAAACATTAATTTTCAACATAATACTTGTGCAGTGTCAACTCATAGAATCTTAATCGGTTGACATAAGTTTTGTGGGGAGAAGGTGGGGGGGGGGGTTAGTTGACCAATGAATGTATTGATTCAAAAGCATGGGATAAGTAAATGTCACATATGATTAATTGATTTCTTACTTATGTTACTCTATTTTTATTAGTATTGTCTATAATAATTGATGAATAAAATATTTTCAAATCTTCAAGGATAACTGGCAGTTGAGGAACATATGCTACATTTCCTTCTTGTTCCTTAGCTTGAACTAACAGTGGAGGGACTGAGGTGCTTGGACCCACTCTTATCATTGCCTCTTCTTGCACCATAGGAACTGATTCTTGGCTTTGCATTGGAGGAATTGATTGTTCAATTGATGCACCTGAGGCATCTTTTGGTACTACTTCTTCTGGATAGAATTTAACCACATTATTGATGACCCTATCAATTTCAGTCTCGTGCATGTCTGTGATGTCCACATTTCTTTCTTCACTTTCAACACTTTCAAGACTTTGATAAGAAGAATCATGTGCAATAGTTTGATCATCTTAGACTTGCTTATTTGGAATTTGGGAACCATAGATGTTCTAACTATCAATCAGTGTGTCAAAGTGATTTTCATTTTCATTTTGTTCTCCATCCTTTTCCTCCTGATTGTATTCAAAATCAAGAATTAAATGACAAAAATTTAGTATGTAGCATCAGTTATACCAGACTTAGTATGTAGCATCAGTTATACCAAACTTAATATGCATCATTAGTTATAACAAAATTAATATGCAACTTCACTTATAACATAATATTAGTATGCATCATCAGTTATAACAGAATATTAGTATGCAGTATCAGTTATATCATAATATTAGTATGCATCAGTTATAACTTATACCAGATATTAGTATGCAGCATCAGTTATACCAGACTAAGTTTTTAGCATGCATTATTACATATACAAGAATTAGTATGCATAATCAGTTATAACAGAATTAGTATGCATCATCAATTATAACATAATATTAGTATACATTATCAGTTATAACAGAATTAGTATGCATAATCAATTATAACAGAATATTAGTATGCAACATCAGTTATGGATTATTAGCTTGTTTTTTATTTGACCATTTTGTCTGCCGATCATCGTCTTGACGTTTTAGCTTATCTTGGCTTTGTTTTTTTGTCCGGCACGGTGTCATTTGAAATTCCTCATCACCTGTTTGATCATTGCCTTTGTCTGGCACATCTGAAACAGTTCTTTCATCATCATCATCTTCTTATAGTTGAACATTAATCATCTCATCATCAGCAACAACTTTTAGAAGTATAGGTGCCACTACGGTGTCATTCTCATTGGCTACTTGCTTATGACCCATTATCGTTTCAACTTCTTCAAGATGAAGCACTAATTTGTTTGACGATTTAGCTTTCTTGGCTTTGGGTCCTTTCTTAGCTATTTTCCTATGTTTTAACACAGGTGGAGAATCGACAAAGTCATTGTCATCATCTTTTGGGCGTTATTCAAATGACTCCTTAATTTGTTTTGCATTGTCCATTTGTGAAAGGATCGACAATGTAGATGCAAAATTATGCAGAATCAATTTACAAACAGAAAGTAGAACCATAATTAATTAACAAAGTGCAGCATCAATACAAAGTCAAGCATCAGTTCAAATTGCAATGTCACAGCCCATCCCGAAAATTCAGTTATCGTGGATGTGATTTGATGGAATTGCCCTTAAAGGTTACTAAGGTATGTGTGACTTGTTTAATTTGAATAATTCATACATTCCTAAGTTTTTGGAAAAATTGAGTTGGATTAAAAAATTAGTTTGCATTTTGTGTTGTTAGGGGAAGGACACACACACTCAAAACAAACCTCACACTCTCTCTCCTATCCCGTGCCCTCTCTCTCTTCCCTCTCAGTTCACTCTTCATCTCTCTCCCTCTCGAACTCGTACGGACAAGAACCAAAAACCCTCAAATCTTCACGGATCGACGTAAAAAAGGTGAGTTCCTTCATCCTTGCAACCTCCTGAATCGAATAGTACTATTTTTAGAACTAGGAACCCTCGAAATCACGTTGAAACCGTAACCCAATTTGATGTCACTGTTCATGCACACGTGAATTGTTGATTTTCAGGGAATTCTAAGCTTACAGGGAGCTTAGTGAGGTCCCAAGGAAGCTCGGAGTACTTAGTTTGAAGGTTTTGGACGTCGAGATCGTAGGGTTCGAAGTTGGCCGATTTTCTTGGATTTTCTCCGGTGAGATTTCGTGTGTTTTTTAGCCTTAAATTAGTACATCGTGATTCTACATGCTTAGGGCTTCATTTTGGTATAAATTGCGTAAAAAATGGTTGAGAATTGACGGAGAAAATGAAGTTTGAAAAATCCCCAGTTTTCCGGCGCCGGCAAAACCAGTCCGGCGACTGGAAGAAGGAGATGACGCGCGTGCGGCATTGAAATTTTTTTCTAAAAATACCTTGGCATCCGTGACGTCGAGTAGGTCACTGTGGTATATTCATAGACCCAAATTGAGCATCGTATGAGAAGTTATTACGTATTGTTGGTTATGTGCTTTAAATAACGTTTTTATAGTTGTTTCACATATAGGTGAGACCTATCCTGAGGACAAGCGCGTTCAAGGGCGTCACGGGGGTTATGACCCTTCGACATACCAGTGAGTGGGCAGTTATTTTCTATTTATACCTATATACTATTGCTTTTTCCCAAAAATTGAATATAAATAAAAGTATGTTTTAAAATGCCGTGCATGCATATTATATGAAATATAAGAGTTAGTATTTGATGCATATATGTGAAATGGTGTTGTGGATGCACAGGTGAGTTTTATGTTCATATGGTTTATTGATGATGTGAATTGTGTTGAGAGCTCATAACCTGCACCCTTGGTGTTAGTGCCTATATTATTCACCCTGCACCACACGCTCATCTTGGATCCAAGTAGGTGCATGTCAAACAGACCATTAGAGGTGGTTCCGACTTGTAGGTGACTTTAGATTATTATACAGATGTTGATGAGAGAAGCACTAGAGTGTATTTTTACACCATTCTTATTGTACAGACTACTTCAGGTAGTTCCGATTTATGTGCAGAGTAGTGCCGTACAGGTCACAATGGTGACTCCGGTTGGGTTGGATATTGAGCTATAGAATTAACCGTACAGGACAGTTGTAAGGTCTCCAGTTGATTCATTATTTCACCTGTTATATTGATGCATCCTTATCTTGTTTTGAATCATAGCATGGCATATTCTTGAAAAGTGTTAGAGACTTGTGATTTGAGTTTTGCTGTGATATATGATTATGTATATACTATTTTTCTGGGAAAGTATACAGGTTTTACAGTGAGGGGTTAGAAGTGTTGTTTAATGAAATATTTTCGAAAAGCTTTGTTTTACTGACCCACTCAATCTTGTTTTGCACCCCTCTAGGTTCTAGTTAGCAGCGTTGGTGGCCCACGAGGATTCCTACAGCGTACTGACAGACTACTTAAATGTAGGACCAACCTTCGGGTGTTGTAATTTAGTTATGGTCCTACTTGACTGCACTTAGTACTTATGCTCTGAATATATGTGTTTCACACTTACACTCACTCTAGCATGCTAGTTGGATATTATTGCTAGTAGTTGGTTTTTATTCATTCGTATTTCTTTTATCTTTTGCTTCCACATCACACTTTTGGTTACGTCACGCCCACGTGACGGCCAACACACCTTGATTCTAGGATCGGGGTGTGTCAGTTTGGTATTAGAGCCTAGGTTTGCAGTCCTGTATAAATTGTTAATGCTTTAATGATCTTTTGGTGTCTTCTGTCATAGCTATGCCGCCTTGTAGGGAATCACGTTGTGCTCCTGAGCCTAATTTCCCTGACATAACTCAATTAGGGGAAGCGATGGCCCATGCCTTTCAGAATGTAATCCGTCATCCTCCTCCTTAGAAGACATCCTAGAGACTATGTATAATCTGAAATTAGACCACTTCATGGGTAATGAAGGTCATGAAGGGGCAGAAAAGTGGTTAGACCATATTGAGAAGACCTTTCAGGTGAAGAGTCAAGGAAATCTTCCTGCTAGTAGATGGGTTGAGACCACTACTTGGTTTTTAGGACGAGAGCCAACAACTTGGTGGGTAAATCAAACTCAGTTTATGTCACCTGAAGCGGCAACTGATTGGGAAGTATTCAAAGAGAATTTTAAGAAAAGATTTATTCCTCCGGAGTATATTGATTGTAAGAAGCAGGAGTTCACTCAATTGAAGCAAAAGAATATGTCGGTGCATGAGTATTACAAGAAGTTTACGTACTTATCCCGCTATGATCCTGATACAGCTGGTAATTAGATAGAGATGTTTCGCCGTTTTAAGCAGGGAACTAAGAGGAAATGGCGGACGTTTGCTAGTGCGATTCCTTGCACCACTTACCATGAGTTTTCTGAGATTTTGGTTCGGATGGAGGATTCCGAAAATCTTCATAGTGATAATGAGGAAGATGAAGATAAAAATGATAATCAGAAGAAAGATGATAGGGGTAAAGGTATCTCCACTCAGGGATCCCGTAAGACACAGAATTTCAAGAAAAGTGGAGCGAGCTCGAGTTCTTCCAGCAGAGGATTTAGTGTCATAGGCTCGATGAGAGGTGGAAGATTTACTGGTGGACCCAGGTTTCAGAGACAGAGAGACTTTGGTAGTGCTGGTGGTTCAGGTCCTCTGTTGTGCTGCCGTTGTAATTTCAGACATCATGGAGAGTGTAGGAGAAGTGGTAGTGGTTGCTACACTTGTGGACTAATGGGATATAAAGCTGCTCAGTGTCCCTAGAGTCAGCAGAGGCCTCAACAGTCTGATATGCCACCTCCGGCGCCGATTTAGCAGAACTTTGGATCAGGCAGTTATGGTCAGACGGGTCGTGGTGGTACTTACCACTATCAGGGTGATGCTGCTCCCTATGCTTCCAGACAGAATCAGTATTCCCAGGATCCTTATTTTCAGACTGGGTATTCCCAAGATCCTAGAGGTTATACTTCATATCCTTCCATGCCAGCTAGTGGATCTCAGTGGTATCAGAGAGGTCAGCTCCGACAAGGAGAGGTTGCTGCTAGCAGTGTAGGACCGTCTAGGCAGTCTAGCCAGACATGATAGGGACGTACTTCTCAGGGGCGAGGTAATCAAGGTAATAGAGGTCGTAGAGGACGACAGCAAGCTCATGGATGTGTTAATCACATCTCCCTGCAAGATGCTCAGAATCATCCAGACTTGATTATAGGTACGTTAAACATCCTTGGTCACTTTGCTAGAGTTTTGATTGATTGTGGTGCTACACATTCTGTGATTTCTCATACATTTGCTCAAATGACACAACCTCACCCTACACCTCTAGGATTTGATTTAGAGTTTGCTATGCCTAGAGGGGACAAATGTTATGTTGATAGTGTTTATCCAGGGTGTCCAGTGATGGTAGATGGTGTAGTTATGCCAGCTAATCTTATTCCATTAGATATTGTGGATTTTGATGTGATTTTAGAGGCAGATTGGTTGCATTATAATCCTGCCCATATAGATTGTTACGGGAAATCAGTTACCTTTCATTGTCCTGAACTACCAGAAGTTACATTTGTAGGAGAAAGAAGTGGGTTGAGACATGATGTTATTTCTGCCATGAGAGCAAAGAAGTTGCTATCAAAAGGTTGTCAAGGATACTTAGCACATGTGGTGTTACATGATGTTGTTCCTAGCAGTGTGGAGGAAGTTGGAGTAGTCAGGCACTATCCTGATGTATTCCTAGATGATTTGCCTGGATTTCCGCCAGACAGAGATGTGGAATTTTCTATTGATTTGCTTCCAGGTATGAATCATATATCTTTGACTCCATATAGAATGGCTCCAGCTGAATTGAGAGAATTGAAAATTCATTTACAGGAATTAACTGATAAAGGTTTCATTCAACCTAGTACTTCACCATGGGGAGCTCCAGTGTTGTTTGTAAGGAAGAAAGATGAAACTTTGAGATTATGTATTGATTACAGACAATTGAATCGGGTAACGATTAAAAACCGTTATCCATTGCCTCGTATCGATGATTTGTTTGATCAACTTAAAGGTGTGTGTGTGTTCTCTAAGATTAATTTGAGATCTAGCTATTATCAGTTGAAGATTAAAGATGAAGATGTACCTAAAACGAATTTCAGGACCCCGTTATGGACATTATGAGTTTTTGGTGATGCCATTTGGATTGACTAATGCACCTACAGCTTTCATGAGACGAATTAATGAAGTGTTCCAGCAATATCTTGATAGGTTTGTCATTGTTTTTATTGATGATATTCTGGTATACTCTAAGTCGAAAACAGATCATATTCGACATCTTAACTTGGTAATAAGGAATTGAGGGAACATTGGTTGTATGCCAAGTTTAGCAAATGCCAGTTTTGGTTTAATCAAGTGGCATTTTTGGGACATGTAGTATCGGCACAAGGAATTCAAGTAGATCCTCAAAAGATTACAGCAGTGGAGAATTAGGAACAGCCACGAACTATCACTGAGGTGCGGAGTTTTCTTGGTCTAGTAGGTTATTATCGACGGTTTGTTTAAGATTTTTCTATGATTGCTTTACCACTAACGAAATTAACCAGGAAGGATATTAAGTTCGAGTGGGATGAGAATTGTGAGCAAAGTTTCCAGCAGCTGAAATATTGCCTCACCCATGCTCCAGTGTTGGTACTTCCTGACGATAGTGGTAACTTTGAGATTTACAGTGATGCTTCCTTGAATGGTTTGGGATGTGTCTTGATGCATCATAATAGAGTGATTGCCTATGCTTCTCGACAGTTGAAGATTCATGAAAGGAATTATCCTACTCACGATCTTGAGTTGGCAGCCATTGTTTTTGTGCTTTGAAGATTTGGAGGCATTATCTCTATGGTGAGAAATGTAAGATCTTCACAGATCATAAGAATATTTAGTATCTTTTTACTCAGCATGATCTTAATCTTCGTCAATGAAGGTGGATGGAATTACTAAGTGATTATGATTGCACTATTGAGTATCATTCGGGTCGTGCAAATATGGTAGCTGATGCGCTGAGTAGGAAACCTTAAGGTCGACTTAATGCTTTATATGCTTGCCGTGTTCCTCTTCTTGCATATTTAAGAGCTACTGGAGTAAAGTTGGAGTTAGAAGAACGAAAAGAAGCTTTTCTTGCTAGTTTCCAAGTCATGCCAGTTTTAGTTGATCGTGTACTTGAAGCTCAGATGGTAGATGAAGAGATCCAGGAAATGATCCGATTGAGAAATGAAGGGAAAAAGAAAGACCTCAGGATTCGAGAATCGGATGGCATGCTTATGCAGGAGAACAGAATGTATGTGCCGAATAATGAGGAATTAAAGAAGGAAATTTTGGATGAAGCACATTGTTCGGCTTATGCGATGCATCCAGGAGGAACTAAGATGTACCACACCATTCGACCATTTTATTATTGGCCAGGTATGAAAAGGGAAATTGCAGAATATGTAAGTAGGTGTATTGTTTGCTAGCAAGTCAAAGCAGAAAGAAAGAAGCCTTTTGGACGGATGCAACCACTTCCCGTTCCTTAGTGGAAATGGGAAAATATAACTATGGATTTTGTGTATAAGCTTCCTCGTACATAGAATGGATTTGATGGCATTTGGGTGATTATAGATCGGCTTACCAAGTTAGCACACTTCATTCCAGTGAGGGAAAAGTATCCCCTGAATAAATTGGCTAAGTTGTTCATCACGAAGATTGTGAAATGTCATGGAGTTCCAGTGAATATTATTTCTGATCGAGATCCAAGATTTATTTCTAAGTTTTGGATAGCTTTTCAGGAAGCTCTTGGTACAAAACTGCTTTACAACACTGCTTATCATCCTCAAACAGATGGACAATCAGATAGGACTATTTAGACGTTAGAGGATATGCTGAGATTTTCAGTGTTACAATTTAGTGATTCTTGGCATGATCGCCTAGACTTGATGGAATTTGCCTACAATAATAGTTTTCATTCGAGCATTGGTATGTCACCATTTGAGGCACTTTATGGTAGAGCTTGTCATACGCCATTGTGTTGGTCAGAGGTTGGCGAAAGAGTGTTAGAGGGCCCAGAGATTGTGCATGAGACTACTCAAAATGTTCAGGTGATTAAGTCTAACATGAAAGCGGCCCAGGATCGACAAAAGAGTTTAGCAGATAGACATGCGACTGATCGAGTATATGATGTGGGTAATTTGGTATTTTTGAAATTGTCACCTTGGAGAGATGTAGTGCAGTTTTGAAAGAAAGGCAAGCTAAGTCCTAGGTACATAGGACCTTATGAGATCACCGAAAGGATTGGTGAAGTTGCTTATAGATTGGAGTTGCATCTGGAGTTATCTAAGGTACATAATGTGTTTCATGTCTCGATGCTTCGACATTATGTTTCAGATCCTTCACATATGATTCCTCCTCAACCTTTGGAGATTAATCCGGATTTGACATATGATGAGGAACTAGTGACTATCTTGGATTGGAAAGATAAAGTTCTAAGGAATAAGACAGTGAGCTTGGTAAAATTATTGTGGAGGAACCACTCAGTAGAAGAAGCTACTTGGGAGACGGAAGATAGAATGAGAGAGATGTATCCAAGGTTGTTTTATGAGTATTAGTGGATTGAGTGTTGTATGAATTTCGAGGATGAAATTCTATAAAGAGGGTAGATATTGTTACAGCCCATCCCGAAAATTCAGTTATCGTGAATGTGATTTGACGGAATTGCCCTTAAAGGTTACTAAGGTATGTGTGACTTGTTTAATTTGAATAATTCATACATTCCTAAGTTTTTGGAAAAATTGAGTTGGATTAAAAAATTGGTTTGCATTTTGTGTGGTTAGGGGAAGGACACACACACTTAAAACAAACCTCACACTCTCTCTCCTATCCTGTGCCCTTTCTCTCTTCCCTTTCACTTCACTCTTCCTCTATCTCCCTCTCGAACTCGTACGGACAAGAACCAAATACCCTCAAATCTTCACGGATCGATGTCAAAAAAGTGAGTTCCTTCATCCTTGCAACCTCCTGAATCAAATGGTACTATTTTTAGAACTGGGAACCCTTGAAATCACGTTAAAACCGTAACACAGTTTGATGTCACTGTTCATGCACACGTGAATTGTTGATTTTCAAGGAATTCTAAGCTTACAGGGAGCTTAGTGAGGTCCCAAGGAAGCTTGGACTACTTAGTTTGAAGGTTTTGGACGTCGGGATCGTAAGGTTCGAAGTTGGCCGGTTTTCTTGGATTTTTTTCGGTGAGATTTTGTGTGTTTTTTAGCCTTAAATTAGTACATCGTGATTCTACATGCTTAGGGCTTCATTTTGGTATAAATTGCGTAAAAAATGGTTGAAAATTGACGGAGAAAATGAAGTTTGAAAAATCCCCAATTTTCCGGCGCCGGCCAAATCAGTCCAGCAACTGGAGGAAGGAGATGACGCGCGTGAGGGCGAGTGGGTCTGTGCCCCTCCCGGCGCGGGGGGGGGGACGTGCGGCATTGAAATTTTTTTCTAAAAATACCTTGACGTCCGTGACGTCGAGTAGGTCACTGTGGTATATTCATATACCCAAATTGAGCATCGTATGAGAAGTTATTACGTATTGTTGGTTATGTGCTTTAAATAACGTTTTTATAGTTGTTTCGCATATAGGTGAGACCTATCCCGAGGACGAGTGCGTTCAAGGGCATCACGGGGGTTACGACCCTTTGACATACTAGTGAGTGGGCAGTTATTTTCTGTTTATACCTATATACTACTGATTTTTCCTAGAAATTGAATATAAATGAAAGTATGTTTTAAAATGCCGTGCATGCATATTATATGAAATATAAGAGTTAGTATTTGATGCATTTATGTGAAATGGTGTTGTGGACGCACAGGTGAGTATCATGTGAGTTTTATGTTCATATGGTTTATTGATGATGTGAATTGTGTTGAGAGCTCATAACCTGCACCCTTGGTGTTAGTGCTTATATTATTCACCCCGCACCACACACTCACCTTGGATCCAAATAGGTGCATGTCGAACAAACCATTAGAGGTGGTTCTGACATGTCGTACAGACCATTAGATGTGGTTCTGACTTGTAGGTGACTTTAGATTATTATACAGCTGTTGATAAGAGAAGCACTATAGCGTATTCTTACACCATTCTTATCGTACAGACTACTTCAGGTAGTTCCGATTTATGTGCAGACAAGTCACAGTGGTGATTCCGGTTGGGTTGGATATTGAGCTATAGAATTAATCGTACAGGACAGCTGTAAGGTCTCCGGTTGATTCATTATTTCACCTGTTATATTGATGCATCCTTATGATGTTTTGAATCATAGCATGGCATATTCTTGGAAAGTGTTTAAGACTTGTGATTTGAGTTTTGTTGTGATATATGATTATGTATATACTATTTTACAGGGAAAGTATACATGTTTTATAGTGAGGGGTGTTGTTTAATGAAATATTTTTGAAAAGCTTTGTTTTACTGACCCACTCAATCTTGTTTTGCGCCCCTCTAGGTTCTAGTTAGCAGCGTTGGTGGCCCACGAGGATTCCCACGGTGTACTGACAGACTACTTAAATGTAGGACCAACCTTTGGGTGTTGTAATTTAGTTATGATCCTACTTGACTGCACTTAGTACTTATGCTCTGAATATGTGTGTTTCACACTTAAACTCACTCTAGCATGCTAGTTGGATATTATTGCTAGTAGTTGGTTTTTATTCCTTCTTATTTCTTTTATCTTTTGCTTTCGCATCGCACTTTTGGTTATGTCATGCCCACGTGACGGCCAGCACACCTTGATTCTAGGATCAGGGTGTGTCAGCAGCATCGAAGGTTGACGGTTAATGTTTTTACTCACAAAATTTAGACGCATATTCATTTTCTTTTTTAGATGTTTAAGAATCAATTTAGAAACAGAAAGTACAACCATAATCAATTTACAAAGTGCAGCATCAATACCAAGTGCAACGTCAGTTCAAAGAGCAACATTAGTTCAAAGTGTAGAATCAGTTTCAAAGTATAGCATCAAAGTTATACAGTTAATGCTTTTACTCACAAAATTTAGACACATATTCATTTTCTTTTCCAGATGTTTAAGAATCAATTTACAAACTAAAAGTACAACCAGAATTAATTTACAAAGTGCAACATCAGTACAAAGTGCAGCATCATTTCAAAGAGCAACATCAGTTCGAAGTGCAACATCAGTTCAAATTGCAACATCAAAGTGCAGAATATCTTTTCACATAAAGTAAACGTTGAATCACGTTTTACATAAAAGTGATTAAAGTATCAATTTTACCTCCAAATCTTCATTTGCTTCTTTATAGAATTTTGCATGTAATTTTGCTAAATCTCACTTCACTGCTGTTGGTGAGTGTTTCACCCATCTTTCTATTGGGTTGATGATTGTGATGTGATCACAAATCCAATATTGTAGACAAAATAAAAGTTAGAGATTTTTATATTTTTGTAGAATAAGGCAAAAACTGATTTTTTTTTATTAGTTTTTGTTTGCTTACCAGTAAAAGTACAACAGCACCACTGACGGTTGGTTGTTTGTCTCCTTTTCTTTTCTATGTTCTTTCAATTAATTCCATCAAGTATCTTGTTGTTTCTTTGGCCTAGTTGTACTGGTTTATGTTATCGATGAAGTTGCAATTCTTGGCCAAACTCTAAGGAAGTTTCCATGCTGAGCTCTTAAGCAGAATTATGTTTAGCAAATATAGAATTATATGGCAGGCTGCATCTTGATCCTCTTATGTTGTCCCAGTATCAAATGCAACTTGAATTGCTTGCGCGATTTTTTTTCTACCAATTCTTGTCATTTCTTAGAAGTATTTATCAACAAATATGTTTTGTTTTGGCATTGGGATTCTATAGTCTCTTGTTGATTAAGGGGTTTCTCTGCCTCAATTTGGGATCCCAAGTATGTGTTGGACATCATCAGCATTTACTTTGCAATATCCATATTTGAATTTCAACATTCTCTTTTCAGTGTCATATCAGGTCATTGTATGTATGACATCCCAGTCTGATTTCTTTACCTTTTATGTAAGCTTTCACTAGTTTACCAAAAGGTGACTTATATATGAATGCCAAGGCTTCTGGTTTTTCTTCAAGTTTTGGCTTAAGCTCTTCTATTAATTCTACAAAGGCCATGAGATTCAACCCTATTTGAGCATAGTTCTCATCTCGACGTTTTATGGCAAGAGAATCTGATTTCTTTTTTAATGCAAGTGTTTGTACCGTACTTGACCAATCCCGAAACTACTGAGCACCGGTCAACGTTAAACCGTCAAGGACCTAGAAGAGTTTCCCTCAAACCAGGAAGCCAATCACAGCACGACATGTGTCGACATAAAAACCCAATCATAACGTGACACGTGTCAACATCAGAAGCCAATCACAACACAACACGTGTCAATGTCAGAATGAAACTAGAAACTCTCTTCTATAAATAGAGATCATTCTCTCACAATATTTCCTAATGTCATTTGTACTAAATCATTCACTAGTACTCACTAAAGGAGAGCTTGAACCTATGTACTTGTGTAAACCCTTCACAATTAATGAGAACTCCTCTACTCCGTGGACGTAGCCAATCTGGGTGAACCACGTACATCTTGTGTTTGCTTCCCTGTCTCTATCCATTTGCATACTTATCCACATTAGTGACTGGAGCAATCTAGCGAAGGTCACAAACTTAACACTTTCTGTTGTACCAAAGTCCTCACTGATTTTGTGCATCAACATTTGGCGCCGTCTATGGGAACGACACTTATTCCCACTCTCTTCAGCTTTGTTAAGCTGGTTTCCACCATTCGTACACTTTCTTTTGACTAGGCATCCCTTTCCAACATGGGGAGCGAAGGAAGCCACAGCACGCAAAATGACACCCCTTTTTCACTTGGTGCGAGACAACGAAAGAAGGAAGGAAAAAAGGTTGTTCTTCAAGCTAAAGTCGATGAGCTAGAAGCTCAGAACAACAAGATAGCAATGAAGAATGAGGTCTTCCAGGAGCAGTATGAGAAGCTCTTTAAGACGCTCCACGAAACTAAGCGTACTCAAATATGCGAGCTCGTTGCCCCTGTGGACATCAACCATTATTTGGGTGCCCCCTAACACGGAAGGTCACCTCCCTTCGACATGGGTATCCCTGATGAGGAGCGAGCTAATCATCAAAACATTGATCAACATGAGACTTTTCTTAACCCAAATGCTTCGACCCGAAGCAGAAGAAGTGGAGGAAGACACCTCCTTGCATAAGGGTTGGAAGGATCGAAAGCCGTTTATCGTGACTGCCGAGACGTTCTAAAGCAACGTCGAGAGATTCCCCACTACATATGCTCGAAGATCAATGACCCAAGTGTTTCTGAAAGACTCGGTCCCCTCCCACGACCCATGCCAGTTACCAATCTAGGGAAGGAACGACAGGTCCCAGAGGAATATGAAGGTACATAAGACTCTGAGGTATTCCGACAGACTCGCCCTAGAAGTCAGTACGGCGAGTCCAAGAAAAAACCGCACGCCTTTGTTCAAACTTTCCTACTTCCAAGAGGCGATAGAGACTTACGAAAGAAAATTCCAGTGGTACATCACTCCACTCAGAACCCCCTTGTCCTACAGCTCCTTGAGGAAGTAAACAAGTTGAAGGCCGAGATATCTGACTGGAACCAACCCAGGTCTGGCCCTCTCATAAGAAGGATCCTCGACACCTCCTTCAAGCGAAGACAAAACAGAAGCTTGGTTTACAACTCTATACTAGAAGGAATGACCCAATTGAACACTTTAACCTCTTTGAGTCCACCATGGCATATCAGATGCACACCGACGAAGAGCAATGTCTTCTCTTCCCCTCCACCCTCTCTAGCGGAGCTCTAAACTGGTATTGCCGTCTTCCACCTGAGACAGTAGACTTATTTGAGGAACTAAGGAAATTGTTTGTCTCTCAACACATCTTCCAAATCGATCGCTTGCATTCTACAGATGACTTGTACACTATTTGCCAGAAGCCGGATGAGTCATTACAAGAGTATGTCGGTCGGTTTAGCCATGAGTATTCTCGCTGTACTGAGGCAAATGACAAGACCGCCCTCAAGGCCTTCACGGGAAGCCTACGTGATTGTTTCTTCAAGTACATGATCAATGCCAACATTTGGAAGACTTACTCTGAGGTGATGGCACATGCTTACAACCACGCCTCCACCGAAGCAAGGACATAACAAGAGAACCCCCATATGGTTAACCCCTATCAACAAGTGGGAAGTGGATGTCAAGTTCTACCAAGTGAGAAGATATTGGCCATTCAGACACCCATTGCATCATCTTCTGCCTCATTTAGCTACTCGTTAAGTCACAAAGCGTATCTATCTCTTGGTAAGAGGAAGGATTTTTGCTCTCAGCAAGCCCATTACAACAAAAGGGATAAAAGTTCGTATCAAGACAACCAGGGGTAAACATACCGTCGACTATTATGACTATGGGGCCAAGCCTCACTCTTTCAAAGTGAAGGACTAGGTACTGAAGGAAATGCTATTATAAGAAGGCATACACATTACAAATGTTTTTACTCTCAACCGCTTGAGATCTTTTGTCACACAAGCCATTCGGCAAATATTTAAAGAAGAGGGAATTCAGACAACTTCTTCTGAGTCTTTTGCATTCCTAGCACTAGAACACTTGGTCTACACTGACCTACCCTTATACTCCAACTCAGAGCTTCAACATGCGTACTTTGACACAAAGTATGTGATACTAAGTGTTACAACCAACATGGTTCACATATCAAAAGCATGGATCCCTTCATGCATAGCAAAACATTCATAAGCATCACTCATATCAATCAACATAAACATCATACATTCCAACATATTCATACATAAACATCATACATTCTAACACATCCATACATAAGCCAACTGTGCTTTGAAATGGTTCAACATACTTTGTGTCTTCGACACTTGCTACAATGTGCCTCGACACCTTGCCCTTATTCTCACCAACCAGGTGATGAAATGTGAAGAAGGATCTTATCTTCATGCCACCAACCAGGTGATGAAATGTACAACCCGTACTCTAATATCATTTGGCAACTTGCTACTCATGCTACAAACCAGGTGATGAAATGTACAACCCATACTCTAATATCATTTGGCAACTTGCCACTCATGCCACCAACCAGGTGAAGAAGGAACTCATCTTCGTGCCACCAACCAGGTGATGAAATGTGATGAAAGGTGATGAAGGAACTCACCTTCGTACCACCAACCAAGTGATGAAAGCAACTCACTATTCATTTCACCAAACAGAAAACGAGTGGTACAACTTATACATGTGAACTCCTAGCATTCACAAATAATCAAAAACCCTTAAGTTTTACAACTTAACTAGGGGAGCATTTATGCCCAACAAGAGTTATAGTCACCAACAAAATCTTATTGCAAGCCAACAACAACTTCAGTGCATGGCATACGAAGATCAAGCTATTCACCCCTCTTGCATTTGCTCCAGACATTTCTCCATTGTAACAATGCAAACAATACAACTTGTAGACAGCTTCACACACTCTTGATCAAGACAGTGTGAAGCAAAACCAATTTATGGTGCTAATAAGAGCTTCATCAATGAAGGGCAACCACAATTCTTAAAAGCTTCACACACTCTTGATCAAGACAGTGTGAAGCAAAACCAATTTATGGTGCCAACAAAAGTTTCATCAAAGGAGTTCAACCACAATTCTCAAAAGCTTCACACACTCTTAATCAAGACAGTGTGACCAATTTATGGTGCTAACAAGAGCTTCATCAATGGAGGGCAACCACAATTCTCAAAAGCTTCACACACTCTTGATCAAGACAGTGTGAAGCAAAACCAATTTATGGTGCCAACAAAAGCTTCATCAATGGAGGGCAACTACAATTCTCAAACCTTCAAAGCAAATTCAAGACTGTTCAAAGAAAATTCAATTTATATGGTTCATCCAAACCTTCGACTACTACAAGGTGTGGCTTGCATCACAATCTCTTTCTCAACAGTGTGGAAGAAAAATTTGTATATGTTGTCTCTCCCACATTTTCAAATTTCTAGTTTCTCAAAAAAAAAAAAAAAAAAAAAGGGAAATTCAACAAAGCTTCATCAATAGAGGACAATAGAGGACAACTACAAATTCTCAAAAGCTTCACACTATCTTGATCAAGATAGTGTGAAGCAAAATCAATTCATGGTACCTAACAAAGCTTCACCACAAAAGCTTCACCAATAAAAGCTTCATCAATGGAGGACAACTACAAATTCTCAAAAGCACACTATCTTGATCAAGATAGTGTGAAGCAAAATCAATTCATGATACCCAACAAAAGCTTCAACTCCAAAGCTTCACCAACAAAGCTTCAACTCTAAAGCTTCACCTACAAAAGCTTCAACACGAAAGCTTCACCTACAAAGCTTCAACTCCAAAGCTTCACCTACAAAGCTTCAACACAAAAGCTTCACCCACAAAAGATTCAACCACAATAGCTTCACCTACAAAAGTTTCACCCATAAAAGCTTCACCCACCACAAAAGCTTCAATTCCAAAGCTTCACCTACAAAAGCTTCACCCATAAAAGCTTCACCAACAAAAGCTTCACTAACAAAAGCTTCACCCACAAAAGCTTCACCCACCACAAAAGCTTCACCTACCTACAAAAGCTTCACCCATAAAAGCTTCACCCACAAAAGCTTCACCCACCTACAAAAGCTCCACCCACAATAGCTTCACCTACAAAAGCTTCACCCACAAAAGCTTCACCTACAAAAACTTGACCCATAAAAGTTTCACCAATAAAAGCTTCACCCACAAAAGCTTCCACCACCACAAAAGCTTCACCCACCACAAAAGCTTCACCTACAAAAGCTTCACACTATCTTGATCAAGATAGTGTGAAGCAAAATCAATTCATGGTACCCAATAAAGCTTCAACCTCAAAGCTTCACCTACAAAGTTTCACCTATAAAGCTTAACACATATATATATATATATTTATTTTTTTTTCGGAAATTCGAAAATTTGAAAATTCAAAAAAAAAATCGAAAATTCAAAAAAAAAAAATTGCCTAGGCCTCCTCGTCTTTGGGCCTAACAACTTTCATAACAAATATATATGAAAGAAGAGTTTTGGGCTACCACTTAGAAAGGAAAATGGTGAAGTTTTGTTACTTTGGAAACTTGGCTACTAGCAAGACACCTCCTTCGTCAACTCCCTCGACCGGAGGCTTGGGGGACTCCTACCATATGCTACTGCACCTTCATACTCAAAAGTCTCACGACTACTCAATGACTTGGATTTTTTCAAGTCTCCAACTGAGAAGTTTTCCTCACTTGGGAAATTAAGGGAGCACTACCTCAACCTACATGCTTCACTCACAAAGCTTCAACATACAAGCTTCAACAGAAGGAAAAATTCAAAGAACTTAGTGAAGAAGGCCTTGGTGTATTTAACATAATACGTTGAAATGAAGCAAAGCTTGTTTATTAATATATCCGATAAGTTACAAATATGTACATATACATGAATCAAAATAAACAAACAAGAAGGAGCCTTCACAAAGGTTGCTCAGGAGAAGTCTCAACAGTCGGCAGAGCCCCAGAAAGAGAAGGCACCAGAGGATGATTATTCAGAGCCTCAGTACTAGGCAAAACCCCAGAAAGAGGAGGCACCGAAGGTTGATCATTTGGAGCTTCATTACGCGGTATAGCCCCAGAAGATGAAGGCAATAAATATCTTTGGAACAAACCCACAAACCTCTGATGATCAAGTAAAATCTGACCATCAGATTCCTGCAGCTGGTCGAGCTTCCTCTTCATGTTTATAGCATAGTCATGTGCGAGCCTGTGCAACTGTTTATTCTCATGCTTGAGCCTTTTGATCTCCTATTTGAGACTTATCACTTCAGTCGCCAATGATTCAACTTGGCGGGTTCGAGCAAATAGGCGTTGGGCCATGTTAGACACATAACCTTCACACTGAACACTGAGAGCCAGAGAATCCTTAACAGCCAACTTATTAGACCGTTTGGAAAGTAGTCTGTTATCTTTGGGAGTGAGAAGCTTCCTGGCCACTGCCTGTTGGAAATATGCCCTAAAACTAATCATATGATGATACTTTACGGACATTTCACATGTTAAACTAATCTAGTTTAATATCAAGGGCATATATTATTGTTTTAAGCCATCTCATATAAATGTTATATGCTTAAACAATGAGTCCAAGGAATATGTAATTAGGAGAATGTAATTTAAAGAAGTTAGATTTATGAGACCATTCTCTTTCTTATACATATCCTAAACATTCCTGATCATAGGATTGCCAATTGGGCATTGACAGTCCGTTAAGATCAGTATGTGCTATGTCTTCTCTTAGTGAGAGTGACTGGTCTCGAGTCATTGGTGTGACTGACACCAAGACAAGTACGTAGGTGCTCAATAAGGAATGAGTTCACTGAACACGATCAACGAAGAGTTCTCATACTCATGTCACATGAGAACTCATGGTTGGGATAATGTAAAGTAGTCATTTGACCTGAGGCATCATAGTTGTCTTGTGGTTAGGTCCTTGATCTTTGATTATGTCAAAGCCACTCCATTCGCGGGTGTCCACGGCATAGTTGGGGTTAAGCCACTTAGCCATGGAGGCAAGTGAATGCGCAACAAGGGATCTCTAACCTTCAAACCGTTTGAGGGAGAATACTCTATGATATGATTAAGAATCTCTGGCCAGAGTATGAATAAGATTTAGGAAGTCATTCCAAATCACATTCAAGGTAATCATATAAGTAAATGAATCACATTGGATAGTAAACATGAATAAACTATCAAACCAAACAATGTGGTCAAGAGTATTGTATTAGAGAAAGACCGTATTGCATTGTAATCCTAAATTGAATAGGTTATCCACCTCTTCTGATTAGCTTGGGTAACCATGACATACTGCTAGGTGTCACTCATCGTTTGTGGAAGCCCTAAACGTGTTTAAACACTAAAGGGAGAATTAAAAGTAAGTTTCAATTCACAATCGATTTGAAAGAGTTCTAATCGCCCACTGCCTCTCTAAAAGGAACCTGATGGATCGTACACCATGTAAGGTAAAGATTGAAGAAACAACGGAGATGAGTAAGGATAATTAAATGGTTTAATTATTTATTTATGGCTAGAATTAATTAATATATTAATTAATCAAACGAATAAGTTCGTTAAAGACCTCGGGTTAGTTTTGGGCCTCAAGGACCAATGGGCTTCGAACGTCAAGCCCATTGACTTAAGTTGTATGACAACTTAATGACTAAATGTTCACTAAGGCCCAAATAGCCCAATAAACCCTTAAGGCCGGCCATTTAGAGGAAGGGTAGTGAACTTGCTTTAATTACAAGTTTGCCACTCCAATGAATGAAGGTATAAATATGACTTTATAGCCAAAATTCATTTAGGGTTTTCTTTTGGGGAAAGGATGAGAACACAAGCTCTCTTTTCTCTCTAAAGAGGTCGGCCACCCTAGAGGAAAATAGCTAGCAATCTTACTTCCTCTAGGTCACTCATTTCTTCTTAAAATCTTACCTTGGTGTGGAGACTTAGAGGTTCTCAATTTTGAGAACTTGGAGAAACCTATTCTTCCATCCAAATCCATGGATCTAAGAAGCAAGGAATGAAGGCCTTATCTCTTGGGTGATTATCCTTTGCTTATGCAAAGAGGAATCAACAAAGGTATAATTTCTCAACTTACTTTGTTTTGAGTTGAGTCTTGGTTCACCTAACTACTAGGCTTTGAATTTCATGGGTAATGTTTTATTTTTGAGTGCATGCAAGCATGATTCCGCCTTTTAATTGTTAATTGCATGCTATAGATGTTGCTCAAATGAACATGTTTTTCACAAAATTTCCTTCACTACCGCAACGGTCATATCATTCTTCATCACTGAGTCCCCAACGGTAAGAAGACCAGTAGGGGATAAGAAGGATGAGCGCCATATGTTGTCTTGAGAAGACATGGCTGCCTCTTCACCAAAGTTCAAGTCAAAACGACGGTCGGATGGGCAGACATTCTCAAAAATGAGGTGCAATAAATCTCTGAAGTAAGGGAAAAATTCCTACAAGTAATAACTCTCTGAATGTACTTCTTGCACACAATTGGTGCCCTTATAAAAGAAAGGGCAACAGGGATGTTGGTTAAAAAATCAAAGAGGCACCACTCTCTGGATTCCGAAGAGGCACCACTTTCCACACGCAACATTAGCTCCTCGGTTACCACGGATAACTTTGCCAAAGATCTCTGACAAAGTTTAGACACATAAATTTTGAAGGTCCAACTACCCTACTATTACCCACAAGGGTAAAGAAACAACACCATTGCTTGATAACTAGAAAGTCCAAATATGTGTCAACCTCCGTGTTCCGTGGTAAGGCAGATTGACAAAAATGCCCAACCTTTACTCACATTCGAGAAAACACTCCCAACAATATTGCTTGCTCAAAAATCGAAGAGGCACCGCTCTCCGAATCTTGAGAGTCAAACTCCCAACAGGATTACTTTTTCAAAAATCGAAGAGACACTGCTTTCCGAATCTCAAGAGTCAGACTCCCAACATGATTGCTTTCTCAAAAATTAAAGAGGCACCGCTATCCGAATCTCGAGAGCCAGACTCCCAACATGATTACGTGCTAAAAAATCGAAGAGGCACCACCCTCTGAATCTCGAGAGCCAGACTCTCAACAGGATTACTTTATCAAAAATTGAAGAGACACTGCTCTCTGAATCTCAAGAGTCAGACTCCCAACATGATTACTTTCTCAAAAATTGAAGAGGCACCGTTCTCTGAATCTCGAGAGCCAGACCCCTAACAGGATTACTTGTTCGAAAATCGAAGAGACATCGCTCTCCCAACTTCGAGAGATAGATTTCCTTGGATAAAGCTTGTCTGCAATCTTCACACGCAACATTAGCTTTCCAGATACCACAGGCCACTTTTTCAAAGTGCTCTGACAAAGTTAAAACATGTGAAGCTTGCAGCTTCCACTACATTACTATGACCAAGAAGGGTAAAGGTATAGCACTACTACTTGTTGTTAGGGAGACTCCTATATATGTTGACCTTCATCCTCCACAGCCAGGCAGACCTGCAAATATAAAAAAATGCTCCACTTTTCTTCACATCATAGAGGGCACTCTCAACAGAGTCTCTTGAAATACTCAGCTTTTTTTCCTCCCGATAACACCTTTGTAAACAAGCCACACCAGAGCAAGAGTATCTCATATCATCATGGTTAAAAGCAAGAGTATCCCATATCATGCTTTTTCCCTGTCTTTTGCTTTGGCCTTGTTCTTACCTGCAAGACAAGGAGAAAGAGAGCAATCAATCAGCACTTGGAATCAAGCTTCCAGTCAGAAACTGACTGCCTTGAACCCCATGCCTGATTACTTACCTAGCATTGCTCTCAAGTACTCATCTTCAACATCTTATGCTTCTAAAGAAGATACCACATCTGCCTGAGGAACAGATAGGGCAAGTGAGAAGGATACAAGGAAGCATGTGGAGACAAGCATAACAGAACACGTGCCGATACATCAACTACTTTGTCAACAGCAAAAATATCCCATATCATCAGGGTCGAACATACTCTAGATTTAATAGACTTGTTTTGACCCTCAAATTCTTGAGTCGGCCTTATACTCTGGTGGAAACTAGAAAACCCTTCAGCCCAGTTCAAGAATAAACCTATGGAAAGTTACTTCTTCAAAAGCAAAAGTATCTCATATCATCTCTTCTCCATTTGCTTCTCCTTATCCTTGTTGCTGTTTACGACACAAGGAGAAGGAGAATAATCAACCGAAAGCCGAAGTCGAACCTCTGATCCAGGTTGCTTGCTTGAAAGTCTGATTGCTTACCTTGTCTGTTATCTCCTTCGGCAAATCTCCTAGCTCGGCGACTTGGGGGGCTCCTACTATAGGGTTTGTATCGCACTTGACCAAGCCCAAAACTACAAGTAAGCTTCAAGTGAAATTGATACATTACCTTGTGCATCTTCATCAATTAAAGATACCATCCCTGGATGGAGGAAAAGTACTTCCAGAAAAGATGCCACATCTACATATGAGACAGATAAGGCAAGTGAAAATGATACCACACTTCGGTACTTAGAAGTTTCGTGATTACTCAATGGCTTGGATCTTGCAAGTCCCCAACCGAGGAGCTTTCCTCACTTGGGAACTTAAGGGAGCACTGTTTGTACCATACTTGACAAATCCCTAAACTACTGAGTACCGGTCAACATTATACCGTCAAGGACCCAGAAGAGTTTCCCTCCAACCAGGAGGCCAATCACAGCGCGACACATGTCGACATCAAAAACTAATCATAGCGCGACACGTGTCAACATCAGAAGCCAATCATAACATAACACGTGTCAATGTTAGAATGAAACTAGAAACTCTCTTCTATAAATAGAGATCATTCTCTCACAATATTTCCTAATGTCATTTGTACTAAATCATTCACTAGTACTCACTAAAGGAGAGCTTGAACCTATGTACTTGTGTAAACCCTTCACAATTAATGAGAACTCCTCTACTCCATGGACGTAGCCAATCTAGGTGAACCACGTACATCTTGTGTTTGCTTCCCTGTCTCTATCCATTTGCATACTTATCCACACTAGTGACTGGAGCAATCTAGCGAAGGTCACAAACTTAACACTTTCTATTGTACCAAAGTCCTCACTGATTTTGTGCATTAACAGCAAGGTTTTTTGCATTTGTCGTTATCTTCATAAAAAAATGAAACGATCATGAGTATAATAAATTATCAAATAATATGAAGTCATATAAATGACAAACTAGATGCAAACGGCAGATGCTTAGCACACAAGAATTAATTTACAAACAAAATGTACAACCAAAATTAATTTACCAAGTGCAGCAAACACTTGATAATACATGCATTGGTTACAAGTGCAACATCAGTACAAACTAGATGCAAAGGGCAAATGCTTAGCACACAAGCTAGATGCAGCATCACTAAGCACACAAGCTAGATGCAGCATCACTAAGCACACAAGCTATATGTAGCATCACTTAGCGTGCAAGCTATATGCATAATCACTTAGCAAACAAGTAGATGCATCATCATGTAGCGCACAAGTAGATGCACCACCACTTAGCAAACAAGGTAGATGTAGAATTGGTTGTTAACACACAATGTAGATGCATAATTGTGCAAAACCAATTTACAAACAGAAAGTAGAACCATAATTAATTTACAAAGTGCAGCATTAGTACAAAGTGCAGCATCGGTTCAAAGTCAAGCATCAGTTCAAAGTGCAGCATCGAAGCTAGACGGTTAATGTTTTTACTTACAAAATTTAGAAGCATATTCATTTTCCTTTTGAGATGTTTAAGAATCAATTTAGAAACAAAAAGTACAACCAGAATTAATTTATAAAGTGCAGCATCAGTACAAAGTACAACATCAATTCAAAGTGCAGCATCAGTTCAAGGTGCAGCAAACACTTGATAATGCATGCATTTTTTACAAGTGCATCATCAGTACAAAATGCAGAATCAGTATACATATAAACTAAAAATAGCGAAATGAAACATCTAAAACACTAAAATTGTTTTTTCACGAACTAGAACACTGAGTTTTTGGTAAATTCAAGTGCAAAAAACACTTGATAATGCTTGCATTTTTTATAGTTTTCTCTTGCACAAACAAGAGCAAAAACACTTGATAATGCATCCAAAACTTTGATAATGCATTCGTATTTAACAGAGTTCAAAATATAATCATGCAAAAAGGACACTTTTGGGTAGTAGGAAAACCTTTGAAACACTGATCTTTTCTGGGAATCCGGCTGAACTTGTGAATCACTTTACTAAAAATCCGGCTTGAAAGTATTGAAAACTATGGAGATTTTAGGGTTTTTGGGGAAGTATCTTTTGCGTGATAGGATTTTTGAAATGATAGAGGTTTGGGGAAGAGTAACGAGGGTATTGAATGGGAAAGGAACCAGGTAATTTTTATGATTTTTGGTCATGTAGCGGTTGACGTAGCCGTCTATTAACGGTTATAGTCGAATGGCATGAACCGTAATTTAGTCGGCCCGTTTCTTTTTGGGTTGGGCTTTGTTTTCTGTTATTAAGTTTTTTGTCACTCCTTGTAATGTTTTATAAGGTGTGGAGTTGTGTGAAATACGGTATATATTTTTGTCTTTATAAGTAGGGCTCCTTTTATAATATGAAACTTTTTTCCCACAAAAGCTTTCATCATTTAATATAATGAGGCCCAATGCGGTAGACTTCGGTTAAATTGCCTTTGAGTGGGCTCTAGTTAAAACTCTTTGTTATTTAAATTAAACAATCATATTGAAGGAAATTTTGTGAAAAACATGTTCATTTAAGCAACATCTATGTCATGCAATTAACAATTAAAGGCGGAATCACGCTTGTATGCACTCAAAACAAAACATTACCCATAAAATTCAAAGCCTAGTAGCTATGTGAACCAAGACTCAACTCAAGAACAAAGTGAGTTGAGAAATTTTATACCTTTGTTGATTCCTCTTTGCATAAGCAAGGGCTAATCACCCAAGGAGAAGGCCTTCATTCCTTGCTTCTTAGCTCCATGGATTTCTTGGATGAGGATGGTTGAAAGGATTCTCCAAGTTCCCAAAGTTGAGAACCTCTAAGTCTCCACACTAAGTTAGGACTTGAAGAAGAGATGAGTGACCTAGAGGAAGTAAGATTGCTAGCTAAAATCCTCTAGGGTGGCCGGCCTCTTAGAGAGAAAAGGGAGCTTGTGTTCTCATCTTTTCTTCAAAGAAACCCTAAGGATGAAATGGCTATAAAGTTGCCTTTATACCACCTCACAATGGAGTGGCAAACTTGCAATTAAGCCAAGTTCACTACCCCTCTCTATATGGCCGGTTTTCCCAAGCCTTTGGGCTGTTTTGGGCTTCTTGAATTTTGTTTGTTAAGTTGTCATACAACTTAAGCTAATGGGCTTGACGATTCGAAGCCCAATTTGGGCTTTAAGGCCCAAAACTTTCTCAAGGTTTAAAACGAACTTGTTCGTTTGATTAATTAACATATTAATTAATTCTTGCCATAAACAATTAAACCATTTAATTGTCCTTACTCATCTCCTTCAAATCCTTCAAGCATTACCTTACGTGGTGTGCAATCCATTAGGTTCCTTTTAGCGAGGCAGTGGGCGATTAGAACTCTTTCAAATCGATTGTAAATTGAAACTTACTTTCAATTCTCCCTTTAGTGATTATACATGTTTAGGGCTTCCACAAACCATGAGTGACACCTAGCAGTATGTCATGGTTACCTAAGCTAATCAGAAGAGGTGGAGAACCTATTCAGCTTAAGATTACAATGCAATACGGTGTTTCTCTAATACAATACTCTTGACCACATTGCTTGGTTTGATAGTTTATTCATGTCTACTATCCAATCTAATTCATTTACTTATATGATTTCCTTGAATGTGATTTGGAACGACTTCCTAAATCTCATTCATACTCTGGCTAGAGATTCTTAATCATATCATAGAGTATTCTCGCTCAAACAGTTTGAAGGTTAGAGATCCCTTGTTGCGCATTCACTTACCTCCATGGCTAAGTGGCTTAACCCTAACTATGTCGTGGATACCCTCGGATGGAGTGACTTTGACATAGTCAAAGATCAAGGACCTAACCACAAGACAACTATGATGCCTCAGGTCAAATGACTACTTTGCATTATCCCAACCATGAGTTCTCATGTGACATGAGTATGAGAACTCCTTGTTGATCGCATTCAATGAACTCATTCTCTATTGAGCACCTACGTACTTATCTTGGTGTCAGTCACACCAATGACTCGAGACCGGTCACTCTTCCTAAGAGAAGACATAGCACGTACTGATCTTAACGGACTGTCAATGCCCAATTGGCAATCCTATAATCAGAACGTTTAGGATATGTATACGAAAGAGAATGGTCTCATGAATCTAACTTCTTTAGATCGCATTCTCCCAATTACATATTCCTTGGACTTATCGTTTAAGCGTATAACATTTATATGAAACGGCTTCAAACAATAATCTTTGCCCTTTAAATTAAACTATATTAGTTTCACATGTGAAATGTCTGTAAAGTATCATCATATGATTGGTTTTAGGGCACATGTCTTGTGATTCATAGTTTTAGACATATATTATCAAGACTATCTTAATAATGGTTTCGGAAACCCATATTATGTCCAAACATTGAATCACCATTTAGTTGTAGCTAGCAATCTTTGAATTAATTGAAACCAAGACTACGTCAAAGATGGTTTCTTCCAAGTCAACCAATCTCTTTGATTGCAGTCACCTTAAGCTACCAATTAGCTATTAAAGGTTTCACTATTTCGGGTCAAATGGTACTTTACCATTTCCTTGAGTATATGTCGTATGTACACTCAATGTAGCCATAAGGATTTTCATTCTTATTTCTTTCGAATTAAGAGGTGTAACTCTATGACATAGTCATAAAGTTCAAACCATTCAACTGAGACGGTTTATAAATCCTTCTCGACTACCTTGGAGCTTGTGGTGTAGGAACTAGGTTGTTATATTTGTTGATTATCTTGTCTCTCAAAGAACCCATTCTTTGAGTTCTATCTCTCGTTCATTTGCGTTAGGCAAATCATATTGCAGGATTACAATGAACTACCTAACAAAACAACATTTGTTAGTTGGTTTATAGAAGTGATATCCAAAGGTTAATTTAAGGATATCCACAAGATAATTCTCAAACAAATATTTCTTATTAGCACACAACCCCAAATCTTAACACGATTAAGACTTATCTTTCTTTCCAACTACATCTTATGGAGTCATGAAAATTTTAGAAGATCTTCTAATTGACAATCATATGTATCCTATATATGGGTAATTGATAACATCCAACAAACTAAATCTTATTCAAGTTCGTTATTCTCCTAATGGAGAAATCCTTTATCTTATGATGCTTCTTTCCTTGATATCTTTCAAGGAAACTATTCTAAAATGTTACCTTTCCTTGGATCAAATCTAAGGAGGTAAATACTTTAGACGTCTTACTCATCAACATACATTCTTGAATTCTTTGAAACCTTTTGCAAAGTATACGGACCTGTGTTTATTCAAAATAAACGATAGTCCAACCGAGAGTGATCTTCGGTGAATGTCATACAACATGAGTAGTATTATGTTGTGGACAAGTGCCACTAACATCTAAGTGAATTAACCTTAACAACTTTGTGATTCTTTCTTCCTTTCCAAAAGAATGAAGATTCAAACATTTTGCCTCTATACAATTTTAACAACGAGGCATTGGATCCGGATCTAACGATCCAAAGTATCCATCTATGACCAACTCGTAATTTATGTTTTAGAGGTATCATAACTCAGTTGGGATTAGTCACTACCTTGCAACCTTTTAGGTTTTAAGCATCGTTATATTCTAAACAGTTAACACTACCATATCATCTCTACTATAGAGATAATCAATTAGATTACAATAATCTAATCATTCATTAATAAAGAACAATGTTTTGTCAAACAAAACATTTATCCATTTCTCATACGGAATTAAGTTCCTTTATTCAATTGGAATGTAAAGACAATCTTTGTTTTTCCATTTTCTTTGGTAGTTCATATGAGGAAGTAAGTACTACCTGCTTTCGCAGAGATCTACATTTGATTCACATTCCGAATGTGAAGAATTTTCTCTTCTCTCATTAATCTTCTGCCTCTTATTAGCCACACTTTTACAACGATTGTAAAACATAGTTACTAATACGGAATCAAGCATTCAAGTAGAAGAACCAACTGTTTTGAACTATTCAAGAACAATTTACAACATCTTCAAAAGGTGTGTTCTTGACACTTGCAACACATTTCTTGCAAATACCCCTTCCAATGTCCAACCTTTCATAAAGAAAGTTTGTTCCCTTGGAGTTATTTCGCCTTCTTCATTTGACTTCTCCTTTAACTACAAAAGTCATGGTCCCTAAACTCCCACTATCTCTCTTGAAACTTATTTCAATTGTGTTATATACATCAAATAATTTGGAGAGCGTGTGGTTATTGTTCACTATATAGTTTACAATAAACTTCGTGAACCATTTGGATAGGGACACGAAAGTGAAGTCCTTCCTTAGTTTCCGTCTCTAAAAGTGGTTTAACACTCCAACACTCAATGATTCACAATCATCATAAGTCCATGTTGATGGACTATTTTTGTCAACCAACCATTATGTTCTAAACACAATTGCAAACTTTCAAGAGTTGTTCAAGGCAACTCTCATTTCTTCTTACAAAAATTTGTAAGTGAAGAATCATGGCACATAAAATGTTCATGCCTTTGTGCCTACTTCTCAAGTTCCTTGTTCATGTAACAAAGAAACGAGCACTAATGTTTGAGTTAACTAAGGGTTGTTCAAAGCAACTCTTACTTCTTCATACAACAATTTGTAATTGAAGAATTATGACATTAAAAGTGTTGTCCTCTTTATGATAGACTTATCTAACATGTTCTTCCAATGATACATTATCAATAGGAAGATTGCGAGGATGAGACTACTTAGGTACATATACAAGCCATTAAAGACAATCTATGGGATTGTAGTACCAAGTCCGGAAACTAAAGCTTTCGGCTTTTTCTTTGTGAAGTTTTGGATAGCGTTTGCAAATATATTGGAAAATAAATACATATCTAATATAAATTGATTGATTTTAATCCATTTGATCCGGGTCTTTAAATCAAATAGCACCACCCATTATTTTTGGCAAATTCCATATCCCTCATCGAAATTCGAGAGTTTTGGAGGAAATTTTTAGTAGGGTATGGGAGACTCATCATTACCAAGCCCACCTCACAATGATATGATGTTAGCTAGCATCAATAATAATGAGAGAGTACGCTTACTCATTTGCATCTCTTGCAAGTACCCATCTTATTTGGCCTCTAGAGAATGAAGCCTCACAATGATATGATGTTGGCTCCATTGCACTTAGTTAAGTCATTCCCACCATGCAAGTTCGAGTAGGGGTTCAAGAACAACCTCACAATGATATGATGTTGATCATTCTCGTTGCCTACCTTCACAACATCATGTATGCATATAGAACTCCTCCTGAGTGTAAGCACGCACTTTGTACTCCCCCATGATAGGGTGAAGTCGGTGTACGAGTCACAAATGATCGGAGCCTACCACGGTGGAAGGCCACGAAAGAGTGTTCAAAGCACTCTCACGCTTATCAACTTAATAATGGTTTGGTTGAGGGTTTTAGGTCTCATCACATATAAGCATGCATTTTAATCTTATTAAAACAATTTGGTCCTATTACAACTATTGGTCCATGTGATTGATTTAGTTGTATATGATACTCCCACTATGCTTGTAAAACGGTTTTTAAAGCAAGAGTATATGGTACTACTAACATAAGGTTTGCATTCATTGATGGACTATATAGTTGCCTTAAGGCCTTAGGATGACTATGAACCTTTGATTCGACGAGCCTAGTGTTGAATCTCGGTCTAGGGATGGTGATTGATTTTAGTTACGTGTTTAATCACATTAAGGTGTGTTTTCTTATTGGGCTTTGGACCCTCTACTTCATTTTCATGCATATCAAATAAAGTAAGAAAGAAGTACTTCAAAGTAAAGAAGAGCTTATGCTCTTTTACAACATTTGATCAAAACAAATTACTTTAAAGTAAAGAAGAGCTTATGCTCTTTTACAATATTTGATCATATCAAATTACAACCAAAATCTAATCTACACATTCTCATGGTTCAAACAAATTTGAGACGGCCTTTGACATAGCTCAATTATCGTAGGCTTCGGTTCATAATCACCATTTCTTTAATTAATTAATGCTTTAACTAATTAAACTTGAATGCAACATTTTCATTTGGTTTTTGTAACCATAGAATTGATTTAAATGGAACTAAATGAAATGAAAATCCAATTCTCATTTAAAGATACAAAACTATTTTGTTCTCAACTAATTTGGGCCGAAAAACAATAACCTCAACTATTGGGCTATATTGCAAAACATAAACTTTTGAGGTCCCTTTGTAAAAACACAAAAGTCCACTACTTCATGTAATTACACTAGAACCCAAAAATTTCAACAAATGCAAAAACTTCATTAAAGGAGCAAAACAATTTGTCCTTTAGTGATTTTGGGCCTTTACGTAAAAATGTAAACTTTCGGGTCAAAGTACAAATACACAAAAGTATCAAAACTTTATGTAATTGCATAAAAACCCCAAAAGTATCCCATTTAATAGGGTGGCCTGTTTTGGATGAGAGATGGTGTCATAAAACTTTTGAATTTTTCAACAAAAGTGAAAGATGATGGGTAGGTTTGAAAAAGTGATTTCCATAAAACATGGTTCCTTGAAACAAGGAAAAAGTGTAAGTGATTGGTATGGTGTTGATTGAAAAATGACAAATCATGTCATACCATTTATTACAATAAAGTCACACCAACCATCATAAACAAAACTTTATGAAAAACATCAAACACTTTGAATCAAAACACCAAACCATTTTGTTCTTGGTTAGAACATAACAAGAGCAATGAAGAACATCCATGAAAACCCATAAGAGCTCCATGAACATTTTTCACCCAAAGACACCCCAAAAACTCTCAAACTTAAGGGAAAAAACATATTACCATACTAGGGTACTTAGGGGTTCCTAATGTCACTTTAAAACACTTTTAACAAGACAAACATGAACCCAAAAATCCACCCTTTGGATTTGGCAGAATTTCCCCAAAAACATGGCACCAAATTTTAGCTCAAAAATTCATGCTCATATGAACTACATCTACAACATTTGAGATGACAAATTTTCTAACAAAATTTACATTCAAAGAAGAAAGAATAAAGCTTGTAACAATTACAACATTCAAATCATAAACTATGAAAATACAAAACCCAAAAGGATTCACCAACTACTAGACCTAGGCTCTTGATACCACTTGAAGGAAATTTTGTGAAAAACATGTTCATTTGAGCAACATCTATGTCATGCAATTAACAATTAAAGGCGGAATCATGCTTGTATGCACTCAAAACAAAACATTACCTATGAAATTCAAAGCCTAGTAGTTATGTGAACCAAGACTCAACTCAAGAATAAAGTGAGTTGAGAAATTTAATACCTTTGTTGATTCCTCTTTGCATAAGCAAATGCTAATCACCCAAGGAGAGGGCCTTCATTCCTTGCTTCTTAGCTCCATGGATTTCTTGGATGAGGATGGTTGAAAGCATTCTCCAAGTTCCTAAAGTTGAGAACCTCTAACTCTCCACACTAAGTTAGGACTTGAAGAAGAGATGAGTGACCTAGAGGAAGTAAGATTGCTAGCTAAAATCCTCTAGGGTGGCCGGCCTCTTAGAGAGAAAAGGGAGCTTGTGTTCTCATCTTTTCTCCAAAAGAAACCCTAAGGATGAAATGGCTATAAAGTTACCTTTATACCACCTCACAATGGAGTGGCAAACTTGCAATTAAGCCAAGTTCACTACCCCTCTCTATATGGCCGGTTTTCCTAAGCCTTTGGGCTGTTTTGGGCTTCTTGAATTTTGTTTGTTAAGTTGTTGTACAACTTAAGCTAATGGGTTTGACGATTCGAATCCCAATTTGGGCTTTAAGGCCCAAAACTAACTCAAGGTTTAAAATGAACTTATTCGTTTGATTAATTAACATATTAATTAATTCTTGCCATAAACAATTAAACCATTTAATTGTCCTTACTCATCTCCGTCAAATCCTTCAAGCATTACCTTACACGGTTTGCAATCCATTAGGTTCCTTTTAGCGTGGCAGTGGGTGATTGAACTCTTTCAAATCGATTGTGAATTGAAACTTACTTTCAATTCTCCCTTTAGTGATTATACACATTTAGGGCTTCCAAAAACCATGAGTGATACCTAACAGTATATCATGGTTACCCAAGCTAATCATAAGAGGTGGAGAACCTATTCAGTTTAGGATTACAATGTAATATGGTTTTTCTCTAATACAATACTTTTTACCACATTGTTTGGTTTGATAGTTTATTCATGTCTACCATCCAATCTAATTCATTTACTTATATGATTTCCTTGAATGTGATTTAGAACGACTTCCTAAATCTCATTCATACTCTGGCCAGAGATTCTTAATCATATCATAGAGTATTCTCCCTTAAACAGTTTGAAGGTTAGAGATCCCTTGTTACGCATTCACTTGCCTCCATGGCTAAGTGGCTTAACCCCAACTATGTCATGGACATCCTCGGATGGAGTGACTTTGACATAGTCAAAGATCAAGAACCTAACCACAAGACAACTATGATGCCTCAGATCAAATGACTACTTTGCATTATCCCAACCATGAGTTCTCATTGACATGAGTATGAGAACTCCTTATTGATCGCGTTCAGTGAACTCATTCTCTATTGAGCACCTACGTACTTGTCTTGGTGTCAGTCACACCAATGACTCGAGACCAGTCACTCTCCCTAAGAGAAGACATAACACGTACTGATTTTAACGGACTGTCAATGTCCAATTGGCAATCCTATGATCAGGAACGTTTAGGATATGTATACGAAAGAGAATGGTATCATAAATCTAACTTCTTTAGATCGCATTCTCCCAATTACATATTCCTTGGACTTATTGTTTAAGCGTATAACATTTATATGAGACGGCTTCAAAGAATAATCTTTGCCCTTTAAATTAAACTATATTAGTTTAACATGTGAAATGTCCGTAAAGTATCATCATATGATTGGTTTTAGGGCACATTTCCAACACATATGCCTATACTAATTTTTATTTTTTAAGTAAGGAGAGAGGGAGGGAGTGAACGTGTGGGAGTGGGAGAGAAGTTTTTGTTTTTTATTTTTTATCTTTTAATATTAGATATATATTAAAAACACATGTAAGTGAAGCTTAAATAAAAAACAACAAAATTTGATTTTATAAAATTACATAAATGCCCATAATTTTTTTTGTGATAAATGTTTAAATAGTCTTTTTACATTTTTTTTTGTTGACAATAAGACGTTTTGTTAATATGCAGTTTAGATTAGATGTTATATATTTGTGATAGGTAAAAATTTCATTATAGTCACCGACGGGGTTCGAACCCACGCCGTGATGTAATAACTCAACTCATTTCCACCACTGTAGTAAAGGGCCACTTGCATAATATTTGTTTATTTCTTTAATTTGGTGTGTTTCTATGCTAATTTCTATGAAAATAATATTTTTTTTTTATCAAGAAACGAGTAACATGTGTCTGTATATATTAGTTTTAGATGGAAGTGGCCGGTCATGCTCTTGTATTAACTTACTATTCTCTGATGGCAATGGTCATTGCCAAATATTAAAATTATTAACTTAAGAACACAAAAATATAAATTTTTTTTTTCTGGTAAAGTGTGAACCCAATTTGCTTGAGTTCCACGGTAACTTGAAGTTTAAAAAACGGGACGGGCCCATTGCATATTTGCGTTGCAACTTGCAAGAAGAGAAGTCTTAGTTCAAATATGACGACGAAGACTTCAGAGTCAAAAGAGGGGTGGTGACACGTGAAATGCGGGAGCGAGCTCCTTTTACTAACTTAGCTTGCGAACAAGGCAAGATGGTCAACTCCATATTTAATTTGTTGGTATAATGTTAATCTATATCACTTTCGTATTTATTTTCGTTATAAAACTAATTACATGATGAGAGAATGATGAAGACTTTATGCACATGAGACTAAAGAATGGACAACTGATTTGTTAGTATGGCTATTATTAAACAAGGATATTGTTTGCAAACGCGAAGCTAGGAATTATAGAGATGATGAGTTAATTTCACTTTTGATTGTAGTATGGAGTGAAATTTAGGTGTTAGAGGTAGTTTCATTTCTAGTTTGAGCAATACTAGACTTTACTTTTCTATAATATACTCATACTGTTATAACCTATATTTAATTGAGGGAAAGAGAGGAGGTGAGACAAAGAGAGAGAATGGAGAGATTGTAGAATGCTTAGGGATTCTTGTGTGTATTACTCCCTATGCAAGCATTAACTTGTCATCCAAATAAATACAATCCTATAGGAAAAGAATAACTAGAGTAATTGATAATCTAAAAACCAAATCTATCTAGCATTTACACACAATTAAAGAATATCCATAACAAATACACCATTTCTTTTCATGTTTCAAAAATTGGGGTGGGCTAGAGCCCACGACAAACGTTACCGGGCTCTACTCTTGATTGTTTGCATATACATTTATTTGCATCTACGTTAGACAGTTGAAGCTTAAATTTAGCAGAATTTATAGAACTTTCATAGTTTATCTGACAACAAAATATGTCCGTATTTGCATGTAACAGTTACATGAATATTTTTTGGGAGTTATAACGAAACACTCCCGATACTGTTCACTTTTAGCCCGAGATTATTAAAAATTAAATTTAGGCTAATTTTTTAAAGCAATTTAAAAAAAAATTATGTACACTATTCTAATTTAATTTTATGAACATTTTAACCTAAAAATATTTAGATTCCGATAATTATTGAAAAATCACTAAATTTAGATGAATTTTGAGTTAAATATATATATATTTTTAATTATTTTAGCATTTGGATTTAAATTTAAACCATTAGATCATTTTTTTACCATTAAATTTGATTATATTCAATCTTAGCCATTAAATTCAATAAAAATATAAATATAAAACTAAAAAAAAAGTTTGAATGTGGACCGTTGGATGAACCAACGACCCATTTGATTGTGGCCGCATGATAAAAAAAAAGAGCCATTAGGCTCATGATTGCCAACAGACAAGTGGGCGACAAGCCATGGGTGCGACTTTTCTGCTGTTGGGCTTGGCGCGTGCCAAGCATGCGAGCTTCTAGCCTTGGCATTTGGGCTTCAAACGCCGAATCTCACTCTCACTCTCATTTGTGAGCTCCACTACTAATCTTGGGCTAAATATTAGAGGAATTTGAGTTTTTTTAAGTTTTAACACTTCACTCAATTTTAGAACAAGGGTTGGAGAGATACGAGGAAAGAGGAATAGAAGGGAAAACTTAAGATTTACTCCAAGGTTTGAAGTTAATCTAAAATCTTAATAATTGATTTTCTTATATAAAATTTCCGATGACAAACTTAAAACGATAAAAAGGACGAAAAGTAAACAGACGCTCCTCATGCAGTAAAAATGGAGGGAAAAAGACATGAACTGTAAAAGATAAATACAAAATACAAAAGAAAAAGAAAAATGGGAGAGAGGGATCCGTACCAATCAAATTGTGTCAGACAGCATTGTGGTTTGTGCGAGGAAAGATAGAGAAAAAAGAGACACCGCGCAAACAAGGAGAAAGCGAGCACCGAGCACCGAGCACCTTCCACTCCCTTCTCTGCCTGTTACTGGCCCACAACCCGAGGCAAATTTGTGCCCTTTTTCTCTTCTTTTTTATTGTTTTACTTTTATTGTATTAGTTTATTTGATTTGTTAAAAGTTTCATATTGTAGTTATTCTTTGCTTCCGCAAGTGGGAAACTGTTTGTTGTTGTTGCTGACGAGAGAGAGAAAGGGAAATTGGAAGGGGTTGGGAAAGTGGAAATCCCTATGAGAAGTTAGATTTCTGGGGTTTGACCAAAGTTTGGTGGTGACCCAGGTGAGCAAAACTCTCCTTTTCCAAGTGTTTGTTCCTGTTTCAGATTTTGATTTGGTTTTTGGAAACAATCTGTTGGGTTTTTTATTTGGGGATTGGTGTTTTTGAGAAAGTCATATATTTGGACTTGAGATAAGATCATATCTGGATCTGTGCTGGGTTGTTTTTGGCTTTTGCAGTTTGTGGATTTTAATGTTTAGGGAAAATTTTGAGATTTCTGGTTCTGGATAAGGAAAAAGATTGAATTTTTGGGTTCTTCTGCTATCTAATTGAGAGATTAGAACATAATTTGAGGGTCTGAATTTATCTGTGTTTTTTTGGTTGGTTAGATTTTGACTCGGGATTTCATGGGTTGAAAACAAAAAGGCAAAAAAAAAAAAAAAAAAACAGTGAATTGATGGGGAGTTATGGTGAAGAGCGTGAGGATCAATTTTATGATACCCGAGAGGACCTTTCTTCGGTTTCGGATTGGGGTTCCGATTGCTGTGAGGAGTTTAGTTCTGGTACTCCAGGTTTCTTAAGGTATGAGGAGGTGTGGGCTAACAACTTGGAAAGTGTTCATGAGCGCCGCCATAAGTTCCTGCAGTGGATGGGTGTAGATTTGGTTTCGAATTCGATGATGACAGAAGACTCAGAAGATGTCTTTGTTGACAGAATTAAAATTATTGATAGAATTAGGGAAGATAGTGGGGTAATGTTGAGAAGTTGGGGATTGGAAGAGGCGTCTTGCTCAAGTCAGTCAACAGTGTCTTCTTTGTCAACTGAAGCTCGGGAATCACTAGGAAATGGTGCTGTGGATGATACACGTTCCACACGTGCAATGAGGAATTTGAACGGCGGAATGACTGTCATTGTAAGTGAATTGGTTCAGGATGGAAGGCTTGGCAGATTAGGTCAAGCGGGGCTAAATCAATTGGTTAATGGGGAAATTCTTAGTGCACAGGCACCGTCTCCTTTGATTCAGCAATTATTGCAGAGAGAAGTTGATAACGCTAGGTTCTTTCTTGATGCGAAGAAGAAAGTTAAAAGGGGATGGTTAAGGAAATTAGGAAATGGGATTTGCGTTGCTGATAAACATGAGGCTGAGGCTGCGTTGAGCCCCATCAGTCTTAAATCTGCGTCAGGGGTAGGGATGCAAAGAGTCCAAGTTCATCCAAGTAAAAAGCGGACCAAGGAATTATCCTCACTGTATGCTGGGCAACACTTTTCGGCTCACGAGGGTTCAATTTTGTCCATGAAGTTCAGTCTTGATGGGCAATACTTGGCCAGTGCTGGTGAAGATGGTGTCGTGAGAGTGTGGAAGGTGATTGAGGATGAGAGATTCAACAAATTTGATATTGCTTCTGATCCTTCTTCTCTGTACTTCAAGATGCATCCATTTTCCAAGTTAAACTCTCCCAATGTGAATAAAGAAAAACAGAGTAAGGCGCAGCAATTGGGGGGATCATCAGAGTCAGCTTGTGTCGTTTTCCCTCCAAAGATATTTCGCTTATTGGAGCAGCCTGTTCATGAGTTCCGGGGACACAGAGGGGAGGTCTTGGATCTCTCATGGTCAAAGAAAGGGGTTAGTAATACTTTTGGCTTTGCTATTTCTTTTTTAATATATGCTACTTTATTTGTAGAATGGTAGGAAATTGGATTTTATTTCCTATTATAATTATTCTTTCCAGCCAAGTTAGTGTTGATTCACTGAACTCGATAGAACTAATGGTGTGTTATGTGTGCGCTTCAGTTTCTGCTCTCATCCTCTGTTGATAAGACAGTCCGTTTATGGCAAGTAGGATGCGACAGATGCCTGAGAGTCTTTTCTCACAGTAATTTTGGTGAGCCTTGCCACTTGTTTGCATTCTGTTACAATGTAGTATACCAGTGACTTGGTTTGTGTTGGTTATCCATATCGTTATGATCTCAATTCTTTCTTCCATTTTGATGTAGTTCTGCAATGATTATCTAAAGCTGTGATATTCGATGCAGTGACATGTGTTAATTTCAACCCTCTGGATGATAATTATTTCATCAGTGGTTCAATAGACGGAAAAGTTCGCATTTGGGAAATTATTCGTTGTCTGGTTGTTGACTATATTGATGTTCGCGAGATAGTCACTGCTGTATCTTATCGTCCTGACGGAAAGGTCTGTTGGATTTTTGCTTGGAAAATGAAAAATTAAGCATGAAACTACGTGGATTTTGTTTAACTTTGTTTCTTGATGCTTGCAGGGAGGAATTGTGGGTTTGATGACTGGAAATTGCTGTGTCTATAACATCATAGGTACGAAGACCTAATAGTGAATTTTTCTTAATAGTATGCCACTATAATGCTTCTAACTAAAACCCGATTCTTAAGCGTAGCAGAAAACTGGGAGTTCCTTAATCTCCTCTTTCTTTGAGAATTGCGCTGACATGAGATGATTATCTTGATGTCATTCCATTGCAAAATATCTTTCCTTTTGTTTTGCTTGGTCTGATAGTGTGAAATATCTAATGTCTTGTGATTTGTTCAAAATGTCTCACATAGAAAAAATGAAAACTTTGGGGGTTAGTGTATGAGCGAGCTATTGAGCACTCTTCTCTTGCAAGCCAAATTTGCAAGGGTGAGATCTATCCACGGGCCCTTACGTTTTTTGTGCTTTTTTTTTATTCTATCTTTGTAGTTTGTGATCGAGGTTTCAATATTTTCAGATGACCATCTGGAATTGGATGCTCAGATAACCGTACACGGCAAAAAGAAGTCACCTGGAAAAAGGATAACCGGCTTTCAGGTTGTTATGAACAATTTTTATGTCATTTCTTCCATTTTCACTTTATTTCTCTGTGGTATACTAAGTGTAATATGATTCCTCAGTTTTCTCCAAGCAACCCAAGCAAAGTTATGGTGACGTCTGCTGATTCAGTAGTCCGTATAATTTCTGGGAAAGATATCGTCTGCAAATATAGGGGTATGCATCAGCTTTTATTCATCTTCGTAATTGTTTTAAGTTATTGTTACACCCCAGCCCCAAAGTCTGCAATGATTATAGTATTAACTGTTTTGTCATTCCTCGTTAGGTCTTCGAAATGGAGGAAACCATATGTCCGCCTCTTTTACCTCAGACGGAAAGCACATTGTCTCAGCAAGCGATGATTCAAATGTACGCATCTGGAACTGCAATAGCCAGGACACGACATCTTCGCGATCGAGGAACATATGGTCTTGTGAGAGTTTCGTGTCCCACAACTCCATGATTGCTATACCTTGGAATGGTGTAAACAGCTTGCCGGGAACCCTTGCATCCCCCAGATTCATTGGGGATTTTCCTCGAAGCAGCCTTGATTATCCCTTAAAACATCTCAATTTGGATGAGAAAGTAGAACAGAAGTCCTTGCCAAGGGGTACCGCGACTTGGCCCGAGGAGAAACTTGTAAACTCAAGTCCAGTACCCGTTTCCCCAATGATGTGCAGATCCGAGTACAAGTTTTTGAAGAGTGCTTGCCAGAGTATGTCTGGCTCATCTCACATGTGGGGCCTTGTGATCGTCACCGCCAGCCTGGACGGACGGATTAAAACATACCACAATTACGGGTTACCTATTCGTCGTTAAGATCCCTCAGGTGGCATTTTTTCGGCAGTGGCTTTGCATCCTTGCGAACACAGCTGGTAATTGTTAAATAACCCTTGGTGCTTGTCCAATGCAGTATTATTGACAGTTTGCCAACGACAGCTCTAAGGTGGGTTTACCTAGTTTGTACCCCGGAAGATTTCCAAATGTTTTATAGTCCAGTCAGGTCGTGACAGGTGGCGACTGTTTATCCGATTCAGCTGCAGTCCTGCCAGGTGGCTGGGGGATTGGTTTTTTGTTTTTGTATTGGATCATCTTGTACAAGTCAATTATATGATTCTTTAATTTGTTGGTTTCTCAGCTCAAGAAATTATGTGTATAATTTTAGTGGCTGTAGGTCCTTAGGAATTAGGATAGAACCGATAGAATACAGATACAAATGTGTATAATTATAATTATAATTATATATATATACATATATACAGGTGTCTAGGGCATCTTATGAAAACCTGCATTTAGAAATATTGGATATCTTCTTGACATTTCATTTATCAAAATTAAATTTTTAGTGGTTTGGGGGCAGTGCGCTCTCTCTCTCTCTCTCTCTCTCATTTGAATATCAGAACCGTGAATAATTCTGACGACATTGATAGTGTTTTATTTGGGTTGTTATCACAAATGATCCCAGAAATTGATTCTCACCATTAACATCGTTTTTGAAATTGAAAATCAATCAATGTAGTTTTTGAAAATAGGTGTTGCAAATCAATGAATTTATTCCGTCACAATTCTGTTAAAAAATTGTGTGAAGTGTAGACATGGCACATAAATGGGGTCCCATAAGTCAATCTTTCTCACAAATGGTCATTGAAATTGACTTGCAACATCAAAATGGTCCCTAAAATTAAAAATCAATCAATGTAGTCCCACAAGTAAGTGTCCCAAATCAATATAGTCATGTCGTCACAATTCTGTCAAAAATTTTGTTATGTGCTGATGTAATACATAAATCGATCACACACTTCTAATTAATTATTATTATTTAATTACAAATAGGTTTAATAATTTAATAGTTAATAAAAAGTTGTGAACCCAAAAACCCAATCCTACAATCACCTATGATCCTAGTCCACATTCCTTTACCTCCTTCGCTGTATATTCTCTAAAAAAAATATATCTCAATACATTCATCTTTACACATTTTGACACCCTTCACCGAATTGAACCTAAATCGAGATTACTTTTGGTGACGGCTTGGCTGATTGGCAACGATTTCTAGGACATCACCGTTAATATTTAGGTGATCAACATTCTCACAACTCTTGGAGCGCTTGTTCAGCGCTTTCCTAGTAGTTTGGTGACTCAAAGAATGGCGAGGTCTGCCTTGAGATAATGAGGTTATAATTGAGGTGTGTCTATTGTTGGTTGAAAACTATTTTCAAACCCTCTCTTAGGCCTTGGTTAAGACTTGTGCCTTTGAGAATTTATGGAAAGGATCTCTTTTCGGAGTAGGGCCTATTATAAGAAAAAAATTCCATTGTACAAAAAGGTATTTAGATAATTTTTAAATTAATTATTAAACCCACATCAGCACATAACAATTTTTTTTACAGAATTGTGACGGAATGATCATATTGATTTACGACACCTATTTTCAAGAACTATATTCATCGATTTTTAATTTTAAGGATCATCTTGATGGTGTGGGTCAATTTCAGGGACCATCTTGATGGTGTGAGTCAATTTCAAGATCATTTGTGATAAAAACCCATAAATCTAGTGGGGCCCATTCATGTGCCACATCAACTCTTAATGGAATTTTTAACATAATTGTGACGAAATGACCACATTGATTTGCGACACCTATATTTAGGGACTACATTGATTGATTTTCAATTTTAGGAACCATCATGATGGTGATAGTCAATTTCAAGGACAATTTGTGATAAAAACCCATTTTATTTTATATTTTACATACAACGATATACATAGACTAAAGAGTGAGAGATTTGAACCCTCAATAGTTTTTTGTTTCGAACTATACCAAAACCACACAACAGATCTACTGTAATATTTAGGATAAACCACACACTAATCACATTACTGATAATACACCAAAGTGGCATGTCTTACTGATGAAACTTTGTCCAATAAGGATGGGAAGTATATCTAGATTCTAAATTACTGAACCTGAGATTGGCAATGGGAGAGTCAGCTGTGTTGATTAGGAATGGGCAATGGTTATGGCGGACGGCTAACCGCGGTTATTTACCCATAACCGTTTATGTTCATACCCGCATAACTGTTGGGTAATTGCATAAACGGTTATATTCATACCCATAACCGTTTATAAATGGTTAACCATACACATAACTGTGTACCCATTTAACCATCATAACCATTTACCCATTTAACCATAACCATAACCATTTACCCGTTTACCCGTTTTTTAACCCATTTATCCTTTTTTACCCATTTACCCCTTTTTTTACCCGTCTACATGTTTTTTTTTAACAACTTGAAAATTACAAAATTCAAGGATTTCGAAGGCTCGATAGACGACTAAACATCACAGTCACACACTGCATTTTGTTTCACAGTATATACAACATTAACGAAGACCCATTTTTTCGACATTTTAGCTCATCAACCATAGAAAACATATTACTTAATCCTATAAAATACACAGTTAGAAGGCTGCCTAGCTTAAATTGAACATCTAAAAATCATATCAAAACCCTTTTTTCTACATTGACCCAAAAAAAAAAGTATGATTATTCTTTAACACGTAATCAATTATATAGAAATTCAAGCTTCATCAATTGCTAAAGCACAAAAATTCATAAAAATATCGCAATTCTTGGAGAAACCCAATTCATGAAACTTGCAATAATGAACAATCAAAACGAAGCACAGAATAAGAGTTAAAAAGAAAAAAATTAAATTTGATGCCCCGTTTGGTTTCTGAGAAAATGCAAGAAAATATGGAAACTGAAACTGTTTGTACCATACTTGACCAATCCCAAAACTACTGAGCACCGGTCAACGTTATACCGTCAAGGATCCAGAAGAGTTTCCCTCCAACCAGGAGGCCAATCACAGCGTGACACGTGTCAATATCAGAAGCCAATTATAGAATCAGAAGTCAATCACAACACGACACGTGTCAATGTCAGAATGAAACTAGAAACTCTCTTCTATAAATAGAGATCATTCTCTCACAATATTTCCTAATGTCATTTGTACTAAATCATTCACTAGTACTCACTAAAGGAGAGCCTATGTACTTGTGTAAACCCTTTACAATTAATGAGAACTCTTTTACTCTGTGGACGTAGCCAATCTGGGTGAACCACGTACATCTTGTGTTTGCTTCCCTGTCCCTATCCATTTACTTACTTATCCACACTAGTGACCGGAGCAATCTAGCGAAGGTCACAAACTTAACACTTTCTGTTGTACCAAAGTCCTCGCTGATTTTGTGCATCACCATTTGGCGCCGTCTGTGGGAACGACACTTATTCCCACTCTCTTCAGCTTTGCCAAGTTGGTTTCCACCATTCGTACACTCTCTTTTGACCAGGCATCCCTCTTCAACATGGCGAGCAAAGGAAGCCACAGCACACAAAATGACACCCATCTTGCACCTAGTGCGAAGCAACGAAAGAATGAAGGAAAGAAGGTTGCTCTTCAAGCTAAAGTCGATAAGCTAAAAGCTCAGAACAACAAGATAGCAATGAAGAATGAGGTCATCCAGGAGCAGTATGAGAAGCTCTTTGAGACGCTCCACTAAACTAGGCGTACTCAAACACACGAACTCGTTGCCCCTGTGGACATTAACCATCATTTGGGTGCCCTCCAACACGGAGGGTCACCTCCCTTCGACATGGGTATCCCTGATGAGGAGCGAGCTAATCATCAAAACATTGATCAACAGGAGACTTCTCTTAACCCAGATGCTTCTACCCGAAGTAGAAGAAGTGGAGGAAGACACCTCATTGCAGAAGGGTTGGAAGGATCGAAAGCCGTTTATCGTGACTGCCGAAACTTCCTAAAGCAACGTCGAGAGAATCCCCTCCACATATTCTCGAAGATCAATGACCTAAGGGTTTCTGAAAGACTCGGCCCCCTCCCACAACCTAGGCCAGCTGTTAATTTAGAGAAGGAACGACAGGTTCCAGAGGAACATGAAGGTACGGAGGACTCTGAGGTATTCCGACAGACTCGCCCTAGAAGTCAGTACGGCAAGTCCAAGAAAAAACCACACGTCCTTGCTCAAACTTTCCTACTTCCAAGAGGCGATGAAGACTTACGAAAGAAAATTCCAGTGGTACATGACTCCACTCACGACCCCCTTGTCCTACAGCTCATTGAGAAAGTAAACAAGTTGAAGGCTGAACGTCAGGCCGAGATACCTGACTGGATCCAACCCAAGCCTGGCTCTCTCACAAGAAGGATCCTCGACACCCCTTTCAAGTGAAGACAAAACAAAAGCTTGGTTTACAACTCTATACTAGAAGGGAAGACCCAATTGAACACCTTAACCTCTTTGAGTCCACCATGGCATATCGAATGCACACCGACAAAGAACGATGTCTTCTCTTACCCTCCACTCTCTTTGGCAGAGCTCTAAACTGGTATTACCGTCTTCCACCTGAGATAGTAGACTCATTTGAGGAATGGAAGAAACTGTTTGTCTCTCAACACATCTTCTAGACCGATCACTTGCATTCTGTAGATGACTTGTACACTATTCGCTAGAAGCCGGACGAGTCACTACGAAAGTATGCCGGTCGCTTCAGCCATAAGTATTCTCGTTGCGTTGAGGCAGATGACAAGACCGCTCTCAAGGCCTTCACGGCAGGCCTACGTGATTGTTTCTTCAAGTACATGATCAATGCCAACACTTAGAAGACTTACTCTGAGGTGATGGCACAGGCTTACAACCACGCCTCCGCCGAAGCAAGGACATACCAAGGGAACCCTCATATGGTTAACCCCTATCAACAAATGGGAAGTGGAAATCAAGTTCTACCAAGTGAGGAGATATTGGCCATTCAGACACCCATTGCATAATCTCCTGCCTCATTTAGATACTCGCTAAGTCACCAAACGTATCTGTCTCTTGGTAAGAGGAATAATTTTTACTCTCAACAAACCCATTACAATAAGAGGGATAAAAATTCGTATCAAGACAACCAGGGGTGAACGTACCGTCGACTATTATGACTATAGGGCCAAGCCTCACTTTTTCAAAGTGGAAGACTAGGTATTGAAGGAAATGCTATTATAAGAAGGCATACACATTACAAATGTTTTGACCCTCAACCGCTTGAGATCTTTTGTCACACAAGCCATTCGGTAAATATTTAAAGAATAGGGAATTCAGACAACTTCTTCTGAGTCTTTTGCATTCCTAGCACTAGAACACTTGGTCTACGCTGACCTACCCTTATACTCCAACTCAGAGCTTCAACATGCGTACTTTGACACAAAGTATGTGATACTAAGTGTTACAACCAACATGGTTCACATATCAAAAGCATGGATCCCTTCATGCATAGCAAAACATTCATAAGCATCACTCATATCAATCAACATAAACATTATACATTCCAACACATTCATACATAAACATCATACATTCCAACACATTCATACATAAACATAATACATTCCAACACATCCATACATAAGCCAACTATGCTTCGAAAGGGTTCAACATACTTTAGGTCTTCGACATTAGCTACAATGTGCCTCGACACCTTGCCCTTATTCTCACCAACCAGGTGATGAAATGTGAAGAAGAAACTCATCTTCATGCCACCAACCAGGTGAAAAAGGAACTCATCTTCATGCCACCAACCAGGTGATGAAATGTACAACCCGTACTCTCATTCATGCCACAACCCAGGTGATGAAATGTACAACCCGTACTCTAATATCATTTGGCAACTTGCCACTCATGCCACCAACTAGGTGAAGAAGTAACTCATCTTCGTGCCACCAACCAGGTGATGAAATGTACAACCCATACTCTAATATCATTTGGCAACTTGCCACTCATGCCACCAACCAGGTGAAGAATGAACTCATCTTAATGCCACCAATCAGGTGATGAAATGTACAACCCGTACTCTCCTTCATGCCACCAACCATGTGATGACATATACAACCAGTACTCTAATATCATTTGGAAACTTGCCACTCATGCCACCAACGAGGTGAAGAAGAAACTCATCTTCATGCCACCAACCAAGTGATGAAATGTACAACCCGTACTCTAATATCATTTGGCAACTTGCCATTTATGCCACCAACCAGGTGCAGAAGGAACTCATCCTCGTGCCACCAACAAGGTGATGAAATGTGATGAAAGGTGATGAAGGAACTCACCTTCGTACCACCAACCAAGTGATGAAAACAACTCACCATTCATTCCACCTACCAGAAGACGAGTGGTACAACTTGTACATGTGAACTCCTAGCATTCACAAATAATCAAAAACCCTCAAGCTTGATAACTCAACTAGGGGAGCACTTATGCCCAACAAGAGTTATAGTCACCAACAAAGTCTTATTGCAAGCCAACAACAACTTCAGTGCATGGCATACAAAGATCAAGCTATTCAGCCCTCTTGCATCTGCTTTAGACATTTCCCCTCTGTAACATTGCAAACACTACAACTCATAGAAAGTTTCACACTCTTGATCAAGACAGTGTGAAGCAAAACCAATTTATAGTGCCAACAAGAGCTTTATCAAAGGAGTTCAACCATAATTTTCAAAACCTTCACACACTCTTGATCAAGACAGTGTGAAGCAAAACCAATTTATAGTGCCAACAAGAGCTTCATCAATGGAGGACAACCACAATTCTCAAAAGCTTCACACACTCTTGATCAAGATAGTGTGAAGCAAAACCAATTTATGGTGCCAACAAGAGCTTCATCAATGGCGGGCAACCACAATTCTCAAAAGCTTCACACACTCTTAATCAAGACAGTGTGAAGCAAAACCAATTTATGGTGCCAACTAAAGCTTCATCAACCACAATTCTCAAAAGCTTCACACACTCTTGATCAAGACAGTGTGAAGCAAAACCAATTTATGGTATCAACAAAAGCTTCATCAAAGGAGTTCAACCACAATTCTCGAAAGCTTCACACACTCTTGATCAAGACAGTGTGAAGCAAAACCAATTTATGGTGCCAACAAGAGCTTCATCAATGGAGGGAAACCACAATTCTCAAAAGCTTCACACACTTTTGATCAAGACAGTGTGAAGCAAAACCAATTTATGGTGCCAACAAAAGCTTCATCAATGGAGGGCAACTACAATTCTCAAACCTTCGAGGCAAATTCAAGATTGTTCGAAGCAAATTCAATTTATATGGTTCATCCAAACCTTCGACTACTACAAGGTGTGGCTTGCATCACAATATCTTTCTCAACAGTGTGGAAGCAAAATTTGTATATGTTGTCTCTCCCACATTTTCAAATTTCTAGTTTCCCAAAAAAAAAAATAATAAATCAAATACAAGGAAATTCAACAAAGCTTCATCAATGGAGGATAACTACAAATTCTCAAAAGCTTCACACTATCTTGATCAAGATAGTGTGAAGCAAAATCAATTCACGGTACCCAACAAAAACTTCAACTCCAAAACTGCTTCAACTCCAAAGCTTCACCTACAAAAGCTTTACCCACAATAGCTTCACCTACAAAAGCTTTACCCATAAAAGCTTCACCAACAAAAGCTTCACCCACAAAAGCCCACAAAAGCTTCAGCCATAAAAGCTTCCCCCACCACAAAAGCTTCCCCCACCACAAAAGTTTCACCAACAAAAGCTTCACCTACAAAAGCTTCACCTACAAAGCATCAACACAAAAGCTTCACCTACAAAAGCTTCACACTATCTTGATCAAGATAGTGTGAAGCAAAATCAATTCCTGGTACCCAACAAAGCTTCAACCTCAAAGCTTCACCTACAAAGCTTCACCTATAAAGCTTAATATATATATATTCGGAAATTCAAAAATTTGAAAATTCGAAAATTAGAAAATTCGAAAATTTGAAATTCAAAAAAAAAAAAAAAAAAAAAACAAAAAGCTAGGCCTCATCTTCTTTGGGCCTAACAACTTTCATAACAAATATATATGAAGGAGGAGTTTTGGGCTACCACTTAGAAAGGAAAATGGTGAAGTTTTGTTACTTTGGAAACTTGGCTACTAGCAAGACACCTCCTTTGTCAACTCCCTCGACTGTAGACTTAGGGGACTCCTACCATATACTACTGCACCTTGATACTCGGAAGTCTCACGACCACTCAATGACTTGGATTTTTTCAAGTCTCCAACCGAGAAGTTTTCCTCACTCGGGAAATTAAGAGAGCATTACCTCAACCTACATGCTTCACTCACAAAGCTTCAACATACAAGATTCAACAAAAGGAAAAATTCAAAGAACTTAGTGAAGAAGGCCTTGGTGTATTTAACACAATACGTTGAAATGAATCAAAGCTTGTTTATTGATATCTCCAATTAGTTACAAATATGTACATATACATGAATCAAAATAAACAAACAAGAGGGAGCCTTCACAAAGGTTGCTCAGGAGAAGTCTCAGCAGTTGGCAGAGCCCCAGAAAGAGGAGGCGCCATAGGGTGATTATTCGGAGCCTCAGTACTAGGCAGAACCCCAGAAGGAGGAGGCACTGAAGGTTGATCATTTGGAGCTTCATTATGCGGTACAGCCCCAGAAGATGAATGCAATAAATGCATTTGGAACAAACCCACAAACCTTTGATGATCAAGTAAAATCTGACCATCATATTCCTGCAGTTGGTCGAGCTTCCTCTTCATGTTTGTAGCATAGTCATGTGCGAGCCTGTGCAACTGTTTAATCTCATGCTTGAGCCCTCTGATATCTTATTTGAGACTTATCACTTCAGCCGCCAATGATTCAACTTGGCGGGTTTGAGCAAATAGGCGTTGGGATATATTAGACACAAAACCTGCACACTGAACATTGAGAGCTAGAGAATCCTTAACAGCCAACTCATCAGACCGTTTGGAAAGTAGTCTGTTATCTTTGGGAGAGAATGTTCTAGGCCACCACCACAGCGGTCATATCATTCTTCATCACAGAATCCCCAATGGTAAGAGGACCAGTAGGGGATAAGAAGGATGGGCGCCATATGTTGTCTTGAGAAGGCATGGCTGCCTCTTCACCAAAGTTCAAGTCAAAACGACGGTCGGATGGGCCAGACATTCTCAAAAATGATGAAGGAGAAATGAGGTGCAATAAATCTCTGAAGTAAGAGGAAAATTCCTACAAGCAATAACTCTCTGAATGTACTTCTTGCACACAATTGATGCCCTTATAAAAGAAAGGGCAACAAGGCCATTGGTTCAAAAATCAAAGAGGCACCACTCTCCGGATTCCGAAGAGGCACCACTTTCCACACGCAACATCAGCTCCTCGAGTACCACAAATAACTTTGCCAAAGATCTCTGACAAAGTTTAGACACATAAATTTTGAAAGTCCAACTACCCTACTATTACCCACAAGGGTAAAGGAACAGTATCACTGCTTGATAACTAGAAAGTCTCAATGTGTGTCAACCTCCGTGCTCCGTAACAAGCCAGACTGGTAAAAATGCCCAACCTTTACTCACATTCGAGAAAACACTCCCAACAAGATTGCTTGCTCAAAAATCGAAGAGGCACCGCCCTCCGAATCTCAAGAGCCGGACTCCCAACAGGATTACTTTCTCAAAAATCGAAGAGATACTGTTTTCCGAATCTCAAGAGTCAGACTCCCAACATAATTGCTTTCTCAAAAATCGAAGAGGCACTGCTCTCAAATCTCGAGAGCCAGACTCCCAACAGGATTACGTGCTAAAAAATCGAAGAGGCACCGCCTTCCGAATCTCAAAAGCCAAATTCCCAACAGGATTACTTTCTCAAAAATCGAAGAGACACTGCTCTTTGAATCTCAAGAGTCAGACTCCCAACAGGATTGCTTTCTCAAAAATTGAAGAGGCACCGTTATCTGAATCTCGAGAACCAGATCACCAACAGGATTGCTTGTTCGAAAACCGAAAAGGCACCGCTCTTCAAACTTCGAGAGCCAGATTTCCTTGGATAAAGGTTGTCTGCAATCTTCACACGCAACATCAGCTTTCCAGATACCACAGACCACTTTTTCAAAGTGCTCTAACAAAGTTAAAACATGTGAAGCTTGCAACTCCTACTACATTGCTATGACCAAGAAGGGTAAAGGAATAGCACTACTACTTGTTGTTAGGGAGACTTTTATATATGTCGACCTCCATCCTCTATAGCCAGGCAGACCTGCAAATAAAAAAAATGCTCAACTTTTCTTCACATCCAAGAGGGCACTCTCAGCAAAGTCTCTCAAAATACTTAGCTTCTTTTCCTCCCGATAATACCTCTGCAAACAAGCCACACCAGAGCAAAAGTATCTTATATCATCAAGGTTAAAAGCAAGAGTATCTCATATCATGTTTTTCCCTGTCTTTTCCTTTGGCCTTGTTCTTACCTATAAGACAAGGAGAAAGAGAGCAATTAGTCAGCATTTGGAATCAAGCTTCCAGTCAGGAACTGACTGCCTGGAACCCCTTGCCTGATTCCTTACCTGGCATTGCTCTCGAGTACTCATCTTCAACATCTTATGCTTCCAGAAAAGATACCACATCTGTCTGAGGAACAGATAGGGCAAGTGAGAATGATACAAGGAAGCATGTAGAGACAAGCGTAACAGAACATGTGCCGATACATCCACTACTTTGTCAACAGCAAAAGTATCCCATATCATCAGGGTCGAACGTACTTTAGATTTGATGAACTTGTTTTGACCCTCAAATTCTTGAGTCGGCCTTATACTCTGGAGGAAACCAGAAAACCCTCCAACCCAGTTCAAGAATAAGCCTGTGGAAAGTTACTTCTTCAAAAGCAAAAGTATCTCATGTCATCTCTTCTCCATTTGTTTCTCCTTATCCTTGTTGTTGTTTACGACACAAGGAGAAGGAGAACAATCAACCGGAAGCCGAAGTCGAACCTCCGATCCAGGTTGTTTGCTTGGAAGTCTGATTGCTTACCTTGTCTGTTACCTTCTTTGGCAAATCTCCTAGCTTGGCAACTTAGGGGACTCCTACTATAGGGTTTGTATCGCACTTGACCAAGCCCAAAACTACAAGTAAGCTTCAAGTGAAATTGATACATTACCTTATGCATCTTCATCGGTTAAAGATAGCACCCTTGGATGGAGGGAACTACTTCCAGAGAACATGCCACATCTACATATGAGACAGATAAGGCAAGTGAAAATGATACCACACTTCGGTACTTAGAAGTTTCGTGATTACTTAATAGCTTGGATCTTGCAAGTCCCCAACCGAGGAACTTCCCTCACTCGGGAACTTAGGGGAGTACTGTTTGTACCATACTTGACCAATCCTGAAACTACTGAGCACCGGTCAACGTTATACCGTCAAGGACCCAGAAAAGTTTCCCTCCAACCAGGAGGCCAATTACAGCGCGACACGTGTCGACATCAGAAGCCAATCATAGCGTGACACGTGTCAACATCAGAAGCCAATCACAACACGACAAGTGTCAATGTCAAAATGAAACTAGAAACTATCTTCTATAAATAGAGATCATTCTCTCACAATATTTCCTAATGTCATTTATACTAAATCATTCACTAGTACTCACTAAAGGAGAGTTTGAACCTATGTATTTGTGTAAACCTTTCACAATTAATGAGAACTCCTCGACTCCGTGGACGTAGCTAATCTGGGTGAACCACGTACATCTTATGTTTGCTTCCCTGTCCCTATCCATTTACTTACTTATCCACACTAGTGACCGGAGCAATCTAGCGAAGGTCACAAACTTAACACTTTCTGTTGTACCAACGTCCTCGCTGATTTTGTGCATCAACAGAAACCAAAGAGAAACCGAGAGAGAGAGAGAGAGAGAGAGGTCAACGAGGAGGGATAGATGAGCGGGGACAGGACGTTTCAGACTCTAGCGGAGAAATTGAAAATTTAAGGTTTTTAATTTGTTTTTTTTTTTAATTTTACATATATTAAATTAAATGGGTAAATGGATATCCGTTATAACCGCGGATAATACCCATAACCGATGTATACCCATTATAACCGCTGGTAATATCCATAACCGTCCATTTAAATTTCACGGATAAATGGTTATATCCATAACCGTTTGTTCGTCTAAACGGTTACCCATAACCGTAACCGTGAACTTTAAATGGGCGGATAACTACGGTTACCCAAACCTATGAGTATTTTGCCCATCCCTAATCATGATTGAGGAGGAGATGTATTTGCCATGCATTCTTTTCAGAATTAATATGTAGGAATTTTCAAAGAAAGTTTTGTCCCATCCATTAAGAGAGGAAGCATGAAAGAAACAACACAAGTGTGTAATTGAATAGCAGCAGTCTGATTTGGTGATAAGTCAGACATCCTACTTGGTTGTTAGTTAGACAATGATTTAGTGAAAGAAAAGACCATTTGAAATTTGCTCCAATGATTAATATGAGGTTCTCATAAATTTTGGATTTCCTCAAAGCTAAACAAAATGCTTATTGGTAATACAAGTTTGTTTATTGAATACTAGTTTGGTAATACTCTTCGGAAGAACATTGTAGGAGTGAGGAGAGAAACATAAGTAAAATTGAATTATATGCAGATGATAGAACGATGATCAAACAAATACGGAATGCGCGCGAGGTAGATTTGGGTTCTATGTAGAGAGTGTGGATTGTGGAGTGTACGTGAAGCATGTATATGTAGTGTATTCAATAATATGTGGGGCGAGAATAAAACAACCTAAAGGAAAACTAATGAAAATAGCTTGAAAACTTTGAGTTTTAATGATAAGGATAAAATAAAAGGTAAGTGAATAGTATCAAGATTGACTTTTTAGTGAAAAAAATGTGGTTTTTCGTTAAAATGAATAGTATCGGAAGCTTTTCGTTAAAATTCCCTTTATTCACCCACTCTCCCAAACCCTACCTTTTCCTCCTATCAATCCTCACCAACCACATGCATAACATGTGGAGATTTCTAATATCCATTTAACTAAACAACACTTGATTTGCTGCAAGTTTTATAACATTCTTTTTCTGCTGAAAGCTTCCTTACACGCCAAGATTTTGAGTTGTGGCGAGCATTTTTCATTCACTAGATGCTGAAATTATTTTATGAAAAGATCATCAGATTCGGGTTAGTGCCTATGCACAGGAGTAGAAGAAGCAAAGACCAAGATTTATGTATCCCAAAGATTTTTAGAGGCTCTCCATTTGCAATTCGAATAGGGTCACTTAGTCATGAACAAACAGCTGATAACAATGTTCTTGTAAACACTTTAAAGGTACCACGACAATAATAAAGTCATCATGCACTCGTGCATAATCAAAAAATTGAGAAAAAAAGAGTAAATTTCTAAATAAATATTTTTTTAATATAACGATATATTTACATTAAAATGCGGAGAAATAAATTGATACCAAACTCACAATTTACAAGTGAAGTATAGCAATGCTCCAATATAGGAGACTAGCTTATTCTTATTTTGAACTAGCTTGGAGTTAGACGAGACAAATCTTAGGTCATCTCCAACCAAATGAGGTCCAGATGGCTTGTTTTAGCCCTCTTGCCCTCCAAGAAATTAATATTTTAATTATCAGTGCATAGCCATATTTCTTACCATCTCCAATCGAGAGCCAAAGGGCCATAGGGCTCATTGTAGCCCTGTCACAAAAAACCATCTCCAACCGAGGGTCAAAGAGTTATAGGGCCAAACATAATTTATTATTTAAAAACTACAACTTAAGTTCAAATCCAATGGCTAAGTGACGTAAGCATGACGTCAATTAGCCATTGGATTTGAATTTTTTGGGGCTATAAATAGAGTGAATATTGGGTTATAATTCACACACCTTTGAATTCAATCTCTTTTATGTTGTTTAATGTTATTTAATGTTGTTTAATATTGTTTAATGTTGTTTCATGTTACTTAGATCATCTCCAACTGAACGAGGGCCAGAGGGCTAAAACGAGCCATCTGGCCCTCCAAGATATTAATATTTAAATGAACAGTACATTATCATATTTGCCTTCATCTCCAACCGAGGACTAAAGGGCCATAGAGCTTGTTTTAGCCTTGCCACAAAAAATTGTCTCCAACCGAGGGCCAACCATAATTTATTATTTAAATTTAAAAACTACAACAACTTAAATTTAAAAATGTTGTTTAAGTTTTATATTGTTAAAAGTTTTAAAAAATGTTGTTTAAGTTTCATGTTGTTAAATGTTTTTTTTTATGTTGGTGAATGTTATTTAATGTTGTTTCATATTGTTTAATGTTGTTTTATGTTACTTAATTTAATTTAATGTTGTATAATGGTTTAGGAAGTTATAGGAAAAAAATAGAATAAAAAAAATATAAAACAAATTTTGTAAAATAGAAGTTACAGGAAAAAAATATGAAACAAATGTTGTGAAATAGAAGTTATAGGAAGTTATAGAAAAAAAAATAGAATTTAAAAAATGAAGTTATAGGAAAAAAAATTTGTAAAAAAATAATGGCTAGCTCGTTGCATTTAAATTTTAGTCTAGAATTCCTGTCAGATATAACCAACATGATTGGTGAGTTTTCTAGCCCAGCCTAGGGCTGGCTGGTTGGCTCATTTGGGCCAGCCCTTTGGCCCTTTCAGATTCCGTGGGGCTCAAGAGCCCTCTGACCTAGCTCTTGGTTGGAGACAGTTTTTGGGCTTTTTCGGCCGTATGGACCCTTCAGTTGGAGATAGTCTTAATGTTATATGTTATGTAATGTTTAATGGTTTAGGAAGTTATAGGGGAAAAAATAAGAATTTTTACAATTTTTAAATCAAAGTTTGTAGAAAAATAAAACAGTAAAATAAATAAATAAATTTAACAGCTAGCTGATGTCAGCTAGTTACCGTTGGTTTTCAAATTATGGCCCTACCACGGGCCTGCTGGTTGGCTCCTTTGGGCTGGCCAGTTGGCCCTTTGGCCCTTTTTTGTCCAGTGGGGCCCACGAGCCCTTTGGTATAGCCCTCAGTTAGAGACAATTTTCGAGCTATTTTCGACTCTCTGATCATTTGAATCCTTCGATTGGAAATGGCCTTAGCTCTTCACTCACCACATGCGTAACTAATAACTTCGTTTCAGAGTTTTTTTACATTTTCCGCTTCTTAAGACTTCCTTTACACGCCAAACATGTCAAAATCTTTAAAGAGTAAATTGTAGTAATGGTCCCTCAACTTTAATCAAATTGGAGCAATGGTCCCTCAACTAAAAATTCATTACCATTGGTCCCTCAACTTATCAAAATGTGTAGCTATAGTCATTTTCATCAATTTCATCAAAATTTTGTCAAAATAAGTTATGTTAGAATGACCATTTATACAATTAGGGTCCCTCAACTCATCAAAGTGTGTAATTATGGTCCTTTTTGTCAACTACGTCAAAAAATTTGTCAAAACGACTTATGTTGGAAGGACCATTGCTACAATTGGGTTAAAGTTAAGAGACCATTTCTCTAGTTGAATTAAAGTTGAGGGGCCAATGGTAATAAATTTTTAGTTGAGGGACCATAAATGAACGTTTTGATGAGTTGAGGGACCAATAGTAATGGATTTTTAGTTGAGGGACCATTGCTCCAATTAAGTTAAAGTTAAGGGACTATAACTACAATTTACTCTACTTTAAATCATGACAAGATTTTGAGTTGTTACGACCAAGCAGTATTAGTAGATCTTAGACAGATTTTTATGAGACGCACGCATAAGTTCACAACACATTACACACCTACGATTTATTGAAAAAAAAGCGTATGAGACATAAAATTTTTGGAAAAAAAACTTAATAAAAAAAAAAACCTTTTAGTTTAAATACCAATTCTAAGAATTTTTTTGTTAAACTACCATGTTTTTAGTTTAGGTATTGAAAAATCAACCAAAATAATTCTATATATACACTACTATAAATCAAAATAATTACATAATTGTCACTTAGCTTTACCACATTTTTTTACCAATCAACTTTTTCCTGCAATTGGTTGATCAAAATTTTTTGACGATTAGCCAATCAAACTTTTTAGTCTCAATGTCGTTGTCCAACAGGGACTTTAAAAAAAAAACATGTTAAGTAATGAATTTTCTCACAAACTCTCCAATTTATTGTGTACACATGTAAACTAACACAACAAAACATAATTGAAGATGAAACAGTTGCATATATTATTTTTTAATCATTGCTGAATAATGACTTGAAAGTATTTGGCGCTCAGAAAAAATTTCGGCCACAATAACAGTGGCCGGCGACAATTTTTGGTACTGAAGTGTGGGCCATGTGTAATGTGGCCACAAGTTGTGGCTTAATCCATATAAAATCGGAAGAAATTGGTAGTTTTTCTTAAAGTTGATATTTTTCTTTAATACTTTTATCAAAATTGATATTTAATCTGAATTTTCCTCAAAAAGTTACCCCAAATAAAAATTAAACCCCCAAAATAAATTTAAAAAATGTTTACAGTGCTCACATGGCAAATAAAAAAAATGGAGTTTTAATGAAACACTTTCGGTACTATTCATTTTTAACAAAAAATCATATTTTTACTTTTCCTGGTACTATTCATGACACACCATGTCCCGAAGGAGGGCATGCTGGCCGTCACATGAGAGTAACGTAACCATTTACACAGTTCGGAAGCTTTAAAGATACAATCACTAAGATGTAACACCCGATGGTGAGTCCTACTTTTGTGAATTCTGTCAGAACACCGTTGGATTCCTCGTGACCATCAAAGCTCTGTTATCTGAACCTGGAGGGGCGCAAAACAAAGTTGAGTGGATCAGTAAAACAAAGTTTTTCAAAAATCATCTCATTATCAAAACGCTAACCCCTCGCTGTAAAACCCGTATACTTTCCCAGAAATATGTAATATGTATACTTGTCTCAAAATCATACTCAAAAGTAGTGATATGTGAACTATATGCCATGCCATAATATATATCTCATCAAATCATATAAGTAACTCATGCAAAATAATATGTCAACCCGGATCCACCTATAGTGGCCTGTACGGCTGAATCTATAGCTCATAATCAATCTCATCAATCTTATCTAGCCGGAGTCATTGCAAGTGACCTGTACGGCACTACACTGCACACGAGTCGGAACCCCTGAAAAGGTCTGTACAACTGGGTGAATATACTTATGCTCACGTTATCCTCCCCTGATAGCTATGCGATAAATCGCTAGTCACCTACGAATCGGAACCACCTCTAGTGGTCTGTACGACAAGACTGGGCACCTAAATTGGATCTAATTGTGAGCATATGGTGCAGGGTGACTATATATATACAGGCCTGAATCATCTCTACCAAATCACAATCACCCTAGTGCAGGTTCATGAGCTTTCAATCATATCAACTCAACAATTACATAATTAAATTTATGAACTTACCTGGCACTTACCTGTGCGTCCACAGCACCAATTATGCATGTATGGAATTACTAATGCATAAATAAATAGGCATATACCTTGCATGGCATTTCATATCGCATTTCAATTAAATTGATTTTCTGGGAAAATCTAATATATATATATATATATACGGAAAACAAAACTGCCCACTCACCTGGAGTTCGCCCTACAACTCCCTAGCACAACACATCAAGGCGTCATGACGATCGGCACCTAGAACAATCATCAAATCAAACCTCAAAAATCATATCGATATAATATATAACTTATATAAAATACGTCACTACGTAGTTCGATCCGAAAGATCTGCAACTCAGATTTTCAATCCATAACTTCCAAAGGTCCACAATATATCTCTAGAACAACATCCTAATTTCATTACCATCCAACGGTCGGATCTCCGTCAATTGTCAAAACCAAGTGACGGTTAACATTCTATTTTATGAACTTACAACTCCAATTCCGGAAGATCCGTAAATCGGATTCCCAATCCGTGAGTTCCTAGAATCCTCAAATATTACGTATTACAATGTATCAAAGTTTGGTGATGATCCAACGGTCGGATCGTCAATTTACATTTTCATCTAACCACGAATTGTAACGAACTTAGGTTCAATTACTCAATTTACGTCAATCAATTATCAAAACTGAACCTAGAACATTAAACACATGCGAAGAATTACTTTGGCGGGCCATTGGCCACACACCGCCGCATGGGCCGCCACGGGTGGCGGTCGGCCGCCCCGGCTCGCCGGAAAATCCAACTATCTCCAAAAATTACTAAAATTTACAGAAATGAATATCTCAATGAGTAGAGTAAACTTTATACCTGAGGTCAAGGCCAATTTATCCTAGAAATTCTCTAATTCCACCAAAACCGTGAAGAACCATGGAAATGGGTGTTTTCAATTTGACCTCCAAAACCACTCTGACGCCTCCACCATTGATTGGGATTTGTTCCTGGGTTCTAGGGGAGTCTAGTGGTGGTAGAAATTTGTTGGATTACCTTCACGATCGTCGGATTTTGCCATGGCACCCTCGGAACCCATAGTTTCGTTCTACTCGAATTCAAGCTCAAATCCCATAAAATTTGATTGGAAATGGAAGAGGAAAGGACTAGGGGATGATTGGGAATGGTTTCTTAGTCCAATTTCATGAGAAATCCGGTGGAAAACCACATGAAAATATGAAGGAATGGGAATGGGTGCACACGGGTTGCGGGTTGGGGAACCCGTTTCCCCCTTTCCCCCGCACGCCATTCTCCCTCCTTTCCTCCTTTCCCCTTCTCTGATTGGCCAGAAGCTTCTCTCTCTTCTCCCCACTCGCCCAGCTTCTCTCCTTTCTCTCCCCGGAGCTTCTGCTTTCTTCCTCTGGTTGGGCAGTTTTGCCCAATCTTTTCTTCTTCTTCTTCACCAGTCACGCACACACACACAAAACCTTCCTTTTTATTTTATTTTTTATTTTCTTTCCCTTACATCCAAGCCATCCATTTCAGATTTCCTTTAATCTGGGCCATCCAAATGGCACACCAAATTTTTATAATAAAATTCATAAAATGCCCAAACTTCAAACTTTAAAATCTTTTTCGTTATAACTCCAAATCACAAACCGTCTACGCCCACGCTTCCGTAGAGATGAGTACTATGAGGATATGTCAAGGAAACAAATCTTAGATGGCACGACACAACTATTAACCTCGAATAATGCGCGTGCCTCAAAGGGCATTTGTGTAAAATCCTTTATTAAAACTTTAAAAACTCTTAAAATCAAAGACGGGCTGTCACAATTCACTTACATCTTTATTTGTCTTTTTTCATTAAAAATAAAGTTTTTTAGAACTTTTCTTTTAGTTTTCCTATAAAAAAAAATTGTTCACAATAGTGCTCAAGTTATAAAATCCAATATATTATCCAAAGAAGGTAGGGCAGCTAGTGTGGCCTGTGGTGCTGTCTTTGAGAGTCTTCGGCTAGACTGGAGCAGTAATACGTGTCTCTGTGCAGACACTATGCTTAACATGGGGAGAGCACCATGTTGTTCAAAGGTAGGACTGCATCGAGGTTCATGGACTGCCAGAGAAGACAAATTGCTTATTCAGTATATGAACTCCCATGGTGAAGGTCGTTGGAGTTCTTTACCTAAAAATGCTGGTACAATAATTTAATATTTTTTTCTATCAAGTAGTCATAACTCATAACAATTTAGTGAAGTGACTTCTGTTTAATTTGGTCTTATAAATTGTATGTGATATTAATGAGTTGTTTTTGCTTAAATTGAAGGTCTTCTTCGATGTGGGAAGAGCTGCAGGCTGAGATAGATGAAACATCTCCGACCTAATATAAAGCGAGGCAACATAACACCCGACGATGAGCTTATTCTCCGGCTTCATGCCCTTCTCGGCAATCGTTGGCCTCTCATCGCCGGAAGACTTCCCGGTCGAACAGACAATGAGATCAAGAACTACTGGAATACTCATCTCAGCAGGAGATTCAAAAACCCTAGCACTGGTAAAGGAACCGAGAAACAAAGTAACACCCGAAAACGAGCATCAAAACCACAATGTGTTCCATCTGAGTCCAAGAAAAATGACCGAGGTCATATTAGTGCAGACGATGGTAGAGTAGAAGAGGACACAACAATTACCAAGATTCATATCCCAAACGCTATTAGGGGTTCTCCGTTCTCAACCCGAATCACGTCATTTCTGTTGGACTTTCCTGTTATACAGTGATGTATTTTAGAAATGTGTAGGAAGAAGAAGTTTAGAGAGAAAGTGAAGAGGCAGAGAGAGTTCTCAAAATATCTCCGTGAGAGCCAAAAATGCTCTACTGCATATATTCATTCTTTCCTCAACATTTACATGACATTAGGGAGAGAGAAGCTACGTGAGCCTATGAGCTCATCATACCATTCATTACAAGACCCTATGAGATCTTGACACATGCTTACATCTGAGCCTAGCACAATATAATCTAATCTCAGCCCTTGATCACAAACTGATTTATTTACACTTGCTAAGGTAAGGAAAATACAGTTTAGACCTTAATCAACTAACACTCCCTTCTAAGGTCTTAACTGAGATTACCCCAAGCTTATCCCTCAGAGCACAGAATCTGTCTTTAGCAAGTGCTTTGGTGAAAATGTTAGCTAGTTGCTCCTCACTTTTGCAGTATTGCAGGTCAATTGTTCCTTCCTGAATTGCATCTCTGATGAAATGAAACTTCCTCTTGATATGTTTAGACCTCTGATGGAATACCGGATTCTTTGACATTGCAATTGCTGATGTGTTATCACACATCAAAGGAGTTGGTTCGATCAATTCTTCACCAAAATCATGCAGCACAAATCTCAGCCATGTAGCTTGAGTGGTGGCTTCTGAGGCACTCATATACTCGGCTTCAGCAGTTGAGAGTGCAACACTCTGTTGCTTTACAGAAGCCTAAGAAAATGCACCACTGCCAAAGCTGAAAGCATACCCTGATGTGGACTTCATGTCATCTTCATCTCCACTCCAATCACTGTCACAAAATCCTATGAGTAGAGCTGCATTTCCCTTTTCATACTTAATTCCATAGTCAACAGTTCCTTGCACATATCTGAGGATCCTCCTTGCAGTGCCAAGATGTTTAATGGAAGGACAGTGCATGTACCTGGCAAGTACACATGTTGAGTACAAGATATCAGGCCTTGTTGCAGTTAAGTATAGAAGGCTGCCGACAATTTTCCTATACAATTCTTCATCTGCAGCTTCACTCCCATCACCTTTCCTTAGTTTATCCGTGGGAGGTAAGGGTATTGAGACAGATTTGCAGCTCTTCAAACCAAACTTGTCCAGTAAACTCAGTGCATACTTTTTCTGGTGAATAAAGATACTCCCTTCTTGTTGGATTACTCCAATTCCAAGAAAATGATGCAACAAGCCTAAGTCGGACATCTCATACTTGTTCATCATATCACATTTGAAATCTTCAATCATTTCTAAACAGCTTCCAGTATAAACTATGTCATCCACATATATAGAGACAATCAGAGTTTCCTGTCCATCCACATGTTTCACATATAAGGTGGCCTCACTTGGACTCTTTTTAAATCCACTCTGCAGCAAATGAGTATCAATATTGCTGTACAAAGCTCTGGGAGCTTGTTTTAGACCGTATAAGGCATTTTTTAACTTATATACTTTGTGTTCTTCTCCCTTGATAATATACCCATCTGGCTGATCTGTATACACTTCCTCTTCAAGGATCCCATTCAGGAAAGCAGACTTTACATCTAACTGGTACAGTTTCCACCCTTTCTGTGCTGCCAAAGCAATAAGTGTTCTTATAGTGTCCAATCTAGCCACAGGTGCAAACGTCTCATTAAAATCAATTCCGGGCTTTTGAGTGTACCCTTTGGCAACTAATCTTGCCTTGTGTTTTTGTACAGTGCCATCCAAATTCAATTTGGTTTTGAAGATCCATTTTACCCCAACAATTGGTTTGTCACTTGGCCTATCAACCAATCTCCAAGTGTCATTCTTCTCAATCATAGTAATCTCCTCATCCATTGCTTTCTTCCAAGCTTCATCTTGAGAAGCTTCAATGTAGTTCTCAGGTTCAATGACACTGAGTCTACACTGAGCAAACACTTCATTCAGATCTCTCCACTTTTTTGGTGTGTTGTCATAAGTTTCTGTGAGTGGAATTTCACTCTCCATATTCACAGTGTTAGGAGCATCATTGTGTACACTGGAAACATACTCACTTCTTGTATTTGGGCAAGATAAATTAGAGGAACTAATATTAGTTTCTTCACACACACCATTTTCTATCTCAGTTATGCTTATACCTTTATTAGCTTCTTAGAAAGGTACTGAGAAATGCACAGTTTCCATATTCTCCCAATTAAGAGCAGCATCTTCATAAAAAATAACACTCCTTGAGACAATGATCTTGTTGTGTTTCAAATCATACACCCTGTAGCCCTTTTCTCTTGTCCCATATCCAACAAATACACATTTATGTCTAGTTTCATCCAGTTTCTGTCTTAACTGGGTTGGCACATGAGTGTAGCAAACAGAACCAAAGATTCTCAAGTGTTTTACCCCTGGTTTTCTACCACAGAATTCTTCAAAAGGAGTCTTGTTCTCTAGTGCTTTGGTAGGACACCTGTTAAGCAGGTAGATAGCAGTGTGAACTGCTTCACCCCAGAACTTGAGTGGTAATTTTTTTTTATAGAGCATGGTTCTTGCCATCTCTACTATGGTACGATTCTTCCTCTCAGCAATACCATTTTGCTGGGGAGAATAAGCAATAGTGAGTTGCTTTTCAATACCAACATCTTCACAAAAAAATTCAAATTCTAGAGATGTGTACTCTCCTCCTCTGTCACTTCTGAGTTTCTTCAGTTTGTAACCAGTTAGTAATTCAGTCATGGCCGTGAACATTTTAAAAATTCTGAATACCTCAGATTTGCACTTCAGAAAATAGACCCAACACATTCTGGACTTGTCATCTATGAAGGTAAGAAAATACCTGCTACCTCCAAGTGTCTCACTCATGGGTCCACACACATCTGTGTGTACAAGTTCTAAAGGCAACTTTGCTCTCTATTTCTGTTCTTTGCTAAAAGCCTCTCTGTGAGCCTTTCCAGTAGCACACCCTTCACACACCTGATTGTACTCCTTTAGATATGGCAGACCATACACCATACTCTTTTCTTGTAGCATTCTCAGGCTGTCATAGTTTAGGTGCCCAAATCTTCTGTTCCATTTCCATGTGTTACCTTCAGTGGTAGCAATATTTGCTACAATATGATCCACATGATTAAACATTAGTGGAAAGCATCTATTTCCCTTCATTTTCACAGTGACTATATGATCTTGCAGTTCACGATCTCCAAATATGCAGGCCATGAAATCACCAAACACCAACCAATAGTCATGTTCAACCATTTGTCCTACACTGAGAAGATTTTCATCCAAACCAGGTACAATCATTACTTCTGGTATGAACCGAGTGCCTCTTTTGGTCTCCACAATCAGTGTGCCTTTGCCAACTGAGTCAACCAATTCCCCTGTGCCCATTTTCACCTTACACCTTATACTTCTGTCAATGTTGATCATCAATGATTCAGTACTGGTCATGTGGTTACTGCAACCACTGTCCAGATACCAAACTCCACTATTTTCTTGCACAGAGGCCTTATGACAGGCATAGAACATCATTGCATTATCTTGAACATGATTCAAATAATTTGCAGTATGATTTTTCTTTGGATGGTGACAATCTCTCACTACATGTCCAAATCTGTTGCAGTTATGACACTTAGGTTTTCCTTTGAACCAACACTCTCCATGATGAGCCTTATCACAGATCTTGCACTTTTGTTTAACACCCTCAATGATCTCACCCTGTCTTTCAGGCTGTCGAGTGTTGTTTTCCCACTTCCTAGACATAGACTTCCAATTCTTCTTTCCCTTACTGTGATTTCCCTGTGTGAGTGGCCTATTCTGTGCTTTAGGTACAAGACCCATAGTGGAGAAAGCATGCTCTGTGCTTGTAATTTCATCAACATGTCTACTCAATCTAAGCTCATAACTCTTAAGAGATCCTACCACTTCTTGCACAGTCACAGTATTCAAATCAGAAGTTCTTTCAATCACAACACAGATTGGATCATATTTACTGGACAAACTAATCAAAACCTTTTGCACTTCTCTTTGATGAGTGAGGTTCTCACCATAAGATTTCATTTGATTAATTAATTCAAATAGTCTAGTAAGATAGACAGATAGAGATTCATTCTCCTTCATTCTCATATACTCAAATTCACGACGTAAACTTTGAAGTTTAACAGATCTTGCCTGTTCATCGCCGCGAAACTCCTCCTGGAGTAGATCCCAGGCACCCTTTGAGGTCTCTTGATTCACAATCCAAGGGAAGATCTCCTTCGAGACAGCACTCTAAATAATGCCCAGTGCCTTAGCATCTTTCATGAGCTGATCTTCCATGTGTGCGTCCAACTCGTCATCATCTCCTTCATCATCATCCGATGAGGATGAATCTTCCTCATCTTTCTCCTTCTTTGTTTTCTTCTTTTCTCCTTTCTTCTTCGATTCTGGAATAGCAATCCCTTTGTCAACCAATTTCCATATCCCATACGATTTGAAAATGGTGACCATTCTCACTTTCCAGAACTCGAACTCCGTTCCATCAAAAACGGGAGCTCGTAAATCACCGCTTCCAGATCCAGCCATTTAGCTTGAATCGGAATGAAATTGAGAGATTTCACGTTGGATTCTCTCACACAATTTCACATAATTCAACGCCCAGTCCGAAATCGAACCTAGGCTCTGGATACCATGTTGGACTTTCCTGTTATGCAGTGATGTATTTTAGAAATGTGTAGGAAGAAGAAGTTTAGAGAGAAAGTGAAGAGGCAGAGAGAGTTCTCAAAATATCTCCGTGAGAGCCAAAAATGCTCTACTGCATATATTCATTCTTTCCTCAACATTTACATGACACTAGGGAGAGAGAAGCTACGTGAGCCTATGAGCTCATCATACCATTCATTACAAGACCCTATGAGATCTTGACACATGCTTACATCTGAGCCTAGCACAATATTATCTAATCTCAGCCCTTGATCACAAACTGATTTATTTACACTTGCTAAGGTAAGGAAAATACAGTTTAGACCTTAATCAACTAACAATTTCATCCTGGACAGGGGGATCAAAACAAAGAACAAGAAGATGGTTGGGAAGACTCCCCGTTTGTGAGGTTTCTAATCTTCATGTTTTCTGGTCTGATTAGATTAGCAAAAATGATTGGGAAGACTCGGTTTGTGATCGATAGTTTTAAAGATTATGACTTGGCCTGCCAAAATTCTGAAATTGCTGCAGCAAGAGTTACAGCTATAATACCATTGAATATCTGTGAAGAACAATTTATCAAGGCACAAGAACATGATCATTTGGAGTCTTTTGTTGATTCCTTGTTGATTTGAAAGAGAGCAATGTTAGATTCTGTAAAACTCAGGCGTATTTGTGAGATTTGTACTGGAAGAAATCAAGAAGATGATCAAATTGAATCTGTAATATTTTGTAAAAAGTGTCCAATCAATAAGTAACTTCATTCTTGATTGTAATAACTCAAGTGTAAACCCTAGCATTTGCCGCAATAAATGCAGCATCAATAAGGACCCTAATAATACCATAAGTATGCAATCTAACCTGAACTTGCAGCCATGATTGATTTGTAGAAAGGATTCTCTTCTCTTCTCTTGTACGAACAGCAAGGAAGCTCTCACGGTTTCAAGGGGACAACCCTTGTACAAAGTGAACTTCTATATTTGTACCTAGAAGAGAGACCAATCCCACTCACATTTTGGTAACTGCCTCAATCCATCAATGAGACAGTTACTTGCATTTTCGATTTAGCCAATTGCCACATTAATTCATATGTGACATTAACATTTTCCCTCCAAAATGGATTACTTAATCCGGATACAAAACCCTAACAGGTCCAACTGTATGTATAGCTCATTCACTTAGTTTAGCTGCAGTCCATAATTTGATGAACTCACATGAATTCATACATAATGAAATCATATGAATGATTACATGTAATTCACAGAGCACAAGTCATGCTCTTGCTGGTATTTTTTTTTTTTTTGGGGAACAAATGATATTATTTACACTAAGGGAGACGGGGTGGGCTTAACCTCACAATGGATCAGCCATAATAATGTGGTTCAAATTCTCATTTGACGAGAATCGAACCTAAGACTTCTCACTTACAAGTGAAGATGAATACCACTAAACAGTAGTACTAAGTGGCATTCTTGTTGTTGGTATATTCTCAATAGAACAATGCAAAATTAGCCGTTAGGCTTTTACAAGAGAGAGCCTATGAGCTCATCTCAGCCATTCAAGACAATGCCCTATGAGACAATGTCACTTGCTCACATCTAAGCCTAAGCATTAACAAGCTAATCTGAACCGTTCATCTATAACAAACTATTGACACCTCAGTCAAATTTAAACAGATATGATAAAATCAGTTTAGACCCTTAATCTCAAGAAGCATTACACCGAAACCAGAACGCGAAGCAGCACAATCAGACATCAAGGGAGTCTTTCGTCAACTGAATACTGGACCAGTTGAATAAGAATGGAATTTATAATGTGCTCATGCTCCCCATAAACTGGTTAGTGGACGCTACAAAACCAGCAATACAACACACAGACAAGTTGTGTTTTAAGTGCAAAACATTTAAGCGTTGACGGGTTCAATGGCGCATAGCATGGAGGTTGCTCAAGATTGCAGTAGCAGAGTTGCTCGGTCGAAAAGTATCGAAAATAGTGTTGTCGTGCAACTTGCTCAACTGCATACGCTTCTTTTCGTGACATATTCAAGGGTGGTACTCCAGGCAGCGGAGAGACCTAGTGAACTGCACCATCAATATCAACATTGTTGTTCATCAATTGAATTAAGCATTTACACCTATTGCTAATGGTGCTCTTTTGGTCCCGTTCGTATCCCTTTCCGAACTACTTTAGATTTTATTCCGATGGTATTAAAAAATAAAATCTGATTGGGAGGTTGGTTAGTTAATTAATTACGATTTGTCTGCCACTTACGTTTATAGTTTGCCAAATTGATATGATGCTAAGCTTACTTGGTATGAATTAAGTTACGAATTGAATAAGTCAATCAACTAATCATGTGATTGTATAATGTGAGAATGACATCTTTCTTTATTTTCATGCGTTACTAAACACATGGAAACTTGAAATTAAAATAATTCCAATATCCTCGTATTTACCAACACATTTGGAGTTAGGAACGGGAATAATTCTAATACCCATTCCAATTCATTCCAAGTAAACACGTCATAAGAATAACCAATAAGCTAATGGCCTCGGACACTCACCCGCACAAACCCTAGACTACTCATGTATTGTTCCCATGGTAAGTACGGTACATAGAATCAAATAATAAACATGCAACATAACATCATAGTTCCGTATACATTGCGGTTACAACGTGAAGGACTATGGACATTTATCTTCAAAAGGGCCATAAGTCTCCCCATATGGCCTTTCGGGCCTGCAGATGTAATGTAGGGTTCTTACTCTTTGTGACAACCACTCTCTGAAGCTCGCCTTCTGAACCATCTCGTTCGGTTGATCGACAAACATCCATTGTAACCTGCTTGCCCCTTCGTACAGGCATATAGATAATCCTACCCCAACCACCACCAAGATTAGCATGACCTGTTTCATCTTCCTCATCTTCGTTATTTTCATCCACTACATCAGGTTCCATAACATCGGAATCATAGTTAACTGGATTCAATTCTTCAAATGGAACAAGGTCAACTTGCTGCGAGCTAATTAACTCATCTGTCCAGGTCAAACACAAATTCTTAGAACCCAAGAAATAAGAGTTAACAAATGGCCAGAATGTTAGTATTAATTGAATACATCACGTAATATATTGAAGACAAAGTTCATTATATGGGGGGCTCTCAAGATGTTTGTAGTGAAGGATAGTCATTTAAGACTTACCAACGTCAATTTCAAGATCTTCTGGACTGCGTTTAGCATGTTGCTCCTTTAAAGTCTCAAATTTCATACCATCAAGCGGCCAAGGTTCCCTAATCACATTAACCAGTGCAGCCATCAGAGAAGAATTCACGACACGAGTATATTTATGAATAAAAAGAACCGAACTGTGACGGAAGTACATATTTGGACAAGAAATCTTTTATTTAGAAAGTTATTGACTGGCTTCATTCAAAATATTTATGACTGTGATCACTTAATTAAGGTCATTGACAGTTAGTTGTGTTTAATAAGAAAGACACTCAATTAGCCAAAACAAAACCACACGATGACAGATTAAACCCGATTAAAAATTGACTAAACCACTGAATAGCTTTATGAGAATGGACTTTTAGGCTTCCATTGTCTAAGAAGAATACTAAAGCTCCCACAATCCACAATGTTGAACAAAAACACAAAAAAATACCAACCGTGGTCTTTGTCCCCGCCTGAAAGCAACGAAGCTAAATTTCTCATCTTCAAAGCCACGTAATGGTTGCCCACCCTTGGACCGCTACAAAAATATCAAGGTACGTAATATCAATTAAAAAGCACGTACTTTAATCATAATGTAACAGGAAAGGAAAAAGGAAAAAGTTGTGGTTCCAACTGACAACTGGATCCAATGAAGTGTGCAAGGATTTGAGGATGAACCTTGAATGCACGCTGAACAGATGTCCTCTCCAAGCGCTGAACAAAATGACAATACTTTCCAGCTTTCTCCAGCGGACATTGTCCATCATGAGAGCACTACATCAAGAAAACTATAAAATAAAATGAGAGAATTCATACTATTAGGAAAACAAAAGAGAAGCTAAGCAACATATTAGTTTCGAAACAGAAAAATATGAGCTAAAGGGCTCTTGTACTCACCGGCGCAACTATAAATCCACCACTCTTTTGAGTCACCAAGTCCTTGGAAGCTTCATCAGTTCCATCTTTAGATTTGCGGCATTTCTAAGAAGTGATGAGTGTGTCAATTATGAATGATTGTAAAGATGCAATGCCAGTACATAACTTGAACAAGCATCTTAACTCAAAAGTCATCTCAAAGAACAAATAACAAGAAAAACAACTTACCCTTTTTTCCATCCATAATATATGCGAGCGCATCTGAGATATGATACTAGATCCTTGTGGTGTTCCAGGTTCAATCAAAACCTAGGAAAATTTTAAGAAAATCTAAGGGTAAAAATATTAGGCTGAAAATTGGAAAATTCCAAACTAAAAACTGCCATGATAATGATTATAAAAGGGATAGTGATACGATTATCAGTAATTCTTTCTTTAGCCCCTTTACGAAATCGATTGTCAGAAGAGCATAAACTACATAATACTTGCCTCTTAGTTAATGGCATAAACCAGGGCATAAGATCATACAAAATTGTTTTGTCATGAAATCATAGTGAAACACAAAACTCATCCGTCCGTAGAAGGAAAGCATACCAGGACATCCCGTGTAAGATCCCAGAGCTGGCGTACTATAGTAATTCGATCCTTGAGTGATGGTATCTCTCCAAGCACATAGGACTTCCGTTGCAAAAAAGAACAAACAGAAGTTATTGTTTGTATCTAACATTCCAAGGCAAACATGAAGTTTGAAATTTATAGAACTTACAGCAATTACAAGGTCATGTTCTCTCTCTGACTTGTTGATACTTTTAGTCAACGACTGGAGGCTATCATAACTATGAATAAGTGGCAAGTTCTTCTGACCTGAAATAACCATGACATAAAGTGGTCAGATTTTTCATTGAGCTCTATGGCACTCTTTGATAATGCATGAAACATTGCAATCGGCAGGTTTTAGTAGATTGGTTCTTTAACAACTGCAGTTCTATCTGTTGTAGACAATTTATCTTTGAAATAATTATTATACAAATAATCTTGACAAAATAATATCGATTGAACAGTTTGAGTATTCAAATCGTTGAGAACCTTGTATAAGCTTCTGCCCTGCCCGCTGCATTGATTGGGATGGCTCCACTAAATTAACTTTCTCCAAGGAATTCGGCCAGACTTCTCGTAGTGCCCTATAGCATTCGAGTCACATTACAACCAAATTCACAGTCTCACATGGTTAACAACAAAAAGATAACACCGAATGAGCTTTTCACCAGAAAGCTGAACCCGTGCCAGCACCAAAATCCAATACTTTAGCTGGAGATAACTCAGGTAGCCTTCTTCGAACCTGTAAAGCAGAAAATACAGAAATTTCACCAAATTATTACACAAAAAACCAAAACTTCAGAACAACCCTAATCAAATTCAAGCTAAGAACCTAAAAATAAACAATACCGTATCAAGTTCAAGCTAAGAAGCTCATTTCTAGCAAAAATTGAAAATAAATTTCTCTCCTTTCCACCATTTTCTCAGCTAGCAACCAAATACAGCACCAATACGCATAATTTGAAACCATAGAAAACTACCCAGATACAAAAAAATTCCCCAATTCATACCTCCTTGAGCACTCTGTGACAGGCAGAGAAGACAGCAGGCATTCTGGAAGCAACATAAGCAATGGTCTCATCGTCTCTGTAGCTGAGGCCGATGTCACCGTATGAGCTCTTGATCTTCCACCGCTGGGATTGGTCCACAGACCGCAAAGGGTCCTCAACGAGTTGCTGCGAAGTCGCCGTAACAAGCTGCGAGTTCACATCCTTGATTTGGCTGAAGGATTCCGATAGCCTCAGGACCTTCCTCTTCATGTGGGGCTCATCCTGCTCTAAAATCCCAAAACCCAGAAATTAAATTTGCTAAATTTACACAGATAATAGAGATGCACAGTTGTACCTCGGAGGTATTTTTTTATGGCGCGGCGGAGGCGGACGGGGGTTGTGAGGCAGCGCTGGGATTGTTTGGCGGCGGAGCGGAGGGTTTCTTGGGATAGGAGCTTTTGGGCGGTCTCCGGGAGTAGGGTAGTCGCCATTTCCGGTATGGCGGAGGAGATGAGGAGATGGATCGAGACTAGAGAGAGAGCTAGGATGGTTGAGTTTTGTTAACTTTCATCGGGGTTTATGCGATTTTCAGGGTTTTAGCTGTTTGGGCTTGATTGGGCTTTTATGTGGGGCTGCGTTTACATGTGGATTGGGCTTTTCTGGATTTTACACAAGGGCCTAGTATTAATTAAGTGTGACTAATACATTGAGGCGGTGTTTACTTAATTGTTTATGTACGAGACAAACAATCATTCTTCGGTAGTAATATCTGGTTGATTTGAGTAACACATCCGGGAAACATTGGCTTAATTGGGATTTGTAGAATTTGGTATCAATTAAAACTTTTTTTTTTTTTTTGAAAGGAAACACACTTCATTGAAACAAGACAAGATCAATAAAGCAACAGCATGAGAGCCTACAAGAGGCTAACAACAGAGGCAGAGACTGAGCAGGAAACAACAGTGCGGGGCTTACAAATAATAGGACACTTCCACCTTGTGAAAGCGTCACCTCAGCACCGAAAAAACAAACGAGAATTAATGTGGACAAGGGAGGCTGTCATTGTTTAGGATGAATACCAACGAAGATGGGGTCGATCAACCCAAACAGAATCACTCATATCTGACGAATTATGCAACGCCAAAACGTGCGTTGCTTCATTAGCTGATCTCGGAACCCAAGACCAACGACAACTTTGAAAAGAACTCCCCAACAGTCTGATCCTCTCCAATGTAGGGGAAGCCTCCCAGTTGTCAACAACAGAACTAGAAAGACAAGAAATAACTTCTAACGAGTCCGATTCGAAAATGATCTCTTGAAAACCAAGCTTCAACCCCAACCTACACCCATGAAACAAGGCAAGGGCTTCCGCAGCGATGGCAGAGGGAGCACAAATAGGGTAGCGCGTAGCTACTACAAATCTTCCTTCAACAGCATGCACCGCCACCCCAGCGAAACATCGTTGAGTGACCATCGACCAGCTAGCATCCACATTTATCTTAAAACAAGGATCAGATGGAGCACACCAAGAGGCAACCCAAGGAGCCGAAGCAAAACTCGTCACTCCACATGGCTCCATGCCAGAATTAGCCTTCAAAAAAGAACTAAGGGCAACTGAAATTTTTAAAAGAACTAAAACCAGGTTCAATGGAACCTTATTAAACACAAAATCACAACGAGCTTTCCAAATGAACCAACAAGTGAAAACAATGTAAGATTAGACCCAATTCCTGCTTAAAGCCGATCCAAACGTTGGCGAAAATACATCCTTGCACCACCCACCCCATGAAGAAATAGCTTCACCATCCACTTTGTAAGATATGCTCAAGAGATTCATCTTGGCATAAACAGATAGGACACACAGGGGAAGGGGCAGATTTGCAGCGATAGAGAGTAGCACGGGTGGGAAGCCCACCGTGAACCGAGATCCAAATAAAGTCCCAGATCTTAGGATGCACCCCAAGCTTCCATAAATGTTTCCAAAAAATAGGAGGAAGTTGATTAATTAAAGTAGGGCTAAACCCTCTCTCATCCACATCACTGCTTAGTAACCAATTGTACCCCAACTTAACCGAGTAGATATACCCTTCTTGTTCGAAGCCCACACAAGTTTATCCTTACGACCTAAAACACCAATGGGAGTAGCCTCAATATCCCTTTGATCTGCTTCAAAGAGAAAAGCTTGCAAAAAACCAATATCCCAACAACCTGATATCGGGCATATTAGGGAAAAAACTCTGAGATTTGGCGATACACTCTGTTGTCTCATAAGCTTTAGGTGTCCTAAAAGAATCGAGGGCAGCCACCTATCACTCCAAACCTTGACATCCTGCCCTCCCATGATTTGCCAATGGGAACCCTTATGAAGCAAATCTCTAACTGAGAGAAGACTAGCCCATGCCCACGAAGCTCGACCTCATTTTCTAGCCTCCCAAAAAGAACAGTGAGGGAAATAGCGAGTTTTGATCACACGAGCCCATAAAGAATTTGGTTCAGTCACTAATCTCCAACATTGCTTCATTAGTAAAGCTTTATTGAATTCTTGAAAATTCCGGAAGCCCAAGCCACCCCGAGACTTTGGAAGCCCAAGAATAGACTTATGAACCCAATGAGTTTTTTGAACCTCATCCTTGCTCCCCCACCAAAAATTCGAAACCAGAGAATCTAGTTCTTGACATACAATGGCCGGAAACTTAAAAAATATTCATTGGGTAAGCAAGAATGGCTTGGACCACAACTTTAATTAGAACTTCTTTCCCCGCTCGAGACAAAGAATTATGTTTCCAACCTTGGAGCTTCTCCATCGCGCGCCCCTTTACATAGGCTAAACCTCTTTTTTTGTAACGCCCCTATATAGCCGGGACACCTAGATAAGCACCCGGGTTATCAACCACTTTCATACCAAGGATATTGCCCAAAAGAGTGGAGCAGTCAACAGGAACATTTGCGCCAAAGAAAACACTCGACTTATTAGGGTTCACTTTTTGACCCGAAACCTCACAATACAATTCAAGGAGTTGGATAATATTGCGGCAATTCTTCCCATTTTCTCTCAGAAATAGAAGAGTATCATCCGCAAAGAACATATGCGAAATAATCTTGGTTTGAAGCCACCGAACCTTACACCCTCCAGAAGATTGTGATCCACTGCATCCTGAATCATCCAAGATAGAACTTCTCCAACCAAGATAAATAAGTAGGGTGAGAGGGGGTCTCCCTGTCTGAGACCCCTTGAAGGACTAAACTTCATGCTAGGTTGTCCATTTACAAGAACATCACACTGGACCGAAGACACATACCCCATTATGATCATCTGCCAATCACTACAAAAACCCATTATTTCCATAACCGCATCAAGAAAATCCCACTCCACCCTATCATAGGCCTTTTCCATATCAAGCTTTATGCCCATCTCGAACTTACCTTTAGCTTTTCTACCTTTCAGGAAGTGGAAAAGTTCATGGGCAATCCCAATATTGTCCTGAATTTGCCGACCTGCCATAAAAGCATTTTGAGTCGGGGAGATCAGATCTGGGAGAATCACCTTCATCCTATTTGCAAGAACTTTTGATAGGATTTTGTAAGAATAGTTACAGAGACTGAGGCCTAAACTGAATGACCGTTTCCGGATTTGGTACCTTAAGGACAAGCACGATATGGGTGGAATTCAGAGAGCCCGGGTTAAGCGTGTTGATGCACAAAACCGGATGGTCTTGGAACAACGTAAATCCGACCGTGGATCTGCAATGAAATGTAAATAACACAAGATGTATCGTGGTTCACCCCAATGTTTGGGCTACGTCCACACTGTAGTTGATTCTGTTTCTCTGTAATTGTATGGATACAAGTGTTTGGGGGAAGTCCCCCGGAGGAGAAAGAAGAGAAGGGAGAGGAGAGCCTCGGTGGTGTGAGGTCTCTCCCGAATGTAATGATAGCTTCTCTTAGCCTTCTTAGGCTTGGTTCTTTTGCCTCTCCTAGAATGAGGGGAGTAGTCCCCTTTTATAGAATAAGGGGCTCCTCCTCTTTTACAAAGTATGGGCTTTAGTGTGAGGCCCAAATACAAGGCCCAAGTCCCAAATATACGAGGCCCTAAATATGGTATAAACAGTAGTCCCCCAAGTCTTCAGTCAAGAGAGTCTTTTGGCTGGAGACTTGAAATTCAGTCCATGTGTGGGCCGAAGTAACTAAATGTCGTCTAGAACTGATGCTCGATATGAGGCGGTGCCCAATCTGAAATGATGTTCAACTAGAAGTAGCACATGTTGTGAGGCCGCTTTGCTTGTAGCCTATGTTGCCTTGGTTGGCTTGGCTTGTGGCGTTTGAAGGTGAGGGAGTCCCTTTTATAGAATAAGGGCTCGCTCCTCAATACATAAATGATGGGCTAGAGTTGATGCTCGCGGCGAGGCAGTTGCTCAGCAGGCGGCGATGCTCTGTAATGATGGTGAGGGAGTCCCTTTTATAAACTAAGGGTTCACTCCTCAGTACATGAATAATGGGTGCTCTCTAATGAAAGTGAGGGATTCCCTTTTATAGAATAAGGGCTCACTCCTCAATACATAAGTGATGGGCTAGAGTCCCCCAAGTATTTTTCATGAGCGCTCTCTAAAAGTGAAGGAGTCCCTTTTATAGAATAAGGGCTCGCTCCTCAATACATAAGTGATGGGCTAGAGTCTCCCAAGTATTTTTTATGAGGCCCAGTTGAGGCCCAATATATGGTACATAATGTAGTCCCCCAAGTCTTCGGTCAATAGAGTTTGTTGGCTGGAGACTTCAAATTGAATCCATGTATGGACCGAAGTGTCGGTTGTTCGGAAGCGGTATTTGTATACCCTGCACTGAAGCTTTGTAGGTGAAGCTTTGCAGGTGAAGCTTTGAAGCTAGAGCTCTGTAAATGAAGCTTTCGAAACTGGAGCTTTTGTAAATGAAGCTTTTGAAGCTAGAGCTCTGTAAATGAAGCTTTTGAAGCTGATTGACATGAGTGATGCTCATGAATGTTTATGTTGATTGACATGAGTGATGCTCATGAATGTTTATGTTGATTGACATGAATGATGCTCATGGATGTTGTCATGAGTGATGCTCATGAATGTTGACATGAATGATGGTTATGAATGTTTATGTATGATTATCATGAGTGATGCTCATGAATGTTTATGTATGAATGACATGAGTAATGCTCATGTATAATTTGGAGTACTTGGCGTACTTTTGATCACCTGGTTGGTGCTTTCTTGGGCTTATGGGTCTTTGCTCTCCACACAACCTTCCAGCCCATTTATTTTGGGCTTTGCCGTTTGTTGTTTTTTTTTTTTTTTTTTTTTTTTTTTTTTTTTTTTTTTACCCTCTGATGGGGTTTATACAGATGTCTTCGAAAGATAAGAAAAATAAATTACATCACTTTAATGTAAGGAAACCTTTATCTTCCTTCTAGGTCTTTCCGTAGCTTTCTCAGAAAATAGGAACATGCATGATGAAAGTGTGAGCATCTTCTTTGGCTTTAGTAAGATCTCATTTTTTCTTTTTCTTTTGCGTTGTCCCCATGTGCTCTCGAGGAGAGCCTCCATTTTTCTTTTTCTTTTCTACTTTTGCTTTCTTAGTGACATGATGGCTAGATTGCTTGAAGTCTTATTGTTGTGGCTGATCACCGTGTGCTCGCCAGAACTTCACACCTCCGCCATGCTCCCGTCGCGGGCCAGCTCTCCGTTCGACGTGCTGAGATCAACGGTCGGCGCCAATCCGCGTGTCTCGCTGTCCTCCCCGTTGTCCTCGATCAACATCGCGATGAGCTGAATCTGGCTGGTAGTGAGCGAAACGAACCGGGAACCGAAACATGGAGCTTGGTGGAGAGTTTGGAGGATTTGCTGCCGGAGTAATGGAGGAAAACCAACTCGCCAAATGGAAAGCCGGGATGCTTCTTAAGGACAAAGAGATCGAGCAAATCCGTTGGAGATAATCCAGCCTCTTCGATCTGGGTCTCAGTTCGATGAAGACCGTAGAAGTGGGTCCCTCTTTAATGGGACCCCCTTTCCAACGAACCCATTTCAGCTAGCTTCTCCTTCCCATGGATTCACACAAAGCTTTTTACGGATTTGGGTTTTGGATCTTCTTTTCTGGAAAAGCCCAGTGAGGTTTTTTGGGTTTCTTGCAGATTTTGTAGATTCACAGTGGAGGTGAAAAATTGAGAGAGAACCGACATAGCTTTTCGTGTCGATTCCCACAGACGGCGCCAAATGTTGATGCACAAAACCGGATGGTCTTGGAACAACGTAAATCCGACCGTGGATCTGCAATGAAATGTAAATAACACAAGATGTATCGTGGTTCACCCCAATGTTTGGGCTACGTCCACACTGTAGTTGATTATGTTTCTCTGTAATTGTATGGATACAAGTGTTTGGGGGAAGTCCCCCGGAGGAGAAAGAAGAGAAGGGAGAGGAGAGCCTCGGTGGTGTGAGGTCTCTCCCGAATGTAATGATAGCTTCTCTTAGCCTTCTTAGGCTTGGTTCTTTTGCCTCTCCTAAAATGAGGGGAGGAGTCCCCTTTTATAGAATAAGGGGCTCCTCCTCTTTTACAAAGTATGGGCTTTAGTGTGAGGCCTAAATACAAGGCCCAAGTCCCAAATATACGAGGCCCTAAATATGGTATAAACAAAGCGGCTCCTGTAGAAGCGACCAAATCATTTTGTTAACACTTTCCTTAACAACCTCCCAAAACTGTTGATAAAAGATTCCTTGAAAACCATCCGAACCCAGGGCTTTCAACCCCCCTCATTTGCATAACCGCTGCCTTAATCTCTTCATCCGAAGCTGGCTCAACTAGCACCAGATTCATCTCTGAAGAGATTGTGGATTAATACATTCCAGAAGCGATCCCCATTCCTGTGGCCCGTCGGACTTAAAAAGCTTAGTAAAATGATTAACCACCAACTTACATAACGGGTTTGGATGCTCCACCCATTGCCCTTGTTCATCCTTTAGTTTAAGAATTTTATTTCATCGGTGTCTTTGCAGTGTGGATTAATAGAAGAATTTGGTATTTGCATCCCCATCCCTTAACCAACGAACTCTAGACCTCTGCTGCCAAAAGCTTTCCTCCTGGGCTCACAAATCATCAATTAGCCTAGACTTCTCTTGAATTTCCTCACAGTTCGAGCTTCAATCCTTTTGAAGATTGTCGAGTTGATCCATAAGCATATCAATTTGCTGCAATCTTCCCTTGAATTTCTGATTCCTCCATCTAGATAAGTCAGATTGGCAGTCTTTGATCTTTTTCACCCACTACCTTAGAGCACCCCCATTCAAGTTACGAGCCCAACACTTATGTACCAAATCCCGACACTCCTCATCTTTTGCCCAAAAAGCCTCAAACTGAAAGAGCTTTCTACCATTTCCGGGCATAACAATGATCGGGCAATGGTCAGACGCCATAACTGTACCATGCATAACCGAAGAATTGGGCCACATGTCCTGCCAAAGGCCATTTATAAGGGCCCTGTCCAACCGCTCTTCAACCCACTCACCATTTCAGCTGCCTCTCTATGTGAAAATTGGACCATTAAAGCCCAAGTCAAACAATTTCGAATAGTGCATAAAAGTCTCCAAGTATCTTGGTCGATTATACAAAACCTCAGCTCCACCTGATTTCTCGTGGTCCCAAAAGAAATCATTGAAATCTTCTCCACACAGCCAGGGAATATCCGAAAGGGTAAAGTGATTGAACATCCATCCCCAGAAAGCATCATTTTCAACTGCATAGGAAGTTCCATACACCCATGTAATTCGAATCCATTGTTGCTCCCCTTCAAATCTCAACATAAAATCAATCACATGTTTTGAGGAGAATAAGATCTGAACCTCCATCGAATCGACCCACCATAAGCTTAGGCCACCCGCTCTACCTATTGAAGGCATATTAAAGCCATTCAAGAACCTCATTCGCCTCCGAACACCTTCAATTCGCTAATCAACCATTTTTGTTTCAGAAAGGAAGATCAACGATGGCCGTTTATTCCTTATGAGCCAATGAAGAGCTCGAATTGTCATGTCCGACCCAAGGCCACAATAGTTCCAAAACAGATAACTTATGACTGACCTGCGGCTGTTGAAGGCCAGCCGCCACCACCCCTATTCTCATTGTCCTCCCTTCCAACTTCCATAACTTCTCTCCATATCTCCCTTCTCTACCGAGTGGCCTTTGCCTCAGATAAATTCTCATGTGCAGCAAATATAGTTCTTTCTATCATAAAACAATTTTCATTAATATTCATTTCCCTCCATATTTCAGCAAAGTTTTGATGCCTCGCCTCTCCGCTTTCAGGGCCTCTCCCTTTCTTATATGGCGATTTATTCATCTCCTCCTACTGTATTCCCATTCCTCGTTTCAGGCCCTCATCCATGAACTCCAGGTCCAAGGTCATCGCCTCTCTTCCTTCAACCTGCTACCTAGCAATTATGGAAAGATCAACTGGATATTCGATTACCACTGACTCCCCCTCTTCTTGTTTATCACTCCATTGAACTTGATCAGTCGGCATCAGCGATCGTTGAACTCTATGCCATTTCTTACGACCTCGTGCTTTTATTGACACCATTTGTTCTTTGTTCCTTGGCATGTTGAGTGTCTCCTCAATCTGCGTAGAACTTGCTTCCCCCCTATTTGAGGCCGGGGTAATTGGCTGAGACCTCACCATACCAGTCTTTCGTGCTCCCCCCTTCCAATGCTGAGAGGCCTCACACTCTCCACAATCTCCCTAACTGGCGGTGCCTTAGTCCATTCACCATACCCAGTTGTCCCTCCATGCGTCACCTCAAAAGTGCATTCAGTGTTGACATGACCTAACCGCCCACAACGGTAGCAAAAATCTTGAAGCTTTTCAAAACGAAACTCCACCCATGTTTCTCTATTCTGATCCCTCCGAAGCCAACAACCATTGAGAAGAGGTCTATTTGTGTCAATACTATGTCTAACACGCAGAAAACCTCTAGCTTTACCTGGGTCCTCCATTGCTATAAACTCCCCAACCTCTTTAGTTAGCCATTTGATGTTTTGTAGAGACACAAAGCACATTGGGACTCCACGGATCTGAACCCAAAAATGAACATTTTCTAACACTATTTCCTCCAATGCAAGATCCAAAGGCCATTTCTTGATTGAACAGATCTTCTTCATCACTACCCATGGAGCTTGTTCCAGCAGTTTGGACGCCATACTTTCGTCCTTAACTGATATTGTAAAAATATTTTCCTTGACCCATTTAATTTCAACCCCTCCATACTCCTTCCAGACCGCTTTGATGATATTCCTAACTCCCTATTTGTTAACCACTTTGTTTGTCAATACCTTACCCACCAATTTAACTCCCGACTCCATAATCGAAAGGTCCATGGACTGCTCCAGTTGTATCACCAGCTCCTCCATACCTCTGTTTTCCATCTTCAGTCTAACTTGTTGCACTTTCTTTTTTCCCCGCTCTCCGTAAGCAGATAGAACACCTTCAAGAGCACAACTTTGTATTAGTTTGAGAAGCTGTTGTACTATTTGTTCCCAATAGGTAATTCCTTTTGCCAAGCCAATGCAAGTAAGATTACCATAAATGAAGGTAGTTTGACGTATCTGTGAGTTACCCCCAAATAGAGCTGGAGGGAATGAGTAATTATCCTCCACCTACTTCTTTTTCCATACAATTTACTTCTAAGGCTTACCATTGTCCAAATGAATCAACCACACCAACCTATAAACAGATAGAAAATCAACTCCCACAGCTTACTCCCTCCCCACTCTTAGCCCTTATGGGTAGGTGAGGATTAAAGGAATCCCCAATACAGAAACTGGGGCAATAAATAGAAAACAGCCACTCTGACCAGCTCAGGGTAATCAATAACTTTCGAACCACCAAAGACCACAAAAAAAAACCCCTAAAAAAACAAGGTCTGACAGCTAGAAACACGCCGCAACGAGTGAGGCTCGAGAACCTAAATGAAGAAGGACAAATGGAAAGATCTTGCATGCACACCGGCAGATCTCACGAGGAGAAAGATACTCCCACTACGGAGAGAAAAATTGCTTAGTCATAGTTTGTGAGAAACTTTGTTGATCATTAAGTTATTTTCCAAAGCCCAACGTTCAACCCAGCTCTTCAGTCTAATGGTGATTTTTCTGTAGATATTAGGGAGACTTTTGGCAACAATCTCATCCAAGCTTTGCAGAGAATGTGTGTTTTCTCAATTACTATTTTTAAGTGCTAGACCCTGGTAGATGATGGCACTGGTTTTAGTTGGAGGGGCTGCGATAGAAGTACTTTTTAGAGAATACCATAACGTGGAATTGCGTTACGAAATCTACGAACACGACTGCTGTGCACCATAAACTCTTCCTCGGAGATCTCAAGTTGACAATACAATGTTTATGACCACAACTTATCCAAAAGATAGAAGAAGACGATGAATTACAAAGTCTACAAAGACAAATGGAGAAGTTTAAAGAGCTCGTTAGGAAGATACCGAAAGTTGGTAGGTGCACAATTGTTGATTTGGATTTGTCTCTTAGAAGATTGTTGGATAAACTGAAATCCCAAGAAAGAATGGCTAGGAAAGAAGACTTTCTTTTGGCTAGGAAGACCAGTAACAAGCTTGATGAATCGATAGAAAGAAAGCAACAGTTAGGAATGATGTGGCAGTAGAGTTTTTGGGTGGTACAGCGAATTTAAGGGAATGGTGTGCAAAAGGCTGCCCTAGCACAAGTGTTATACGAGCTCAGGACAAGACTAAGATGTTTGAGCACATCATCGAATACCTCGAATACGTTGGAATTTAGGATTATTTTATGATTTGAATTTGGGCTTATCATGTTAGAATTAGGGTTTTCATTTTCTTGCATATTAGGGTTATGTTAGTTATCTATATATATAATGCTAAGTTGTTCATAATGTAGCATCTTGAGTTATGTAGTCATTGTGGCAATCTTTCATTCATTTAATAAAATTATATTAATTTATAGTTGGTTTGTTCATTTGTTAGTAGCGCACTCTGATATTTAACTTGGTATCATAGTAGATTTGATCTTTTGGAATTTAATCTGCTCTTGATGGCTATGAGCGGTTTGTCTGTTCGATGTTTATGTTCTAGATTAGGGCTTTGATATTTACCCAAAATTAAAAAAATTAAAAAAAATTAAAAAAAAAAGAGTTGAAAATGCTCGAAGCCTTCTTAAGTCTGAAACTAGCTGCTACTTTTTATCGTTCGTTGTTCGGATATTGTGTTTGTCACCATTTCTATTGACAAGCGGTGATATACAACTCCTATTTCTTGAAGACCGGCCACGCCTGCACGAATCGGCCATCGCACTCGCTGCTACAGCCTGTACCGCCTGATTCGATTTGCACCGCTGCTGCCTGACAACTTTTTTGAAGCCCAGATTGAAACCCATTGCTACCCGGAATCCGTTGAACCCACCTGGAACCATTGCTGCTCGGACTTGTAACCTGATGTCGTCCTATAATCGCACCTAGACATGAACTTGCTTGCCCTACCCAGCCACTGCCGCACCCACCATCTGTTACCACAATTTGTTCGCAGAGAGAAGGAAGAAAGCAAAGAAGAAAAAGTTTGTTGACTTATGAAAAGTTGCTAGTGGAAAAGAGTTGGTGGGCAGTATTTGTTGCTTTTTGTTGGGGCAAACGTGTTGTTGCTATTGTCTTTGTGTTTGGAACTTGTTGCCCACCACAACGACTGCTCGAGTGCTTAAATTTGTGATCACTTGAGTGACGTTATGTACCTGGTGAATTGGATTTCTGTTTGTTCGAAAGCTTGGATTGGCATTTTATTGCTTGTTTGTTCACTTGAATGCTTGCTCGCTTGTTTGTTCACTTGAATATTGTTTGCTCGCTTGCCTTGTCGTATCCACTTTACGGAGTTTGCCTTGTCGTGTCCGTTTAACAGAGCTTGCCTTGTCGTGTGCGCTTAACGGAGTTTGCCTTGTCGTGTCCACTTAAGAGAGCTTGCCTTGTCATGTCCGCTTAACGGAGCTTTGCCTTGTCGTGTCCATCTAACGAAGCTTGCCTTGTCGTGTCCGCCTAACAGGGCTTGTCTTTTCGTGTCCGCCTAACGGAGCTTGTCTTGTCGTGTTCGCCTAACGGAGCTTGCCTTGTCGTGTCCGCCTAATGTAGCTTGCATCCACATCTTCCTGTTGGCAAACTCTTGTTGTGTACCACCATGAGTTTGACGATGTTGGAATTTAGGATTATTTGAATTTGAACTTAGCCTGTTAGAATTAGGATTTTATTTTCTTGCATATTAGGGTTATGTTAGTTCTCTATATACATAATGCGTTGTAACTCGTAAAATAAGTTAAGTTGTTCACAATGTAGCATCTTGAGTTATGTAGCCATTATGACAATCTTTCATTCATTTAATAAAATTATATTAATTTATAGTTGGTTTGATTGTTTGTTTGTTAGTAGGGTACTCTAATATTCAACTAATACACGCTAGACTCCTCCAAGCCATGTATAGACTTTATAGCAGACCATAACGGAGTGCTGTATCTCTCAAATAAGGAACTAGAGAATCTCGTAACAGAAATGCGTAAGGGTGTAGAGCTCGCTCAAAGGATCTCTGAGGTTCGTTGGTGGTAGGTTGTCTACAATAAGTATGAATACACAACAAAACTTGTAGAATTTGACGTCTCCTTTCAAACATTGATATCAACTGAGAGAGCAGCTACCAAGAGTTACCAAGCATGTGGGAGAAATAGTGACAAATTTACATTTTGATGTGTGGAGAACCCTAGTAATAACTATTCAATCAGGGACGTATGTTACAATTAATTTGAGAGATTATATAACTATGTAACTAAAAAAATTTCATACTTTCTAGCTCCAAACTCACACATGTTGAAAAGTTTGCAATCCTTTTTAAACCTGGAATTCTTGATATATGGTGGAACTTTGATGACAATGTGCAGGAAGCTGTGCCTCCAGCTATTCTCTATACTACATGAAAGGAACGAAATAACAGAAATTTCATAAACGAGCACCTTCATCCCCCTCGTTCTCTTCAAGACTATTGTGGCCTCACTTTATTTAGCATTGTGATTTAGTAATACTTCTCTTCACTTGTACATGTCACATATTCAACTCTCATAATGTGAGTTCAATATCATAATTTTGTTGATTCATTGTGTAGCTTAACCCAACTCAAACCCCAACAATCAACTGAGATGCACTCACAAGTCACAACACAATAATAGTAGACTTAATTTAACTTCTACAATAATCAGAGCATGAAAAATATTACGCAGAGGCAGAGATCATATTAATTTAGAAAGACAAGACTCAGACAATTAACTGCTCAGTGTCTGGTCTGCATGCTGCATTTAGCCTTGGCCTTTGGGAATTCGTGTCCAAATAGATAACAGGAAGCATCAATAAGTCCTTCTGGAGACACGTAATAGCAATCTAGGGTTTCTGTAAACCGTGGCTTTATGTTTTTCGACCTAACCATTTCACAGACAGAGACCCCTTCTATCTTTCTTTGCAATAAAAGGTGTCTCCCTCTAATATTTTCCTTTATTTATTTTGAGAAATGCTTTAGTGTGAGCATCGCACAAAATAATCCACGACTGTTTTTGTTAATTTATGCATTAATGATTATAATATAAGAAAACAAGATGATTAATATTTTATGAACATAGGACACAGCACTGGCGGATCCATTAAGGGGCAAGGGGGGTCAACTGACCCCCCGAACTTCGATGAATGTTCATAAACACCTTAAGTGCTGACCCTCCGAATTTCGGTGAATGTCCATGGATACCTTGAGTGTTGCCCTTTTGAAGATTAGAGTTGGCTTCATATTTGCCCTCCAACCGACTTCAGGCCTACCAAAACCTAATGAATGTCCATGAATACCTTGGGTGCTGCTCCTTGCTTACATTAACATGTCTATTGTATGCATTTTCAAATGACTTCAGGCCTACCAAGACTCGATGAAATGACAATATGCATGCTATTTCTAGTATAAAAAAAATTTTGCACTGCGCACGTTATTTTTACTGACCCCTATAATATTATTTCCTAAATCCGCCACTGGGACACAGTACTAGTTAACATGATAAATAAGTGTACGAATTATATAAACGAGAAACAGTACCACGGATGCAAGAGGGGATTCATATATAGTATGGCAAGTACCCAATTTTGCCCATCCAGAGGGGTAAGGGGGCTGGGGCAGGGCAGGCAGTAGAGGTGTGAGCGAACGCACGGAGAAAGACTCATTTGACCTAAATTCACTCATTTCACTTAAATTTTTCTATCCCAATTTCCTTTTAAATCCTCCGGCACGACCATCGCTAAAACCCAACTCACCGACAAACTTTATACCTTGTCTACCTAAGAAAAAATTTGTGGATCCGTCCGCGTGTAATGTCACACCGAAAAACACATTTGGAGATTGCAAAGCCTTTTGGAAAAGCTTTTGTGGACTTGGAATTTCCTTTCCCTGAACGCATGCATCAGCTACAGTCACCAGACTCAGCACGCATGTTAGTAGTAGACCCCATCACAGTAGTCCCAAAGACTCTTCAAAATACAACCCACAACCACCACCACCACATGCAACTAACTGACCCCATGTTCTTAAATCTTAATCTCCCCCATCCATCATATTCTTCTTCTAGTCCATATGGACAAACATAATATATTTCCTCCACATGTATGTCCAGGAAAAATAAAAACAACAGGTACATTTTCCGTAAAGAAAAACCAAATATATTATACTATTCCAGAAATAAGTATATGTATTAATAATTAACACAAACTAGGGTTCCAAGAACTTTCTTGATCTCCAACCAAAGTCCACATTTAACTCTAAATAATTCGATCAAACACCTCAAATCATTGTTTATATATACTACACTAAAGAATGCAAGAGACTTATGGTTTAAGTAATTAAGAACATTACTTTGTATTCGAGATCCTAAGTTCGAATTTTCCTTCCCTAACGTGACTTTTATTGAAAAATTATACATACATACATACATACATACATACATACATACATACATACATATACATACATACATACATATATGTGTGTGTGTGTGTATATATATATATATAAAATACACCAATGACTAATCCAATATATCAAAAAAACAACTTTTTGATCTCCAACCAAAGTCCACAGTTAACTCTAAATAATTCGGCCAAGCACCTCAAATCATTGTTTTATATATATGCTACACTAATGAATGCAAGAGACTTAGTGTTTAAGTAGTTATGAACATTAATCTGTATTCGAGGTCTTAAGTTCGAATTTCTCTACTCTAATATGGCTTGTATTGAAAAATTATATAAAAATTAATACACCAATGACCAATCCAATATTCTAAGAGAGTAAGACCGGCATCATCTAATAACATACACCTCAAAAATGATATAGAAACCAACAAAATAAACAACTTTAATTTCATTGGTCATGACTTGGTTCCAACTAAGAAAACCATTCATTCACTTCATAATATATATTCATGCATCAAAAGCCTTTCCTTTATCTAAATATTAATATATTCATGCCACTAAAACTACCACTTATGTTCAAAGCTAGCTGTGTAATTATATTTCTCCTTCTTCTTTCCTATTTAACTCTCTCCTCCACTTTACTACTGTATTTTAGCTAGCTAATTTAACAGACATTAAGAAGTAAGACCTAGCTAGTTATATAATTAAGATGCTTTTCTGTTTCTATATATATGATTGACGATCCATTTTTCATTGTTTTAGCACTCCAAGTGGTGGCTTGGATCAAAGATAGCATTGGAATTCTTGGACACCATGATTTCAGAGGCGGACCATAATCGAGCAGCTTCGCTTAAGTTCGACCCCATCTTCGACGGTGATGTCTCGTTGCAATCAGCAAAGTACCTCCCAGACACGCCCAACAGCCTAGGATGAGTAGCAACATAACATGTCGTCGCAGCAGCCTTCAATAGTGCATACAAAGAAACTAATGTTATCGCATAAAGAATATAATGAACTAAACTGTTATTGACGCTCCAACATAATCATCCTAATATTCATAAACTAACCTGAGGGATTGTTTTCAAGAGCTTTGAAGCAAAGAGGAACACCAAATCTACATATTCAAAAACCCTTTTCATTTAGTACAAAAGTATTACACAAAAATTTCAACTAATCAATTCACAGTTTCTTGTGACGAAAACCGAACCTGTGGCAAGACCTTCACGTTCTCGGGTGAGGCGGGTTTTAACGATACCCGGATGCACGCAGTTAACGGTCACGTTGGCCTCCATTTCCTGATTTTAGTAAAAACATTGAATTAAATAAAATAAATAAAACAAAATTAGGGACAATAATTTGAAGAAAAACACAGAAACAAAGAAACAAAAATCGCTTTTTAATCATCAAACCTTGAGTCTGCGAGCAAGTTCCTTGGTGTGCAAGACGTTGGCGAGCTTCGAGAGCGCGTACGCACGTGTCTCGTCGTACTGGCTAAGCTTCCAGACAAATTTTCCAATTCAGATAAAAAAAAGGTCAAACTCCCGAAGACAAATTGATTATAATCATTTAAACAATCAAAATGAAATCCAACCCGATCGATCGGCTACAGTTCCCGATTCTTCATATCAATTTATGTTACCAATCAACGTTTAATAATAACAGTATGTTACTAATCTATGTGTTATAGTAACAGTGATAACATAGTTCATACATCACAAACCAATCAAATCATAATACTAAATAATAAATTCACATGTTATAATGTAACTCACCTTCTGCTTCGGCTTATCTTGCCAAGATATCGGATTATATCGCCGGAAAACCAGCCGTGAATAGACGACGACACGTTCACAATTCGCCCTTGAACGCCGCTAACCCCCGCTGTTTCGATCATTTTGTTGAGCAACAGCTTCGTCAACAGAAAATGACCTAAAAAATATTAACGTGTTCAATAAATAATACAAAAATAAGTATTAACTTTAGCTTTAGTCGGAGTAAAAGTTATAATTACCGAGATAATTAGTAGCAAAGGTCATTTCGATTCCGTCTTCGGAAATCGCATGCCCGTGCGCAAACTTTCCGGCGTTGTTTCTGAGACAAACAAACAAACGAAGCCTTTTCAGTCAGTTTTCGTTTTCTTTTCTTTTCTTGCATTTTCTCGGCAGCCAAGCAGAAAACAAGAAAGAAAGAGAATATTTACATAAGGAGATTAAGAGGCAGCCGGAGGGACTCGAAATCGGAGACGAAGCTCCTAACAGAGGCGAGGGAGCTGAGATCGAGCGCCATGACGATGATCTTCGAGCCCGGAAACTCGGAGACGATTCGAGCCTTGGCATCCTCGGCAGCTTTGAGGCTTCGAGCCGGGAGGACAAGCTTTGCCCCGCGCTTGGCTAAAACTTGGGCCGTCTCAGCTCCGATCCCTGACGTGGCACCTGAAATAATCCGAAAAACCACACGATCGGTCAAAAAATTAGGAAAACTGACTGTAATCAGACGGCGAGGATTGTGCGTAAGTACCTGTGATGATGGCGGTGATCTGGTGGAGATCGGCGGACGCGTCAGTGACTTGCTCGGCTGTGCTCTTTGAACCGTAGCCGCTGGCACCGGGTGAGCCGATCAGGTACTTGAAAGTGTCGAGCATTTTTGTGTATCACTGAGACTAGTGTATTTTGACCACGTTAACTATAACACACAACAAAACAAATGAGAGAGAGAGAGAGAGAGAGAGAGAGAGAGAGGCAAAGCACGTACGTGTTTGGTTAGGTTATTCACTATCTCTGAAGGAGTAGGAGCCGCTTTGCACAGAGACTGAAGAGAGAGGGTTGAGGAAGGAGAGAGAAAACCAAGAGAGAGTGGATTGGGGAGAGAGATTTTATGGTGAGGTTAATTTGGTTATGGTGGAGACAATCGATTGAGATTGAGAGAAGGGGATGGCAGATAGGATAACGAGCTTGTTTGAAAGTGATTTTAAAATAGTTGAAAGCGGTCTTTGTGAAAGTATTTTTAAAAACAATCCTTTGCAAAATTCAAGTAACTCTTAGAAAAGCACTTCAGTAGGGTGGATCAAGTTTTCAAGTGCTTGAAAAAATATTAGCTAATGCTTATTGCAGGAAACACGTCAAGTGCTTAATTTTGAAATCCAAAAATATTTCTCTAAAATCGCTTTAATTTTAAAGGCACTTTCAAACGACCTATGTATATTTTTCAGTGATTGATAGATCAAGTTAAAATTTTATTTGGCATGATTAGGTTGATTTGCTTTTTTTTTTTAATTGTGGTCCTAGCTAATCCATCTACCTTCTACTTAAGTATTACTCATTCCAATTTTTTGTAAATATTTGAATGAAAATTTAGAAAATAAACGATTCGAATTATGAGAGAGAGTATATTATGAAGTTGGCTCAACGTGATATAGTTTTTAACTAATTAGATGCTCATGTTTATATAGATACTTTTACAACATACATACATACATACATACATACATACATACATACACAGTCATAATAAAATTACGTCATAATAGTGAGGCTAGTCATAATTGAGAATCGAACTTATCACATGTATATATTTTTGTCGTATTCATGTGAGTCAAACTCCAACATAATATCTCATCAAACCAAATGGAGACAAATTATTTCTTAAAAGATTGAGGGATGTTAGGGTTATGATTGATCAAAACTTTTTGGGTGTTCAGAGAGTACTCGGTACTCAGGTATTTTAACCATTAAATCTTTATTTTTTATTTTTAAACAAAAATAAAACGGTTAAAAATACGAAGTATGAGATACGATAGAGCACCTAAAAAAAATGATTGATTGTATTAACGGAAAAGAATCAGGCAATAATGTATCAAACCATTTACTATATCTTTTTTATAGCATCTTTAACCATTAAATTAAAGGTCTAGCAATAATGCACCGAATCATCTACTTCCAATTTTGTTTATCTTTTCTAAAAGTATTTTAAATATTAATTTCTGAAATTTTCTTTGAGATTTCCTTTAATACAATGTTAAAGGACAAGGAAAAAGGGCCATGCTCACTTTTCTTGTACAATTGATGAGATTAAGATACTATAAGAAAAGTTCCTATGAAAATCTAAATTCATCATCTAGTGAAATTGAAAACTGTAAGGTTAAAAAAAAGAGCAACATCTTCTTCCCAAATGTAGCCAAAACCCACCCCACTTTCACCTGCGCAGTGCGGAGTAGACCTGTAAACGGGTCGGGTTTATTGGGTTTAGGTCGGGTTCAACCCGACCCGTTAAGTTAACAGGTCACCCGAACCCAACCCGTTAAGCTAACGGGTCACCCGAACCCGACCCGTTAAGCTAACGGGTAACCCGTTTCATCCGTTAACAATTATTTTTTATTTTTTTGCATAAAGTTTATTTTTTGTTATTAAGACTTTACTAAAATTACTAAAATATCATCAACTAACGGGTGCTAACAGGTGTTAACGGGTCAAACGGGTTGACCCAAAGTGACCCGTTACTTAACGGGTTGTTAACGGGTTCACCCGTTAGCGACCCGACCCGTTAATCATCTACCCAAATACAAATATTAACGGGTTGGGTCAGGTCGGGTTAACGGGTTGAGTCCAAAATGCCAAGCCTAGTGCAGAGGCGGAGTGATTGAATAGGGAAAGAGTTGGGCCTTTTTTTTTTCTTTCTTTAGTTTGATTTTTAATTTCTTTAAACATTTTCAAAATATTAAATAGTTAACAGGGATTTTATTACAGGAATAAGTGGATCCAATGATGCCATATCAGCGAACTTAAATTTTTTTAGTAATGTAAAAATTGAGTTTCAAAATGTAAAATGGCGCAAATGTTTAATTTTTTTAATTTTATTATTATTAAGTAGAGATGAAAATGGTTCAAAACCTCTATAATAATTAAGGAAAAAAGAGAGTTTTCAACCCAAGATATATGAGTGAAAACTCAACATCATATTTATTAAGATATTAAACCATATGCAAAATAATAATAATAAAGTGGCGCACATTAAATTTTAGAGAGCAAAATAAAATTAAAGTGGAGTTTCAGATAATACTCCCAAATTAAGCCGAAAAAATAAGCAAGTAAACACAAAATAATCATATAAAAACAGGTTACATCCTCGTGGGATAGTGGGTAAACCATTTGGGATCGAATCGGAAATTAATTAATTAAAAAGGAAAATAAATAGAAATTAAATAATAAGAGTAGAGAAGGCACAAGTGTCAAGGAATTAAGTGAATGAAATGAATGTACGAGAGTGTGCCAATTTGTGTGATTTGTCAAAGGGGAATCGCACGTGAGAGTTCCAAGTTTCTTCAGATCGGTCAATCCTGCCACCTCGAATCTTGCATTTTCTTTGGAATATAATAGTCGCCTCCGGTCAATCATTCTTGTTCAAACCTCCTCTCCTCTTTCGTTTATTTGATTATTTATTCTATTTTTTTTTAATTTGCTAATCAATTAGGTTTTGATTGTTTTTATTTTGTTTTGAGCCACTAAATACACCAATTATCCTTTAATAATAACCTAAGACATTCTTATAAACACAACTTTTTAAGTCATTAAAGGTAGTTGCGGTTTTGTGTTTAGGTTTAGGGCATTACAAAAAAAAAATTAGTTATGAATATATAATGTATCATCCTCAACCGGTTGGACAACTTTCCATTAAACATGATTTTACAAGTCAACTTGTAAGGTTGTGGATATATGATGTATCGTTTTTTACTCAATTTTCTCTTACATTCGTAAAACATAATTATGTCCATTAATTTACAAGGTTTTTTTTTTTTAAACAACATAAATTTATAAGTTATGGGCATGTGATTAATTGATCTTTAGTCTCGAGGAAAATTTACTTATGTCATTGTTTGGGTCTAAATCCACATTTTTGGCCGAATAGAGTCTCGGGCAAATCGTGGAGTGCTCGGGCCAGAAGTAAAATGCAGTGTTGATGGAGTAGCCGAGTTCCGGTTAGGGATGTTGGGGATTGAGATATTTTCAAATAAGGATTAGAATATATTAAGGATTGATGATTGTTGCTGGTGGAATAAGGAATGAATTAGTCACATAATAAGTCTAGGTTCAAATAATCGAAGAGGGCGAAATTTGGCCACAATAGTTTCAGCCGAGAATAATTCTGAGCATGTTTAGAGAATATGTCGAGGAATTGGAATATTATCATAATTTTTCTACTTTGACATGCTTGGCTATCACAAATTCACCCCTATAAATAGAAGAGGTTCTGCAACATGAAAAACTCCATCAACTCAACAAACAAACAACTCAAACACTCTTCATGAAAAACCCTCGCTCTACATGAAACCTTCTCACAACCTAATTATCCTAACCCCCCATCCCCCTGTCAACACATATTTAGTTCGTCAGAACATCACTGGGTTGACAACCTGCAACATATTCAGTTCGTTGGAACATCATCGAAGCTGTAGAACTTATCATTCTGGAAGTACCTTCAGTTCAGTGGAACATCACTACTTCTAGTTTGGTCGGTTATCTATCCAAATCTATGCCAAGGAATCATCTTTGATTCCTTTGCTAAAAAAAGGCCACTTCATTATCTTCATAGTGAAGTGAATTTTGTTCTATGATTGGTTACTCTCAAGTGCATTTGCAATCCATTATTCAGACAGCCCAACCATGTTCACCATAAAAACTCTCATCTCTTTTGAGTACATGTGTCCCTCTAACTTGATACCGATTCAGTGCACTTATATTCTCACGAATATAGTTGAGGTGGCCAAACCTCGTGCATGGGATTCTAAACTTTGTAGTGAAACATGCAACCTTACCTTTAGGTTCTAGAACCCTAGCCTAAGAGGTGTTCCTTCCTCGGTCGTAGTCGCACAAGTGCAGAAGTTAGCAGCACATTAGACACCACCACCACATCTATTCTACTCACCCAACCGAGCTGAGTTATGAGTTGGCTTGCTTGCATTCACAAGAATAACATAGTTAACTCATAGTTACTCGGCCTACACGCTACATAAGCTTTATAATTTTTAGAATCAACAGTCATGTCAAATAATCACATGTCTAAGTGTACCATTTCAGTTCTCTTTCACCAAATCGGAAACCTATAGGGTATACCTTGCATATGTTTCATGTCAAATAATCACATGTCTAACTGTTCCATTTCATTTGGCAAAATGGGAATTCCATCGACCTAAAACGGATGAATTATAAAAGTTGATTCTTCATTCAATCCAATGAGGTTGTATAATTGAACAAAGAGAATATATCAATTCTTTTAGGGCACGTTAGTTGTGATGTGTAATAGTTTTGATAAAAGTTGGGTACAAGAGGTGGTAGCTCCTTTATATTATTAGCCAAAATGTAGATAATAAAGCGAAAAAGAAGTACTGAATCTTTAGCTTTTGAAGCTTTTCTCTATTTCTATAGTGCCCGTGCCCTCCTGCGGGGACCTTATAACATCATATCATTCTTCCACAATTGATTAAATTCTATATAGTATTACTCACATTTGTATTGAGAGGGTATATGATGTCATCTCCTCACATTAACTTGTATATCTGGTGCTGCCATATCACATGTCTTTGCTTTTCTTTACGTTATTTTGATACCATTCGTGATTGTAAACCCTTCGAAAAGAGTAGTCACATTGAGAAAATAAGGGACTACAATTACCTTTATTCTTTGTGAAACCAAAGTTATAAATTGGGTTAAAAACATGAATTTTTTTTGCTTCACTAAGCAGCATGTAAGTGAATATTTTCGAATTTTCTAGCAAAGCATAAATAACCAGTTGGGCATGTGTTCGTTACAAGCCGGTTTTGTAAGGATAAGTTGTACTCGTTAGCAGTAACTGTTTGTATCAAAGTTTTATATATGCACTGATTGTATATGCAATCATATATAGTGGTTTAGGGTTTAGGCTGAGGAAGATTTCTAGTACGAAACTGCGACGATCGAATTGTCATGCAATCTAAATGCATCACATTGGAAGGATAGAACCCTATTATATACATAAGCTCTTATAGTAAAGCGGTTTTGTTGTTTTTTTATCCTTGATTCAGTACAGAATGCATTAGGTTAGAAATTAACATGGTGCTCTCATGCGGTCCTAACCCTACAGATCCAGTTCCTCGGCCCCCAATCCATATATTAATAGATGTCAATATATCATTTATACGGTTCTTTTTACTTTAGACATTATCTGTAAATTTCAGAGGCCATGAAAAAAATGTTCTTATCCTATCCTAACATGCTGCTGGCATCTCATTCATCTTGCTGGGTATTTATCATGCCCTCCTATCTCTAAAGGTGGAAACATTTATGCAGCCTTTCACATCTAGGTTGTCCATTGGCCGCAACCCTAAAACCAGAAAAAGAAAAGGTTACAATTAATTAATTTAATTCTTATTAGGTCTTCGTTGAACAACAGGAAGCCAAAAAATAAAAAATAAAAAATTAACTTTAAATTCTTGAGTTGCATGGAGTTTGATAAATTATAACTCGAATTATTAAGAACGTTCACCACTACACTCGAGGTTCTGTATTCAATCTCTCATTTCCCAAATATCCAATGAAAAAATTAATAAGAAATGAATTGTGGATTGAAGGCATGCACCGGCTAGCTAGATGTGATCTCTTGATGTGCAATTTTAAAATGAATCAAAATCATTTTGGAGTAATAAAAGGTTTAAAATCAGTGGCAAGCTAGCTTTACCTTTAAGTTCAAATGCTGCTTATTAGAGCACTTTCATTAAATATAATTACTAGGTAGAGACAAGAAATAAATAAATAAATTATCTATTAAGTATTGGGATTATGGTCCCGTTTAGCAAGCTCATCTGTTGCACTCCAATGAAGCCTCGTAACCTTCTCAGCAACCCTAATAAAGTGCTTAAAACATTGGATTTGGGTGTTTTGTTAGTTCGCCAACTCTTTTTGACTAATCAAATTGAATTGATTAAGAAATGACCAAATCCCATGACAATATTGTTTAACCTTGTTTATATAATATGCAAAATCTTGGAGCCTTTGGTCATTGTATACTTTCCACTCACTCATTTCCCAATTCAAATATAGAATAACCCATTTTGTATAATCAAAAGCATAAGGATTTATAGCCATTTGAATAATACCACGATTCAATGATTGCCACTATCTCCTTTGTGTATACCTGCAGAATCTTGCAGGGTCCCTCTTCCCTTAAAGTTAGGGTTCAGGGCTTCCAATCTTAATTTTTCTGTAAACTATTCTCCATTTGATGACATCAATCATCCCTTTAACTCAATCACACAATAGTTAGTAAAATCCTTAGTTTAATGTATATTAATATGTTAATGAGTTTCTTATGAACCAAGGTTACATCATTGCACCGTCACACCATTTTGGCACATACATACACTAAAAAATTGTTATTTTGATAGGTTGCACACACACACACACACATATATATATATAAGTAAGATTCTTCATGTACTCTCTGTCATTTCATGTTTTTGCACAATTTTTATGATGTTGGCACGATAATTAACATTAAACAGTGAGATGATAGAGAATCTATAGAGAGAGTCTCACTTTTGAGAGAATCCTCTTAGCAAGTATCAATAGTTAATATGCTTGTCGAATTTATAAAACCTAAGAAAATGTGAAAGGCTCTTCTAATGATAAATACCTGATTTTAGGATTCATGGGCTACATTACGTGTTATGTGGGTTTAATATAGGTTCGGGTCATAATATGGTTGGGTATCCGGGTCATATTAATGATTTGTATTGTATGATGCACTCTTGGGTTGTTCAGCTTCCGCTCAGCTTCTTAATATTATTTTTGTGATTAGGACAGAAAGGTTAGATTTGCCATAGAAGAGGCACTGATTAGGAGCTTTTGATTGATTGTACAATAATTTCCCAAAGCTGGTGGAAGTTGATTAATTAGTTAATCAAAAATTTGTGTAGCTGTTTGATCATACTTCAACTAATATGTGACATATAATTGGCATTAATCTTTAGTGACTCAAAGCCTCAACCCATTTGAATGGAAAAATATTTAATTAATTAATTGATTAGGTCCTAATCTTATGTATATATGTAGTGGGTGGTGGGTCAGTTTAAGGGATATAGATCCTCTAAATGATGGAGAGATCTTTGTTTAACTAAGAGTAGGTTTGGCTGTTGCGTTGTAAGTTGTAATTAGCAGTTCGTGTTGGTTTTTAGGGGAGGACAATTTATAACAAGAATAAAAAGCCAATGCCAACACAAGTCATCACACGTACATGCTCTGACTCGGATGAGATAAAACAGATTCCCCAATAAGCAATTGGATTTGATATAGGTGCGTAATTTAGAGGATCCTTGTTAAAATATGTTGTCTAATTTGTAATTTAAGAGCAAGTGGTGAATGGTGCCTTGGTGGTTAGAGTCGTCTTGTTCAATCTGTTGCATTTCGAATTTAACCCCCTTTTTCTTTAGTGTAAATTAGTAGTAAGCTTGGTTAGTAAATTCGGAAAATCGACATAGGTGCGTAAATTTGCTGAAAGATATTTCCGTTTTGTGTATATTTCTCAATTATAGGGAAAATACATTGGCAAGAGAAAAATTATAAAAAAATAATCCATATTTAAAAAAATCAGGCATAGTGTATTTGTCACATTTATATTACTCTTCTTAATGCACATATTTTTCACATACGTTTCAATGATACAAATCTTATAGGCAAAAAAATGGGAGCTTTATATATAGAAACAAAAACTTACATCATATTTCAAGAAATTCCACTAGTTTTTAAACATGTCAATAAGAGACAAAAACTTTAACCCGTCATCGACCATTTTTGCAGAATCAGTTTAATCCGGCATCGACCATTTTTGCAAATCAGTTCAACCCGTCTTCAATTATTTTGCAGAATCAATTCAACCTCTTCGACCATTTTTGTAGAATCAGTTCAATTCGTCTTCGACTATTTTTGCAAAATAAGTTCAATCAGTCATTGACTCCTTTTGCAGAATCTGTTCATCCCGTCTTCAACTATTTTTGCAGAATCAGTTCAAACCCGTCTTCGACCATTTTTGCATAATCAGTTTAATCAGTTCTCAACCATTTTTGCAGAATCAGTTCAACTCATGCTCGGTCATTTTTGTAGAATCAAGGAGAAGTAAAGAGAAAAGGGGAAGAAGATAAACCTAAAACATTCAATATCTTCATTCATAATTGTCAAATGAGTAGGAAGATACCTAAACACATAGAAGTTCAGTAACTACAACCCAAAATAATCAATTCATCAAACACTATTTGTACATTTGCTGCCAACAACTCAGTTGAGTGAATTCTTTCCCTAATTAAGATGCCACACATGAACCACATATCATGCATTGCTTGATCGGATGCGGCCATGTGATGGATGAGAGAGGCCATGAAATCGAAGGGGGCGTCCATTGTGACTTCACTCTATCTCTTAGCTATTTCATCAAACAATTATAGTGTATTTACCAACAGAGTCTACAAAAGACATGAACTCGACATAGGCATGAAGGCCTCCTCTTCTAAAAATTGATATAGAACAATTGGAGAAGCAAAGCAAATAGTATCAGGCTTAAATGAACTTACTTTTTTTATGATGATATAAATACAACAAGTGTTTTACATCAATTTGGAGGTATTATTACACCCTTCATCTGCGCACACAATCTCTATCCACCGAGTATAATATGCAGAATTGAATTTCGCACGAGCATATCTAATCAAACATCTTTCACAAAATTTCAGCTATAAAAGAAAAAACTTTGGAAATTAAAAAATGGGGCATTTGATTCCGAGCCAATTTTTGCAGGATAGGGACATCCAACGAATCTGTACATTCATTGTAAACCCACTAAGCCTCAGTTTTGGGTTGAGGTGATTTTAAAAAAAGCTCCTATGAAAAAAAGCTGGGAGTGTTTTTGGTGTTTGGTAAACTTAAAAAAAAATAGCTTATTTTGGAAGCTGCTGTGAGAATAAGCTGAAATCAAAGGAAAAAGCTGAAGCTGCAATTTGTAGCTTTGGAAAACTGGCTTTTTTTCAAAGCACACAGAACTACAGTGCTCCTTTAATGAAAAGACCCACTATCAGACTGCTTTTTTTTCCAAAAGCACTTTTACAAAAAAGTTTACCAAACACTCTGCTGATTTATTTCACAGCCGCTTATTCTCACAGCACAGCCGCTTATTCTCACAGCAGCTTTTTTTCAAAGCACAGCAATACCAAACCAGCCCTAAGAATGATCAGTTCTTATGCCAATTTTTTAAAAATCTAATTTTAATGCTGGGTTTTGTAGCTAGAAACCAAGGAAGAAAATATCGGTGATATCGGAAATATCGGTAGTCCGAAAACACGGAAATATCGATGGAAATATCGGTAAAATATCGATATCGATAAAAATTACATGGAAACCACGGAAATTGTAAGAAAAACTTGGAAATTTTTATTGAAACTTTGTAGGATGTTTATTTAGTCAATTATCTATTAGTTTATCACAAAAAATTGGAAGGAAATGCATTGCATGATGGATTTAACATTATCAAGTTGATTATATAGCGATCTGACAAACATTATGAGTGTAGAAAATATGTAGTAATTAATGAAAGAAGTCTAAACACACCATAATCATTTATATATAATGAATTAGTACAATATTTTACACTTTAGTACCACATAGAGTTCCTATGAGGTTCAAATTTGTCACTATCTTTATCATCTCTATGTGTAGAATGAGTGTATTGTGAAGAGTAGTTATCAAATGATAAATCCCCAAAATAGTTTTGCATGTAATTGTTAATATGCCACCCATATGGATCTGAGATTGGTTGAGGTTGTCCATAAGAAAAATCATTTGAAGATTGAGGCTGGGATTGTTTCCATGAGTCGCTCGATTCCATCCCAACAGGAATGGGATATGAAGGGTAGGGAAATGGTTGGTTATGAGTATAACCATAGTTACTACTTCCCAATCCAACAGAGTCTGAAGTTCTAGATAACGAGTCATCTTCTTGACTTGACAAAATCCCTTTGCCTCTTTCTCTACGAGTATAGTCCTTCCCTATGGCACCAATTCCTGGTCCTGCCCGCCTACTGCCATGGTCATCATCCTGTGTTGCATGCGTGAAGTTTGCCTCACCAGTGAAGGGGCTCATATATCCGGGAGGTGGTGGTCCATAATAGTTTCCATATCCACCACCACTACCTCCAGCTCCACTATGTCCTTCATCATTCCCACCTCCGGTGGTAGGTGAGTCTCCTGATCTTGTACTAGAGCTATCATTAGTATCAGCACGATGTTGTGGTTGTGTAGGATTGGAAAAAGGTGGAATTCCAGTGTTGCTTGGTCTTGGGTGCAAAAGTTCTTCGAAAGAGTCAGCGCTGCTAGATCCCACCTCCTCCTCTAATACTCTTTCTACATTTATCCCTTCATTACGTGCTTCTTCAGCAACTCTGGGAGCTGGGTTGCCTTCATCATCATCTAAATGAAGAGGTCTAATCCATTGAAAAAGTTGGTTACCCTCCGTATCATCATCTTCACCAACAATATCAAACACATCTAGTGGGTCACCACGGTCGACATGATCGATTTCTGCTTCCTTATCTCGAATTTGAAGCTTCATGTTGTAGTAGCAATAAACTAATTTTTCCAAGCTACTATGAGCCAACTTATTTCTTTGCTTTGTGTGTATGAGTGCAAATGTGCTCCAATTTCTTTCACAAGCAGATGAGGAAGCTGTTTGTGATAATACTTTTATTGCTAACTTTCTCACAGTTGGTGCATTGGTCCCATACATGATCCACCATTCAGCTGCAATGAAAAATAATGTTGATAAGCCTAATAACTCCAACAAATTCTATTATAAACTTATAGTGAAATATGTTTATACTCACTAGGAGACATATTTGTTCGAGCAGCAACTGATGTTGGTTCTCCAAATGTTCTTCTTGCATCTTTAAACCATGTTAGCTGAATACAATAAATTGTGTTAGTTTAATCCAACAAAGTAATTATTATAAATTAAGTAATTGTGTACCTCATTTCCAAATTGGCCAACTGCTGGTGATGCAGGGTCTAATTTAGAGTATACATTATGTACAGCACGTATAAGGTCACCATCATCTCCAACACCGGGTCTGTATTGGTATCGGGGATTCAAATAATATGTTGTTCAAAGAAACACATACTCTAATAAGAGAAATAATACTTATGCAACTAAAGAAATGAATTGCAAATTATGACATAATTTATACCTGCTGCATGCAAATCGTGGTATAATGTTTTATACCATCGGTCTTCAATTATTTTTACGACCCACCTTGCACCATGTTTTCTTTTCAATTCATCCTTCACTACACGCATCAACTCATATACTGCCCCCATAGTAGGATACACTTCTGTGTCAACGATCCGTAAAACTTTGTAAAGAGGTTCAAACACTTGACACACATGTTCTGTTTGACTCCAAAAAGCATGATCAAGCACTATACTTTCCACCATACGACCTGTATTTGAGCGGCTGAAATTGTGGTTGGCCCAATCGTCACTAGTGAATAGTTGCTTCAACCCTGCTTTCTTCTTGAGTAGGCTGTTTAATGCAATATAGTTGGTGGCGAATCGAGTGGTAGCTGGACGAATAATTTCTCCTCTGCAAAATTTACGCATCTTTGCCAACAACCAACCGTGATTGTAAATATAATTTGTGATCGTTCTAGCTCTTTTGACCACAGTAGCAACATTCTCTCTCTTCCCCATTGCCTCAAACATAAGATCAATACAATGTGCTGCACATGATGTCCAAAACACATTATGATGCTTCATTAACTTTTTTCCAGCTTTGACAAATGCAGAACCGTTGTCGGTCACGACTTGGACAACATTATGCTCTCCCACCTCCATGATTACATCCCTCAATAATTTGTAAATATACTTGTAATTCTTTATATGGTCTGAAGCATCAACAGACTTCAAAAAAATTGTCTTTCCCTTGGAGTATACCATGAAGTTGATGATAGATAATCTGGTAGGGCCGGTCCATCCGTCACACATGATTGTGCAACCATTAGTTTCCCACTTTGACCTCAACTTGTTAACATACTCGCCAATGTCTTTATACTCCATATCCAAATATTTGTTTCTTATCTCATAGGGAGTGGGAGGTTGTACTCCAACACCGGCCTGTTGACATCCCACTACCATATTTTTGAAATGATGTGATGATGCCTTCGCAGCAGGGATATTTTCATAGATAAAGAACTTGCTAATTAGACGCCCCATTCCCTCCTTCACATTACCTCCCTTGAAATAACTCCAAACACTTTTTTGACGTGCGTTGGATGACTTATATAAACTTGGGGCTATTGGTGGTGTTGGTTGTGATTCTCTAATACTGCCTCCCTGTCTCATTTGTGCACCACCACTTGTCCCGGAACCTTGTCCCCTATTAGGAATTTTATGAAGGTGTTCTCTTTCCCATGCTGACTGTTTGGAGGCACGTAATGCTTGTTTCAAACTGCGTCGTTCTTCAGGTCCCATGTCATCATCACATTCGTCCTCATCGTCATCATCATCACTGTCAACCGCTTGGCCATAGACTTCTCCCCGTAGCCCAGCTCGAATATTTTCCATTCCCTGTGTTATCTTTTCCTTCTGCTGTTTTTTATTTTTTAATAATGTGCTGATGAATGCCTTCACTTCTGGGGGGACATTATCGCATCGTTGGACATTTTTTGATGGATCTAATCCACTAAGATGATACTTCAGTCGTGTCACTCCGCCACTCTTCATTACCCGACCACAATATTTGCAAATTGTGCCATGTTTGTTTCCGTCTATTGGGTCTCCATGTTCCCAAGCTGGATCACGTTTACTGGACATCTTAAACGTACCTATATTTATTTTTCATGAAAATTAGACAATTATTTTTTGATAAAAATAAGAGAACCTAAATAATAAAGTTATTCTACAGAAAATTAAATACAAAGTAAAGAAAATGATTGTAAAAATTTAAGTAATTATACAAATAATATGGAATAATAAAACCTAATATTAATGAATAATAATCCAATTTGATAATAATTCAATTTGTATAATAATAATCCAATTTGATAAAAACAAATCCTAATATAAAACATGGTGATGAATAATAATCCAATTTAATGAATAATAATCCAATTTGATAATAATCCAATTTAATGAATAATCCACCAATTTGATAAAAAAAAAATCCTAATATAAAACATGGTGATGAATAATAATCCAATTTGATAATAATAATCCAATTTGATAATAATCCAATTTAATGAATAATCCACCAATTTGATAAAAAAATAATCCTAATATAAAACATGGTGATGAATAATAATCCAATTTGATAATAATAATCCAATTTGATAATAATCCAATTTAATGAATAATCCACCAATTTGATAAAAAAATAATCCTAAAATAAAACATGGTGATGAATAATAATCCAATTTGATAATAATAATCCAATTTGATAATAATCCAATTTAATGAATAATCCACCAATTTGATAAAAAAAATAATCCTAATATAAAACATGGTGATGAATAATAATCCAATTTGATAATAATAATCCAATTTGATAATAATCCAATTTAATGAATAATCCACCAATTTGATAAAAAAAATAATCCTAAAATAAAACATGGTGATGAATAATAATCCAATTTGATAATAATCCAATTTAATGAATAATCCACCAATTTGATAAAAAAAATAATCCTAAAATAAAACATGGTGATGAATAATAATCCAATTTGATAATAATCCAATTTAATGAATAATCCACCAATTTGATAAAAAAATAATCCTAATATAAAACATGGTGATGAATAATAATCCAATTTGATAATAATAATCCAATTTGATAATAATCCAATTTAATGAATAATCCACCAATTTGATAAAAAAATAATCCTAATATAAAACATGGTGATGAATAATAATCCAATTTGATAATAATAATCCAATTTAATGAATAATCCACCAATTTGATAAAAAAATAATCCTAATATAAAACATGGTGATGAATAATAATCCAATTTGATAATAATAATCCAATTTAATGAATAATCCACCAATTTGATAAAAAAATAATCCTAATATAAAACATGGTGATGAATAATAATCCAATTTGATAATAATAATCCAATTTAATGAATAATCCACCAATTTGATAAAAAAATAATCCTAATATAAAACATGGTGATGAATAATAATCCAATTTGATAACAATAATCCAATTTAATGAATAATCCACCAATTTGATAAAAAAAATTCCTAATATAAAAGAATAATAATCCAATTTGATAATAAAAAAACCTAATATTAATGAATAATAATCCAATTTGATAATAAAAAAATCTAATATTAAAGAATAATAATCCAATTTGATAATAAAAAAACCTAATATTAATGAATAATAATCCAATTTGATAATGAAGATGGTAAGGGAAATAAAATAATAAATAATATTAAACATATTAAAATTATCCTAGGGAATAATTATACAACATTACTTAATTACTTAAAACAATTAACATTAACATTACTTAATTACTTACAAAAATTAACATGCAAGTATTAATTACTTAAAAAGATTAACATACGAGTCCACACAAATTTATTTGTTGTTGTATAAATTACAATAATATAAATTTAAGTTTGTAAACTTACCTTAAATATGGAAGTCTTTTTGTTCAAGCTTTGGAATGGATCTGGAATGACTTTGAAAATGGTAAGGAAAATAAAATAATAAATAACATTAAACATATTAAAATTATCCTAGGGAATAATTATACAACATTACTTAATTACTTAAAAAATTAACATGTAATTGTTAACATTACTTAATTACTTACAAAAATTAACATGCAAGTATTAATTACTTAAAAAAATTAACATACGAGTCCACACAAATTTATTTGTTGTTGTATAAATTACAATAATATAAATTTAAGTTTGTAAACTTACCTTAAATATGGAAGCCTTTGTGTTGCTTGGCTTTGGAAAGGATCTGGAATGGTTTTGAAAATGGTATGGGAAGAAGAAGAAACGAAAATTCTGTGAATGCCTCTGATACTCCACTGGATGAAAGAATGTAAGTATATAACAGACATTGACACTGTTTTGCATGTGAAAGACTCTTACTGACTGTCACATGATTTCATTATGAAAGCAGTATTATTTGTTGTCCATGTTCTGAAATTGCAAAAAGTTCTTTGGATCATTGGATCAGATAGCTAGACATAGGTTTGGAATGATTTGGTTTTGAATAATTTGGAGCATTGGATGCTTTTTTTTTCTTACACGCCACCACTCAGACAGTCAAAAAGACTGAAGAACTCACACTCCACCACACACACACTTCGAGACCCCCCACACCACACCACACACGCACACCACACACGTACACCACACACGGAGCTCAGTCTCTCTGTCGATCATTCATTTCCCACTACCACATTCTCGAATCCTCTCAATCTCTCTCTTCTCTCTTCTCTCTCTCTGAGGTCTGAGCCTTCGTTCTCACTGAGAACTTCTCAGTCTTCTCCCTCCCTTCCCCTTTCTCCAGTTCTTCCACACACACACAGAGACATCATCTCTCGAATCTCGATCCTCCTCGTCCGTGTCTCCGTGTCTCCCTGTCTCCCTCTGCTCCTCCCATCTCACCCGCCCTAAACCCAGCCGTCGACACCACTCGATAACCGCCTTCTAAACCACCTTCATCCATGGAGATCAACCGGAAATCATCGTAGTCCCAGCCGTCGACACCACTGAGGAGCACGACATTGTCCCAGCCGTCTTGGATTCGTGAGGAAGACGATGTTCCCAGGCTCCTACTTCTCTTCTTCTCGGCTTTTACTTTAAATTTTTGTACAGATTTCAATTTTTCTGCATGTTGCACCTTTGTTGTACTGAAATTGATTTTAGGGATTTAGGAATTAGGGTTTCTATTTTTGTACAGATTGCGATTTTTCTGCATGTTGCTTGATTTTTGTACTGAAATCGATTTTAGGGATTTAGGAATTAGGGATTCAGTTCATTTGCTTTGAATTCGAATTTGGGGATTTATGGATTCGGTTCATTTGCTTTGATTTTTGTACTGAAATCGTTCTTCTCGGCTTGTAAATTACAATTTTTGTACAGATTTTCTGCATGTTGATTTTTGTACTGAAATCAATTTTAGGGAATCCTGTATTGTAGATTCAGTTCATTTGCTTTGAATTAGAATTTGGGGATTTAGGGGTTCGGATTATTTGCTCCGGCTGTGTTCTCCGATGAGTCCATACCAAATATCGCGATAGTTTCGAAAATATCGCGATATTATCGATATTATCGCGATATTCTGCCGAAAACAAGTTGGATAGTTAATAAAATATCGGGGTCCCAAAAAAACGATAATATCGACGATATTTCGCCGATATTATCGATATTTTCTTCACTGCTAGAAACCACCCATGCTTATCATCAACAAGGCATCACGTAGGATCATCTTCAAAATCCAATGGAATAAGACCCTCAAATTTTCAAAATTATAACTCAATGACTTGAATACGTCAGCCGTCAGGTCCCTTTTTTTTGTGCAAGGAGAGTTGTCCTACATTGGTTGTTATGTGCTTATATGATTTTGGACTACTCCTCGTATTGTTAATTAGTTTTATGGTGAAACCTCAATTTCATCATGGTATCAGAGCGGGTTGTCCTCGTGTGAAGCCAACTGGCCACACGCGCTCCATGTCATTTAATTGTTGTTCACGTGTAGGCTTGAAAATCCACCACATATGCGGGGCGTGTTGAGAATTGTCCCACATTGGTGAGGAACAAGGTTTGCTATGTGCTTATATGGTCTTGGGCTACCCCTCATATTGCCAATTGATTTTATGGTAGAACCTCAATTTCATCAAGAAATACTTACGAAGGGGGAGAACCTGCAAATTGGCTTCTAAGTTCATGAAGGTTGAAGGGAAAAAGCGTTGAAGGTTGAAGAGAGCTAGGAGATGTGAGCCAATGAAGGACTGAAAACAAATACCGGAACGGCGGAGAAGGTATGAACGGCCAGAAACTCTAGGCCACATCATCACCATTAACGAGGTGTAGTCTAGCGGAAACAGTGGTGGCGGAGGAAGAGAAGGGAGCAAAAGATATAAAAGGCTTTACCGGTTTAAAGGGTATTTTAGTAATTTACACTTTAGTGAATAAAAAACCAATAATGTCATTTTTTACATGTATTAACTCTTGTCTTTTCTTGAAATGTTTAAAAAGTGTTGTCTGAATATAAAATGAAGTGTTAAAAGTATACTTTATGTGTAATTTTTCCAAAAAAAAAAAAAATCATAAATAAATAAATAAATATTATGGCAATGAACAAAAATTTCACCGTATTTTTTCCGCAAAATTTGCCAAAAGATACGTGTACATGATATATAAGTGTAATAATATTACTAACTCTAGTTTTGAGAGAGTCCCATTATCATTTCTTTTTTTTAATACGTGATGTTGATATCAATACTCCGGTTACAAATCTTTGTAGATATCATGACATCATCTCATTGGATTGTCAAACAAGCCAATTAGTGATACAAGAAGATCTTCCCCACCTATTTTATACATTAATAACGTGATCAGTCATATGACAAAAGAGAGCCATATAATTATGTACGACAAGTAATATGGAACATTTTCTAGTGGAGCAAGCCATAAATAATTTCAATTTTCCACATCTCAAAACAGGTAAAAAAAATATCAAATCAAAATAATGAGTACTAGTGCTTAAGGGTCACAATCTACCTTTCTGTCTTATGGCCATCCAAACTCCTCCAAGAATGCCAATACAACTCAATTTGACCAACCAAATCCAGTCTGCATTGTAATATACAGAGACAGATTAAAACAAATCATATTAGTCTGATAGCACCTAAAGAAGATCTACACACAAATAAAAACAATCACCTTCTTAATTTCTAATACAATTTAAGTGATCAATTTCGAATCCCCTATCCCGAAAGATTAGGCTTGTTTAAGATAGAGTCTTGTTAGAAAGAAAAAAAGTGATTAAGTGCATACCTGGGGTATGTACTCACCACCACCACCAGTTGCTCCAGTCATTCTCACATCATATTTTTCATCCATTGTGGCTGTTTTCTGGAAGGCAACATAATTGGTTCTGATCCACCTCACAGCAGTGTCTTCTGCCATTGATTTTGCTTCTTCTAATCCAGAATTTAGCAGACCTTCAACTATCATGTGCTGAAGTGGAGCCCAACCATTTGGAAAGTCCCCGTTTTTACAAGTTCCCACAAAATAACTAAAAGATATCGAATTTAGTTTGGTTTCACTTACCATTGTTGTGTTGAGTTTGTGAGGGATGTTGCAATACCAGCAGCACAAATCGGTCCTGAGCTTTGAAGACTTTTTGTAACTTTCTCCACCACAGAAGCAGCTTCACTCACACAAAGTGTAAAGCCTTTTCTCAGTTTACAACGTACATGAAAAATAATAAAAATATCTATCTTCTTATATGTTTTTTGGTGCATGATATGAAAAATATGCAGCTAACGCAACATTTAGAATCACAATTTCTTTCAGTGACGGATAGTGGAATACTGTCATGTTTAAGGTTAAGAATTTCGGGTTCAGCATGATGCAATTTCGGAAGCACAAACCTGAGTAAAATGGCTCAAGCCACAAAGGAACGAAGTTTGAAGCATATACATTCTGATTCTGGTTACAACCTTCCCATCTTTGATATTCCTAAAAGGGAAATTTTATTCAGACCCATTTATCCTCTTTTTACACCCAGCTTATCTTTTTTTATCTTGAAATTCCAAAAGTACCCAACAATTCTTTTTTTACACCCATAATGAAAAAGAACAAAAAATAAAAAATAAAATTGCAACACTAAAAAATTCCGGTTACCCCATCTCTCCAATCCCCAACCACCTCCAATTTCTACCCGTCCCTAACCCACCACCCCCCCCCCCCCCCCCAACAATGAAAACCCCAAAAATCTTCACCCATTTGGGGTATCTAAAGCTTGGCTGGGATTGAAGTTAATGGGATCGAAGTTGAGAGCTATGGTAAACGCCCAGAGATACCACCATCACCTAGAAAGAATACTTGTAGCTGCTGCATGCTTGAGCTGCATGCATGACACAGTTACGCACTTAATTCTTTGTCATTTAATATTGTTAGCTTTGCTAATGGATAAGGTTTTCTGTTTTCAAAGTAACTGCTTGATTGTTATTGGAAAAAAAAAATCAGTACATTAAACTTTGGATTTCAATATGGATGAGTATTTTGCTTGCCTTCATGTTCAATAGATTGAAGCCTACCCGAAAACAACAGATGTGCTTGTTCGTAACCATGGGATCTATGTCTGGGGAGACTCGTGGATCAATGCTAAGACTCAGGTGATGCTTATGATGCTAATGGTTTGGCAGTCAGAGTAATTGTCAAATCTTATGTTAACTGTAGATACAGATGGCTAACATATGGATCTGGAAGTATGGAGCCTTCAATCCTCTTTAGTGGACAGTAGGGAATGTGGCAGTGGGGGTTGGGGAAGGGTAGAAATTGAGAGTGGTTGGGATTTGGAGAGATAGGGTGGCCGGAGTTTCCTAGTGCTTGAATTTTATTTTATTTTTTGTTCTTTTGATTTTGGGTGTAAAGAGAAAATTATTGGACACATTCAGAATTTTAAAATAAAAAATAACAAGTTGGGTGTAGAAAGAAGATAAATGGGTCTAAATAAAATTTCTCTTCCTAAAAGCTTATCAATAAGAAGAAATTAGGACAACCGCCATTATAACTGTCAGAAAATTAAAGAGTTCCACGACTATACACCACATTGCATGTGTTTCTGTTGAGCTAGTAATCTAGCCATTGTCCCTTCTTTGCATCCCAGAAAACAGCTTTTATGGCCTTATGCCTTGCTTTAGAAGCTTTCAGGAAGTGCTCGGAAATGTTGTAGTCTCCTGTGACTTTTGCATGGACAGAAATGTCATGTTCCACCTACATTAACAGATAAAATAGATATTTTATTGTTTTCAGAACATATAATTTACAGGGGCTTCTTTTGTTAAGAGTCGAGAGACATACCCTTGGTAAGAATGCATTCAGATCAACCAGTAAAATCCATGTGGTAGCCAACGTTGTAAAATCCGAATGGTTCCTGCAACAAGAAAACAAAATCCTCACAAGTTAAGGCATCCTAAATTTTAAAAGTTGACTCATTCCTAGAAGGATATGAATATACAAACTACATTACATCATTTATCTTGTACTGAAATCCCATCCAGTCTCGCAGTTGATGCCACTTCCAGGAAAAATTGCTATTTCTCAGTAGCGTTCGAGATATTGGAAGCCAATTCCTTGTCCTGATAGGCATAAGATGTTAAAATGGGATACTAGTTTCTTTTTCTAGCTCTTCTTTTTTCTTTTCTTTTCCCGCCACTGATATAAACAGCAAAAATGTTTTTCAAATAAAGCACGTAGCGAGGGCATACAATGGTTGAAGATTCAGGCCTCGGTGTGTTCCACATTGCATAGTATCGACTCAAAGTGTGATTCTGAGATTTAGATTCCTGAACAATTACCTTATGAATACCTACAGAACCAGAAAACCAAATTAAAACTATTTAAAACCAACTGCAGATACCTTTCATCGAAAAAGTTTCTCATGATACCTGAATTCCAAAACTCATGTTCTTTGTTGAGTGCAGGGAGAGCCTTCCGAACCAACTCCACATCGCCCGTCCGCTTGTATATTTCATGAACCATTGCACTCAGAAGTGGTGGTTGGCTGCAAATTTTTAACCCATGATCAATCTTGCGGATCAACATGATAAATGGGGAATGCTCAATTGATGCTAACTTGGAATGCTTCATTTTTTATATTTAGAATTTGGCATCTCAGATTAGGGAGGTGAAGTTTATGTATGTTCAGTGGAGTGGCAACCTCGCTGCCCATGCAGTGGCTTCCTATGCTACCTTGCGTGGTGGTTCATTCCTATGGGATGCTTATGGTCCTGAATTTCTTTTTAATATTCTTGTAGAAGATGTAAACGTTTCTATGAGAATTTAATAAAATCTATCATTTGACAAAAAATATATATATATATATATATATATTGCTGATCAATCTTGCTTGCAGCAGAAGTTATACGAAGTAAAAACAATAAAGTTAGAAAAAATAAGAAGTGAATGAAGCATTACCTTCTGTTAGTGTAATAGATCCTTGCACCATTAAGGACATATCCATATTCCTCTATCATGAAAAGGAGTCAAAATATTTTGGGAAAATTAGAATCCCTTACAGTTTTTTTATATCATTTAGATTAAACATCTATGCTTTTTTAAAATTTGATTAAAGTACTTTGATTAATATTCACCTTTACTTTTTAAAATTAAAATAATTTTTGAATTTATCATTTTATCTGCATGATACATTTTTCCTCATTTAGTGGAGATATTAGTAATTAAACTATATTTTCTCTTCTTCCAAATATGTTAGATCAAAGTTTTTTTTTTTATTTGTTATGCAAACATTTAATATTATTTCTTTTTTTCATATGGTTTTTTCTTTTTCAAATAGTTGGCGATCAACATAAAAGCTCCGTGTAATTTTTTTTATTTTTTTTCAATTTTTTTGTGAAATTATATAAATATATATATATATATATATTGCTGTTTTTTTAAGTATAGTTGTTGACGAATTATTATTAGGTACAATACATTACGTATATATTATCTGCAGGTACGTTTGAATTTATAAAAATAATTAATTGGTACGTTTATTTGCAATTATGGTACTTTTGATTTTATACATATTGTTAATATTGGTACATTATTTTTATTTTGGTACGTTTTATTTTGTACACATTGTGTATTGATACGTTTATATTATTCTCAATCCTATTTTCTCTTAACGTACTAAAAGAAAAACTTATTTCGGCATGTTTGATTTTGGGGGATTTAAAAATATTTTAAACTATTTTGGAAAGAATATATCTTAAATCGTAGATAATTATTGCTAAATTGTAGCATTATTGTGAAAATAAATTGAATCTAACCAACTTTTTATTTTTTTTTACAATTATCTCTAATGGAAGAGAGTAATCAAAATGCTAGATTATAGGAAATTTGTTACAATATAATGTGCATATAGCACCAAAATTATGACAAAAATAAATTTAATCAAATCATTAAAAGGCATGGATGTCACAACCCGTCCCGAAAATGTACATTATTTTGTTATCGTTGATGTGAAAATACTAAATGCCCTCGAGCGTTTGTGGCATCGTGGGACTAGGTGTGGTTGTGGTTGAGGACCAATGTATTAAGTCCCTACTAATTTGGACCCAATTGGAGGTAAGAAAATTTTTGGTTGTGATTGGTGTACACTTTGGAACCACACACTCACATCCATACCCTTTCCCTCTCCTCTCTCCCGTACTCTCTCTCAGACTCACTCTCTCTTTCTTCCCTCTCCTCCATACGGACAAGGTCGAACCAAGCCAAATCATCACGGATTGAAGAAGAAATTGGTACCATTGTGTTCGTGAGGACCATACGAGTACAAAGGTACCAATTTCAAGTAAGAACTCGTTCGATTTCACGTTGAAAACTCAAGCTCCAAGTTAAGCACTATTCATGAACTTTCGAATGGTTGTATTTTAAGACAATCCAAGCTCATAGCGAGCTTAGTGAGGTCCCAACGAAGCTCGGAGTGCTTCATTTAAAGGTTTTGGACATTGGGATCATGAGGTTCAAAGGTGGCCGGTTTTGGTGAGATTTTTCCAACGTGTTTTCGAAGGATTTGAGGCTCCAAAGAGGTATAACCTTCTTCCTTGAAATTTGTGACATTTGGGTGAAGATTTCGTAGAAAATGGTGCAAAAACGAGAGAGAAATAGGCAGTTGCAGGTCTGCCCAGAATCCGGCACCGGTGGCACTATTCCGGCATCTGGAGGTTGAAGGTGATACGCGTGAGCTATAGGAAAAAAATTTCTAAAAATATCACGATGTTCGTAAGGTTGTGTAGGTCACGTTGGTATATTCATATACCCGTTTTGAGCTATGTATGAGAAGTTATTAGCTAGTTTTGCTTATATGCTTTAAAATAACGTTTTTATAGTTAATTCGCATATAGGTGAGACTTATCCCGAGGATGAGCGTATCTACGGGTGACTCGGGGGTTACGACCCGTCGACATATCAGTGAGTGGGCTTTTGTTTTCAGTATATAATTATATGCTTGATATATTTCCCAGAAATGTGTTTTAAATGAAAGTATGCTTTGAAATAATATGCCAAATGCCTTTATATTCTGAATATGCATTTCATGGTTGCATATATATATAATTGTGGTGTTGTGGAGGCATATGTAAGTGCAGGTAAGTTATGTTTAGTCTTGGTGAACTACGAACGGCTTGATCCCTGTTTAGGGTACGTAGACAGTCTAACGAGAGGTTAAGTGCAGCCATTCAATAAATGAGATGAACATGTTGATTGTCTATATGAGATATGATTGAGAAATGATGAACTCATAAACATGCACCCTAGATGATTGCGATTTAGCCAAAAAGAGTTGGCACATGCCTGTATATTATGTCACATACCGCACCATATGCTTACATTTGATCCAATTTAGGTGCACAGTCTTGTCGTACAGACCACTATAGGTGGTTCCATTTCGTAGGTGACTAACTATTTATCGCACAGCTAGCATGAGGGCGTAGCATTGAGCATAACTATATCACACCCAACCTTGTCGTACAGACCATTTCAGTGGTTCCGACTTATATGCAGTGTATTGCCGTATAGGTCATAGAAGTGACTCCGGCTAGATTGAGTTTGAGCTATAAATTTAGCCATACATACCACCTCAGGGGTTCCGGCTATCATATCATATTCCTATGAATCTATTCTTACCTAAATTGCAACTCTGTTATATCTTGGCATGGTTTATATACATGTGAAGATGATTACGTAAAGCATGATTTGAATTGATATATGTTCATATTCGTTTATGTATATATTTGTATCTTGATTCTGGGAAAATTATACATGTTTTACAACGAGGGGCTAGATATGTTGATAAATGAAATGATTTTGTAAAACATTTGTTTTTGCCCACTCACGTTTTCTGTTTTGCGCCCCTCCAGGTTCTAAGTAAGATTGTTGTTGGTGGCTCGGGATCTTCGGTAGTTCTGACCTATTTGAATAATAGTAGGACATTTCTGGTACTGTGTAACTAGTACTTGTCATACTGGACTACACCTAAACTTTATGCTCTGATTAGGAGTGTTTACTGTGTAACTCCTATCACTTTTTGTTTAGTAGTGCACACTAGTAATCTGGTTTTTAATTATTCGTATAATTGTTATCTTTACCGCTTCCGCACTGTGCACATGGCTACGTCACTCTCACGTGACGGCCAACATGCCTTGACCTCGGTCGGGGTGTGTCAGTTTGGTATCAGAGCTTAGGTTTAGCAGTCATATATAATTCTTGAATGTTCTAATCTTTGTGATGACTTATGTCAGAACTATGCCGCCTCGTAGAGAGCCCCGTCAACCAGCTGAATCTAGTTTCCTTGATATTGCTCAATTAGGGGAAGCTATAGTTTCTGCCATTCAGACAACATTCTGTACTCCCCAGAGGACACCTCTTGAGACAGTCCATAATCTAAAGTTGACTCACTTCATGGGTAATGAAAGTCATGAGGGGGGCTGAAAAATGGTTGAATCATGTGGAGAAGACCTTCCAGGTGATGCAGAGTCAGGGGAATCTTCCTCCTGATAGGTGGGTCGATATGACTACCTGGTTTTTGGGATAACAGCCTGCATTCTGGTGGAGATAGGAGTCTTACGAGATGACCCCAAATGAGATTGTGGACTAGGGAGTGTTTAAGGAACGGTTTCGGAAAAGGTTCATTCCTCTTACGTATATTGATCTTAAAAAACAATAGTTTACTCATCTAAGGCAAAGGAAGATGTCTGCTAATGAGTATTACAGGATGTTTACTGATCTGTCGAGATATGATCCGGAGGTTGCTGCTAATTCGGTAGAGATGCTTCGCAATTTCAGTTTGGGTACTAAGAAGAAATGGCGTTCCATAGCGACATCAACTCATTGTGCCTCTTACCAGGAGTTTTATGAGATTCTACTGAGGATTGAGGCCTCAGAGAACATGCCTAGTGAAAGTGAGGATGAGGAAGGAAATAATGGGGGCCAGAGACAAAATGACAAAGGGAAAGGGCAAGCATTTCAGGGACCCGGCAAGACTCAGAACTTTAAGATGAGTGGTGGCAATTCCAGCTTTTCTAGCGGGGGATTGAGTACTAATATGCAAAAGAGAGGTGGTAGGTTCACTAGAGGTCCGAGGTTCCAGAGACAGAGAGATCTTGGTGGTTCAGGTGGATCTGGTGCTCCCTTATACCGCAGGTGTAATAATCGACATTTTGGGGAATGTAGGAGAGGCAGCAACAGATGTTTTACTTGTAGAAAGATGGGTCATAGGGCTGCTCAATGCCCTCAGAGTCAGCAGAGACCCCAGCAGCCTTCATTCCCACCACCTGCACCTACCCAGTACGCTTCAGGATATGGTGGTTATGCTCATACGGGACGAGGAGGTGCCTACCACTACCAGGGTGACGCCGCTCCCTACACCTCAGGACGGCAGCAGTATTCTCAAGATTCTCAGTATCAGAGTGGGTACCCTCAGTACCAAGGAAGATCTATGTCTTATCAGCCTCATTCAGTCGGAGGATCTTAATGGTATCAAGGGGGACAGCCCCAGCAGCGAGAGATTGTTGCTAGTAGTGCAGGATCTTCGAGGCAGTTGGGTCAGCAGAGGCAGGGACATGATATTCATGCCAACAGAGGTCGCAGTGGACGACAGCAGAGTCAGGGGCGTATCCACAACATGTCACTGTAAAATGCCCAGAATAATCCAAATTTAATCATGGGTACGTTAAATATTCTTGGTCATTTTGCTAGAGTGTTGATTGATCGTGGTGCTACGCATTCTGTTATTTCTCATACATTTGCTCAAGTGACACAACCTCATCCTACACCTCTAGGATATAATTTAGAATTTTCTATGCCTAGAGGGGATAGCTGTTTTGTGGATCGGGTATATCCAGGATGTCTAGTGATAGTATAGGGTATTATTATGCCGGCTAATCTTATGCCGTTGGATATTATGGATTTTGATGTGATTTTGGGCACTGATTGGTTACACTATAATCGTGCCAAGATAGATTGTTATGGGAAGACAGTCACATTTCATTGTCCTGGATTACCTGAAGTTACATTTGTAGGAGAGCCTAGTGGGGTGAGGCATGGTATTATTTCAGCCATGAAAGCAAAGAGATTGTTGTCGAAAGGTTGTCAGGGATATTTGGCTCATGTAGTGTTGAATGATGATGTTCTTAATAGTTTGGAGGATGTTCATGTGGTCAGATATTTTATGGATGTATTCCCTGAGGATTTGCCTGGATTACCGCCAGATAGAGAGATGGAGTTTGATATTGATCTGCTTCCAGGTACGAATCATATATCCTTGACTCCTTACAAAATGGCTCATGCTGAATAAAGTGCAGTTGCAAGAGTTAGTGGATAAAGGTTTTATTCAGCCTAGTACTTTACCTTGGGGAGCTCCAGTTTTATTTGTGAGGAAGAAAGATTGGACTTTGAGACTGTGAATCGATTACAGGCAATTGAATAGGGTAACCATTAAAAACCGTTATCCTTTGCCTCATATAGGTGAATTATTTATTCAACTCCGAGGTGCTTGCTTATTTTCTAAGATTGACTTGAGATTGGGATACCAGTTGAAGATTAAAAATGAAGATGTCCCTAAAACCGCATTCAGGACTCGATATGGTCATTATGAGTTTCTTGTGATGTCATTCGAGTTAACTAACGCACCTGCAGCTTTTATGGATTTGATGAATCGAGTATTCCAGTCATATTTGGACAGGTTTGTTATTGTCTTCATTGACGATATCCTGGTATACTCTAAGTCTAAGGTTGAGCATGCTAGACATCTGAAGTTAGTGTTGAGCAGTTTAAGTGAACACCAACTATATGCTAAGTTTAGCAAATGTGAATTTTGGTTGAATCAAGTGGCATTCTTAGGACATGTCGTTTCTGCTCAAGGCATTCAAGTGGATTCTCAGAAAGTGGCAGCTGTGGAGAATTGGGAGCAACCTCGAACCGTCACCGAGGTACTGAGTTTTCTTGGCATAGCAGGCTATTGTAGATGGTTCGTTAAGGATTTTTCAGTGATTACCTTGCCACTGACGAGGTTGACTCGAAATGATGTTAAGTTTGAGTGGGATAGTAAATGTGAGCAAAGTTTCCAGCAACTGAAGTATTATCTCACCCATGCACCTGTTCTAGCACTTCCAGATGATAGCGGTAATTATGAGGTTTATAGTGATGTTTCTCTTAATGGTTTAGGTTGTGTATTGATGCACCATGGTAGGGTAATTGCTTATGCTTCGAGACAGCTGAAACCTCATGAGAAGAATTACCCTACGCATGATTTAGAGTTAGCAGCTATCATATTTGCCTTGAAGATTTGGAGACATTATCTTTATGGTGAGAAATATAAGATCTTCACAGATCATAAAAGCCTTCAGTATCTATTTACTCATAAAGATCTTAATCTTCGTTAGCGGAGATGGATTGAGTTACTTAGTGACTATGATTGCACGATTGAGTACCATCCTAGTTGTGTAAATGCAGTGGCTGATGCACTTAGCAGGAAGACTCCAGCCAGACTTAATGCCATCTATGATTGTCATGTTCCTCTTTTAACAAATTTGAGGTCCACTGGAGTGGAGCTAAGAGTGGAAGATCGATGAGAAGCCTTGGTTGCTAATTTCCAGGTTAGGCCAGTTTTAATTGATCGTGTGCTTGAGGCTCAAATGATTGATGAGGAGACCCAGGAAATAATTCAAGCAAGGAATCAAGGTAAAAAGAAAGATTTTGAGATTCGAGGAACTGATGGCATGCTTATGCAAGAAAGCAGAATGTATGTGCCGAATAATGCAGAATTAAAGAAAGAAATTTTGGATGAAGCACATATTTCGGCATATGCGATGCATCCAGGAGGCACTAAGATGTATCATACCATTAGACCATTTTACTATTGGCCAGGTATGAAAAGAGAAATTGCCGAATATGTGAGTAGGTATGCCATTTGCCTACAGGTTAAAGCTAAAAGAAAGAAACGGTTTGGGTTGATGTAGCCACTTCCCATTCCGCGGTGGAAATGGGAAAATATTACTATGGATTTTGTAGACAAGCTTCCTCGCACACAGAATGGTTATGACGGCATTTGGGTAGTAGTTGATCGGCTTACGAAGTCAGCACATTTTATTCCAGTGAGGGAGAAGTATTCGTTAAGCCGATTAGCTAAGTTATTTATTACACAGATTGTGAAGTACCATGGTGTGCCAATTAATATTATCTCGGATCAGGATCCCAGATTTACTTCCAAGTTTTGGATAGCATTCCAGGAAGCTCTTGGCACGAAATTACTTTATAGTATGGCATATCATCCTCAAACAGATGGACAATCTGAGAGGACCATTCAGACATTAGAGGATATGTTGAGATCTTCAGTGCTGCAGTTTGGAGATAGTTGGCATGATTGTTTGGATCTAATAGAGTTCGCCTACAACAACAGCTATCATTCGAGCATTGGTATGGCATCATTTGAGGCACTTTATGGGGAAATCTTATCGTACACCTCTATGTTGGTCAGAGGTTGGCGAAAGAGTTTTAGTGGGCCCTGAGATTGTGGATGTGACTACTTAAAATGTTTACGTAATTAAGTCTTACCTGAAAGCGGCCCAAGATCGACAAAAGAGCTTAACAGACAAGCATGTCACTGATCGGAAGTATGATGTAGGTGATTGGGTATTTCTGAAGCTATCACCCTGGAAAGGTGTTGTATGATTTGGAAAGAAAGGAAAGTTGAGTCCTAGGTACATTGGACCATATATGATCACCGAGTGAGTCGGTGAGGTTGCTTACAGGCTTGAGTTGCCTCCAGAGTTATCCAAGGTGCACGATGTATTTCATGTTTCGATGCTTCGACATTATGTTTCAGATCCTTCACATGTGATTCCTCCTCAACCTTTGGAAATTAATCCGGATTTGACTTATGATGAGGAACTAGTGACTCTATTGGATTGGAAGGATAAATAACTGAGAAACAAGACAGTTCGTATGGTTAAAGTGTTATGGAGAAATCATTTAGTGGAAGAAGCTATTTGGGAGACAGATGAGCAAATGAGAGAGATGTATCCACACTTGTTTTATGATTATTAGTGGATGTATTAGTTGTATGTAATTTCGAGGACGAAATTTTATAAGTTGGGGAGATTGTCACAACCTGTCCCGGAAATGTACATTATTTTGTTATCGTTGATGTGAAAATACTAAAATGCCTTCGAGCGTTTGTGGCATCGTGGGACTAGGTGTGGTTATGGTTAAGGACCAATGTATTAAGTCCCTACTAATTTGGACCCAATTGGAGGTAAGAAAATTTTTGGTTGTGATTGGTGTACACTTTGGAACCAGACACTCACATCCATACTTTTTCTCTCTCCTCTCTCCCGTACTCTCTCTCAGACTCACTCTCTCTCTCTCTCTCTTCCCTCTCCTCTGTACAGACAAGGTTGAACCAAGCCAAATCATCACGAATTGAAGAAGAAATTGGTACCATTATGTTCGTGAGGATCATACGAGTACAAAGGTACCCATTTCAGGTAAGAACTCGTTTGATTTCACGTTGAAAACTCAAGCTTTAAGTTGAGCACTATTCATGAACTTTCGAATGGTTGTATTTTAGGACAATCCAAGCTCATAGCGAGCTTAGTGAGGTCCCAAGGAAGCTCGGAGTGCTTCGTTTGAAGGTTTTGGACGTCGAGATCACGAGGAGGTGGCTGGTTTTGGTGAGATTTTTCCGGCGTGTTTTCAAAGGATTTGAGGCTCCAAAGAGGTATAACCTTCTTCCTCTTGAAATTTGTGACATTGGGGTGAAGATTTCGTAGAAAATGGTGCAAAAACGAGAGAGAAATGGGCAGTTGCAGGTCTGCCCAGAATCCGGCGCCGGTGGCACTATTCCGGCATCTGGAGGTTGAAGGTAGGCCTGGCAATTCCTGACACGACCTGATAACCCGACACGACACGAAATTAACAGGTGTTCGGGTCGACACGATAACGAAACGGGTCGTTATCGGGTAACCCGATAAGCACCTGTTAAGATAACGGGTTGGTTCGGGTATACACGTGGGTAACACGATACACGATAAGCAGAATATTAATTTAATAATTTTATAACCCTAAAAAAATACTATAATGATTATATATATTAATTTAACAATTTTATACCCCTAAAGACTATAATAATTATATATATATATATATATATATATTAAATTAACTATAATAATTATTATATATACATATATATATTAAATTTTATACCCCTAAAAACTATAATAATTATACATACAAAATAAATAGATTTAAATCTACTTAATAAATATATATATATATATATATATATATATACACACACACCATTGAAATTCATGGGATACGAATTATACGAAACTAATTTCAACGATCCAACCGTCAAACTTGTTTGTATATGCTTCGAGATCGCATCAGCAAAAAATTACAAAAAAAAAACATTCACAGATCAAGTAACGAGACAAAACTTTCCGACAATTATAAACGAAAAATCACGATTTAACGGTTATTTTAACTCCGATTTTGATGATTTTTTACAGCTACACTCCTTGACCCTATATGAATACAATGAATGAATTCGATCTTCAATTTAAAATATTTACATTAGTGGATACCACAAAATCTTACGTTATACTTAATGAAAATATAAATAAACTCTTAAGTGTTAGTGAATCTATTGTTTTGATGAGATACGCATTTTGTGAAACTAGTTTCAACGATCCAACCGTCAAACTTGTTTGTATATGCTTTGAGATTGCATACGCCAAAAATTGCAAAAAAAAAAAATTCAGAGATCAAGTAACGGGACAAAACTTTTCGACGGTTATAAACGAAAAATCACGATTTAACGGTTATTTTAACTCCGATTTTTATGATTTTATACAGCTACACTCCTTGACCCTATATGAATACAATGAATGAATTCGATCTTCAATTTAAAATATTTACACTAGTGGATACCACAAAATCTTTATGTTATATTTGATGAAAGTATGAATAAACTCTTAATTGTTAGTGAATCTATTGTTTTGATGGGATACGCATTCTACAAAACTAGTTTCAACGATCCAACCGACAAACATGTTTGTATATACTTTGAGATCGCATACACCAAAAATTACAAAAAAACAAACATTCAGAGATCAAGTAACAGGACAAAACTTTTTTATGGTTATAAACGAAAAATCACAATTTAACGGTTATTTTAACTCCGATTTTGAAACTTTTTTACAGCTACACTCCTTGACCCTATATGAATACAATGAATGAATTCGATCTTCAATTTAAAATATTTACACTAGTGGATACCACAAAATCTTATGTTATACTTAGCGAAAATATGAATAAACTCTTAAGTGTTAGTGAATCTATTGTTTTGATGAGATACGCATTTTGCGAAACTAGTTTCAACGATCTAACCGTCAAACTTGTTTGTATATGCTTCGAGATTGCATATGCCAAAAATTGCAAAAAACAAACATTCAGAGATCAAGTAACGGGACAAAACTTTTCGACGGTTATAAACGAAAAATCACAATTTAACGGTTATTTTAACTCCGATTTTGATGATTTTTTACAGCTACACTCCTTGACCCTATATAAATACAATGAATGAATTCGATCTTCAATTTAAAATATTTACACTAGTGGATACCACAAAATCTTATGTTATACTTGATGAAAGTATGAATAAACTCTTAAGTGTTAGTGAATCTATTGTTTTGATGGGATACGCATTCTACGAAACTAATTTCAACGATCCAACCGTCAAACATGTTTGTATATACTTCGAGATTGCATATGCCAAAAATTGCAAAAAACAAACATTCAGAGATCAAGGAACGAGACAAAAGTTTTAGATGGTTATAAACGAAAAATCACGATTTAACGGTTATTTTAACTCCGATTTTGATGATTTTTTACAACTACACTCCTTGACCCTATATGAATACAATGAATGAATTCGATCTTCAATTTAAAATATTTACACTAGTGGAGACCACAAAATCTTATGTTATACTTAATTAAAGTAAGAATAAACTTTTAAGTGTTAGTGAATCTATTGTTTTGATGGGATACGCATTCTACGAAACTAGTTTCAACGATCTAACCGTCATACTTGTTTGTATATGCTTCGAGATCGCATACGCAAAAAATTGCAAAAAACAAACATTTAAAGATTAAGTAACGGGACAAAACTTTTCGACGGTTATAAACGAAAAATCACAATTTAACTGTTATTTTAACTCCGATTTTGATGATTTTTTACAACTACACTCCTTGACCCTATATGAATACAATGACTGAATTCGATCTTCAATTTAAAATATTTACACTAGTGAATACCTCAAAATCTTATGTTATACTTAATGAAAGTATGAATAAACACACTAGTGGGTCACTTTCATTAAGCTTTGAGTTCTATTGGCAAGTTTTAAACTTTTGAGAAAGGCTTCACAACCTTGAAAACTAAAACACTTTCATTTTGCATATCCTTGCACATTTAATATTTGTAATAGATTAGTAGTGTATGGATGTATTTTTTATGAGGCTCTTATTTTCGAGTGTAGATGTAGTACTTAAGCGACAAATGTGTTTTAATGTTTTGAAGTAATATTTATGTGACAATGTGTGGTATGTGTAAATTTAAGAAAAAAAAATATTTTTCTTAACGGGTCATAATGGGTCATAACGGGTCGGGTCACTTTACCCGTTGGGTAAAGTGACCCGACCTGTTAAGGACCCGTTAAGATAACAGGTGTGACACGACACGACCCTTTAAGATAACAGGTGTTACACGAAAACGACACGAACACGACTGACACGACCCGTTTGCCAGGCCTAGTTGAAGGTGATGCACGTGAGGGTGCGTGACGCCGTGCCCTCCCCGACGCGTGAGCTATAGGAAATTTTTTCTAAAAATATCACGATGTTCGTGAGGTTGTGTAAGTCACGTTGGTATATTCATATACCCGTTTTGAGTTATGTATGATAAGTTTTTAGGTAGTTTTGCCTATATGCTTTAAAATAACATTTTTATAGTTAATTCGCATATAGGTGAGACTTATCCCTAGGACGAGCGTATCCACGGGCGACTCGGGGGTTACGACCCGTCGACATATCAGTGAGTGGGCTTTTGTTTTCAGTATATAATTATATGCTTGATATATTTCCCAGAAATGTGTTTTAAATGAAAGTATGCTTTGAAATAATATGCCAAATGCCTTTATATTCTGAATATGCATTTCATGGTTGCATATATATATATATATATATATATATATATATATATATATATATATATATATATATATATAATTGTGGTGCTGTGGAGGCACAGGTAAGTGCAGGTAAGTTATGTTTGGTCTAGGTGAACTACGAACGACTTGATCCCTGTTTAGGGTACGTAGGCAGTCTAACGAGAGGTTAGGTGCAGCCATTCAATAAATAAGATGAACATGTTGATTGTCTATATGAGATATGATTGAGAAATGATGAACTCATAAACCTGCACCCTGGGTGATTGCGATTTAGCCAGAAAGAGTTGGCACAGGCCTGTATATTATGTCACCTCCCGCACCATATGCTCACATTTGATCCAATTTAGGTGCACAGTCTTGTCGTACAGACCACTATAGGTGGTTCCGACTCGTAGGTGACTAACTATTTATCGCACAGCTAGCATGAGGGCGTAGCATTGAACATAACTATATCACACCCAACCTTGTCGTACAGACCATTTCAGTGGTTCCGACTTATGTGCAGTATATTGCCGTATAGGTCATAGAAGTGACTCCGGCTAGATTGAGTTTTAGCTATGAATTCAGTCGTACATACTACGTCAGAGGTTCCGGCTATCATATCATATTCCTATGAATCTATTCTTACCTAAATTGCTTACTCTGTTATATCTTGGCATGGTTTATATACATGTGAATATGATTACGTAAAGCATGATTTGAATTGATATATGTTCATATTCGTTTATGCATATATTTGTATCTTGATTATGGGAAAATTATACATGTTTTACAGCGAGGGGCTAGATATGTTGATAAATGAAATGATTTTGTAAAACATTTGTTTTTGCCCACTCATGTTTTCTGTTTTGCGCCCCTCCAGGTTCTAAGTAAAATTGCTGTTGGTGGCTTGGGATTTTCGGCAGTTCTGACTTGTTTGAATAATAGTAGGACATTCCTGGTACTGTATAACTAGTACTTGTTCTACTGGACTAGACCTAAACTTTATGCTCTAATTAGGAGTGTTTACTGTGTAACTCCTATCACTTTCTGTTTAGTAGTGCACACTAGTAATCTAGTTTTTAATTATTCGTATAATTGCTATTTTTACCGCTTCTGCACTATGCACATAGCTACATCACTCTCACGTGACGGTCAACATGCCTTGACCTTGGTCGGGGTGTGTCAATGGATGTTTAACATAGAAAATTCAAAACTGAGGCGTCTATATCAAAAGATCCCAAGTATTTTTCGATGTATCATACATTTTACTTGCTAGCAAGCCCCTGCACAACAAGTATACAATTATCCCAGCCCCATCAAACAATTCTCCATCCAGTATTTGCAAAAAAGAAATAGATACTCCATCCATGATGGCACTAAGTAATCTACATGCATTGAAGAATTCGTCTTTGAAATATACTCGGAGTTGCACTTTCGCCCCTAATTCCTATCATCATTAATGTTCCTCAAATCTAGGTACTTTTCGTCAATTCTCTCAACAACTGTTATTGTAATTGCAATACAGCTTATCCCAGTAAAAGACCCAAACCTACCATGCAGACAAGGCTTCATTCATTAAGGGCCAGTTTGGGATTGTTGTGTTTTTTTTTTTTTTTTTTTTTTTTTTTTTTTTTTTTTTAAATTGCTTATGTTGTACTTTAAGAATAATCAACTATAAAATAAAGATGATGAACATTTGGCTAATTGAATTTTAAAAGTGTTGTGAATATAAAAAAACAACGTAAAAGTGTTTGGTAAAATTTAATGTAAAAGTAATATAATTGTATACAATAACAAATGGACATAATAGTAGGAGTGGGGTGGTTGCAGTGGAGGTGTGGTGGTGATGCTAATAATGGGATGTGTTGGTTGGGGTGGAGAGGTAACAATGGTGGTAGGGCAGTGATAGCACCAATAGTGGCGGTTGTGGTTGCGGTGGTAGTGGTGGTGATAACGACAATGATGGTCGTAGTGGCAGTGGCGGTAATGATGGTCGTAGTGGCAGTTGTGGTTCTGGTGGCAGTCATGATGGTAGTGGTAATGATGGATGGTGGTGGCGGCAGCGATGGCGATGGTGGTAACAATGGTGGCAGTGGTGGTAGTGGTGGTGGCAGTAATGGTGTCAGTTGAGGTAATGATGGTGGTGACAATAGTAGCGCTTAATTTTTTTTCTCTAAAGTATAAAATGTGTGTGGAAAGCTAAATAATGTCACTTAAAAAAAATTTAATGAAGGTATACAACAATTGAAAATATTTAGGATGAACTGCCAATTTAGTCTCTGAATTATCACATCAGTGAAAATTAGATCCCTAAACTATTTTTTCAGAAAAATCGATCCTTGAATTATAAAAATTTGCCTATTATATTCGAAGCTACTATATTCAATTTTCCATTAATTTAATCACGTTATTTGCATGTGATACACATTGAAGTGTAGATTGGTAGTTTTTTCATAAAGAATAGTGTATGGAGTTAACTTTGGAGAATAAATTATTAGTTTTTCATAAAATAAAAAAATAGTGTAAGTTAACATTTGAGGTAAATTATACGTTAAATTTGCAACCTATATGAAATGTTAAGGGTTTGTAGACAAAAAAATGATGGTATTACACTTTAAAGTGTGTCAAGTGACTTAAGTTGATAAAAAAATTGAATAAAATAGCTTTGAATATAATAGTAGGGATGAAAATAGCAATTTTTAATGAATTTAGAGACTTATTTTACCGAAAAAATAATTCAATTACCTAATTTTCACTGAGGTGATAATTCAAGGACTAAATTGGCATTTCATCCAAATATTTATTAAATACCCAAATCTGCTTTTTATTAATGCAGCTTTTAAAAGCAACCTACATGTTGCTTTTGAAAGTTGTTGTCTGGAGCCCGTTGCTTTTAAAATAAGTAGGATATTTTACTTTTACCAAACACTTTTTTACTGCTTAACTTTAAAGTGAAGCAGTTTTAGTCGAAAAAAAGAGAGGGAGTTTTAACGAAAAGCTCGTAGTACTGTTCATTTTAACGAAAAATCACATTTTTACACTAAAAAGTCAATCATGGTACTATTCACTTTACCCTTTATTTTATCCTTATCGTTAAAACTCAAAGTTTTCAAATCATTTTCATTAATTTTTCTATTAAAAAAAAAAAAGCAATACCAAACAGAGGCTAAATCAAGTGATGATTTTAAAGCTAATTATATATACAACTATATGAGATTTAGGGTATTTTTCAAGAGGGCATCAAATCCTTGATTGTAAACAGTTGAAGCCACTTTAGCTCAAACTGCATGGTTTTTGTCAATTGCCTATGTGGTTGGGAGAAAAAAAATTAGTCCGATCAAGTTTTAAAAGTCAGGCCTTGCACTTCAGAGTGAGAGATTTTTTAATGTGTGCGGAACATGGAATGAAACATCATATATCATATACAATTAGAAGAACACTTAAAAAAATAAATAAATAAAATTTCCTTCAATTATATAATAATATGTGGTGTTACACCCCATATTTCAGATACACTGAAATATCTCTCTTAGACAGTTAACAAAATACCTAAATAGTTTGAGCTAGTGTGACTTAAATTGTTTACGATCTAAATTTTAATACCTTAAGGTAGTAATTCCAAACTTCAAATGTGTCTTCCGTAATTAGCTCTTGATTTCATTCTAACAAGGAGTCTTACACAAGAAAATCGATTGCATTTTTTGCTCAAATACTAAATAGGATGAAGATTAAAGCCACCTTCGAAAATCTGGAACTAGGATGAAGATTTTCAAATAGCAGTAATAATGCAACACATGGAAAGCCATGTGACATGCACTGTCAACCAAGTATATTAATTAGTAACGCCCTTTTTAGGTTGCGTATAAAAGTGCTTTTGATCATAAGTACATTGGTCAAAAGTGTTTTTACTTGAAAATGTCTATAAAACGTACTTTTCAAAAAAGTGTTTCTACGACTCATAAATGGTTTTAAGATTTTTCTTGCCAAACATTTGTCAAAAACGTTTTTAATTGATATAAGCGCTTTTAGCTATGCGTGCCGTAAATAGTATATGTCTAAGCTAGAATAAAAAAAAAAGAACTTTAACGAAAAGCATCTGGTACTATTCACTTTAATAAAAAACCACATTTTTACACTAAAAAGTCAATCCTGGTACTATTCACTTTACCCTTTATTTTGTCATTATCATTAAAACTCAAAGTTTTCTAGCCATTTTCATTAGTTTTCCTTAAAAAAAATGCTAGAGGGATTAAATTTTGTAAATTAAATGATATGAGAGTTGATAAGTGGATTATGAGTAATGCTAATGAGATCAATTTTTTTAGGCTTATTATATTAACACCCTACAAATTGTTGAATAAACCCCACATACTTAATACATCCCACATTTGCTTTTTCACTTAAAAATTACCTTAATGCACCCCATATACTTCTTCATAATACCCTCACACCCTACATTCTCAATATACATCTTATATTTTCTACATACACCCCACATTTCTCAAATCTTATAACACTCATTTTTAATTTTCATGGACTGAATCTAAACATTTGAACGTTTTGTTTGCCGAATGATTTCAAATCATCTGAGAGCCATTGATATTTAATACTATATGAACAGATGCAACTCAATTTCATGCGTGTGGCTGTCTAACATTCAATTGAAATAGATTCCTATAGTTGCTGCACCTTTTCTCAAGGGTGGCCGCATAAAATGTTGCCTTTCTTAATCGCTAAATTTTTCTCTTGGGGATGATAAGGTGGGTTTTCCCAGACATATGTTGTCATTCATATATTGAAGAACTAGGTCTCCATCTTTTCTTTTCTTTTTTTGTCGAAAAGAACTAGGTCTCTATCTTTCTAATACAAATAACATAAAAGAACCAACAAATTTGATGGGGATTGGCACCAAATGATTCCATCAGACCTTCAAAATTACCTTCTCTCAATACATGTGGAAGGTATATCGATTTCGTGTTCCATTAATCAAAAATAATTTTTCTCAATTAACATGTCTTTAGTTTCATTGGTTAGGGTTTCGTTCAACAATGGAGGGTGAGAGGGGTTTTGATAGTTGAAGAAGAGAAATAATACGCTCAAGGTGATTTAGGGTGTATTTAGAATTTTTTTTAAACCTAATAAGGTCAAAATTGTCATAACATAGTGGAGTAAATAAGTTATTTAATATTAAATTTTAATGTGGGCTGCATTCAACAGTTTGTGGGGTGCTAATATAAAAAACCTTTTTTAAAACTAAATTTGCAAACTCAATAATGTGGTTGTAGATGATTGGATTATTAATTAAGTGTCAATTAACGTGTTTGTTTCTTATTGGCAATACGTCATTCAGTTTGTAATTTTGTTTGAAAATGTTAGTCTTCCAAGCATTACTCATGAATTATTACTTAATTGTTGATAAACGTGCTAATTTCTTATTAAAGACACCTAATTTATTTTATAAATTTAATCTCGTTAATATTACTAATGATTGCTCCTATCTGAGCCTTATCATGATCCGTGCACAATGATTCAGACAACATGATCAATCCAACTTTGCTTCCTCAAAAGTTGAAAAAAGAAGACGTAGCACTGTGTTATCAGTGTTTTTGGCCACAACTGTTAAGTTTTAAGTTTTCAATCTAAAAAAAAAGAAAGAGAGATTAACACTAATGACTTGCCTAATCACCCAGTAAGAATCCCAGTAATAAACCTCCCTAAACCTTGAACCGGGAATCACAAACTGCTCAGGCAGAGGAAGCACAGAGTGTGCAACTCAGGCTTCTTGTGGACCCCACCAGAGACCTTCCTGCTCAAGTTCTTCCAAAGGGAATGAACCTCCAGAGCCCAAACCCTCACTTCCGGGTGCTTCACCATCGGCAGGAACCCCTCCGGCTCCGGGACGAAATCCTCCGGCTCTGCAACCACCACATCCTCCCCTGCACCCTCGTAGTATTCATCCACATACTCCTTCAAATCTTTGGCAGACACGGACCCACCTGCTGACCGTGGCAGCCGATCAAAAACCTTCTGAGTCGCCGGCAATTCGAGCTTCAGCGACAAATCGACGTAGTTTTTCGGATCGAAATTTTTTTTTCCGAAATTGTGAGAATAAAAATTAAAATGAATTGTGTGAATAACATCTGCATCAAGCAACTTTTTAATATTCATTACAAGATGATTTTTACAAAAAAAAAAATCATTCAAATCAGATCGTTTATGTATATAAAACAAATCAACTGTACATGTACCAACTAATATACGTATGATTTGATATATTTGAATGATAAGACCATCGTCAATTTAAATATTTTTCTTACCCATTAAAAAAGATGAGATTTGATATATTTGAATGATAAAGACCATCCTCAATTTAAATATTTTTCTTACCCAATAAAGATACGTTGATTGCAAAAGATGAGATTTGATGTCCTTTGAAATAGCGTAGGCTGACCACCGACCATCGGGATTAGGGCAATCATGTGAAACCACCACCAATCCGCCCTTTTACATTGATTTATCTCTTCTTCTTTTTATTATTTATTTTTCTTTATTTTGGCATTTTTATCGACTGATAAGAATAGCGAGCAAGATGCAACCTCCAAAGAACCCCAAAAGAGAGAGACATTGTTTTCTTTTGAGTTTTTGACTCATGAAATCCTTTTAGAAAGGCACCCAATCAATTTTTCTTACATACGACATGTCGTCCAATTTTCATTGCCAATTCATTTAGAAAGGGAATAATAAAAGCGAGAATTAAATTATTACTAGCTTATGTAAGGTTAAACTCACTATCATTCTTTCAGTGTAGATTATATATTTGTTAAAAAACGAGAAAAATAAAAAAAGAGAAGAAAAAAAAGAGAAAATTTAGGGGAAAGAAAAAGACAAAGGGAAAGGGTGTGTGGGTGGCTACTGGTTAAGCACCTCCCTCAGATGTCCCTTCGAAATTGACCATGAGCCTATTTCCGGAGTTCTCAACCGGTTCAGGACCGGTTTGGTTGGTTTTTAACTTTAAAACATTAAAACCGAAAACCGACCAAACCGGGTTTGGTTTGGAAGGTTTCCTTGGAACTTTAACCCAATCCAATGGTTTATAGAATGAATTTCAAACTCGATCTGATTATGGTTGCGAACAATATCAATCAATCCATACCCTCCTTCACAAGACCACTAAATCATCCCGGAAAAATAATTTTTCAATCGCATAAAAAAGAGGACCCACGTGTAATAGATTCACCACGACGATGCATTCCCGTCCATGGAAGACCACTAATACTAGTTGGTTCTCTAGGCCTCACTATAACCGCAGTGCATTAACTCAAAGATTCGTAACGCTGAGTCATGACACACAATCTAACCCCCCACCCTGATCGAAAAAGTGGTTTCAACTTTGAAAGGATCTATGGTTGGTCAAACGGACGTACAATCTTCACTTATGAGACTGAAAGATGTCATAAGGACACCTCACCAATCCAATTATCTAGCAGTCCCAAAAATAATTAACCTCACGAACAAAACCCCCCTTCAAAAAAATTTCCAAAAAAGGGGTGGTCCATGGTCCTTTTTTTTTGCAAGCAATAAATCCTGGAAGCAAAGAGGGCAGTAAAAATAATGGAAGGTTTAGCAGACAACCAACCTGGAAATCTGGATTTTGGACCAGGCGGCAGCAGAAGACCAGGCTTCCGGAGCAGAAAAGCAGCACCTCCCTAGGTTGACTGGAGGACCGAAACTGAAACGTCAGCCAATAGTAACTCACACAAGAGAAAAGATTCCTCTCCTTTTTTCCCCCTTCCTTATAACCTGAGTGCACACGGCACAAAGGTGTTATACAGAATTGGGAGGAAATCCAGGAGGAGTGAGAGGAGTAGGGTTCATGGAGAAGTCTGCTTCTTCCCCGGAAAAGCAAACCAAAGCTCAGGCGCCCAAGAGAACGTTGAAGGAGAAGAGAGCAAGGTTGTACATTATCAAAAGGTGTGTGTTGATGCTAGTATGTTGGAAGGAACATGCAGACTAAACGTTTCACCATCCATTTTTTACTTGGTATTTTTGTTCTAGCGTTTGCACTAGTTGATTAGAAATGTTTGTTTTGTGTGTGTGTGTGTGTGTGTGTGTGTGTGTGAGAGAGAGAGAGAGAGAGAGAGAGAGAGATGTGAAGATGAAACATCAAATTGTAAAGATAAAGTTGTAATGCTTGTACTATTGATTATTTCAAGTGACGATTAACTAGTTTCTTCAAATTTTGAGACAGCAGTATCTTTGTAGAGGAACATTGAGGCTACAACATGCACCATCCTGCACATTCAAGACACAGATATGAAAACATACAGAAACAGTAAACGTCAACATCGCAGATAAAAGTTCCCGAGAAGTTTCATTACAAGGTGTGATAGGGGAGTGATAGATGAAATTTGAAGCTAGATATGGAAACACACTCCCAAAGACAACTAGAAGCAATCAATTCTCAAGCATTTCAAAGTTACTTCTACCATCTAAGTTATCTAACATTACCCCAATAGGAACTTAAAGGGTTGAGATCAGAAAGGCAACATAAAATCCAGGGTCTTAAGCTCCAATTTCTATATAAATATGTGGAAAATCTTTCACTCGTACAGCTCCGGTTACCAGCACAATAAATGACAAATAAGAACACGTCGGTGTTCAAATCGAACAAGTGATCAACCTCTGAACGAAACCAACAGTATGATATATTCTCCATGCTACCCTGAATGTATAGTTTATTAAGCATACCTTCCTTAATGTGTAATATACTGAGGATGCAACCCTAAATACTGAACATACACTTCCCTGAATGCATAACTTATCAAGCACATTCTGAAAAATTTGTATCCAACAAGGAGATAATCAAAGCAATAAAACCATAATTGTAAATCAACTTGATTAAAACGTCGAATCCGAACAATTGACGATTAGGGTCAGACATAAATCCCTAATTTGCTACCTAATGCCAGAGATTCAATCTTTCAGTTCCTACAACTTCATGCATGATTCAACCAACGGAATTACAATGCCAATAAAACAAAGCACCAGTTAATCATCTCAAGATACTGAATTAAAGAAAAACAAATTTATTAATCAACCATATGTTCGGCTGCAATCCGCATTATATATAGCTCATACATTCCCCATTCACATTCATTACACATTGAGACGCCCGCATAAAATTCAGAACCACAAGCTGTTTTCGATAAACCCTAATTACAATACAAACGAAGATCTAGTGGGAGAATACGGCCGATAGAAAGATAGAGGGAGAGATCAGACGGGGAGATTAGCGACGTCGTTTGAAGGTTCGTTGTTGTTGTAATTGGTGAGGGTGAGAGGGCGGTCCTTGGCCTCGTCCTCGTCCTCGTCATCGAGGTCGGTAGTCGAGAGGTTGACGCAAGAGAAGCGCTCGAGGGAGGAGAAGAAGGCGGTGCACACGGTGGCGCTGAGCCAGCTCGCCACCTGGTCAAGCTTCTCCCGGGATATGATACTGCTCTCGTTTTCCATTGCTTTTTTTCACAAAAATTGGAAAGTTGGGATGACAGGTTTGACTTTATATATGGTTGGGACGCGGTTTAATTTGAAATGGGCTATAAAGAGTGTAAGGCCCAATATATTCTGAAATTTAATTGTTCCCATATCCTGATAAAACACATAATTAAATTGGGTTTCTAGAAACAGTCGTTCACACGCAAGTGAGTAATTTTTAATTGTCGTAATGCAATAATGACATGTTTACAAATCGAAAACGACCAAGCAAGGAGCATGGGTTGTGGATGTTGCCGAAGTCGAAGGTCTCCAGGTGGAAATTGGTTGGATTGAGGAAGAGAAAGAGATAGGGTTGTAGCCTGGATGAGTGTGTCCGTTTGGGTTGGGGAGGTGAAGTTGTAAACGTTATTTTAGAATGAGAAGAAAATGAGGGTGGTTTTGGCACAAAATTTCTTTAACAATAGTTTAAGTGAGTGTAATACTTATATATACGAATAAGGCAGCTTGAGTTTGATACTAATAACACTAATGCTACACTAGGGCGAGTTCAATAATTGTCAGTCATACTTTAGAATATACTAGTTTATAAGTATCACGCTCATAAGAGCCATCTAGAATCAGAAATCATACTCCTAAAATTTTAGAGTAAAATTTTTAAGGAATGTGGTATTAGGCCTTTCACAATAGGGCGAAAAAGTGAATGTGATATGAATATATTAAGCTCATATAAAAATTACTCTCATGTAGTGGCTTGAAAAATTTAAGTATAATATCAATATATTGAACTCATGAGATTAATATATTAAACTCACGCAGTGGCTGGAAAAATTTTACAATCCATTATCGATTAATAAACACGCCCAAGGGAGGCATTTGTTTTCTCTCTCCATATGACTTTGATTAATCATGGAAATTTTACCAAATTGTCAACATGCGCATCTGGTGTAGTGGTATCATAGTACCCTCCCACGGTACTGACCAGGGTTCGATTCCCTGGATGCGCATTTATTTTTGTTTATTTTATAAACAACCAACTTTTTAATAGCCAAGTGTTTTACTTTATGAAGTTGCACTTTTTTTTGCCACTTAGTACTACAATTTATTGGTATTTTTCTTAAATTGTAAGTGAGATGTCTTAAGTTAATTCTCGCTAAAGACGAATTCGAACCACATTATTGTATCCTATTGTGAGGCTAAGCCAACATCCTCCCTTTTAGTATAGATAATATCGTTTGTTTAAAAAATAAATAAAAATAAAAAAAAAAAGATTACGACTTTTGTATTACTATGAATTCAATGGGCTTAAACCTTGTGTGTGATATGCATACGTTCGTTACCCCAATTGGTTAGTGGGCTATCCTGCCCATTTCGTTGTAATTGAGTTCATATCTCCCTAGCCGCAGAGTAAAGTAGCTTTGTCCGATCAAAAAGGCAAACAATGTAATTCAAGAGTTATAGCACATATGAATCTTGTTGCTCATTCCAATAGATACTCTGCATTGTTGTTCATTCACACTTCAATATAAACCTTAAGCGTATCAATGCAAAATCGTCACAAAACGACTAGTTTTCAATTTATAAAGAAAAGGCCGGTAAGTGCATATCAATCCGATTATATTGCTCAACCATTTGATTGGAGGGAAAAATACTAATCGCTCCAGATTCCGTGTTCTTCCAGCAGTCTACTGTAGTCATCGGTCATGAGACAGATGAAATGCTCATAACTTTTATCTACGAGGACTGCAGTATCTTCTTGTAGTCCTCAAAACTGCCATGGAATGGTTGTATCCTACCTTCTGATACCACCCACAGCTCGTCCACACTTCCAGAGATCAGATGCTCGTCGTGACTAACCTGTAAGAAAGAAAACACGCTGATGAGTTATACTAGTTCATCAAATAATTCTCGTATATAAGCTCTCGTTGCAAATGGAAATTATGAAGATATGAAGGATGAAATACCATGAGAATGCCTCCTTGGAAGAGAACAAGACCTTGAATTAGTGCCTCCACAGCATCCAAGTCCTACATGTCAACAACCATTGCAATGTAAACAAACGCGCAACCAGCCAAGGTAGTGTTCTTCAGTTCATTTTATACCAGCAATTTCATAATCCAAAATATTGTTACTTCTTTCAAGCAATAAATTAATGAGAAGGATTGTGACTTACCAGATGATTGGAGGGCTCATCAAGCAGTATTATGTGCGGTTTCTTGAAAGTTATCTTGGCAAATGCAACTCTGCTCTTCTGACCACCTAATATACCCCCATTTTAAATATTTAGAGAATAATGTTTGAAGCCATAGAGCAACACTGGAATTGACTCTTTGAGTAAAACTCGCAGCTAGCATTGGCTGCTAAAGTATGCTGGCTAGTCATTCGACTTGCCAAGGCCAATCTTTAAGAGGTTCAAGTAAAATAATAGTTCTAGAAATCAATTGATCTCTTTAAACTATTCACAATAGGGAATTGAGAAAATACCAGACAATGTGTACATAGGCTGAAGTGCAAGATTTCCACTGACACCGAAAGAACCTAAGTGAGATCGGAGCTTTTGTTCAGGCACCCCCTGCAAAAAAGATTCTTCATTCTTCATGTGATCAATTTTAACAAAAAATAGAAAAAGAATGCCAAATCTTACTAACAAGATTGCTTGCCCAAATGAGATTAATCCACTGTGAATGATTGATTCCTAAGAGATCTCACCCCACCCAAAATTAAATCTGTTCCAGTAGTGAAGTTACAAAATTGAATGGAAACTTGTTGCGTAAACAAAAATGGAAATTTGTTTCCATGGTCAAAAAATGGAAACTTGTTTCCATTGTAACAATTTTGGTATCAATTCCATGTCTTTTTCAATAACATAAAATTGGAGAGGGAAAGCGCCAAAATATCCCGTTTAGGTTGCAAATAAAATAGATCAGATCCCCCGACTATATCCTAGATTTTAAAGAAAATTATACATCCGGATTTGGAAATGGATTCAGAGGGGTTCAATTGCAGGATCCTATCATGGACACTTGTGTATACATTAGCTCAACAACTCACTAATAAACCCTTAGAAACATGAACAGAAAAATGAAAAGTTTTTCCATATACATAAAAAAAGGGAAGAAAAATGGTACTATCAATAACTCACTGGGAAGCAGCGCATCATATACAATAGGGGATTAGAAGATAAATCTAGTCCGTCAACATGGTGCTGACTGAATACAGCGATCCGAACCTGTGAGCAGTGAAAGAGATGCAATGGTCAAAGAGTAGACACATAATGAAGGTGAGGAACACAATACCAATATTTGCATATATAATAATATCTATAACTTAGATAAATTGGAGGACAGCCTAGTGACATGTTAGTTGAAATCTGAAATAAATACAATCAATTCAAAATTGTTATCCAGTAAAAGTAATCCCGAGAAGCAAGCAAGAGACCTTAGCTGAACGAAAAACTGTCCCAGAGATTGGTTGTAGCTCCCCTGCAATTAGTTTGAGTATCGTTGATTTACCAATACCATTTGGCCCGACCACTGCATTAAGTAAAGCAAACAATGTAAGAATTTCGACTTCCCTGTGGAACTTGTTCTTTGGTGTATCCGGCAATAGACTAAACTTAGCAAATAGAGAATAGCTAGAAACACACAAGATTTATACTGGTTCGGCAGAACTTTTGCCTACGTCCAGTTTATGTATCCGGCAATGGACTAAAATTAGCAAATAGAGAATAGCTAAAAACACACAAGCTTTATACTGGTTCAGCAGAAGTTTTGCCTACGTCCAGTTATGATTTTCTACAGCTTCTTTGGAGTGTACATTGCTTTTGTAAACACTAGAACTAATCCCTCACTTCTCTCGGCTGTCTCTTTTTTCTCTCTTGTGTTTTCGCCCCTTGCCACACCCTATTTATAAGTATAGGTTGCAGCTTACACACCTATTTAGTATTTACTGATTAGGACTCCTATTCCATTTGGGATAGGAAGTACTTGCATTCCTACTCCGTTTCTGCTTCAAGAATTCCTAATCTAATTGTACAAGAAAACTTATTCTTTCCTAATCCGTGTAGGACCAGAATATGTGCACCCTTAGCATTCCTAAATACAATCCCAAACAAAATAAGACTATGACAAATGACGAGCCAAATCCTAACAACCAATATACCAGATAAATTCCAGCTTATTCCCGTCTTTACCCAAGATCCCAGCCTCACAATTCCATTTTTGGCTAAATTGCAGATTAAATGGGCTTCTAGATGCAGTATTTCGTTAGTGATCATACAGAAAAGAAGAATCTATATTTCCCAAGAAAATGAGGCCTCAAAATTGAATTATTGAATGAACAGTCATTTTCCACTAGAAACAAAATAACGAAAAATACTCTCAATTGTAGAACACATAATATGTAAGCCACTCAAGCAAGATATGGATCATTTTCAATGATAGACAAGATTTAATTAGCATCCTTACTTGCGATGCGGCTGTCAAGGTCAATTCCAAAATTTAAATTCCTAAACAAGACCGGTCCCCCAGGATAACCAAATGATGCATCACTGCAAAGACATACCACCAGAAAGATACGATAAGCTCTTGATCTAGGAATGAAAACAGCTTAAAGTGAAAAAAAAAATATAAGAAATGGATCTGAAGTGACTCGCTGCTGAACCCAAGGAGGGCGACAAAATTGCGCTCCATGAGCTGACAAACCTGAAACTTATTATTGGAGGACCAGGTCTGTCGTCTGGAGTTGGGAACTCAAACTTATAGCTGCACATGAAAAGGCCAGAGGCATTACAAAAAACTAGAAAGAAAAGTAGAAATATTGTTTCTATATGCTCTTATCCCTATAAACCACAAAGACAAATCAGTGCATACTCAGGGTCATTTACAATCTCATCCACATGTCCCAACCGGTCCAAAGCCTAAAACACAGTAAAAGAAGATAGACCAGTTATTTGTAACACATTAAGATCAATACAGCAACCCAGTTTGAACACGAAGAATTTGATAAATAAACAATATAGAGGTAACAGTTTCCAGAAACGTTAGCATGCAAGAAAACAATGAAATCACCTTAATTCTTGACTGAACAAGCGCAGCTCTCTTGGCATTGTAGCGGAACTTATCAATAAACGACTGCAGATCATAGGAAAAAAATTGAATGTCAAACATAAGTTACTATAATTCAGAACACATGTTAAAAAGAGCTGAAAGGAAAACAAAAGAAGAGAGTGATTGAACATCTGAAAGACAATTTCATCCATATGTTTTAAACAGAATGCTGCATGCAGAAAATTCTGGAAAAGAAAAGTACAAGTCAAAAAAAGATGTTGACCATGAAGATCACATTAGTAATCACTGGTCGAAATAAACAAAGGATGACTACCCTAAATACCTATTCCAAAGCAATAAGAATTAGGGAACAAAACAAAGTAATAAGGGCAACATGTTAATAAAGTTGTCAAACTGCTGTAGATATCACGATAACAAGACAAGGCATAATAGCATCATTTTGTCATTATGGTATGATGAAAGACCTGCATATGTGTTCTTGAACGCTCATTGGCCTCAAAAGCCTTCTGTTGGTTCTTGACTAGTTCTATCCGCGTCCTCTCATATGTATCGTAGTCTCCCTTGTAAGCATTCAATTTTTGCCCATGAAGATGTAGTATATCAGTGACTACCTGAGAAAAACAGAACATAGAATGCGTAATGTGTTAAAGAAACCATACTAATTATGCAGTTGACGTGACCAAATGTGAAAATAAACCACAAAACTTACCGTGTTCAAGAATTCTCTAGCATGAGAAACAACTATGCATGTTTTTGGCCACTTCACCAGGTAAGCCTCTAGCCAGAGGACTGCATGAAGATCAAGATGGTTCTGAAAATAGAAAAGAAAATAAACATAGTGGGGAAAAATTAAAAATATGCACCAAATTGACAGAATAATATGAAGAGCCTAAAGGGTATGAACAACAGACCGTGGGTTCATCAAGCAGTAACAAATCAGGCTCTATAAACAGGGCACGAGCAAGAGCTATTCGCATCCGCCATCCTCCTGAAAATGCTTTAGTTGGTTTCAACTGCATCTCCGGAGAGAAACTAAGACCCTGTAAAATTCCTTGTCAATGTGATGGCAATTCAGATAAAATAACAAGAGGACAAGCATTTCTCTATAATGTACCTGAATGGCACCATGCACTACCAGCAGGCAGGATTTTTTGTTTCATTTATTACTTAGTAATAGTGGCTTGGTGATTTATACCATTAATAATAAGTTCAGCACACCAGCAAAGAAATTCAACCTAGAATGAGATAGCATTTACAACTTCTTTTTCTTTCTGTCGCTATTTATTCTAGTTTTGGAGAGTTGAAGTCAGCCCTAAGATGTTGAAAATCAGGCTTAAGTCAAGAAGACAATTGTACGTGACTGATGCAGCAATAAATGGAGAACTGACCGCAAGAATGGAAGCTGCCCGTGACTCTGCCGAATCAGCATCAATGAACTCGAGCCTTTTGTATATCTCCTGAAGCCTCTGCCCAATGGCATCTTTATCAACTTCCCCGTTACTCTTTTCTGTTGAGTCCTCAAACTCCAGTGCTCTCTTCAGGTTAAAGTAATTTATTAAGCACAGTGAAAGAGCATACCCATAAAAAAAACACAAACAGAAAAGCTAAATTTTTCCACATCAGCAGCTCCCTTCTAATTAAGAACAATTCTGCATCCAACCTGTTGGGTGAGAAGACGAGCTTCTTCTTCCAAAAGCTTTGTTCTTTCAACATCAGTGTTAAGAACACACTGCAAGGCTGTTGTATCATCACCCACCACTTCTTGCTCCACATGCAATATTTGGAAGTTCCTAGGAATGCCGTCAATGGCATGCATAGCCAAGTGCCTAAGAAACGTTGTTTTCCCCGTACCATTTCTTCCAACAAGGCCTGCATAAATTGTGGAAAGATCAATAAAAGTTCACAACTACAGCATTGTTCAACAGCCTTAGATATAAGAAGCTACAAGTACCATAAAATCATTTTGGAAACTCTAACAGATGGCGCTCTCAATTTTGAAACCAAAGAAAGAGGATCATAAAACATTGAAAAGCAAACTCACCATAATGCCTTCCAAAAGAAAGTGTTACTGAACCATCCACAATTAGATCACGGCCACCCACAGAAACATTGAAGTTTTCCAGACGGATATCCCTGACATTTGGGCCACCAGCACTTTCATGATTTACGGATACAACAGGCATTCCTGCCCTGACTGCTTCCATCTCTGCTAAATGTATTTGATATTGTTGCTGTTCATTGAAAAGGAGAATATATCAAAATTACAAAAAACTAAACCAATTTTTCAAATATTTAAATCCACTGCACGGACAACAACCTAGCTCGGATATTATCTCAATCTAAGCATATCCAAACTCAACATGGACCAGTAATCTTGCTCCTCAATATCACAAAAAAAAAATCTCACATAAACATTAGGATATAATAGTACAACTCACATACTAAATATCCACCAGAAACATTACCTCTCTTTGGCGATCATCCTTCCTCTTTTTCCTCTCTATCTTAGCTCGGTCACGTTCAGTTAACAGAGGGCCATCAATCACCTCAACCTTCTTCTTTGGAGCTACCTTCTCATCCATCCCATCATCCATTCTTACTGGTGCTGATAGGCTCCGCACAGTCGGTTTAGCTTTAACCAACCCATGTTTCCCGAACTTCTCGGATATTATACTGCAAACCTACGTCAACCTCCACAAGTGTCAAGAACAATACAAAACAAAAGATTGCAAAACCACGTTTCCAAGAACCAACATAACTAGCATTGTTAATTTCCACAAGCAAGCCTCACCTCCACAATGCGTAACAATAAATTTTCACTTAAATAAGAACAAAGGGCCTATAATTCCATAAAATAAAATTAAAAAACATTTTTTTACGATCCACAGATTCAAAACAATCGCTATAAAGCTCCGGTACCAAATAATCCAGTACTCTACTCCTACAAAACCAGTTTAAAAAACTTTCCTTCCAAGCATTTTCTGAGCGGTCAAATGGACCATATCAAATTAATCGAAAAAATGCAGACTTTTTGGATATCATACCACAAACCTACATCAAACCTCCAAAAATTTCAAGAACAATACAGAAATCAAGCTTGCAAAACCACATATACCGGAATCACCATAACTAGCATTGTTAATTTCCACAAGCAACCCAATCATAAGTCTTTTCTCTGAGCTAACAACATAAAGCCAACAATTCCAAAAAAATCATTCTTTTATGATCAAACAGATTCAAATAAACGTTTTACAGCTACCAGTGTTTCTTTCTTTTCCACTTTCCAGAAGTTTTTTGAGCAGCCAAACAGACCAAATCAAATCAAAAAAAAAAAAAAAAAAAAAACTCACCGAGCGGCACTCAGCGAAGTCGCTAACACAGCCGGCTCCGACGAGGAGCTCGCCGAGAGCGTCGAAGGCGCCTTCACCGTCGTCGCCGAAATCGAAGTCCTCGTCGGCGAGGACGTTAACGATGTACTCGATTATGGGCTCATCGACGTCCTCGGCCCGCCGGCCCAGCACTTCGTGGACCACTGAGCTAGCTACCGTCATTGCTCCGAACCCGTATTCAAATCCAGAAGAATGAAAATCCGTTCGGTTCCCTGCGCGAAGGTTTTGGGAGACGAAGAAAAAACGATGGAGAAGCTCGGCAAGCCTTTACTATCTTTGCAGAGAGGAGAATGGAGAGTACTTGATACGACGGCGTTGTGGCCGAGAATAGGTATGTAAAAATTGGCGGGTGTCGGCTCGGCCCAATATATTCGGGCAGGAGATGAAGGGCTAACAAATGGGATTTAGATTGGATTGGCCCGTTTGCAACGTTGGGTATTGTTCTTCTCTACTTTCACTAGAATATGTCTACACACTTTGTGTGTGCGTGAATATTTTTTAATTTTGTTTTTTAAATAGGAAAGAGTGAGGGAGAGAGGGAGCGTTGGAGTGGGAGTGAGAAGAGAGGTTTTTATTTTATTTTTAATTTTTTAATATTAGATATATGCTAAAATCACTTGTAACCGGTAGAGGAGGCTTCAATAAAAAACAACAAAATTTGGTTTTGTAAATTACATTATTGCCCATTATTTTTTTTTTTTTGCAATAAAAGAATAAATAGTATTTTCATCCTCTTTTGGTTGACAAAGAGAATTCTATTACTAGTTAGTTAGATAAAAAACAACAACGTGAACTGCATATAGAAGAAGCATAAAAGTTTTATATGATTTTTAGTTTGCCATCAGTGGTTTTTTGTTTTCTGTTTGAAGTTTTATCCTATGAGGTTTTTTTATTGAGGCCCACTTCTTTCGTAGTTTTTTATTCCCTGTGATACTTTTTGAGCAATGTATTTTTTTTAAGATTCATGGTGGTAATGTTTTACTCTTTAACTCATTGTGTTCTAGTTCAAACATTTCTCCTCCCTTTAATGTAGAATATCATTTGTATATTAAAGCTAATTCTTTTAATGTAGAGCTCGATTATTTTCTTGTATCTAGAATAGTATGAAGAACATCAGTTTTTTGTATAATTTCAGGCAAATTATATTTCACACTTTTCAAGTTTAAGATTCGTTTTAAAACGAGGTCTTAATTTTTTTCATATTGCATATATACTGTTGAAATTGAATCAATTTATTCACTTTGTAAATTTGAAGGTCTAATCCTCCACTGAAGTGCTAGTGAAAAAATTCGTACACTAAAGTGAGAATTTAGTTGCCCTCCTTGACTGTTGGGTTTAAAAATTATAAATTTATATTTGTATGACCCAACATGCTTTGTTGATCCTTCACGTATCATTATTGGCTTCGATTATCAATTAACCACTCTCGTCGGGCCACGTGTCATTAGCTATTAAACATCTTCCCTTAGATTTTTAATAAGTTGTCAACAACTTTCCTTGTGTCACATGTCCTGATCTGATCTTCTAATATCATATGAATTCTCCATAAAAAGCCTTCAAACTACATCATATGTTCACACCAATCATCTACATCCGTTCAAACTCATCAAATCTCATATTTAGACATTTGGTCGTTTTTTCAATGTTTCACAAAACAGAGGTTGTCAATGATCTACGAGCGAGAAAATGAAGAATGAGGCATAAGGGTTTCAAAACCAGTAAGAAAAAGTAAAAAAATGAGCAGTGCATGCAAATGAGCAATGAGATATCCTGCATCAAAGTGAGGTATGTGATTTTTCAAAATTTCATCTGAACACATAACTTTGTTTTTTATAACATTCATACAAGAAAGAGCAAGTCAATTTTCAAGTACTAATTACTTATTATAATGTGAGAATGATATTTTCAAGTATTAAATTACTGATTATAATGTAAGAACAAAATTTTCTTTATTTTGTGCATTCGTAAACACCAATTGAAATTAGAATAATTCCAATATTCATGTTTTTACTAACACATATGAATTTAGGAACTAAATTTCTAATAAATATTTATTCCAAGTAAACATTTTTTTATGTTTTATTTGAATTTATTATTATTAGGGAGAGTGGAAGATTGGAAACTATTACAATAATTTCGGACATGGGGCGTTTTGGACCCAAGACGCTGAGTAGAAGAAACCCATAACCTATCTACTAGAATATTAAATTGCACGTATCATAAGAACAACTAATAAGCTATGGCCTCGAACACTCACCCACAAAAACCTTAGACAACTCATGTAGTGTTCCCATTATTGTAAGTAAGGTACACATAATCAAATAATAAACACGCAACATAACATGATAGTTCCATATACTTTGTGGTTACAACATGTACATTTGCATTGGTTGATCTTGATAAAGAAGAAAATTGGAAGTCGTTCATGGAGCAATTGTCCTATATGTTGACACCGCAAGAACGGACAATTACTTTTGTTTCAGATAGGAATAAGGGGTTGCTTGAGTCTATGGCTACAGTTTTTCCGCATAGTCATCATGCTTTTTGTTTGGAACATTTGAAAAGAAATGTCTTCGGTAAATATCCTACTGGTTGTGGCAAAATTTTCAAGGACTATATTGTGCATTTGTTTTGCAAGTGTGCTTATGCACCTACCTCAGAAGCTTTTGATATGCACCTAAGGGTTTTAAGGGATGAAGGTGGATTTGTAATGAGAACTTTCTTGGATAGTCTTCCAAAAGAAAATTGGTCCAATGCTTTTTTTGAAGGTGCCAGGTATGTGCATTTTTCAGTTTTTATTTTCTCTTTCATCTTTGGTTATGGAATGAGGTTCATACATTAATCACCATTCCCTTATATAGGTACGGAGAAATGTGGTCTAATGTTGCGGAATCTTTTAATTCTTGGATATTTGAAGAACGACCTATGCTCATTTATCAATTGGTTGATGGTATTAGAGTGAAGATGATGGAAAGGAACTCTGAACGGTTCTGAGCAACACATAATTGGAATACATTTCTATGCCCTAAGATGGAAGAGCATCTTAATCAAGTTTTGGAAGTTGGTAGGCATTAGGAAATTAGCAAGTCAAGTCTATCTGTTTTTGACATACACAGTAACATTTCAATGATGGTGGATTTGCAAAGGCGTTTTTGTTCATGTTATCAATGTCAAATCAAAGGGTTTCCGTGTGAGCATGCAGTGGCTGCGATTATCTAGGATGACGGAAATCCTTATGACTATGTTGAAGATTTCTTCACCGATGAATACTGCAAGTCTTCATATTCCTTCCCAATATATCCAATTCCGAACATTGATAGGCATGATATTAACGGACATGAAGAAATTGTTGTGGATTCATCATTAACCAAAAAACAATATGGGAGGCCCAAGCTTAAGAGGATGAAATCAATTGGTGAATAATCAAGGCCGATAACATGTGGGAAGTGTCATTGAATCGGGCAGCATAATTCCTGCACATGTTAAGCCCAAATTTGAGATCTTGTCTTTTCAATTTATCTTGGCAATAGAACTATGTTTGTTTCAACGATTTTAGTTTTGTTACTCTCGGAACTATGTTTCCATTTGATTATTAATAAAGAGTTTAGAATAAAGATTTACTTTTAAATGAAATGGTGTCTCATTTTAGTTTTTCCAAACTTATTCAACTGCACCTACACAAGCGTTGATACCAAATCGTACGCATGAAAATATTAGTTTTCCTTTCTGTAATTTCTTGGCAACCCATTGTTGTAAAAGTCATTATCAAGCTCAGAGATATGAGCAAACATAAGTTCTCCAATTGCAACAATGGTTAATTTGGTGTCATCCATGACAACACCAATCCATGTTGCCCTTGAAAGTTTAGGTACAGTCATATAGGTTCAGTGTATATGGCTCACGAATGATTAAATTGTGTGAATTTCAATGGTCAATGTTGATTAATTTTGGAATGTCAATAATGAGTACAATATGTTTTTTATTACAATGGTTATGAATTTTCTTTACGAAACAGCAAATGGCAAATCTATTTAATTGTGCTCACAATTTGGCTGATTGTAATGATTAATGAAATCCCTTGTTTTCTGCAAATTACAATGGTTAATTTGTCTCATAATGCCATGATTATTAGAGATCTGTCATTTCCATTGTATCATTGTAATCAATGGTTAAGAACTCCCTCGATTTCAGCTAATTAAAACGATTTTCTTTTTCATTTTATTTTTTAAATAATAAACAAATGAAATTTTGCTTAATTTTATATCCAAAGTGAAAACGAAAAAAAAAAAGCAAACTATGAAAAATAAGAAGGTACAATAACATATGAATCATGCAGTTGCAAAATTTCTAAAATAGCAAACTATGAAAAATATGAAGCACACGACATCAAGTTTGATACCTGATTCATTGTTTTTTACGTCATGCAGCAGCAAAAGAAGTGGGTTCGACAGCCTTCGTGTCACACAACATAATACTAAGTGATCAAAAGTTCAAAACATTAAGCACCATGTAGGTACAAACCAAAATTAACTCAAACTAATTGATCAAATCATGAACTCAAAAATTTAATTCATACCAGATATGGAATCGTTAATCATTACACTCGTGAATGTTAATTCATAATTAAAAAAAAAAGTTACGATAATACTTGTTCCAACAAAGATGTTCAACACTAACATACTATGACCATTGATGAAATGTAACTAGAACTCCAACTACTTCATTCATCTCCCTCTCCGTGCATTTAGCATCATGCTTATGATCTTTGCCCTCATCTTTGTAAGTTCACCCTTCTCAAAAATGCCTTTTAGTGGTCTTCCTCTGCTAAATGTTGTATGTAGTACATAATAGCCACATCACAATCAACCTTGAGAGTCATCAAATGAATATCAAACACTAGTACATGTACACTGTAAAACAATTGAATGGGAGGAGAATTTAGAACACGTACGATGATTCACCATGTTGTGGACAAACTGGGCTCAAGGAAAGGGGATACTCTGTACTTGTATGGCTCAGAAAATTATATGTTTCCTTTTCCCCCTTTTTCAATGGCTCCCTCACTATTATGGTTTTCCCTCTCCTTTTAACCATTTTTTCTACCACTTCTGTTGTAAAAGCCAACCTTTCATTTGCTTGATTCCGCTTCAAAAATTTAGTCACGGTTTTATGTTGTAACCCAAGTACCGATGTTAGTGATTTGGTATCAACATATCCAGTTGTTGGATTTCACCACGTATCATGTATTCCTACAATCAATAATGAGTAAGCTATATTAATGAGATTCATAAAAAAAATATATGAAAGACAAAAACAGAAGATACCAATTTTATGCAAATTCAAACTAATGAATCTGACCTAATTGAGTAAACCTAAATAGCCACTGGAACGACCAAACTTAAAGTAGAAAATTAAGGAAATATGCATTGTATCCTTGGTACTGACTACTAAAACCATGTTAGTTTTTACTTTCAACCATTAATAAATATGACTCATACTCTTACCCAACAATGTGTGGGCATAAACAACGATTTCATTTTCCTTGTTAGATCTAGTGACTAGCGGATTGAAAGTATCCCAAAAAATGCATTGATAGCCTGGGTACATTTGTCATATTGAAAATCAATTCAACTAGTTATAAATGCCAACAAGTAATACGTTACTTTTGAAGGTACTAACTCCTTTTTATATATATAAACTTACACAGGTGCACGGTGCTAATTCTTTTAGCAAGAACTCAACATATTGTTTGAATACAGCAGCCATATCACCCTCCCACAACAGTTCACTTTGGTTGAACCATATGAACAAACATGAAAATATTTTTTGACATAATATATTCCATCAAATATAAAGTGCATGCAACATGGCATTAAAACAATTAACATAAGTGCTTCTAAGATATTTGTCAAGTTTCTCCATGTCTTTTCTATCTAGGCATTTTCCAACATTATTACTCAATATGTCAAGTGAGGGGTTTAGTGTAGCCATTGGTTTTTCCTTTTGCGGTCCTCAACCATGGTTTGAATATTTTCATTATAGTCCGTACCATCTATTTTGTTGTTGTAGTATTCAGCAGATTCATGCTTCCTCTTTTTAATTAAATTGGCTTGGTTATAACCAACACCTCTATCTTCAATAATGAAACCAATGTTTTTTTTATCACAAGTGAACACCCATCACAGTTCCTGTTGAGCAAAAATTGTACATAATATGTAAACAAATAATTCACTAGACACAATTTCACCCTCGTTCATTTTTTCAAAGAGGGTTTTATTAGTTTGAATTCGACCCATTCTAGGCTACGTGCCTATTAATTACAACCTTTCTTTTGGGAAAGGAATACCCTTTGATTCTAATATGAATAAATCGTAACTTGAGGATTTGGATATTTATTTTATTTTGTGACTGCATCTAGGTGGAGCCCTAGATTGCCTACGTACCCTCATTGAGGGATCAAGTCACTCGTAGTTCCTTGTATGCTTGATACTTGTTTGGATTTGATGCCTTGTGCAGTTTTAGCTCATGTGGGTGAGGACTTTGCGCCATTGGAGTGTTTAATGCCTTGTGCAGTTTAGGCTCTTGTAGGCGTGGAATTTAAGCCATTGGAGCTTTTGATGCCTTATGTAGTTTTAGCTCATGCTCGTGAGGAGCAAAATGTAGCTTCGTGCCATTTAAGTCTTGTTACGACTTTGTGCCTTCTGATACTTGATACAACTTTATGCCATTTGAGATTTGATACGGCTTCGTGCCCTTTTGAAACTTGTTGTGGCTTTATGCCAGTTAAATTTGGAGAACGACTTTGTGCCATTTGAGTGCCTAAGTGAAATTAATTCACTAATATTTTGACTTTGGCTCCGTGTAGTATCTTTGGCTTGGTATCATTTCTTGCTCCATGTTTAATTTTAACTTGATGGAAGCCATCGGATTTTGTAGGATTTTAATCCTAGTTGAAATATGATTCTAAAAGCATGAAAGTTGGAGCCTTTTCCATTGTGAAAGACTCGTTTGACTTGGTCTTTTCTTTTGAGTTTTTAAAACTACCCAGTGGATGTAGTAGAATAATCCATTTTTCCCTCTTTCTTCTTCTCGGTTTTGGTACTTTGTCACTTCGTTTCCATGCTTGCTCTCTTTCTTTTTGTTATTGACTTTTGTCTCTTGCACAACAGATTGCAGACTCAACAAGTCTTTGTTTTCATATTGTTTAATGAAAACATAAAAGCAAGTGGCAGAGTAGCACAACAACTTTGTAAAAAAAAATCTTTGAGATGGCTTTTCCGTTTTTTGACTTTACGTGAGTGTCCTTCACCAAGCTTTATTTTCTCCTTTTTTTTTTGAATGTAAGCTTTTCAAGTTCAAAATAGGGTTTTGCCTCTTCTTCTTTTTTTTGCCAGCAACCTCTATTTCTTCTTAACTTTAAGACGACAGCTGCGACGGGGTTTGTTTTTTTTTTCTTTGCTGAAAGCATCCTTCTTTTTAGTGTGACTTCCTTCTCCAATTTTGTGTCAAATTCTTTGAGTCATATTCCTCTTCACTCGAGGTTTCCAATGAGCTCCTAAAACGGAGTAGCAGTAAAGGCCAAATTCTTCGAAATGAGCTCCTAAAACGGAGCAGCAGCAACCATTAAATTTTTTTGGATTAAGCTCTTAAAACGGAGCAGCAGCAACCACTAAATTCTTTGAACTGAGCTCCTAAAACGGAGCAGCAACAACCACCAAATTCTTTGAACTGAGTTCCGTTTCGTTGAACTGAGCTCCTAAAATGGAGCACCAGCAACAATTTCAACTTCGGACTGAGCTCCTAAAACGGAGCAGCAACAACCACCAAATTATTTGGACTGAGCTCCTAAAACGGAGTAGCAGCAACCGCTAAATTCTTTGAACTAAGCTCCTAAAACGGAGCAGCAGCAACCATTTCAACTTCGGCAGCCAATGCGGTTGTTGTTCTCACGGCGGAAGACTTCATTCATGGCCACCTTCTTTTACGCCGTCGACAAGAAAATGAAGCATGCTGTGACGCTAGGCTTAAGGACAACGTGGCTGCTGTGGCTGTTGATGTTGTGTGAAGTGATGGTGTTCGGCGGCGTCACAGCGGCAAGTTGGGCAAAAAGGGATGAGGACTGCGGCATGGCTGCTACGTCATTTTGGTCTTCCGTTTAACGTCAGCAATTGTGGTGCAAATGTATTCATTGGTGTTTGTCGAAGTGTTAGTGATTGACGACTTGAATCTGCGGTGTAGAAGTCGATGGTTGTTCAGACGGACTTGCGTCGGTGGTTACTTTTGGAATTTTCATAGCTCATCTTTTTCCTTGCATTGGGGAATGAACAAAGTTGAAGAAGCAAAGTGCTTCTTTTCCTCCTACAGAGCAGAAGAAAGAACCAACCCAGAAAGAGATTAAAAAGAATGAAATGGCTATACCTTTGAATGCTTTGTAGTTTTTCCTGCTCCTATGTATCCTCTTCTCTGTTTGCCTTTTCTCGTTGAATTTCCGCAACAGTTCACCTCTTTGATTTCTCTCCTAATTTCTGCAGAGTCACTTCTCTCTTCTTCTTTTTTGTTTCGTTCCTAGCAGTTGATGCCTATTTATAGGCATCCTAGGAGGGCTCTAGAGCTTTTACGTGGGGGAGATGGTGGCCATGTCTTTCGCCACTTTCTCTTAACTTCTCCCACTAACTGTGCAATCTCCCACATTTTGCAGAAAAAATAGGAAGTCCTTGTTCCACGTTACTTCTCTCTGACCGAAAGTGAAGTCATCTCGTCTTAGCGTGGCAATTTGTTTGAAAAAAGAATTTAATTTGATGGGGGACATTATATGCATGCATTGTACGACTTGGATTTCCAAGTCCAAACTCTTCACGTGGGCAACATTCATATTTTCTTTTGAGAAGTTTGTTTGTTGCGAACTTCTCTTTATTTTATTTTATTATTTTTTATTTAGGGGTTTATCTCATGCTAGGTGGCTAACAGAGAAAAGAATTCTAATTCCCCCATTTTAGTGGTTTTAGATAAGTTCCAAACCCTTTTTGAATTCTTTTGATCAGTTATTCTGCACGAGCTTCTCCCGTACCATGCTTTACTGTTTGTTATTTTTTGGAGAGAAGAACATAACGGTCAGTAAGGCTTCATACTTTTTCGTTTTGCTTGGATTTGAATGAACATTCCGCAACTTCATTTGATATATTTTTTTTTATTCTTGATTTGTTGCAGGTGTCTTTTGGTGGAGACTCTTTGCTTTGGAAGCTTGCCTGATATCTTCATACAAAATGGTGGGATTTTTTATCCCTTTAGTTTTGATGTGCAACTTTATGCATCTTTATTATTATTTTTATTATTATTATTATTATTATTATTATTTTGTTCCACATATGCATCCAAATTCATGCAAAAGACTAGTGATTAGTCATTTCTTGGGCTCGTACCATGGATTCATGACAAACCAAATCCTTCCAAGATGGGAGACCCGTATACTATTCAGTGGATAGTTGTACCATTATTCGAGCATGGCTGTTGCTTTTAACTTTTGGTCAAGTACAGCTGCTGTGCAGCACCTATGAACACATATAGCTTTTGATAGACTTGGCTTCTTCGTATTCAGGCATGCATGACAATTATTATTTTTTCAATGATATTTGGACTTGGCCTCTTCGTAATCCAGCATGCATGACGATTATTGTTTTTCAATGCATCAGACTCCCCCCTCCCCCCCCCATTTTTTTTTTTTTGCTCAAAAGTTCCCTTTTGAACGGTTCGTTGGTATCCTTTTGACCAAAGGTTCACATTCAAAATCTTTGAAGACCACCTTTTGTTGTTTATTTTTTAGTCCTCTTACCATGGATCGTTGAGGTGGCATTCCAATTTCAGGATCACCATTACGTAATCCCGCAATTTCCTTTCTTAATGTGTGGTTCTCAGCTTCAAGTACATTTGAACTTTCAGCAATGTTGACTGATTTGGACAGTAAATCAATAGTTACTTCAGCAACCTCACACCTGATATTCAATTGGGACAACTCGATTTTTAGTTTTTCATTCTCCCTTTGGAAATTCTCCATGTTGTTGACCATTATCAAGGGCTAAGCTTTTTCATTTGCATTGTTGTCAAAACTTGGACCTATCTTGCTTGACATAGAACTTCTCATGCTACTAGGTGCTTTGTTCTCAGAAGTATGATTTGGTGTGACTTCAACACTGACTCTTTCGTTCCCATTACTACCCCCATTGAAACCCATTCGCTGGTGAAACTATTTCTTATCTTCTGGTACGTGGTTGGTGTGATGTCAGCTGCTGATTTTGTTGTGGGATGCCTGGAACTAAGTACCAAATTGTTCGAGGTGTGAAGTTACTGTGTTGTTACTTGGTTCGATGTCTTTGGTATTGCATTTACATCTTCACTTGATTCTTCATATGACTGCAATACAAGTTCAAAATAATATATGAACTATTGCTCATTTGTAAATTAATGATGTTGAATTATGACCCAATGATTTGACAAATTGAAAACAAGTGTTTAGCCATCGTACCTCCGTTGTTCGTAGGTCAACCTCATCCAAGAACTCATGTAGTGCTACCAAATTCCAACGAACGAAACTTGGGGGTCATGTTTTCCCTTCCATGAATTGGGCTAATGATGTGGGTCTTCTCACATAACCAATACTTGTACAAACAAAATATAATTAAATCAATCAATCAATCAATCAACCAATCAAAGTAACTAATATATTGAAATGTTGGTGAAAAGAACTTACAGGTAGAGCTACAACATAACCAGTTAGATGGTTGCTTCATTTTGTTTACATCTTCACAGTAACTCACAAGTTTCCAAGATATTATGATGTTTGTGTTGCAAAATAGGAGAGCCACGCAAAAGTAGATACATACGAGACGAACAAAGTCTTTGGGATTATATTTGGAGCTACCTTTGCAAGCTTCAATCATCCTACTTTTCACAGCAGTCTTGGTCAACCTTTCAAGGTTGCCAAAATTTCTTTTCATGAATTTCATCCTAGGTCCTGACAATCGTGTCCCATGCTCAATTGTTTTTCCTTCTTTAGGTAATCCAAAAATGGCAGCAATACCTGCAACTGTTATCGTCAAGCGTTTACCACCTATACCAAAGCATTTAAGATCCCTATTATATGTCTCTAGTATATCAATAACATCATAGTCGTTCTTCCATGCATCATATGTCACAATGCCTTCTCTGTATGTCTTGAACAAACCCCAAAATGGTGTCCTCTCCATAAGCTCTAGGTGGATAGGTTTGATATGATTTTGAAATTGTTGGTAGGCTTCTGCAAAAATCCCCATGTTAGACTTGTATTGTAGGAATGAATATTCACTCCTCATCTTTCATGCCATAATTCATGTAACCTGTGAATTCATACAATATGGAAAAGCATAAGGGTTTACAAAATGATTGAAATGCATCAGGTATTACAACAAAATGGATTAAATAAGTCCTCAGGTGATTCAAACCTAATTAGTACAAATGTTACCAACTTTTTTCATACCGAATTGTTTGGACCTACACTATAAACATAATTATTTGAAAGTGTGCCCAAATTGAGCTTACCAAATCAAACAGACCTAAACATCATAATGTAAGTAATTGAATTCACAACCTAATTGACCATACCGAATCAATTAGACGTAAACGTACAAAATGTACCTAACTGAACGTACCAAATGAAAGGGAACTAATTGACCGTACCGAATGAAGGGGACCTAATTGACCGTACCGAATGAAACAAGAACCAACATATGCAAAATCTCCATAGAGGCATTTCAACAAACACATGGTGTGTATTGTAAAAATCAATTCTTGCTAAAACAATGAAGCTTATCGGACCAATACATGCAAACTGATACGATTTTTACCACCTACAAAAGTAGGGATAAAAACACTTAAACATACTTGCAAGAGTACAAAGTTATCATAGTATAGCAACTCAAGTAAGGTCATTTTCCACAATGATTGAATGAATAATTTGTATTTAAACTAATCATTAGCTAATTATTTAGAACAAAGTTTCAAAAAGGTTGATTTTGGAATTTAAAATAATAAAAACGAATTTAATTAATTGGCAAAGTAAAGAAAGCAAAAGAAAAAGGTTTTGGAAAATAATTTAAACACTAGGGTCCTGCTGTCACCATTAACAATCATATGCAATTCTACCAATTACTTATGAATTTCTACATACATGCTTTGAAGGTTAGGTTTTCCTAATACATATTTTCCTCGTGATGTTCAAGCGAAAACATATATCTAACATGCAACCCATCTGTGATGTTCATATCAAATATAAACATGCAAGACTCATTAAGCTTTGTGAAAACTCTTTGAAAAACCATGCAACCCTTAAGAGCGTGATATTCACCTTAAGTGAACTTACAATTACTAATCACAAGAAGCCCTCCTCAATTTCAGGGTGATGTTCTAACAAAAATTGCATCAAATTACTTGTCTAAAAACCCTAATGGTCGTAAATCACTAAGACAATTAGATAGTTTAATAGCGGTGATTAATAATTCAAAGCAAGCATGCATCCATTCATAAGCAAATTAATAAAATCACATATTCATGCTAAGGCTCGTGGCTTCATCCTAGCAAAAGAACTTAGTTACGAACAATCATAATAAAAACTAAATAAAATATCATTAACTAGAAAAATGAGTGAAAACACCTTGTAGGTAAAAAGTCTGAAGTTCTCCAAAATAATGCGTGCGTTCTCCCTCCAAAACCCTAACAGCTAAAAAGCCTTATTTATACTACTCCAAATTAAAACCCTCATAGAAAAGGTTTTAGAATAAAACTAGGAAACATAAAATAAAAGGTTTCCTATTTGAACTAAAATTCGGACTTCTCAGAAAATCAGACTTTTGACCAACCAAATGAACTCCAATTTGGTCCCAAAATATCTCTTTTGAAAGCTGAAGACATCCCCTACAAATCCTCGGAATGAATGTTCCTCAAAATATGCCATCTTTACCTCCAAAATACCCAAAACGTCCAAAAACGTCAATCTGGGAAAGCTGCGGCTGGGCCTTTATTTCATTGCCACGGTCAAACGGCTTGATAGAAAAATCTGGAATTTTGATAAAATCATCTTGAAACACTCACGAACATCCTCCAATTAGAATCGCTCCAAAATTCATCTGTTTGATCACTTTTTGCTCAAGAGGAAATTTAATGTCCTACATTAGAAATATAATTCAAAGTATCAAAATTCACACATAGTAACCAATAAATTGTTACTAAGATTAGGGTAAAATATATAGTATAATATGGACTCATCACAAACCATACCAACAAGCTATACAAGTATCAACCAGTGTGTTGATTATGGAGCTAAACACATTTTCCACACCATATAGGTTATGATTACGACAAAAGAAAAGTATAAATAGTAGCTTACAAGTGATTCATGGGTCCTGACGACGGCAACAAATCGAGGAAGTCGAACAATCGTAGCTTCAAACAGATTTTCGTGGAGCAAGGGTCCAAACAATTACAACAACTGAAATACTATTTTGTGAGAGTAGACAGCCTGTTTGAAAATTTGAAAATTTTCATTGATTATAGGTACAATTCAAGCCGTTTTAATGTCGTGATTTCAACTGGCCATCAGATAAAAACGACTCCCCCCATATCTCTCTCAATCTCTGGACTGTTACGAATCTGAGAACAGAAAATTTGAGGTTACAGTTCTAACATTTAAGATGGCAGACATGTAAATAGTGGTAAAAACTTTGGTATTTGTATAGGTGACATGTCATGGTGAATTGAAATAAAGGATATTTTTTAGATACTGAAAACCTCTTAGATTATATTCTAAAAATTATCTTTGATAAGGACTAATCTCTAAGAGCCGCTTTCATTTTTCTCCTCTTCGTCATTTTTGTTCATTACACCATATTTATATTTAACTCATATAGGACTCAAACTCTAATAGTGAGTCGGAAAAAATGAGTGTGATACTAATATACTGAATATATATAGGAATCACGCTCCTATAATAGGCCAAAAAATTTGAGTGTGATACTAAATATATTTAACTCATGAGTGTGATACTAATATATTAAACTCACACATTGTTATAGTAGTAGTGTTATAGGTATCAAACTCAAACCGTCTAATATTTATATATACCACAGTTACTCAAACTACTGTGAAGACCTAAAAGACATTATAAAGTTTTAGAGCTTGTTTGGAAGTATTTTTAAAATGACTAAAAGTGTTTTTGGTGAAATTGGTTCGGGGTTTCAAAAGTACTCTAACACTATGTTTGGATGGAGAATTTCTAAATTTTCATAGAATTCTAAATGACGGGAATTACAATTCCCAGCAATTGAAACCCGGCAATTGAAATTTCATTGTTTGGATGTTGGGTACATGGAAATTGCAAAATGAAGGGAATTACAAATTTCATTGTTTGGATATTCCCTAGAATTTTTATTCCATAGAAGAATACAAATTTCAAAAAAGAAAAAATGTTCAACTGGTAACAAAGTCATCAATGATAAAGGTCATCAAACCAAAAATTGAAGCTACCAAACCCGCACTAAAGGAAAACAGTCTAAATTTTTCAACAATTAAGAACTTCTCAAAGGTCTGCAATAATATGATAAGAGTTGATTGAAGTAAGAAAATCCATGTAAAGCACACTTGCAAATGTCAACAAAGATTTGTGACATGCAAGACTTTTATTCTAAATGTCGTACTGAAAAACACTAAAATGAGAAACATAATTACAACAATCTTATGCGCCTCGTGAAGTAAGCAATAATACCATATTCTTTTTCTTCTCAATTGGGAGTGTCTTCAACCTTACAAATTGCTTGTCATTTTCGATCAACCAAGCATATGCTTTGATTTGTTCTTCTTCGCTGAGATCTAGTATTGCATTTACTTCATCATATACCTCTGTTGGATCAAGTTTCTTTGTGTCTGCAAAAATATAGTCTTTAAAGTACGAAGCCATCTTGGCAAGTGAATCTGCAATCATATCTTTAGGGGTGGTTGATTTTCTTTTTGTATGAGGCACATCAACAAAACAGGCTTTCTCTTACTTTGAGTCTTTTGGCCATTGGCTGAACTAGGTGAAATCTCATTAATAATGTCAATACTAACCAAATCTATATGATCAGGTTCATCATGCGGAGGAGTCATAATCTCAACAGCTTCTACACCTATTTTAGCACCCTCACCCATGGTTCTATCTTTGTCACATAAATCCACTATATCATCCCAGTTTGGAATGACCTTCCAACAAAATCTTTTAGCACCACCATGTGACTACCAATCAAAACATAAAAGATCAAAAAGCAAACCATAAGTATAAGAACAATTAAAAGAATTTTGTTGATGCACAAAATCAGTGAGGACATTGGTACAACAGAAAGTGTTAAGTTTGTGACATTCGCTAGATTGCTCCGATCACTAGTGTGAATAAGTATGCAAATGGATAGAAACAAGGAAGCAAACACAAGATGTACGTGGTTTACCCAGATTGACTACGTCCACGGAGTAGAGGAGTTCTCATTAATTGTGAAGGGTTTACACAAGTACATAGGTTCAAGCTCTCCTTTAGTGAGTACTAGTGAATGATTTAGTACAAATGACATTAGGAAATATTGTGAGAGAATGATCTCTATTTATAGAAGAGAGTTTCTAGTTTCATTCTGACATTGACACGTGTATGTTGACACGTGTTGGGCTATGATTGGCTTCTGATATCTACACGTGTCGCGCTGTGATTGGCCTCTTGGTTTAAGGGAAACTCTTCTGGGTCATTGACGGTATAACGTTGACCGGTGCTCAGTTGTTTCGGGATTGGTCAAGTATGGTACAAACAGTGCTCTCCTAAGTTCCCGAGTGAGGGAAACTCCTCGATTGGGGACTTGCAAGATCCAAGCCATTGAGTAATCACGAAACTTCTAAGTACCGAAATGTGATATCATTTTCACTTGCCTTATCTGTCTCATATGTAGATGTGGCATCTTCTCTGGAAGTATTTTTTCTCCATTCAGGGGTGGTATCTTTAACCGATGAAGATGCACAAGGTAATGTATCAATTTCACTTGAAGCTTACTTGTAGTTTCGGGCTTGGTCAAGTGCAATACAACCCTATAGTAGGAGTCCCCCAAGTCGCCGAGCTAGGAGATTTGCCGAATGAGGTAACAGACAAGGTAAGCAATCAGACTTCCAAGCAAGCAACCTGGATCGGAGGTTTGACTTCAGCTTCCCGTTGATTGTTCTCCTTCTCCTTGTGTCATAAACAGCAATAAGGATAAGGAGAAGCAAATGGAGAAGAGATGATATGAGATACTTTTACTTTTGAAGAAGTAACTTTCCACAGGCGTATTCTTGAACTGGGCTGAAGGGTTTTCTGGTTTCTTCCAGAGTACAAGGCTGACTCAAGAATTTGAGGGTCAAAACAAGTCCATCAAATCTAGAGTACGTTCGACCATAATGATATGGGATACTTTTGCTGTTGACAAAGTATTGGATGTATCAACACATGTTCTGTTACGCTTGTCTTCACATGCTTCCTTGTCTCATTCTCACTTGCCCTATCTGTTCTTCAGGCAGATGTGGTATCTTTTCTGGAAGCATAAGATGTTGAAGATGAGTACTCGAGAGCAATGCCAGGTAAGTAATCAGGCAAGTGGTTCCAGGCAGTCAGTTTCTGACTGGAAGCTTGATTCCAAGTGCTGACTGATTGCTCTCTTTCTCCTTGTCTTGTAGGTAAGAACAAGGCCAAAGGAAAAGACAGGGAAAATGCATGATATGGGATACTTTTGCTTGTAACCCTGATGATATGAGATACTCTTACTCTGGTATGGCTTGTTTGCAGCGGTATTATCGGGAGGAAAAAAAGCTGAGTATTGTGAGAGACTCTGCTGAGAATGGCCTCTCGGATGTGAAGAAAAGTTGAGCATTTTTTTTATTTGCAGGTCTGCCTGGCTGTGGAGGATGGAGGTCGACATATATAGGAGTCTCCCTAACAACAAGTAGTAGTGATATTCCTTTACCCTTCTTGGTCATAACAATGTAGTGAGAGTTGCAAGCTTCACGTGTTTTAACTTTGTCATAGCACTTTGAAAAAAGTGGTATGTGGTACCTGGAAAACTGATGTTGCGTGTGAAGATTGCAGACAAGCTTTATCCAAGGAAATCTGGCTCTCAAAGTTCGGAGAGCGGTGCCTCTTCGATTTTTAAACAAGCAATCATGTCGGGGATCTGGCTCTCGGGATTCAGAGAACGGTGCTTCTTTGATTTTTGAGAAAGCAATTCTATTGGGGGTCTGACTCTTGAGATTCGGAGAGCAGTGTCTCTTTGATTTTTGATAAAGTAATCTTGTTGGGAGTCTGGCTCTCAAGATTTGAAGGGCGGTGCCTCTTCGATTTTTGAGAAAGCAATCTTGTTGGGAGTGTTTTCTCGAATGTGAGTACAGGTTGGGCATTTTTGTCAGTCTGCCTTGCCACAGAGCACGGAGGTTGACACACATTGGGACTTTCCAGTTATCAAGCAGTGGTGTTGTTCCTTTACCCTTATGGGTAATAGTAGGGTAGTTGGACCTTCAAAATTTATGTGTCTAAACTTTGTCAGAGATCTTTGGCAAAGTTATCTGTGGTACCCGAGGAGTTGATGTTGCGTGTGGAAATTGGTGCCTCTTCAGAATCCGAAGAGTGGTGCCTCTTCGATTTTTGAACCAACGGCCATGTTGCCCTTTCTTTTATAAGGGCACCAATTGTGTGTAAGAAGTACATTCAGAGAGCTATTGCTTGTAGGAATTTTCCCCTTACTTCAGAGATTTATTGCACCTCATTTCTCATTCATCATTTCTGAGAATGTTTGGCCCATCCGACCGTCGTTTTGATTTGAACTTTGGTGAGGAGGCAGCCATGCCTTCTCAAGACAACATATGGCGTCCATCCTTCTTATCCCCTACTGGTCCTCTTACCGTTGGATACTCTGTGATGAAGAATGATATGACCGCTGCGGTGGTGGCCAGGAACCTTCTCACTCTCAAAGATAACAGACTACTTTTCCAAACGGTCTAATGAGTTGGCTGTTAAGGATTCTCTGGCTCTCAGTGTTAAGTGTGCAGGTTCTGTGTCTAATATGGCCTAACACCTATTTGCTCAAACCCGCCAAGTTGAATCATTGGCGGCTGAAGTGATAAGTCTCAAACAGGAGATCAGAGGGTTCAAGCATAAGAATAAACAGTTGCATAGGCTCGCACATGACTATGCTACAAACATGAAGAGGAAGCTCGACCAGCTGCAGGAATCTGAAGGTCAGATTTCACTTGATCATCAGAGGTTTGTGGGTTTGTTCCAAAGGCATTTATTGCCTTCGTCTTCTGGGGCTGTACCGCGTAATGAAGCTCCAAATGATCAACCTTCGGTGCCTCCTCCTTCTGGGATTCTGCCTAGTACTGAGGCTCCGAATAATCACCCTCTGGTGCCTCCTCTTTCTGGGGCTCTGCTGACTGCTGAGACTTATCCTGAGCAACCTTTATGAAGGCTCCCTCTTGTTTGTTTATTTTGATTCATGTATATGTACATATTTGTAACTTATATAAGATATCAATAAACAAGCTTTGCTTCATTTCAACGTATTGTGTTAAATACACCAAGGCCTTCTTCACTAAGTTCTTTGAATTTTTCCTTTTGTTGAAGCTTGTATGTTGAAGCTTTGTGAGTGAAGCATGCAGGTTGAGGTAGTGCTCCCTTAATTTCCCGAGTAAGGAAAACTTCTCGTTTAAAGACTTGAAAAATCCAAGTCACTAAGTGGTCGTGAGACTTCCGAGTATCAAGGTGCAGTAACATATGGTAGGAGTCCCCCAAGTCTCTGGTTGAATGAGTTGACGAATGAGGCATTTCCTTTCTAAGTGGTAGCCCAAAACTCCTTCTTCATATATATTTGTTATGAAAGTTGTTAGACCTAAAGACGAGGAGGCCTAGGCAATTTTTTTTTCGAATTTTTTTTTTCTTCGAATTTTCAAATTTTTGAATTTTCGAATTTCTGAAAAAAAAAAAAATATATATATATATATATTTTAAAACTTTGTAGGTGAAGCTTTGGTGTTGAATCTTTGTAGGTGAAGCTTTGAGGTTGAAGCTTTGTTGGGTACCATGAATTGATTTTGCTTCACACTATCTTGATCAAGATAGTGTGAAGCTTTTGTGTTGAAGCTTTGTAAGTGAAGTTTTTGTTGGTGAAACTTTTGTTGGTGAAGCTTTTATGGTGGGGGAAGCTTTTGTGGGTGAAGTTTTTGTGGTGGGGGAAGCTTTTGTGGGTGAAGCTTTTGTGGTAGAGGAAGCTTTTGTGGGTGAAGCTTTTGTTGGTGAAGCTTTTGTGGTAGGGGAAGCTTTTGTGGGTGAAGTTTTTGTGGTGGGGGAAGCTTTTGTGGGTGAAGCTTTTGTGGGTGAAGCTTTTGTGGTGGGTGAAGCTTTTGTGGGTGAAGCTTTTGTGGTAGGGGAAGCTTTTGTGGGTAAAGCTTTTGTGGTAAGGGAAGCTTTTGTGGGTAAAGCTTTTGTTGGTGAAGCTTTTATGGGTGAAGCTTTTGTGGTGCGTGAAGCTTTTGTGGGTGAAGCTTTTGTGGGTGAAGCTTTTGTAGGTGAAGCTTTGGAGTTGAAGCTTTGTAGGTGAAGCTTTGGAGTTGAAGCTTTTGTTGGGTACCATGAATTGATTTTGCTTCACACTATCTTGATCAAGATAGTGTGAAGCTTTTGAGAATTTGTAGTTGTCCTTCATTGATGAAGCTTTTGTTGGTGAAGGTTTTGTTGGTGAAGCTTTGGAGTTGAAGCTTTTGTTGGTGAAACTTTTATGGTGAAGCTTTTGTTGGGTACCATGAATTGATTTTACTTCACACTATCTTGATCAAGATAGTGTGAAGCTTTTGAGAATTTGTAGTTGTCCTCCATTGATGAAGCTTTGTTGAATTTCCCTTTTTTTTTTCTTTTTTTTTTGGGAAACTAGAAATTTGAAAATGTGGGAGAGACAACATATACAAATTTTGCTTCCACACTGTTGAGCAAGAGATTGTGATGCAAGTCACACCTTGTAGTAGTCGAAGGTTTGGATGAACCATATAAATTGAATTTGTTTCGAACAGTCTTGAATTTGCTTCGAAGGTTTGAGAATTGTAGTTGCCCTCCATTGATGAAGCTTTTGTTGGCACCATAAATTGGTTTTGTTTCACATTGTCTTGATCAAGAGTGTGTGAAGCTTTTGAGAATTATGGTTGAACTCTTTTGATGAAGCTTTTGATGGCACCATAAATTGTTTTTGCTTCGCACTGTCTTGATCAAGAGTGTGTGAAGCTTTTGAGGATTGTGGTTGCCGTCCATTGATGAAGCTATTGTTGGCACCATAAATTGGTTTTACTTCACACTGTCTTGATCTAGAGTGTGTGAAGCTTTTGAGAATTGTGGTTGAACTCCTTTGATGAAGTTCTTGTTGGCACCATAAATTGGTTTTGCTTCACACTGTCTTGATCAAGAACGTGTGAAGCTTTTGAGAATTGTGGTTGCTCTCCATTGATGAGGCTCTTGTTGGCACCATAAATTGGTTTTGCTTCACACTGTCTTGATCAAGAGTGTGTGAAGCTTTTGAGAATTGTAGTTGAACTCCTTTGATGAAGCTCTTGTTGGCACCAATCAAAGCTCGTGTTGGCACCATAAATTGGTTTTGCTTCACACTGTCTTGATCAAGAGTGTGTGAAGCTTTTGAGAATTGTGGTTGCCCTCCATTGATGAAGCTCTTGCTGGCACCATAAATTGGTTTTGTTTCACACTGTCTTGATCAAGAATGTGTGAAGCTTTTGAGAATTGTAGTTGAACTCCTTTGATGAAACTCATGTTGGCACCATAAATTGGTTTTGCTTCACACTGTCTTGATCAAGAGTGTGTGAAGCTTTCCACGAGTTGTAGTGTTTGCATTGTTACAGAGGAGAAATGTTTGAAGCAGATGCAAGAGAGTTGAATAGCTTGATCTTCGTATGCTATGCATTGAAGTTGTTGTTGGCTTGCAATTGGGGTAACGAACTATTGCATAAGTGTGATATACTAAGTCACTTATCATCTTTAATTGAGTTGTAGTGTTTTCATCTACACTTATCATCTTTTTTGTTGCATCCCAATTAAATCCACTTTGACTTAATATATCACTCACTATTGCATAAAAAATATTTCAAGACTTCACACGATTTCAAATGTTATCAGCAATTATATGAATATCAAATTGAGTAAATAATATGGCTACAGTAGAATTATAAGTAGTTGGCTTCCAACCACCATCTCCTTTTGTTTCCCAATCTTTGTTCTTCACAAAGAATGTCAACCAAAGCACGCTCCATATCTACATTCCATCTAAAATAATTATTTTCCTCTCCTTCATTTTCAATTTCTTGGTTCTCTTTCTTTCTCCTTGGTTTTTGTTTGCATACTAGTTTTCTATCAAATCCTTCCATTGCTCCTAACATAAAAAATATAGTATTGAGATGTTAAGTCAGTCATAGACACATTCATAGTAACAATCCGAGTATCAGCTCATATTTATACATTCATAATTATATGGAACTAAGCTACAAAAACTTGAGTATAGTTGCTTGAAATAGACATACATTAAATGATAACATAATGGACATAGTTGCACGCACATTATCTTTTAAAAAAATAGCATTATAAATCAAACATAACATGTTCAAGAAACACATAAAGCCATAGTATTCATATGAAATCCACATTCACCATGACAACACAAACTAAAAGCAACTAATTTTCCATTAGGAATTATTGGCAGCTCTCTGAGCTTGATATCGTGGAACATCTGCAATCCAATGTATCACGAAACACTGTCCATTCGACAGTAGCTTGAATTGTAATACTCTGAAAATTTAAATATATGAATTAGATATTCATAAGTCTGAATATGTGGAGAAAATAGAAAATAAATCAATTTATGGTTATGAAAATTTAATTGAGGAATTTTAAAATTTTGTTTCCGGAAATTATTATAATTTACGTAATTGTATTATTGAAATTTTATATTATTTTTCAAGAATTTATATTAATTTGTTTGAATTTAGATTTTAATTAAACTAGTTACGAATAGTGAAGTTTGGAAATTAATTATTTAAAATCCGTAGATCGTTCGAGGTCACAATTTATATTTTCGAATAGAGCTTGATCTCATAAACGCGTAGGTGCAAACCGTTCATGAAATGTAGTTATAACGAAAGAGTTATTAACGTTTAAAGTTAGGGACATTTTTGTAATTTTGGCTTGATCTAGAAGGCTCAAGATTTCTGAAGCCATTATCTGTGATGGCACGTGGACAACTGAGATGAAAAAAAAAGAAGAGAAATGAGAGAATGGAGAGAAATGATGGGGAAGGGACCAATCAGAAAGAGAATAAATGAGGGGAAATGAGGGAAGGGAAAATGAGGGGAACCCGAATCCTCTTTCGACCCGACCCGACCATATCTTTCGATTTCAGCCACCATTGACGACGAGATAGATGCCAAAATGATCCTTACTTCGAACCCAGTCGTTCTCTCTCCCACTCTCATCCGAAAAACTGACGAAAATGGTTTGATTTTAGGAAGACCCGCACGGTGGGGTGCAGCGGGTTTGGCTTCGAATCACCAAAACTTAAAGCTAACTCCATCCATCTCCACCACTATTAGACTTGCCTTGAGGCCTAGAACAAAGCCCAAATAACTATAGGGACGGCATAGCACTGGAGGTGACGGATCGGTGGGTTTGAGTGAAATCAGGGCCTTCCCCGACCAAATTGAACTTGGCCACAGGTATGAAAATTTCTCCCCTCACTGAGATCTACTTGCCTGTAAAATTTGGTAATTTTTGGAAATAGTTAAATTTTCTGGCGAGTCGGGGCGGTCGACCTTCACCCGCGGCGGCGCGTGGCTAGTGAGCCGACACTGTTTTTTTTTTTATGTGAATTTTGATATTCCAATTATGTATTTGGTATCCATTTGATGTGTTTCGATATTAACATGAATGTTGGATTTTTTGATAAATTGAATAATTTTGGAATTGGTTTGAAATTGAAATGTGAACTACGAAAAGTTTGATCCCGCTCAAGGGTACGTAGGCAGTCAAACAGGGTTAGATGCTACCTTAAATAATCGAGAATTAATCTTTAGTTGGAAATTTTGATCTAAGAGAAGAAAATGGTGATAAATTGAAAATATAATCGTATGTGTTGGTAAGAGAATTATGGTTATAGATCATGTGTGGGATTAAGGAATTTAATTAAAGAATCACGATTAATGGTAGTTAAATAAATAAGAGTTTAGTTTGGGCCTATCACCGATATTATTTTCCGAAATAAATATTTCGGGGCGGGGCGTTACATGAACAGATGTAATCCCATCAGAGTTATTTTCATTTTCCTCTCTTGTTGAACAATTTAACAACTCTGAGTTGACAAATGCTAAAAATTGTAAATCTTGAGCTTCTAAAATTGGATCAATAGCTTGCTTGGTTCTAATTAAATTATGTAAGATACAACACACATTTATAATCCTAACTTGTGTTTTAATGTCGAAAAAAGGATGGTGTGCGTAATATGCTCCATCTATTTTTTAACAATCCAAATGCCCTTTCAATAACATTCCTTGCCCTTGAATGACGCAAATTATATAGCTCTCTGTAGTTTTCAAGTCGACAGTTTCCAACCCATTCTTTCAAGTGATATCTAGTTCCACGGTGTTCATTAGTATAGCCAGCGTCCACAAGATAATATTTATCTACAATAAAAAATTTAGAGAACAAATTTAGATATATTTTAAAGTTTTTTTCTTTCTAATATAGAGTTAATTGGTATCATACATTACCATTTGGAACATGAAACTGGTTACTCCTATGTAAAGTATCATGCAAAACATGAGCATCAGATGTAGAGCCTTCCCATGCAGGTAACACATAAAAAAATCTTAAATCTGGACAACAAACTCGTAACATATTAGTGGATATATCACCCTTTCTATCTCGATATCTTGGTCTTTCCTTAGCTGTTATTGTTACTGGTATGAGAGTTTCATCAAGTGCTCCAGGACAATTCTAAATAAAAATGTCATACAAATTAAAAAAAAAAAAAAAAAAAAAAAAGATAAGTCTAAAAAGCTAATGAAGATATCAAACGAATGCATATTTTTTTTGTATAGTTGTTGATTGATTACCTCAAACCACCGCCACTTCTCTCTTTCAAAATTGCCAATAACACATGGCTAATATTTCACATATTCTTGACTTATTTTCATCATTGCATGCAACACATTGTGAAATTGCCGACTAATTGTTTCCTAGGAACAATAATAATGAAAACTGACGACTCTAAACTTCAAGTTGTCGGCAAGTATATTAAAAAAAATTGCAACAGATTCTTCAATTGACACATTTCCCGTGCAAACTAATCCACCAATCCCTTGTAAAATTTCACATAACTGCTTAAATGCACTCTTGCTAACTCGTAATTGTTCAATGCACGTTGAATCTTTTCCATCAAACAATCGGCCGAGGAAAGATTGTCTTTCTTGATCCCAATCATTTGAAGGTTCTTTGAGAAGAACACTCGTACTATACCAATGCATGACCATGACAATAACATATATAATTGTATCCCAATCATTTGAAGGTTCTTTGAGAAGAACACTCGTACTATACCAATGCATGACCATGACAATAACATAAATAATTGTACTTACAATAATTTTCCTTTTTTCCTATTTTCTTCTTCATTTATTGCACGCTTTCGCTTTAACTTCGTTAGCATGTCTACAATATGAGTATTTTCCATACCTGTTTGAATGTATGAACAAAGATATATTGTGATGTGCAACAAATATTTATGGGATATGCGACTTTCTGTTTAACCAAAAGTTGTATATATAAATGTAAACACACAAGGTTTTTGAGGCAAGAAGGAGACAATGCAACCAAAAAACAAATGAATTAACACCAAAGGCATAACATCTTATCAATCTTGGCTATTGTTAATGTGATCAGATCTCTGAATCCCAGTAGGACTATTGTAATCCAACACTTATTTATACTACTAATTGCAGCAACGAAAGTCACGTCTTCAATCATACTAGCATCTGTATTTTTGTTTTTTACAGCTAACCTTCAAAAGCACAATATATGTAACAAGGAACTAACACCAAAGGCCATAAAAACACTAAAAATGGAGGACTGCTAGATTATGTTTTCTTTTCTTCCATTGAAGTGAAGGAAACAATTCAGGGGAAGAACCAATAGAGTGTTTTTAAGTCGTTTAGAAAGAGTGTATTCCCTCCCCCTCCCCCACCCCCATCCCCCCAAACCACCATCACCAAAAGCCTTCCACCTTTCCCAAATAAGGTTAATTACAGACCCAATAGACAATTCAATCGGAGAAAAAAAAACATAATAAGCACACCAAAAATAAAACTATCAGCAAAATTCACAATTATATAATGAGTGTACCCAGAAAGCTAAAAATAATTCAAGAAAGAAGAGAGGAAAGACACTGACCTAGAAGAACAAAGGAAGAAGATGATTGCACGACCGAAAAATCTCTTTTAAGATTGGAGAGTTAACAAAGTGAAGATGCAACCCTTCTTTTAGTGTGAAATTTGGCAGTATACATCCTAGTTTGGCGCCCTAATCCTGAAATTAAATTTCCCTGCAGATGAATTTAGGATTCTCATCATTGTTGGAATTGTGAAATTACACATCTTTAGACAGAAATTAAACTCAGAAATCTTCATCTCCAATTTCCACCTTTTTTCCCTTAGAAATGCCGTTTCTCGCGCTGCAAGGTTCCCAAACGAGGGAAAACTGCTTTCCCATCCTAAATTCCCTAATTTAGGTGAAATTCTGCTTTATTTTACCGTATCCAAACGCAATGTAAGTGTTTTTTTGGAATAAATCAGATAAATCAGATATGTACTTCTTGTATAAAACAATTAAAGTGGATATCTAGTATCCACTTGAACTTTTATTAAGGACTAATTCAAAAAATCTTGTTATTAAAAGCGTTTTTAGTTATTTTAAAAACACTTTTCAAACAAACCCTAAAGCTTTGAAGGTGTTAAACTCTGAATGCTGTGATTTAATAACTAGACCACTGCTTGCCGGAAATTACTATGAAGACGCTAACCACCGCTTGCTGAAACTTTAAGGCCTCGTTTGGCAGCTCGGACTGTACTGACTATTTTTGTCGGATAGGATGAATAGCCATCAGATAGTACTGACTAAATTAGTGGGGCGTTTGGTGCAGTATCGGACTAATGACCGTATTATTTATACTGTGTATGGTATTATACCGGATAGAAGGAATCAAACTTAAAATAAAATTTAAAAAAAAAAAACTGAAATCATCTCTCTTGTTCCAGATCTTTCCGCCGCACCCCCCCCCCAAACTCCCTCCCTTTCTATCCCTTCTTCTTCTTCCCCGTTTGCTCCCCTGAACTAAACCCCACCACAAAGGCAGCAACAAGAAACCCAGCAAAACCCATCTTTCAAATTCTCATCGTTTTTTCCCAATCCTTCTCTTTTTTTTAGCTACAAATCAACCCAGCAAAAAAACACCCCACAAACCAAGAAAATTCACACAAAGGACTTTGTTTTCTATTAGTCCTAAAAAACAATTGGAAGGAAATTCACAGAGGACACCTTTTTTTCAACAAAACCAAGAACACTCATCGGAGAGAAAAATGGGGCTGACTGTGATTTTGGGCATTAGGTTAGGGAAAAGCATTGACAAAATTCGATTTTGAGGAGGGGAAGAGCTGAGTGACGCCTCCAGTTGGCGAATTCCTCAGCTTCCATCCGCCCCTTTCTGTATATCCCTGTGGAATATGTTGTTTCGCTACTGGTCTCCTTTTGTCTCTCTCTCACTCTCTTCTTTATTCCTCTGTGTGCTTTCCGTCGGACGAGACGGGAAATTAGTCGGCGAATGACTGCAGAGGAGTGGCGCCCGAGGTGGAGAACTCGTCGAGGAACTGCTTGAAGGCCCACTTTGAAAAGTCGTTAACGGCGGCTTCGTGAAGTTGGAGAGGACAGCGCCCTGACTAATTATCCCGAGCTTTTGGGTTGTTTTAATAGTACGGTGTCAACAGTATAAAATTTGATAGGCCGGATAATTAAGCAGGTGCTTATTTAGTACGAGAGTACACCAAACAACTGCTCCCGTATTATTTATCCTATTCGCTGCTTTATACGGCGTGCCAAACGAGACCTAAATTATCCAAACCCCATGCAACATTGTTTGACACGCGTGCGCTTCACGGTTCCGCATCTGCTCCGAAACCCGAAATTTCAAGCGTGTCAAAACCGGAATAACTAGACCGGGTTGACCCGTCCAAGGATCCAGGAAACACAAGGCCACGAATTCTCCGTCTCTGCTCGCTGCTCCCATCGGCGAAGCTTACTGTCCATTCCGCGCTCTCCGATTCTCTCATCCAACAACGCCATTCAGCAACCCTAGAATTCAATTTGCCGGAAATTGAAGGTATTCGAGATGAGGCTGCTGAAGGTCGCAACCTGTAATCTGAACCAATGGGCAATGGACTTCGACTGCAATTTGAAGAACATCAAGGAGTCCATAGTTCGGGCTAAGGATGCCGGCGCCGTCATTCGACTCGGTCCCGAGCTTGAGATCACTGGATATGGCTGCGAAGACCATTTCCTCGAGCTCGACACTGTTAATCATGCGTAAGTTCTCACTCCCTACGTTTCAAATCATTGGTTAAATCTTTGTTTTTGAAGGAAAAAGTGATAAGTTAGAATAAATTAGCCCGTGTTTAGTTTAGTTAACTTAGTTTGAAATTGGGTTTTGCATTTTGCGTAAGAATTAAGCTTAAATGATAGAAAAATCTGAATTTTTGGTCTTATTTGTGGATGAATTAAGTGGTAAATGTTTATTTAAAGATAAATTTATAGTGAAGGTTTTAACTTTTAAGTTATTGTAAATGGTAATATTTTGTTGTGATTAAGAAATGTGTTTTTTTTGCAGATGGGAATGCTTGAAAGAGCTGTTAGTTGGGGATTGGACTGATGGCATATTGTGCAGCTTTGGTATGCCTGTGATCAAAGGGTCGGAGCGTTACAATTGTCAGATTATTTGTATGAACAGAAAGATTATCATGATACGCCCGAAGATGTGGCTTGCGAATGATGGAAATTACAGGGAACTTCGTTGGTTTACGGCATGGAAACAAAGAGACCAACTTGTGGACTTTCAGTTGCCAAATGAAATTGCTGAAACTTTGTCGCAGGAATCTGCGCCTTTCGGTTATGGGTACATACAGTTTCTAGACACGTAAGTGCCAATATTACTTGGTTTATTTTCAGTTGGTCAGTTATATTGTGACTTTGTGCAAATATGTTGCTTTTGTAGCAAATCTAATGAAACGTAGGATTGGTTAGGTGAGAATAAATTATTAGAGAGTTTCCCCGCGTCAGTTTTGTAATTGTTAGTGCCGCAAATATAAAGAGTGAGTGCCGCAACTGCCTTGAAAATTGCCTTCATGATATTTCATAAGACATATTGAGTAAACTACACAATTCATGATTATTAAATTCTTTTAGAACTTTGCAGTTGCCCCTGTTTTAGTATTCATGTCATCACAATTCATAAGTTTGTAACACATTGTAAGGTGTGTCTTGTGCGGGATGTTGTTGTTGGTCAATCCTATCACTGCTTTATCTAAAATGTGCCCCAATTCAGATGGCTCTGAGGCCAGCCTTAGTGTTGCAGGAGTTGTAATTTTATTTCAGCATAGTATTCTCTTTCAGTCATAATCTAATTGTGGAAATTCTAAATCTTACGCATTGTTCCCTTATTAGAGCTGTTGCTGCTGAAGTTTGTGAAGAACTTTTTACTCCTATTCCTCCTCATGCCGAGCTTGCATTGAATGGGGTTGAAGTTTTTATGAATGCAAGTGGAAGTCATCACCAACTTAGAAAGCTTGATATTCGTCTTCGTGCTTTTATAGGTGCTACTCACACTCGTGGAGGGGTATACATGTACAGCAATCAGCAGGGTTGTGATGGTGGTCGCCTTTACTATGGTACGTGAGAATACATTAATTGGTGTATATTTTTCTTCAGTGCGGCTATGCATTTTGCTTAGAAAATATTTGTATCAGCACTGTATGTGCTCAAGGGAAAAAACTTGTAAATGAACAGTGTCTGGTCGTTGAACTATGGTTAATTTGTGGCAGATGGATGTGCCAGTGTTGTCGTAAATGGAGATCTAGTTGCTCAAGGCTCACAATTTTCTTTGAAGGATGTTGAGGTTGTGATTGCCCAAATTGATTTAGATGCGGTATGTTATTCTTTTCACTGATTGTATGTGCAGGAGTGTCTGAATTTTCCATTTAAAAGCTACATTGAATTCCAGTGTCTTTTATTCCACGAAATAACGAATACATGGTTGCTCATTTTGTTGAATTTGGATTTCTTCTACTAATACAGATTCCTGGAATTTCCTACAATGACTATACCTTACTTTTCTTTTTCCTTAATGGCAGGTTGCTAGTCTTAGAGGATCTATAAGTAGCTTCCAAGAGCAGGCGAGCTGCAAAACCAGGGTTCCTTTTGTGGAGGCACGATACAGCCTTTGTCAGTCTTTTAATCTGAAAATGTGCCTTTCTAGTCCTCTGAAGGTGAGATCCAGTTCTAGCAATGACCAACTAAGTAGTTGGGGTAGTGATTTATTTATCTATTTATTTATGTATTTTGTCAAAGGGGTAGTGCAGATAATAACTCCGCCGTGTAAGTTTATCTTACATTGCCGGTCCCAAGCCCGGATAAAGGAGGAGGGGGAGGGCGTCAGGTAGTCGACAGCCGGCACTCCATGATCACGTCGAATCCTTATGAAAATGAATCCAGAACGAAATCGCGCTAAAGCTAGGGCGTCACCCGTAAGTGGCGCGCTGTGTGGCCTGAGCACAGTGATAAGTGAGCAAGGGTCGCTGTATCTCCATCGGCACCCGGATGCAGTGTTAAATGAGCAAGGGGGCTATAGAAACTTCTTTTCGAACGACTCCACTCAAAGTTGTTTGGGAGCATATGCTCCTATCAACTTTACACGGGACACACAAAAGAAGTACTTTGATCCTATTAGACGAGGAAGGGTGAAGAAGCTAGGACAGAAGGGTAGAGTTCAAGAGAGCAAAATGCGTTTAGGAACGTGGAATATAGGAACCTTGACGGGAAAATCTATGGAAGTAGTAGAAGTTATGGTGAGGAGAAGGATAAATATTATGTGCCTACAAGAAACTAAGTGGGTTGGGTGTAAGGCAAAGGATCTAGAAAACTCAGGGTTTAAACTATGGTATTCGGGCACAAATAGAACGAGAAACGGTGTTGGCATCATCGTGGACAAGACCTTGACACAAGATGTTGTAGATGTCAAGAGGGTAGGAGATAGAATCATGGCAATCAAGATTGTAATAGGACAAGAACTTATCAATGTGATTAGTGCGTACGCACCTCAAGTAGGGTTGGATACGAGTTCGAAGGAGGAATTTTGGGAAGACCTTGGAGACTTGGTGCAAGGAATTGCTCAGACGGAGAAGTTATTTATAGGAGGAGATTTAAATGGACACGTGGGCAGGGAGACAGGCAACTATGGAGGTTTTCATGGTGGCCATGGTTTTGGGGAGAGAAACGAGGATGGGGAAGCTATCTTGGATTTTGCAATGGCATATGATCTCTTCTTAGCCAACACCTTCTTTAAGAAGAGAAAAGAACATGTGATCACCTACAAGAGTGGGTCGTCAAAAACACAAATAGATTTTCTTCTAATGAGGAAAGGGGATCGTATAACTTGTAAGGATTGCAAAGTTATACCAAGAGAGAGCGTGGCTAATCAACATCGCTTGTTGGTGATGGATGTACATATCAAACGAGTGAGAAAAAAGAACAAGACTTGGAAGTGCCCAAGGACTAGATGGTGGAATCTAAAAGAACAAAAACAAGCCATTTTCAAAGAGAAAGTAATCACCCAGTGTGTGTGGGATAGAGAGGGGGAAGCTAACCAAATGTGGGATTCCATGGCTAGTTGTATCCGAAAAGTAGCAAAAGAGGTATTAGGAGAGTCCAAGGGCTTTGCCCCACACCAAAAGGAATCTTGGTGGTGGAATGAGGAGGTACAAACAAAGGTGAAGGCTAAGAAGGAATGTTGTAAAGCCTTATACAAGGATAGGACCGATGAAAATGGTGAAAGGTATAGAAAAGCGAAGCAAGAGGCGAAGAAAGCTGTGAGAGAAGCTAAGTTAGCAGCTTATGACGATATGTATAAGCGACTAGATACCAAAGAAGGAGAGTTTGATATCTATAAACTAGCTAGAGCAAGGGAAAAGAAGACAAGGGACCTAAACCAAGTGAGGTGCATCAAGGATGAGGATGGAAAAGTTCTTGCTACAGAGAACGCAGTTAAAGACAGATGGAAAGGTTATTTTCATAATCTTTTCAATGAAGGACATGAAAGGAGTGCTTCTTTAGGGGAGTTGAGTAACTCAGAAGAGTGTAGAAACTACTCTTTTTATCGTAGAATCCGGAAGGAAGAAGTGGTTGTAGCTTTGAAGAAGATGAAGCATAGAAAAGCAGTAGGCCCAGACGATATACCAATCGAAGTGTGGAAAGTTTTGGGAGAGACAGGTATAACATGGCTCACTGACCTTTTCAATAGGATTTTGAAAACGAAGAAGATGCCAAATGAGTGGCGAACGAGCACTTTGGTGCCTATCTACAAGAATAAGGGCGATGTACAAAATTGCATGAACTATAGGGGTATTAAGCTAATGAGTCATACAATGAAGCTCTGGGAGAGAGTCATTGAGCATAGATTGAGGCAAGAGACACGGGTTTCAGACAACCAATTCGGGTTCATGCCAGGGCGCTCAACCATGGAGGCAATCTATCTCTTACGAAGATTGATGGAAAGATATAGAGATGGGAAAAAGGATTTACACATGGTCTTTATAGATTTGGAAAAAGCGTATGATAGGGTCCCAAGAGACATTCTTTGGAGGATTTTAGAGAAGAAAGGAGTACGAGTAGCATATATCCAAGCTATACAGGATATGTATGAAGGAGCAAAGACTGCCGTAAGAACTCATGAAGGACAAACCGAAAGCTTCCCCATAACTGTAGGATTACATCAAGGCTCATCCTTAAGTCCTTACCTTTTTGCGTTGGTAATGGATGAGTTAACAGGACATATTCAAGATGATATTCCTTGGTGTATGCTTTTCGCAGACGATATAGTGTTGATAGATGAAACTCAGGAAGGGGTAAATGCAAAGCTTAACCTTTGGAGAGAAGTGTTGGAATCTAAAGGTCTTCGCCTAAGCCGATCAAAGACAGAATATATGGAGTGCAAGTTCAGTGCAAATGGAGGCCAAAACGAGTTAGGGGTGAGGATCGGAGATCAAGAAATACCAAAGAGCGACCGTTTTCGTTACCTAGGATCTATCTTGCAAAAGAACGGAGAATTAGATGGAGATCTCAACCATAGAATACAAGCTGGATAGATGAAGTGGAAGAGTGCATCCGGCGTGTTGTGTGACCGCCGTATGCCACTGAAGCTCAAGGGAAAATTTTATAGGACGGCAATAAGGCCGGCGATGCTGTATGGCACAGAATGTTGGGCGGTGAAGCATCAACACGTACACAAAATGGGTGTAGCGGAGATGAGGATGCTTCGTTGGATGTGTGGGCACACGAGAAAGGATAAGATTAGGAATGAGGATATCCGGGGTAAAGTAGGAGTAGCCGAAATTGAAGGAAAGATGAGAGAAAATCGGTTACGATGGTTTGGACATGTGCAAAGAAGGCCTACTGACGCTCCGATTAGAAGATGCGACTATGGGACAGAGGTTCAGGGCCGAAGGGGTAGAGGAAGACCTAGGAAAACTTTGGAAGATACCCTAAGAAAAGACTTAGAGTACTTGGATCTAACGGAGGACATGACACAGGACAGAACACAATGGCGTTCTAAGATTCATATAGCCGATCCCACTCAGTGACTTGGATTTTCCAAGTCTCCAACCGAGAAGTTTTCCTCACTCGGGAAATTAAGGGAACACTACCTCAACCTATATGCTCCACTCACAAAGCTTCAACATACAAGCTTCAACAAAAGAAAATTCAAAGAACTTAGCGAAGAAGGCTTTGGTGTATTTAACACAATACGTTGAAATGAAGGAAAGCTTATTTATTGATATCCCCGATAAGTTACAAATATGTACATATACTTGAGTCAAAATAAACAAACAAGAGGGAGCCTTCACAAAGGTTGCTTAGGAGAAGTCTCAGCAGTCGGTAGAGCCCCAGAAAGAGAAGGCACCGGAGGGGGATGATTCGGAGCCTCAGTACTGGACAGAACCCTAGAAGGAGGAGGCATCAGAGGCATCAGAGGTTGATCATTTGGAGCTTCATTACGCGGTACAGCCCCAGAAGACGAAGGCAATAAATGCCTTTGGAACAAACCCACAAATCTCTGATGATCAAGTAAAACCTGACCATCAGATTCCTTCATCTGGTCAAGCTTCCTCTTCATGTTTGTAGCATAGTCATGTGCGAGCCGGTGCAACTATTTATTCTCATGCTTGAGCCCTCTAATCTCCTGTTTGAGACTCATCACTTCAGCCGCCAATGATTCAACTTGGCGGGTTCGAGCAAATAGGCGTTGGGCCATATTAGACACAGAACCTGCACACTGAACACTAAGAGCCAGAGAATCCTTAACAGCCAACTCATCAGACCGTTTGGAAAGTAGTCTGTTATCTTTGGGAGTGAGAAGGTTCCTGGCCACTACCGCAGCGGTCATATCATTCTTCATCACGGAATCCCCAACGGTAAGAGGACCAGTAGGGGAGACGAAGGATGGGCGCCATATGTTGTCTGGAGAAGGCGGGGCTACCTCTTCAACAAGGTTCAAGTCAAAACGACGGTCGGAGGGGCCAGACATTTTCAAAGGTGTTGAAGAGAGAAGAGGTCGGACAAATCAAGATCTTAGAAGTGCAAGAATGGAGCTTCTACTGGTGGATATTCAAGTGTGCTTTGGAACTTAATGTCTGCCCCTATAAAAATCTGCACTCGATGAAGCTTCAGAAATCGAAGAGGCGCCTGCTCAGAAATCGAAGAGGCGTTTGCTTTCTCAAAAGCTGGGCTGCTCAGAGACCACGAGGGTCGATCTCAGAAATCGAAGAGGCGTTTGCTTTCTCAAAAGCTGGGCTGCTCAAAGACCACGAAGGCCGATCTCAGAAATCGAAGAGGCTTGCTTTCTCAAAAGCTGGGCTGCTCAGAGACCACGAGGGCCGATCTCAGAAATCGAAGAGGCACCTACTTTTCCAGCCCTGTCAGCACCTGTCACACGCACACTCAGCTTTGCGGAAATTATGGGCATTCTGTCGAAGATTTTTGGCGAAGTAGAAAGCACATGAATCGTACTGTTCAATCACCCACTTCCCACACGCAACAGTAGCTCATGGGTACCACATATAACTTTGCCAAAGTTCTCTGACAAAGTTGAGACACGTGAAGCTTGCAGCTCCCACTACATCGCTCTGACCAAGAAGGGTAAAAGATTAGCAAAGAAACAACACTAACAAAGTTTAGACACATAAATTTTGAAGGTCTAGCTACCATATTATTACCCACAAGGGTAAAGGAACAGTACCACTGCTGGATAATTGGAAAGTCCCGGTGTGTCAACCTCTGTGCTTCATGGCAAGGTAGACTAGCAAACATGCCCAACCTTTACTCACATTCGAGAAAACACTCCCAACAAGATTGCTTGCTCCAAAATCGAAGAGGCACCGCCCTCCGAATCTCGAGAGCCAGACTCCCAACATGATTACTTTCTCAAAAATCGAAGAGAGGGTAAAGGAACAGTACCACGGCTGGATAATCGGAAAGTCCCTATGTGTCAACCTCTGTGCTTCGTGGCAAGGTAGACTAGCAAACATGCCCAACCTTTACTCACATTCGAGAAAACACTCCCAACAAGATTGCTTGCTCCAAAATCGAAGAGGCACCGCCCTCCGAATCTCGAGAGCCAGACTCCTAACATGATTACTTTCTCAAAAATCGAAGAGAGGGTAAAGGAACAGTACCACTGCTGGATAATTGGAAAGTCCCTGTGTGTCAACCTCTGTGCTTTGTGGCAAGGTAGACTAGCAAACATGCCCAACCTTTACTCACATTCGAGAAAACACTCCCAACAAGATTGTTTGCTCCAAAATCGAAGAGGCACCGCCCTCCGAATCTCGAGAGCCAGACTCCCAACATGATTACTTTCTCAAAAATCGAAGACACCGCTCTCCGAATCTCGAGAGCCAGACCCCCAGTAGGATTGCTTTCTCAAAAATCGAAGAGGCATCGTTCTCCGAATCTCGAGAGCCAGATCCCCGACAGGATTGCTTGTTCGAAAACCGAAGAGGCACCACTTTCCCAACTTCAAGAGCTGGATCTCCTTGGATAAAGCTTGTCTGTAATCTTCACACGCAACATCAGCTTTCCAGATACCACAGACCACTTTTTCAAAGTGCTCTGACAGAGTTAAAACTTGTGAAACTGGCAGCTCCCACTACCGTGCTATGACCAAGCAGGGTAAAGGAATAGCATTATTACTTGATGTTAGGGAGACTCCTATATATGTCGACCTCCATCCCCAACGGACAGGCAGACCTGCAAAAATGCTCAACCCTTCCTCTTATCTGAGAGGGCACTCCCAACTAGGGCTGGGTTCGGTTCTTATCGGTTCGGTTTTTTGCCAAAACCGAAACCAAACCGAAATTTCGGTTCGGTTCGGCCCAAATTTTTTTCGGTTTTTTTCAGTTCGGTTTTTTTTTCGGTTCGGTTTTTTCGGTTCGGTTTCGGTTTTTTTTCGGTTTTTTTTTTTTTTCCTCCAAAAAATGCAAAACAGCCACAACAAATCCAGGCTTCAGCAGCAGCATACCCAAAACAAATTAATCAAACCGTATGTACTCTCACAAATTAATCAAACCTCAACTAATAGTCTAATAGTGTTCATAAATGAAGTTACCTAACCAAATCCAGCATACCCAAAACAAATTGCAAAACCATGAAATTTAGAAGCTACAGATCAAATTCATCAGAAGTTCAGAACCAACGAAATTGAAAAAAAAAATCTGCAAACGAAAATTAACCAACAACACAACACAAAAACAAAGAACCATGGATAATGGATCTGCAACGATTAATGACTGCCCTCGTCCGCCGTCAACTGCCCATCAGTCCCATGTTGTGCCGCTGGACTGCTCCACTGCCACTGTGGTTTGGCTCTCCTCTTTGCTACCGTCGAAATCCACAAAGAGAGATAGTGATTTGGAGGAAGAGAGGAAGGGGAGAGAAAGAGAGAGAGAGAGAGGCAGAGAGGAAATAGCGGAGGGGAGAGAGTGCTTGAGAAAAGGGAAAACCGAAATGGGATTGGGAGAGTGACGGCTAGGGTTTTTAATCTTAAGAAATTTTATAAAGCATTAAATATTAGAAACCTATAAATATATTACTGGTACAATTATAACAACACAAAGCCTACAGTCAAGTTGGCTTGAAGGAATTATCCCCCCTGGACGGAAGGGGTTCGATTCCTCACAGCAGCAGTTTTTAAGTATTTATATTTAATTTTAAGTTAAAAGGTTGTTGATTGCCCAAAAAAACTAAAAAACTTTTCTGAAACCCTGGAGGCATGAGGATTCGAACCCATGCACAGGGGCTTGAAAAGTTTCAAGCAAACCAACTTGGTAACAGGTTATGTCTTGTTATGATTGTATCACTAAATTATTTATAATATTGAAAACAAAATTAAATATATATATCTGTTCGGTTCGGTTCGGTTCGGTTCGGTTTCCGAACCTTAAAAACCGAAACCGAACCAGCCAGATTCGGTTCGGTTCGGTTTGGCAATTTCGGTTCGGTTTTTTTTCGGTTCGGTTTTTTTCGGCCTCGGTTCGGTTTGGTTTTCGGTTTTTTTCGGTTTTCGGTTATTTGAACCCACCCCTACTCCCAACGAAGCCTTTCGAAATATTCAGCTTTCTTTCCCCCCGATAATACCTCTGTAAACAAGCTATACTAGAGCAAGAATATCTCATATCATCAGGGTTAAAAGCAAGAGTATCCCATATCATGCTTTTTCCCTGTCTTTTCTTTTGGCCTTGTTCTTACCTGCAAGACAAGGAGAAAGAGAGCAATCAGTCAGCACTTGGAATCAAGCTTCCAGCCAGGAACTGACTGCCTGGAACCCCTTACCTGATTACTTACCTGGCATTGCTCTCGAGTACTCATCTTCAACACCTTATGCTTCCAGGGAAGATCCCGCATCTGCCTGAGGAACAGATAGGGCAAGTGAGAAGGATACAAGGAAGCATGTGGAGACAAGCGTAACAGCACACGTGCCGATACATCCATTACTCTGTCAAAAGCAAAAGTATCCCATATCAGCAGGGTCGAACGTACTCTAGATTTGATGGACTTGTTTTGACCCTCAAATTCTTCAGTCGGCCTTATCTCTGGAGGAAACCAGAAAACCCTCCAGCCCAGTTCAAGAATAAGCCTGTGGAAAGTTACTTCTTCAAAAGCAAAAGTATCCCATATCATCTCTTCTCATTTTTCTTCTCTTTATCCTTCATGCTGCCTGCAAGATAGGGAGAATGTGAACAATCAGCCGGAGCTCTGATTGCTTACCTTGTCTGTCACCTCTTTCAGCAGATCCCCTAGCTCGGCGACTTGGGGGACTCCTACTACATGGTTTGTATCGCGCTTGACCAAGCCTGAAACTACAAGTAAGCTTCAAGTGACATTGATACATTACCTTGTGCATCTCCATCAGTTACAGATACCACCCCTGGATGGAGGAAGAGTACTTCCAGAGAAGATGCCACATCTACCTATGAGACAGATAAGGAAAGTCAAGACGATACCACACTCCAGTACTTAGAAGTTTCGTGGTTACGAGATCATTCTCCCACAATATTTCCTAATGTCATTTGTACTAAATCATTCACTTGTACTCACTAAAGGAGAGCTTGAACCTATGTACTTGTGTAAACCCTTCACAATTAATGAGAACTCCTCTATTCCGTGGACGTAGCCAATCTGGGTGAACCACGTACATCTTGTGTTTGCTTTCCTATCTCTATCCATTTATATACTTATCTACACTAATGACCGGAGCAATCTAGCGAAGATCACAAAAAGTGACCGTTTTCGCTACCGAGGATCTATCTTGCAAGAGAACGGAGAATTAGATGGAGATCTCAACCATAGAATACAAGCTGGATGGATGAAGTGTAAGAGTGCATCCGGCGTGTTGTGTGACCGTCGTAGGCCACTGAAGCTCAAGGGAAAATTTTATAGGACGGCAATAAGGCCAGCGATGTTGTATGGCACAGAATGTTGGGCGGTGAAGCATCAACACGTACACAAAATGGGTGTAGCGGAGATAAGGATGCTTCGTGGGATGTATGGGCACACGAGAAAGGATAAGATTGGGAATGAGGATATCCGAGGTTTGGACATGTGCAAAGAAGGCCTACTGACGCTCCGGTTCGAAAATGTGACTACGGGACAGAGGTTCAGGGCCGAAGGGGTAGAGGAAGACCTAGGAAAACTTTGGAAGAGACCCTAAGAAAAGACTTGATTTTGGATCTAACGGAGGACATGACACAAAACCGAGCGCAATGGCGTTCTAGGATTCATATAGCCGACCCCACTTAGTGGGAAAAGGCTTTGTTGTTGTTGTTGTTGTTGTTGGTAGTGCAGATAATACTATGGAGTTGTTAAGGCAAGAATCTGCATATAAGGTGGTTCCAGAAATTCTTGTAGACTTTGTTGAAGATGAGCATGTTGATTTTCAAAACTGGAGGAATGGTTTAGTGTCTTTAGACAGTGTTAATTCTGAGCATGTTGATTTTCTTGGATTCGATGCTTTTCATTTGTCTGTTGTACAGAATTTCATTGATCCTGCCAATCAACTGAAATTTGGATTAAAACGTTGTTGGTTGAGAGATTGACTGTAGGAGATGAGTGGAATTGGTCGAGCAGTTTGAGATAGTCTAAATATTTTAGGAGTGGGAAGATTCAGTGCCAAGGCAAAAGTTATGCGGATAATTTATTTTGTTTCAGCAGTTATCACCAAAAGATTCGAGAACGAATTATTTCCAACCCGGTGGATCTGAAGCTTGAGAATAAACATAAAATGTTCCAGAATGGTCCGTTATTCAAAATAGCTCTTTGTTAGGCATGGGAGAATCCAGTTTTGGACTCGAGGATGAGTTCTTTCCAAGCCGGTGGAGTTGATGTAGAAGCATTCAGAAGATTCCGGGCTACTTGGGCCTGCTGGCCAAGTAGGCTTTGGTTTCTCAGTGTTGGTTTATCAAGAATTTGCCTTCAAATATTTATAGTTTACATCCTTGTGTATTTCTGACCGTATGTTACAATATAACAAAAAATTAACATGATTACTTTGTAAGACTTCAATTTAACATTTAAATTCACTTGAAATTTTAGTTATGCGGATAAGCTGTGATACTTTGACAGAATTTATTAAATGTGGTTTTCTTTAATACAGTTGAATATAATTTATGAATTGCAGATTAAGTATCACTCTCCTGAGGAGGAAATAGCCTTTGGTCCTGGTTGCTGGTTATGGGACTATTTAAGAAGAAGTGGAGCTTCTGGGTTTTTGCTTCCTCTTTCTGGTGGAGCAGATAGCTCCTCAGTAGCTGCTATAGTTGGTTGCATGTGCCAGCTTGTTGTAAAAGGTTAGTTTTTTAATCCGATATTTGTGTACAATAATTTCATTTTTTTTCTGCCGTCAACTTTTGGGCAACACACTGCATTTTAATGTAGAAGGATACTCGATGGGTGGATGGGGTCTGTAACCATTTCTTACAGGCATATGATAAACAGTACATGCATTGATCCTTTGCCTTGCAAATACTACCGTCGTAGAAATAACATATGCCACATTTTGAACCGTAATATTTTCAACTAAATTTTAGTAGTCTTAGCTTACTACTTAGTCGTAAAACCACTATCTTAGGTTAAGATGAACGTAGAGGTATCAGGCAGTCTCTCCTTTGAACTTATACTAGTAGTCTGAGCGCAGAGGTGGGAAAGGCATCTTATCCTACTGGGAAAATGTTGTCCTCTGAATGTGTATCATTCATTTCTGAATCCTGATGCACTTGTTTGCAGAAATTGCAAACGGGGATGAACAAGTCAAGGTTGACGCGATACGCATTGGACAATACAAGGATGGACAGTATCCTACTGACAGCAAAGAATTCGCAAAACGCATATTTTATACTGTTTTCATGGGATCTGAAAACAGGTGGGTTCAGTTTACACATACACTATTTCCTTGTGTGAGCCATGTGCTATTCTGTGTGCGGCTAATTTCCTTATGTTGCAGATCCCAGTGCATTAGCTAGTTTACAGGTAGGAGCATCAAAATCTTCTATTGGATGCTACACCAAGATTAACATTTAATGCTTTGTGGTCTCCATTGCATATCGAGTGTCATCAGTTGATATGAAAAATGAAATACAATAAATTGGAGAAGACATCGTAATTTTTTCTTTCTTTGGATTTTAGTAACGCCTGAGATTCCTGAACCGAACGTGAAAGTAGTTTAATTAGAGCTCGTTTAGATGTGCTTTTAAAATGAGTGAAAGCGCTTTTAAAATGACTGGAAAAGCACTTAAAGTGCTTCCTGGAAGAAGTACATAACTGGTGCTTCTTGTCAAAGGCACTTAAAGTGCTTTTGGAACCTAAAAACATTTTCTCTAAAAGTGCTTTCAATCATTTTAAATGCACATCCAAACGAGCCCTTAGTGAAGTTTCCATTATAGACTTGCAGTAGTTTTCTCAATATCCCAATATCTTGCAGATATGTGCTCGTTTATGATACTAAAGTAGCTTGTTCCTTGCAGCTCTGAAGCAACAAAGTCATGGGCGAAAGTTCTAGCTGATGAAATCGGCTCGTGGCATCTTGACGTTCCTATAGATGGTGTTGTTTCAGCGCTTCTGTCATTATTTCAAACAGTAACAGGAAAACGACCAAAATACAAGGTAAAAATTGTCTGGCTTCAAATTCCTCCATTTGTTATGTTTGCATGTCTATATTATGGTAATTGGGATCACCATAGTTGCATTAAAACTGTAAATAATTGTGCTTTAAATTGATTCCTCAACCTCGTTTTATTTTGATAGGTAGATGGTGGATCTAACGTTGAGAACTTGGGTTTGCAAAACATTCAAGCTAGAATAAGGATGGTGCTGGCTTTTATGTTTGCATCACTCCTACCTTGGGTTCATAATAAACCTGGGTTTTATCTTGTTTTGGGTAGCTCCAATGTGGATGAAGCATTGCGTGGTTATCTCACCAAGGTATTATATATTTTTTTCTTGTGGTGTATGTTAATAAATTCTAGTACTTGTTGCCATTTTGTCGTATCTTGATACCCTAATCTTAATCTGCCTACTAGTTTATATCTGAGTACTCTTATTTTTCCTGCATAGTATGACTGCAGCGCAGCAGATATAAATCCTATCGGAAGCATTAGCAAGCAGGACCTTCGAGCATTTTTGCGATGGGCTGCCACGCATCTTAGTTATGTGTCCTTGGCTGATATTGAAGCAGCTCCACCCACTGCTGAACTGGAACCTATACGTTCCAATTACAGTCAGGTAATAGCTCGTCTTTACCCATCCAATTGCATTATCAGTAATTTTTCTGTAACATTTGCTCCTGGAAACATGTTAAATATAATAGGGGAGTACCTATGGAAAATCTTTTATGCTCCTGAGTCCTGACCCCTGTCCTACCCATACGAGATAGGTGAATCTAATAATGTGTTATGTGGAAAACAGCTGGATGAAGTAGACATGGGAATGACATATCAGGAACTCTCGGTCTATGGAAGGATGCGCAAAATTTTCCGCTGTGGTCCCGTATCCATGTTCAAGGTTAGTCCAATGCTTTATGGAGACCACTTACGAAGTATGGGCTGATCTGTGCCCATTTCCGTGGTCGCATGGTTTTTTTCCTACATGGAATTCTCAGAGGACATGATTGCTCGTTGCATTGTCAACTCTATAAAATAGTGAAATCTTTTGCTGTTCTCTAACAACGACATTCATCTTATATGATTCCTTGTTACAGAATCTCTGCTACAGATGGGGTGCAAAATTGACTCCACGAGAGGTGGCCGAGAAAGTGAAGCACTTTTTCAAGTACTACTCCATCAATCGACACAAAATGACCGTGCTAACACCTTCGTATCATGCTGAGGTATAGATATGAAGACTTTATGAAACTAAGTTCAGTCTAAAATGTTGTCCCTGTTGTGAAGCATCAAATGGAGTTATCTCATTTTATTTCGCTTCATACAGAGTTATTCACCCGAGGATAACCGGTTTGACCTTCGCCAATTTCTATACAACGCGAGATGGCCATTTCAATTCCGGAAGATTGATGATCTCGTACGTGAGTTGGACGGTGACAGGGTTCATTTGGGAGATTCAAGTGACCAAGACAAGTTGGTTGATATTTCACATGGTGCAGGTGGGATGGGAGTTGTGGCAGCAGGCTCAGGCAATCCAAATGTTGGACTCTAGGGTTTATCTTCTTCCTTCTGTTTCTTCTAAAGAGTAGAAAAGAAACAAAATGATAAACTAACAAGCGAAAAAGACGTATATTTTATATTTCTTACAGCTCTGTATGAAACCTTCACTGCTCGACGTGCTCGTGCAAGGTTTCTGTACATTATTTCATTGAGTCTAAAAGACGATTCACGTAATTCACAGTAGTTAGAACTATTAATTTCGCAAATGATGGAAATTATTGCTCATGTGTTATTATTCGAGAGTAAAACCTGCTAGCCTTGTAGCTCAAGAAATCAGAAATCGTTACTCGAGAGTTTGAACCTGTCAACAAGAGCCTTAAGAGCCAATGTTAGCAAGGTCGTGCCTCTCAGTTTTCCTTGGCTCCCATAAACGGTCAGCATATTCCATTTTTCTGAAAGAGAAGTGGGAGTTTTCCTGTGCTCCCATCACGGCCTTCTTTTGATTTCCCCTCCCACTTCTTTTCTCCAAATCTATAAAATATAATTCAACACTCGTAAATGAGGTCTTAGGTTCGATTTTCATCAAATGCGAAGTTAAACCACATTATTCTGATTACTGTTTGTTAAAAAAATATATATATATAAAATCCAACAGTTGTAACTTAAGTGATTGATCACATTTATCTATATTTTTAATATCATAAATACGAGTCTTCTCTTTTTAGTACCTTCAAAAAAAAAAAAAAACAGAAACCAACTTAGATTTATTAATGAAAAGTTTACACCGGTCTAAAACTAGTAAATGCGTTATTTACTTGGGAAACAACGGCAACGTGACTCGTACTTGGCTCATCAGATGTGATGTCAAGGCAGATTACGCATGCATTTAATCACCTTTTAAGCCCTGCTAATCATTAATGCATAGCTTAACATACCACATATGATATTACCCAGCAGTAAAACCGACGACCAACCAAATTTAGGAACTCTGTTTTCTTTATCAAAATAAAGAAATTACAGTTCTAACAAAAGGACCTGAAATGTATCTCCACTTCAAAAACAAGATAAGCCTGAGGGGTACCGAAATTCGTCTCCCTCGGCTTCTTCTATCCCCATCGGAAAAATTACAGTACAAGTCTCCTTCCCCTAAACCTATAACCCCTCTGTCTCTCTCACTCCTCACTGCTTCCAACTGTGGTCGATGAAAATAAAATAAAGCTACTCTTTTAAAGCTCGTCATGCGACTCATCGTCCTCCTCTGAGGCTCCAGCACCACCTGGGGCACCTCCTGACCTCTGGTATACGGCTGAGATGATGGGGTTGCACACGGCTTCAACCTCCTTGAGCTTCTCATCGTAGTCTTCCTTCTCGGCAGTCTGGTTGTCGTCCAACCATTCGAGGGCTTCCTTTGTGGCGGTTTCAATCTTTTCCTTCTCATCGGACTCGAGCTTGTCAGCTAGCTTGTCTTTGTCGTTGATCTGGTTCTTCATGTTGTAGACGTAGGTCTCCAGGCTGTTGCGAGCATCGATCCTCTCCTTCACCTTCTTGTCTTCCTCGGCAAACTCCTCTGCCTCCTTAACCATGCGCTCAATCTCCTCCTGGCTGAGACGACCCTTGTCGTTTGTGATGGTGATCTTTTCAGCTTTACCCGTGCCCTTGTCTTCTGCCCTCACGTTAAGGATACCGTTAGCATCAACTTCGAATGTGACTTCGATTTGAGGAGTTCCCCTGTTCAGTAAAGAAGAACGAAATACTGTTAGAATCCTTGGAAACAAACGGGTGGCAAATCATAAGGGAAGATTAAATGCCAGTATAAACAGACCTTGGAGCTGGAGGAATTCCGGTGAGATCAAATTTACCGAGGTTCCTGCAATCTTTTGTGAGACTCCTTTCACCCTCGAAGACCTGAGAAATTAAATAGAATCCATTAAGAAACTGATATGCATTTGTACGAAGACTTAACTAAACTAAGCATTTTATTGTCATCAAATTGACAAAGAACAATACCTGAATGGAGACAGTTGTCTGCTGATCCTGGTAAGTGGTGAAAACCTGGGATTTCTTGGTTGGAATAACGGTGTTTCTTGGGATAAGCTTGGTCATAACTCCTCCAACAGTTTCAATACCGAGGGTGAGAGGAGCGACATCAAGGAGAAGGATATCTGAATACCATAGTAAACATTTGTCAGTAGTTGCTACAGCAGTTCAGCTAATAACCGCTTTATCAAATATATCAAAATTATCTGCGCACGAAGAGAAATAAGTATTACCTTTGGTTTCTTCACCACCCTCTCCACTCAAGATGCTTCCTTGTACAGCGGCACCATAAGCAACAGCCTCATCAGGGTTCACACCCTTGTTTGGCTCCTTGCCATCAAAGTAGTCCTTAAGAAGCTGCTGGACCTTGGGAATCCTGGTACTTCCACCAACAAGCACAATCTCGTCGATCTGTCGCTTCTCCAAGCCAGCATCATCCATAGCCTTCTTCACAGGTCCCATGGTCTTTCTGAACAAGTCATTGTTCAACTCTTCGAATCTAGCTCTGGTTAGGGGTTCAGAGAAGTCCACTCCATCGAAAAGGGATTCAATCTCCACACGGACCTGGTGCTGGCTACTGAGTGCTCTCTTGGCACGCTCGGCTTCCCTCCTGAGTTTTCCAAGGGCTCTGTTGTCCTTGCTGATGTCCTTTCCGTGCTTCTTCTTAATCAACTTGATGAAGTACTCCATGATCCTCTGGTCAAAGTCCTCACCTGCAGAACAGCACACAGACGTCAGCAACATACCACAATGACAATGTATCAGCAAGTAGTTAAACAGGAGACAAGACTTCTCACCTCCCAAATGGGTGTCTCCATTTGTGGAAAGAACCTCAAAAACACCATTATCAATTGTCAAAATACTGACATCGAAAGTTCCACCACCAAGGTCAAACACAAGGATGTTCTTTTCGCCACCCTTCTTGTCCAAACCATATGCGATGGCGGCTGCGGTTGGTTCATTGATAATCCTAGCAACATTCAGCCCAGCAATCACACCGGCATCCTTGGTTGCCTGTCTTTGGGCATCATTGAAGTATGCTGCGTTTTGAAAAGGAAAACAATGTCAGGTTTATGACCAATACAATCATATATACTTGAAAAGATATTAGGTTAAATATAAGCTTTACTCACCAGGGACAGTAACGACGGCATCCTTGATTTTCTTCCCAAGGAATGCTTCAGCCGTTTCCTTCATCTTAGTCAAAATCATGGCGCTGACCTCTTCGGGGCTGAAAACCTTGGTTTCACCATCCTTGATCCTCACCTGGATATAAGGTTTTCCATCTCTATTAACAATCTTGTAAGGAACAAGCTTCATGTCCTTCTGAACCTCTTTGTCTTCAAACCTGCCAAAGAATAAGCACCAGTCAGTATTAACTTACAGCCAGCTTAAATGATTTTAAATCATCAACATACAAAGAAAACACATACTTTCTTCCGATAAGTCTCTTGACATCAAAGACGGTCCTTTCAGGGTTCACAGCTGCCTGGTTCTTAGCAGCCTCACCGATCAGTCTCTCACTGTCGCTGAATGCCACCCATGATGGGGTGATACGGTTACCCTGGTCATTGGCTATAATTTCCACATGACCATTCTTGTAAACACCAACACAGGAATAAGTGGTCCCAAGATCAATTCCAATGACAGTTCCCAACTTGGTCGCTTCTTCTTTAGCAATGGAAAATGCAAAAAGGCACCCTGTAATGCAAATTTTTCCATGTTAGTACATATATGAAGCACATATGGTAAATGATAATAACATGTCGCTTTCAAACAATAAATTATTGTGTAGTAACTCATCACGTGGTATAATCAATCCACGCACGTGAATTGGTTATTAATCACAAAACCTCATGTATAAACCCGCTCCTCCAAAATTATAACATGTCGATTAGTTATATCACGTGACAATGTTCCACTACCATACTAATATATTTCCTTTCAAACAAGGCATTGGGCCATTGGCACGTCACGCATCACGCAATTAGCACACAACAATTAACAGAAACTAGCAGCAAGCTGTGCAGAGATTATTATCATATCATTTATTAAGCCTACTTTCTTAGCAACACAACCAACACTTACTATGACATTGCCCATAAGAAATGGTACCACAACGGTTGCAAGATCGAAATCTCCTCGACGTTCGAAAACTTCCATTTCTTAACAAAATTCATCAAATTACCAGCTACTAAACCCTAATATCTGTTAGCAATACTAAACATTCTGATTCTTCTTATCTTATGTTTCAATTTCACCTGACATATACGAAATCAAGCAAATAAATTTCATACACACAAATACAAAAACGATTTACTTACACAACCACACATATCAATCTAATCACATACAGATATCAATCATTACACACTTAAATCAATAACAAACAATTTTATAACTTTCTCAAACCATCTAGATCTACTCCGACACCTCAACGTAATCATGAATAAACATATCATCCACCTTTTCTTACACACACCAAAATTCAACATCCACTAACAAAAATCCACAAAAAATTTAAGCTCAATCCATAAATCTCATCGTTTCCGAGCTCAAAAACTTCAAATCACAGTCAGATCCGCCGCATTATCCCGATCAAAAACAAAAATCTACAAAACCTCAAACAAAATATGAAAAAACCAGATCCAGCACTCAGAAACCGAGACATTTACCGAATGTGACGATCGCGAGCACGATCAGAGATCCGCGAGCTCTCCAAGAGCCAGCCATGGCGTGTGCTCAACTACGAAAGCTCTGTGCGTTTTCTCTCTGCGTCGGAGATAGAAGTGTAAGGAGGGATGGCTTCTGGTGGCCTCTCAGGCGATTTTGGAGGAGTCCTTGGTGTTTCTGAGTCTTAAACAGCGCGTGGGACTCGAGGTTTTATAGAGGGAGATAAACGTATGCTGTCCGCATCTGCGACTCTGTGTGCAACCGGATGATGGCAATTCGGGGAAACATGTCATTCCTGATGACGTGGGCCAATCAGATTGCGAGGTCTCGGAGCTTGGCCAATCATATTCGACTCTCATGTGTGATCGTCTGGTCCGTTGGATCTCGTGAAAGGGTTTACGTGTATGGTGAAGAGCGAGAAGTGCCTGTAGCTTAAGAAACAAGTATCGCTTTAGGCCATATGAAACGCACCGTATAAAGGGTATTGATTGCTCTTCTTACTAATTTATTGAAAAGTTCTAGGTTTTCTTTAGAGAACTTAGTTATATTTAATCTCATTTTTGGAATATGCTTTCTTATACTATAGTAGACCTTGTGCATTAAATTTAAATGTCATTTTGCGATAACGGGACTAATCAGCTTTTAAGATCGATTCATTTACTCGATAAAAGCAGGGTTTACGTTTGAATCATTTTGTTTAAAAGTTGAAGAGAATGTTATTATTAAAGATACTTGAAACTTTCACACATGTTTTGCATGTGAATTTTTCTTTTTCATTTATAGATTGTTGATGCACAAAACCGGAGGTCTTGGAACAACGTAAATCCGACCGTGAATCTGCAAGTAATGTAAATAACACAAGAGGTATCATGGTTCACCCCAAGGTTTGGGCTTCGCCCACACTGATTGTATTTCTCTGACTGTATGTATGGATTACAAGGCTGAGGGGGAATCCCCCAGAGAAAGAGAATGTTGTTGTGTTTGTGAGGGTATTGCCCTATGTTGGGTTCACTCTCCCCCTTTATGAGGGGGGAGGAGTCCCCTTAGAATAAGGGGCTCCTCCTTTTACATAATCATATAGGCTGGGTAATGAGGCCCAATGTATCAAAGTCTGAGACCCAATATGTGTGGTACCAACAGTAGTCCCCCAAGTCTTCAGTCAAGAGAGTCTTTTGGCTGGAAACTTCAAATCCAATCCATGTACGGGTCGAAGTGGCTAGATGTCTTGAACCAGTACTCAACCCAAGGCAATGCTCAACATAAAGCAATATTCGGCTAGAGGTATCACACGTTACGAGACTGCTCGGCTAGAGGCGATGCTCGTTGCGAGGCTGCTCAGCTAAAGGCTATACTCGCGGCGAGGCGTTTGCTCGGTTGGAGGCGATGCTTGTTGCAAGGCAACTTGGCTCGTGATATTCCTCATTACAAGTATCTACTTTATGTCGACATGCACTCAGTATGAGTTGATTCTCGACATGACTCGGGTCCGCTTGTCGGGTTCGCATATTGGGTCTATGTGTCGGATCCGCGGATCGGGTTCGCAAGTCCGGTCTTTGAGTCGGGGCCATACGTAGGGTCATCGATTTGGGGCTATATGTAGGGTCATCAAGTTGGGGCTATCTGTAGGGTCATCGAGTTGGGTTCGGGCACATAGGTGTCCAAATAAGCAAATGTCCGAGCAAGTGGGTGTCCGGTCAGACAAGAGATCACCATGAGCACGTGGCTCATCAGTCTATAAGTTGGTAGACTTCGTTAATCAGCAACAATGTTGATCAGTGGACCTAATTGCTCAATAATTCTTGATAATAAATGACAGTATAAGTACGACCGTATAATGAATAAATCAAATTGACAAAGTGTGTCAAGGTAAAATATTGTACTATGTGCCTTCTATACATAAATAATTTATTCAGTCGTGTGGTAAATGATTTGTATCATATATCAACAATATATTAGGTATTGCCTAAATTTGTGTGTGTATATATGTATATATATATATATAATCATGAATAAATGATTTATTCAGTTGTTTGATAAATCACATGTTGTATAAATCAATAACGTGGTATAAATCATGTGATATCAGAAACAATATTATTTAATCATAAGTCATCATAACATAAAAAATAATAAAATTATTATTTTATAATTAGTCATCATGACATAAATAAAATAATAGGATATCAAATAAACAATGATATCGAGAAAACATAATGATGTTTGCTGAAAATGAAAAGTAAAGCTTTCTTTATTTTATTTTATTATTTTTATTTATTTATTTATTTATTTTGGTGCTAGAAGGAGGGTTTTTAGCAAGGTTTTAAAAAACGCTAGGCGCTAGTCGGAAGGTGGGCTGGTGCCTAGCGCCTAGGCGGGTAGGCGGGGTCTAGGCGGGCGCCTAGGCGAATTTAGGTAAATTTCTTGTATATCTTGTAAATAAGTGCACATTAACACTTACAAAAAATTATACTTGTATTAAATTCATAGATAATATAATAAAAGAATGATAAAATGCAAAAAGAGTATCCAACAAGTCCAAAATTTAAAAACACATCCATATAACCATAGTAAGGAGTATTGTAGGATGACACATGTACAATAAGTTCACAATTTAAAACCATATAAAATGCAAAATAGGAGCAAAATAAGGAAATATAGTAATGTAACTTTTACAACACACGCAAAAGTGTTAAAAACTCCTATAATACTTGCAAGAATGACAAGGTTATTGTAGTATAAACAGATCTCGTAAGGTCGTTCTTGACAAAGATTATTAAATAATGTGAAGCAAACCAAATTCCTATTAATTATTGTAAAATAGAAATTTGAGATAATTGATTTTATGTCCTACTTTAATAAAAACGAACACCTAGGACAAAGAAACTAAAACAAAGGAAAAACATAAAATAAACAAATAACTTAAAATAAACAAATAATAAAACAAAAAGAAAAAAGAAAAGGAAAGGGCTTACTGGATTCGAAACCAAGACCAGGAGCCATGGGAAAGGTGCATAAAAAAAAAATGATGGGCGCAGGTTTCGAATTGGAGACTTGAGAGCTTGTGAGGAGACGCTGACCAACACATCCAAGTCCACACCAGTGTTAATCTTTAGCAACAGCTACAATATATGCTAATTTAGCAGCTTCATGATCATTTAAAAAAAAAACCCTAACATCTGCTTGCCTCGAGCCCAGAGCCCCAAACCCCTCCCTATCTCTTCGTCTCAGAACGACCCTCTCAACAAACATGGCATGCACACGTGTCATGCATCCATGTGGTGAACTTCTTAGGATTCCAAAACAAAGGTTAAGATGTGCCCCCATTTCTAATTACTTTTTAGAAACCCTAGGGCTCTCTAGAATATCTGAATGTGAGAGATATCTCTCAATAGCAGACCCCCTCTCATTTCACTCGACCCTTTCTCCCATTTCTCTCGGACCTCTCTTTCTCATTTGAGTCATTTCCCTACAATGAAGAACCTTAGCCGCTCCTCATCTACCATTTTAGCTCAAATGCTTGATCCTCCTCTCTCATTTCAATACACCCACTCATCTTTAGCTACTCACGATAGTCAATCTTCTCTGCAAAAACCAAAACTAGTGAGTCTTACCATGGAAATGGTGGCACATTGAAGCTCCAATCTTCCCACAGAGGTAAGCATCGCCCCTGCCATTGTTGAATATGTGTTGATTTGATGATTTGAGACAGAAAAAATAAGAAGATTAACACATGCTTTTTTTTTAATTTATGTAGGAGGGTGAGGAACCGCCGCCGCCTAGAACCGCCTAAGCCGCCTAGATCCTGATCGATTTTTCCAACCGATTTGCAAGAAATCGCCTCGGGTCACCACCGTCTAGCGCCTAGGCGGCCACCTAGGCCGTTTTTTAGAACACTGGTTTTTAGGTGAATGTGATTAGCCTTTCCATGTGTCTAATGATTTAAAATAATAAAATATGTGTGATGTGATATGTTTTTTTGTCAATATAATATTTAAAATAATAAACAATATAGCTGTAAAGGAAAAGATGCTCTTATTTTCTTCGATTGATTTTTTCAGACAGAGGGATAGTGGGTAAACATTATACCTTGTACCCTTTTTCTTTCTTCCACGAATGATTACAGATACAACATTAAAATATTGGAGTCAGGGATGATTAAAGATATAAAGGAAAAGATGTTGTAAAAGAATGATTAATCTTCGACCGGAGCATGTGATTAAAGATAGGAATAAAATATCACAGGATGCATGTGATGATGTGGTTTCTATTAACAAGATATGAATTTGAAGAAAACTTATCTTCTTTGTTGCTTTTCCGTGGCTTTTTCAGAAAAGGCAGTTCCTCCATTATTCTCAAAGGCCATGACGGTGGTATTGCCGAAACAGACGATCAGAGATCTGGTTGTGGAGACCATGTGCCTCGCCGTCCGACCCGTTCGGTAATGTCCTAGACATCAGTTTCATCATGTCCCGTGTGCCTTTTTACGAGTTGTGGTTCCAATGGCGTATCAAGATCCAGAGTTCTAGAAGTAGAAAAGCTTTGTGTATGAGAAGACGACTGAGTGTTTCTTCAGAGAAAATCTCTCTTGGTGACATCACTGTACTGAGATCCACGGATGTTATCCTGACGCTTCTTGTACACAAATCCTCCGAGCCCTACCAAACCGACTCCGACGATGACTCCAGATGGGATCTCAGCCTTCTTTCCCCCGCTCATTCCTCCTCTGGAGGAGTTCTCAGCTCCGTTGCCTTCGGCGTAGATGTCATTGTTATTGTTGTCGCTAGGATCCAACGGTGACGGCGTAGTCGACGTCGGCCATGGTCTTAGTGTGCGGGAGGAAGGCAGCGGCGTGCTGAAGATCGAGCCTCTCACCGCGGAGCTTGTCGGACATGACTATGCTACAAATGTAGTTCTTGGTTTGTAATTTCTATTTCGATCAGTGGCCTGGTACTATTCATGTATCTTCATGTTATGGTGCAGACATTTATGCAGGCAATTGGCAATACATCTCAGATATGGCAGAGGTACAAAGTCATATTTCCACAAATAGAGTTCATGGTATCTGAATATGGTCTTAAAGATGAGGTAGAATATGCGATTTGGAAATTGGTAAGAGAAGTACTTGAAGAAGACGAAGATAATCCTACGGAGAATACCTTCTCGTTACTTCCTCGGAGACTTAAGGAACATATGAAGCGGCATCTCTTCTTGGCTACACTACGAAAAGTAATGTCCTGAGCTCCAAGGCTTCTGGCATACCTCACTAACTCCTTCGTGAGTTCGAGAACTTGATCGGCAGTCTTGTTCAGCTTATACTTTATGTGGATTTCGCTGGTCAATAGACGCGTCGCGTCCTTCACCGACTCCTATGCAGCGTCGACGTCGCCACGAATGCACCTACAATATGCAGATATGACAGGCATGTAGTTGCACTCGTCAACACGGCTTCCAACCTCTTTTGCTATCAGCTTCACTGTCTTCAAATCATGTTTGGACGAAGCCGGGAACTCCACCTCGATCACATCCACTCTTAGTTTCGCTAGCTGGTGTGCAATGGCCAGATTTTTTAGCCGAGTCATGGACGCCCCGGCAGCTTGTTCTCTGTCCCGTAGGGTTGTGTCCACGACTTGTACATAGTTTTTGTTTGGGATTTCGGTTGGGAATGTATTCGGGGTGAGTGGGGGATTGGGAGAGAGCGGAGCAGCGCTTGTTTGTCCTCAAGATGGCACGTTGTTGTGAGAGAGGGAAGAGTGACAAGGGTTTGGGCGAGATGGTCCGTTTGGAGGATTCGAAGGGCTTGGCTTTGAAGCTGGTGGAGGTGGAGGAAACATCGAAGTGAGTGGAGAGAGAAGCTGAGACTATGCTTGCTTTCTCCACAGAGAGAGAAAGAGAGATGAGGGCTCTGCGTTTGTGTCTCTATGTGGGTTTTGCAGATTCACGATGGATAGTGGTGAGGTTGTGAAGGTTTCACGGTGGTAAGATGAAAAATTGAAAGAGAACCAACATAGCTTTTCGTGTCGTTTCCCACAGACGGCGCCAAAAGTTAATACACAAAATCAGAGGTCTTGGAACAACGTAAATCGGACCGTGAATCTGCAAGTAATGTAAATAACATAAGAGGTATCGTGGTTCACCCCAAGGTTTGGGTTACGCCCACACTGATTGTATTTCTCTGACTGTATGTATGGATTACAAGGGTGAGGGGGAGTCCCCTAGAGACAGAGAATGTTGTTGTGTTTGTGAGGGTATTGCCCTCTGTTGGGTTCACTCTCCCCCTTTGTGAGGGGGGATGAGTCCCCTTTTATAGAATAAGGGGCTCCTCATTTTACATAATCATATGGGCTGGGTAATGAGGCCCAATGTATCAAAGTCTGAGGCCCAATATGTGTGGTACCAACATAGATCAAAATTGGAACCAACATATAAACAGTAACAATGTGTGAAAAAGAAAGACTATATTCTTAAAATCATTGTAACAATTTGATATTCAAAAATAAATTATATAGCTAGTTTATGTGATATGAATATAATTGAATTTATTGCACAATGCTTGAATATAGTCTTTCTTAAAAATATATAGTACTGGCAAATTACAAGTATTTAGTTTTTCTTGAGAGAAAAAAAAAATATTCATATCACGTACCACGTAGGTTGGTTAATTACAATTGAGGGAAAAAAAGTATAAAAAGTTTTATTTTTCTTTAAAAAAAATTGAATGTTGCATGTGCATGAATGACTTATGTGTTAAATTTTACGTAAATTGCATAACAAATTGGAGAAATTTTCAGTGTACTTGAAACATAGGCTAGTATATCACGCGTCATGATAAAAGTGGAGGGACATTTGAAAAATAAAATAAAAAATCCTTCTCCGCTTGTATTATGATAGATGGTGTACTGACTCATGTTATGATAACACTGAAAAACCTCTGGATAGATTGCTCATGTTACGACTCGTATTGTGTTTTAATTATGAAGTGGTTGACCTTTGTGCTCGTGACACGTATGACCTACCATCTTAGTATATTCTCGTAATACCTAATGATACGAACATGTGTGCGCAAGCAAAACAAAATTTGAAGTACAAACAAAGATTCTACGAAACTTTAGTATTCAAGGCATTCGTTCACCAAAGTTATGGACAATTTTGTTATCTTATTTTATTTATATTTGGGTTTTGGGTCCACTGGACCCACCCACTCTCTCTTCTCTCGACACTCCCTCACTTTCCCACCAGTAATGTTATTCTTACCATATTTTTATACCATATTTATATATCATCTTATGTAGCATTTGATGTGGACAACCATATCATTTAAATTAATCAGAATTTAATTTAAATTAAAAATCATTTAATAAACCAATAATTAAAAAAAAGCTGGAATTAAATGGTGATTATGGCATACGAGGAGTTTTCTCCTTCCTTCCCGGTTCAATCATGCTCTTTCTTCTTCCATGCCATTTTTTCAGGTCAATCAAATCCACCACAATCTAAATTAAATCTCATACGACAAGGTTCATGTGCTCCCCTATTTGGATTATTGGTACGCATCTATCATTTTTTTTCAATGAACCTTGCCGTACACTTGCAATGGAATTTTCCAAACTCGTTCAATCCCGGTCAGCCCTGAAACCCCGATTTAGGAGATGGAATGCCTCTGGTGTCTTGAAACTAACTTTGAATCACCAGCAACATTCCAAGTTGGACTATGAGAACTTCTGGATTCCTCGTATGCCACAATCACCATTTAATTCTAGTTTTTTTTTAATTATTGGTTTATTAAAAGGTTTTTAATTTAAATTAAATTCTGATTAATTTAAATGATGTGACTGTCCACATTAGATGCCACATAAGGTGATATATAAATGTGGTATAAAAACATGGTAAGAATAGCATTACTGCTTTCCCACACTTCTCTTTCTCTCTCTCTCTCTCTCTATCTCTCTTTCTCTCTCTCTCTCACTTTTCCATTCTTCCTCAACAACCACGGGGACAACAACAATGGCGCCACTGCCTTTATTCAGGTGATTTCAGACAACCAAACTACCATCACTTTATTCTTCTAGTCACCACGAATCTTTCTTGAGTTTTCATTGTCTGGAAACTTAACTTGAGATGCCGATTCGAAAAGCTCTAACGCAAAGAAGCTTTTCTAGCAAGTTTCTCACTGGAAACAGCAAAAGTATGCCTCGTGGTTACTACCATTTGATAAATATCATGGAGTAGATGAATTTTCATATATTGCATGGTTGATTTATTGAGAAATGCCACATATTTGACCTAGAAAAGTCTTTGGCTTTTTCGGCGAGAAAACCCAGAATTCGACGAAAGGACTGAGGACGGGCAAAGGGATTCTGACTAAATGGCAAGGAATCGACCCTCGAGAGCACCACCAATGTGTTCTCGTGGAATAAGGAGCAACCCCGCTATTTGATTGGAAGTTGGACGATGAACGGCAGCGTAGCAGCACTATAAAGTTTTCTAGCCAAGAATAAAATCCGACGAGGATTCCGGCGTGCATAGTGAAGACCCAACCCAGATTTGAGTCAATCTGACCCAAACCTTGTACGAACCAGATAACTCAATTAGTCAACCCAACCTTTTTTTGAATTGGGTTGGAAAATTTGAAGAGTGGTATCCCGAGGATTATAAAGAGCGTGCAAGGTAAGGCAACTATGAATGTACAGTGTATCTTGAGTGGCCTTTTGCTTATGGAGTAGGATTCTCTCCCTTCTTTCCCCCCTTCCCTCCCCTCCTATTTGAACGGTCACGGTTTAGCCACATCAACATCTTATGTTAATTTTTATAGCAAGAGAAAGACAAAATAAGAGAATGTGAGAGGAGGGGATGGAAGGGGATGGAAAGAGGAGGGGAGAGAATCCTAGTCCTTTGCTTCTTACTATATTATTGATATATGTTATCGGAATCGATTTTATGTGATGTGTTTATATTAGGAAATGCATCCTCTCTGGATCCTTTCCTCTTAATCCACCAAATTAGGGAATCCGTGCCATTAAAATTTGATTCAACGGTTACAAACAGGGGCCTACTTTAAAAGTTATAATAACTTTAGCCGTTGGATCAAATTTCAATGATACGAATTCTATAATTTGATGGATTAGGATGAAGGGCTCCGGAAAAAATCTCTTTCCTTTATATCATACTTTGCTTTTACTTAGATAATGCGAATGATTTATGTGCTGACGATGATGCGATTTATACCCTTGTGAACCCCACTTTGGAATGTTTTTCTACTGGTTAATACTTTATGCAATATTATGATTTGTGACACTTGTGATTTGAGAGTTATCTATGACATGTTTTCATATAATTTATTTGTTCATTATGTATACTTACACGATGTCTATAGTACTGTACGAGGTTAAGATTAGCTTAACATGTATGTTCACATGCACTGTTACGTTCACATTGAATTCATTATAGGTGCCTACCTATACTAGTTTACATTAGACAATTAGGATTCGTATGTATACGTTTAGCGTCAGTTTCACATATTTGTTTTACTGATATTTTTGTATGATCTAGTGTGTTTGCATTCTCTAATGAGCATACCATAATTGTTTTACTAATGATTTGTGATTTATCTGCTTTCCTGAAACAATAGATTTTCATTGGTGTCATGGTATTGTGATTTCTACCTGTTGGATCTCTCTTGTTGATTTTATACTGAGGATTTAAGTGACTTGCCCTATTTATACATTAATGTTTGGTTTTTCATACTTATATGTAATTTGATTTTGTTTATTATGTGGGTTTATAGCAAGAGGTCAGTATGTTCGAAAGAGAAATGATTTTTAAAAATCTTTATTATTGCCCACTCACACATTTTGTTTTGCGCCCTCTTAACATCGAGGCTATGTGGCATATCTTCCCCATCAGTGTAGGGATTATTCTTAGTATATTTGTATTAACATATTTGGATGTGTTACATTGTATACTTACATCGTAGATATTTAGATATTTTAGTTTCCTTTACATACATTTATTTATGGTTCATCATATTCACTGCGCACTCTACTCTTTTATCCTTTTGCTTATACTCTAACTTTAATTTACTCGTACTTTTTACGCATCACTTTCACGTTATGATTTCTTGGTCTTTGCTAAGAGCACAAGATTGCTCCACTATCTTAACATGACATTCACTTTTAATGCAGAAATTGACCATTTTTTCTTATAAATTTCTCTACTAGACACTTTGGGTATATTATAGTCACCAAAATCGACACTTTTATTTGACTGAAATTCTAACTTTTGTTCTTCATTAACTACATCTGGATAATTAAGCTGGTATATTGGCACCAAAATTGAAGTCTAGTGGTAATTGTAGGAAACTTTTAATTTAAGTGGCAAAATGCGCACACCTAGTAGTTCAGATGGTATTTGTAGAAATTTTCATAAAATATAAAACGAAGCACAAAAATATAGATAAATAAAAAAGCAAACACTCATCGGCGCCTTCCAGCGGATCAACCCCATACAAAATTAAATAAACAACTGTAATAATAACGGTGCTAAATAATACAGCGACACCCAATCCCACACGTACTACAATACCGTACGAACCACGCCCAATCAAACCACCGCCAGCCCAAGCCCATCCTCCCCAAAACGAAACCCAGTGCTCACCAAACCACCTCCAATCCCCCTTCCACCTTTTAACCACACGCTCCCACTCGCCGAAGACTCCGCGTGGACACCTTGGAGAAAATATAAAAATTAAGATATCGTTGTGTTTTTTTGCAAATCCTAGCTTTTACAGTATTGGCATCCCACACTCTGCTAGGGTTTTCAGAGTCGCCGCTTCTGCTCTTCTTCTTCTTCCGTCAACTCGGTCTTCGACTGGGATTGATCACTCGCTCCCTCTCTCACCGAGTCCACCCACCAACTCGGAGTAAGTTCGAATTTCGATCCTCCATTTTGTGTAACATTTACTGGCAGTTCTTCGTTTTCCGATTCCAGTTTTCTCGCTCGGATCTGAGATCTTTGATCCGAGATTTGGATTAGTTTTCTGCGTATTATGTTAATTTTTTGTGTTAGGACCAGTAATTTTGTAACTGTTTTGTATTTGAAATTCAAATTTTGTTTGGGAAAGTGGAGGAGCCGATAATTTTGAATTTCCGATTGTTTGTAGGGTTTTGGTAGTATTCGTACTCAGTGTCCACTGTATGCTGCTATTATTAGTTTCGATTTCGCTTAGTTGGAAAGCGATTTCGGAACGTTAGCAAGGAGAAATGATATGCTTGATAAATTGTTCGTTGTGCTTTCGTTTCGGTTAGCGAAATATGAGGATTAGTGGAGGGGGTTAGTGTGTTCGAATTTCGATCCTCTCTTTTGTGTATGTTTACTGGCACTTTTGTGTTTTCTGATTCCAGTTTTCTCGCTCGGATATGATATCTTTAATCCGAGATTTGGAACTGTTTTCTGCTTATTCTGTTAATTTTGATCTTGGAATTAGTATTTTTCTAACTGTTTTGTGACTGATCAATTTAAATTATGTTTGGGAAAGTGAACGCGCCCATAATTTTGGATATCTAATTCTAGTGTTTTGATAGTTCTCCTGACTCAGTTTGCACTTTGTACTGTTATTTCTAGTTTCATTTCTGCTAAGTTGGAAACATTTTCAGAATAGGTAACAAGGAGAAATGTTATGCTTGATAAGTTGTTAGTTGTGTTTATTTTTTCTCTTGGCAAAACTAGGGTTTTATGAGGATTAATGAAGGGATTGTTCTTTCTAATCGTTGTGAGTGATTTTTTTTCCCTAGTTTGTGGTAATATGGAATGGATTCAAATTTTTACTGTGGCGTTGTGAGTAGAGGCGATTAATGGATGCATGAGTTAATTGGGTATGGATGATTATCGTCCCATATATTATCTGTCACTTAGTAATCGTTCTGATAAATAAGCCGTGGGATACTTTGTGATCTATTTTGGATTATTAGGATTATTTTCTATCACTGAGTTTCTGTGTTCCCAATGTCTTGATACCCTCCCTCTTTAACCTCTGTTCCTATGAGTTGTCCTGATACCTCTGTGTTTGATATTTGTATTTGTATGATTTGAACTGCTAGTTGAATCGTAGACAAGATGATTTGTTGGTTGATTCAAGATTTATTTCATTAGGCCTTAATTGCCTTTTCGCCTTTATATAACAAAAATGGTTTATGTAAAGAGTTCCATAATGCTACTTGGTTAGCGCATATGCCTCCTCCCTAAATCGTGATTTATAAGATGTGTTTATAGAACTTAACGAAGTTCAGTTCTATTTAGTGCATATGTTAATGCATGTGTGAGTGTGATTACAATTTGTTTTGGTATCATTAATAATTTTATTGGATTATTGGTTTTAGATTTAAATGGCGATGGAGGTTACCCAAATTCTTATAAATGCACAAGCAGTTGATGGGAATGTACGCAAGCATGCTGAAGATAGCCTCAGACAGTTTCAAGAACAAAATCTTCCAAGTTTCTTGCTCTCTCTTGCTGGAGAATTGGCCAATGATGAGAAGCCTGTTGAGAGTCGTAAGCTAGCGGGCTTGATCCTCAAGAATGCTTTGGATGCCAAAGAACAACATAGGAAGTTTGAGCTCGGACAAAGATGGTTGTCCTTAGACCCATCCGTGAAGGCCCAGATCAAAGCTTGTTTGTTGAAGACCCTTTCTTCTCCTGCCCACGATGCTCGGTCAACTGCATCTCAAGTTGTTGCAAAGCTTGCCGGGATTGAGTTGCCACTTAAACAGTGGCCTGAACTGATAGAAGCTCTATTATCGAATAATAATCAACTTCCAGCTCATACCAGACAGGCAACTCTTGAAACTCTTGGGTACATATGCGAGGAAGTATCCCCAGATGCTGTAGAGCAAGATCAAGTGAATAAAATGCTTACTGCTGTAGTTCAGGGCATGAACTCTACTGAGACTAACAATGATGTCAGGCTTGCAGCCACAAGAGCTTTGCATGATGCTTTAGGTTTTGCTCAGGCAAATTTCTCAAATGATATGGAGCGTGACTATATAGTGAGAGTTGTATGTGAGGCTACACTTTCCCCTGAAGTGAAGATTCGACAGGCAGCCTTTGAGTGTTTGGTTTCTATATCTTCAACATATTATGAGAAGTTGGCTCCGTATATACAAGATATATTTAGCATCACTGCTAAGGCTGTGAAGGAAGATGAGGAACCTGTTGCACTTCAAGCCATTGAGTTTTGGAGTTCAATATGTGACGAGGAGATTGACATATTAGAAGAATATGGGGGTGATTTTACCGGGGATTCTTCTATTCCATGCTTCTACTTTATCAAGCAAGCACTTCCTGCTCTGATTCCTTTACTATTGGAGACTCTTCTTAAGCAAGAAGAGGATCAAGATCAGGATGAAGTGGCCTGGAATGTTGCAATGGCTGGTGGAACTTGCTTGGGCTTGGTAGCACGAACAGTTGGAGATGATATTGTTCCACTTGTAATGCCATTTATTGAGGAGAATATTACAAAGCCAAATTGGAGGCAGAGGGAGGCAGCCACATATGCATTTGGTTCTATTTTGGAAGGCCCATCCCCTGAAAAGCTCATGCCTCTAGTTAATGTTGCTCTGACCTTCATGCTAAATGCTTTGACGAATGATCCAAATAACCATGTGAAGGACACTACCGGTTGGACTCTTGGAAGAATATTTGAATTTCTTCATGGGTCAACTTTGGAGACGCCCATAATAACCCAAGCGAATTGCCAACAGATTATCACAGTTCTCCTTCAGAGCATGAAAGATGTTCCAAATGTAGCTGAGAAAGCTTGTTGTGCACTCTATTTTCTTGCCCAGGGTTTTGAGGATGCAGGACCTTCTTCCTCTCCTCTGACTCCCTTTTTCCAGGATATCGCCCGAGCCCTTCTAGATGTCACTCACCGAGAAGATGCTGGAGAATCCCGCTTGCGAACTGCAGCTTATGAGGCTCTGAATGAAGTGGTAAGATGTTCCACTGATGAGACTGCTCCATTGGTGATGCAGTTAATTCCTGTCATAATGATGGAACTCCACCAGACACTTGAGGGGCAAAAGCTTTCAGCTGATGAGAGGGAGAAGCAGAATGAATTACAAGGCCTTCTTTGTGGTTGCTTGCAGGTCATCATACAGAAGCTTGGGTCATCTGAACCGACAAAATATGTCTTCATGCAGTATGCTGACCAGATGATGGGTTTGTTCTTGAGAGTGTTTGCTAGTAAAAGTGCCACAGCTCATGAGGAGGCAATGCTTGCCATTGGAGCTCTTGTCTATTCAACAGGCTCAGATTTTGCTAAGTACATGACCGAGTTTTATAAATATTTGGAAATGGGTCTCCAGAATTTTGAGGACTATCAGGTTTGCGCCATCACCGTTGGTGTGGTGGGGGATATATGCAGGGCTTTGGAGGATAAGGTATTGCCTTATTGTGATGGGATTATGACCCAGCTCCTCAAGGATTTGTCCAGCAACCAATTGCACCGATCTGTGAAGCCCCCAATTTTTTCATGCTTTGGTGACCTAGCTTTGGCAATTGGGGAGAATTTCGAGAAGTATTTGATGTATGCTATGCCCATGCTTCAGAGTGCTGCAGAGCTATCTTCCCATACATCAGGTGTCGATGATGATATGGTAGAGTACACAAATACATTGAGAAATGGAATTATGGAGGCGTACTCTGGTATCTTGCAAGGATTTAAGGGCTCCCCAAAGACCCAATTGTTGATGCCGTATGCACCGCATGTTCTTCAGTTCTTGGATAGTTTATACATAGAGAAGGACATGTAAGATCATCTGGAACCTATACTATAACTTTCGTTTACAATTGTTTGTTTGTTTGTTTTTTTTTTTTTGTATTAGTTTCTGGTATTTATTTAATTTTTTTTTGTTTGCTTTTTCAGGGATGATCTGGTGATAAAGACTGCCATTGGGCTACTTGGAGATCTCGCTGATACGCTTGGTAGTGCTGTTGGCCCGCTAATTATGCAATCTATGTCAGCCAAAGAGTTCCTAAATGAATGTCTCATGTCAGATGATCCTTCGATTAAGGAATCTGCAGAATGGGTCAAGATTGCTATCAGTCGGGCAACTAACTTTTGAGGCGACTGCTGCATAGCATATTCTCATTCGTACATGCATTTGGGTGTCTTGAGTTGGGGTCTGGGATTGCATATCGTGAGAGTCAGGTCATCACCATATTTTGGCTGAGATGTTTGCGTCAACGTCAGTCAGTATACCAAGTCAGCATCGGGGAGTCAGTTTTTTCGTCTTATTTTTTAAATATTTTTCACTTGCATTGCATTGGACGAAGTTGGCGGTGATGATTTCTGTGTCTCTGCTATCTTAGCAGAAAGAGATGAATAGAAAAGAGAAACTGGTTCAATGGTGTCCGAGGAAAAAAGGTACCCCATCATGCCCGTGCAGCTGCTGTCTTTTGTGGGACGAGAGAATGGCTGTTTCATGTGTCTGAAGTTGATGGTGGTAAAAGTTTTTGGTTCAGAAGTCGCCGAAATCAGGGCCCTTGAGCAGTTCTGTAAAGTGTCTGCATTTTCTCTCCCCATATATTTTTCTTTCCTCAGCTGAATTTGGTGTTCTAAAGTATTTGCATTGTTACATCGCATGCCAAATTGTGAAAGAGTTTTGTAGTCCTGTCCTTTATACTTGCTTGTTACGTAGGATAGGCAACGTCGGCAGAATATTTTGGGCAAAATTCATGCATACATTTTAGTCAAATTGCAATCGTATTGTTGTACTCACAGGAATATTTGTCAAGTCAAATGTTAAATCTCATGCATTTTATTCAAATTTTCGTCTTCTGCTGCCTTACTATTGCCTTGTTATTATCTTGTGTTCGGTAATATCGTGTCCATAGTGATTGAACATTGAGCAGCTGCCTGTACATAACCCGATGAAAGTTTATAGAATTTCAACTGCTGGACAAGATGAGTGAGTAATTTTATGTTAAATTAGCAGTTTAGAAAAAGAGGGTTTTAAATTATGGATTTGATATAACATGCCAAAATTTACATAATCGGATAAAATTAGTCAGTTATCAATGAGCGAGAAACTTGACTCGAAGAAAGAAAAGGGGGTGAGGATGTGAATTTGGGACAATTCTGTACCTACTTGCTTGCTAAGCTTTTAAAGATCAGCTTAAATGAAAATGATTGATTGTTATTGTGATGTTCTGTTTCAATAATAATATCGTGTGAAAGATTATACACGAGACATTGTATTCAAAGATCGGGATGCCGCAAAGCTGGTGAATCTGTTGTATACAAGTTCCCCAGTCGTAGCCAAACTGTTGTGTGTGGGGGCACAAACTATCTATAGATTCACTTATAATTATATAGAAGTAAGAATAACAAAAGCCCATATTCCCCGAAAATGCGATAATTTGGTTGTATATCTCTCTCTCTCTCTCTCTCTCTCCCCCGCTCCTGTCGCGCCCTGTGGGTGTGGACGGTGGACTGTGGGAGTGTGTGTGCATACGCCCGCGTTCACCCCGCAAACGCGATTTCCGTCACTCTCTCTCGCTCGCTCATTCATTTCTCCCAACAAAACCACCACACCCACCGGCCACCACCTTTTTCCGGTTCCCGAAACCCTAACCAACAACAATTGCGAGCCTTCATCAATGGCGATCTCATCTCCACCAGTTCCGACCTTCTCCGCCTCCTTCTGCCGCACCCGCACCGAGTTTCCCTCCACCTTTAATCGCATCCCTTCCATTTTCTCCCGCGCTCACCGAGCCAAACCTCACCCCCTAACTCGCCGGCTCGCCCTCTCCGCTCGTCTCAACTCGTCCAAGTCTTCCGATGCCGGCGGCTCGGTCTCGCCGGACAACGGCGACCTCCAGTACGAGCTCTTCCACGGATTCTCGCCGCAGCGCTGCCGGAGAGGATCTCCGGTGTTCGTCACACTGCCTGTGCACTCCGTTGGGTCACTGGGCGCGGTTCGGAGGCCCAAGGCCATGGTCCAGTCGTTTAAGGCCCTGGCCGTGGCCGGAGTGGAAGGCGTGGTCATGGAGGTGTGGTGGGGTCTGGTGGAGAGGGATCGACCCATGCTTTACAATTGGGAAGGCTACTTGGAGATCGTCTCTCTGGCTCGACGCTGCGCATTGAAGGTTCGGGCCGTCTTGGCGTTTCATCAGTGCGGCGCTGGGCCGGAGGACACTCATTGGTCAGTTTTGTATTTGTTTTTTTCAGGTTTCAATTAATTTAATTTATTCTTTAATTATATTACTAATTGGTCTTTGTTGAATTGGTTTTATTTTATGTACTGTGTTTTCTTTATTTGGATTGGATTTGTATTACTTTTTAATGGGATTAAGTTGCATGCTGTTTAGAATCTTAAATAAGGACCTGCAATCGAAAGCTAGAATTTTCCATTTTATTAATTCCAGTAATTAAACAGTTTAATTTTGTACTGTATTGTTTCTTTTGACCAAATGTGTTTTTGAGGATTGGAATATACTGCAAATTCTGAAATTGAAATATGAAATGAATGGTTTGCCACTCTATAAGGATTCATTGGTTCTAGGAAAACTTCAGCGATTTTCGTTTGATCTTCATAGATTGTGTCTTCTGCATAATATATTATCTAAGGTAGAAAGTTTCAAGAACTTACATAAGGGTTATATTATCGTAAACACTTCCCCTGGTGATGTTCATTTTCGGATCTTCTGAGATGCCTCAAGTGTCCTTGTAATTGGGATCACATATTTACTTATTGGGCACCGATGCATTTAAGCTCATGTCACTTTGAGATATAGCTCGAGGCTTAAAGGTAGCAGGTAAGACCAGTTGGGCTGATTTACCTTTTTCCGGCATTTTGTTGAACTGTTTCGCTGAACTTTATTTGCTTCTTACATGTTCTACTTTCGTCCTTGTACTGTACCCAAGGAATATCATTTACAACTTATGAACTGAGTAATGTTTTAGAGATTTAGCTGTTCCATTAACGATTTCAGATTGCCTGATGTTTTAGAGATTGAGTTGTTCCATTAAGATTTCAGATTGCCTGTCGTCCTTTCCCCATTAGTACTGTTTAGCTGTATTTTTCAAGAATATTCTGTTAGCTAGTTTAAAACCCACTGATGCTGAATCTTGTCCTTTTGTTCATTGAAGGATTCCTCTTCCTCTGTGGGTACTTGAGGAGATCGATAAGGATCCAGATTTAGTATATTCTGACAGATTTGGAAGAAGAAATGTCGAGTACCTTTCTCTCGGGTGTGATATGCTTCCTGTTCTGCGGGGACGTTCACCACTTCAAGCATATGCGGATTTTATGAGGAACTTCAGAGACACTTTCAGACCTTTTCTTGGTGTTGTCATAACAGTAAGATAATGTGGAGTGAATAGTTGAGCACATCAAGGCTGTAGTCATATTGGTATAATCCTCAACAGTTAAATTAAGTGCTTACTTCTTGCAGGGAATTCAAGTTGGGATGGGGCCTGCTGGTGAATTAAGATACCCTTCTTGCCCTACACAGAAGCTAACATGGGCTTGGCGATCTCGTGAGCTTGGAGAGTTTCAGTGCTATGACAAGGTAGGAGGGAATTTGTTTACGAGCTAATACATGAATTTCTGCCTGTGCCTGAATGAGGATGAACTAGTAACAGTCTTTGCTACTCATTTTTCCTGATAATCATATTATTTGCCCCTGTATTGATTTTGTTTTTGTCTTTAATTCCCTTGCCAGTATATGCTTGCGTCTCTCAATGCATGTGCAAGAGAAATTGGGATGCCTGAATGGGGAAATGGAGGCCCTTTTGGTGCTGCCAATTTAATGCAGGATCCTGAACTGACAGAGTTCTTCAGAAGTGATGATGGATCCTGGAATACATCTTATGGTACTTTTTTTCTTGAATGGTACTCAGGAATGCTGGTTCTGCATGGTGAAAGGATGTGCAGGGAAGCTGAGACCATTTTCCGGGGTACAGAGGCTAGTACGTCAGTAAAGTTAGCTGGGATGCACTGGCATTACCGCACTAAGTCTCATCCGTCAGAGTTAACAGCTGGCTATTACAATACTTCAACAAGAGATGGATACTTGCCAATTGCTCGCATGTTGGCAAAGTACGGCTTTACTTTGTGCTGCTCAGGTTTTGACTTGCAAGATCAGGAAGAGAGGAAGATGAACCCTGTCAGCAGCCCGGAAGGCCTTCTCAGACAGTTGCTTTCAGCTGCTAGGTTGTGTGATATACCACTGGAAGGTGAAACTTCTGCTGCCAGTTTGGACAATGAATCTTTGCAACAGGTGGTAAGGATGTCAAAGTATTACTCATATGGTCTAGAAAAGCCCTCGTTTTCGTTCAACTTTGTGAGGATGGACAAGAACATGTTCGAATTTCATAATTGGGTTCATTTTACTCGTTTTGTGAGACAAATGTCTGATGCCAATGCCTTTCGAGCCAAGCTAGAAGTTGACGCAATGCCTGATACACGTCGGTCTCCCACTTCCCTTTCAGATGTTACGAAATTTGGAATGGCTTCTGCATATTGCTAGGGACATTCATAACAAGTGTTATATTCTGACACCCCTCGTTCCGCATTTGAAGTGCATACATACATAACATGATTACCTCAGATCGATTGTTGTAAGTTGTGTAGTAATGCGTCAGTTTTCCTGTCGATGATTCTGTTAAGCGTAGTTCTTCTGCAGAGAGTTGTTGCATTGTGTTGTAAATTTGTAATACATGATTGCCTTCCTCATATTTTGAGAATGGTTGGCTTATCGTTAGCTCTATTGTAATTCAAAAAACAAAAATCTAGTTTCTATTTAATGCTCATATTCAGTGATATATTTGTTATTTTTTTAATTCCCATCGTGAAATTTACGAGTTGAAGGTGCATTTTTTTTTAATTTTTTATGGTTGGGGCCAAAATGCTTGAATCAATGGCCGTTGATCGGATGAATGAACAAAGGATGGTGGGAGAGATGTTGAAGAAATATATGAGGAAAGAAAAGCGAAAACTGAAATCGAATATAAATTTTTTTGTCTCCTCTCTCCCACCACCTTTCATAATCCTTCATTTTCTCTATATACTTTTCTCATATCTTTAAGATTTTAGATGTCCTAGGAGTTGTAACGGTGTGCAAAGTGTTTATGTTTCCCCCATAAGCTCCAAAGGAGTTTATAACATTTTTATTCACAATTTTTAAGAACATGTTATTCACATTTTTATGCCTGTCATTTTCAAATAATTTGACATGTTTACAATGAGGCCGTATTCTGTAATTATAGGTGCCTTATTTTGTGATATAACGTGTCACAACAGTTGATATAGTAATAATCAAGAAAAAAAAATGCTAGAATCCATCATAGATCTAATTGTTTTTATACATAAATTACTCATAAAACAGGAACAATCACTTCATCAAAAGTACCGCGTGCACGTGCACGTGCGCAATTGACTTAACAGTCCTCAAATGTGCATCATATATTATATATAGGGACTGTTTATATTCTCCAGACCCACTGCCCTGTATCAGGAGATATGTTTAGGACAAGTGTTGGCCATCCGAATTCTGATGGAAAAAGCAGGAGGACTCGTGAATCTCTTTGTCGCCCTTTATTATCACAGACAGCAGACAGCAGAAGCATGCATATTGAATATATTGATATACATATATATATAGCACAGTGGTGTGGTTACCCACTTTTGTGGAGACGTGACTTCATCCAAATTGGATTAACTCAACAAAGTCAGCTGTGATAAACGTTGGCTCTTCTGTTTCACATACATCATCAAACATGGAGAATTTGATTCAAATATTGTGCTGCCGACAGAGAACAGAGTGGTGATTCGTGCAAGTGTCTGAGGGAAAGAGGGGAGGGATTTTAATAGTTATTGCGAATAGAAATCACGTTGGTGTGCTATTTTACATAATATAATAAAGATGAAATACATATTTCATACAACAAAAATCTACGTTTTATAGTGTGAGTAGAATGATAATAAAAGTCATGTGATCGTCTTCTTAGTACACCAAAAAGTTACTCGAAAGGGAGAGACGAGAGTTGTGCGGTCAAATTTAAAATGAGAGATAGACATTCAATGATTCAAATATCTTTATTATGGCAAGCAAAACGAAGCGGATCTCTCCATGGCTTTTTAGGTCATTCCTGATTCATTTTCTCTCCGAATTGGGGGGGAGGGGGAATGCACCTATACAGAAGCATATGGTATTTCAAGAGTGCTTCCGAGCCTCTCATGGTGCAAATCAAGGCAAACTGTTTCAGCTGTTTTTGTGATTGTGCATACTGCACAGTGCAAGGGGGTCCACCTATAGAATGATTGATTGAATGCACGTTTACTCAAAGCTATATTGATTCAATGTACATTTACTGTAACCATGGTGTTTTATCTGTTTTAAGTGCTAATCCCAAATTAAGGTGCACTTAATCTTGCCCTTCAAATGCTTTGGTAATGAGTTCAGATGTTGGAAACTTCCGTTGATGATCATGAAAATTGTTAAATTTTGGACATGTTAGAGACTAGCTTACTGTAAAATATAATTTGAGAATTTTAACCATTCGAGGAGAATTCAAACATTACTTAAGGGCTGGAAAAAAAAAAGCCATTACTTGACAGAGAGAGAGAGAGGGTGCGAGAAGTGCTCAAAGGAGATTTGAACACTAAGGCGGAGTGCATAATGACTTTTTGATCGTGCCAATAACAACTTCAAACACTACAAAAAAAATATTTTGCCCGAAAAAATTTGTCAGGCAATTAATTTAAAGAAAAAAAAAACACAAAATACATGCTCAACAAAATTATTCATCCGGGCAAACTTTTTAATTTAAAAAAAAATCTAAATTTAAATAGATTATTAAGTTTTAATTATATTAAAATAAATTTTTGAAAACAATCACAATATGAAAAAAAAAATATATTTAATTATATTACAACTGAAATATTCGTACAAATATATGTAAAGTATCCTAAACTAACTACTACTAGGTGGTTGGTGAGATGGCGGCTGAAGGTCGCTTAGAGGATTGAGGAAGCTAATTTTAGAGGCTGCTATTGCTTGGACTATCCCAGCAATGTAACACTTCCAACTCCCCCTTTCCCTAGTGTTGCGCTTCCTCTCACAGGTGTGCAACTTCTTGATGGCGCTCTTCCTTCCAAGTTTCTTCTTCTTGCTAGCCGAAGGCCACTAACTCCAACTCCAGCTACTGGAGTTTGGAATACGTCTCGTTTGAAGTCTAAGAGCTAGATGTAGAAGATCCCCGAGGTCTCAAACTCGACCCGCTCCTAAGCCGCGTATCTCTTTGCGTTTCTGTCACCCAACCCCGTTCATGAGCAATTGTAGAGATATCTTTGGATTAAGTATCAGCTCCTTCATTGAATCATGTATCCAGTTGTTGCTGGGAGAGGTTGGCGAGGTACTCGTCCTTCTTCTATGACATAGAAGCCAGCAGAAAAAAAAAATTAATTTTATCGATCATAATTTTAAAAATTTTAAGTGTACTGAATTTTGAAATTATATTTTTGAACAAAATACTTACTTAAATGTTGTTAACCACCTGGTTTCCATAATTGAAATGTGTATTCCCCAAGCCTCGACTTCCGGAAAAGGGAGCCATTCTCACGCCGTTCCTCGACCCTGAAAATGAGGGGTCGAGAACCAGAGTGATGAAAGTACGACTTTGCTTCTCAGTTAGCCTTATTTCGTGCCGATTTCCTTTGTGAATTAAAAAAATTAATTAAATTAAAAAAAATTAAAATTAAAAAAAAATAAGATTGGTATTAAATTTTAAAAGAAACTTAATTACTTGAAACTCGGGGCTTTGAAAATGATCGCACAACCACTCCTATTCGACCTTCCTCTCCACAAACTCGCGGGGGAGGGGGTGGGGAAGGTGGGCATAGGTCTGCTGTCCCCAAAATATATGTCTCCTTAATGTCTTTTATTTAATATTACGACACCTGTCCAACACTTAACAAATAATTACCACTGTTAAATCTTTTTTTTTTTTTTTGGGTTCAAACGTTTAAGTCCTTTCTTATGAAGGCACCCACTAGTACCAGAACCATTTCGATGGACTCATCCTCCATATCTTCCGGCCGCCTTGTTCTTCATATCATCAACAAAACAGTGTTGTGTTTATATACCTATGTGACCCCACCTATTCCTCCACACCTCATCGCCGCCAGCGAAAGCCCACAATTCAAAACGACGATTTCGATTCAAATGGCTAGGCCACCAGCTGCGAGCACACGCCACCAGGAACATCCACTATGCTAATCTTAACGAATTTGTCAAAACAAGTCATTGTATCTTTCAATATTTCAATTTCAAACTCATTTTATCTCTCCATCAATCAATTTTTCAGTTATTGTTAATCTCTCTCAAGCAACACACATTTTCGCAAATTGGAAGGGAATAAAAAAATTTGTTATCAGACTTGACATAAAATTAAGATGCAATAAGTCAAGCAACTCAGGATGGATTGGGTCAACTAGAAAGATTGGAAAACATTCAGTTTGAATCCGAAATTGTAGAATTTGAGTTTCCAATATATATCAATTTCTGAATGAGACGGCAAGAATGAAAACTGAAAAAGTGGTTTTGCTCTAACCCGTGGTTGCAAACGAAGAAATAATAGAGGGGGAGGTTTGTTAAGGGGACTTAACAGTGTTAATTTTCTGTTAAGTGTTGGACAGGTGTCACAAAATTACTGAAGAGACACCAAGGAGACATTTATTTTGGGGACAGCAGACCCGTGGCCGGGGAAGGTGGATCACTAAAGCTTTAGCAGAAGATGAAAAAGTTTGGGAGTACATGGGCAGCTCATACTTCCACTCCTTATACCATCCAGTCCATACTCAGTTTATATACTCGGACATACTCGGGCGCTCCATGTTGATGGAGAAGTTAACATAAAATACACAAAAAATAAGTGTATTAGTTTAAAAAATACATTAAACAAGTAAAAGTAATAAAAATAATAAATTAAATTTTTTTCATACTTACTGAGATCTATCTCATCATCTCCTCCTGCACATTAAGGGATAACTTTTGTCATGAAGGGGCGAGCATGGGGCACATAGTGCGGATGATGGCACCTATGCCGGGAGTGAACAAGCTGTGGACTTTCAGGCTTGCTTGCCGATGGAATGGGTTGTAGTCAACCACAATCTTGTTTTGCGTTATGCATGTGATCTTGTTTGAGGACAAATCTCTACAGATCCCTTGCATCGCGATCTTTTTCTCGACTGGGAGTTCTTTGTCTCCCTCTGGGCTCACGGTGGCCGAATCGGCAATGGCCTCAAGGGCATCAACAGGAGGTTGGCATAGCCTCGTGTCGTCTTTGGCTATTAACATGCCTTGTATATTAGGGCACCCGACTTGATGAAAAAGTTGTAGTGGGGTCAGCCGCCGACTCGGCATGGGCCAGCTTGGTGCCACTGAGTAACTTTGGTGTTGGGTCACTTTGACCTGAACTGGAGATAGAGCAACAACCACTGGTGATCAACCACAATGACATTTATGGGAAAAATACACAATAGTTTCCAAACCCTAACATGCAAAATGCTTAATTAAATGAATACATCAGCTTTCTGCAGAAACTAGAAAGCTGATTCGTTTAATGAAGATACATTATATATATGTACATGTTGATTATTTTTCCCAATTTATAACCCTCATCAAGCTTGGCATCTTCAATCTTTCAAATAATAAGCCACAACACTCCATTTGGGGTTGATTTTTCCTGCTCACAAAGTCTATCATTTGTGCAATTAGCTAGCTAGGCTAAGCTAGCTGATTATATACCATTCTCCCATACCGTTTTCTTACTGTGATCAAATGTACATGAGAGAGTGGGGAGAGCAGTAAAGAAAAGAATTCTCATGTGGGTTGGTTGATTAATGTATTGTGTGGAAAGTGAGACCGTCTTATGCGTAAATAGGTGTAAATTTTAAATTATACATTTTTTTCACAAAAACCGAACTGCAACTGTTTGAAACTGTAATGAATTGAACCAAATGTTTTGGTTTCATTTCGGTTTTGGCTTCAAAACCGTATCGAACTGCACCACAAAAAGTTTTGATTTCGGTTGAGGTTTCACTCAAAACCGCACCGAACAAAACCGTGCCCACCCCTACTGAGTAGAATGTAAGGTTTTGTGGTAACCACTAGTGTAAGTATTTTAAATTGATGATCAGGTTTGTTCATCAACATCGGAGCTAAAATAATCGTTAAATCATGATGATACATTTCTAATTGTTGAAGGATTTCGTCTCGTTACCTAATTCATGAAACTTTCATTTGGAGTGATTTTCGGCATATGGCTTCTCGGAGTATATACCAACTATATTGACAATTGGATTGTTGAAACTAGTTTTGTAGACTGCGATAATCACCAAAGGAATTGAATATGCCAAAATGTCCCTGACTTTTTGCCGATGAAATTTTTCATCTTGCCCAAAGGATGTAAACCCGAAATCCTTACCTTTGCGCGACGGAACATGAAGGGTTTGTTGGGCAAATGGTGTCATATTACGTGCCATTTTTTTTTCTTGGAGCAAAAATTTACCCGACGGAGATTACTTTGCCCATCAAACTGTTTTTTGTCGGCCAAAAGTCTCTAAAATAACTGAAACGTTGATTAGTTTTGTCCCGATGAAAAATCGTTCTTTTTGTCAAACAATTGATAATTTCTAGTAATGAAAGGGTTATTTACATTTATAATGTTGTAGTCCTTTTCCAAATATTATAATTGGCATGGTAATAACAGAAGTTTTTGCAACCCAAGTGGAACCTCCCTATTGCATGGAGGTTGGTGAAAAGAAAAAGTAAAAAGAAACAAAGGTTTAAATAAATACCAAAAATATAGATTTATTGAGTGACGCAATATATTGTACTAGCCATGCATGCAAGAATCACTTTTGTTTACTTTTTTGGGTAAGTCCATCTCGGATTTGGTATCTTGGTTAAAAGTCGAGGGCATAATTACAGAACAGAAGTTGGTATGGTTGACTTTGTAATGGTTGGGAAAAACAATTGATCACCACTACCGAGTAAGTTGCAGTTGCACCATGAAAAGTAGTCATGGATTGATATATGCATCTCCTTTACCAACAATATAAAAGCTAGCGAGGACAATCCTCTTCCCCCTCATATATCACATTCAGCATGGATCGTTATATCAAAACCTTTGTTGTCATTCTCTTACTCCTTTTCGACATTTCTTCAGGTCCGAGCATGTTAATATAATATATAAAGTGTTATCAGAGAGTCAGTTAATTAGGTTTACGATGATTGTATTACATGTGTGTGTGTATATTTATTTATTTAATTACTTAATTCATGCAGGCAGCCGAGTCAAAGGCTTCAGGCATGGTATAAGTCCTGCAAACCCTTCGTCTAGCAAGGTAACTAATTTTCATGCATGCATGTGAAGACGGGAAATGAAATCCACTCTTGAATTAATTTGTCCCTTGATTTTTTATTTATTTATTCAACCGACAGACAACTAAAATAGAGAACGGTGTGTAGGGGAGAATACGTCCCCCATGAAAAAAAATGTTTTTATGGATACAGATTATTTTTCAAATTTTTTGGTTAATTTTATAACTAATTTGTACTATGTTTATCTTGAAGATAAATGGTGAGATGGAGATGAGAGAGCTGGTGGCAGTCGATGCAATGTTGGACTATGAGAAGCCAATGCCAAATCCCAGGCATGACAAAGGGAAGTCAGGTGGTGGTAATTAGTCAAGAAACTCCTTCCCAAAACATGATCCCAGAACATTCCAATTAATCAATAAAATACTGCAGCTATGCATGCCTGATGCTTCTAAGACTATAAAAAGGGGAAGATCACATCATTATTTATCCTTAGTAATTAATCTGCTTTTACTATATAGATTATGTTCATCTCTTTATGCCATAAATAAAGAAGGTGAAATATTTTTGAAGAAATGCAACAAGGTGTATTATTATTATTAATTAATATTACTTCGTGATCATTTTTTTTTGAACAAATTCTCGTGATCATTGTATTGACCTATATGTGTGTATGTGTGTGTGTGTGTATATATCTGTATATTGTTTTCATATCTTCTTGACGAGTCCTATTGCATACTACAAATCATGTCTTCCATTAATGAAATGACTTTCTGCAATAATAACACCAATAATCAAATTTTAAGGTGTCAACCTACGTGAAAATATATTGCCAAATTCCAATTACTTGATGCAGTTTTAGCAATTCGATGGTATCACCCATTTTCATCCATTCATCAATATGAGTGGTATGTTTACTTATACAGGCCCTGAGATCTTGGGGCCCTAGGCGAGCTTCTAAGAGGGGGCCCCAAAGTTTCCAAGTCCTTCGATGTGTCACACACATTCATATATATATATATATATTTTTTTTTTTTTTCAGTTTTTAAACAAACACAATAAAGAGAAGAAACCTCTAAACAGAGCACACAAGGAGTCTTGAGTTAAATTAAACAATTTGATGAGCACAAGTTGGTTGTAACAAAAAAAGAACACACCAAACAAAATACATAATCAACACCGAAACTTATAACTGCATCCAAACATCAACAATCAAGTTTTCTTCCTACCTTTTTCAACGGTTAACATAACTAAGGATCACTGAATTTATGGGATAATTAGATTACCGCAAATTACAATCTTCTAAATTCTATGGGATATAATTAATTTGCAAATATAGTGAAATAGTGATAGGGAGATGGGGTTGTAAGGGAAGACTCAAAGAAGTACGAAACCCTAGGCCCTAGGCTTCAATAGAATTAAAAAAAAAAATTAAAATAAAAAAGCTCCAATAAAATAGCTTACTTTCTCAATTTCTTTTTTTAATGTGTAATTTTTGTTTTGTTAAAAATGATGAAAGGAATAGAATGGACGGACTAAAAAACGGACGAGAGAGTTGAGTTAGGTGGGACCGAACTCTCATACAGGAAGTAGACTAGTCTCTATTTACGAACATGGTAAACATTCCATTTTGTTAAAGTTCTTGACTTGTTATTATTTATAGCATACCACATAAGACAAAAAGAATTTCGGGGCCCCTCCCACTTGGGGGTCCTAGGCGGCCATCTCTTTCTGCTACCCTGAGGGCCGGCCCTATACTTATACTTAGAATAGGTATTGAAGTTATTATGGTTTTTGACTTTTTATGGGCCGGTTTAGGCCCCGTTTGGGATTGAGGTGATTTTAAAAAAAGCCACTGTGAAAAAAAGCTGAGGGTCATTTTTGTGTTTGGTAAACTGAAAAAAAAGGGCTTATTTTGGAAGCTGCTGTGAGAATAAGCTGAAAATCAAAGGAAAAGCTGAAGCTGCTATTTGCTGCTTTGAAAAAAAGCCATTTTTTTCAAAGCACACGGAGCTACAGTGCTCCTTTAATGAAAAGACACACTATCATCCTGCTTTTTTTTCCAAAAGCACTTTCACAAAAAAGTTTACCAAACACTCTACTGGCTTTATTTCACAGCCGCTTATTCTCACAGCACAGCCGCTTATTCTCACAGCAGCTTTTTTTCAAAGCACAGCAATACCAAACCAGCCCTTACTAACACATCCGAAATTAAAAGGTTTGTGAGTCTCGCATTAACATCTGTAATCCAATACATGATGAAAATCAAGATTCAAAGGGGCGTATTTGATTGGGATATTGATAGATTTTAATAGATTTATAAATTCATAGATTTGGAAGAAGGTTAATTGATTTTTGGAGATTTTATATAAAATTTTGAGTGAATTCCCTCAAATTCTTAGGGGAAGAGATGAGATTTATTAATGCTTAAAATACACTATGAAATCTCTTAAATTCCCCAACTTTATAAGATTTTTTAAAATCAATTTCTAATTAAATACACCTGAATTTAATGCTATAAACTCTTTCAAAATTTTGATTGAATTCACCTAGACTTTTAGAAAATCACTTAAACTTTTGAATAAATACTCTTAAATTTATAAAAAGAATTAAAATCTTTCAAAATCTCAATTGATACATCCTTAGTTTGATTAGAAGGAAAGTAGTTGAATGAAAATATAAATAATTAAACAGGTGGGAATGCTGTCTGATTATCAGCCGACTCATGATATAGCTATAATTTCTAATAAATAATTAAGCAATAGCAGAAATTGTGTGCTAGGATGGCACTGAGAGCCAAGTAATGTGACTAAATTCTTTCTTGGATCGATGGAGCTGTCAAAAATGACAAGTCAACTCTTCAGAACGTGTTTGTGGGATACAATGAATTGATAACCACCATTGAAATGCATCACAGATCCCTCTCCAAAAGCATGATATGAAGAAAATGTATGACATTTCCAACGAGTTTTTCAAAGAATCCCATGCCAAACCCATTATTTGACAGAGAAATAACTCCAGAGTAGAAGAATATTGACAATAATAGAAACTTGGGTTTACCAAGTCACCTCTAGAATAAGAGAGCAACTTACATGGCGATTAATGACCACGTCACGCAATCGTGTGGTTTATGCATACAAAAACATTAAAATTAAAACACAGAAGGCAGAAAAGGAATTCTCTGTTTCTGATCAGTTTCCTGGGATGAGCACATTGAATTGTTAAATTTCCAGGTAAGCTTTTTGCGTTTAGGAACTAGGCCATTATTATGATGTTAGCCGACAAAACTTCAAGTTGTACAAACCAACATGGGATTAAATTGGAATCTTCATCATTTTAACCATTTAAAAAAAAAAACCCTGCAAGGGCCAGCATAATCAAAATAAAACCCTCATTAAATTAATTGGAAGTGATTTATTTAATAGCAACAGGAGCCAGCTTAGCTCATTAGATTATGAATCCCATTATTAAAATTGTTATGGGAATTTTTTGTGCCACCCATTGAGGACTCATGCTCGTAAGATCTGAATACTTAAAGTTGAGCAAAGTACAATTGGTGTCAGTCCTACACTGCAAAAAGAGGGCAGGAAAAAGAGTCCGAAGAAGCAAGCAAGGATAAACCCTAATTTCAACATTGTACTTATAATTTTTGTTGTAGCTAAATACTTTATGACGGAACTCCAATTTATGCTCTATGATCAACAATAGTGGTGTTTTAAGGTGCATACAACTAATGTTAATCGTTGCATCTTTGTAATTGATATATGACATGAATACCTGTGGTTTTAAGTCAAAAGACACAAATTAATATATATATATATATATATATATATATATCTATATATATCAAATAGTGCTCGTGAATATATATATCTATATATATCAAATAGTGCTCGTGAAATAAACTAACTGCCACAAGGTAAACTAGATATATGTATGGAATGAGACCTAACATCTGAAAGCGACCAACAAATTAAAGCTAAAAGCTTATAGAATAGTTAGATAGATCAAAAGCGCAAGTGAGTTCCAAAAGGTGAACAAAACCCACAAGTTATGTTGTATTGTCCCACTCCCACACATTCCACCTAATGCATTGTGCGACACATAAAAGGAGAAGCAAAGCTTTTGATGTTAAGGAATTTGAGTGGAGTTGACTTTGAGGTGGGGGATAAGGTGTATTGTATATTTCCAGAATCATATCTTTTGTGTTTGGTAAGTAATTTTGAAAATCATCACAAAAGTAAAATTTAATGGGTACTAAAAACATAAATCATGTAGTTTACTTCATTACATGTTATAATAAAGATGGACGACATGATACACTGAAAAATTGCTACTAGAGAAGCTTTGTGTAAGGGTCATTATGACTTTACATCTCTGTTGGCTCCATTTACTCGCACTCACAATTATAAAAACCAAGAGTTCTGCACTTCTCCTCCAAACACTGAACTAGCTACAACAGCAATAAGCTAAGGAAAGAAAATATAAACCCTTAGATGCTTCCTCAAGTCAAGATTTTCATCCTCCTCCTCTTGCTCTTTAACTTTTCGGTTTCAGGTAATATTTTTAAGGTTGCAAATTCCATTGGCTCCAAGTTTTCTGAAGCTGAGTCTAGAAAATACTTGAAACCCTTTTCTCTTCATTAATTTGTAGGAAGAGCTGACAGCTTCAAGGATGAACTGGAGCTCACTTCTTCAAGTGGTCATGAGGTAATTAAAATAAATATGGAGAAATTAGGTTCTCATCCTTACTTTTGCCACTCCATTGATTAAAACCTTATTCCTTTTCAATTTTTGATCAAGGTCCTTGGTATTAATAACATTATTAATTATTTCAATAATAAAATATTTTTTTATTTCTAAATATATTCATTTAATGTTAAAAATGTTACAATTAGTATATTTATATTTATAGTTAAAATTTTTATCATATATTTTTATTTTTATTTTTAGTTTGAACCCATTTTTAATTTGTACCAATTTTCTTTTTAGTTTTAATTTGTACCCATATATTAATTTCTTTTTATGCACATATTTTTTAAAGTTTTATTTGTATTTGTACCCATTTTTATTTTTTCTAAATGTACCCATGCTAATTATATGTACCAATTCATGTAATTTTTTCAAATTTTTAATCTTAAAATGTACTCATTCTTAAATATACCAATTTGTTATAAGTAAAATGTACCACTTTTTTATATATAAAATCTATTCAATTTTTTTCTAATCCATTTTTAAACTTATATGGGTACATTCTTTTTTCTTTGATTTGAGAATGTATCCATGTTAAGTTTAATCGAAGAAATTTACTAATATTATTAAGCCTAATATATATATTTTTTTTTTGTGATTTTGAAGAATGTACTCATGTTTTGATACAATAATTTTTTGGTTCATTTTGATGAACGTACCCATGTTTATACACACACACACACACACACACACACACACAATAGTATATTTATATTTTAATATTTTTAATCCCACAAATTAAGTTTTTTTATTTAAAATCTCATTAATATAAACAAAATATAAATATAAATTTTTAATTTAAAAAATATAGTAACGTACATAGAAATAAATTATCACATTAATTTCAGGGACTTAGATAAAAAATTGAAAATCAACAAGGTTTTAGTCAAAGAATATTCATAGTTAGGGACCGCATCCAAAGTCTCCCTTAAAATATATATGGTATATTTTGTCAACGTCCATGCAAACAAACTGCATGATTTGGTGATTTAGTTTGAGCTTGTTCTTAATCATGTTTATAAGGTGGTTAATCAGCAGATGACAAAAGGTGGGAGAAAACGGCTCATTTCACTTGATGCAATTTCAGATTACAAGGAGCCAGGGCCAAATAAAGGTCACGATCCACATAATTAAGGGAGGGAATGCTGGTGGTAGGGGTGGGAATCCTTGAATAACTAGATGATCACATCCTTTTTGAAGCCGCATAATCTCTTGTGAAAACGCTATATATATATATATATATATATATATATATATATATATAGAGAGAGAGAGAGAGAGAGAGAGAGAGAGAGAGAGAGAGAGAGAGAGAGAGAGAGAGAGAGTGATGATGGACGTGTTTCTTGAGTGACATTGAGTGAGAGAGTTTTATATATTTGGCTATGAAGCTGTGAATACCGTGATGAATGTCTGTATTACTGGAATAAAATGTTAGCAATTCAGTATCTGCTTTCAAGTAATGTATATACATAGCTTGATTAAGATCTAAATCTAGCTACAATGACATGTAATCAAAATATATGTATATCTTGGGATTATAATTATAAAGAGGCGAGACAAAACTCACACTGCCAAGGAAATTAATCTTTGATTCGGCATATATAGGAACTAAGATATTGCAATATATGCAAGTTTTTAGTCAAATCCCAAAGTGGGTGAATTCATAAGTGTTGATGCACAAAACCGAAGGGGTCTTGGAACAACATAAATCCGACCGTGAATCTGTAAAAAAGTAAAGAACACATGATGTATCGTGGTTCACCCCAATGTTTGGGCTACATCCACACTGATGTTGATATTGTTTCACTTTGAATGGTGAATATACAAGAAGGCTAGAGGCAGTGTGCTCTCTAGCCTATTTTCTGTGTTTGCCCTCTCTGAGATGTTTTCTCTCTTCCCATGGCCTAAACCTTGACCTCCCCCAATGAGGAGAGTGAGGAGTCCTTTTATAGAATAAGGATTCCTCACTTACTACATATTTGCCCCTTCATTTATTACATAATTACATTTGAGTCCCCTGAGTATTTATACGAGGTCTAAATACGGAGGCCTTAAATATGGTACAAACAGTAGTCCCCCAAGTCTTCAGTCAAGAGAGTCTTTTGGCTGGAGACTTGAAATTCAGAACATGTGTGGGCCGAAGTAACTGGATGTTGTATAGAACTGATACTCGATATGAGGTGGTGCTCAATGTGAAATGATGCTCAACTAGAAATAGCACATGTTGCGAGGCTGCTCGGCTTGTGGCTTATGTTGCCTTGGTTGGCTCGGCTTGTGGCATTGAAGGTGAAGGAGTCCCTTTTATAGAATAAGGGCTCGCTCTTCAATACATAAATAATGGGTTAGAGTTGATGCTCGCGGCGAGGCGGTTGCTTAGCAAGCGACGGTGCTCTCTAATGATGGTGAGGGAGCCCCTTTTATAGAATAAGGGCTCGCTCCTCAATACATAAGTGATGGGTTAGGAGTGATACTCGCGGCGAGACGGTTGCTCAGCTGGCGGCGATGCTCTCTAATGAAGGTGAGGGAGTCCCTTTTATAGAATAAGGGTTTGCTCCTCAATACATAAGTGATGGGCTAAGAGTCTCTCTTTAATAAAGGTGAGGGAGTTCCTTTTATAAAATAAGGTTCGCTCCTCAATACATGAATAATGAGTGCTCTCTAATGAAAGTGAGGGAGTCCATTTTATAGAATAAGGGTTCGCTCCTCAGTACATAAATAATGGGCTAAGTCTCCCAAGTATTTTTCATAAGGCCTAGTTGTGGAAGCCCAATATATGGTATGTAGTGTAGTCCCCCAAGTCTTCAGTCAAAAGAGTATGTTGGCTGGAGACTTCAAATGCAATCCATGTATGGGTCGAAGTAGCGGTTGTTCGGAGGCGGTCTTTGTTTACCATTCACTGAAGCTTTGTAGGTGAAGCTTTGAAAGTGAAGTTTTATAGGTGAGGGTTTGAAAGTGAAGCTTTGAAGCTAGAACTTTTGTAAATGAAGCTTTGAAGTCGGAACTTTGTAAATGAAGCTTTGAAGTCGGAGCTTTGTAAATGAAGCTTTCGAAGCTGGAGCTTTTGTAAATGAAGCTTTTGAAGTTGGAGCTCTGTAAATGAAGCTTTCGAAGCTGGAGCTCTTGTAAATGAAGCTTTCGAAGCTAGAGCTCTGTAAATGAAGCTTTCGAAGCTGATTGACATGAGTGATGCTCATGAATGTTTATGTTGATTGACATGAGTGATGCTCATGAATGTTTATGTATGATTGACATGAGTGATGCTTATGAATGTTTATGTATGATTGTCATGAGTGATGCTCATGTATGATTTTTTGGAGGACGAGTTGTACTTTTGATCACCTAGTTGGTGATAATAACGGCAGACTGTTGAATAATTTTAGAGTACTAGACGTACTTTTGATCACCTGGTTGGTGATAATAGAGGGTGAACCTTAAGTGGAGGGATGAAGGTTGGAGTTTGAAGCCATAAAGCCTAGCTCTTTTGGGCATATAGGCCTTCGCCCTTCACATAACATTCCAGCCCACTATTTTGGGCTTGTAGACATTATGCCTTTTTTTTTTTTTTTTTGGGCATGCTGCCTTCTTTATTTATTTATGATTACCCTATGGTGGGGTTATACAGATGTCTCCAAAAGATAAGAAAAGTAAATCACATCATTCAAAAAAGCTGCTGTGACTTGGCAACAACGAGATTTCTCCCTTCACATCAACCTCAGCGGTCCAGTTATTGGAGGAAACCTTCACGTGGAGGCAGGTTTGGTCAGCAGACATGGTCTCTCATACTTTGATAGTACAATCCTGGGAGCCTATATATATGACACCGTCTCCACCCCATTTTACACAAGTTACTGTAAGTGTGTGGCCATTAAGACATATAACAGATTTCCTCAACGTAACATCCCATATGCGTGCATCACCATCTTTGCTAGCACTTACAAAGCGTCAACACGGAGAGCTAAGGTGGACTGGTTCCCAAGAGATTCTAGTAATCCATTTCTTGTGGCCGATCAGTCGATTGCCCGAAGCAAGGACCGACCTTGAGGAGGTAGTCCCCCACCACAAATGCATATTTTTGACTTGAGTGAGCCCCCTAGGTCTTGTAAGCTATCATCATTATTAGCACTGTGCCAAATGTCGGTGTCGTACCCCAGCTTTACACATCAATATAACTATATAATAATTGCTCCAGTTTGCAGAAGACAACTTAATAAAATATTCATCAATGACAGTGGGTATGGGCTGTAAAGATAAGAGTCTTATCTTTGTGGTTGTTTTCCATGAGTGCGAATGGATGATTGAGTGTGGCAGACTTGATAGTGGTGGACTTTGGCCTCCCCCGTAAAAGAGAGATGGCAGATGGCAGACGGAATAAAAACTTATCTTTTTAGACAATGGAGTGGGTTTTCATGTTTAGATTGCGCCAATGGGGTAGTGGATGACCGCTGTCCGGATCTGCAATCATGGCTTCCACGTTTGCCGACAGTGGTAGGGGTCGCTACAACAGTACTGCAGCTCGCCAAACGTCTTGCACGCACTTCTTGCACGCGACTACTTCAACAAGGTCGGAGCTGGTGACCTTGAGGTCGGAAGGGCAGCTGGTGTTGAGGTTGGTAATGCAGTCGTTGGGGACCACCATCATAGGGAGTCAGATTTTCGAGACCCAGACTCTCGCACACGCTTTTGCTCATTCGCCGATGTTTGAACAGAAGCATTGGCTTGTCTCCCAATATGACCTGTCTCAACCAAAATATGTTTATTACCAACATGGATTTTGACAGACTTACTTTGAGGATAACCCTGATGACCGCTCGACGGAACATCGTCAGGCTCGAACAAAGCTCTGATGCCAAACCCCTTCTTGCTGGTCTTTCTGGGCAAAAACAAGGACAAATTGTAGAACTTGGACTTGCTAGAGAAGCAGAGGGAACGAGGGCAGTTTGGGAAGAGGAAACATTTAAGTCACCTTAAGTTTTTGAAGCATGCAAGGTCTCTGTCTCATCCTGGTCGCTCTCATTCTTCAAGCATCCACAGCTCCAGGCCTAGCTAGACACACGGCGGACTTTGACAACGACGGTGGTGGGGCGGTTAGCATCAGTTTCTGCTTCAACTCACAGATGAGAGGGCCTGCGCCTAGTTGGGAGACGACTGAGCGGGCGCCAGTCCACGAGAAACCAGTGTTTGAGCCAACGGTGTCTGCGAGAGAGTTTGAGTCGCAGTCGGAGCGGCGATGACTCCAGGATAACCATGGTTAGGGCCCAATTCAGACTAAAATGACGGTGCAGCACCTATGTTTCCTACGCAACCACGACCTCTGTCTCTTCTCCTGTAATTAAAAGACGGAGTGTCTGAGCCGTACGAGGGTTTGGAATGACGGCCTCGGCTTCGACCGCGTTGAGACATTGCGTCTCTGTGCGTTCTGGATTTGAGAGAGAGAAAGTGAGGTTTTTCTTTTTGATTTTTTTGTTGTTTTGGTTTCTGGGTGCGACTGATTGAGAGAGAGAGAGAGAGAGAGAGAGAGAGAGAGAGAGAGAGAGAGAGAGAAATCTGAGAATTGTGAAGCTTGTTCGTAGCTGTTGCCATGACGGGGAGTTGGAGCAGAAGGCATGGGTTTTGCAGTAACTGTGCATGTGTTTGGTCCTTGGGTTTCTGCAGATTCACAGTGGATATTGTGGTAAGGTCTCAGGGTGGTGAGATGAAAAAATGAAAGAGAACCGATATAACTTTTCGTGTCGTTTCCCACAAACGGCGCCAAATGTTGATGCACAAAACTGGAGGGGTCTTGGAACAACATAAATCTGACTGTGAATCTGCAAGAAAGTAAAGAAGGCAAGATGTATCGTGGTTCACCCCAATGTTTGGGCTACGTCCACACTGATGTTGATATTGTTTCACTCTGAATGGTGAATATACAAGAAGGCTAGAGGTAGTGTGCTCTCTAGCCTATTTTCTGTGTTTGCCCTCTCTGAGATGTGTTCTCTCTTCCCATGGCCTAAACCTTGACCTCCCCCAATGATGAGAGTGATGAGTCATTTTATAAAATAAGGGCTCCTCACTTATTACATATTTGCCCCTTCATTTATTACATAATTACATTTGAGTCCCCCAAGTATTTATACAAGGTCTAAATACAGAGGCCTTAAATATGGTACAAACAATAAGAAATATTTTGATTATACTATAGTTGCATCCAACATAAATGAATATTGCAGACTACCATAAGTGCAAGGGTTACTGTTATCTTATGGGCATAACCATTTCGTTTTTTATTTTGTTTTCATTTTTTTTTTAAAATTGAAAATTTGTTTGGTATCGGTTCTCATCTTTCAATTAAAATAAATAAACGAAATTTGGATATTGTTTTTGTGATTTTTAAAAATTATTTGACTTTAAGTTTTCAATTTTTGGTTTTTTGAATGTTCATTTCTTAAAAAAAAACTAAAAATCGAAAACAATTAACAAATAAGTTTTCAGTTTTCAAACAAAAAATTGAAAAGGGTTATCAAACATGCCCTTGTGAGGGAAAATAGAAAAAAAAAAGTATAAAAACCGAAAGTAAAACAAGAAAATAAAAGCACGAACTAGGGCTTTGAAAGCCATAAAAACCAAAAGAAAAAAGAAAAGAAATTGGTCGCGCGCCAACCTGCACCTGGCCTGGCCTGAAGCCAACTTGCGCCCAAAGCTGAGCATGCAGCTCTGGCTTTTGCCTCAAAAGGACACAATTTGGTGTCTGGGTTTTGCAACCCACATCTTTGGGCTTTCTGTGCACCGAAGTCCAAGTCCAAATTTTTGGACTTTTTGTTTTTAGTAAAGTCTGCAACTTCATGGGCTTGTTTTTTTTTTCCTTAGCTCGCTCAAATATGATGTAGCAACTTGAATGCAGCTCCATTTGGCCACCTTTTTCTAGCTTGCCCCCGAGCCCAAGCCTGGTGCCTGATGTTGCAGGGCCTCATTTTCCTGCACAACCAGCAGCCTTATGCTGATGGGCTACCCTTGTTTTCGGCCCAAAATCCACTTTTGGCTTATTTTTCTTCTAGCTGCACCCAAATATGTTAGGGTGCTAGCTGCTTAGCCCAAAACTGTGCTCTATTTTCTTAATTGCTTGGTCCCAAGCCTTCCAATACCAATATGACAAGAATGTCAATATTTTTTTGCTTCCACGATCGATCCTGGTTTGGTCTTGGTTTATTGAATTATTTAGTGCCCCACTGTCTATTAACTTGACAAAAAAACAAATTAACGGCAAACACACTTTTTTGAATTAACTATTCAATATTTTATTTTTTTTGTTTGAATCGTTGACATGCTTTCATAGTCCTGAAACTACTCACATTTGGGTTCCTGAAGTAACCTCAAATTCACTACACTTGAATTATCTATTGTATTATGTATTCTTATGCGTACTCATTTTATGAACTAGAAGTGCATCTAAATTGAACATAAAATTTTGAATTAGTGCGTTTGAAACCCGAAGTTTTCATAAAACAATACACCCATGGAAAACTCGAAGTTTTTTCATGCAAATTAAATCATACCATGTCTTAGAACCTGAATGTTCTAACTTTGATGCGCACGAAGATTTTATTTCTTGTATCACCAACGACAATCTTGTTTTTTCCATTAAATGGATTGCCAAACAGTCGCAAATTTGATTTCACTGACTTGGAAGTTTCTGACGTAAACTACTTTATGTGGGTGCCAAACGTAAAGCTTCACTTAACTATCGAGAAACTGATAAACCATTGAAGCCAACAATGGCCTCAATAAAGTTGAAAAACCTTTGCCATGACCTTTATTCGAAGACTTAAGGCTGAAGCATTACAATGGAAGTATGTTACTAGGATTTCATGGCTATTTGGCTCACTCTACAGACAATTTAATCATGAAAGATGATCTTGCTTGAAGCAAAACATGATTCAAATTTTTATGTCCATGAATAGGTACAATTATGAAGTTTATAGGATGCAATTGAATTTTGGCTGAAGAAGATTTTTCTGATCCATCCATGTCTTTAACCTTTTCCTGAGCAGCAGTGTAGAGAGCAGAAGTTTACCAAATTATCATATTTGATTATTACCACAATTATGAAAGAAATTCACCATAGTGATTCGGCTGGGAAGTACCAAATGGTATAGACCCAATTTATAGTCTACCAAATGGTTTAACCCAGTTTCAGTTGGAGCCTACTGAACGACATGCCCTGCTTCGACAAAGATGTACCAAAGGACATTCTCTACTTCAACAGAGGTGTGTCGAACAAAAGGATTTGCTTCAACATACACTTGTCAAATCTACTCATCCAACTTTGGCTAAAGAGTATCAAATAGACCCCTCTAGTTTCGACCGGAGCCTTTCGAACCCAAAGTCTAGGTCCGTCTCTATCTCGTTCTTACTCACTTTAGGGTTTGTTTTATAACATATGGTAAAATCAAGGGCTGCCAAATGTGGCATCACGGCCAGAAACGTGATCCTTGGCACTTAAGACATAAATTCCAACATAAAGGACAATATTTGCATGATATTTGGATAACAATCCATCCTCAAGGGGAGCAGGTTGCCTCTCTGATGCATTATTAGGGGTAATTGTCGGACCATATATTTTCCAAGGTTGGAGTAAGGCTGATCCAAATACAGTTATTTCAGAAGTTTGGTCATGGACTCACCAGTTTTGGTTAGAGTTGGATCAAACGGAGCAGCAGTACTACCATCACCTTGTTCCAGGGCAATAGGCAATGTCCTAGTAACTATGCTAGATGACGCAGGACATGCGATCTGATCTTAATATAGACCCAATCAAATCTTTATAAGTCTTGGAGTTTCTACAATATAGGAATTGACATGTGCCACAAGTAATCACAACTACTAAGATGGTGCAATGTCTAATTCTACATATCCTCTAGGATTCACCATGCTTAGAATGAAGATTCTATCACAAAAGGTCTCTCTTCCCATGGTATAAATACACTCACCTAGGGTTCATCATTGGTAACGCAATCTGAACACTTCACTTCTCTTGCCCACTGTTTGAGTCTAAAATACTATTCCCTAACTTGACCGTCAAGAGCTTTTGGCCAGCACACACCCCCTCCCCCTGGTCTTAGGCATGCTCATGGATGTTTATTGTTTTGCAGGTTGCTCGAGTTTGTGCATAACTAACACTCACGGTGGTGCATGAATTTGGTTCCAACATTCCACTTTCTACATTGCCGTTGCATGAGCAAGTTAGAGACATTGAAGGACGAGAAAAATCTTCTCTAGTGAAAATTCAATCGGATTCTATAAACTTTAGAATTGTATGTAGTCAAGGACATAAAGGTTTCAATCATGTTTTGCTTCATGCAAAATAATCTTTCATGCATAGTCCGTGGAGCAAGCCAAAGAGTCATGAAACCCTATTTAGCAAGGTACTATCGTTTGTAAGTATCGAAATGAAGAGTACGTCGACAGCTTATTCAGCTCTTCCATGCTATTTTTGGCCTCGATGAATTCTCAGCTTCTCGATAGTCTAGTGGAGCTTCACGTCTTGTACACACATAAAGTTGTCTCTGTTAGAAATTTCTGTGTTAGTGAAATCGAACTTGTAACGGTTCGACAATCCCCTTAACAGAGGGAACAAGATTAACTCATTAGATTATTTGGAAGTGATTTATATAATAGCAAGAGGAGCCAGCTTAACTCATTAGATTATTAATCCTATTATTAAAATTGTTATGGGATTTTTTCGTGCCACCCATTGATGACTCATACTCATAAGATGTGAATAATTAAGTTGAGCAAAAGTGCAATAGGTGTCAGTCCTACGCTGCAAAAAGTTTTTTTTGGGGGGGGGGGGGGGGGAAGAGTCCAAAGAAGCAAGCAAGGGATAAACCCTAATTTCAACATTGCACTTATAGTTGCTGTCGTAGCTAAATACTTTTAACACGGAACTCCAATTTATGCTCTATGATCAATAATAATGGTGTCTTAAGTTGCATACAACTTATGCTAATCGTTGCATCTTTATCATTATATATGACATGTATACGTGTGCTTTTGAGTCAAAAGACACAAATTAATGTATATCAAATAGTTTGCTTGTGAAATCAACTAATTGCCACAAGGTAAACTAGATATATGTATGGAATGAGACCTAACATCTGAAAGTGACCCACAAATGAAAGCTAAAAGCTTATAGAATAGTTAGATAGATCAAAAGGGCAAGTGAATTCCAAAAGGTTGAAAAACCCCACAAGCTATGTTGTATTGTCCCACTTCCACACATTCCACATAATGCATTGTGCGACACATAAAAGGAGAAGCAAAGGTTTTGATGTTAAGGAATTTGAGTGGAGTTGGCTTTGGGTGGAATTTGAGTGTATTGTATATTTACATAATCATATCTTTTGTGTTTAGCAAGTAATTTTCAAAATCATATCATAAAAGTAAAATTTTATGAGTACTGAAAGCATAAATTACGTGGTATACTTCATCACATGTTATCATAAAGGTGGATGACAAGGTACACTGAAAAATTGCTACGCGAGAAGCTTTGTGTAAGGGTCATTGACTCTACATCTCTGTTGGCTCCATTTCCTCGCACCCAAAATTATAAAAACCAAGACTTCTGCACTTCTCCTCCAAACACTGAACTAGCTACAATAGCAATAAGCTAGGGAAAGAAAATATAAACCCTAAGATGCTTCCTCAAGTCAAGATTTTCATGCTCATCTTGCTCTTTAACTTTTCGGTTTCAGGTAATATTTTTAAGGTTGCAAATTTCATTGGCTTCAAGTTTTCTAACGCTGAGTTTAGAAAATAAATGAAACCTTTTCTCTTTGTAGGAAGAGCTGACAGATTCAACTATGAACTAGAGCTCACTTCCTCAAGTGGTCATGAGGTATTTAAAACTACGTATTGTATATTTCGTCAACGTCCATGCAAACAAACTGTATGATTTGGTGGTTTAGTTTGATCTTGTTCTTAATCCTGTTTATAAGGCGATTGATTAGCAAATGATAACAGGTGGGAGAAAACTGCTCATTTCACTTGATGCAATTTTGGATTACCAAGAGCCAGGGCCAAATCCAAGTCACGAACCACATAAAGGAGGGAATGCTGGCGGTAGAGGTGGGAATCCTTGAATAACTAGATGATCACCTCCTTTTAGAAGCGGTATGATCTCTTGTGAAAGCCCTATAGAGAGAGAGAGAGAGAGAGAGAGAGAGAGAGGGAGTGATGATGCACGTGTTTCTTGAGTGATATTGAGTGACATAGTTTTATATATTTGGCTTTGAAACTGTGAATATCATGATGAATGTATGTATTATTGGAATAAAATGTCAGAAATAGTATATGCTTGCAAGTACTGTATATACATATCTTGATTAAAATCTAAATCTAGCTAGAATGACATGTAATCAAAATATATGTATACGTTATAATTATAGAGAGGGGAGACAAAACTCACCCTACCAAGGAAATTAATCTTTGATTTTGCATATAGGATCTTAGATATTGTAATATATACGCAAGTTTTTAGCCAAATCCCAAAGTGGGTGAATTCATAAGAAATATTTTTATTATACTGTATATATATTCAAGTTGCACAAAAAAAAAAAAAAAAAAGAATAAGAATATTGCAGACCTTTACCATAAATGCAAGAGGTACTTTCGTTTGTAAGTATTTGAAATGAAGAGTACGCTGGTGCTATGAGAAATAAAACCTCTTAAAGCATCAAAGTTAAAACATTCAGGTTCTAAGACATGGTCTGGTTTAGTTTTCATGAAAAATTTCAGATTTTCCATGGGTGTATTGTTTAATGAAAACTATGGATTTTAAGGGCACTAAATTTGAAACTACAAGTTTAAGTTTTGATGAACTTCTTGTTCATAAAAGACCAAACAGGGGTCGGTTGTGGAAATAGGCCAAAATTGGGCTTATCCGTGAGCGCCCCCGCATGGTTCCTCAAGTCAAGATTTTCATCATGCTCCTCTTGCTCTTTAACTTCTCGGTTTCAGGTACGTAAGATTTTTAAGGTTGCAAATCTCATAGGTTTCAAGTTTTCTGAATTTGACTTGGAAAATAAGCCAAACCATCTTCTTTCGTTAATTTGTAGGCAGAGCTGACATCTTCAAGGATGGAATGGAGCTCACCCACTCAAGTGGTCATGCGGTACGTAATTAAAACTATATATATATATATATCATATATTTCATCTCTCACCCTCCATGCAAACAAAACTATTTGATTTTGTGATTTTAGTTTAATGAATTAATTAAATATGTTCATAAACATGTTTGGGAGGTTAATCAGATGCTGAAAGTTGGGAGAAAGCTTCTCGTTTCACCAGATGAACTGTTGGATTACCCGCAGCCAAGGCCGAATCCACGTCATACCCCACCTCCACCTCCTTCAGCTTAGGGATATGAGTTCTTGTAAAATCCCTTGGCATATAGAGAGAGAGTGATGACCTGATGTGTTTCTTACGAGTGTGAGAGAGAGAGAGTTTTATGTTCTTAGGTTTAAAAACCATGATCAAAATGGAATAAAATGTTAGAAACTTAATATGGTTGCAATTACTGCACATATTACATCAGCCATTATCGCATCGTTAATCAAAACTGCAACCTTTTAACTATTTTGTTGTGTGATTTGGCTACTCATGATATTACATAACACATCGATGTACTCAGTCACAACTAGAAAAAAATTCAACAAATGCGCGATTAATTATACAAAAACATAAAAGTATTATTGACACTTTATAATTTTTTTTTTATCAAGAATACTAAAAGCGTAAATTTTTATTTTTGTAAATCATAATTACATTTTCCCCTTTACGTTTTTGTCTAATTTCAAATTCATACAATGTTTTTCAATTTTTACAATTTCATACAACGGCTCATAGTTCGTACCAATGTCATACATCTTTCTCAATTTAAACTGACCTTTAGGTGATAACGTGACAAATATAATACCTACATTTTTAACGATGTGGCAAATAAAAACTTAATTATCAAACCAATCAATATAAATATCAAAATAATTTTTTTTTTAACAAATGATATTAACTACACTAAAGAAGAGATGGTGAGTTTAGACTCACAATGAACTAGCAATAATATGGTTCAAATTCGCCTTTGACGTAAATTGAATCTAAAATATCTCACTTCTAAATGAAAAAAAAATACTACTAAATCATAGTACTAAGTGACAAATATCAAAATAACTTAAAACAAGGTAAAAAGAAAGGCCCACAACCTTCTTCACCAAATCCTCTCCGCGTCTTTCTCGCCGGAACCAGCGGGCCACTTAGGGCTGGTTTGGTATTGCTGTGCTTTGAAAAAAAGCTGCTGCGAGAATAAGCGGCTGTGCTGTGAGAATAAGCGGTTGTGAAATAAAGCAGCAGAGTGTTTGGTAAACTTTTTTGTAAAAGTGCTTTTGGAAAAAAAGGCAGTCTGATAGTGGGTCTTTTCATTAAAGGAGCATTGTAGCTCGATGTGCTTTGAAAAAAAGCCAGTTTTCCAAAGCTGCAAATAGCAGCTTCAGCTTTTTCCTTTGATTTCAGCTTATTCTCACAGCAGCTTCCAAAATAAGCCCTTTTTTTTCAGTTTACCAAACACCTAAAACCCTCACAGCTTTTTTTCATAGGTGCTTTTTTTTAAGCACCTCACTCCCAAACTAGGGCTTAATATGGCCATTCATTTATATCTTGCAGCCATAAACTAATTTCAATTTTTTTTTCTTTTTCTTGTTCACTGTCGCCCCTGTTCCCTCGCCGTATGGCCTTAATCTTTTCTCCGTCATTCTCCAACCATTTCCCAAGCCATATAAAGCAAATCTCCAACCCACGAACATTGAGGCACAAATTCAACACAAGAACAAAATTGGCTTTACTATTTCCCATTTCTTTTTCAATTTTATTAATTTCTGGATTTTTTTTTCATTCAATTTCTGTAAAAATCTAAGGGTAACTTTAGGGAGACTAATTTTTTTTAACTAAATGATGTAGATGTTGATGATGAGATTATTACTTAATTGTTGATTAATATGTTTACTTCCTAGTGGTGACACATCATTTAGTTTGCAAATTTAGGCTGCTACAGATCACGAAATTCGGCCGACTCTACATTGATACTCCAGATCACAATATCAAACCAAATCTGGACACCAATAGCTACTCGAATTCGATACTCTAGAACCTGCTAAGAGCCCAGTCCGAGTCAACGTAGCAATTCCAACGAGCTGCACTACTCTCAATCTGCAAAACCATGATCGTGCTAGATCCGCATAACCGAATCTACATGGACAGTCGTCGGACCTATAAATCAGCCCAATCAACCCACGACTCACCGTTGTTGCACTCATGCCTCGTGGGGAAGCTCACCCAACTAAAGAAAGCCCATGATGTAAAAACCCTGTATGGTGGCGTATTATGAATACCCATGTGTTCTCTCTTATATCCCTACTGCGAGTGCAATCAGTTTTCTCTCCCACATAAAAAAGAGAAAAATCTCAAGCCGACAACACCTTAGTGTCATCCAAACCATTTTGAACTAAGTGAGAGGTATTGCTAGCACATTTAAGTCAATCACTCTATTATTTGTTGCTAGTTTATCAGTATGGATATTCTTAGAGACTGAACACTTTGGGAGCTTTACATGATCAATCATGAAAAGGAAGATCGAGAGCACAAGAATAATCCAATCTAGTGGCACATGCGTGGCTAAGGATTCTCTTAAGTTAGTCTGTTCACCATCTTTATTTGCCACTGTATCGATTACAACCAACCTTAATATGCTCAGGAACCCAATAGGTTGATGATGATTGTCTATTTATGCCATACTTCAATAAAGTTGAGGAAGAAAATGATGAAGATGAAGTGGTAATTGCTTGTCTTACTAGAGGGAAGAAAAGGGTTGGACCACTAACTAGAGAAGATTGGGAAAAGACGGAGGTGTTTATGGGTGAGTTATTCTTTGGTCCCCATGTCTCCTACGACCCTTCATGATGTCACTAAAATAGAGATCACAGATGCGAGAATTTGGTTCCTCCACCCAACATGTAAATCGGTTCACCAACGAAGATACTATTGACGCAATTGGCAATGACATGAGAGCAATATATGACAAACATTTTGGTTTCTACCTTGAATCGAACCTATTACTAGTGATTGCTCTTGTTTTAGGTCAACGGTTCAAACTAAGGCATGTCACTCATCTCCTTAGAAAGCAAGTATTGGAAATTAAGGCCTAGATAAACACCAAGCAAATAATAGATGTAATGCATGCCCTTTTTGAGGAATAAGCTCCAATGGTTCATGGGGGCAAGCACACGAACACCCCCACACCTCCTCTAAGGCCTTCTTCTACATCATCAATTGTTGCCTCGGTCAGAGATGATTGATTACATGATTAAATTGATTGTGGAAGAGAATGAGGAGCAAGTAGTGAAAGTTGAGGTGAACTTATTTGTTGGATCCTTGGAGAAGGTCGAAAAAGAAACCAAGGGTAATTTTGTCATTCTCTCATGGTGGAAGACTAATGGTAGCAAGTATCCTATATTGGCAGGAAATGCAAGACATATTTGCTATTCAAGTTTCTACTATGGCATCGAATAGTGCTTTTAGCACCGGAGGAGAGTAATTTTCGATTTTAGAAGTTCCTTAACTCCTAAATTGGTGGAGACATTAATTTGCATGCAAAATTGGTTGAGGGGTGATAATATAATTACTTTGGACGATGATACACTTTCATGGACCACCTAGAGTTCTACGAAAGTATTGAATCTGGGTAGGTTTCTGTTTGTACCATACTTGACCAATCCCGAAACTACTGAGCACTGGTCAACGTTATACCGTCAAGGACCCAGAAGAGTTTCCCTTCAACCAGAAGGCCAATCACAGCGCAACACGTGTCGACATCAAAAGCCAATCATAGCGCGACACGTGTTAACATCAGAAACCAATCACAACACGACACGTGTCAATGTCAGAATGAAACTAGAAACTCTCTTCTATAAGTAGAGATCATTCTCTCACAATATTTCCTAATGTCATTTGTACTAAATCATTCACTTGTACTTACTAAAGGAGAGCTTGAACCTATGTACTTGTGTAAACTCTTCATAATTAATGAGAACTCTTCTACTCCGTGGACGTAGCCAATCTGGGTGAACCACGTACATCTTGTGTTTGCTTCCCTATCATTATCCATTTACATACTTATCCATACTAGTGACCGGAGTAATCTAGCGAAGGTCACAAACTTAACACTTTCTGTTGTACTAAAGTCCTCACTGATTTTGTGCATCAACATTTGGCACCGTCTGTGGGAATGACACTTATTCTCACTGTCTTCAACTTTGTTAAGCTTGTTTCCACCATTCGTACACTTTCTTTTGACCAGGCATCCCTTTCCAACATGGGGAGCGAAGGAAGCCACATCACACAGAATGACACCCCTCTTGCACCTAGTGCGAAGCAAAGAAAAAAGGAAGGAAGAAGGTTGCTCTTCAAGCTAAAGTCGATGAGCTAGAATCTTAAAACAACAAGATAACAATGAAGAATGAGGTCCTCCAGGAGCACTATGAGAAGCTCTTTGAGATGCTCCATGAAAACTAGGCGTACTCAAACACGCGAACTTATTACCCATGTGGACATCAACCATCATCTGGATGCCTCCCAATAAGGAGGGCCACCTTCCTTCGACATGGGTATCCCTGATGAGGAGCGAGTTAATCATCAAAACATTGATCAACATGAGACTTCTCTCAACCCAGCTGCTTCGACCCGAAGTATGAGAAGTGGAAGAAGACACCTTATTGCAAAAAGGTTGGAAGGATCGAAAGCCGTTTATCGTGACTGCCGAGACTTCCTAAAGCAACGTCGAGAGAATCCCCTCTACATAAGCTCGAAGATCAATGACCCAAGGGTTTTTGAAAGACTAGGTCCCCTCCCACGTCCTAGGCCGACTACCAATTTGGGGAAGGGGCAACAAGTCCTAGAGAAACATGAAGGTATAGGGGACTCAGAGATGTTTTGACAGACATACCTTGAAAGTCAGTACGGCGAGTCTAGAGAAAAATTACATGCTCTTGATCAAACCTTTCTACTTCCAAGAGGAGATGAAGATTTACGAAAGAAAGCTCTAGTGGTACATGACTCCATTAATGACCCTTTTGTCCTACAGCTTCTTAAGGAAGTAAACAAGTTGAAGGCCGAACGACAAGCTGAGATACCTGATTGGAACCAGCCTAGGCCTGGCTCTCTTACAAGGAAGATCATCGACACCCCCCTCCAAGCAAAGACAAAGCAGAAGCTTGGCTTGCAACTCTATAATGGAAATGAGGACTCGATTGAACACTTTAACCTCTTTGAGTCCACCATGGCATACCGGATGCACACCAACGAAGAACGATGTCTTCTCTTCCCCTCCACCCTCTCTGGCGGAGCTCTAAACTGGTATTGCCGTCTTCCACCTGAGACGGTAGACTCATTTGAGGAATTGAGGAAACTGTTTGTTTCTTAACACATTTTACAGACCGATCGCTTGCATTCTGCAGATGACTTGTACACTATTCGCCAGAAGTCGGACGAGTCACTACGATAGTATGTTGGTCGCTTCAGCCATGAGTATTCTCGCTGTGCTCAGGCAGATGACAAGACCGCCCTTAAGGCCTTCACGGCAGGCCCACGTGATTGTTTCTTCAAGTACATGAGCAATGCCAACACTTGGAAGACTTACTCTGAGGTGATGGCACATGCTTACAACCATGCCTCCGCTGAGGCAATGACATATCAAGGGAAACCCCCCACAGCCACCCCTTATCAGCAAGTAGGGAGTGGAAGCCAGATCTAACCAAATGAGAAGACCTCGACCTTCCAAATGGCAGCGGTGCCTCCCTCTGCCTTACTTAAAACTTTGCCAAGTCAACAGACATATCAATCTCAGGGCAAAAGGAAAGATTTCCATCCTCACTAGTCTTATTTTAGTAAAAGAAGTAAGGGACACTACCGTGATAACCAAGGATATCACCACGATAATCCCTGACCCCAGGCAGTCAACACAGTGGGTCAAGCACGTGTCAGGACAACCCCTTCCCTGAGGTATGAGTCATACACACCTTTAAACACCACATGCATGGCCATTTACCCCAGTATAACACACCTGATACCGAAGCCAAAGTTGAGGCACCTGGATTACAAGTCCACGAAGAACACGGGCACGTTTTGCTGCTACCACGAGTATAACGGCCATGACGGCGAGAAGTGTATCACCCTTCGTGATCATATTGAAGCTTTGGCACATGAAGGAAAAATTGATCAATTCCTCATTCACCCTTCAAGGGGTAACCGTAACCAACGCCAGGTGAATGTGATATATTCCATAAGTGGTGGCACACCTATATCTAAATCTTCTAACAGGGCCATGAAAAATAGTGAACGAGCTTTAAGGTTTGGCCACCAAGTGTTTCACGTGGAAGACATTAGGGGAGGCAAGCATCAAAAGCCTAATTGGGATCTAATATGTTTCTACCTTGAGGAAGAAAGAGGTATCATCTACCCTCATAACGACCCACTGATCGTGGAAGCTCACATAGCCAACTTTGAAGTACGACGAATCCTGGTAGACACGGGGGTTTCGGTCAATATCATGTTTGCCGAAGCTTTCAGGGCACTTAATGTATCTGAACACTTGCTTGATCGCTTGATTTCCCATCTGATAAGCTTCTCCGATGATATCATGCAACCTTTGGGGAGCATACACTTACCTTTCACCATTGGTACAGGCCCTTACACAGCTACCATTACCACCAACTTCCTGGTGGTTGATTGCCCAATGGCATACAATGTCATCTTGAGACGCACAAGCATCAATGATCTCAAGGCCATGGTATCCACACATATGTTGTTGATGAAATTTCCAACCCCCTATGGCAATGGTTGCATCAGAGGAGTTTAACTTAGTGCACGATCATGTTACAACACTTCGGTCAAGCAACAGCACCTGCCTGTGCTCAAGGAAACCCTTTCTATACATGACCAAGTCATAAAAACCAGCCCAGACGAAGCCAACTTGGATCTTCACGGTGATAACAGTTAACCCGACGATCCTCGAGATGACTCTTTCACCCAGCAAGCACAACCCGCTGAAAAGTTGAAGAAGGTCTCTATCTCAAAAGATTATCCAGATCGCATGGTGAAGATTGGCACCACATTGTCACCACCTATTCAGTTGGCATTGATCTCTTTTTTGCAAGAGAACACTGAGGTCTTTGCCTGGTCATACGAGGACATGCCAGACATCTCTCCTAATATCATCTGTCATCGCTTAAGTATTGACCCCAAGACCAAGCCAGTGAGACAGAAGCAAAGATCTTATGACGTTGAACGATACGAGGCAATGAAGGCAGAAGTTGAAAAACTCAAAGGCATAGGCTTCATCTGCGAAGTCAATTATCCAACGTGGGTAGCTAATGTTGTCCTTGTTAAGAAGAATCTGACCAAGGAAAGTCTCCTGCTCCAAAAGGTCTTGTGGAGAATGTATGTCGATTACACCGACCTAAACAAAGGATGCCCGAAGGATAGCTTTCCTTTTCTTCTCATAGACAGACTTATAGACTCTACAGTAGGGTGTGAACTCCTGAGCTTCATGGATGCTTACTCAGGATACAACCAAATCCTCATGAACCTTCCAGACCAAAAACACATAACCTTCACTACTGACAGGGGACTATATTGCTATAAAGTCATGCCCTTTGGCCTAAAGAATGTAGGAGCGACTTATCAGAGACTGGTCAATTCAATGTTCGCCGAACAGATTGGGAAGAGCATGGAAGTTTACGTTGATGATATGCTAGTCAAGAGCAAACATGCTGACCAACACATCACCAACCTATCTGAAACTTTCACCATTCTGAAGAGGTATCGAATGAGGTTGAACCCCAACAAATGTGCCTTCGGCGTAGGCTCTGGCAAATTCTTAGGCTTCATGATAAGCCAACAAGGCATTGAGGCTAATCCCGAGAAAATCAAAGCAATCATCGACATGAAGGAACCGGTAACTTCAAAAGACATCCAAATCCTTACTGGCAAGGTGGTAACCTTAACCAGGTTTATCTTTAAGGCCACAGACAGATGTGCTCCTTTCTTTAAAGCACTTAAGGGAAGTAAGAAGTACATTACATGGACTGATGAATGTGCTGAGACATTCAAGAACCTTAAAGACTACATGAGTAAAGCTCCTATGCTCTCCAAACCTGAGGTTGGTGACACTCTCATTATCTATATGTCGGTATCGGCTTCAGCAGTAAGTTCCGTTCTCATTTGAAAGGATGGTAATGTCGAACGGCCTATCTACTACGCTAGCAAGGCCTTGCAAGATACGGAGACACGATACTCCAACATTGAGAAATTGGCTATAACATTGGTCATGTCTGCTCGAAAACTTCACCCTTACTTCCAAGCACACTTCATCATCGTGCTTATTAATCATCCTCTTCGACAGATACTCAAAAGTCCGGACATTTCCGGGTGAATGATCAAATGGGCGATAACATTGGGTGAGTTTGACATCTCCTACCAGCCAAAGCCAGTTGAGAAGGGCCAAGCAGTGGCAGGCTTCATTGCCGACTTCACATATCCTGTTGACATTGTTTCTACGCCTAAAGAAGTGGTTTCATTACCCTCGGAAGCTCAGAAAATAGAACCAACAGCCCCAACATGGAGTCTATATGTTGATGGCTCGTCCAACCAACAGGGTTGTGAAGCAGGACTAGTTCTTACGACCCTGACAAAGTGACGATGGAGTATGCTCTTCGTTTCAAATTCAAGGAGTCGAACAATGAGGCCGAATATTAAGCCCTCCTAGCAGGCTTACGTTTAGCCAAACGCCTTGGGGTTAAACAAATTGATATCTTCAGTGGCTCCCAATTGGTGGTTAACCAGGTCACTAATAACTTTGACGCTAAGGATAGCTTCATGGCAGCATATCTGGCACAAACACAATTGTTGCTCAAGCATTTCCACTACCAGATCACCCAAATTCCTCGAGCAGCAAACAGTCACGCAGATGCTTTGGCTCGCCTCGCCTCAGCGGTGGAAGATAAGATTGGGAGAAAAATTCAGGTCGAATTGTTGGCAGCACCAAGCACCATGGTTGCAGAAGTATGCAACTTACAACAAGGAGATAGTTGGATTACCCTGATTTATAGATTCCTTGCTCATAACACCCTTCCAAATGACAAAGTCCAAGCTAAGCAGATTCGATACAAGGCTACCCGTTACTTGATCATTAATGACCAACTCTACAAGCGGGGTTTTAACCTACCATACCTAAGATGCCTTACGCCCGCAGAGGTTAAAACTATCATTCGGGAAATACATGAAGGAGTCTGCGGAGATCATGCTGGATCTCGATCCCTAGCACACAAGGCTTTTCACCAAGGATATTACTGGCCAACACTCCACCAAGATGCCATCAGAATATCCCTCTTATGTGATAAGTGTCAACGCTACGTAACTATTCCTCACTCCCCTCTCGAGCCGCTCACTCCTATGATCAGCCCTTGGCCCTTCGCCCAATGAGGACTTGATTTGATCAGCCCAATGCCTGCAGGGAAGGGCAAGGTTAGTTATGCAATTGTTGCAGTTGAGTACTTCATAAAGTGGGCCGAAGTAGAACCCTTGGCAACCATTACTGAGGCAAAAATAGAAGACTTCGTATGGAAGAACATCATTTGCAGATTCGGCATTCCTAATGCGATAGTCACTGACAACGGGCGACAGTTTGACAATAATAAGTTCAGGATGTTCTGCTCTAAGTTCAACATCAACTTATGTTTTGCCTCCCCAGCTCATCCCCAGTCTAATGGACAAGTTGAAGCCATCAACAAAATAATCAAGCGAACTTTGAAAACCAGCTTGGACAAGGCTAAAGGTTGTTGGCCAGAATTTGTATCCCAAGTTCTTTAGTCATACTGCACTTCGTATCGGACATCAATAGGAGAAACCCCATTCTCACTTGCCTTTGGTACAGAGGCAGTTGTCCCAGTTAAGCTTGAGCAAGCAACGTTCCGAGTCCAGAACTACGTGCAAAGTGAAAATGACAAACAACTTACCCTCAACTTAGATCTAGTCGAGGAACACAGAAACCAGGCTCACTTGAGGAATGTCGCCTACAAGTAGCGCATCTCCAACTACTATGACTCAAAGGTCAAACCTCATTTTTTCAAAGTGGGGGACTGGGTATTGAGGAAAAGATTACTCTGCGACAGAGTCCCGAGTGAAGGAACACTTAGTCCAAACTGGGATGGACGGTTTGAAGTTGTTGGCATCAGTCACCCTGGCTCCTACAAGCTTAGAAGCTTCGATGGTAAGACCCTTGGCCATCCATGGAACGCTGATCACTTGAAGTACTATTACAAGTAAACTCACATTGTACAAGTTTTAAGCTTTAATCGTTTGACATCCTATGTAACGAAGACTATTTGGCATGAATTCAATATTTAGACAACTCAATCATAATCCTCTTACATTCCTAGCAATGAAACACTCAGGTTCAAAGCTTCAACATGAATGCTTCCAACATGAAACAAAGTCTATGTATATGTCAACAAGACTATACAAATAAACGAACAGCTTCATAGTATATTCGTTCAATCATACATTCCAACACATTCATACATAAGCCAAATGTGCTTTGAAATGGTTCAACATATTTTGTGTCATTCGACACTTGCTACAATATGCCTAGACACATTGCCCTTATTCTCACCAACTAGGTGATGAAATGTGAAGAAGGAACTCATTTTCATGCCACCAACCAGGTGATGAAATGTACAACCCGTACTCTCCTTCATGCCACCAACCAGGTGATGAAATGTACAACCCGTACTCTAATATCATTTGGCAACTTGCCACTCATGCCACCAACTAGGTGAAGAAGGAACTCATCTTCATGCCACCAACCAGGTGATGAAATGTACAACCTGTACTTTCATTCATGTCACCAGCCAGGTGATGAAATGTACAACTCGTACTCTTGGTAACTTGTCATTCATACCACCAGCCAGGTGATGAAATGTACAACCCGTACTCTAATAGCATTTGGCAACTTGCCACTTATGCCACCAACCAGGTGATGAAATGTACAACCTGTACTCTCCTTCATGCCACCAACCAGGTGATGAAATGTACAACCCGTACTCTAATATCATTTGGCAACTTGCCATTCATGCCACCAACTAGGGGAAGAAGGAACTCACCTTCGTACCACCAACCTAGTGATGAAAGTAACTCACCATTCATTCCACCTACCAGAAGACGAATGGTACAACTTGTACATGTGACATCTTAGTATTCACAAATAATCAAAAACCCTCAAGCTTAACAACTCAACTAGGGGAGTACTTATGCCCAACAAGAGTTATAGTCATCAACAAAGTCTTATTGCAAGCCAACAACAACTTCAGTGCATGACATACGAAGATCAAGCTATTCAGCCTTCTTGCATCTGCTTCAAACATTTCCTCTCTATAACAATGCAAACACTATAACTCGTAGAAAGCTTCACACACTCTTGATCAAGACAGTGTAAAACAAAACCAATTTATGGTGCCAACAAGAGCTTCATCAATGGAGGGCAACCACAATTCTCAAAAGCTTCACACACTCTTGATTAAGACATTGTGAAGCAAAACCAATTTATGGTGCCAACAAGAGCTTCATCAAAGGAGTTTAACCACAATTCTCAAAAGCTTCACACACTCTCGATCAAGACAGTGTGAAGCAAAACCAATTTATGGTGCCAACAAAAGCTTCATCAATGGAGGGCAACCACAATTCTCAAAAGCTTCACACACTCTTGATCAAGACAGGGTGAAGCAAAACCAATTTATGGTGCCAACAAGAGCTTCATCAAAGGAGTTCAACCACAATTCTCAAAAGCTTCACACACTCTTGATCAAGACAGTGTGAAGCAAAACCAATTTACGGTGCCAACAAGAGCTTCATCAATAGAGGGCAACCATAATTCTTAAAAGCTTCATAGACTATTGATCAAGATAGTGTGAAGCAAAACAAATTTATGGTGCCAACAACAAGAGCTTCATCAATGGAAGGCAACCATAATTCTCAAAAGCTTCACACACTCTTGATCAAGACAGTGTGAAGCAAAACCAATTTATGGTGCCAACAAGAGCTTCATCAAAGGACTTCAACCACAATTCTCAAAAGCTTCACACACTCTTGATCAAGACAGTATGAAGCAAAGCCAATTTATGGTGCTAACAAAAGCTTCATCAAAGGAGTTCAACCACAATTCTCAAAAGCTTCACACACTCTTGATCAAGACAGTGTGAAGCAAAACTAATTTATGGTGCCAACAAAAGCTTCATCAATGGAGGGCAACTACAATTCTCAGACCTTCGAAGCAAATTCAATTTATATGATTCATCCAAACCTTCGACTACTACAAGGTGTGGCTTGCATCACAATCTCTTGCTCAACAGTGTGGAAGCAAAATTTGTATATGTTGTCTTTCCCACATTTTCAAATTTCTAGTTTCCCAAAAAAAAAAAGAAAAAAAAAAGGAAATTCAACAAAGCTTCATCAATGGAGGACAACTACAAATTCTCAAAAGCTTCACACTATCTTGATCAAGATAGTGTCAAGCAAAATCAATTCATGGTACCCAACAAAAGCTTCAACTCCAAAGCTTCACCTACAAAGCTTCAACTCCAAAGCTTCACCTACAAAACTTCAACTCCAAAGCTTCACCAACAAAAGCTTAATCAATGGAGGATAACTACAAATTCTCAAAAGCTTCACATTATCTTGATCAAGATAGTGTGAAGCAAAATCAATTCATGGTATCCAACAAAAGCTTCAACTCCAAAGCTTCACCTACAAAGCTTCAACTCCAAAGCTTCACCTACAAAACTTCAACTCTAAAGCTTCACCTACAAAAGCTTGACCCACAAAAGCTTCACCTACAAAGCTTCAACACAAAAGCTTCACCTACAAAAGCTTCACACTATCTTGATCAAGATAGTGTGAAGCAAACTCAATTCATGGTGTCCAACAAAGCTTCAACCTCAAAGCTTCACCTACAAAGCTTCAACACCAAAGCTTCACCTACAAAACTTTAATATATATATATATATATATATATATATTTTCAGAAATTCGAAAATTCAAAAATTCGAAAATTCGAAAATTCAAAAATTCTTAAATTCGAAAAAAAAAAAATCGAAAAAAAAAAGAAAATTGCCTAGGCCTCCTATTCTTTGGGCATAACAACCTTCATAACAAATATATATGAAGAAGGAGTTTTGGGCTACCACTTAGAAAGGAAATGTCTCATTCGCCAACTCCCTCGATCGGAGACTTGGGGGACTCCTACCATATGCTACTGCATATTGATACTCGGAAGTCTCACGACCACTCAATGACTTGAATTTTTCAAGTCTCCAAACGAGAAGTTTTCTTCACTCAAGAAATTAAGGGAGCACTACCTCAACCTACATGCTTCACTCACAAAGCTTCAACATACAAGCTTCAACAAAAGGAAAAATTCAAATAACTTAGTGAAGAAGGCCTTGGTGTATTTAACACAATACGTTGAAATGAAGCAAAGCTTGTTTATTGATATCTCTGATAAGTTACAAATATGTACATATACATGAATCAAAATAAACAAACAAGAGGGAGCTTTCACAAAGGTTGCTCAGGAGAAGTCTCAGCAGTCGGCAGAGCCCCAGAAAGAGGAGGCACCAGATGGTGATTATTCGGAGCCTCAGTACTAGGCAGAACCCAGAAGGACGGGCACCGAAGGTTGATCATTTGGAGCTTCATTATGCGGTACAGCCTCAGAAGACGAATGCAATAAATGCCTTTGGAACAAATCCATAAACCTCTGATGATCAAGTAAAATCTGACCATCAGATTCCTGCAGCTGGTCAAGATTCCTCTTCATGTTTATAGCATAGTCATGTGCGAGCCTATGCAACAGTTTATTCTCATGCTTGAGCCCTTTGATCTCCTGTTTGAGACTTATCACTTCAGGCGCTAATGATTCAACTTGGCGGGTTCGAGCAAATAGGCGTTGTGCCATATTAGACACAGAACCTGCACACTGAACACTGAGAGCCAGAGAATCCTTAATAGCCAACTCATCAAACCGTTTGGAAAGTAGTTTGTTATCTTTGTGATTGAGAAGGTTCCTGACCACCACCGCATCGGTCATATCATTCTTCATCACAAAGTCCCCAATGGTAAGAGGACTAATAGGGGATAAGAAAGATGGGCGCCATATGTTGTCTTGAGAACGCATGGTTGCCTCTTCACCAAAGTTCAAGTCAAAACGACGGTCGGATGGGCCAGACATTCTTAGAAATGATGAAGGAGAAATGAGGTGAAATAAATCTCTGAAGTAAGGGAAAATTCCTATAAGCAATAACTCTCTGAATGTACTCCTTGCACACAATTGGTGCCTTTATAAAAGAAAAGGCAACATGGTCGTTGGTTAAAAAATCGAAGATGCACCACTTTCTGGATTCCGAAGAGGCACCACTCTCCGGATTTCGAAGAGGCACCACTTTCCACACGCAACATCAGCTCCTCGGGTACCACAGATAACTTTGCCAAAGATCTCTGACAAAGTTTAGACACATAAATTTTGAAGGTCCAGCTACCCTACTATTACCCACAAGGGTAAAGGAACATCACCACTGCTTGATAACTAGAAAGTCCCAATGTGTGTCAACCTCCGTGCTCCGTGGCAAGGCAAATTGGCAAAAATGCCCAACCCTTACTCATATTCGAGAAAACACTCCCAACAAGATTGCTTGCTCAAAAATCGAAGAAGAACCACTCTCCAAATCTCGAGAGCCAGACTCCCAACAGGATTACTTTCTCAAAAATCGAAGAGACATTGCTGTCCGAATCTTAAGAGTCAGACTTCCAACAAGATTGCTTTCTCAAAAATCGAAGAGGCACTGTTATCTAAATCTTGAGAGCTAGATCCCCGACCGGATTGCTTGTTCGAAAATCGAAGAGGCATCGCTCTCCAAACTTCGAGAGCCAGATCTCCTTGGATAAAGCTTGTCTGCAATCTTCACATGCAACATCAGCTTTCCAGATACCACATACCACTTTTTCAAAGTGCTCTGACAAAGTTAAAGCACGTGAAGCTTGCAGCTCCCACTGCATTGCTACGACCAAGATGGGTAAAGGAATAACATTACTACTTGTTGTTAGGGAGACTCCTATATTTGTCGACCTCTATCCTCCACGGACAGGCAGACTTGCAAAAATGCTCAACCCTTCATCATATCTGAGAGGGCACTCCTAACGAAGTCTCTCGAAATACTCAGCTTTCTTCCCCCCCAATAATACCTATGCAAACCAGCCACACCAGAGCAAGAGTATCTCATATCATCAGGGTCAAAAGCAAGAGTATCCCATATCATGCTTTTTCCTTGTCTTTTCCTTTGCCCTTGTTCTTACCTATAAGACAAGGAGAAAGAGAGCAATCAGTCAACACTTGGAATTAAGCTTCCAGTCAGGAACTGACTACCTGGAACCCCTTGCCTGATTACTCACCTGGCATTGCTCTCGAGTACTCATCTTTAACATCTTATGCTTCCAGAAAAGATACCACATCTACATGAGGAACAAATAGGGCAAGTGAGAAGGATACAAGGAAGCATATGGAGACAAGCGCAACAGAACACATGCCGATTCATCTATTACTTTGTCAACAGCAAAAGTATCCTATATCATCAAGGTTGAACGCACTCTTGATTTGATGGACTTGTTTTGACCCTCAAATTCTTGAGTCGGCCTTATACTCTGGAGGAAACCAGAAAACCCTCCAGCCTAGTTCAAGAAAAAGCCTGTGGAAAGTTACTTCTTCAAAAGCAAAAGTATCTCATATCATCTCTTCTCCATTTGCTTCTCCTTATCCTTGTTGCTGTTTACGACACAAGGAGAAGGAGAACAATCAACCGGAAGCCGAAGTCAAACCTTTGATCCAGATTGTTTGCTTGGAAGTCTGATTGCTTACCTTGTTTGTTACCTCTTTCGGCGAATCTCCTAGCTCGGCGACTTAGGGGACTCTTACTATAGGGTTTTGTATCGCACTTGACCAAGCCCGAAACTATAAGTAAGGTTCAAGTGAAATTGATACATTACCTTATGCATCTTCATCGGTTAAAGATACCACCCCTAGATGGAGGAAAAGTACTTCCAGAGAAGATGCCACATCTACATATGAGATAGATAAGGCAAGTGAAAATGATACCACACTTCGGTACTTAGAAGTTTCGTGATTACTTAATGGCTTGGATCTTGCAAGTCCCCAACCGAGGAGCTTCACTCATTCGGGAACTTAGGGGAGCACTGTTTGTACCATACTTGACCAATCCCGAAACTACTGAGCACCGGTCAACGTTATAACGTCAAGGACCCAGAAGAGTTTCCCTACAACCAGGAGGCCAATCACAGCACGACACGTGTCGACATCAGAAGCCAATCATAGCGCGACACGTGTCAACATCAGAAGCCAATCACAACACGACACATGTCAATGTCAGAATGAAATTAGAAACTCTCTTCTATAAATAGAGATCATTCTCTCACAATATTTCCTAATGTCATTTGTACTAAATCATTCACTAGTACTCACAAAAGGAAAGCTTGAACCTATGTACTTGTGTAAACCCTTCACAATTAATGAGAACTCCTCAACTCTGTGGATGTAGCCAATCTGGGTGAACCACGTACATCTTGTGTTTGCTTCCCTGTCTTTATCCATTTACGTACTTATCCACACTAGTGACCGGAACAATCTAGCGAAGGTCGCAAATTTAACACTTTCTGTTGTACCAAAGTCCTTGTTGATTTTGTGCATCAACAACTTCATCAAAGGAGTTCAACCACAATTCTCAAAAGCTTTACACACTTTTAATCAAGACAGTGTGAAGCAAAACCAATTTATGGTGCCAATAAAAGCTTCATCAATGGAGGGCAACTACAATTCTCAAACCTTTGAAGCAAATTCAAGACTGTTCGAAGCAAATTCAATTTATATGGTTCATCCAAACCTTCGACTAGTACAAAGTGTGGCTTGCATCACAATCTCTTGCCTAACAATGTCGAAGTAAAATTTGTATATGTTGTCTCTCCCACATTTTCAAATTTCTAGTTTCCCAAAAAAAAAAAAAAAAAAAAAAAGGAAATTCAACAAAGCTTCATCAATGGAGGACAACTACAAAATCTCAAAAGCTTCACACTATCTTGATCAAGATAGTGTGAAGCAAAATCAATTCATGGTACCCAACAAAAGCTTCACCCATAAAAACTTCACCAACAAAAGCTTCATCAATGGAAGACAACTACAAATTCTCAAAAGCTTCACACTATCTTGATCAAGATAGTTTGATCAAGATAGTATGAAGCAAAATCAATTGATGGTACCCAACAAAAGCTTCAACTCCAAAGCTTCACCTACAAAAGCTTCACCCACAAAAGCTTCAACACAAAAGCTTCACCAACAAAAACTTCATCAATGGAGGACAACTACAAATTCTCAAAAGCTTCACACTATATTGATCAAGACAGTGTGAAGCAAAATCAATTCATGGTACCCAACAAAAGCTTCAACTCCAAAGCTTCACTTACAAAGCTTCAACTCCAAAGCTTCAACACAAAAGCTTCACCCACAAAAGCTTCACGTACAAAAGCTTGACCCACAAAAGCTTGACCCACAAAAGCTTCACCCATAAAAGCTTAACCCACAAAAGCTTGACCCACAACAGCTTCACCTACAAAAGCTTGACCCACGAAAGCTTAACCTACAAATTTTCAACACAAAAGCTTCACCTACAAAAGCTTCACACTATCTTGATCAAGATAGTGTGAAGCTAAATCAATTCATGGTGCCCAACAAAGTTTCAACCTCAAAGCTTCACCTACAAAGCTTCAACAACAAAACTTCACCTACAAAGCTTAAATATATATATATATATATATATATATATATATATATATATATATATACATATATATATATATATATATATTTTCGGAAATTCGAAAATTCGAAAATTTGAAAAATTTGAAAATTCAAAAGAAAAAAAAATTCGAAATTCGAAAATTCAAAAAAAAAAAAAAAAAAAAAGCCTAGGCCTCCTTTTCTTTGGGCCTAACAACTTTCATAACAAATATGTATGAAGGAGGAGTTTTGGGCTACCACTTAGAAAGGAAATGCCTCATTCGTCAACTCCCTCGACCGGAGACTTGGGGGACACCTACCATATGCTACTATACCTTGATACTCAGAAGTCTCATAACCACTCAGTGACTTGGACTTTTCAAGTCTCCAACCGAGAAGTTTTCCTCACTCGGGAAATTAAGGGAGCACTACCTCAACATACATGTTTCAATCTCAAAGCTTCAACATACAAGCTTCAACAAAAGAAAAAAATTCAAAGAACTTAGTGAAGAAGGCCTTGGTGTATTTAACACAATACGTTGAAATGAAGCAAAACTTGTTTATTGATATCTCCGTTACAAATATGTACATATACATGAATCAAAATAAACAAACAAGAGGGAGCCTTTACAAAGGTTGCTCATGAGAAGTCTCAGTAGTCGGCATAGCCCCAGAAAGAGTAGGCACATAAGGGTGATCATTCGGAGCCTCAGTACTGGGCAGAACCCCAGAAGGAGGAGACACCGAAGGTTCATCATTCGGAACTTCATTACGCGGTACAGCCCTAGAAGACGAAGGTAACAAATGTCTTTGGAACAAACCCATAAACCTCTGATGATCAAGCAAAATCTGACCATCAGATTCCTGCAGTTAGTCAAGCTTCCTCTTTAGGTTTGTAGCATAGTCATGTGCGAGCCTGTGCAACTGTTTATTCTCATGCTTGAGCCCTCTGATCTCCTATTTGAGACTTATCATTTTAGTCGCCAATGATTCAACTTGGCGGGTTCAAGCAAATAGGCGTTGGGCCATATTAAACACAGAACCTGCACACTGAATACTGAGAGCCAGAGAATCCTTAACAGCCAACTCATCAGACCGTTTGGAAAGTAGTCTGTTATCTTTGAGAGTGAGAAGGTTCCTGGCCACCACCGCATCGGTCATATCATTCTTCATCACAGAGTCCCCAACGGTAAGAAGACCATTAGGGGATAAGAAGGATGGGCACCATATGTTGTCTTGAGAAGGAATGACTGTCTCTTCACCAAAGTTCAAGTCAAAACGACGGTTGGATAGGCCATACATTCTCAGAAATGATGAAGGAGAAATAAGGTGCAATAAATCTCTAAAGTAAGGGGAAAATTCCTACAAGCAATAACTCTCTGAATGTACTTCTTGCACACAATTGGTGCCCTTATAAAAGAAAGGGCAACATGGCTGTTGGTTCAAAAATCGAAAAGGCACCACTCTTCGGATTCCGAAGAGGCACCACTTTCCACACGCAACATCAGCTCCTAGGGTACCACAGATAACTTTGCCAAAGATCTCTGACAAAGTTTAGAGACATAAATTTTGAAGGTCCAGCTACCTTACTAATACCCACAAGGGTAAAGGAACAACACCACTGCTTGATAACTAGAAAGTCCCAATGTGTGTCAACCTCCATGCTCCGTGGTAAGGCAGACTGGCAAAAATGCCCAACCTTTACTCACATTCGAGAAAACACTCCCAACAAGATTGCTTGCTCAAAAATTGAAGAGACACCGCCCTCCGAATCTCGAGAGCCAGACTTCCAACGAGATTACTTTCTCAAAAATCGAAGAGACACTGCTCTCTGAATCTCAATAGTCAGACTCCCAATAGGATTGCTTTCTCAAAAATCGAAGTGGCACTGCTCTCTGAATCTCGAGAGCTAGACTCTCAACAGGATTACGTGCTAAAAAATCGAAGAGGCACCGCCTTTCGAATCTTGAGAGCCAGACTTCCAACAGGATTACTTTCTCAAAACTCGAAGAGACACTGCTCTCTGAATCTCGAGAGCCAGACTCCTAACAAGATTGCTTTCTCAAAAATCGAAGAAGCATAGTTCTCTGAATCTCGAGAGCCAGATCCCCAACATGATTGCTTGTTCGAAAACTGAAGAGGCACCACTCTCCGAACTTCGAGAGCCAAATTTCCTTGGATGAAGCTTATCTGCAATCTTCACATGCAACATCAGCTTTCCAGATACCACAAACCACTTTTTCAATGTGCTTTGACAAAGTTAAAACACGTGAAACTTGCAGCTCCCACTACATTGCTATGACCAAGAAGGGTAAAGGAATATCACTACTACTTGTTGTTAGGGAGACTCCTATATATGTTGACCTCCATCCTCCACAGCCAGGCAAACCTGCAAATAAAAAAAATGCTCAACTTTTCTTCACATCCGAGAGGGCACTCTCAGCAGAGTCTCTCGAAATACTCAGCTTCTTTCCTCCCGATAATACCTCTGCAAACAAGCCATACCAGAGCAAGAGTATCTCATATTATTAGGGTTAAAAGCAAGAGTATCCCATATCATGCTTTTTCCCTGTCTTTTCCTTTGGCCTTGTTCTTACATGCAAGATAAGGAGAAATAGAGCAATCAGTCAGCACTTAGAATCAAGCTTCCAATCAGGAACTGATTGCCTGGAACCCTTTGCCTGATTACTTACCTGGTATTGTTCTCGAGTACTCATCTTCAACATTTTATGCTTCCAGAGAAGATACCATATCTGCCTGAGGAACAGATAGGGCAAGTGAGAAGGATACAAGGAAGCATGTAGAGACAAGCATAACAGAACACGTGCCGATACATCCACTACTTTGTCAACAGCAAGAGTATCCCATATCATTAGGATCAAATGTACTCTAGATTTGATGGACTTGTTTTGACCCTCAAATTCTTTAGTCGGCCTTATACTCTAGAGGAAACTAGAAAACCCTCAAGCCCAATTCAAGAATATGCTTATGGAAAGTTACTTCTTCAAAAGCAAAAGTATCTCATATCATCTCTTCTCAATTTGCTCCTCCTTATCCTTGGTGCTATTTACGACACAAGGAGAATGAGAACAATCAACCGGAAGCCGAAGTGGAACCTCCGATCCAGGTTGCTTACTTGGAAGTCTGATTGCATACCTTGTCTGTTACCTCCTTCGAAAAATCTCCTAGCTCGGTGACTTGGGGGACTCCAACTATAGGGTTTGTATCGCACTTGACCAAGCCCGAAACTACAAGTAAGCTTTAAGTAAAATTGATACATTACCTTGTGCATCTTCATCGGTTAAAGATACCACCCCTGGATGGAGGAAAAGTACTTCCAGAGAAGATGCCACATCTACATATGAGACATATAAGGCAAGTGAAAATGATACCACACTTTGGTACTTAGAAGTTTCGTGATTACTCAATGGCTTGGATCTTGCAAGTCCCCAACCGAGGAGCTTCCCTCACTCGGGAACTTAGGGGAGCACTGTTTGTACCATACTTGACCAATCCCGAAACTACTGAGCACCGGTCAACGTTATACCGTTAAGGACCCAGAAGAGTTTCCCTCCAACCAAGAGGCCAATCACAGCGCTACACGTGTCGACAACAGAAGCCAATCATAGCGCGACACGTGTTAACATCAGAAGCCAATCACAACACGACACGTGTCAATGTCAGAATGAAACTAGAAACTCTCTTCTATAAATAGAGATCATTCTCTCATAATATTTCCTAATGTCACTTGTACTAAATCATTCACTTGTACTCACTAAAGGAGAGCTTGAACCTATGTACTTGTGTAAACCCTTCACAATTAATGAGAACTCCTCTACTCCATGGACGTAGCCAATCTGGGTGAACCACGTACATCTTGTGTTTGCTTCCCTATCTCTATCCGTTTACATACTTATCCATACTAGTGACCGGAGCAATCTAGTGAAGGTTACAAACTTAACACTTTCTGTTGTACCAAAGTCCTCACTGATTTTGTGCATCAACAGTTTCTAATTTTGCTTCTTAGTTGTTATTATTGTCTGAATTTTATCATTTTATGTGGTTTTGGTTGTTTTGGTGAAGTTTATAATTACTAATATAATTAAATGGAAGATGTATTTGTATTTTGTAGAGTTTGGTTTCAGATTTTGTGTATTGATGCCTTAAGGCATTTCGTTTGGTTATACTTGGGTTTGAACTTTTAAGGCATTTTGTTTCATTAAAAGTTTGATGTTGGATACTTGGGTTTGGGATTTTGAAGGGTTAATTGAGGAAATCTCAATACAAATTTCTTTATAGTAAGAAGTAAGTTGGTAACATAATTGCATGTGGAAAAAATACAAGAAGAAAAAAAGCCAGCTCCATCCAATTCAGATAGGCTACATACAAGAAATTGAAAAAGTAAACCTTTTTAATCAAAAAGAAAGAAAAAATGGGCCTATAATTGAAGCACAAAACCAAATCAACCCTATTTCATACCAAATCGAACCGAAATCATATAATTTGATATCAATTTGGTACACACTTTAAAAGAAAATTGAATCATATCAAACTTTTTTCCATTTTGATTTCATCTTTATCGAACCAAACCGAACAGAACCATACGGAACCCTAATTTTCATAGGGTTTAGATTTATTGACAAACAAAAGAAAATGGGTTTATAGTTTACACCACTAACGCGAGGACACATGTCACCTACAACAGTACAATCATTGGACTGACTTGCCTCTGATAACGAGAGATTTTTCGTTACACTCAGAATACGTCATGTACGTCATATATTATTATACAAGTGACAAGACACATGAAAAAAACTTTTCTACACTTGTATAAAACCATGTGGCTACTATCACTGGTGTAACCATGATTTTCAAATAATAGGGTCATAGTATCGACCAAAAAGCTTCATCGTGCCATTTCATCGAGTACCAAGTAGGCAAACTGTCAATTCCTGTCAACATATGCCAAAAGTTTATGCCAACATATATCACAACTACTATTACTTGTAAAGGCTTGTCAAGGGTGGATGCATGATACTGCGGAGTAATGTTGAATATTGTCAAGGATTTTCAACTAAAGTATTTCATACAAGAAGAGAGAAAAGTAAGACAAATATGATAGAAGAAAATATAAGAGGTAGGAAGAGGAGATTGTAATTTAGTTTATCTTAGTTTTTTGTAAGGGTCAAATACGGTATACAAACAAATATGCATGGGGTTTTTGAAGTTATTAGGGGCAAGGACAACCAATGATTTTATGCTGAGTCTGTGATTGGCTATTACCCGGTATTCAGATACACTGAAAGGTATCTTGGAATAAGAAATCGCCACGGCAGGTCAAAGTCAAATTCCAAATTACCACTTCACCCCGCGCTAAATCGAAAACTGAAAACCAACCACCACCTTCACACTCTAGCCAGCAGAGAGTAGAGAGACATCTCATCTGCTTCTCTGGCAAATATCCAATCCTCTGTGTCTATCTCTCTGTTCACTTTCTCTCTCTAAAACCACTAATCACATCAGTCCCAGATTAATTAATTAGTCATCAGTCTCTGAGTTTGTTGGGCATGGTGGCGAGTTCTAATCCATGATTAACTTAATAACCTCACACGTAATCACGTAATTAAACACACTCCCCTGTTTTCATTAACCAACTAATCCGAAATTCTTTCGGCATTTTTCACAGTCGCTTCTTCTTCTTCTTCTTCAGCGAGGATGCCGGGTCTAGTCTCCGTCAAAACCCCGCCCGACTCCACCCCGCCCCGAATCGCGGTGCCGGATCCCCCGCCCCAACAATCCGAACCCGCCCCGGTTTCCAGAACCCCTTCCCCCCAAACCAAAAAACCGCCGTCCCCGTCCCCGTCCCGATCCAAACCCTCGCCCGCCCGTTCCAACAAGCACCAACCCGCTTCCCCGGATCCTATTCTCGCCGATGCCTCCCTAGACAACCCGGATCTCGGCCCGTTTCTGCTCAAGCTGGCCCGGGACACAATCGCCTCCGGCGAGGGTCCGAACAAGGCGCTGGAGTACGCAGTCCGGGCGTCCAAGTCGTTCGAGCGGTGCGCGGTGGAGGGCGAGCCGAGCCTGGACCTGGCCATGAGCTTGCACGTGCTGGCGGCGATTTACTGTAGCTTGGCCCGGTTCGAGGAGGCGGTTCCGGTTCTGGACCGGGCGATTCGGGTGCCAGAGGTTGGAAGAGGTGCGGATCACGCGCTCGCTGCGTTCTCTGGGCACATGCAGCTCGGGGACACGTATTCAATGCTGGGTCAGGTGGACCGGTCCATTGAATGCTATGAGGAGGGATTGAAGATCCAGATCGAGGCCTTGGGCGACACTGATCTGAGAGTTGGCGAGACTTGCAGGTCTGATTACTCTGCTTTTTTTATTTCATTTTTTCAGATATTGTGGTTTTGCGTACATGGTTTATTGGGATAAGATTGAATGGTTGTTTGAGATTCTATAATTACATAGCTAAATTTGGAGAATTTTGTTAATGTTTAATGTGAGTAGTTTATCAAGCCGGCTGAAATTTTGGCCCTGGCCCTTTAGTTGTAAAACACAATCAAATTGACCATACCAAACAGAAAGAAAATGAAGATATGTAAACTTACTCGAAAAGGGAAAATTCGAGCATTTTAACTCATCAGTTGATTGTAACTTGAGGTTAGGATATTGTCAAGTTCGTTGCCTAAGTGACATTGGTGTCAATGTTTGTGAAACTCAATGTCCAAATTGATGAACCTTGCATAAATTTGCATGTAATGTGTGATGTTGATGTAAAAATGAGCTGAATTTGGCGGGACAGAACTGTGTCTTTCTTTTCCTGAAAGGCTTAGGTTGAAGCATCTGGGATACATTAGTACGTAGATTAACCGTTAACTGCCAGAGGATTGGTTGTTCTAGTTATGGTTTGAAAGAAAGTTGGAGTATCCTTATTTAAGTGAACTGGTGTTGGATATGCAGATATTTAGCTGAGGCGCATGTCCAAGCAATGCAGTTTGAAAGAGCAGAAGAATTGTGCAAGAAAACTCTTGAAATTCACCATGCTCATAGTGAACCAGCATCTCTTGAAGAGTCAGCTGACCGCCGGCTGATGGCTCTCATATGCGAGTCAAAGGGAGATTATGAATCAGCACTTGAGCACCTTGTCCTCGCCAGCATGGCAATGATTGCAAATGGGCTAGAAAATGAGGTTGCTGCTATTGATATCAGCATAGGTAACATTTATATGTCTCTTTGTCGCTTTGATGAGGCTGTCTTCTCCTATCAGAAGGCACTCACTGTTTTAAAGGCATCAAAGGGCGATAACCACCCTTCTGTTGCCTCTGTCTTTGTACGCCTTGCTGACCTATATCATAGGACTGGAAAGCTCCGAGAGTCCAAATCATACTGTGAGAATGCCCTGAGGATTTATGTGAAACCTGTGCCTGGAACAACGGCAGAAGAGATTTCTGGTGGATTGACTGAAATTTCAGCCATTTATGAGTCAATGGATGAGCCCGAGGAGGCACTTAAGTTATTACAGAAGGCGATGAAGTTGTTAGAGGGTAAACCAGGACAGCAAAGCACAATTGCTGGAATAGAAGCACGGATGGGAGTGATGTTTTGCATGCTCGGGAGATATGAAGAAGCAAGGAACTCTTTTGAAAGCGCTGTAACTAAACTTAGAGCTAGTGGAGAGAAGAAGTCGCCCTTCTTTGGGGTTGTATTGAACCAAATGGGTTTGGCTTGTGTTCAATTGTTCAAGATAGATGAGGCTGCTGAGTTGTTTGAAGAAGCGAGACGGATATTAGAACAAGAATGTGGTCCTTGTCATCAGGATACTCTTGGAGTATATAGCAATCTCGCAGCAACCTATGATGCTATGGGGAGGTAATATATCGAGTCCTCTGCTTACATTTTTTCCTCAGTATAGTACCATCTTTCTCATTTGCTACAACTATCTATTAAAAAAACCATTGATTTCTATATGGCTTATAGCCCTTTGCGGTCCATCTTCTTAATAATCAGTAAAGTTTACAACCATGGTAGCTAGCAAACTTGAATGTCCACTAAAATTGGAACTAGTTGTGAGGTCCCCCACATGTCCTACAAGGAGTCTGGCAACAGATTTTTTGTTCCTGTTTTGCTTTTATATATTAATCAAAATTCACTATGTGTGTTTAGTGTTTATGGAGAATGCTGTACCGATAATTGTAGCCGGTTCTCGTACACTGTGGATTCTGTTTCAGAGTTGAACTTGATTATTATGACTCAAATACGAAGTTTTTAACGGATTCTATTCTGGATTCTATTTCAGAGTTGAAGATGCAATTGAAATTCTGGAGTACGTCCTTAAATTGCGAGAAGAAAAGCTTGGAATTGCAAACCCGGATTTTGAAGATGAGAAGAGAAGGCTATCCGAGCTTCTGAAAGAAGCCGGTAGGACCCGAGACAGAAAGGCAAAGTCACTGGAAAACCTCATTGACCCGAACTCGACCTCGAAGAAGACAAGGAAAGAGGGGACAAAGAAGTGGGGTGCCTTGAGCTTCAAACAGTGAAGGAAAAAACAAGGAAAGATTTATCCGCACAAAAAAAAAAAAAGGAAAAAAAAAAAAAGAAAAAATCTCACTTTGATTCCATTTCTTTCTGCTCTCCTGCACTTGCACATTCTGTAGCATAGAAAAACATGTATAGGTTTGAAGTCGTAATTTGGCGATGTTTTCTGTTTCTCGAGTTTTCGAATTTCTCATTATTATTTTTCTTCGTCTTTGATGATGTTTTATTGATTTGCTGCATTGTGAGCTTGAAGCTGGTTACTGAAAAGAAAAATACGCATTTGATGAATAAAATTCACATGTATGTTTTGCCCCTTTCTCGAATTCTTGAGTCCTTACATTGGTCTACCATCTTAGTACTCTGCAAAATATCCTCTACTCCAAGACCTTTTGATTCAGGGGTCCATCTTCGCTGCATCGGACACAACTGAGGGGATTATGGTTAATTCAGACCCTAATAGATAAGCCCGAACCCGTTGATTTAACGACTACAATGGCGTTCTCATCTAATTGGAAGACAATTTAATGGATTATGATTAATCTATACCCTATCATATAAGTGTAAGGGTGAACCCGTCGATCTAACAACAGATGCGCATGGAGCTTGCAATCAAAGCTGAAATGTACCAAAAATGAGCATGTGCTTAGGCATGAATGATTAACTTCCAACTTGAATAATTAAAGTATGAAATGCTAAATCCTATTAGCTTTTCGTGTGCATAACTTTGGCACAAATTCTTGCTCTCTTCCCTAATCTTCTGTAATTCCTTAATGGCGGGAGCATATCACTTAATTTTTGTTGTTGGCCATGATTTTGCCAGGAAATTCCAACTCATATTGTCTCTCAATTTGCTTAAGAATCTGGTCTCTTTTCTTTCTAATGAATCATATTCACACTCATTATAGTTGACAAGAAATAAAATACGCTTGCAATTAGAAGAACTTTACATTGTCCAAAGATGGCTCTAATACGTATACAAACATAATATTTTGGTAAATAAATTTGGTAGATATATTTGACGAGCCTAGCATTATTGATAAGAATTAGCTATCAACACTTTGACAAATGAGCCTATAGCATTTGGTAAATAGATTCGGTGAAGTTTGACGTACGAGCTTAGCATTAATGCGTAAGTATTATACAATCAACATATTTACTTGAAATAATTGAGGATATGTAAAGAGAAGTATGCCCTAATTAGAATTTAAACAGATAATAAGCTTAGCTAGGAACAAAAAGATTGTGATTAGGAGATCAGAAGGTACGTAGTTCTCTCATGCACTACATATATAAGGCAGTGGAAGCATCCATATATATAACAATAGTATATAAATCTAGGGTTATGAGATTTGATCCCTACACTGTGTTCATGTAGTCGTGTAAAATCTCTAACCTTTTCATGCATATGTCAGTCCAATTAGAAGAATCCATATGCATGTCACTTTAGTCGTTATCAGAATTTGATTCATCGACAGATAGCTACATCTGTATACATGATTAATTCCCTAGAGGAAAGGAATATGTTCCCTCCCTAACCATGCTTGCACAATATGCAACCCTAGATACATCTGCCGCTCCATTGATTTGAACACTGCCTGTTTCTTGACAGAGACCCAATTCTCCTCCCACTAGCTAGTTGGTTGTGTTGTGACTTATTTAACCATCAGTCTCCATCAGTAGCAGGTTTTTGTTTTTTTTTTTTTTTTTTTTTTTTTATGTGTGTCGCTATGCTCAACTTCTGTATGCATGAGAGAAAAATAATTGAAAATCTTGAGTGTATATTTCTTTTAATATATATATATATATATATATAGCTGGGAACCAAGTTCAACTTCTATACTTAATGTTCGGAACACAGAGCACGTGTAGTTGTCAAAAGGATCATTATGATAATTCTCATTTTGGTACCGTAATCGACGTGGTGCATTAGTTCCTACACTCCATCTCTCAATTGAAATGTCTGCATACACGGAGAGAAGTAAATAGGGTGGCTCATCGATTAGCATGGTTTGGCCTGCAGCGGAGGCGGAAAGAACATGGTTTGAAGAATCTCCTAATTTAATATGTGACCTTCTTTATGGGGATAGAACTTGTCTATAATTTCTTGGTGTGGGACGCTATTTTCTCTTTGGCCGGATTGAAATTCCTGACAAGAAATCAAGACACATGTAATTGCACCGTATCCTCATCATTTGTATGTATTCCAAATTTCTATGAATGAATATCTTACTTTACCTATAAATAAAATAATGTAAGATTCTTATTACATGTAATTTCTGGTTTACAACTAATTAACTTGGTAGGTTAATCAGGAAACTTGATAATAAGGAGCAATACATAATATGTCGACTATAAAGGCAAGAAAGCACTATGCATAAAATAAGGAAAAAGAAAAAGGGTGCCAAAGATAGATTCAAAAAGGGGTTTTATGAACCGAAATCCATTTCTAAATAATATGTGAATTGAAAACCAATTCATTGTGGTTCATTTACACGTTCATAAAAGGTTAATGAATATGAATAGAAATCTAACATGTGTTCAGTTTTAGAAATAGTATCCATGTTTTGTTCTTGGAATAGTCAGTTTAAGAAATAGTGTAATACACGTGTTCAGTTTTAGATATAATCAGTTTAAGAAATAGTCAGTGTTCATATTAAAAAATAGGATTAAACTCTGTTTACTACCCTTATGTTTCTTGGTTTTCAACATTTAGTAAAGTCATACCTAAAGTGTTAATTTTGGGACAGTCTCATACATCTGTTAGTCAAACTGTTAATTCTCCCGTTAAGTGATGACGTGACGCTCATGTGGACAATGACTGGATGCCACATGTCATTAAAAATATTAAAATAATTAATTAAATAAAAGTTTGAAAAAAAAAACCCATCCCTTCTCCCCCTCGCCCCCAACCCAGAAGAAGAAGAAGAAGAAGAGGGAAAAAAAAATCGAATCTGCAACCCAGAAGAAGAAGAAGGAGGAGGAGGAAGAAGAAATCTGGAAGAAGAAGAAGAAGAAGGAAGAAGAAGAAAAAAAAAAAACCGAATTTGCAACCCAAAAGAAGAAGAAGAAGACAAAAAAACAAAAAAAAACCCCGAAAAAAAAACAAAAAAAACCCCATCCCTCCCAACCCAGAAGAACAAGAATCTACCACAAAATCAGTCCAAAAATCATCTCAAACTCAAACTCCCCATCTCAAAGTATTTTCGAAATTCACCTACATTGAAATCCCAAAAATATGGAGTTCGCGGTCGCGGGGCCCGGGGAGGGGGGCGAACTGGGTTTGGGTTGCTGTTTTTTTCTTTCTTTTCTTATTCTTCTTCTTCTTCTTCTTCCTCCTTCTTCTTCTTTTTCCTCTGGGTTGTATATTCGTTTTTTTTTTCCTTCTTCTTCTTCTGAGTTGCAGATTTTTTTTTCCTTTCTTCTTCTGGGTTGGGGGCGGGGGGGGGGGGGGGGAGGGAATTTTTATTTTATTTTAATTTTTTAAACTTTTGTTTAATTAACTATTTTAATATTTTTAATGACACGTGGCACCCAATCATTGTCCACATGGGCGCCACATCATCACTTAACGGGAGTATTAACAGTTTGACAAACAGATGTATGAGACTGTCCTAAAATTAACACTTTAGGTATGACTCTAGGACGAAAAAAACTTGATATACTAAATGTTGAAAACCATGAAACATGAGGGTAGTAAACAGAGTTTAACCCTAAAAAATAATAATAGTACCGTGTTCAGTTTTTAGAAATAATCAATACTCATTTTAAAAAATAGCGTAGTTCCTGGGTCATAATGTGTAGTAAACCAGTTCTTTTGTCATGATGTGTTTTCCAATTAAATGGGGTTTAAAAAGACCTGGTACAACTAAATAAATCATAATTATGTACCACATATATCTAAAATGTTGTGACATATGTTCTTATCAATATGTGATTGTGTAAATCCTAAGAAGAGATAGAATAAGAATCCTTTGGGATATAGAAGATCTTTCCTAATATACTTTGTATTACTTGGAGAGCAAGTTTCTCTCCTTCTTATTACTATAAGGCACAAGAACTGGGGAATTAACACACAATTTCTCAAGAGAACTGGGGAATTAACCACAATTCCTCAAGCCTATTGTCCAATCTCTTTCTCTTCCCTTTGCCGCACCTCTCTATTAAATATAGGCCACAACACGTTATCAGCACACTCTTCACGTTGTGCTAAAAAAGAATTTATTCGTCTTTGATCAAGGGATTATTACATTTCAATTATTTTTAATTGATTAAATTTTGATTTTATTGAATTCATATGCTTTTATTGATTCAATTTATTTTTCTTATGTTGAACGTGATACAAGCTTTGAAGATGGAAAGCCGAAATTGAAGAAATAATTTTATGCATCAAACCAATTCATCAATATCATCACGCAATCAGGTTCTTCCAAAACAACGGTTTTTATCTTGATAGTTTTACAGCCCTGATAGCATGAACATTCATCATAATGCATGACCCAACTTTACGTTTTTCGAATTTTAGATTATACATAAATTGTGTATATCATAATCCTACTTAATTATGTGAATTGATATTTCTATGAATATATTGAATATGCATACAATTGAAAAAAAAAATTAAACTAGGGTTTCAAAAAACCCAACCTAGCGAGCTGCAGCCTTTTTGAGCCACGCCATTATAAAAAGACACAGAGCTGCGAGGCTCCAGAGCATCACCCATGTTGCACTGAGAACCTGAGAAAACGACGCCATTTTGGGGTCACTCCCAACCCAGAAAAGCCCAGCCTCGCCTGAAGCTAGACTACGACTTTGCCGTCCTTCTTTCTAGACACCACGACCTGCAGTTGTGTTAGTTTGGGTTTTCATCGTCAACTGCAATGATGTTCTTTAAATTTCAGTTGAAATTCATCGAAATCATAGATTCCCGAATCGAATCCCCTGGGTTCTACCCTTCCTCGACATTGAGGATCCTCCTTCATCGTTGAGACTGGTTCATCGATGAATCATCATGCATTGAAACTCACTCCCTAGGTTTCCCAACCAAGACACCGTCGCCTGAAGCGGCGGCACCGACTTCCTTCTCTGGTGAACACACCCAGTGTTGCTGGGGTGCTTCTTGGTCCAGACCTGAGCCCTACTGGGCTTGTTCTCGTTTGGCCCGCATCGCAAGCCCATTTGGGCTTTGACTTGTCACCAGCCTTTTAGGCCTTGTTGGCTTGCCTCTTTTCGGCCTGCTAAACAGTTAAGCTATTATGAGCTTCTATTTTCTTCCCCTGCACCTTGCCACACTCGATCAGCGCCCACGTATGGCTTTTGCTGATTTAGGTCTGCATCACCCTTCTTTTATTTTTGGGTATGTATGGGCCTGACCTGCTGGCCCGAATAGACCCCAGCCCTATTTTTTTTGGGTTTGGGCTCCCAGGTTCCATTTTTTTTTCAAAAAGCCACCATGGGCTTTGGACCAATGCCTTAGGCCACCTATTATAGTGCCTATTTTTTTAGGCTTTATGGGTTTTTAAATTTTTTCTCCCAACTTTTAATTTTGACCTCGAAGTCCAAATAATTAAATTATAAAATCTATACATATTTGCATATTTTCTTGTTGCATATTTTTGTATATATTGCGTTTGTTTGCAGGTATTATGAACTTGAAGTTCATAATTCCGAACCCGAAGTTTCAGAAAAGTGCCATCGAAACTTGAAGTTTCTTAACGTGCAACACTCATGTTGAGACCCGAAGTTCTCCATGCTTAAATCCGTTTAAACCAAACCATGTCTTAGAACCTGAATGTTCTAACTTTGATGTTTATGGAAATTTTATTTCCTAAAACACCAATCATATTCTTGTTTCTGCCATTCAACATATTGTCGAACTGTAACAAGTTCGATTTCACTGATTTGGAAGTTTCGAATAAGAAACTACTTTATGTGGATACAAGACGTGACACCTCGCTTGACTACGACTAGCTGCAAAATCATTGTAGCTAGTTATGGTGTGGAAAAGCTGAATAAGCCTATGCCATGATCTTCATTCGAAGATTCATGCCTGAAACATATCAAATGGAATTACCTCACTGCTAAGGACTTCATGGTTGTTTGACTCGTTATGGACCGTTTCCAATCATGCAAAGATAAATTCTTGCCTTAATCAAAACATGATTGAAACCTTTACGTTCATGAATAGGTACAATTCTAAAGTTTATATCTGATCGATTTTTTGACTGGAAGAAAATCTTTCTCGTCCTTCTATATCTAAATTGCTCTTGAAGTAGCAGTATAGAGAGCATATGTCACCAAATTCTCAGATCTGATTACTACCATATTTGTGAAAGAATGGTACCCCAACAATTCGGTTGGGAGCTAGCGAACGGTATAGAGCTAGTTTCGGCTGGAGTCTACAGAATAGTGGTGTCTTACTTTGGCAGGGATACACTGACATGTATGCTCTGCTTCGGCAGAGATGCACTGATGGGCATGCTCTGCTTCGGCAGAGATGTATCGCATATTAGTGCTTTGCTTCGACAAAGGCTACCAAGCAGACCTCTCCAGTTTCGATTGGAGCCTACCGAACCCAAGTCTGGGTTTGTCTTTCTCTCACAATCCTATTTCGAGTTTGTTTTACAACATATGGTAGAATCAAGCCTTCCAAGAGGTAGTATCACGCCCGAAGCATGATCCTTGGCACCTAAAAAACTTCAAGAATAAGGGATAGTATTCCCAAACCTTAACCCTGCAGAATCTAATTTAGTTTTGATGAAATAGATCGTTGGTTATGCACTTTTTTGTGCTTTTACCAATGATGTTAAGGAGTACCATTCCCGTATTCAATCTGTGAGACTAATTTTGCTCCACTTAACACATTTAGAAGAGCGAAATTTTCCATGGAAGGCCGTATTAGGCGAACCGCCTTGTATATTTGGTTTAATTTATGAATAATTTATTTTTTTTCTAGGATTTAAGATTAGTGTTTGAATGTCATTATTATTCTTGAATAAGAGTTAATTAACGAAAATTTTCTTGAATAAGAGTTATTTAACGAAAATTACCACATGTGACTACAATTAACTCATGCTTAGGTATGTTTTGTGGGGAAGTTAGCTGTGTGGTTCTATGCTAACTTATTACCTAATCATCCCCTGACAACCTTTTAGGCGTATCCAACCTAATTATGGGGCATGGCACTTTCCTATATTGTCTAATGGTACTAATTTTACCATAAAGGGAAGCCTTATACTCATTCGTTCCGAAATAACGCCCTTTTTGAGCTTTAAGGATATTCGAGAGAATTATTACCATATTCAAGCCAATGTAGAAAAATAGAGTAAAATTCCTTAGCATATTACCATATTGCACTTCCTACGAATATAGCCAAAATGCATATTCTAGAGAGGATAGAACGCTTAACGAATGGAGATACCCATTCAGGCCCACCATGTGGCAGGCTAGAAGCCCGCGAATCCAAAGTAATTTTATGGATGAACGTTTGGATAACTAGGATGATCTGTGATGCACCATTTTGGGCATCTTCTTACTATAAGTAAAGACATCATACTGATGTGAAATATTCTAACACTCAAATTAAACCCTGTTGTTGACAATTGTAGTAAAGATATAAGTAGGGATCGTTCTAGACCGAGGATTAACTAGGGATGCTAATCTACTAAAAACTGACTTAAGAACACAAACATAAACTTAAAAACAGAAAACTAGACTCTAAGACTCTTAACTAGACTTATATGACTCAAAACAAACTGAACTAACTCAAAACAACACAAAACAATCAAAAAGACTCAAAACTGACTCTAAAGAGTTATTTGGACGAATTTAAGACTTACTTGACTCAAAACACTAAATTGGACAGATTCAAACACTCTTCTAACTAATCTAACACACTTAATTAAAGGGGGGATTGACTTGGACAAAATTAACTAAAACAAATAACTTGCAGAAACAAAGCAAGGTAAAAACAAATTTAGGTGAATTCAAGGGTGAAAAGCTAGCTAGAGGATTCTTCTCCACACATGAAACATATGCAACATAAATTGATTTCCAGTATTGTTTCTTTAAACCATGAACGACAATGCCCCAAATTAATCGTGAAAAAACACAAATTAACTTTCAGATTTTCCTAAGTTCATTGAATTGGATGGAATACGCATCGGAAACCAAATTATTCTTCGCAAGTTCCCTATATGAACAGCATGATAGAGATACAATCAAAGATCATTAAGTTCTATGAAAATCATAAGCATTGACATGACATTCATAACTATGAACTGCATGATACTCCTGCCATTGATTTACCTAACACGATTGTGACTAGCAACCTCCACTACTTGTAAATATAAGTTCATAACAACTAGGTGAAACTCCCTTATACTTTAGCATCAGATTCATGCATGAAAATTAAGTGTGCACCCCTAATCAACATACATAAATAAGTTCTCAATCAATCAGATAAGTAAACCACATTCATGTTTTACGAAACAAAAACTGAAGGTAATCAATTCATATCAAACATATGTCAATGGCTTCGAATTCACCTCTAACTAATAAGAAAATTAGTTACACATGTTCATAACAATTGAAAAGCAATCTGAAATAAACATGGAAACAAAACAAGGGAAGAAAGAACTCTAGAAACTCCAAAGGATGCAGATAGGCTTGCAGCACACTCATCATTCTCCAATGGAAGCCACGACAAAGTCTTGTCCTCTCTCCTCTGCGGCAAAATATGGATTTCTGAATGGGTGGTGGTGTAGAACGAATTATGGTGTGGTGGGTTGTGTTTTTGCGGTTGAAAGGGGTGTAGAATTATATGGGGGGTGGTGGTGCGAAATTATGGCTGAAAACACATATTTATATCCTAGGGTTTTGACAAATTCTGATGGGAAAAGGCTTAGGATTTTCGGTAAAGGCTTGGGCCTCAATCCAAGGGGGAAAAGAATTAGGGTTTGTGCAGATTTTAGGGTTTTTAGAAGGGTTTGGGGCGCCACTTTTGTAGGGAATTCTAGAAACAATGTTATGTGGCTGATTTCTAGAAGAACAAGGCCTAAAAACATGCAGCACCAATGTAGGAACAGATAAGGCCTTCTAGGAAGGTTTCTAGGTGATTTAAATCCGAAATTAACTCCCCTTTGTAGCAGGAATTAAGTTAGGAAAAGATTAAGATATGATAGGATAAGATATGGTTAGTTACAGTTTGGATAAGGTTTGGATAATGTTCCTTCTTTCTTGCTGATTCCTTATCTTCCAAGTCTTGAAATAATATCTCCAAATTTGTAGCATATTCCTAGCCTCATTTAAGCACAAAAAACGTCCATCCAACTTGCTCCATATGCATGCAATCTATTTCAGCCCAAAACTACACCAAAATGCACTTTCTGGCCAATTTTGCCATTAAGACCTACAAACACACGAAAATAGCTTAAAACACTATAATAAGTAGAAACTAGCTAAGTAAATGCAAGAAAACAAGCTAATTAAGTCGCATAAATATGCTCCTATCAAATTCCCCCACACTTCGCTTTTGCTAGTCCTCGAGCAAAACAAACAAAACAAGACCTAAATCTTCCAACGTTTACCTCAGGGATTTCCAATGAAACATGACATGTTAAAAATCACTACTTACATAGATTTTAGCCATCCTTACTCTTGAGTACATACTTAATCACAGTCACCACTTACTAGCTCGCACTTAATCCATTAAAACAATATTTTTGAATGTAGTAACATGCCTTAGAGAATTCACTCAATTCCTCACCGGATATACTCTCTATTTTCACTCAGATTTTCTGACTACACTCCCTACACTAGGTATATGTGAGAAGGTTGATGTAAATATGTAGACTAAACACTCACATATGTTTTTAAACAAAGAAAACACTTTCTGGAGTTATTAACATAAACATGTATATGATCTCATGAACGAAATGCTACTACTTAGACGCAAGAACCAGGGATACCATATGCTCGTACCAATTTCAGACTCCATCTATTGAAACACATAACAATCAAGATAGAAGTCTAAGGGTTGTAACGGGGCTAAGGGTATTGGCTAACAAAGAAGGGTAAGGAAAAATAAACGTTCTTAAAGCAATAGTAAGCAAAGCAATGAAATCAACTTGGCATTCACTCTTGAATGTAGCAAATAATTTGAAACACTAAAGGGATTTCGTACACTTAGGGTCATATTCAAACTTTTTAGACCCTTTCTTCAACAACCAATACTTGTGAGTTCATTCTCACTTATTTCACAATTTTTTTTTCTTTCTTTTTCTTCTTTTTCACGTTTTGTTCTTTTTTTTTCTTTTATCTTTTTTTTTTCTTTTCAAACCTGTGCATATATCCTTCCCCCACACTTGATTTCTGCAATATGTTTGATCAAAAGGAATTCTCTCTAAGTCATGCTCTACTATACTTTAAGAACAAGGGTATGGATAGTCCTATTCTAGGCTAGGTAAGGATAATGTGGGCTAACAAAGAAAATAGGCTAACAAAGGCTCAAAGGGGTTAAACCTACAATAAGAATGCAAAGGGATACGACTTTTTTTTGGCTTTGGTTTTATCTACTAACAACTTCATCTTATATGTTATGCACTCAATTTTAAGCTTTGAATGAAATAGGAATGAGTTCTAGTATTTGGAACTAAAGTGATAAAACGCATTCTAAGTAGCAACCAAGCAAAGAAATAATGAGATCATGCAACGACTTTAGAAAACAAAAATTCATAGATTAATAACTCTCCAAACAAAGGTATAGGCTCAAGTCTCTTAGGGTTGTAGCGTTAGTTTGAGTTCCTTCCTTCAAGCATGTTAGAAAAACTGATTTTTTTTCCTTTGTGATTACATGTGAATTTGTAAACGTTAACTACAACCAAGCATAAACCAAAGAGCATATCAAACTTCCACCCATGTTTGTAACTTTCTTTAACAGTCATGCAATTAAAAACCAAATCCTCATCATTGTGTTGGAAGGTACCCTAAGACACACACAAACAAAACAAAACAACTTTAAAAACGACTCTTTTTGGGTTTTTCAAAATTTTTTTGGTTTTTTCTTTCTTTTTCTATTATATGACACAAAAACACTTCAAAACACAATAAAAACACTTAAAAACAGTGAGTAACAATTTTTAGAAGTGATAGGTGGTAAAAACCCGAAAATATGGCATAAAAAACATGAAAAACAATCTGTTTACCCTCCCACACTTAAACCAAACATTGTCCTCAATGTTTCAAACATAGACTCACAATAAGCAAACAAACGGCACAACTAACAAACATGACAATCATGGCAAAGTAAAAGCAAGAAAGAGTAGAGTTTAAGAACGCAAATCTAGTTATGGAGCTAGAATTCCTTCATTTCCTCGTTTGAACACATGGGTTGCCTCCCAAGAAGCGCTTGCTTTAATATCTTCCAACCGAACGATACCTCCATTTAAGCCCCATTGTAGTCCACGGCATGGAAGGGTACATCCTCCCCGATATGCTTTTCAAAATTTCCATACAGTGGATCTATGAACGGCAGGGGATAGCGATCCTTCCTCATTGTGGCGTTCAACTTCCTAAAGTCAATGTAAAGTGTCCCACCACCTTAAATTCGATTGGGTACCTGCAGCAAAGATGCTAACAACCTATTAGTGGAAATGGGAATGGGAATAGGAATATGAATAAGTGGCTCACCGATGTACTGCAATGAAGGTTCAAAAGTGGCAACACTATCAACAAATGCATGAGAGGTGCTCTCGGCCAGATTGGGTGTTTTGAGGATAGTGGGGTGTTTCTTGTGCTCCACTCCACTTCCCTCTTCGATGGTGGTGCTAGATTCCTCCTTCTTGATTGGTGAAGAACGTTCTTGCCCTATATTTTTAACTACATCAATGGCAAAACAAGAACGAGCATCATTAGGCTTCTCCACAAAGTCAGAAACATTAAAATTAATCATGTCACCACCAAACGCCATAGTGACTGCTCCTTTGGCCACATAAATCTTTGTTTGAGCTGTTTTCATGAAAGGTCGTCCAAGTAAAAGTGGCAATGATGGAGAGTGGGCTGAATCCTCCATTTCAAGCACGTAAAAATCTGTAGAAAAAATCAAATGGTCTACCTGCACCAAAACATCCTCCAAAACTCCTTTCGGATATGCATTAGAATGATCGGCTAATTGGATAATAACTCCATCATTTTTAAGCTCTCCTAGATTCATAGATGCATAAATAAAATATGGCATGACATTAATGGAAGCACCTAAATCTAGCATGGCATGTTCAAACCTTGTATTACCAATTACGCAAGGGATAGTAAAACTACCTTGATCTTTGCATTTAGGTGGCAGCTTTCTTTTCAACATTGCAGAGACATTCTCACTTACATGTACCACCTCTTTCTCCCGAATCCGTTTCCTTGTTGTACAAAGCTTCTTTAAAAACTTGGCATACTTGGGATTTTCTTTATAGCATCAAGGAGCGGGATATTAACATGCACCTTCCTAAACGTCTCCAGAATGTCTTTTTCCTCCTCTTTGTTCTTGGCTTGCATAAATCTGCTAGGAAAAGGCACATTCGGAGGAATAACGTTAGAAACAATTGAATTTGGAACCACCTTACCTGAGTTGGACGACTTAAGTTGCTTAAGTGGCTGCGGCAAGGGTTATGCTACCCTTGTCGTGGGCTTGTCTTTCTCCTCCTCTTCAATCATCAACTTTTCATCTTCCCTTTGACTTGATTTGGATGGTTGTGGGTTAGTTCCAACTTCCGTTCCACTTCTTAACGTGATGGCCTTGGCAGTTTCAAATCCTCACATTGGATTTGCAACGGTTGAACTAGGCAGTTTGCCTTGTTCTCTAAATTGCTCGAGGAACTCTGAAATATGCCCTATTTGCTTCTCCAATTCATCCACCTTTTTGGAGTGAGTTTGCATTGCTTGAGTTTGATTTTGAACTCCCTGCGCCAAAGTCGTTAATATTTGAACAATTTGATCATTATCCATGGACGAACCTGTTTTTGGTTGGGCAGATTGTGATTGAGGTTGAGTTGGTGCGTATGGCCTTGCAAACATCCCAGGGGGTGTTTGTCGAAATCCCTCTTGTTGTTGAGGTTGTTAAGACTCCCTCCACCTCATATTTGGATGATCTCTCCAGCCCGGATTGTAAATGTCGGCGTATGGATCATATTTAGGCTGATTTTGGCCTTGATAACCTATGGCGTTGGCACTTTCACATCCTCAATTTTCTATCAATTGAGGACATTGATCATTGAGGTGCCCTTGCATAGAGCACACGCCACACACACTTGGTGTAATTCTTTGTACTTTGCATCCATCGACAACCTATGACACAAGAAGAGTGAGATTAGCCAATTGAGATTGAATTTCAGATATTGCACTTACCTCATTCACATGTTGCTGCCATGGGGGCTCCCTTTGTCCAACTCCTTCATATTGTTGTGCATTCAAGGCGCGGTTGGCAATTAAAGTTTTGGCAGCAACCACTGTTTTGTCAACCAACGCACCACCCACTGAAGCATCAAGCATTTGTCTCTCAATTGGAAGAAGTCATTCGTAGAAATATTGAATCAAAAGTTCTTCCTTCATTTGATGTTGTGGGCAGGATGCAACTAATGTTTTAAAACGCTCATAATACGCTGGAAATAACTCTCCTTGGTTTTGTTGAATGCCACTAATCCTTTTCCTCAAAATAATGACTCTTGAAGTTGGGAAAAATTTCTCTAAGAATGCTCTTTTCATGCTTTCCCAAGAAGTGACGGTTCCAAGTGCCAATTCGTACAACCAATCCTTAGCCTTTTCCAAAAGAGAGAATGGAAAAGCTTTCATCTTCAAAATGCTCCCATAGACGTTGATTGGTGTCATTCTTGAACAAACAACTTCGAATTCCTTCAAGTGCTTGTTTGGATCTTCCATGGACAGCCCATGGTATTTAGGAATATGATGCAGCAAGCTTGACTTCAATTCGAACTCATCGGTCTTTCCTTAGGCAGCCACAGGGTATTGAATGCAAAGGGGCACGACGTTGTCCAACCCCGAGGCTGAAAGTTCTTTGATTGTACGATTATCCGCTGCCCTGAATTGTTCTTCTTCTTCTTCAAATTCAGAATCTGAACTAGGGGGACTTGTTTAGGTTGCTTCCTCTTTCTTCTCAAAGTTTGTTCAAATCGTTGTCAAATTCCAAGATGTTTGAACGAATAGGTTGAGAACTACAAGTCATAAACTAGTACTTGAAACAAGGAACACAAACAACTCAGGAACCAAGTAGAATGTATGGCAAAGACAAACATAAACACAAACACACACACACACACACACACAAGCACACCAATCTGACCTCACGGACACACTTTGACACGACTCAAACAAAAGGGATTAGCAAGTTTGCTAATCCCCGACAACGGCGCCAAAATTTGATGTGAAATATTCTAACACTCAAATTAAACCCTATTGTTGACAATTGTAGTAAAGATGCAAGTAGGGATCGTTCTAGACCAGAGATTAAATAGGGATGCTAATCTACTAAAAACTGACTTAAGAACACAAAACTAAACTTAAAAACAGAAAACTAGACTCTAAGACTCTTAACTAGACTTATATGACTCAAAACAAACTAAACTAACTCAAAACAGCACAAAACAATCAAAAAGACTCAAAACTGACCTTAAGAGTTATTTGGGCGAATTTAAGACTTACTTGACTCAAAAAAAATAAATTGGACAAATTCAAACACTTTTCTAACTAATCTAACACACTTAATTAAAGGGGGGATTGACTTGGACGAAATTAACTAAAACAAATAACCTGCAGAAACAAAGCAAGGTAAAAACAAATTTAGGTGAATTCAAGGGTGAAAAGCTAGCTAGAGGATTCTTCTCCACACATGAAACATATACAACATAAATTGATTTCCAATATTGTTTCTTTAAACCATGAACGACAATGCCCCAAATTAATCGTGAAAAACACAAATTAACTTTTAGATTTTCCTAAGTTCATTAAATTGGATGAAATACGCATCGGCAACCAAATTATTCTTCTCAAGTTCCCTATATGAACATCATGATAGAGATACAATCAAAGGTCATTAAGTTCTATGAAAATCATAAGCATTGACATAACATTCGTAACTATGAACTGCATGATACTCCTGCCATTGATTTACCTAACACGATTGTGACTAGCAACCTCCACTACTTATAAATATAAGTTCATAACGACTAGGTGAAACTCCCTTATACTTTAGCATCAGATTCATGCATGAAAATTAAGTGTGCACACCTAATTAACATACATAAATAAGTTTTCAATCAATCAAATAAGTAAACCACATTCATGTTTTACGAAACAAAAATTGAAGGTAATCAATTCATATCAAACATATGTCTATGGCTTCAAATTCACCTCTAACTAATAAGAAAATTAGTTACACATGTTCATAACAATTGAAAAGCAATCTGAAATAAACATGGAAACAAAACAAGGGAAGAAAGAACTCTAGAAAATCCAAAGGATGCAGGTAGGCTTGCAGCACACTCCTCATTCTCCAATGGAAGCCAAGGCAAGGTCTTGTCCTCTCTCCTTTGAGGCAAAATATGGATTTTTGAATGGGTGGTGGTGTAGAACAAATTATGGTGAGTTGGGTGGTCTTTTTGCTGCTGAAAGGGGTGTAGAATTATATGGGGGGTGGTGGTGCAAAATTATGGCTGAAAACACATATTTATAGCCTAGGGTTTTGACAAATTCTGATGGGAAAAAGCTTAGGATTTTCAACAAAGGCTTGGGCCTCAATCCAAGGGGGAAAAGAATTAGGGTTTATGCAGATTTTAGGGTTTCTAGAAAGGTTTGGGGTGCCACTTTTGTAAGGAATTCTAGAAACAATGTTATATGGCTGATTTCTAGAATAACAAGGTCTAAAAACATGCAGCACCAATGTAGGAATAGATAAGGCCTTCTAGAAAGGTTTCTAGGTGATTTAAATCAGAAATTAACTCCCCATTGCAGCAGGAATTAAGTTAGGAAAAGATTAGGATAGGATAAGATAAGATAATGTTAGTTACAGTTTGGATAAGATAAGGCAGTTTGGATAAGGTTTGGATAATGTTCCTTTTTTCTTGCTGATTCCTTATCTTCCAAGTCTTGAAATAATTTCTCCAGATTTGTAGCACATTCCTAGCCTCATTTAAGCACCAAAAACGTCCATCCAACTTGCTCCATATGCATGCAATCTATTTCAGCCCAAAACTGCACCAAAATGCACTTTCTGGCCAACTTTGCCATTAAGACCTACAAACACACGAAAGTAGTTTAAAACACTATAATAAGTAGAAACTAGCTAAGTAAATGCAAGAAAACAAGCTAACTAAGTCACATAAATATGCTCCTATCACATACCTAGATGCATATTATACCTTAGCACCCTCCATTTTTTTTTACAACGGATTCAAAAAGGAGTATTTTTGGACTAATTCAACCACTCTACAGACTATTTAGATACTTTATAGTATCGGTTGATACTTCTACACGTTTGTCACACGTGTGGCTGTTGTCCACAAGCTGCATTCCCCATAATGGTGGCTTAGATTAACAAGATGAGGGCTCACCACCCTAATTATCTGATCAAATTTATTTGATTTGATAAGTTTGAGAATTTACATCGAAAACTTTCGATGGATATTGCATGTTGGTTGGGATTTGAAGTTGCACATCAAGTACCCCATGTTCATACCTAGAACGACCCAATAGAAGCATTCATTAAACGCTTTCAAATGATTGCGTGATCGATTGGTCATACGTACCAAGTTCCTGATCTCTGCTTGGGGCCATGCAATATTGCAAGGAACCTTGTTGGTCAACTTGAGGCCCGTCACGACCCAACCTTATAAAGCACGTGTCAGTTGGTTACTAGATCCGAACCCGACATATCGAATATGTGCGTCTTTGGTTGTGCGGTCTATATGCCATTTGCGTCGCCCTTATGTACAAAAGAACAAAGGGGTCATCAGGGAAGGATGGAAATCAATGTCAGTTATTATTCTTCTTCTAATATTCGTTACTTAGAACCTTTGACAGGCGATCTCTTTACCGCTCATTTTACGGATTGTCACTTTTATGAGACAGTCTTCCCGTCGTTAGGAGGAGATAAAAATGTCAATGTTCCTAAAGAACGACGCAAATTATCGTGGACGTCCCCACTATGTCTCATCTTGATCCCAATCTAGATCGTAAGAGTATAACCAGACACTTCTTCTAATCTAGCAAAAGTGACGAGATCACACATACCAGCTGCAAATGTGCCTGCAAAGATGTGTACCAAATGTACGATTGGCCTTCGCCCTGAAAATAAGAACGCCACTACCATGGCCGACCCTCGTACATTGGCGGCTAGCCAATCAATCTATCATGCGCCAAAAGCATGGCAGATCACTCGATTCGAGAATTCACTTCCCCAAAATTGGAGGACCATGGCACAAACAAATCTGCCCCTCGATTGCTGTCTCAATCCTTTTCATCTCATGAGATTAAATCCGGATTACTCTTGAGACCTAAAGTTCTTGATCTAGTATACTAGTTTGGATGAAATATGAAATTGGAATGAGATTATCATAGATGTTGTTTCATTTATATGGTAACTACTAATATAAATGAAAAGCGACGATAACGAACCGCGTTCCGTTGATTAATGTCAATATAGAACTGATTAGTCAACTAAAAGAATCAATTGATGACAAATGAGATGCATGAAATAGTGTGAATGACACCTTGTGGCACAAGGTTTCTTTCATACACTACGTGATTAATTGCAGCATTACAAATGTGGTTATAGTATCTCTGGGATCCTAATACGAACCCCACATAAAGTTTCCAAATGACTTACATGTATTGATTCAAATAATTCTAGACCATAAGAACATCCTCTCGGTTCTCAAGAGGCCTTCACTTTACGGATATAGAATTATCCGGGGGATGAGGTATACCTGTCTAAGTGAATATTTGATCAGTTAGGGATATATGCCCCTACATGTACAAAATCCGAAATTGCTAGAGTTGAGAATACTAACTCACACCTAAAGTCAGAATTTAAGATGAATTATCTTGGGAGAACTTGACATTACCTCAATTTGAAGTTTCAAGCTAGTTCTGATGGTATTCTGGTCCACCACTCGAACTAAACCAGAAGGTGTTACGTCTAAAGTATACCCTGATCGTCTGTATGCTAGATGCAAATGAGACCTTTACGGAGGGTATGAAGCATAAAGTTCCATATTGGAACGTGAGGAAGCCATATCTAAATACCATGGGCGTTTGTTGTACTTAGCTCAAATGCACTAGGATCAGATATATTATGAGCTGATAGTCTTTTAGCATAAAGCAACACTGCGCCTACACGCCACCACCAAATTTGGTGTTAAAGATATTTTTCAGTTACTATGGATTTGGGCTTATCTATCCCTATGCATCTCAGAATAGATCACACCCCATTGATCTTCGGAATGATGCCTACCTTGTGGGATTCGCTGAATCAGACCATCTGTCTGATTGCACAAGGTACGTTCCCGCATGGTTATTTCTTTACCATTAATGAACACCGTAATATCTCAGAGGTTAACCAGATAGACCTTTGTTGCGAAACCTTTGAATCATTCCAAGACTCACTGTATCTCATCACGTGAGAGATGTAGTCGAGAACTCTTATTGAGCATATTCAAAATCCCTGCGTTTTTCATCCATCGTTAAGTCCCAATAACAACCCATGAAGACAACGCTGTATGTATCGACCAGATCATGATACATCTAACAGGTCAACACCAAGCATATTGTGTCTACATCAGCATGAGCATCAGAAGATTGAAGTCAAGCAGTCCAATCCTAGACAACCTTGCCAACATTTACACGGAGTCACTGCCAAAGTCTACCTTGCAAAAGCTTGTCCAAGGATTTGGTATGCGTAACTTTCTCATTTGCGATGCTTGTAGTTTCATTTGGAAGTTTTGTCAAACTTAGGGGGAGTATCTAGAAGTATACTCACTTGACCTTAATGTTCTCTTTTTCCTACGATTATGAGCATTTTTTTCCACTGGGTTTTTGCTACCTAATTAGGTTTTGACGAGGCACGCACCCTAGGTTGTTCATACCCTTGTGAGCTCTTCTACTTGCGTCCAGAAGACGTATAGTTTTGACTTAATGCAACTTCTTACTTTTCTCCTTTGACTATGAGCTTTTGTCCCACCTTGGGTTTTGCCATAGCGAGGTTTTGAAAGTTTTACCACCCATTCATTCTTCAGTTCGTTTTGAGACTCGCATTCGCTACTTGTGCTGACTAGACGAAATGACTTCATTCACTGCTTCTACATTTGCCTGAAGATCTGATGCGCCATCTACTTGAGTATTTGCACACTCAAGGGGGAGTGTTGTGACATATGTTCTTATCAATATGTGATTGTGTAAATCCTAAATAGAGATAGAATAGTAATCATTTGGGATCTAAAAGATCTTTCCTACTATACTTTGTATTACTTGGAGAGCAAGTTTCTCTCTTTCTTATTACTATAAATAAAAGCACAAGGACTGTGGAATTAACACACAATTCCTCAAGCCTATTCTCCAATCTCTTTCTCTTCGCTTTGCCGCACCTCTCTATTAAATATAGGCCACAACATAAACTACATATTAATAAAACTTTCTTTGTCAACCAGAAGAGGGTGAAAAGACTATTTAGTCTTCTATCACAACAAAAAGGTTAAGGGCAGTAAAGTAATTTGACAAAACAAAATTTTGCTTTTTTTGTTTAAGTCTGACCTATAAGTGATTTTAACATCTCTAATATTAAAAATAAATAAATAAACCTCTCTCCCTCTCTCCCTCTCTCTCCACTCTCATGTTCTCTCTCAATCTCTTCCTCTCTCCTTCAATTTTCAAAACAAAAATAAATTATCTCACACACACTTTGTGTGTTGGCATATACTAGTGTGTGTGTATGTGTGTGTGTGTGTGTGTAATAGATGGGAGGATGCATAGAGATTTAAGATAGAGTAGTGCTATATTTATCATCTATTTGTATCATCACTTTTACCATCTCTCTAATAGACGTAGGATCCGTCAACGCATATAGGTTTCACCTCTATTAGAGAGATAATACAGATAATGATACAAATAGATATAGGAATAATATTTCTTTTTAAGATATATAACTAGTTAGATGTATATTATTTTTCCAATAGAGATTTGAACTATCTCAACATGTTTGTACTGGTGGGAGAACGAAGTAAACCTCCCCATTATATGCATGATTTTCCTCCACACCAATATAATGCGACCTTGGTGGGAGAAAGAAGTAACCTCCCATTATATGCATGTTTTTCTCCTAACCAATATAATGCGACCTTCCACCTGTTTATATAGGCGAGTCTCACTTTCACATACAACTCAATTTGTCAAAGATGTATGATCAACAATGATGGCATCTACATATGGTAGAAATGCTTCTACCATTTCCATTTGTCTTTGATATTTTTCTTTCTTTCTTTCTTTGGATTACGATTGAAATCCGGTTGCTTCAGTATTGTTGGTATTAACTTATTAGAACTTATCAGAGTCGAGTTATGTGGCCTCGCTCATCAACGATGATTTGATTTGGTCTCTCTTTTGGCAATGACATTTTGTGTGCCTCATTTTAGGTCTGTTACATATGTGTTTTGGTGATAGAGTTGTCCCGTTGGTGCTTATGTTGGTGCCGAGATGCAAATTATCTCCAGACCAATGAATTGGCAACCAAAAAAATGTATCATTGTGACAACCCTTGTAATTGTTTTTATTCATTAATGAAAATGCTATCGCTTCTTCTTGTAAAAAAAGAAAAAAGAAAAAAGAGACATGCATACAAATTTAGTGCAAGTGTTTATGGGTTAAAGTCGATGACTTAATTAAAATGTATGAATATCTCCTTAATTAAGAAGACCAACAGGAGTTGGGATGGTTTAATAAGAAAGTATAAATACTTGATCCACTCACATTTCGAAGTGAGAGTGTGAGTCCCTTTGCCACCACCTTGAATAAAAACAAAGAAAATATGACCCACATGCCACAATTGTAAAGAATAAAACAAAAGAAGAAAGAAAAGCAAATAAATAAATATGGAGTATGTGATCTAACGTAGCAGCATCAAATTTGCACCAATTAAACTTGCTAGCTAGCTAGTTATACAATTATATGTGCACATAGCAGATTAGACTTGCTTAGGTGCCCGGTTAGGCATCTTTTAGGTCGTGACTCTCACTTAAACATAAACTAGACAACTTTTATTTTGCATTTTATTTTTGAATAAATTGTGAAGAGACTTGTTGTACTTAGATGAACGCACATTATATGCTTATTCTTTATGTTTTTATTCTATTTTATACTTTATGATTTATATGTCGTTTTATTTTACAATTTATATATCTTAACGCAAATATGTATTTTTTTAAGTATAAGACACTTATTTATACGATATATAATAATTTACCTAAATCCGCCTACTTGGCTAGGATGGCGGCTAGCCCTTGTCCAACTAGCGCCCAGGGTCTTTTAGAACTTTATTTGTAACTAAGATATTTGAAAGTGTATCTCAAGAAATTAAAGACAATGCATATACTTATAAGGAGTTGAACTACATTATTCACATGTTGATTCCAACAAAAAATTAAAGAATCCTGCATGTCATTATAAGGAGTTAGACCCACTACTTGATTGTGAAACCTGTGACTAGAAAAATATTGAAGAGGGGTAAAAAGTAAGTGTGATTTCTCACAGTAACAAGCATTGAATGAAGAGATTAAATGATTTTCTGTGAACAAAAATAGAAGAAATGCAACACTCATTAGAAGAAAAACCCACATCTACCACAGTAAATGTCTGTGATAGATTGAAATTCACTACACATATTGTGCCCGTTAGGATTCTGGATGTAATAAAAAGTCCCAACTTATACCATAGGCAAAGCACGTTGTTAATGATATAATAATTATGAACAAAGTCTGTAATAGATTAACATAATGCGCTACGACCGTTGTGGACTACTAATCGACCACGACCAATGCCTGCTGTAAAAAAGTTTCCAAAATAATAATAATAATAAATTAAAAATTATATAAAAGAAACAATATAATTGCAAATTTACTATAATACCACATTTCATTTAGATTAATGCAGTCAAATGTATTACAAGGGGTACAAAACTAACACCACCACCACTGATTTATACTAAAAATTTGCCAAATTACACATGCAGCACCAAATAGGCCTCTACTAACAAGGAAATGGTCACTTGAAAGACTTTACTTTTCCTTGAACATCTTCAAACGAAGTTCTTTAAGAGTGAAATACTTCAAACCTGTCATTGATGATAACCTATGAACAATAAAAAAAAAAAAAAAACAAAAACAAAAGAAAGTAAATTGCAAACATTCGCTAGTACTGAAAGTCAAAAAGCACCCACAACAACGAACAGATTCATCAAACCTTTCATTCGAAAGATGTTTGATCATAAAGAAATAGGTATAATGCGAAGGGTCACAACAAGCATCAAACATGTGCTTAAGAACATCAAATGAACAATCAAACATGTGCTTAAGAACATCAAATGAACAATCCCATACGTTCATATCCATCAATTAGTAATGCGTAAAAGTCAATGAATCTGCTGTAATTCCTTCTTTCATTTTAATCATCAATTTCTCTGCCTCTTCTACATTTCCTATGCCGCAATATGCATGAATAAGGAGATGGATTGTCTGCCCTCCCCTTCCCATACCCTTCTTATACTCTCCTGTTTTGTGCGATCACGGTTAAGCCACGTCAACATTTGTTTTTTGTCTTATTATTTTTATAAAAAAAATAATATAAAATGTTGACGTAACTTAACCGTGACCTCATAAAACAGGAAAGCATGAGGAGGGTATGAGAAGGGAGGGCAGACAATCATCTCCCATGAATAAAGGTAGTGTCAGTAATGCGTAAAGGTCAGTTGATTACTAGAACTAACCATGTGGTTTAAAAGGCTACGAGCACGGTTAAAATCGCTTCCTTCAACATTTGTTTAATAAGAATCGTATAAGTATGTTCTGAAGCTTTCACACCAACCCTAAACATCTTTTCCACCTGTGATAACGCTTCCTTCAGTCTTCCTTCTTCGCACAACATATCTATCAAGGTATTATAAGTGTATGAGTTCGAATCAAAAATTTGAAATCAAAATTCACCATCTAGTCGGTGGTGATGATGGGATCGTTGACAGCAACGAACTCAACATCGTTCCTCTGAAGAGCGACCCTAGAAACCAATCGTCCGATTCTTCCGAACCCTTTTTCATTTCAAATCTCAATCAATTCACACATCAAATCACAGATAAACAAACCAAACATCAAAGTACAAAAAAGACGGATCGGATCATTACAGTTGATTTCGAACTTGATCTTCATGCCAGATGTTGCTGATTCATACAAACAAGAACGCACAAAAAAGGTCAAAAGGACAAAAAATATAATACAGAAGGAAAATAAAATAAAAGGCTGCAACAAAAAGGGCGAAATCGAAACCAATAATTGAGAATTAAGATCAATACCCATGATGATTGTAGAGAGAGAAAGTAAAGTCTAGAGAGGGGTATATAAGAAAACTGATGGAGGCCAGGGTTGGGCCTGAGTTGGATTGGTCTTGTTCCACCATAAAACCGTCAATTTGACCGATCACCATTGCAAGATTTGGTGCAGTTCAGTTGAGTAACACTCTATCCGGTGGGAGAATACATCGGAACCAAAATGGTAGACCAGATTATATTCTAATTTCAACCATCAGCCTTGAGAATGTAGATAGGTGGGAATGGAGGTTGGCGCCGCTGCTTGCGGCTATAGAGTGAGATCGAAACTCTATTGACGGTTGCTCAGCCATGAGGCATCATATTTTTACTAATTAATAAAGCACTCATGGTCAATTAAAACCTTATGAAATTAACAGTTTAACTCTCTAATTAAAACAGAATATATACAAAAAATATGGGGTAAAAAAGTAATTTTACACAACCAAATTCGCTCACTCTTCCTCTCTCCTTCTATTTCAAAAACAAAAATAAAAAATTTTCTCACACACATTGTGTGTACCCATATGCTAGTATATATACAGGGAGAAGGGTTTTAGATGGTAGTGTGGGAGAGAGTGGCAACGAAAACAAAAATAAAAAAATTTCTCACACACATTGATCCAGCTTAATTAACTAGTGACGGACAACCATGGTTTCTGCAGATGCTATTCGAACTGTGGTCGGTATCATGGGTGAGTTACAAAGATATAATTTGTGTTGTATCACACATGATTGCTAGTTTAATGCCTTAATCAGCATCTTTGAACTCAAATACGTGAGATTTGTATACTTGCTGGTTCTCGTTAGAAAGAAGAAATAAACTTTAAAGTTATTTTCTTTCATTTTTCATGTGTATATATAGATTGCTTTATCATCTGAGAACCAAACTTGGTGTGAACGCCTTTGCTTATTTTCAGGAAACTTCATCGCACTCACTCTGTTCCTCTCACCAGTGTAAGCATGTTTTTTCTCCATTTCTTGAATTCAAGGCAAAATGATTTACATTTTTGAAAAAAAAAAAATTATTACAAACAATTATACAGGTATCAAGTTTTGTTATATATATATATATATAGGACCTATTTTATTTCCATATTTTTCCCTATTTGAAGGTGACAACATTCTTTGTTCGCTAAATTTGCAGCATTGAAGTAGTGTTCATTTAGCAACCGTTCCTGCTTTTAACCAATCACAGATGAACGTGCTCAATCTATGTTAATAATTTAAATTATTTGGACACGTATCTATCTATAGTTGGGTAGAAGCAGAAGCTGCTGCTGCTGAATTTGCAGCAACCAAGTAGTGTTCTTCTGTTTTCACACACAACGCATTAATAATTTCCATATTTTCCATTTAACTTGTAGGCAAACCTTCGTTCGAATTTGGAAAAAAGGGTCAGTGGAGCAATACTCACCAGTTCCATACCTTGCAACCCTATTTAACTGCATGGCATGGGCCCTTTACGGATTTCCTATGGTGCACCCGCACAGTATTCTGTTGCTGACCATCAATACCACTGCAGTTTTCATTGAGCTTTCCTTCGTCATCATCTTCCTCATCTACGCATCTGACAAGAAGCAGAGGCTCAGAGTGTTTCTCGTGCTGCTTTCGGAGCTCGTTTTCATGGTTCTTCTGGCCTTTCTTGTTATCAAATTGGCCCACACATACAGCAAGAGGTCACTAATTGTTGGCCTAGTTTGCGTTCTAGGTAACATCGTGATGTATGCTTCACCTCTATCTGTCATGGTAAGTTGGTACCTACCCTCCTAACCATATTTATTTATTTTTCTTTTCATTTATGGTCATGATAATTGGCCCGTATCAATACTAATTTACAGTACCTGATATATTATTGATACTTGTTGAAATATCAATAAGCTAATCAACTAGATATATCGATTGACAATGTTCGAAAACTCACTCCAACTCTTGGAGTAAAACTCAAATTTAAGCTCTAAATTACAACAACTTGCTCCAATCCTTTTAAGCGAAATATGAGTTTTAACCCAAAACTCATTTCTAGGATAAATTTAGCCCAGAATTCCCATGGTAGTGGCCTGGCCTACTATCTATGTGTATTTTTTTAGTTTTATATTTATAAATTCATTGAATCCAACGATTAAGATCTAATATGATCAAATCCAATGGTAAATATATATATATATATATATATATATATATATATATATATCTAATGGTCTAGATTTAAATCCAACAGTTAAAAAAATTAAAAAGATATTCTTTTATGTGTTTCATATTCTTTTATAGTGTTCCACGAGTTTCATAGTGTTAGTTTAATAATTTTTCAATATTTATGTTATCTAAATATTTTTAGGTAAAATTTTCATAAAATTAAATTATGGTAGTCTACATAACTTTTTTTAAAGTTATTTTAAGAAAAAAAAATATCATAAATGTATTCTTTAAAATTTCAGGCTAAAAATTTAACTCAGAAAGGGTCAGAAAAATTGTTTCTAGGTTAAGGCCTAAAATTTATGGGTTAAAAGTAGTATCAAATATCAAATGATTTTGGGGTTAAACTAGTATCAAATACCAAACAATTTTTATTTTTCTCATTTTATCATATGAGCCAGTAGCAATACTAATTTACGGGGCTTGGTATATTGTTCATGTATAGTTGTATATCAATAAACTAATATATCGACAATGGTCTACATACGCTAAATTAGTATATGATACCAACTGATTTTTTTTCCCTCATTTTTAACATATGCTAATCTATGGTGTTTTGGTGCATCTATGACAGAAATTGGTGATTACGACAAAGAGTGTGGAATACATGCCCTTTTTCCTCTCATTGTTTACCTTTCTCAATAGCGTTGCCTGGTTCACATATGCTCAGTTCCGTTTTGACATTTACTTGACTGTAACGACCTCAAACTCAAACTTTACTTATAGTAAATACTCCATCTAAGTTAATTAATCATTTCAGTTAAACAGAAAACTAAATGCATAAATAATTAAGAAGCACATTTAGCAGTTTTTAGGTTAAGTCAGTTGATCAAGGCACTACTTTTATTTTCTTACACTCAAGTTTGCATCCCTGTTTCCGTAATGGAATATATTTTTGCTAAACCAAAAATGAATGAACATGGCTCTCATATGCACATATTTTGATCAAATTAAAATGGGCCTGTGGTGTGTTCATTTTCAGATTCCGAATGGGCTGGGCTTACTTTTTGGATCAGCTCAACTGCTTCTCTATGCTACATACTACAAGAACACAAAGAGACTGATGGCAGAAAGGAAAGCCAGACAATTGTGTTTGACTGAGGTGGTTTCCGACAGAGATGAAACCAAAAAGACTGGCAGCACTCATCAGAACGGCCAGCTTCCCGCTCAGAACAACGGGACATGATCAACCCCACCATCGAAGTCTGCTGTTTGATAAGTCGAACAAGCAGGGACCCCGTCAAAGATCTACAAGTTTTAGTTCGTCTACACTATGTTACAAAATATTGTACAAATAGTTGGATTTCATGATGCATGCGTACAAGACCAAGAGTCTCGTACACATGTCATATTATGGCATGAGTGAACTTTATACTTATGCCATATGAACTAGTACTTTTTCATAATTGTATGCAACCATTTCAAACCATCAATGATCCAATTTGTTTTGCGACTGAATATATATATATATATATATATATATATATATATATATTTTATATACATATTATTGGAGTTTTGAGTAGAAATCTCATTCTGACTCATTGTTTCATATTGGCTACCATCAAAATTTTTTCACACTATATAACATTTTGTAGTTTTTACAAAATGATTGGAGAGTTGGACCTTAGAGAGCAAAATTGAGCTTGAACCTTGGATTTGGCATTTGGGCTGTGATAATTAATATATAATTAATATCAAAATATGGGTTTTGGGGCTAAGGCTCTAATAATTTAATTCAATAATTAACATTTTTTTTAAATTTCGAATTTAATTATTTAATTTTTAAAGTAACAGACTCATCCCTTCGGTTGAAGTTTGAAGACAATGAAAGAACGCCTAAAGCTATGCACCTCTCTAAGCAAATGCTTCCAAAAGAAGCTTTCCATATTCATACATGTTGCGAACATGCATATGTGCATTATATATACATCCATCTACATGGCGTTTAGAACACAGGAAAACAATCTTCTTCTTACATACCAAAACCTTCTTGCTGAGAGAACTACAAAGATATTCAACAAGAACCTAGTTTTTCGATGCTAGAATCCTGGTTTGATCGTTGAACCCTTGCGAAGCAGACATCCATCGAACTATAAGCACTAAGTAGATAAGAAATTCTATTTCAATAATATTGCAGTACGCAAGCCTCAATTACTATTTTTACTTGTTTGATATTAATTTCGTTTATTCATAATATGCCAATTATTAAGTTGAATTTATTATTTATTAGCATATTCGCCTTTATTTCTATATATATAAATTGTCATTGATTATTGATCATTATTATGCAGGCAATATTGGTGGAGGGGGAATCAGGCACCTGATCTCGCGTCCAGTGATAAATACATTGTACCAATTGAGCTACGAACCCGTTGTAAATTATGGCCGTATTTTGGAGTAGCTAGTGCCGTAAGCTCTTGATAATGATACTTCACAGAGAGCAAAACTGAAGCAAACCTCAAAGAATCAATACCTACACCTTGGCAAGAACAACAAATAAAATGGAAAACTTATACCTTCACTTATAACCTAACACAAGAGCTTCCGAGATGGGACATTATGTCATGAATCGAGAGTCTGATCAGATTGATGCGTGATGTTCTACAAACTTCCAGACACTCCTGCAGGTCTGCATCACAGGGTACCAGAACTCGTTCAAGGTCATAAGCCACACATTTGATGTCGAATGTGCCCCCTTCCAGTTTTAATCTCTTTCATGTCCACAAAACCTGAACTCATCGACACGCGAAACCTAATAATGTCTTCTTTATATGTCGCCTTTATGGTTACACTCTTCATTTCTTGCCTGCCCGTGATATGTGGCATTGTGTTGGATTGCTTGGGAGCTGAATCTGAAAATGGAGGGTTTACCATGGCAATTCCGTTTCCAGGACTACCTTGGCATGAACCATGACAAGTAGAGGTACAAGCACTTGCCTCCGTTGAGCTGTTTCCCCTGTTGGATGTGTTTGAGCCTTTACCCCTGTCTCGCAGACACCTGTTATGTTCCAGAAGAAGTTCCTCGTAACTCAGCATCCGCCCATCTAGCAAATGATTGTCAATCCCAGCCCGCCCCTCTGTTCCTGGTAAAGTAGAGGTGGGCGAGTCTTTCTTTTGTCCTTAAACTTCACAAGGTTTAGAGCTTGGTGAGCCTTGTTGATTAGAACCATTTAAAATCCAAGGCCGAGAAATGGAGCCACTTGCAGTAAGAGGAGTTAAACCAAATGCTCCTTCAGCACCGTGAACTGATTCAATTACGCGCTGTAGCTTAGTGAGAGAATGGTTGATCTTCTTGATCTTGCGAGATGGCCAGCGGGAGATTCCATGATGCCTGCAAATGCGCTTCATTGTAGTGGGACAAACTGCAAAACAAGAGTTTCTTTCAAAACAACTTATCGCAATTGCTACTGAAAACCAAACGATCCAATATTTTAGACAAAGATTTTATCATTTTAGCATCTGTTGACACAACAGGAGCATAACTGCAGGAAACATTATGATATGCGTGCGTAAGCTTACCCCCAAGACTCTTTGCAGCATCCTTAAGACTCCCTGCAAAATATTGTTGGAGAACGTCTAGACTAATTGATTTCTCTGCTTTTCCACGCTTCTTCTCCGGTTTCTTTTTTATGTCTTTATACTCTGGGAAAGAAATATTGTTTTCTCCACCCTCGTGAACATAATTTCTCCCATCATTTACAACATCATATCCCACCACTAACTGTGGTTTTGATGAATCTAGTTGCACCATCTCTTCTCTGTAAGGTAAGGCAGGCCCTGGTGGTGATTCCACTGAACGGGGTATCAGTATACATTGAAGTCTTGTGGCAAGCCCATTATTTTTAGAAGCTTGAACAATTTCAACTATTCCCTCCTCTTCAAGTACAATTCCAGAAGCAACACTGAGACTCCGGAAATGGTTCTTCATTATCGCCAATATAGAGCCCAACAAAGTTTGTTGTTCATGACTGTCTGTGATGCTTGGGGGCAGAAAAAATTCTAGAATGTAATCATCATTTCCAGTATGAGTGCTCTGTAAGCAGATAGCAAAAGAGCCGGCTAGCCCAAACATGCGTGCGTAGTGTGCTACAGGGTATTCAGTTTTGCAGAATTGGGTAATGTCTTCGCAGAAGCATGCGTTATGGGACAAAAATGCCCTCCCAGCAACTCCTTGACCCTTGTGTAAGTGATGTTCAACGCAGGCATCTCGAAAATGCCACATATGAGCATCTACAATGTAGAATGCAACATCAGTTGTGGACATGCAGACCTGTTCCATGGAACTGCCATCAAAGCTAGTACAGCTCTTCTTCAGGCCACCGTCATAAGCCAAAACATTTCGATGCATACAGGGAACCCACGTCTGAGCAAGTGGTAATTTGTGAGTTTCACTTACCACTATCAGTATCTTCAAGATTTCAGCCAATGCAGTTTGGCGACCTTCATTGCATATTTGAATCTGGATACAAGAAGTGGCAAGCATATATCTGTGAGAACGAAGAAGGAAGAAATGAAAGAAAAGTTTCATATTTATTTTCTTGTTTTCATAAAGAACACCGTACTTAGGCACACTCGTTACTGCAGCTCACCTGCCTACTTGGATGATCCAGTATCTCTGAACTTTTCAAGCCTACTGCCTGCAGGAGAACGAAATTACGTTAGTGACAAATCTCTTCATGTTTGATTTTTACTTAAGAAACCATATTGGTAACTTCCATGGGGAGTGATTTCTGGCCCTTGATTCTCCTTTGCTTTGTTCAAACCAATGGCTAAAAAATACGAGGGATGTGCAAGAGGCTGAAAAGGGTATCCAGAAACCATTTTCTTATTCCCATTACTAAAAACAATCCGCCATGTACCATTTACCAAATTTGTAAAGCTTGTTTCAGAAGAGAACATCACACAAAATGCAATATATATGCATAGAAAAGAAAAAGTGCAACCCCCCACCTCAAGTGCTTTGCAAACCTTATCAACCTCGGGACCATAGTTGATCAAAGGAGAAATCATTATGAGCTCAAGTACACCAACACAAGACCTTCCAGAGGGCTCAAACACGGGCAAAGCTAAGGTTCCCTGAACATTGTATTGCTGAGCATGGCGAAGCCGTGCATACTCTTTAATGGAGTAGTACTGAACATTTGGAGTCCATTCTGGCAATTTATGCTGGAAAACGCGGCCAAGAAGCCCAAGAACTCCATCACTCTCCCCATCCACAGAAAACATATACATCAGACAGGCCATCCTATACTGATGAAGTCTGATACACTGTGGATCAAGGACAAAGGGCTGCCCTAAAGTTGTGAGTACATACCGATTCCCGTCCTTCACTGGTGCCCAAAACTGGGCTAGAACAGGTTGGTCAGTCAATTCCTTGAGGTACCTGAGTGCTTGAGTGATCTTCTCGTTAAATAAACTATAACCATTTGAACTTTCAAGAGGTTCCAGTCCTGAAAATGGTGATGGAAGCATTCTGTTATTCTTAGTCTCTGTTGACCCTTCCGTTACGGAATTAGAATTACCTGTATTTTGTGATATTGTAAAGAGAAACATAAATGAGTGAACCTCTGGCTGCTACTCGAGACTGCAAAATGCTAAACGAACAATATCGTGATCGGTTTGTAACTGGAGGGCACAAAGCAAGCCAATTAAAACTGCTTTAAATTCCTATACGAATTCTCAGACCAAAAAGAAGAAAAAAATATCCTACACAATTTTTGAATCTCCCACGTCTTTCTATTAGACGGAACTCTACAGACTTAAGGGCTTGATTGGGACTGCTTCTTTAGGAAGCACTTCTGTTCGAAAGAACTATTATAAAAATGTCAAAATTTTAATTAAAATTTCCAAATGCTTGCTACCTAAAGATGCACCTAGACTTCTCCAGAAAACGCTTCTGACCCAGAAGCGCTTTTAAGTTTATATGACAGTCATAATCAAGCACTTCAATTATCAGATAGTACTTTTAGCCCTTGTTGACCAGGAATGACAAAAATGCAACCTTTTGAGTATAACAGCTGTTTGGTTGCTGAGAAATGAGCAAAGAAAACACGTTTTGACCAATAAAAGTGATTGATGCTTATTCCAACAGAATACCATGACCAGTAAAGGTACCAAATCAATGTAATTAGTCCCTAATTAGAATCAAATTTAATACAGAACCCCAGAAAAGCATTTGTTCAGCTAAGTCAAACACAAGTCATTAGACAAACTTCTAATTAATTTCTGATTCCGAAAAAACAAATTCAATAAAAAATAGAGTAAAAACATATTAACCCGGAAAAGCAATATATAAAAGAAAATTAAAAACTACAACTTTCCAAAGAAAAACTCACATGAAACAAACTGAGAACAGTCAGAAAGAGCTTGACCAACATGCCCGGCGAGCCTATAGTCACTTTCGACATCGCAGTCGGAAAAAGCCCACGAAGGGGTACAAGGCTGGTCATTGGGCGGCAACAAAAGCGGCGACGTGGGGTAGGAGAGAAAGTGAATCGGATCCAACGGCCACAAAACGTCGAGGTCGAAATCAAAGTCCATGAGCGCATCTTCTCTTTCGTTCTTTAGGTTCGGCGGAGTGGATGGCGACATTTTCCGGGAAAGCGTTGGTTTTGTTTCGTCTTGTTTTTTTCAGTGGAAGTTGTATCTTTCTAGAAAGAAAGAGAAGGGTTGTGGTTGAAAGAGAGAAGTCTACGAGCAACGGCAACAATTTGCAGCGTCTCAGTTTGATTCCATGGAATCCATGAATTGTTTTCTCTTGTTAAGTATTTTATTACAAATTGCAGTTGGGACCGTGGTTGAAGTAAGTATCGGGAAAAGATCTTCTGTTGTGCAATTAACTACCAAATTGGTCCTCATTATACAAGGGACGGAAAGCCGCGTATGCCTATGCAATGGGTGACGGTGCCATTCATGCGTAGTTTTTAATTTTTTATGGAGCCATTGATGCATAGTTGACACTTAAAATAGAAAAACTCATTTTATGTCGAAACTGTTTAGTAATTCACGATTTGGTTTATGCTGCTTCATATTAGAGTTTTCTATTGTTTGTTTTTTCAATCTTCGAGCCTAAGCTTGTGTTGACCTTCCGTTGTATTTTGGGTTGCAAATTTCATTTTGCTTGAACCTTTTACTTTATCTGTTGTTATTTACATGACTCTTTTTAGGGTTTGTACCAATTTTTTATGTAATGGAAGTTCTTCTTGATAATTTTTTTTTTTAAAAAAAAAAGACATTTTATAACTTGTTATTTTAACTGTTGTTCTAAAAATCTTTGCCTAGGCTACTAGTCACCGCTCCTGATTAATTCTTAAGTGTTTGAAAATTAATAAGGGGAGCCTAAACCTGCTTAGGTATTCGTCTAGCCCTTCTAGGCATCCACCTAAGTCGCGACCCTCATTTTGACAGAAAATAGGTAACTTTCATTTTACATTTTGTTTTTTTAATAAAATGTAAGAGACTTATTGAATACTTGGATGAACACTAGCTCATTATATGATTGTTTCCCATGTTTTCAATATGTTTTAATACTTCATAATCTTATATGTCATTTTATTTTTGCAATTCATGTATCTCTATGCAATTATGTATTTTTTAACTATAAGATGGAACTTATTTATACGATATATAATACATTTACTTAAATTTGCCTAGTCCGCCTAGGTTCTAGGCCCAGCTCACTGCCCGACTAACGCTTAATATCTTTTAGAATCTTGATTTTAACTATCGATTTATACATGCGGATGACTAATTATTGTCTTTCTAGTTTTTACCACTAGATACATGTTTAGTGTCTTCTTTTGTTCTTTATATATTCACCAACTCTCAAATCATATGAAGAGCAAAAACAAAATTCTTGATGTCTGTATTTTTAGTACTTATTTCATTTTCTTGTGAGTCGCAATGATGATAAACCGTGTTATGAATTTACTTTGTAAGAAACGTGAGTTTAAGTAAACTTTAAGCTTAACATGCCCTAAATGTCAATGTACTACCACATTAACAATTTTTCCTGAAAAAAGAGTGTTGATAAACTAATCACATAGTCTTATTTTCATACCAATTTTTTAATAAAAAAGTTTATACCAATTTTACCCTCTTGTCAAATGACATCCAAGAGCCAAAGAAAAAAGAAAGAAAGAATATTTCTCTTCTCTCTTCACCCTCTATCTGCAACTATCTCAATTCCTTCAAATAAATATTTTCTCCATTTTTCATTCCTTGATTTTAATCATATATAATAGTTGTTCAAAACATTTTACCAATAACATAATTATTTTAAAAAATTAAAAATAAAATGGGAGACCAGAAGATGAGGATGAAACTTTGATAATGCGACATGAGGCTTGGTCGTCGGATTTGGAGGGGAATGGATGGGGGTTGCGTTGGGGATGTAGAGAGAAGGACGGAGAGTTGTAATCCGTTGGAGATCTTGGAAGTAACCGGATTCTAGAACTCTAACTGGAATAAAATTCGAGAAAGAAGGCCTTGGCGGTGATTGGAGGCTTAGTTGGGCTTATTAGCACTCTAATATTTATTTTTTTTGAAAAATTAAAAAAGAACTTATATATAAATTAGAGGTTATTTTATTAGTAATAGAGGGTGATAGAATAGCATTTCAATTTTTGTAACTTTTTTTGTAAATGAAATTATAATATAGATGGGAAAATAAGACATTGTAGTGGGTCTAGTAGTACTCAAAAGAAAAAGGAAATGTACAAGTAAGTGGCCATAGCCTACGAGGCAATTACTTAAAATGAAAACTAATGAAAAGTAAAAAAAAAAACTTCTCTTTTAACGAAAAGTCATTTTTAAATATGATGAATAATGTCAGTTAAAAGTAAAACTGTGATTTTTCGTTAAAAATGGACAGTGGAGTATTTTATTAAAACTCCCTTACTTAAAAGGTTTTGCTAATGGTCTGGTCCCAACTATTATTGTTTCTTGCAACAAAGTGACAAAGTTTTCAGGAAAAAGAAAAAAAGCTACTAGATTTGGGAGTCTGGTAGTTTCTTAAACAAAGGAGTTGTTAGCTTTCCAAAATGTTAATTAGCTTTCCAAAATGTTAATTAGCTTTCTTAATTTTAAACAAAGGAGTTGATTTTAAAATTATAAAATACGGATGTCAAAACTAGTAATACAGTTGTTTATTTGGACATCATGGATTAGAATATTGGTTTTTTTGTATATAATTGGATCCTTTAACAATAATGACGATCCATTTCATCCACTAATATATTTAATTACTAAAATGTCACTAATTTGGTGACGCAATACCATACGTTTATTTTTTCTTCCAATTGGCCATGAGATTCAGAAACTACGGCAAATACTCAGACGGTAGTTGTTATACAATTGGGAGGTGCTGGTGATTTGTGTGTTTTTTATTGATACACAGCGTAGTTTAGGGTATAATATTAATAGAAGGGTTTTATCACGGTTGACTTTTAAAATTAGACTTAACAATTAAAATAGTTTCGTAAATCAATTTAGTTATTACCAGGTAGTACTACGGTCTAGTGGTATTCCTCTTCACTTGTAAATGAGAAGTCTTAGGTTCAATTCTCAATAAAGAAGAATTTGAACCAAATTATTACTAGCACATTATGAAGCTGAGCCCATTCCCTCCTATTTGGTGTAGATAATATTGTCTTTCAAAAAAAAAAAAAAAAATTTAGTCATTGTGTCCTTCCGTCAAATTTTCTGTCGGTGTGTTGATGTGAGACACAAGTTTTAAATATTGTTTTAAAAAGATATATATATATTATTAGTTTTATCAGTTTTAGTATTCAAATCTGTTTAAAAATAATAGTTTTTTTTGTGATTAATCCACATGGCACCGTGTAATTGGATAGGTAAGACTCATTAGTATATCATGTCAACACACTAACAAAAAAAATTGACGAAAATGCTACAAAATGACCAAATTGATTCCAGAGACTTAATTCTAGTGATCATTTTGATTGGAAGGTCCTTTTTTTTTTTTGAACAAATGATACTATCTACCCTAAGAGGATGAGAGGGTAGGCTAAGTCTCACAATGAGTTAGCAATAACGTGGTTCAAATTTACCGTTGGCGAGAATCGAACCTAAAATTTCTCACTTATAACTAAAAATAAATACTATTAAACAGTAGTACTAAGTGACAAATCATTATAAAACTTTATTAATAAATAATTTACGTACCAAAAACAATTGAACAATAGTATTATATGACGATGTGACGATAACCTTGGGGGCCTTTTGTGTAATCGAAATTAGCGATTATGGTTGGCTTGTATCGATCCACTTGTCTCCTAACAAGTTCTCTTTGTCGGCCCGTGCGTATAAGAATATATAAGATCCTTTTGTGGCACTTGTTCATGTCAAAAACTGGTTTGATAAGGTTCAACCGTAAAAGCTTCCCACACAAAAACATATATTAACAACGAGAGATTATTTTCACACACTTCTCTTATTTTCACACACTTCTCTTTGTTTCTAACCATTAAATTAAATAGATGAAATGAAAAGAACGGTCGGTCAAGCTGTGTGATATGCTAAAAAGAGTGCATGTTTCTCATTTATCTTAAAAAATGGAACTGTTATTGACATATCAAAATTTTCATTGTGCACTCCTCACAAATGTATTTTATTTTTAAATATAAAACGTTTGGAGTGACCAATGAAAATTTTAGAGTACCAACAACAATTTTCTAAAAATTAAAAAATAAAAAAAACTTGAGAACTATAAGTTTTACACAAATATTTTAAGAGCTCATTTGGAGAGGAATATAATAACCTAGTAGATTCATTGCCATATTCTAAATGATTTTTAGTAAAATTCTTCCCTTATTACCAAGTCAGTTTGTTATTTTTTCCCTAAATTATAGGGCTCCAGGTTTGTTGTCCCCAAAAGTGTGTTTCATTTGTGTCTCCTTACTAATATGTTGACACATGTCCTTTAACTTAACTTAAAACTCAACTATGTTAACTTTATTTATTTAACATTTAAATTTAAAAAAAAATCCAAAATAATAAAAAAGCTGTTGGGTTATGGTGAGCAAACCCAAATAGGATTCTTCACCTTCTTTTACATGGTTGTTCAGTGCACAAACTTATCTGTTCAAGCTTTTTGGTAAAACTTGATGATGACGCGTGGCTTCTTGCCGGCAAGCGAAGGAATCACCTGACAGGATATGAAAAGCCATATTTGAAATAGAATTCTTCACTTTCTTTTCGTGGGTGTTGAGTTGAACAAGGATTAATGAAGACAAAAATGATTCTAATGAGTTAAGGATTAAGGAAGACAAGGTTGTGGGTGTAGATCGGAGCTCCAGTGATTGCGCGGTTATGGAGAAACCTTTGGTGGCGCTTGATAAAGGCACCATCTGCTCGTCGTGGAACTACTCCGACCAGAGATTAGCCAGTGGTTCCGCCGACGGAACCTTCGCCATCTTCGGCTCAGTTGACTCTTGTTATTCGTCATTCTCCTGCACCTCAAAATCCAAGGTGCACGAGGTTGTTGGAATTGTAAAAATTGCTTGGGTTCCACGGGAATTCGGCGCTGCAGTGGCATGTGTTTGTGCAGATGGAACTTTATCATTGTGGGAGGAAGTTGTTGAAGATGCACAACCTCTTCAATGGAAGCTATGCATAAGCTTTAATAGCGGTTCGACTCAACTGCTAGATACCTAATTTGGAGTCTCACCGGCAGGTTTAAAAATGGTTATTGCATATTCAGATGCTCGTGTCAAGTTCTATAAGCTACTAAATCCCTTGGAACTGAAGAATTGGCAGCTTCAGGTTGAATTTCAGAGTGATATTGATTCGGTGTCAACAGTTGGCCATGCCATATGTTTATCTGCATCTATATCTTGGAATCCACAAAGAGGAGAAAGCCAGGAATCAAATTTTGTTTTGGGTTTCAATTCAAACACAACACAACTTAATTCCGCCAAGGTATGGGAATTTGATCAGGCTCATCAAAGATGGCTCCCAATTGCAGAATTGGCTTCGCCTAGTGACAATGGTGATCAAGTCTATGCAGTTGCGTGGGCACCGAACGTTGGAAGGCCATATGAGGTCATTGTTGTTGCCACTCACAAGGGAATATCAATATGGCATCTTGGGTTAAACCTTAACTTGGATGGAAGGCTATCATTGGAGAAGATTGCACTACTTTCAGGTCACAAAGGTGAGGTCTGGCTGATGGAATGGGACATGAGCGGAAAGACCTTAGCAAACACCGAAAATGATAGGGCTGTATGGTTATGGCAGTCTAGTTTGAACGGAGTTTGCCATGAAGAGGCTACTTTTAAACCCACTTCGTAGTCCCTCTGGTTTTACATGTTACTGTGCCAAGTAACTGTTTGAACATTATTGATTGTAACTATACATTTTGGTTCAGATGTTCAAAATTGAAATTCGATGTGGGAATCATTTTCGCTTCAGATTATTCAAAATTGAAATTCGATGTGGGAATCCTTTTCGCTTCAGATTATTTGAACTGTAGTGCTCTATATTTCAGTTTGAAGCAAGTGAGATTATAACAAATATGAAATCATCATTCATAGTTGAGGTGACTAAATTACTCAAAACCAAAACTATGCGCTATATATGTCCTTTAAATGCAAGAGCTGATTTGTGACTAAATGAAAGCTCTTGCAGGTGATTGGTGTCAAACGAATTTCACTCTAAAAACAAAGTAAAATTCATTCTTTTCAGTCAAACTATTTTATGAGTCATTAGCAAATTAGAAGAACTGATAGTCACTACTTTCCAAACATCAAACTAAATAAGATGGTTCTTTAATAAAAAGTATTAACTGAAGCTTTAGTCCCAAAAACAGAGTAAATTCCTTGAGTGCTCTTCTCATAGCATCTCGCACTTTCATATCATTATCATGTGTCTTCGTGGTGCTTGTCATTTGAGAGCTTAACAAAGCCTAATCCTTCGTTGTTGGTAATTGTATATGCGCCTATATGCATATATAATGACATAAAATTAGTCCTTCACAAAATAAATTATAAATGAAAAAAAGAAGAAAGTATTAACGAATTACAAAAGAGTTACCTGCAATAAATTAACCATGCTAGTTGGACCTTGCAGATAACTGCTTGTAGGATTTTGGATCCCTAAATAGTATTGCTGATATACATATAAACAGACGTGCAAAAAAATATGCTTATAAGTAAACAATATATTTCAGAAAATAAGTGCAAGATTGTAGAAGTATGCTTGTATAAGTGAACTTATATAACTGTGAAAAATCAAATGGCTGTCCAAAATGCATATGTCTAGGCATTAGATTGGGTTGACCAATCTAAATTTATAAAAACATCCAAAATTAGATGGAAAGTCATCACTAAATGAAAGTAAAATAAATCTTCAAAATCATAAGTTTCAATGAATCCACAGATCACAAGGCTACATACCGATTGCAATATGGGAGTATGAGGTAGATGCTATTTGTATAGAACTGGCAACGGAGACCACAGTTGAATATTTTAGTTCCTTATTTCAAAACTTTTTCTTTTTTGTGGCCTTTTCAAGAGCATTTCTTCGCCTCTTAGAACTTCCAGCAACTTTTTCCTAAGTTTTGATTCTTCTAACTTGAATGACATTATCATCCATGCATATAGTCTCACTGAGCTCAGATGCACTCACTTGAGTTGGTTGTTGAGTTGCTTTCTCCTTCAAACATGCATCAACCTCTCCCAACGTCTTGTTCAGTCTTGATATAATAACAGAGTTAATAGAGTTAAGTTTTAAGTTAAGTTAAGGAACATGTGTCAACATATTAGTAAGGAGAAACAAATGAGACACACTTTTGGGGACAACAAAGCTGGAGCCAAATTATAGTGGGTTTGAAGCGTTTTTTCACCAAAAAATGTAATATTACCGAAGACTTATAAAATAAAATAAAAAGAGATCTAAGAGCTTTTAAACAGATAAAGACTTCGAATGAAAAGTTCATTAGACGGTGTGACACCTCTAATTCTATCCACTAATGAAATTTTCATTTGGGATTATAGGCTTCAGCCGATGCTAATTAAGTTGGATCAAAACACAATTAATCCTTCTACGATGTTTCCTTGCACGTTAAAAGTCGGTTTTTTCTTGATAAGATTGTTGTATGAAATTATCGGAAGTTATCGTCATTATTCAGAAAAGAGCTCCATTGCATTAGAGTTGTGATTGTCATCAAATTTCCAGGGTATATGCTAATTCTAATCTACTAATTACTTATTTTGTTCTAATTACCATGAAAAGCATAACTCATGGAGAATTACGATTGTCATATAATAACAAATATAATCATATCATTTTTTTTTATCAATATAAAATCATATCATTTAAAAGTGGAAGCACATGATTTAGATAATAGCTAGAGAAAAAACGATAAGACAATAATTAATAACATTATTAACAAAAAATGAAATGAGAATAAACGAGAGTGCGACCACCACCAACACCGACATTTCCAAGACCAACTTCAGCTGCCCCAAAGCAGCAGCAAACGAGAGTGCGACCACCACCAACCCCAATTCCAGCCGCCCCAAAGCAGAAGCAACCGAGAATGCGACCACCACCAACACCAACACCAGCCGCTCTCCAAGACAGCAGCCACGGAGAGCGAGAGTGCAAACGCCTTACGATGGCATTCGAAGATGTTGGTCGTCTCTATGTTAGGAGCACTGAAGGTTCACACGGTTATCAAAGGTGTAAGGCACCAGATTAGATCTTTAGTCTGTGTGTGTTAGTTAGGGGAATGCTAAGTCACCTAAAATATTTAGCTTTGGTATTTATGTATAAATACTTCATGTACAGAGGATACAATGTCAATGAGTAATGAAAAACAGTTTCACAATTCTCTCTCTCTCTCTACATTCTCTCTCTCTCTAATCTCTCTCTCTCTCTCGCTCTCTCTAAGATTCAGTTTTCTTACTCATTAAGATTTTACTTTCTACATGGTATCATCGCCGGAGTCCACCGACGTTGATCTCCCGCTTCTGTGTTCTTGAGTTTCTGGCAATTTTCTATCCGGCCAAACAGATCTTTCTCGTCTTCTCTTTCAACTCTCTGTGAAATTTGCCATGACTGCTGCGGAGAACTCGACCAATTCTTTCTACACTCTGAATACGGTAGAAAGTTGTGTGCTTGACATTCTTGGTGGATTCCTTTTTGCCGAGTTTAGTCACGTTGGACAGGAATGTTGTGCTGCCGTCGTGGAAATTGACGAATATTGTTATGGCCAAATGTTCAATCAGTTCAACAATAACTACTATACTCCCGAGCTCAGACAAATCAACGCTATCCACCCAGAGTACCTCATAGAGGTTAACTAAATCGAATTAATAGTTGATCGTGATCATTTAGGTAGGCTTTGTTAGTTGGTCATTGATCATCTATGTTTTTTTTTAATTTTTTTTTATTTTAAAATTTATTTATTATTTTTTAGAATTTTTACCTATCGTTCAGGTTTTAGGGTTTTGTTTCTAGCTAGGTAGGCCTTTTTATTGGATTTGTTCCAACTTAATTAGAGGCAGCATGTTTTCTCTAATTTCTTTTGGGATATGAAAACTAAAGATGGATATTTTATCAGTTTGCAATAATAATAAAGTTGTTGTAGGCATAATTTACTAAACAATTATGGAGGCCTAAGAGAGAGAAGGGGTGCGGCACATAGAGAGAAGAAGAGATATATGTGTAATTGTGGGTGTGTTATATTCCACCCCATTGTGTTTATAGTACTAGGATAGGTAAAAACCTTTCCCTTTAGGATTACAACATTTAATAGGTAATCTACTCCTAATAGGAATATAAGATACATTCCCATATCTACTAGGATTTACACAATCACATTCCTATTCTAATAGGACTGCAACACTCCCCCCTTGAGTGTGTAAATACTCAAGTAAATGACGCATCAGGTCTTCAGTGATGAAGCAAGTATAGTTGATGAAGTCGTCGGTACAACGGATGATCGCGAGTCTCAAATTTACTTTGAAGTATGCATTTGTAAAAACTCACAAAAACCTTGCTATGGTAAAACCCAAGGAATGGGGAAAACTCATAGACTAAGGAGAAAAGTAAGAAAATATGCATAATGTCTAAAACAATTGTCAAATTGGACAAAGGTAGTGAACTCAACGGAGTATGATCATCCCGGGATAGGTGCCTCGTTAAAACCTAGTGGAAAAAATGCTCCTAATCGTAGGGAAAAAGAGTACATTAAGATCATGTGAGTATACTTCTAGATACTCCCCCTGAGTTAGACATAACTTCTAAATAAGAGAATTACAGGCGATTCAACTCAGATAATTTACGCATACCGATTCCTTGGACAAGCTTCTGGAAGGTTAACTTCGGCAGTGACGTCATGTAGAGGTCAGCAAGGTTGTTGGGGATCGGCTTGCATGACTTCAATTTCCTGATGCTTTGCTGATGTAGATGTAGACGCAATATGTCTTGGCATTGACTTCGTTGATGTATCATGGCTTGGTCAGGTTGATACATGCGGCATAATCTTCATAGATCATCGTTGGGACTCAACGATGGATGAAAACACAGCAAGTAATTCGAATATGCTCAATAAGAACTCCTAACCATGTCTCACTTATGGCATAATGAAGTGAGGTGAGTCTTGGAACGATTCGAAGATTTCGCAACTAAGGTCATATTGTGGACCTCTAAGATATTGCGATATCCCTAACGGTAAAGACATAACCATTTGGGGATTTTGCCTTGTGCGGGTTTGATAAGTAACCTATGTCAGCATAACAAACAAGGCAAGCATCATTTCGAGGATCAGGGGGGTTGGATCTGCTGAGATACGTTGGGATTTGCCTATGTAGTACCTTCAGGGTATGTCTTTAATAACAATTTAGTTGTTGCGTGTAGACGCGGTGCTGCATCATTAGCAAGATCAACAGCGAAGGAGATGTCTTGTCTAAATACAATGAGCTAAGTACAATGAAGCGCAAAGTCGAACTTAGATATGAAATTTCATATTCCATAACCTCTTCAAGGGTCTCATTTGCATATAACGTATGGATGATCAAAGGTGAACTCAAAGGTCACACATTTAGGGTGTAGTTTGACCGGAAGACCAAAAATACTGTCAGAACAATGCTCAACTTCAGGTCAAGGCATAAATAAGTTTTCCCAAGATCCTTCATCTTAAATTCCATCTTCAGGTGCGAGGCAGTTTTCTCAAGCTCTTCTGGAGTCTTAGTGAGATTCGTGTTAACGACATAAATTGTAACTCTAGCAATTTGGAATAAGACTTCATAGTTTAACACACAAGGGCATAATTCATATCCCTGACTGATCAAATAATCACTTAGACGGGTATACCACATCCGTCAGATTTAAGTGAACGTCTTAAACAAGTTAAGATGATGTTTCGTGGTTTTGGAACTATTTGAACCAATCCATGTAATTCTTCGGGAACTTACATGTAAATCTCCGTATCTATATCCCCATGGAGAAAACACTAACCACATTTCGTAGTGCTGTTATCAATCACAGGATGTTTTGAGAGAAACCTTGCACCGTAAGGCGTGCATCATATCGTACTATTTTCATTCATCTCATAACGCTTCCTTTCCCATTTGGAACACAACAAGGTTACCTTGGGCAGTGTAGGAACGACAGGTCCAATACACACTTTGGTAAATAATTTGACCTGGATTGTAATTTCAGTTGTCTAATCAGTTCTACGTTGTCGCTTAATCAACAGAACACGGTTCGATGTCGTCGCTTTTCATTTATGTCGGTAGCTACCATAAAAGTGAAAACATCATCGATGATAATCTCATTTCAATTCTATTTAGCTTATCCAAACTAGTATACTGGACCAAGAACTTTAAGTCTCGGGAGAAATCTGGATAAATCTCATGAGATGGAAATGATTTGAGACAACGATTGAGTTTAGATTCATTGTTGTGCCTTGTCTTCCTCTTTTAGGGAAGTGAATCCTACGAACCGAATGATCTGTCGTGCTCCAGGCTAAGACGGATTGATTGGCTATCCGCTGGTGTACCGGACCGTCCAACAGGGGCATCCAAACCATCCAACAAAGGTGGCACACCTTCCAGGGATGTTGACTCGACGTCCGTTAAATACGTCTATCCTTGCAGGCATGTTTGCAGCTGGTATATGATTTCATCACTTTAGCTAGATCAGAGGAATGCGTCTAGAGCAACATTCTGAAATCTAGAATTCATCGCACTTGCTTATCATACTTGTGCGGTATGGGGATCGAGATGAGACATAGTGGGCAACGTCCATGCAAATTCGCGCCGTTCTTTAGGAACGTTGACGTTCTTATCTCCCCATAACAGGGGGAAGACGGTCTCATTAAAGTGACAACCTGCAAATAAGCGCTAAAGAGATCGCTTGCAAGGGCTCAAAGAGAGCTAATGTGAAGGAGAATCATGATCGACAAAATATGCACATCCTTCTTTGAGGACCCATGGTGGTACGTTGTGGCGGTGCAACTTGGCACATGGAATGCACACCCAAATGCGTAAATACGAAAATCGTCAGGTTTATACCCAGTAACCAACTGTAACGTCATATAGGTTGGGTGGCAATGGGCCTCAAGGCGGACCAATATAACTGCGTACAAGGATTGCATAGCCCTAGGCAGAAACCGAAAACTTGGTACATTTACCAAAATTCGGGCGATCATTTAAATTGTGCTTCATGATCACTAAGTGAGCTCTTTGGGGTGAACATGGGAATTTAATGTTCAATTATAAACTCAAAATACATGCAATACTTTATAGAAAACCATCAATATAAACTCTTCGGCATTATCTAGTCTCCCAGACTTTAAGGGATAAGTAGGGTGGTGAACCCTTAATCGGCCATAAGGTTTAGCAGTAATGCTTGTGGAAAAACATGTGACCAGTTTTTTGATTCATCAACCAAAACCATAAGTATTTATATGGTCCACATTTTGGTTGGATTAGTCCACATATATTCCCTTGAATCTATTGTGAAAAATGAGTCGTTTTGTATCTTTGCTAGGGATGATTTAGAAATCAAATTTCCCAAAATGAGCAGGCTTTTGGCAAAGTGTGCTTGTAAGCACAAGATCCTTACGGCGGGTAGGGAGATGCGTTGTAGCATCATTGTTCGACCTAAGTGTCCCAAAAGGTCATACCAAAACAAGTAAACTACTCAATCATCCGGCTACAGGCCGACCATATGTGTCATGTGCCCTAGTTGGGAGACAACCCATTGGCCCCAAATCGAAGCTTTGGGCTCATTTTTGGAGGTGGTGCAAAGATATGTCACCCGATTTTCTTTAGTGGTTCATTTATGATCATTGTCATTTCAAATATCCTTAAAAACTCAACGTTAGGGAGAATTTAAGGTCCCTTAAATGGTGATTTAGTACCATTCATACAATGAGGAGCGTGCCAATGTTTTTAATTAGGTGGGATAGGCCTGAAGTCGTTGTTAGAGATGTGATTTAGGTGTAAAGTTAGTGTGCGTAATACGCATTCATCCAGACAACTAACTTTCCCACATTCCTACCTAATCAAATGTTTAATTGAATCGGTCACATGTATTAAGAAACATGATTCAATTAACTCATATTTGAGGACAATATCAATAAGATATCCATAAGTAAAACATACACCAAACTTGAATCCAATAACATGGAAAAATGTTCACAAAGTAAATGATTTACTAAGGGGATTCGGCCATTAAGGCATCTATGTCAAAATTCTGCTCTTCCAACAGTGTTTAGTGGAGAAAAATTAATCTCACATATTGACTAGTAGAATGGTACTCCTCAACAAAATTGGTAGGGCACGAATAAGTGTATAACCAATGATTTATTCCATCAAGACAGAAGTAGATTATGTAGGGTTGAGGTTCGGGAATACTATTCCTTATTCTTGAAGTTTTAGGTCTTAGGTACCAAGGATCATGCTTCGGGCATGATGCTACACCTTGGCAGGCCCTGATTCTAACATATGTTGCAAAAACAAACTCGAAATTGGATTATGAGATAACTTGCCATTCGATGTATCCCTGCCGAAACAGTGCATCACCATTCGGTAGGCTTTGACCGAACTGGGTCAACTACTCGATAGACTTCCAGCCTAACTGGGTCCATGCCTTTCTCTCACATTTGTGGGATTAATCAGATCCAAGAATTTGGTAAACTTCCGCTATCTACACTGTTGTTTAAGGGCCTAGTTATAAACAAGGAATGACGAGAAAAGTATTCTCTAGTCAATATTCGATTGGATTTATAAACTTCAGAATTGTACTCATTCATAGACGTAATCATGATGTGCTTCAGGCAATGTCTTTCATGATTAGACAGTTTATAGGAGCGAGCCAAAGAGCCATGGAATCCTCGATCGAGAGGTATTTCCATTTGTAATGCTTTGAGCATAAGTCTTCAAATGAAGATCATGGCAGAGACTTATTCAGCTCTTCCATGCTATTGTTGGCTTCAATGGTTTCTCAGCTTCTTAATACTCAAGTGGAGATTCACGTCTTGTACCCCATATTAAGTGGTTTCTATTAGAAACGTCCAAATAAGGGAAATTAAACTTGTGACGGTTCGACAATCCATTGAATTTGGAGGGAACAAGGTTGTGATTGGTGTTATGGGAATGAATCATCCATAAGCATCAAAGTTAAAACATTCAAGTTCTAAGACATGGTTTCATGAAAAACATCGGGTTTTCATGGGTGTATTGTTTTATGAAAATTTCGGGTTTCAAAGGCACTAAAATTGAAACTACAGGTTCAATTTAGTTTATGAACGTTTAGTTCATAAAAGAAAGGTTCCTATAAGAACACAGAATGCAATATACTAACTAAGTGTAGTGGATTTGAGTTGCCTTTGGGAACTCAAGTGTGAGTGCTTCGGGACTAAGAAAGTAAGTTAACAGTTCAAAGTTTAAAAATAAATTATTGAATCGTTAATGTCCAAAAGTGATCTTCAAGTCAATAATTTTGGATTCATTATCAGATTAATGGACTGCAAGTCACTTTTAATTAATTCAATAAATTGGGCCATACAAGGTCGATTGTAGAAGCAAAATAATATTAACATACGGGTTAAATTATTTAGAATGCTAAAATACTAGCATTTGGATTTAAAAATATGCCCCAAAAATATTTTGGGCATGGGTGACGTGGGTTAAAGGGCACGGGGTGCCTTGAGTAAAAGGCATGGCCCCTAGAAAGGGCCTAAGGTATAGCTGCAGGCCATGAGAGGGAAAAAAAGGACCCCCAACCGTAGCTGGGTTCGGTTTTTGGCCCAAAGGGGTCACGGGGATGGCCCAGAATGAGCTGGTTGAATGTTTGGGTCACAGGGAGCCCAGCCTTGTTGGCTGGCGTGTGTGCGTGCAGTGCCTAGTCGCATGGGCTGGCAATATGGGTGCAGCAGAGACGTTCCAGGCCGAAGCCAAGTGTCCTGGTTGCACAGGGATGGTGCGGTGCCGCACGAAATCCATTCCCTTTTTGTTTCAATTCCCTTTAGGGTGTAGGAAAACCCTAAACATGCTTCTAATTTCTTTTGATTATTTGACTCACAAATTCCACATAGTATAAATTGCGTAATACATGAAACAAATATATATATATATTGACAAATATATGAATATAGACAATATATATATCGGAAGGAAAATATAAACATAGGGGGTTCATGTATCATAGGGAATGTTTTCATGCTTCATGGTCGTTTCAAATATCTTACTTTATTTTAAGCGTACCTGATTGGCAGAAAACAATAAAAGCCTTTGAATTTGTAGAAGATTATTCGTAGAAAGCCAGAATTGCATCTCCAATGCGTTGTATCACGTTCAACATAGAAAAATTAAATTGAATCAATAGTATGTAGATTAATTCAAAAAAATAATGAAATTAATCATGAAAAGAATAATTAAAACGTAATACTCCCCTGATTGAAGAATAAACTCTCTTTAGCGCATCTTCGAGAGTGTGCTGATAACGTGTTGCAAACATAATTTACTAAACAATTATGGATGCCTAAGAGAAGGAAGGGGTGCGGCATATAGAGAGAAGAAGAGAGATATGTGTAATTGTGGGTGTGTTCTATTCCACCCCATTGTGCCTTTATTTATAGTAGTAGGATAGGTAAAAACCTTTCCCTTTAGGATTACAACATTTAATAGGTAATCTACTTCTAATAGGAATATAAGATACATTCCCATATCTACTAGGATTTACACAATCACATTCCTATTCTAACAGGACTGCAACAAAAGCGTCTTTTTATTTTCACATATTTGTATGAAGCTGCCAATTTCTCCCTAAACTTTAATTTTAACCAATTACTCCTTGAGCTTTTATAATTAGCCAATTTCCCTCTTGAACTTTAATTTTAGCCGATTACTCCTTTGAACTTTTATAAATAGCCAATTTCCTCTGGCATTAGATTTTGAAAATTCATCTCATTTTCCATCCATCTTGATCACGGAAACAATTTATCCAATTTTCCATTTATCTTGATCACGGAAACTGTGGATGCAAATTTCTTCCTCCTTGATCTTGGACAATTTTGCACCTACAAAACAATTAACACCTTAGGTTAAGGCCAAGAGCCTCACGCGCCCACGATGAATGGAGGGGGCTTTGGCCGAAGAACCTCCGATGCCAAAGTTAGAATTTAGAGAGAAAGAGTGTTTAGAGAATTTTGGGATTTTTGCCAAAAAGTTGGAATGAAAGTTTTGTGAAAAAGGGAGCCTTTTTATAGGGTTTGGCCGGTCCACTTTTTAGAGAAAGTGGCCGGCCATTAAGTGGGTTTTGTGGTTAAATTTTAGGTTTGATTAGCCAATTTATTATGATTAATTGGCTAATTAAACATAAAGGGAATAAATGGATGGTTATAGAATCAATTAGCTAGCTTAATTGGGGTAGTAAAGTGGGAAAAGATAGGAAAGGTAGAAAGCTAAGGGGATGGCCGGCCATGTGGTGTTTTATGGGTAAAAAGGATCACTTAATTAAAGGGATTAATTAGGCAATTAACCCCTTAATTGGTCATTTATCATGATTTTTAGAAGGAAGGTTTTAGAAGTTATGGAAAAAATAAAATAAATAGCTAATTGATTAGCTAAAAGAGGTAAGAAATATATGAAATGAAATTGGTTGAGAATGATTACCCGCTACTTACACGTAGGGATCCTGATACACCTCAAGGGTATTTTTGTCTTCTTCATCCAAAAATCCACGTGTCGCCTTGTGATTATTTTTGGCTCCGCAAATGCCCCCACACCTGTTGGGCTGCTCGTAGGAAAGGGCAGTAGGTGTAGAGATCTTTTTGCTTTAGGAAACATAGGACCGGTTCCTATTTTGATGTAGATTCACTTTTTAATAGGAAATTAGGTCATTTTAGGAAAGGCAAATAAATTTCTCTCAAAGCCTATTCAAGTCCACCTTAAGTGGGTTATTAAATCAACTTTGGAGAGCGATTTATTCTACCCTACAAGAGAGAGATAGCTTAGAGGATATTTGTTCCCCCTCTTTTAGCAATCTTCTACATCTTGCCTGTGCAAATGACCGTCTTTCGGTGCTTTCTTCGTCTTCTTCGTGCCGCACTGAGGTAAGAAAAAAAATTAATTTTCCTTGTCTTCTTCTTGGATGGTGCTACTGCGGGGCAGCCGTCGGGGTGGTGTGGCACGTCGACTGGCATGGGCCAGGAGTTGGCTCGGCATGGGCTGAGGTGGTATTGTGGCAGGGACCACTGCTTTAAGCTGCTCGACTTGGCTAGAACCAAGGGCAGCTTGTAAGGCTGGGGCCAGGGATTATGGTGTTGGGACGCAGTATTAGGCGAGTCACATGGCTCATGTCCTTTTAGGCTTTTGGACACGACGCGAGCTAGGTAGGTGATTGAGAGAAATGAAGAGGTTGCGGGCTTCATGAGCTGTTGGAATGTTGGGTTGGACTCCCATGCTAGGTACCACGAATGACGTTGGCTACTTTAACTCTCTTCGTCAGGAAAAACATAGGCTGCTCCCAAAAGAGGAGGTGAATAAGATCAAGGCGGATGCATTGGCTCGTCCAATCACTGTTGTGGATCCTGCTACAGGTGAAGGTGGGAAAAGGGATCTTCCCTGCTTGCTCAAGAGATGCCGGCTGAGAAATAACCAAAGACTTCTTTCACTCACTCGGGTTCGTCGACTGCCTCCAGGCTTGTGATTGATTTGACTTTTTCCAAGGGGACGAAAAATGAGGCTGCTAGATCTGAGCATGTAATGCCTGCCATGTCAAGAATGGCTAGTATGATTGCTGATAGGATTGTTCGGCATAAAGGTCCTGTCATGCCCCTAGTGCCGAATTTTGTACCAAGACGTCTGTTAGGAGCTAAGTCTGGTTCACCTTTGGAGAGGCTTACTTTTATGAAGAGCGATAAGGTGAACTCTGATGCTAAAGTGGTGCCAAGGCCTATTCCTTATGCTGTTGAGATTGATTCGCCTGCTGGGAATGAGGAGACTGTTCGCGTAGGCAGTTATGAGAAATCCATTAGGCCTGCTTCTAGGGAGGCTGCTGAGATCTATGTGCTTTTGAAACCAGATCTCTTGAAAACATGGACGCTTGTGCCAAGTTTGTTGATGGCGTTTACCCAAGCTCGTTTGCGAAGCATACGACCCAATATAGAAAGACTGCTCTGCTTGCTATGATGCAGATATAGCAAGGCTGCTAAAGAGACGACAAATACTATGGCAGATTCTGAGCTCGTTGCTTTAAAGGGGTTTAATATTTCTGCCCCCACTTCTTTGCAGCTTGAGACCTCTCACCAAAAGATCGTTGACTTGAAGACTAGGCTTGACGCGATCCAAGTTAAGCATGAAAGTGCAGAGAAGGAGATTGGATGTTACATACCTCAGATTCAAGATCTTGAGTTTGCAGTTTCTGAGCTTTGTTTCGCTGCTTATGCAAAGGATGAAAAGTTGATTGCTACTTATAATCAAGTGATCCACTTCAAGAGAATCGTCGATAGGCTTGAACCCCAAGTGTTGGAACTTCAAGGTGTACTGAAGATCAACAAAAGTCTGAAGAAGGAAGTGGATTAGCTGCAGAGCATCCATGTTGGTCTGCTAGAGAAGGATGAGCAGCTGAAAGGTGAAAAGGCTGGGCTCAGGGTTTCGAGACCTTCTCTATTTCTCCAAAAGACTTGCTTAATTTTACTTTTGAGGTTTCTATTAGTGAAGTAGTTGGAGAAGTTAGTGCCCAGGCTGGGGCAATCGAGGGTGAAGCGCCGGATGATACCGCTGCTAAGAGCGTCGCGGCTGCTGAAGGTGTAGCGACCGAGTAGTTAAGGGATGTCCAAGCTGCTATAGTCTTCTAGGTAGCCTTTAGGATTTTATTTGTTTTTTCTTGTAGCTCTTGTTTTGCTTGAACTCTTTCGACCTTTGCTAGTTGTTTATAAACATGTTTTCCTTCACTTTTCTTCATCTTCGCTTCTTTTATTCATGCCCTAACCTTTAGACTTGATAGACCAGTGGCAGGCATGCTACTTTTTTATTAGCAGACAAGCCCGCGTAGCCTATGCAGCCGTAGGTGTTGGTGTAGAACTTTGCAAAGTTGTTAGCCATAGGGTTGGCAGCCGGATGCCTTACTTACAGAAGCAGACAAGTCCGCGTAACCACTAGGCTGTTAACTTGACTTTCTCCAATTCTGTAGGTTGCGTAGCAAGTATCACAACACTTTAGGACTTGGTGTAGGTTGTTCCGCGCTTGGCAGAGATAAAGCTTATTGACTACATAGCATGTCGGCAGTGGATAAAACTTCATATATGCATGCTAACTTGTTTAACCTTTCATAAGAATGTGCGGTTATATAAGTCTAGCGTGGTTTTACTGCTCGAAGGGCAAGCTGTAGGTAGTCTTCCAGAATTCGTAGGCTACCTTAGTAGACTCGGTAGCAACTTTAGGGTTCCAGGGTAGCCGTCTGTAGGGCGTACTGCATAATGTGCCCCATCCGTCTCTAGGGTCCGATTCCCCACGGATTAGGCCAAGAGACCCAAAATCCTTCAGTTAGCTAAGCCTTGAAAAAGACCATTGTGGCTACTTCTAGGAATCCCGGCGCAAGCCATCGTGCATCTAGTTATACTAGGGCAGCCAGGCTCATCCACGTCTGGATATTTGGAGTGTAAAGTTTATCCTCTCGTTTTGGAGAGCGGACCCATATGGGTGTCGGGGAATTGGTTTACCCTCTTGCACTGGAGATCAATTAGTTTACCCTTTCGCACTGGAGAACATGGTTGGTCAATCGAGGAGTGCAATTCCTGCGATGAGTCCCTAAGTAGGGCGCAGTCTTCTTTTGAATTGCAGGAATGATCAGTTGTTGTAAGCATGCAGCCGAGCCAAGTTGTGATTACTTCTGAATTCCTCATCAAAAAAACAAGTGAAACGAACGAGAACTTAGCTGCAAGGTAGAAACTGCATAACAACTGGATAGTCCTCAGCTTGTGAGGTGGTGCCCGTCGAGCTTCTTGAGTTTTTGGGTTTTGCTGTAGCAAGAGGTCACACATGGCACTTCTTCAGATTGTAGGCCATCCACTGCTTTTCAATCTTTTTGCCGTTTCATGGTGGCGAGGGTGTAATTATTCTTGCCATATACTCTGCTGATCTTGTACGGACCTTCCCAGATAGGATCCATCCTTTTGAAGCCTTCTCTGTGGGCAGTGATGAAGGCTTTTCTTAGGACTAGATCTTTAGGTTGAAACTGCGGGATCTTAGCCCTTTTGTTGTAGCTGGGGAGGAGTTGCTTCTGGTAGGCTACGATTCAAGTGATGGTATGCTCATACTTCTCTTCTGCCAGATCTAAACTTGTGGCCATCTCTTTATTGTTCGGTTGTTCGTCTTTTGGTGGTGCGATATGCCCATAGACATCCGAGGAGTTCGTTTAGCCATTTTCCTTTCTTGCTGGTGAGGGATTTTTTGAGGCAGTCGAGGATCGTCTTGTTGGATACTTTGGCCTGCCCATTGCTTTAAGAATATCTTAGCGTGGACATGTGTTGCTAGATGCCATATTCTTAAGTCATTTTTGTACTAACTCCTTAGCATCTTGGTGCATGGTAGGCCAATAGTAGCCTGTGTTAAGAGCCTTCTATGCTAAGGATTGGCCTCTGGAGTGGTTTCCACATACACCTTCGTGGATTGATCTTAGAACTTTCAAATCGTCGGGAGGCGCTAGGCAGCGGATATGTGGTCCGGTGTGGGATCTTTGGATGAGAATGCTATGACACTTAGGCTGCTGGCTCCATCTCTATGCTTGGCTTGTCAAGATATTCCACCGGAATAGAGCGTTTTGAGTTGGTGATCGAGTGCGGAGCCTAGGCCGGCTAGTACGTCTGCATGGGCGTTATCTGCAGGGGGAACTTAAGTGAGAGTTTAAGTCTGAAATGCCTCAAGCTGCTTGTGTACTTTCTCTAGGTATTATGTCATCGATATGCAAATGCCAGAAATCTCCATTGAGGGAGCAGGTGCAGCTAAAGTGTGCTCGGTTGCCTTCGGGGCGTCGTTGGGCCATTCTGTTACATTGTCAATGCTAAGTGTGAAGGCACGGTAGGGAGCCGTGGGGCTGGGGCCATGTTACATGTAGCAGGAAATGCTCAATTTCTGGTATTGGGCCACTCTAGAGCTGAATAATGGAGCAAAGGTTGGCTAGGGTCGTGTGACGCGCAGCAGGAGGTAGTGCTCAACTGCCGGTACATGTTGCTTTTATGTAAAATCTTCTGGGGTGACGAGGACAAAACTTTCTTTCGAGTGTTCCTTTCAGTGTTCGTCTACCCTTGGCGTGTCTTTTGGGCCTAGTTGTTGCGTTCGTCAAGATTTGGTGGAATAGTGTATCATGATGATGACTACGTGCGTTTGAAGGTAAAACTTGAGCTTTTAGGTTACAACAACTATTGCCAAAGTTAGCTTTTGAATTTCTGATAACATCAATGAGAGCTTTTAAACTGTGGAATACAACTGATAGCATCGAGAAGAGCTTTTAAACTGTGGAATACAGGTAGTCGGGCCCCCAGCTCTTCTCGTATAATGGTAGAGCTTATTTCTGCTTCAGATGCGACTACTAATCCAGTCAAACTTTGAATCTCCTTCAGAGTAGTGGGGAACTTCATATTCAAGATTGCTTGGATTTGCCTTAAATGGGCATTGGCGAACTTCGTCCCAAAGTGCATGCTTCTTTGCCAAAGCAAAAGAGTCTGCCAGAGTTAGATCTTTTTTCCTTATCAGTTTTATGAATAGTGGGTGGTCTGCTGGAAGTCTTTTTTGGAAGGCTGCTCTAGCTATCGAGTTGTTGCATCTAACTATTTTTGCCTTCTCTACTTTGAACCTCCTCACATAGTCGTGAAACGACTCTTTTGGGTTCTTCTTGACGTCGAACAAATGGTCAGACTTCTTGTGGCGGTAGGGTGTAGAACCAATCTTGTGCCTCACCTTGTAGAGTGGTGGCAAATATCTTGCACATGAGATCATCGTTGTTTCGATAAAGGATCATTACGCTTCGGTAGCGCTTTAAGTGTCTCTCCGGGTCTTCATCCCCTTTGAAAAATGTGAAATGTGGCATGCTGAACTCGCGTGGAGGCTCTGCCTGCTTGATCTCGTCCTTGAAGGGTGACCTGCTTATGTTGGTCATGTTCCGTCATAGTGCCTCGTCGGTGACCTCGTTGCGTTGGAAATCATGCAATCGTTTGGTCAAAAGTCTCTCTACTTCTTCTTGAATTTTCCTTTGTTGGTGTAGCGGAGCTATCGGCTGCCCACAGTCAAGACTTGCTGGTCTAGGCTGCTCTTCCATGTGTTTGGCTCGTCTATGCCGCGGATGCAGTGCATGTGGTGCGTTCCTAGCAGGCGAGTGAGTTCTTCGCAGGCTGCTGGTTGAACTTGAGCTGGATTGAGTGACTGCTTCTCTCTGTCCGTCGTGCTGCCTACTCTAATGTGAGGTGGAGGATTCTTCTTATGGGCTTAGCCATGAATAGACACTTTGCCCGGAAGATTGCTCATGTTGACTATCGGAGTGTGACCCCAACCGTGAATGTATGCTCATCTGTGAGCCTAGTTGATAGTGCATGCTCCTCCGCGCGCTAAGACGGGAGTATACGCTATCTTGGAGGCCCAATTAGGAATGTACACTGCCCGAACGTTCGGCTCGTGGCTAGTCGAGTAGCTGCTTGCCGGGACGCTGTTGGAAAAATTTATCTACCCTTGTCCTACTTCGAGATACCTCATCCTGGGCACGTTGGATCCCGATGCGTTGCAAAAGTTAATTCACCAAGGTTGTTTGTTGTTCAAGGGCGCTTGTCAACTCTATGACTTGTCAAGACAAGTGTTGTTCACCATTTGGATTGGAAGAGCTTGGAAGGAATGCGCCTCCTTGGGCAGTGGAAGAGTGGTAGACTTCGAGCGCGAGATTTGAGTTAGGAAATGTCAAATCCGCGAAAAAATGTGGTGAGAATACCCCCAGCTCAATGGTAGGTCTAGATGGTTGAGATAGTCTTGGGCCGACTTGGGCTGCTTGGAAAGCCACATGAGCAGGCTGGGCCGTGAAAGTGGGCTGCTCGACTGGAGCTGGCTGGGCCACGAGAGTGGGCTGCTCGATGGAAGCAGGTTGGACCATATGAGTGGGTTACTCGTCGGGAGCAGGCTGGGTCACGAGAGCAGGCTGCTCATTGGGAGCAGGCTGGGTCACGAGAGCAGGCTACTCAGCGGGAACAGGCTGAGCCGCGAGAGCAGGTTGCTTGGCGGGAGCAAGCTGGGCCACGGGAGTGGGTTGCTCGAGGAAAGCAGGCTGCTTAGTATGTGATGCATGCAAATGCGAGGCTTGGGCCCGGGCCTGTGCAAACTTGGATGGCACAGCTTAGGCCGTGGCCTTGGTGCCATGAGCCTTAGATAGCACGGCTCGGGCCTGGTGAAGGCACCATGGACCTCGCCACCGCGGTGGTTCCCATGGTGGAAACTCGTGATGGTGGTGCTGCTCCACTTATTGTCGCATTTAGCCTCACGGATCTCCACAATCCCATTTCTTAAACATTAGATTTTTCACTTGTGGAATTTTCTAAATTTCTAGCCATTATATTTGCTTATACGTTTTACCAAAGAACCTTTGCAAGTAAAAAATTCTAATAATAAGAACGTATGAAAAATATTCAAATGGACTAGAAAATAAAGAAAAAAACCTTTTTGTGCGAGAGTCTTCTGCGAGTATGGATTTCAACTCTCAATGAAAGCACCAATTTGTGGATGCAAATTTCTTCCTCCTTGATCTTGGACAATTTTGCACCTACAAAACAATTAACACCTTAGGTTAAGGCCAAGAGCCTCGCGCACCCACGATGAATGGGGGGGCTTTGGCCGAAGAACCTTCGATGCCAAAGTTAGAATTTAGAGAGAAAGAGTGTTTAGAGAATTTTGGGATTTTTGCCAAAAAGTTGGAATGAAAGTTTTGTGAAAAAGGGAGCCTTTTTATAGGGTTTGGCCGGTCCACTTTTTAGAGAAAGTGGCCGGCCATTAAGTGGGTTTTGTGGTTAAATTTTAGGTTTGATTAGCCAATTTATTATGATTAATTGGCTAATTAAACATAAAGGGAATAAATGGATGGTTATAGAATCAATTAGCTAGCTTAATTGGGGTAGTAAAGTGGGAAAAGATAGGAAAGGTAGAAAGCTAAGGGGATGGCCGGCCATGTGGTGTTTTATGGGTAAAAGGGATCACTTAATTAAAGGGATTAATTAGGCAATTAACCCCTTAATTGGTCATTTATCATGATTTTTAGAAGGAAGGTTTTAGAAGTTATGGAAAAAATAAAATAAATAGCTAATTGATTAGCTAAAAGAGGGAAAAAGAGGTAAGATATATATGAAATGAAATTGGTTGAGAATGATTACCTGCTACTCACACATAGGGATCCTGATACACCTCAAGTGTATTTTTGTCTTCTTCATCCAAAAATCCACGTGTCGCCTTGTGATTATTTTTTGCTCCACAGAAACAACACATGACAACCTTATGAAGGAAAAAAGGATGAAAATAGTTTATAAATTAGTTCAGGGGAAAATTTGCTATTTATAAAAGTTGAGGGGGATAATCGGCTATAATTAAAGTTTAAGAGGGAAATTGGCCAATTAAAATAGTTCATAGGAGTTGTTGATGCACAAAATCAGTGAGGACTTTGGTATAACAGAAAATGTCAAGTTTGTGACCTTCGTTAGATTCCTCCGGTTAATAGTGTGGATAAATATGTAAATGGATAGAGACAAGGAAGCAAACACAAGATGTACGTGGTTCACCCAGATTGGCTACGTCCACTGAGTAGATGAGTTCTCATTAATTGTGAAGGGTTTACACAAGTACATAGGTTCAAGCTCTCCTTTAGTGAGTACTAGTGAATGATTTAGTACAAATGACATTAGGAAATATTATGAGAGAATGATCTCTATTTATAGAAGAGAGCTTCTAGTTTCATTCTGACTTTGACACGTGTCGTGTTGTGATTGGCTTCTGATGTTGATACGTGTCGCACTATGATTGGCTTCTGATGTCGACACGTGTTGCGCTGTGATTGGCCTCCTAGTTGGAGGGAAACTCTTCTGGGTCCTTGATGGTATAACGTTGATCGGTGCTCAGTAGTTTCGGGATTGGTCAAGTATGGTACAAACAGTGTTCCCCTAAGTTCCCGAGTGAGGGAAGCTTCTCGGTTGGGAACTTGCAAGATCCAAGCCATTAAGTAATCACGAAACTATTAAGTACCAAAGTGTGGTATCATTTTCACTTGTCTTATCTGTCTCATACGTAGATGTGGCATCTTCTATGGAAGTACTTTTCCTCTATCTAGGGGTGGTATCTTTAACCGATGAAGATGCACAAGGTAATGTATCAATTTCACTTGAAGCATACTTGTAGTTTCGGGCTTAGTCAAGTGTGATACAAAACCCTATAGTAGGAGTCCCCCAAGTCGCCGAGCTAGGAGATTTGCCGAATGAGGTAACAAATAAGGTAAGCAATCAGACTTCCAAGCAAACAACCTGGATCGGAGGTTTGACTTCGGCTTCCGGTTGATTGTTCTTATTCTCCTTGTGTCGTAAACAACAACAAGGATAAGGAGAAGCAAATGGAGAAGAAATGATATGAGATACTTTTACTTTTGAAGAAGTAACTTTCCACATGCGTATTCTTGAACTAGGCTGGAAGGTTTTTTGGTTTCCTTCAAAGTATAAGGCCGACTCAAGAATTTGAGGGTCAAAACAAGTCCATCAAATCTAGAGTACGTTCGACCCTGATGATATGGGATACTTTTGCTGTTGACAAAATAGTGGATGTATCGGCACGTGTTCTATTACGCTTATCTTCACATGCTTCCTTGTATCCTTCTCACTTGCCCTATCTGTTCCTCAGGCAGATGTGGTATCTTCTCTGGAAGCATACGATGTTAAAGATAAGTACTCGAGAGCAATGTTAGGTAAGTAATCAAGCAAGGGGTTCCAGGCAGTCAGATCTTGACTGGAAGCTTGATTCCAAGTGCTGACTGATTATTCTCTTTCTCCTTGTTTTGCAGGTAAGAACAAGGCCAAAGGAAAAGATAGGGAAAAAGCATGATATGGGATACTCTTGCTTTTAACCCTGATGATATGAGATATTCTTGCTCTAATGTGGCTTGTTTGCAGAGGTATTATCGGGAGGAAAAGAAGCTGAGTATTTCGAGAGACTTTGCTGAGAGTGCCCTCTCAGATGTGAAGAAAAGTTAAGCATTTTTTTTTATTTGCAGGTCTGCCTGGCTATGGAGGATGAAGGTTGACATATATAGGAGTCTCCCTAATAACAAGTAGTAGTGTTATTCATTTACCCTTCTTGGTCATAGCAATGTAGTGGGAGCTGCAAGCTTCACGTGTTTTAAATTTGTCAGAGCACTTTGAAAAAGTGGTCTGTGGTATCTGGAAAGCTGATGTTGCGTGTGAAGATTGCAGACAAGCTTTATCCAAGAAAATCAGGCTCTCGAAGTTCGGAGAGCAGTGCCTCTTCGGTTTTCGAACAAGCAATCCTGTCGGGGATCTGGCTCTCGAGATTCAGAGAATGGTGCCTCTTCGATTTTTGAGAAAACAATCCTGTTAGGGGTCTGACTCTTGAGATTCGGATGGCAGTGTCTCTTCGATTTTTGAGAAAGTAATCCTGTTGGGAGTTTGGCTCTAAAGATTCGGAAGGCGGTGCCTCTTCGATTTTTTAGCATGTAATCCTGTTGGGAGTTTGGCCCTCAAGATTCAGAGAGCGGTGCCTCTTCGATTTTTGAGAAAGCAATCCTGTTGGGAGTCTGACTCTTGAGATTCAGAAAGTAGTGTCTCTTCAATTTTTTTAGAAGTAATCATATTGGGAGTCTGGCTCTCGAGATTCGTAAAGCGGTGCCTCTTCGATTTTTGAGCACACAATCCTGTTAGGAGTCTGGGTTTCGAGGTTCGGAGAGCGGTGCCTCTTCGATTTTTGAGAAAGCAATCCTGTTGGGAGTCTGACTCTTGAGATTTGGAGAGCAATGTCTCTTTGATTTTTTTAGAAAGTAATCTTGTTGGGAGTCTGGCTCTCGAGATTCGGACGGCGGTGCCTCTTTGATTTTTGAGCACGTAATCCTTTTGGGAGTCTAGCTCTCAAGATTCGGAGAGCGGTGCCTCTTCGATTTTTGAGCAAGCAATCTTGTTAAGAATGTTTTCTTGAATGTGAGTAAAAGTTGGGCATTTTTGCCAGTCTGCCTTGCCACGGAGCACGGAGGTTGACATACATTGGGACTTTCTAGTTATCAAGCAGTGGTGCTGTTCCTTTACCCTTGTGGGTAATAGTAGGGTAGCTGGACCTTCAAAATTTATGTGTCTAAACTTTGTCAGAGATCTTTGGCAAAGTTATCTATGGTACCCAATGAGCTGATGTTACTTGTGGAAAGTCGTGCCTTTTCGGAATCCGGAGAGTGGTGCCTCTTCGATTTTTGAACCAACGACCCTGTTGCCCTTTCTTTTATAAGGACACCAATTGTGTGTAAGGAGTATATTCAAAGAGTTATTACTTGTAGGAATTTTCCCCTTACTTCAGAGATTTATTGCACCTCATTTCTCCTTCATCATATCTGAGAATGTTTGGCCCATCCGACCGTCGTTTTGACTTGAACTTTGGTGAAGAGGCAGCCATGCCTTCTCAAGACAACATATGGTGCCCATCCTTCTTATCCCCTACTGGTCCTCTTACCGTTGAGGACTCTGTGATGAAGAATTATATGACCACTGCGGTGGTGGCTAGGAACATTTTCACTCCCAAAGATAACAAACTACTTTCCAAATGGTCTGATGAGTTGGCTATTAAGGATTCTCTGGCTCTCAATGTTCAGTGTGCAGGTTCTGTGTCTAATATGGCCCAACGCCTATTTGCTCGAACCCGCCAAGTTGAATCATTAGCGGCTGAAATGATAAGTCTCAAACAGGAGATCAGAGGGCTCAAGCATGAGAATAAACAGTTGCACAGGCTCGCACATGACTATGCTACAAACATGAAGAGGAAGCTAGACCAGCTGCAGGAATCTGATGGTCAGATTTTACTTGATCATCAGAGGTTTGTGGGTTTGTTCCAAAGGCATTTATTGCCTTCGTCTTCTGGGGCTGTACCGCGTAATGAAGCTCCAAATGATCAGCCTTCGGTGCCTCCTCCTTCTGGGGTTCTGCCTAGTACCGAGGCTTCGAATAATCACCCTCTGGTGCCTCTTCTTTCTGGGGCTCTGCCGACTGCTGAAACTTCTCCTGAGTAACCTTTGTGAAGGCTCCCTCTTGTTTGTTTATTTTGATTCATGTATATGTACATATTTGTAACTTATCGGAGATATCAATAAACAAGCTTTGCTTCATTTCAACGTATTGTGTTAAATACACCAAGGCCTTCTTCACTAAGTTCTTTGAATTTTTCCTTTTGTTGAATCTTGTATGTTGAAGCTTTGTGAGTGAAGCATGTAGGTTGAGGTAGTGCTCCCTTAATTTCTCGAGTGAGGAAAACTTCTCGTTTGGAGACTTGAAAAATCCAAATCATTGAGTGGTCGTGAGACTTCCGAGTATCAAGGTGCAGTAGCATATGTTAGGAGTCCCCCAAGTCTACAGTCGAATGAGTTGACAAATAAGGCATTTCTTTTCTAAGTGGTAACCCAAAACTCATTCTTTATATATATTTGTTATGAAAGTTGTTAGACCCAAAGAAAATGAGGCCTAGGCAATTTTTTTTTTTTTTTGAATTTTTTTTTTCCAATTTTTTTTTTTTTTTTTTTTTTTTGAATTTTTGAATTTTTGAATTTCCGAATTTTTGAATTTTCGAATTTCCTAAAAAAAAAAAAAAAATATATATATATATATATATATATATATATATATATATATTAAATCTTTGTAGGTGAAGCTTTGGTGTTGAAGCTTTGTAGGTGAATCTTTGAGGTTGAAGCTTTGTAGGGCACCATGAATTGATTTTGCTTCACACTATCTTGATCAAGATAGTGTAGGTGAAGCTTTTGTGGGTCAAGCTTTTGTAGGTGAAGCTTTTTTGGGTCAAGCTTTTGTAGGTGAAGCTTTTATGGGTGAATATTTTGTAGGTGAAGCTTTTGTGGGTCAAGCTTTTGTAGGTGAAGCTTTTGTGGGTCAAGCTTTTGTAGGTGAAGCTTTGGAGTTGAAGCTTTTTTTGGGTACCATGAATTGATTTTGCTTCACACTATCTTGATCAAGATAGTGTGAAGCTTTTGAGAATTTGTAGTTGTCATCTATTGATGAAGCTTTGTTGAATTTCTTTTTTTTTTTTTTTTGGGAAACTAGAAATTTGAAAATGTGGGAGAGACAACATGTACAAATTTTGCTTCCATAATGTTGAGCAAGAGATTGTGATGCAAGCCACACCTTGTAGTAGTCGAAGGTTTGGATGAACCATATAAATTGAATTTGCTTCGAACAGTCTTGAATTTGCTTCAAAGGTCTGAGAATTGTAGTTGCCCTCCATTGATGAAGATTTTGTTGGCACCATAAATTGGTTTTGCTTCACACTGTCTTGATCAAGAGTGTGTGAAGCTTTTGAGAATTGTGGTTGAACTCCTTTGATGAAGCTTTTGTTGGCATCATAAATTGGTTTTGCTTCACACTGTCTTGATTAAGAGTGTGAAGCTTTTGAGAATTGTGGTTGCACTCCATTGATGAAGCCCTTGTTAGCACCATAAATTGGTTTTGCTTCACACTGTCTTGATCAAGAGTGTGTGAAACTTTTGAGAATTGTGGTTGCACTCCATTGATGAAGCCCTTGTTGGCACCATAAATTGGTTTTGCTTCACACCGTCTTGATCAAGAGTGTGTGAAGCTTTTGAGAAGCTCTTGTTGGCACCATAAATTGGTTTTGCTTCACACTGTCTTGATCAAGAGTGTGTGAAGCTTTTGAGAATTGTGGTTGAACTCCTTTGATGAAGCTCTTGTTGGCACCATAAATTGGTTTTGCTTCACACTATCTTGATCAAGAGTGTGTGAAGCTTTTGAGAATTGTGGTTGCCCTCCATTAATAAAGCTCTTGTTGGCACCATAAATTGGTTTTGCTTCACACTGTCTTGATCAAGAGTGTGTGAAGCTTTCTACGAGTTGTAGTGTTTGCATTGTTACAGAGGGGAAATGTTTGAAGCACATGTAAGAGGGCTGAATAGCTTGATCTTCGTATGCCATGCACTGAAGTTGCTGTTGGCTTGCAATAAGACTTTGTTGGTGACTATAACTCTTGTTGGGCATAAGTGTTCCCCTAGTTGAGTTGTCAAGCTTGAGGGTTTTTGATTATTTGTAAATGCTAGGAGTTCACATGTACAAGTTGTACCACTCGTCTTCTGGTAGGTGGAATGAATGGTGAGTTACTTTCATCACTTGGTTAGTGGTACGAAGGTGAGTTCCTTCTCCCCCTGGTTGGTGGCATGAGTGGTAAGTTGCCAAATGATATTAGAGTACGGGTTGTACATTTCATCACCTGGTTGCTGGCATGAAGATGAGTTCCTTCTTCACCTGGTTGGTGGCATGAGTGGCAAGTTGCCAAATGATATTAGAGTACGGGTTGTACATTTCATCACCTGGTTGGTGGCATGAAGGAGAGTACGGGTTGTACATTTCATTACCTGGTTGGTGGCATGAATGGCAAGTTGCCAAATGATATTAGAGTATAGGTTGTACATTTCATCACCTGATTGGTGGCATGAAAAAGAGTACGGGTTGTACATTTCATCACCTGGTTGGTGGCATGAAGATGAGTTCCTTCTTCACCTGGTTGGTGGCATGAGTGGCAAGTTGCCAAATGATATTAGAGTACGGGTTGTACATTTCATTACCTGGTTGGTGGCATGAATGGCAAGTTGCGAAATGATATTAGAGTATAGCTTGTACATTTCATCACCTAGTTGGTGGCATAAAGATGAGTTCCTTCTTCACCTGGTTGGTGGCATGAGTGGCAAGTTGCCAAATGATATTAGAGTACGGGTTGTACATTTCATCACCTGGTTGGTGGCATGAAGGAGAGTACGGGTTGTACATTTCATCACTTGGTTTGTGGCATGAAGGAGAGTACGGGTTGTACATTTCATCACCTGGTTGGTGGCATGAATGGCAAGTTGCTAAATGATATTAGAGTATGGGTTGTACATTTCATCACCTGATTGGTGGCATGAAAGAGAGTACGGGTTGTACATTTCATCACCTGGTTGGTGGCATGAAGATGAGTTCTTTCTTCACCTGGTTGGTGGCATGAGTGGCAAGTTACCAAATGATATTAGAGTACGGGTTGTACATTTCATCACCTGGTTGGTGGCATGAATGGCAAGTTACCAAATGATATTAGAGTACGAGTTGTACATTTCATCACCTAGTTGGTGGTATGAAGAAGAGTACGGGTTGTACATTTCATCACCTGGTTGGTAGCATGAAGATGAGTTCATTTTTCACATTTCATCACCTGGTTGGTAAGAATAAGGGCAAGGTGCCAAGGCACATTGTAGCAAGTGTCAAATGACACAAAGTATGTTGAACCCTTTCAAAGCATAGTTGACTTATGTATGAATGTGTTGGAATGTATGATTGAACGAATATACTGTGAAGCTGTTCGTTTATTTGTATAGTCTTGTTGACATATACTTAGACTTTGTTTCATGTTGGAAGCATTCACGTTGAAGCTTTGAACCCGATTGTTTCATTGCTAGGAATGTAAGAGGATTAGGACCGAGTTGTCTAAATCACCTCTTTATTGAATTCATGCCAAATAGTCTTCGTTACATAGGATGCCGAACGGATGAAGCTTAACACTTGTACAATGTGAGTTTATTTGTAATAGTACTTCAAGTGATCAGCGTTCCATGGATGGCCAAGGGTCTTGCCATCGGAGCTTCTAAGCTTGTAGGAGCCAGGGCGACTGATGCCAACAACTTCAAACGGTCCATCCTAGTTTGGACTAAGTGTTCCTTCACTTAGGACTCTGTCACAGAGTAATCTTTTCTTCAATACCCAGTCCCCTACTTTGAAAGAACAAGGTTTGACCCTTGAGTCATAGTAGTTGGAGATGTGCTGCTTGTAGGCAACATTCCTTAAGTGAGCCTGGTTTCTGTGTTCCTCGACTAGATCTAAGTTGAGGGTAAGTTGTTTGTCATTTTCGCTTTGCACGTAGTTCTGGACTCGGAACGTTGCTTGCTCAAGCTCAAATGAGACAACTGCCTCTGTACCAAAGGCAAGTGAGAATGGGGTTTCTCCTGTTAATGTCCGATACGAAGTGCAGTATGACCAAAGAACTTGGGGTACAATGGCCAACAACCTTTAGCCTTATCCAAGCTGGTTTTCAAAGTTCGCTTGATTATTTTGTTGATGGCTTCAACTTGTCCATTAGACTAGGGATGAGCTAGTGAGGCAAAACATAAGTTAATGTTGAACTTAGAGCAGAACATCCTGAACTTATTATTGTCGAACTGCCGCCCGTTGTCAGTGACTATCGCATTGGGAATGCCGAATCTGCAAAGGATGTTCTTCCATACGAAGTCTTCTATTTTTGCCTCAGTAATGGTTGCCAATGGTTCTACTTCGGCCCACTTTGTGAAGTAGTCAACTGCAACGATTGCATAGCGAACCTTGCCCTTCCCTGCAGGCATTGGGCCGATCAAATCAAGTCCTTATTGGGCCAAGGGCCAATGGCTGATCATGGAGTGAGCGGCTCGGAAGGGGAGTGACGAATAGTTGCGTAGCGTTGACACTTATCACATGAGTGGGATATTCTGATGGCATCTTGGTGAAGTGTTGGTCAGTAATATCCTTGGTGAAAAGTCTTGTGTGCTAGGGATTGAGATCCAGCATGATCTCCACAGACTCCTTCATGTATTTCCCGAAGGACAGTTTCCGCCTCTACGGGCGTAAGGCATCTTAGGTATGGTAGGTTAAAACCCCGCTTGTAGAGTTGGTCATTAATGATCAAGTAACGGGTAGCCTTGTATCGAATCTGCTTAGCTTGGACTTTGTCATTTGGAAGGGTGCCATAAGCAAGGAATTTATAAATCGGGGTAATCCAACTATCCCCCTGTTGTAAGTTGCACACTTCCACGGCCATGGTGCTTGGTGCTGCCAACAATTTGACCTGAATTTTTCTCCCAATCTTATCTTCCACCGCTGAGGCGAGGCGAGCCAAAGCATCTGTATGACTGTTTGCCGCTTGAGGAATTTGGGTAATCTGGTAGTGGAAGTGCTTGAGCAACAATTGTGTTTATGCCAGATATGCTGCCATAGAGCTATCATTAGCGTCAAAGTTATTGGTGACCGGTTAACCACCAATTGGGAGTCACTGAAGATATCAATTCATTTAACCCCAATGTGTTTGGCCAAACGTAAGCCTGCTAGGAGGGCTTCATATTCGGCCTCATTGTTCGACGCCTTGAATTTGAAACGAAGAGCATACTCCATCGCCACTTTGTCAAGGGTCGTAAGGACTAGTCCTGCTCCACAACCCTGTTGGTTGGACGAGCCATCAACATATAGACTCCATGTTGGGGCTGTTGGTTCTATTTTCTAAGCTTCCGAGGGTAATGAAACCACTTCTTTAGGCATAGAAACAATGTCAACAGGATATGTGAAGTCGACAATAAAGTCTGCTACTGCTTGGCCCTTCTCAGGTGGCTTTGGTTGGTAGGAGATGTCAAACTCACCCAATGCTATTGCCCATTTGATCATTCGCCCAGAAGTGTCAGGACTTTGGAGTATCTGTCGAAGAGGATGATTGGTAAGCACGATGATGGAGTGTGCTTAGAAGTAAGGGCGAAGTTTTCGAGCAGACATGACCAATGCTCTAATTTCTCAATGTTGGAGTATCGTGTCTCCGCATCTTGTAAGGCTTTGCTAGCTTAGTAGACAGACGTTTCGACATTACCATCATTTCGAATGAGAACGGAACTTACTACTGAAGCCGATACCGACAGATAAATAATGAAAGTGTCACCAACCTCAGGTTTGGAGAGCAAATGGGCTTTACTCATGTAGTCTTTGAGGTTCTTGAATGCCTCAGCACATTCATCAGTCCATGTAATGTACTTTTTACTTCCTTTAAGTGCTTTGAAGAAAGGAACATATTTGTCTGTGGCCTTAGAGATGAACCTAGTTAAGGCTGCCACCTTGTCGATAAGGCTCTAGATGCCTTTTGAAGTTACCGGTTCCTTCATGTCAAGGATTGCTTTGATCTTCTCGGGATTAGCCTCAATGCCTCGTTGGCTTATCATGAAGCCTAAGAATTTGCCAGAGCCTACGCCGAAGGCACATTTGTTGGGGTTCAACCTCATTCGATACCTCTTCAGAATGGTGAAAGTTTCAGATAGGTTGGTGATGTGTTGGTCAGCATGTTTGCTCTTGACTAGCATATCATCAACGTAAACTTCCATGCTCTTCCCAATCTGTTCGGCGAACATTGAATTGACCAGTCTCTGATAAGTCGCTCCTGCATTCTTTAGGCCGAAGGGCATGACTTTATAGCAATATAGTCCCCTGTTAGTAGTGAAGGCTGTGTGTTCTTGGTCCGGAAGGTTCATGAGGATTTGGTTGTATCCTAAGTAAGCATCCACGAAGCTCAGGAGTTCACACCATGCCGTAGAGTTTATAAGTCTATCTATGAGAGGAAGAGGAAAGCTATCCTTCGGGCATCCTTTGTTTAGGTCGGTGTAATCGACACACATTCTCCACAAGACCTTTTGGAGTAGGAGACTTTCCTTGGTCGGATTCTTCTTAACAAGGACAACATTTGCTACCTAGTTGGATAATTGACTTCGCGGACGAAGCCTATGCTTTTGAGTTTTTCAACTTCTGCCTTTATTGCCTCGTACCGTTCAGCGTTATAAGATTTTCACTTTTATCTCACTGGCTTGGTCTTGGGGTCAATACTTAAGCGATGACAGATTATATCGGGAGAGATGCCTGGCATGTCCTCGTATGACCAGGCGAAGACCTCGGTGTTCTCTTGCAAAAAAGAGATCAATGCCAACCGAATGGGTGGTAACAAGGTGGTACCAATCTTCACCATGCGATCCGGATAATCTTTTGAGATAGAAACCTTCTCCAACTCTTCAACGGGTTGTGCTTGTTGGGTGAAAGAGTCATCTCGAAGATCGTCGGGTTGACTGTTGCCACTGTGAAGATCCAAGTTGGCTTCATCTAAGCTAGTCTTTATGACTTGGTCATGTATAGAAAGGGTTTCCTTGGGCATAGGCAGGTGTTGTTGCTTGACCGAAATGTTGTAACATGATCGTGCACTAAGTTGATCTCCTCAGATGTAACCATTGCCATAAGGGCTTGGAAATTTTATCAACAACATATGTGTGGATACCATGGCCTTGAGATCATTGATTCCTGTGCATCCGAAGATAACATTGTATATCGTTAGGCAATCAACCACCAGGAAGTTCGTGGTAATGGAAGCTGTGTAAGGGTTTGTACCAATGGTGAAAGGTAAGTGTATGCTCCCCAAAGGTTGCACGATATCACCGGAGAAGCTTATCAGAGGGGAAATCGAGCGGTCGAGCAAGTGTTTAGCTACATTAAGTGAACTGAAAGCTTCAGCAAACATGATATTGACCAAAGCCCCTGTGTCTACCAGGATTCGTCGTACTTCAAAGTTTGCTATGTGAGCTTTCACGATCAGTGGGTCGTTGTGAGGGTAGATGATACCTCTTTCTTCCTCAGGGTAGAAACATATTGGATCTCAGTTAGGCTTTTGATACTTACCTCCCCTGATGTCTTCCATATGAAACACTTGGTGGCCAGACCTTAAAGCTCGTTCACTATTTTTCATGGCCTTGTTGGAAGATTTAGATATGGGTGTGCCACCACTTATGGAATATATCACATTTACCTGGCGTTGGTTACGATTACCCCTTGGAGGGTGAAGGAGGAATTGATCAATTTTTCCTTCACGTGCCAAAGCTTCAATATGATCACGAAGGGTGATACACTTCTCACCGTCATGGTTGTTATGCTCGTGGTAGCAGCAAAACATGCCCGTGTTCTTCATGGGCTTGTAATCCGGGTGCCTCAACTTTGGTTTCAGTATCAAGTGTGTTATGCTGAGGTAAATGGCCACACATGTGGCGTTCAAAAGTGTGTATGCCTCATACCTCGGGGTAGAGGCTGTCCTGACACGTGCTTGACCCACTGTGTTGACTGTCTAGGGTCGGGGATTATCATGGCGATACCATTGGCTATCGCGGTAGTGTCCCTTACTCTTTTTACCAAAATGAGACTGGTAAGGATAAAAATCTTTCCTTTTGCCCCGAGATTGATATGTCTGTTGACTTGGTAAAGTATTAAGTAAGGCAGGGGGAGGCACCGCTGCCGTTTATAAGGTCGAGGTCTTCTCATTTGGTTGGATCTGGCTTCCACTCCCTACTTGCTGATAAAGGGTGGCTGTGGGGGGTTTCCCTTGATATGTCATTGCCTTGGCAGAGGCATGGTTGTAAGCTTGTGCCATCACCTTAGAGTAAGTCTTCCAAGTGTTGGCATTGATTATGTACTTGAAGAAACAGTCACGTAGGCCTGCTGTGAAGGCTTTGAGGGTAGTCTTGTCGTCTGCCTCGGCACAACGGTAATACTCATGGCTGAAGCGACCAACATACATACGTAATGACTCGTCTGGCTTCTGGCGAATAGTGTACAAGTCATCTGCAGAATGCAAGCGATCAGTCTGGAAGATGTGTTGAGAGATAAACAATTTCCTTAGTTCCTCAAATGAGTCTACTGTCTCAGATGGAAGACGACAATACCAGTTTAGAGCTTCGCCAGAGAGGGTGGAATGGAAGAGAAGACATCGTTCTTCGTCAGTGTGCATCTGATATGCTATGGTAGACTCAAAGAGGTTAAGGTGTTCAATTGGGTCCTCCCTTCCAGTATAGAGTTGTAAACCATCTTTTGTTTTGTCTTCGCTTGAAGGGGATGTCGAGGATCCTCTTTGTGAGAGGGCCAGGCCTGGGTTGGTTCCAGTCAGGTATCTCGGCCTGACGTTCGGCCTTCAACTTGTTTACTTCCTCAATGAGCCGTAGGACAAGGGGGTCCTGAGTGGAGTCATGTACCACTGGGATTTTCTTTCGTAAGTCTCCATTGCCTCTTGGAAGTAGGAAAGTTTGAGCAAGGGCGTGTGATTTTTCCTTGGACTCGCCGTACTGACTTCTAGGGCGAGTCTGTCGGAATACCTCAGAATCCCCTGTACCTTTATGTTCCTCTGGGACCTGTCGTTCCTTCCCTAGATTAGCAGCTGGCCTGGGTCGTGGAAGGGGACCGAGTCTTTCAGAAACCCTTGGGTCATTGATCTTCGAGCATATGTGGAAGGAATTCTCTCGACGTTGCTTTAGGAAGTCTCGGCAGTCATGATAAATAGTTTTTTATCCTTCCAACCCTTCTCCAAAGAGGTGTCTTCCTCTACTTCCTGCTTCGGGTCAAAGCAGCTGGGTTGAAAGAAGTCTCATGTTGATCAATGTTTTGATGATTAGCTCGCTCCTCAACAGGGATACCCATGTCGAAGAAAGGTGACCCTCCGTGTTGGGGGGCACCCAAATGATGATTCATGTCCACAGAGGTAACGAGCTCGCATGTTTAAGTACACCTAGTTTCATGGAGCGTCTCAAAGAGCTTCTCATACTACTCATGGAGGACCTCATTCTTCATTGCTATCTTGTTGTTCTGAGCTTCTAGCTCATCGACTTTAGCTTGAAGAGCAACCCTATTTCCTTCATTCTTTCGTTGCTTCGCACTAGGTGCAAGAGGGGTGTCATTCTGTGTTGTGGCTTCCTTCGTTCCCCATGTTGGAGAGGGATGCCTGGTCAAAAGAGAGTGTACGAATGGTGGAAACCAGCTTGACAAAGCTGAAGAGAGTGGAAATAAGTGTCGTTCCCACAGACGGCGCCAAATGTTGATGCACAAAATCAATGAGGACTTTGGTACAACAGAAAATGTCAAGTTTCTGACCTTTGCTAGATTGCTCCGGTCACTAGTGTGGATAAATATGTAAATGGATAGGGATAGGGAAGCAAACACAAGATGTACGTGGTTCACCCAGATTGGCTACGTCCACGGAAGAGAGGAGTTCTCATTAATTGTGAAGGGTTTACACAAGTACATAGGTTCAAGCTCTCCTTTAATGAGTACTAGTGAATGATTTAGTACATATGACATTAGGAAATATTGTGAGAGAATGATCTCTATTTATAGAAGAGAGTTTCTAGTTTCATTCTGACTTTGACACGTGTCGTGTTATGATTGGCTTCTGATGTTGACACGTGTCGCGTTATGATTGGATTCTAATGTCGACACGTGTCGTGCTGTGATTGGCCTCCTAGTTTGAGGGAAACTCTTCTGGGTCCTTGATGGTATAACGTTGACCGATGCTCAGTAGTTTCAGGATTGGTCAAGTATGGTACAAACATGAGTAATTGACTAAAATTAAAGTTCAGAGGAATCATTGGCAGCTGCATACAAGTTCAGAGGGCAAATCAGCAAATACCTCTTTTATTTTTTATGAATCAAAGGATTTGGTTACTGCTTCTATTAGACATGAATTGCAATGGATTATTTTATTAAAACTCTCTGAATTAAACATGGAAATTGAATATGGGTGTAAAAATTAAAAAAAATAAAACATATTAAAAGGATATATATGAAAATAATTAAATTGTTGTAGGCTATTTGATTTAACAATCTAGGGTTTAGAGAGAGATAGAGGGGTTCGGCAATATTGAGAGAGAAGATAGATTGATTTAATTGTGAGGTGTGTTTGATTCACCCTATTGTGCCTTTATTTATAGTAGTAGGAAGGGTAAAAGCTTTCCCTTTAGGATTACAATATTTAATATGTAATCTTATCATAATAGGAATATAAGATACTTTCTCAGATTCCCTAGGATTTACACAATCACATTCCTATACTAAATATGACTGCAACATTCCCCTTGAGTGTGTAAATACTCAACAAACCATCGCATCAGATCTTCAGCATATAAGGTAGAATAGTTGATGAAGTCATCAGCACAACGGGTGATCGTGAGTCTCAAATTTAAGTGAAGTATGCATTTGTAGTAAAACTCACAAAACCTCGCTATGGTAAAACCCAAGGCATGGGGAAAACCCATAGACTAAGGAGAAAAGTGAGAAATATGCATAATGTCTAAAATGAACGTCAAACTGGACGAAGGTAGTAAACTCAACGAAGTATGATCATCCCAAGATGGGTGCCTCATTAAAACCTTGTTAGGTAACAAAAACCCAGTGGGAAAACATGCTCCTAATAGTAGGAAAAACAGTACATTAAGATCATGTGAGTATGCTTCTAGATACTCCCCCTAAGCTAGACATAACTTCAAAATAAGAGAACTATAAGCGATTCAACTCAGATAATTTACGCATACCGATTCCTTGGACGAGCTTCTGAAATGTAGACTTAGGCAATGACTTGATAAAGAGATCAGCCAGGTTGTCCTGGGAGCGGATTTGCTTTGACTTCAATGTTCTGAAGTTGTTGCTGTTGGTGTAAGTAAAAGAACTTCGGTGCTATGTGCTTGGTGTTGTCTTTTTTGATGTATCCCTTATTCAGTTGCTTGATACATGCTGCATTGTTTTCAAATATCGTCGTAGGAAGGTCAACGACTGATGTAAGACCACTAATGCTTCGAATATGTTCCATAACTTCTTTCAGCCAAAAGCACTCACGCGATGCTTCATGTAGGGTAAGAATCTCAGCATGGTTAGACGAAGTCGCAACTAGCGTTTGCTTGGTAGACCTCCAAGATATAGCGGTGTCTCCAATGGTAAAGACATAACCCGTTTGAGAACGTGCTTTATGTGGATCAAACAAATATCCAGCATTTGCGTAACCAACAAGGCTAGAATCAATCTGAGGGCCATAGGGGGCGGCAACACTTGGAGATTCGCGGGTATAGAACAAACCCAAATCCGTAGTACCTTTGAGGTAGCAGAAAATGTCTTTAACACCATTCCAGTGCCTGCATGTGGGCGTATTGCTGTATATAGCCAATAGATTCATAGCTAATGAGATGTCAGGTTTAGTGCACTGAGCCAAGTACAATAAAGCCCCAATTGCACTTAGGTAAGGAACTTCGGGTTCCAAAACCTCTTCTTCATCCTCTTTTGTACGGAAGGGATCTCGTTTAGCATTTAGAGTTCAAACGACCATGGGTGTACTCGAAGGCTTTGCTTTATCCTCATTAAAACGTCGCAACACCTTTTGGGTGTAGTTTGATTGATGTACTAGGATTCTATCCGAACAATGCTCGATCTCCAGGCCAAGGCAGTATCGAGTTTTCCTAAGATCCCTCATCTCAAATTCTGATTTCAAGTGTGTATCAATTTCCTCAAACTCTGCGGGAGTCCCAATGAGGTTCATGTCATTGACATAAACTACAACGATTGCAAATCTGGAATGTGACTTCTTTATGAACACATATGGGCATAGTTCGTTGTTCACATAACCCTGACTTGTCAAATATTCACTCAGACGGTTATACCACATCCACCCGAATTGTTCTAATCCGTAGAGTGACCTCCTCAAACTAATTGAGAGAGTGTTCCGTGGTTTAGAACTATTTAAACTAGTCAATGGAAGTCCTTCTGCAACTTTCATATAAATTTTCGTATCTAGATCCCCATAAAGATATGCGGTTACCACGTCCATAAGCTGCATATTCAATTTTTCAGAAACTACCAAACTAATTAGGTAGCAGAACGTTATAACGTCCATTATAGGGGAATACGTCTCCTCGTCATCAATCCCTGGGTGCTGAGAGAAGCCTTGCGCTATGAGGCGTGCTTTGTATCGCACTATTTCATTCTTCTCATTACGCTTCTTCACGAAAACCCACTTGTAGCCAACGGGCTTCACGCGTGGTGGTGTAGGAACGATAGGTCCAAATACCTTACGTTTCGCGAGCAAATCAAGTTCAACCTGGATCACTTGTTTCCAGTTTGACTAATTGGTTCTATATCAACAATCATCGACGGAACATGGTTTAATGTCATCGCTGAGCATGATGTCAATAGCTACTGAGTATGCGAATGCATCGTCGATGATCATCTCATTCCTATTCCAAACCTCATCCAATATTGTGTAGTGGACCGAAATCTCGTGATTCTTGATATGCCAGCATGTTTCATCTGAAGCATATCGTAATCTAGAATAACCTCATGTGTTGGAACGGATGAGTGAACGATGGTCGAATTCAAACTAGGGTCACTAGTTGGTGCCATTTTCCTCTTTCGGGGTTGTGAATCATTTGAACCAAAGGGTCTGCTATGCTTCAGGGTCGGAGCAAATGATTGGCTAGCCGCCAATGTACCTTTCTGCATGGAAGGTGTGGCCTCCCCATCTTCGGGGACGGTCTAGCCTTCCCATACAGGTTGTTGACGTACACGGGGTACATCTATCCTTGCAGGTGTGTTTACAGCGGGTATATGTGATCTTGTCACCTTTGCTAGATCATTAAAAGCATCTGGCTGCTTTAAGCAATGCTTTGAAGATCTATAATTCGATATACCTCAGTTTCAGATTGGGCAGTGAGGGGATCTAAATAAGACATAGTGGGAGCATACCACAACAATTTACGGCATTCTACGGGAACGTTAGCATGTTTATCTCCCCCTAACGACTGGAAGACTGTCTCATCAAAGTGACAATCCGCAAAACATGCAGTAAAAATATCCCATGTCAAAGGTTCTAAGTAGCGAACAATTGATGGTGAATCATAACCGACATAGATTCCTATTTTTCTCTGAGGACCCATTTTGGTACGTAGTGGCGGCTCTATTGGCACATAAATGGCGCACTCAAACACCCGTAAATGCTAGACGTCAGGCTCGTATCCAGTGACCAACTATAACGGTGAATGTGGTTGGGTAGCGGTGGACCTCAAGCAGACCAACATAGCTACATGCAATATTGCATAGCCCTAGGCAGATACCGACAGTTTGGTTCTCACAACCAAAGTCCGAGCTATCAATTGAAGGCGCTTTATGAAAGCTTTTGCCAAGCCGTTTTGGGTGTGAACATGGGGCACAGGATGTTCCACATTAATTCCTATTGACATGCAATAATCGTCAAAATTCTGTGACATAAACTCTCCAGCGTTATCCAGTCGAACTGACTTGATCGGATAATCAGGATGGTGAGCCCTTAGCTTAATGATTTGAGCTAGGAGTTTAGCAAATGCGGCGTTGTGTGTGGACAACAAGCAAACATGTGACCACCTTGTCGATGCATCAACAAACACTATAAAATATTTAAATGGTCCGCAGGTTGTTTGGATTGGTTCACAAATGTCCCCTTGAATCCTCTGAAGAAATTTAGAGGGGTCGTGAATAATCTTTGTATATGAGGGTTGAGTATTTAACTTCCCTAAAGAATATGCTTTGCATGGTGGGAGTCCAACATAGGGATGTAACTTATGCCCGCGTGAAGATTTGAGAAGATGGCGCATCATGTCACGTCCAGGATGTCCTAAATGATCATGCCAAAGCAACAAAGTATCTGGGAACTCAGGCATAGGGCCGGCCACACTATGTGCTTCTATGCCGCGAATGGTTATGATGTACAACCCATTCGGCAAGCGTTCCAACTTCTTGTGAATATGCTTCTGGCCATATTCATACGAAGTGATACAAAGAAATTCAGAACTATGATCTTCAATGGTTTCAAGATGATATTTATTATCTCGAATATCTCTAAAACTCAGCAACGTTCTTCTGGAATGTGAAGAATAGAGTGCCTTCTTAATGGTCAGAATTGTACAATTAGACAACATGATACATGCCTTTCCATATCCTTCAATCAGGTTGGATGGCCTGAGAAAGTGGTCAAATGAGCTTTCTTGCGTATTAAGTTAGTAAAATAGTGTCATTCACGCAAGATGGTATGTGTGGTTGAACTATCTGTCAGACAACTAGCTTCCTCACTAGACATACCTAGAAATAAATTGATTGAATTGGTCACATGTATAAATACAAGTCCATTCATTCAATTAAGCAATTCAAGAAAATAATATCCATTCAAATAACAATCCATAATAAACAAACCACAACCAAACAAATTATTCCAAATACATAGAAAAATTGTTCAAAATTAAACCATAAACCTAGCAAAATAAGGGGTAGGGTCGGCCACTCCTAGTGGGTTTGGCCACTAGAGGTAAACACCCTAAAAACATGTCTAATTTATTCATCCATAGGTGCTGATGCCTCCTGGAAATCTGATATCTCTATTGATGTAGTTGCATCTTCCGGATGATCCACATGTGCAAAGTTAGACTCACGATGAGAATTATATTTGGCAATAGCCTCAGGGGAAGCTCGGCATACGCGTGACCAATGATCCCTTGATCCACAGCAATATCACATGTCCAGTTCAGTAGAAGCAGCCTAAACAAGAGCTTTGCCTTTGTTCTTGAAGTTTAGGACCTTAGGGGCGAGTGGTGGACGCTGTTGGGTCACATTTCTTCCCTTAGATGTGGTACTCTATTAACCTTGGGCCCGTGGTTAGGCTTGTCGCCCATTGCCACAGCAACGACGGTTCTTTCGTCGTTTATGGCTGCTAAAATAGGTCATATACGCTTCAGGTGCGGCGTTCGAGCCAGTGGGTCGAGCTTGATGATTCTTCATCAAAAGTTGGTTCTGCTTTTCAGCGAGAAGTAAAACAGAGATCAAATCCAAAAACTTGGTGAATTTCTGTGCCCTATATAGTTGCTGTAGGACAATATTGGTGGCATGGAAGGTCTAATAGGTCTTTTCCAAGAGATATGGTTCGGTTAGTTCCACTTTGCAGAATTTCAACAAAGAACAGATTCTACAAACTTCAGAGTTGTATTCATTCACAGACTTAAAGTCCTGGAAGCGAAGATGCTGCCAGTCGTGTCTTGCTTCAGGCAAGTATATGTCTTTCTGGTGATTGAAACGGTCGGCTAAAGCAAGCCAAAGGGTGCGTGGGTCCTTCTCAGCGAGATACTCAGTCTACAGTGCCTCATGAATGTGTCTTCGGATGAAGATCATTGCAGTAGCCTTTTGAGCTTCGTCAATAAGTTTGTCGGCGATAGGTGCCTCGATGGTGGCTTTAATAGCCTTGCAGTAAGATGGAGGTTCACGTCTTGAACCCACTTCAGATAGTTTCTTCCAGAGACTTCTAGAGCGGAGAAATCGAGCTTGTTCAAGTTCGACATGTCCTTAAAATGGAGGGAGAAAACGTGATTAGTCATATGGTAAGCCATAGACATATATCGTAGAACATACTGGTTCTATAGACATGTATTGGTTTAATTTATGCATGAAAACTACGGGTTTCATGTGGTATGTTTTGAATGAAAACTTCAGGTTTCAAAGGCACTAAATTTGAAACTATAGGTTCAATTTAGTTTTATGAACAATTAGTTCATAATGAGAGGTTCCTGCAAGAAACACACAATGCAATATACTAATTTGGATATAGTGGATTTGAGGTTCTTCGGGTACTCAAGTGTGAGAGCTTCATTACTACGAAAGTATGTGACAGTTCAAAGTATAAAAATAAATTATTGAATCGTTAATGTCCAAAAGTGATCTTCAGGTCAATAATTTTGGATTCATTATCAGATTAATGGACTGCAGGTCACTTTTAATTAATTCAATAAATTGGGTCATACCGGGTCGATTGTAGAAGCTAAATCATATTAAAATAATATTATTGGATCGAAAATATAGCCCCAAAATAATTTGGGCTTGGTGCCGTGAGCAAAAAGCTCGTGTGGCTGCTAAAGCAGCTCGTGGGGTGGCTGCAGGCCACGGGTCCAAAGATGGGACAGGCCCAAGGGCTTACGGGGTGGCATGGGCAGGTCTAGCGAAAGATGGCATGCGGGTTTGGGTTACGGGAGAAAAGGCCCAACCTTGTAGGTTGGTGCATGCCGTGGGAAACACCCAGCCAACTAGGCTGGATTTGAATGAAGGCTACGGGCCTGGGTTTGGTGCGTGGCTACGAGCCACGGTGCAAGGGTGAAGGCTGCAGGCCCATCCATTTGGACCCCAGGCCGAGGCCTGGAATCAATATGCATAGTGGTGGTGCGGTGGGTGTGCCGCACCATGCCCAATTTCCCTTTTTTTTTTCAAATCCCTTAGGGTTTAGGAAACCCATATTTGCTTGTAATTTAATTTTGTACCTTGACTCACAAATTCCACATAACAATTTAATTGTGTGATGCATGAAACAAATATATATATATATATATATATATATATATTGACAAATATATGAACATATACAATATATATATATCGAAAGGAAAATATAAACATAGAGGGGTTCATGCATCATGGAGAATGTTTTCATGCTTCGTGGACGTTTCAAATATCTTCTTTTATTTTAAGTGTACCTAATTATCAGAAAACGAATAAGCCTTTGAATTTGGTGGATGATAGCCTCCTCCAACGATGCTTCAATTCCTCAGCTTCTGGCAAGAGCATGTTGATAACGTGTTGTAGGCCTATTTGAGTTAACGATCTAGGGTTTAGAGAGAGAGGGGTTTGGCAATATTGAGAGAGAAGAGATATTGATTTAATTGTGAGGTGTGTTTGATTCACCCCATTGTGCCTTTATTTATATTAGTAGAAATGGTAAAACCTTCCCCTTTAGGATTACAATATTTAATAGGTAATCTAATTTTAATAGGAATATAAGATACTTTCCCAAATTCCTTAGGATTTACCCAATCACATTCCTATTCTAAATATGACTGCAACATAAATAAGTTTTTCAGTTATAACTTATCGGTTGGCAATTTTCACACACGTAATTTTTATTTACTTATATATATATATAAGGTGGTCATTTTCAATTGTTTAAATGAGGTGTGTGAAAATTACCACACTTTATTTTACCTAACATACACGCTAAAATTATTAAACAATTAAAAAGGTGCCCAAGAGATAAATATTTGTTTTTGTCAAACGATAGAGATAGATTAAGAAGCCAACGGAGTTCGAACCCAAGTCGTGACGCAAGGACAATACTCTTCTCCACCACTGTGGTATAAGGCCACTTGCGCGCAGATAAATTGAGGTGTGTGAAAATTACTAATTCTTTTTATCCAAAAATATTGAATGTTTGCTCAGTTTGCAATAATAAAATGCTGATTTTGTTACTTCCACGGTTCCACCACGCCCATGAAATAGCTTTCCAAATGCAAGCTCAAACTTACCCAAGCGGAGGAAGATGAATCCTTCAAATCCTAATGATGCGACTATAAAACTTCTCATCAAAAGTTGGTTCGTAAGGAAATAATTGGAATCAATTCCATATAATAAGGAGAACTGGGAGAAATAATCCAACTGTTGTGCCAAAACTAATTTAGAGGGCTCATATGGTGCCTCATATTAGATAAAATTGGACGATTGACGGGATTTAAAAAATAAATCGTTTACATAATATACAAAGACAAAATATACCAAATAATCCAACTGTCACACTACTAACTCAGAACTCAAAAAGCTTATATGGTTAATATATAAAAACGAAATACACAAAATAATCTAATCGTCGCGCCTAGGCAAACTCAATACTCAAAATGCTCGTATGATTAATATAAAAAAACAAAATACATGAAAAAATCCAACTGCTTCTTAGAAGAACGCAGAAGGCTTTTTTGGTGGCTGGTGCTTTAGATTAAATTAAAATGGATAACACACATGATTCATAATGGAGATCATTCACAAAATATAAAAATACTTAAAAGAGTACTTACATTCGATGCTAGACGTCGAACTAAAAAAAAGAGTGCGCAAAAATCATTTTCGGTTGCAAGAGATCGAGGTGATCAAGCAAACATTGGAGAGAGAGAGTCTGCCCACTTTCCTGAAGTTTAGTCTATCGTTAGAAGGATAGAGAAAGAAATAACGAAAAATCAACAACTAACTCAATTCATTCAGAAGGATTAACGCATGCGAACGCAGAAACAAGAAGCTGGTTTCAATTCATTCATGAACGGTAAGAGAAACAAAGAACTGTGGAATACTAATCTAAATCACCAACTACATGTTGAAATCATATGTGCAAGCCGGACACCTATCACATAAATCCATTAGCGTTGCAGTTCGAGCAAAATCAGGTTAAGAACATGAACCAAGCGACGCGTTGGAACAAATAGACAAATGAACTAAGAGATCCAGCTGCTTCCTGGAGCACAAAAGCAACTTGTGCCTAGAAAAATATAATTGAGATCCCCATTGTAAAGCATCCAAACGCAACCCAAGGGCTCAAGCGTTCGCCTGTTTCAAGTACCCACACAAAAGTCATCCACCGGAAACATGGACTGGGGAATCAAAATTATTCTAGCAGCACCAAGATCGCAAATGAATGAAAGAAAACCCTTAAAAAACGTACCTATTCTAGCCGCCTTCCAGAAAAATCCCCGGAACCTGCCAGGATGAGAAACAAAGTCAGAACACGAATTGATCGTGAAGTTTGACATATCATACAAAGGCATGGAAGCATGAAGGACAGTAAAACACAAACATTACTGATTGGAGGAAAAACACATAATACGGCGGAATCAAATAGAACCAATGCAAGTACCACTAACTACACAATTCTTGCAGGATAAGCAGTAGAATACGTAACTAGTATAAATCATAGTCCAAATACCAACCATCTTGTGCGTGTGCATCCAGTTTTCAAAATCACACCCCTTGTCTTCGTGACGTTGAAGGGAATCAAACTTTAGACCTATCCTCATCCTAAACCCCTTTCCCCACCCTCGCTCGGTACTTGGGCTAACCGCAAGTGCTTAAAATCACAACCCTTTTGTTTTTAAGCAATCCTACTCAAAACCGATGCTAAACACAACACCCGGGCAGAATTAACATTTAAATGAAGTTTTCTTAACCTCAATTAACAATGTGCATAGGAAACATTGATTAAATGCTGAAAAATGCTTCATTGCATACGATTGGATTATGCTAAACTTTTATTAAACACACTCTAATTAAAGCAGAAAATTAAATTCAAATGAATAAAAACACACAGATTTACAAAATTAGAGAAGCAATGGGGAAGTGAGACTACCGACCCTGTTTTCTGCTCCAGGACGGCCGGAAACTGCATCTTCACAAACGTGCACGTGCAAATCACGAGCAGCACCACCGTCAAAAACGAATTGAAATTGAAAAGCGCCGACTGGATGCCATAACCAAAAAACCCAAATCAAAAACCCTAATTTTTAATCATAAACTCAAAATTTCAATCAAATTATATATACATGGATAAGAAAAGTCACAGATTATTACCATGTTTCGACTCCGAATCTTCGATTTCGTAAGGATCAACGAGAAAGATCGGAGATCTGAGCAAATGACTGAAGATTTCCGAGAAAGCCCTGCACTACCTACCTTGAAAGAGAATCCACAAAGCTGAAGCAGTTTTAAAACGTCGAGTCGTTTATATGGAGGTCATCCAAATTTACTGGAATACCCCTGGGTTTGGTTTAAATTACGCAGCAGAGTACCGGCAATTCGAAAATTACGAACCTGGCAGATGTTTGCTAGCATTTATCGGGATTTCTTGCTTCACATTTGACATACTGGCAGGTTCTGTACACCACACAACTCACTCAAAAGGCCAAGAAATATCATGACGGTTTCTTACAATTTTCGACTTCTTGGTCTTATGGAAAGCGGGTTGAATTATATACTAGTCAACTGACTTAAGATACAAGTAATTCTAAGCCCATGGGGATTTACAAAACCTAGCCCAACAGAATCCTAAACGGATTCTCCTACACTAACACTATCTTTCTATTCTAATTTGCAAGTCTCATTTACCTCAACGGATGGCCATTCAACCATCTCTTCTTACTTTTTTAGTTATCAATCTCAAATTTTGCCCCTTAAATTCTTAAGTGCTCAATTAGGCAAGTAGAAAGCACTTAAGAATTTCTTTGTTGCCCTGTGTGTGTGATTGCAAACAAATGTACTTAAGGCAAACTTGACGCACATGATTTAACTTTTTTAGCTCTCTGTTCAGATGATACTGTTTGATGCAAGCAGGAATCATTTAGACAGCAGGTTCCTTAAGAAAGATGAAGTGGTAGCATCCGGTGAATCAATAAGATTTGATGCTCATTTAGTTGAAATTGGAGAACGCGAAGGAGATCGTAAACCTGAAGCGGATTTGCATACAAGAGAAAACAAACATAATGTTGTTGCTGAGGCAGGAATAAAGCCTGAACAGGGTAGTGGTGCTATCACAGATAAGGCTGCTGGAAAAGGTTAGTAAGTGAAAGGTTTTTTTCTTTTAAATTGAACTTTTGCATCTCTGAAAGTGACTGCTTAAAGTTTTTTCCTCCATTGATCCTATCTTCCCCACCCCTAATGACCAGGTTTTATATTTGAGCTACCAAAATATCTGGTGGAGGTCGGTGGACCTTACCCAAGTTCCGGAGATATGGTGCTGTTCCGGTAGTAGTTTACACATTGATGCTTGCTGAGGTCTTGATCATGTCTCCTGCATTGTTTTTGCCAGAGGGTGAAGGAAAGTCTGACAACAAAGATTGTTCAAAGAAAGCTTCAAACTCAAATCATAATATCTCTAGTGTTGAGGAAACAAAACCAGGGAGGGCCGTCCCTACAAACAAGCCTTTGCGTGACGGTTGTCCCATAGTTTCTATGTATAATGTATTGCCATTTTTTCTCTGCTGGTGCTATTCCAATTCAAATTATCTGCAGTTCTTATCAGCCACCAAAATAGAGGAGGAATTAATTAGAACTATTGGCACTGCTTTGCGTAAACAAGGTGCCGTTAGGATTTATGTAGTTGAACCCATTTCATGGTGAAGAATTTGTGGCCATGGTTATATTTCTTGAAATTTAGGAAGACAACATAAGTTGCACTGCTATCTTTTATTTATATGATTTCTTGTTTTTTCCAATGCATTTCACTCTTTTGGCAACCATCGGAACTTTTTGTAGCTTTGATACGATGTATTGTGTTTGTAATTGTTTCAAGCAGCATTATTCAGGCACTAAAAAGCGTGACAGAGCATACGCTTCAGAGAAATCACGTCCGAGTTTGTGTGCTTCTCATGATGCTGCTGATGAGAAAAGAACTCGTTTTGAGGAGCTTGTTTTGGAGCAAATCGAAGTATGCCCAAGTTTTGATCTTGGATTTTAAATAACTTTACCGGGAAATGTTCTTTCATCTCGGGTGATAACTTATAGTGGATCCTTGTTTACTGACTGAGTTAGCTATCTAATCGCCTCATGCAAGAGCCGAGAGTGACACCAGAAAGCCCTAGATCTTCTCTAATCAATTGCCGAATGGCCAGTGCTTGTAAATTGTGAATTGGAAGATTTTATTCACTCTGTTGCTCTCTTGCGGAAATGCAAAAAAAAACTCGAAAACTGAGCAGTTCTTACACTTTACTGGAAACGATATACAAATTTGTAGCACGAGCAATACAAGCGGGAAAGACTAAACAAAAATTCGGACAAGCTTCTACCTCTCTTCTGTTATGTGCTCTCAATTCTCATCCAAATATTTGTAGAATATGGTGTCCTTCCTAGACTTTCCGAAGCTAAGCAAGGCCTTATAGAAGCGTTTATTTTTGCCCGAATGCTGCTCAGTGTCTCTTGTCCTGGCTCTTTCGGTATTAAGAGATAATGACGTTGATCTCCTGGTCCGGGGCTCTGACGAGTACTGCGAATATAATTTGAACGTTATATTCTTAATATCATCATATGTGTTGGATTGTATTTGACATTCTGCAGTTCAAAAGTGCCTTACCCTCTGTTTGCTGCTAGAAGAGTTCAGAGTGCTTGATCTCTTCACATGAGAACCACAACGTGGAAGTGGAAACCGGTGTGGCGAGACTGTTCTTTTCTCTGAGTTTATGTATAGAATTAAAATAAATAAATTGCATATAAACATAGCAAGATCAACGAAAAGCTCGCCAACGTATTATTTTCAGTTGTAATTTGTTTGTATGGAAGAAAATTTCTTTTGCACAAACCATGTTTGGATGCAATTCTTGGGAACTGAAATGCTCCGGGTGAAGATTCTGGAGAGTGCAATGCAGACTTTTCACTGCATCAGAATATATAGCACACGCGATTAAGAGCATTCACTATGCACTGAGTTTTTGTGTTTGAATCCCCTCTCTCCCAATATCCGTTGTATCAAAAAATAAAGACGAAAAAAAAGCGTTAAAAAGATGTACCTGACAATTGGAGAAGTATTCCTCGTTGCTTCAGAAAAATATTCACACAAACAAATTATCAGATTTTTCCCAGTAATTTAAACCTTTTCGGGTGTTAATCGAGCAAATCGGATAGCTAAGAAATGAGGCCGCAGTCTCGAATTCTATTATCTTTCTCGTAATAACTACAAAGAAAACTACCAACATGTAAGGATGGAATGAATACCAGATTTAACCTCAAAGAAATCCTCTTTGGCAGCGCTTCGATATGCCAAGGCAGACTGGCCGACAGCATCCATGGCTGCCCCAACTGAACACATAGTAACTCTCAAATTAAGAATGCAGCGTAATACGAAGGAAACTTCAAATAGTAGTCAACCAAAACAAAAAAAGAAACTTCATAGAACTATAAAAGGATACTTGCCTGGCAAGGTATATCGCCTACGGTGCATCGGAAAGCTTATGGCTAGCGAATGTTTGGAGACGCCCCCTTGACCGATGAAATCTTCACACGTTCTCAGTCGCTGTGATTGCCACAAAAATGCTTAGAATTTGTCAAAGTTAAACAGAGGAAAAATGTTCCAACTCCTAAGGAGTAAAATGCCATACCTGTTGAATGCAAGACATCCTGAGCTCAGTTTCTGAAACTTCGTCGACTTTGTCATCCAAAAATACGTTGACCTTATATGCCATTGAACCTAAGTGATCCACAGTGTTGATAACTGCCTTCATCACATAATCTTTCAAAGTCTCCACCACTCTACCCGAAGAAAAAAAAAGAAAATATCGAAACAACAATTAAAGATTCGAAACCTAAGTACACTACAGGAAAGAGCTAGTTAGAAAAAGGGCAGTGATTTTCACACTTCCGTTTTCTCCTTTTGCACTCCCCTTGTTTATGATTCATTCAATTCGAGCGCTAGAAATAAATGAGTGCAGGGGAGAAAAGGGGATTGCAAAAATCACTTCCCTGGGAAAAACAAGTCTTCAACTCACAATTGTTGTTGGTCCTCTTTTCTGTAAGATATTTCGAAATATTCAGCTGCTGAGTACAACTGTTGCCTCAGATTCTTCAGTTCCTGCTGAGCAAATTGCCATAACATTTAACAACTCTAAAATCAATAAGAAAAATGATCAAATTTATAGGTGAAAAAAAAAGCACACAGAGACATTGAGGTTCTCTGAAAAGAGCACTCTCTGCTGCATGAAGAGTTCATCATCATGGTGGGAAGCTTTCTGTCGAGGAGGAGAAGCAACTGAAGAGGAAGAATTCACAATCTGCATTTTTTCCACCTACAACACATATATATAACTTCTGATATAATTATAGCTGAAAGCAAAAAAATCCCATGAATCTATGAAATTAAAGTTGTTCTGGCAACAGAAAATTCAGATGAAAGCAAAAAAAACCCAACACACACACACACACACACACATATATATATATTATATAACTTCTGATATAATTATAGCTGAAAGCCAAAAAACCCCATGAGTCTATGAAATTCAAGTTGTTCTGGCGACAGAAAATTCAGATGAAAAGTAAGCTCACTGAGCAGAAACTGCAATCCAAAACGCACTTGTTGCTAAAACTTGAGTAGTCTGAATAAGTATCCAATTATTGAGAAGAGCAAAAGAAAGCTAATTGGTTTTTGTTTCGTGGAAAAGTATGTCTCTGTTGACAAGAAACTCTCAGAATATAGAATAGAAGATGCCGACATTCCACTCAAGAAAAAAGTGAGTGAGAAACTTCCGTTTGTGGTTTTATTAGGAAATCGACAAATTACTACTAAATTTTCAAAGCAAAATATCAACAACTAGGCTACTAATTATTTGTTGTTAAATTACTTGTAACACCAGCAGAGTGTGTTGTTAATACAAGTGGATAATATAGTTGATCAAGAACACAGGGTAAACATGTCCACATGTTATAATATCAGTAGATTGGTAACATTACGTAACAGTGTGATAATTATATTGAAAACTTATTTGCACGTAACGGGTTCCTTTAAGAATTCTTTGAAAAATAGGACAAAGAAAAGCCTAATAAGTCAATTAAAACGAGTCACTTGTCGTCCGCATGGCGGTTCGATTAAGGTGAAACGTGGGACCCCAAAATTGATGGGAATAGGGTGAATCTTAAATCTGATCTCAACTTACATCAAGGGTGGAATGATTACAGTGCATGGCTTGCTTGGCTGAAGAAAGTTGAGTGTGAGTGTAAATAGAAGATGCAATTTTTGTTCATCACACATTTAATCCAGTGGTTCAATTTTATCATGTCTTACCTTTCGACCCAACTACTTTGCCCTCCCCCTTTATGATGATACCAATTTCTTGACTTATAGAAAGTGATGGATCATGGGGAAAATTAAAGTCAAGAAATTGTAATTTTTTTTTTAACAAACGATATTAACTAAAGTAAGAGAAAGAGGGTAGGCTTAGTCTTACAATAAACTAGCAATAATATTGTTTAAACTCGCCACTCTGGCGAGAATTGAACTTAAGACCTCTCATTTACAAGTGAAAATAAATACCATCAGACCGTAGTACTAAGTGACAAGAAATTGCAATTAATTTGGTAGAAAGGCTAAATATGGTAGGGAATGCCAACAAGATATTTTTATTGTATGGCAGTTGGGGATTCCAATTAGACGTTGGAATTGGATTTATTTGACATTACAAATAGGACTGATGGCCACTTGTAAACCACCATTAATCATTAATTTGCATTAGCTAGGCTTTTTGATATAGATGATATCTTGGTAAAAAGATTGATTCAAACTCAAACGCATAAAAAGTACAATTACTAGCCTGTGAGATATGAAACTTTCGGGGTACGGATAGCAGGGCAGTCTCACCTAAGAATCATCCCACAACGCATTATACTAGACATTTTTTTGAGTGACGTTTAACTCAAGCAGACAGATTTGTAATTAAAAGCAGGGTGTTGCTATTCGCCTCTTTTTATCTTTCATGCACCTCCTCTTAATTTCTATCATTTGATTTGATAACCAAAAATTATGAGAGGTGTATAGAAAGTAAAAAAATGCGTCAATAGCACCATTCTAAAGGTAAAGCAACCTTTCTGATTAATGAAATTGCAAGAACATAAAATCTGAAAAATATTGCCACCCAAAGTGGTCAAACTAAAATACAATAGTACACACAGTTTTGGGCTCGGTTCTAAAATTGAGAAGAAATTTTGGAAGTGACAGTTTGAGCAACAGTTGTGAATCACAAAACAAACAACCAGAATGCGGTAGCAGCTCTTTTAGACAATCCGCTCCAACTCTCTTGCGTAGCTGAGAGTTTGGTTGATGAGTTGTAAAGAAGGTATCTCTTTGCAAGGTGCAGACTCCTTTGCCTTCTGGAAATAGACCGCATCATTCTTCACTTCCCACTCAGGATGATCCTGTATCCACGGAACAAAGTCTTATAAATTTGTAGAACCAAACATAAAACCAATTGGCAATATGAGGAGTAGCCCAACTTACTTATAAGCTCATGCAAGGTCCCTCCTACCATCGATGTGGGATTCATTGTCAACACGCCACCTCACGTGTGGCCAATTCTCAAGCCTAACACGTGGACACCACAACGGGATGACGTGAAGCGCATGTTGTCATTTGACTTCACACATGGGACAACCTGGCTCTAATACCATAAAATTGAGGTTCCACCATAAAACCAATCGGCAATATGGGGAAATGATCGTGTTACTAGAGCAGGTGGAGCATAAGCAGTAGTGCCTTGATGCTGTGTATATAGTTTATATTTTGATTTTATACTCAGAAGTTGAAGCCCATGAATAGACTTGTAAACGGGTCGGGTTTATTGGGTTTGGATCAGGTTCAATCCAACCCGTTAAGTTAACGGGTCATCCAAACCCAACCTGTTAAGCTAACTGATCACCCAAACCCGACCCGTTAAGATAAAGGGTCACCCGTTTCACCTGTTAACAATCATTATTATTATTATTTTTTGCATAGAGTTTATATTTTGTTGTTAAGACCTTATTGAAATTACTAAAACATCCTCAACTAAAGGGTGCTAACGGGTTGACCCAAAGTGACCCATTATTTAACGGGTTGTTAACGGGTTGACCCGTTAGTGACCCAACCCGTTAAGCATCCATTCAAATACTAATATTAACGGGTCGGGTCGGGTTAACGGGTCGGGTCCAAAATGCCAGGTCTACCCATGAAGCCCATGGCCAAGCCTTGGGTAAGGTTTCCATTCAGTCTTTTACTTGGGAATAAGGGGCTCGATCAATTTAAATCATTGGAAAGTTACACGTCAAACAGGTGCCTTTCCCACTCATGATTTGCAAGGATATGCATTTTTAACTTTCTGCCAGATAGCGGTAGGCATTTTACGTGATTTCAAAAACAGAAGATCAATTATTCTTAAGAAGTTCAGTCAATTTGGACTTTTTATGAAAAAGGAAAATAACATGTTACACGCGACGTACCTCACTGACATATGCCAAAAGTTCACGGTCAGAAGGAAACAGCAACATTTGACGGGCATCCTTAATAGAGAGAAAATCATACGCCTTCTCGCTGCATCCGGCTAACTCATCCCTAAAAGTGACAGAAGAGATCAACCAACTAGAAATCCGCAAAGACATTTTAATTGTACATTGTAACATATCATCTAAATAGCTAACTACACAATAAGTTCAATAACAGGAAGATGACGGGCTCAAATCATTCACATATTCCTATGAGCCACGGACAATGATGGAACATTCCAAAGAAAATACATTCCCAACTTCCAGATATTAGCATTTCTTGTCACAAGTTTGAAGAACTTTTGCAATTATTTAAACATAATAATTACTAAGTAAAACAAATTACCTGACTGTTTTAGCCAGGAGATCCATGAAATAAACATAAGTCTCGTGTGGTACTGTCTGACGAGCGCTCAACACACGGTTGTAAGCCCCCTCCATGAAAGATTGCTCTAGCTCCACAGCATGCTTAATGCAAGGGTTCTCCAAAGCAGCAGATGAAAGAAGTTCCAGTTCAGTGTGGAACTCAGCAATTCTATTCTGGACAAGGAGTCTCAACAGGTTGAGACCTAAAATTGGGTACTCTTGAGAGGATGGTGGAAGACGATCTCTACTCCATAAGAAAAGTAAAATTCATTAACAATCTTTCTAAACAAACATTTATTTCTGTTTAGAAAAAAAGACCGAGTAATTGGTATAAGATAAACAAAGCTATAACCGCATAGACAGAATGCAACTTCATAGTTAGCTTAAGGGGATGATAACTTACCGAGCATCTACGTAATAAGACTTCAACTGAAAGAAATCCCTTTCAAATGCATCTTGATCCTCAATCTTAACACTAAGAACAACAGCATGCTCATATATATCCCCTGACAGTTTTGAAACATGAAATTGAGGAGGTAGTTGGGTTAAGATAATGAAGGTGACTACACCAATGAACAATGTTAAACTAGCACACTCTTTCGTAGCCACATAAGTAGGTAGCAAAATGAACTATAAAAGCATAATTTTTGTTTCTGGCGCATTCACTAATTAGTTTGGAACTACACGAACAGGAAAATAGAAGCAATAGATTTGGATGAAGAACATTACTAGCTAATGTTAATTCCTTGACAGCATTAGGTGTGTCTTGAAACAACGGCGGTAGGCTTCCGAATTCAGTCAGCTTAACCTGAAAACACAACCGATACAACTCAATCCACATACAACAACAACTTAATTCCATACATCTTCACATAAAAACCAGTCAATAAATCCTCCGAACTAACGTCTTTGAGTGGCATTTCACTCCCTAGCAGCTTAACAACCAAATACTTGCGACAACAAGTTACACCGAAATCTCGAAATCTCGAAATCTCGAAATCTTGTAAATTCAATTCACCAATACCCAAAATCTAATTATAAAATATTTCAAAGGAAGAAAATCAAAACGACAATCGCATTACTCTTACTGACCCAAAAACCTAATCACATCGGGGCAACAAACAAGAATCATACTTTAGCACTAACACACAAGAATCATACTTCAGCACTAACACACAAGAATCATACTTTAGCACTAAGCAGTGAAACGACATAAAAATATTACTAAATCATGTGAATAAGCAGCTGATAATCTCGAATTGGGGATTGAAAATTAGGGTTTTTGAGGATTGGTGAGTTACCTTGAGCTGGGAGAGGAAATTGGAGCAGGTATCGAAATCGCTCCGTACGAATGCAGCTTTGAGTCGCTCGAAGAGCTGTGCGATCTCTGTGAACTTCGGATCCATCTCTCTCGTGTTCCTGCGGTTGCTTGCCTCGTCGTCTTCTTCTTCCTCCGATTGCTTTTGCTTTTTTGCTTCTCTGAGTTTATGTTCGCTCTTTGCTTCCTTTACAAGAAGAAAATAGAATTTTATTGGGCTTCAATATGGGCTGGTCTTGGGCCTGCAGGTTTGATTTCATGTGCCGGGGTGGTAATGGGCCGTTTTCGAATATACCCGCTAAACAATAAATTAATAGTATTTATCAGAAAAAAAAATCAAGAATTATGATTTCATTAATGAAACATTAGCTGAATGATTATTATTCGTATTCCAATTGTGTTAAGAGCAACTCCACCCATGTGGGTTGCTCGGGGGACAGTGGAGAAGAAGGGGCCGGAGGCCCGGTGGAGAGAGGTCCAGCCGTGTGGAGGCCGAGCGACGGTGGGAGCCCGAGCGAAGGGGGGGTGGGGAGTCGACGGGCCTGTGGCATGAGGGCTTTGCAATTTTTTATTTTTTTTGTGTCAGAGAGAGAGAGAGAGAGAGAGAGAGGGGGGGTTTTTTATTATTTAAACAAACAAAAACAACTATTATTTTAATTGCTTATGGCCAGGGGAGAGGGTTCCAAGGATGGAGATGTAAATGGCAATTACTGTTCATTAATGGTAGTTACTATTCATTTAAGGCATTTACTGTTTAATATGGTGGATTGAATAGTGGATTGCCAGGAGGGAGAGCTCTATGGGTGGAATTGCTCTAAGAGTGTGAGGATTACCACCACTTATTATTCTGGTTTAATAATATTTTTCTTTATTTGTAAGTAAGTAATAGTATTTTTCTTCATGTGTAAGTGAAAATTTTTAAGTTCCTTTCTCATAAATTTGAATCGAATTAATGCTAGTTTATTGCTAACCAATTGTAATATTTGGTCCACATGTCCGAATTGTCAACCCGTCAAATTATATTACGACCTACGGTAAAACGCAACATATACACGACCCGTCGTTTCATTCACCACTGTCATCTCCTCTAGTCCCTTATCAATATCCACCTAGGACTGACCCAAAAGCTTTCTTCTGTTCCAAACAGAGGTTCCAGCAATGGCTTCCACTTCTTCCCTCATTTCATCTCTTACCCCTTCTTCAAATTTCCCGTTTTGCCCCAAAACAATTTCCCAAATCCCATCTCTACCTCAAACCGTCTTCTTCCCTCGCTTTAACCGAACCGGACCGAATCCCAGTTCGCGCCTAACCGCCAATGTCCAGTCCCTGGAGTTCTCGGGCTCGTTTTTCGAGGGCGGGTTCCAGTCGGAGGACGACCCGACTTCCCCGCCCGGGTCGGGCTTGACCGCCGTGGAGGAGAAGGAGGAGCCCCCGTGCCCACCGGGGCTCCGACAGTACGAGACCATGGCGGTGCTCAGACCCGACATGTCCGAGGATGAAAGACTTACTCTTACCCAGAAGTACGAGGAGGTAAAAGGAATTTCATTTTTTATTTTTTTTTCCAAATTCTGTTGCCTTTTTATTTTGGTGAAGTAAATTTGATTTCTTTGGCTCTTAATATTAGTGGGTTTTATCCATTTGTTTCAATTTTGGCTTGTAATCTGTTTGGCGGATGAGAAAATTTGAGGAAAAGATAAGAAAAATTAGTGAACAAAGTTGGAATTTTTGGTTGAATTGATACATATAATATAATGGCAATTGGCGGATAGTATTTGATGCATTTATTTCTTAGTGAGTTAGGACCTTCAGAGATGTTTAGTTTTGAAAAGTTTACTTTGCATTTGCAGTGCGAAACGCTTTTCGCTATTAGAGCGATATGTCGAAGATACTACTAATCTAATGATTTTTGAGTCCTCATAATGTAGGTAGGTTTGCAGTACATCTACTGATTTAATATGCATAAGAGAAACTTTCCTCTGAAAAACTGTCTTTAGGTCCCCAATTGTGTATATTGAGAAGTACTCATATGGTTCTTCTGGATCTTTCGGACATCTTTTATAATCTAGTCGAAGATATAAGTTCACGTCATGGGTTACAAGATAGAAGTAGTTGTTGGTTTATCATGATACCAAAGCAGGAGATCCCAAATTTGACTTTCTACACATGGGAGGCGTTATTAGAATTTGGAAATAACCATATCCTAATAGCTTAAACCTTTCGGGAATAGTGGTAAACTTGTATCTTTTATTATCATCATATACGTATTAGTCTGTTAACCGTGGTTGTTTTCGATGGAGAAGTAATAGTTGTTATTTGAATTGTATGCTGTGTTTGTTTGGATGTGCAATGAATTAGTACAGTGAGCAATCAGTCACAATGAGAATGTGCAATACTACACGAGCTATGCCCTTGTTTTCTTAATTTTTTTAAATGGTGGGAAAGTTGGGTACAACGGGCAAACCTGATATATTGTGATTGTCACCCAGTAATTCCCGTAATATCAAGAAATGCCAGATTATATCTTGTCATGCGTTATTTTACCCCTCTGATTTCTAGTCATGCATTTTATGCCTTATTTTTAGCTACGAAGATTCGGAGAACTAGGCTGTGGACTTCCTGTTGATCTCATGATGACTTAAGTGTGGTGTCTTAGTGTTGGACTGGTCTAGGCTTTTAGACATAGCTATACATGTACGATTGCGTCATGGCTGTGATAACCGTGTAAGAGCTTATTTGAAATAAGATGAATTTTGACACATGCAATTTACTTTAAGCAGCATTACGTTTCCTGCTCAGGTTATAAAACTATGAGTGTAGTTGGTTACAAGGTTTTATTCTGATGATCCATGTTTTTGCAGTTGCTAATAGCCGGGGGTGGCATGTATGTGGAGGTCTTCAACAGAGGGGTAATTCCTCTAGCGTATGGCATCCAGAAAAAAAACAAAGCCGGAGAGTCTAACACTTACCTGGATGGTATCTACCTCCTCTTTACCTACTTCACAAAACCCGACTCTCTCGAAGTTCTTGAAGCAAATCTCAAAGCGGACGATAATGTCATCCGATCGATGAGCTTCAAAATAAGGAAGAGGAAGTACTAGTTTAGTTTGAATCTTTTGTCCATCTCTTAGAGGAAGGCAGGAAAGAAAAATTTGCGTGTACAATGTAATTTCGGATGTTCTGAACTGCCCATTCGTTCCTTTGTAACATATTTGAATTAACGGCCAAAGGAAAAATATGCAGTTTCCAGAGTGAAATTTGTAGCAGAAACTCGAATGGAAGAATGAAACTTAAAACCTTTTTTCTTCGATTCGAATACAGATTAGATAAAAAGGCCATTTGCTGGCAGAGATAAGGTTAGCTTCCTATGTGCTTTGCGCCAAGGCGAATTAAACTACGTCAATGGACCGTATACATCCCTATTACGGATGATTTCAAGAGGAGAATCATGATGGGTGCAGAGGTGAATTCAAATTCGAGTGCAGAGGCAAAAGTCCAGGTCTGCTAATGCGCTGAATCCCCACTTTGTTGGTGCAACCTGGATGTAGACTTGTGGAATGAATAGGATACACGTATTTGTTCTGTCGTAGGTTCATCGCATTGCTCAAATTATCTTTTAGGCTTTTAGCACAGCAGAATGCGCAATCTCAATGGTGGGGGTTTGCTTTTTTGACCAAAAATGAACCAAGTCCATATTTAATTGTCTTATTTAATTTAATCAAATGCATAAACTTGTTCTTGGATAGCACTAATTAAAACACACCTTTGCCTTCAATCATCTTTGTTTATGGTGTCTGCCTTTTTGTAAGTGATGATTAAGCAAAGCACGATGATACAGCCATAACTCACAAGCCGCCGCCTAATGGTAGCCGAATTGGACACATTCTTTTAATTATCTAGATGCAGAGATTCCATGGGTGCTAAAGGATTACTCGGAAATAAAGTAGGAACACTTTACTCAGTAAGAACAAACTGTGTGAAATAAGATATAGCTAGTAGCTTTTTCTTTATACAAGCGATATCAACTTCTCAACAAATAACAAGGCGATATCGAGGAGGAATGAATTCAACTGAGTACTTTGTGTGCAAAATAAATCATCTTAACTGCTTGAGTTATAAGTTATTCTGGTGATGGGATTATCTTAATTAATTAAAAGGACAACGACACTAGCTCAAATTTCAACGTTTTAATACGATATGTGGATCGCAATTGTGATAGTAAAAATATGCCATCTTTAATCTTGACGAATTTGTACCTACAAAATAATTAACACCTTTGATTATAGACCAAAGCCTCATGAGCCAACAAGGTGGGTGGTTTGCCCAATGGATCTCCAATGCCTAATTCAATAACTTTTAAAGGAGTGAGTGTTTAGGGTTGTATACATAGCAAAAAGCTTACCAAAATTTAGTGGAGATTGAGGTATTTATAGCAAGGATAGGCTGGTCATAGGGTTAGGGTTTTGCCCCACCCGTGATGCCATCTTATTGGTCAATGAATGAGGAAAGAATATTCTCAAGATAATAATTAAGAGATAATATATTGGGATGATGATAGAAACATTCATGGTTGATTGTGATAAGGATTTCTTACTCGATGGAGTTGATCTTCAATTGGGAATGTATTAAAGATAAGATTTAGTAATTAATCATATCTTTAATGTCTTTGACTTTTCCATGCCATGAGCAGGGGAGTTTTGAGCAGTAGTCTTGGACCTTCAGGGATGTTGAGCTGCGCGTAGGAATATTTGTATGCATTACCCATTTAATGAGGGCATTCATGTCTTTGTAGAGAAAAAGTCCACGCGTCGTCCTTTGAATTTTTGGGGTTATTTTTTGCTCCATAACAATAACTTGATACTATATGTGGTGTTTCTCATGAGTCATGACAGTTTACTGGTTCTAAATTAATGAGGTTACCGATAGGGCAATATATATATATATATATATATTAATAAAAGAAAGATAATGGATAAAGGGAGTTGAGTTACACATAAGGCTTGATTAATGGTCTACCAAATTATCCTTACTCTCCAAACCCGCACAAAACAGTTAAAATAGCCAAGACCCCTGGATAGCCATCAACTACAAAGGAGGCTATTTCTTTCCTACTCAAAGCGATTAGAAAAAGGCTAACTCCCAAATAAAACGTCCTTACTTTTTGAATTCCGATGGAGCAAGAGATAAAGAATCTGTTAACATATCAAATAACGAGAAGAAAACTGACTGCAAACTCTGATCATTATTTCATTTAATGAAATGAAAGAAGAAAACTACTTATTACCAAAATGACTACATTATGGGATGGACTACATCTTGCCTCATAATCTATACAAAGTTACAAGAGGTGTATTTATAAAAATCCAATCCTGGAACAAACAAATGAGCAATCTTAAAGCCTAATAACAAGTAAAAAATAAGTATTCTACTAGAAAGCGCTAATACATAAAATATAAAGGGTATGGTTGTTCGCACACTCTCTTTTACCTCCTGCAAGCATCTTGTTAAATTTTGTCATTTAATTTTTTTCAATTTATTCGATATGACGGCTGAAAATTATGAGTAGTGAATGAAAAATAAAAAGAGGTGTGTGAATAGCATCACTAATATAAAAAGTAAATATAAAAAATAAATCAAATTGCCATATCGCTAACTTTTCCAACATAATGAACAGCAGCCACATTGTTCAGAATTTAGAGAGTTTTAACATGAGTTAGTGCTAGTTAATAGCTAGGAGAATCAAATTGTAGCTACTATTCTAATTTGTGCACTTGCAAGTGGCCTTTTACCACAGTAGTGAAATGAAGTTAAACCATTGCATAACGACGTGGATTCAAGTCAGTGAGTAATCTAACAATATTTGTCGTTTAAAGAAAAAATAATAATTTGTGCACTTTAAAATTTAGGGACAAAACTTGGCTGCTTGATAGTTAGCAGGAAGTCCTGCTGAATGGCCATTGTGGCTGCTTACCAGTTTGACACCTATCCATTGTTTTTCTCTTTTCTAAAAAAATTATCCAATATTAAAATATTATGTAAAGGATCAAAACAACCTTATGCCCCGGTTCAATTCGTCCAATCGTCTCTTTTTCCTCTCTTTCATTTCGCACAGACCCCAACTTTTCTTTTGTTCCTCTTCTTAGACAAAAGTCAATCCTCTTACTCATGGATTCTATTTAATCTCCATATCTCATCAGCAACATCAAGTATATATGCACCCATTTTAATTTCAAGTTTTGGCAAATTTAATTTGTAAGATCCCAAATCGCCTAGGGGTGAGGATCATGTAAGCCTTATATGTATATTCCCATCTCTACCTAGCTCGAGGCCTTTTGGAAGCTCACTGGCTTCGGGTTCCATCGGAACTCCGAAGTTAAGCAAGTTCGCTCGATAGCAATCCCATGATGGGTGACCTACTGGAGAGTTCTCGTGTGAGTTCATAGAAACAAAATCGTGAGGGCGTGGTCGGGCCCAAAGCAGATAATATCGTACTACGACGGAGTTGAGCCTAGGATGTGGTGGGGGCCCCAGGCCGGGATATGACATAATTATCGTGAGGGCGTAATCATGGCCCAAAGTGGATAATATTGTGCTATGGCGGAGTTGAGTCCGGGATGTGGTGGGGGCTTAGGTAGGGATGTGACATAATTAGTGGGTTTTTGATATTTAGGAATTACGACTCTAATTCTTGTTATTTATGGTTATCGTTCTTTCACTTGTTTTCCAAGCATCTAATTAGTGGGTTTATATATATATAATGCAAGCAATATGTTTGAAAAAAAAAATACTCATGTGGTGGCTATCTAAGTTTAACAACTCATTTGTTCACAATATTTTTGTTTTTCAGATTATTAAAGTGTTAATTTTAGGACAGTCTCATACATCCGTTAGTCTGGCTGTTAAGTCTCTCGTTAACTGATGATGTGGTGCCTTTGTGGATAATGACTAGGCTACGTGTCATTAATAGCCCACGTGAACATTTAAAAAAAAAAAAACTAAAAGCTTAAAAAATTGAGCTCTCCCTCAAATCTCAGATGCCCAACAACCCTTGCCCTCGTGACCTTGTAACCCTTCACAGAGGTTTGCGAACCTCGTAACTGTCACCCTTCCTCTTGACTAGCAATGGTTGGGCGAAGATCGATTCGGCCACCAACAGAGGAATTGAAAGGGAAAATAAAGCGTGCCCAATGATAAGTCTGTCGACCTGATTTGCTCCCAAGAATTCGAATTCTTTGTCCATGGAGTTTGCCTATTAAATTTTTTCCAATTCCAATATCCAGTGTTTTCCCTATTCTTGCCCTTCAAAAAATTGCAGAAATTTGAGGATGAAGGTGAAGGCCAGAGAAATCCCGTTCATCTCTTCACTCCACGGCCAAATCCCACTCATTGGGTTTTCATCTCTTGTTCCTTAATCCGAGCCGCGGCAGGGCTGGGCAAAGCCGAAGGCAAGCCAGACTCACCAGCCCAAATCCCAACCATTTCTTTTCTGCCTGAACCACCCAGCCAACCTCGATTCACCAGGACCTGCACCTGTTGCTGCTCGACAGTGGCAAGCTCGCGCCTGCCTGACCACCCGCTGCAACCTGCCAGAACCACCAAAGTTGCATCTCCATCGCATCTAGATCAGCAGAAGATAGAAAAATGGACAGGGAGAGAGGAAACAATTATCCCCACCTTTTTCTATTTTTTTTAATTTATTAATTTTTTAAGTTTTTTAAATTTTAAGCTTTTTTAGATTTTTTTTTATTTCCACGTGGACCCTTAACGACATGTGGTGCCCTATCATTCTCAAAATGGGTGCCACATCACCAGTTAACGGCTGACTTAACAGTCACCTTAACGGATGTATGAGACTGTCCGAAAATTGAAAGTTAGAGATATGACTCTGGGATGAAAAAAATTTCATGTACCAAATTTTGAAAACTACAAACTTTAGGGTAGTAAACTGAGATTAACCCTAATTTTTATGTAGATTATGGTGGAAAAAGTGGTTTCAATGTACATAAACATCACCAGACAAAAAACAAGATGAATTTGGTGTCACGATTAAGTTATTGTTGCTCAAAAGAAGGTTATCGACAAAAAGACAAACGGAGTGAAGTTGTAACTTATTTACAACCAATTTCAAGAATTGATTGTCGAGCACATATGACTTGTCTACTTTAGAAGAATGGAAAATTTAGGGTTGTGTCGTTTGAGGAAGGTCATAATCATGATTTGATTGCAACACCAATGAAGCATATGCTTAAGATCAATAGAAGTATGCTTGAGGCTCAAAAAGCACACGCTGATGATGCAGAAAAGACAGAATGACCTATTAAAGCAACTGTGCAGCTAATGAGCATAGAAGTTTGAGGTCGTGACTATCTTGGATTTTTGGATAAAGATTATAGGAATTATATACATAGTAAGCGAAATACTAAAATGAAAAAGGGAGATGTTGGTGCTATATTGCAGTATTTCTAAAAAATGCACTTGCAAAACTCCTCCTATTTGCATGCAATGCAAGTTGATGATGATGATGATATGATCATAAACATATTTTAGGCTGATGCACGTTCGGTAAGTAATTATAATCTCTTTGGTGATGTTGTGTGCTTTGATAACGCTTACCAAACCAACGATATGGTCGACCATTTACACCATTTGTTGGAGTTAACCATCATAAGCAAACTGTAGTATTTGGTGCAGCTTTGTTGTCTGATGAAACTACAACTTATTTTCGGTGGCTATTTAATTCAACAATGTCTGGAAAACAACCATGAACAATTCTTACAGATCAATCGACTGCAATGTCAAGGGCAATATTTGAAGTCTTTCCTGAAACTTGTCATTGATTATGTGTTTGGCACATTTATCAAAATGTAGCCAAGAATTTGAGCTATGTTTTTCACAGATCAACAAAATTTGCTCACGATTTCAGCACGTATGTATATGATTATGAAGATGAAAATGAGTGCCTACTAGCATGGAATAATATGCTTGAGAAATATGGCTTTCAAGACAACAATTGGTTGTGTGACATATTTAACTTGTGAGAAAAATGGGCTTTGGTGTATGGGGGCATACTTTCATTGCAGACATGAAGAGCACACAAAGTAGTGAATCTATGAATACTGTCTTAAAAAAATTATTTGAAGCCTAAACATAATTTTCTACGATTCTTTGAGCATTATGAGAGAGTGTTGGTAGATTGAAGATATTAGGAATTACTTGTTGATTTCAAGATGATGGAGACTAGTCTTATATTATTAGCAAATATAGAAATGTTGCAGCAAGCGGTGTAGGAATTTACTTGCACAGGTGAAAGTTCACAAACACTCCAAGGTGTAGGACATGAGGCTCAGTTATTTGATAGCTTGCCTCAAGTAAGGACTTTTAACTCTTTTAATTTTAATAAAGTTATATCAAAATTTAATTTCTAGACATAAGAGTTGAGCTTGAGAATTCAAACTTACTCTTTAAACATAAAAGTAGGGATATGTCAATGTTGGTACTGGTTCAGAACAACATTTTCAGGCTACACAGGAAATTCAATGCACCAATTTATTGTCTTACTTTGAAAGAATTTTTAGCTTGTCAACTTCTCTTATCTCGTTTTTATTTTCTAATATATTAATTTCAACTCTCATTTTTTATTTTTCCTCTCATAGGATATACCAAAGGGAACCAAGTTTTCATTTTTAACTTCGGGAAGTTTGGACGAGATTACATGTTAGCAACAAAATGTCTCTTTCACCCAACTGCTTAATGTGAGTATTACATATATAACAACTATAATACATACAAACAAATATAGATATGTAGAAAATATTGATCCTATTATACATTTGGCTGCTTGACTTTTTGTTTGTAGGAACAAATTTCCATGCTTTTTCATAAGATGAAAGAGCCAAACAAAATGGAAAATTATTTATAGATTTTTTGTAAAATGGAAAATTGGAGGTGTGGAGTATCCACCTAATATTTTGGCGTCATGCAACATGAAGAAAAAAGTGAAAGATATTTCTTTTTGTTCTTGGCAAATTTTGTGCAGTATAGAAAGTTGAAGTGGAAGTTGCACCATTTTCCTTTTGAATTGTACTATCTTTAAGTTAAAATAACTTGTAATTGTCTTTGAATTGGCATAGCTGCTTTCTAAAATAGTTATTCTAATATTTTATACAAGTATTTTTAATATTGCATAAAAAATGAAGAACCCATTAATTAAATTTGCCTAAACTTGAAAATTAAAACCGGTGTGTGCAAGTGCTTTTGCCAAGAAGAGGAACAAAACAAAGTTGGGGTCTGTGAACAAAAGAGAAGAAAGGGAGAAGACTGGACAAATTGAACGAGAATATAAGGTTATTTTGGTGCTTTACATGATATTTTAATATTACATAACTTTTTTAAGAAAGGAGAAAAACAATGAACAGGTGTCAAACTGGTAAGCAGCCACAGTGGCTGTTCAGCAGGACTTCATGCTAACTATTAAGCAGCCAAGTTTTATCCAAAATTTAGTCTTGGTGCTTAGATACCAAGTTGCACAATTACGATGAACTGATACGATTAAAGGATCATCATAATCCTTACAAAAAGAATCTGAAAAAGATCTTAGTCTTTGTACCAGGTTTATATTGCTGAAATTTAAAAAAAAAAAAGCAAGTAGAAAAAGAAAGAAAGCTAGAAATTTTCAAGTGCTTGGTAAACACCTTATAATCAGTTTTTTTTCACAACTTTTAGAGAAAATAGCCAAATCAACAAAAGATAGCCTTGAAAAACCAGCTTTTGCACATATTTTGGTTGAGGCCCTTTAATGAAACTATTAAATACTCAAAATGACCTTACGCAATTAAATAATTTATACATCATCCCAAGATTCTCGGTGTGTTGCTTCGGAATCCTTCGAGTTGAAGCAGTGATGCGGCGAGGAAGATTGCACCAACTCTCCATGTCCACGTCGTCGATCTGAATAAATCGTTGAGAGAGAATACGTTGTCGATCACGTCGAAAACGGCCCATAACCTATCAATGACGGCGTTGAGGAGAGCAAAAGGGCTGCGATGAGATCGTCACTACCCCGCGAAGATCCGGAACTTATCAGTGCTTGGGAACTCATGGAGGGGCTCAAAGAAGGAATACCCATCTCGAATCCAGTGAAGAAAAACCCGAAATCGTGTTCTCTTGTCCGTTCACTTACTCCCACGCCAATAAAATCATTCTGAGAAACACCATCATCCTTTCTAGCAAGACCAGATTCGAATTCGGTCTTGGCACCGTGGACTTGCCTGGATTGTATAGGAAGAAAGACAGATTTTTAGGCTTGTATGAAGAATCAAACAGAGCAAATGAGGGAGAGGAGATAAAATGAGTTTGCTTATAGGCCCTCCCAATTCCGGTTCCCTTCTGTTTGTGTGATCACAGTTAAGCCACGTCAATATTTTATATTACTATTCATTTTTGTCTTATTATCTCTATAAAAATAATATAAAATGTTAACGTGATTTAACCGTAACCACAAAAAACAGGAGGACACGGAAGGGCACCGAAAATGGGAAGGCAAACAATCCTTAAAGAGGGAGAACTTGTAGAAAATAATAAAATATTTAAAATATGGATGAACAGTGTGTCTACTGTGGTCATTATACTTATTTACTTCATTTTTATATAATAGTTTACTAAACATTTTAATATTGCATTTTAGACTCAATTTTTTTTTTTTGCAAATCTAATTTATCAAGCATCTAACTATTTCATTTCACAACTTATTAATTCTACAACACATTAAAAGCAATTTTTTTTTAAGTACATGAATACCAAATTAGAATTTCGAGTAGAGAAAGATTTTATGTAAAACGTGAATGTCAAAGTAGCGATGTTTAAAAATAATCACATGCTGCCATGTGTCCTCAAGATGATTCACAAACTACCTACCTTTGATGTACTAATACTAAGAAAACTAAACAAAATTACCATGTCATTTAGTTTATAAAAATTATCTCTAAATTTAATCTCCCTAGTATTATCACTTAAGAAAAATGTGATGATTTTACTTTTTGTTACCCAAAGTTTATGCACTACAAGAAAAATGACTAATAATCATTATTCACATAACGGTTTATTATTGGGTAACAATGATGTATGCTTTCCTGATTTTACTTTTACTAGCCTCTCTGCACGCACTAACGTGCGTGCGAGAGGCATTTTTGCATCACGGCCACTACGTGCCCCTAAATGTGTATTGTGTTAATTTTTTTCCATTGTAATTGTCAATGTATATGGTTTAGAAAGTATGATATGGTTGCACATAACAGGAAAAGTTGTTGACGTGGATACTCTTTCACACACAGCAGTGCCTATTACAATGTCCTCACGCGCATGCGAAAAACACTTTTTTCATCACGGCACGCTACGCATGACTTACACATTTTAGATGTATTTATATGAGAGGATTGGTTCAATGTATAGAAACATAAAATAAAGACGATTATCATCTCTAATAATACAGGTAGTAATTTAAAGTATTTATCTAGAATTTGTAACAAAAAAAAAAGTAATAAATAACATAGAAGATCCTTATAACATAGTTGCAACTAAAAGCTAAGTAAAAAGTATAAAAACAATCCAAGAACTTTAATTGGCTTTGATACACTTGACGGTTCTTCATATCATGAACTCATATCGTTGTCCTGTTGAAAATTTAATGCGTTCGGTTAAAATCAAATATTAGCATTATTTGTAATTGAATTGCATTAAAATTTGAAAACGGAAATTAAACATTAAAAGAAAGAATATAACCTTATGTTGAAATCGAGGGAAGCAAAATATCTTTGTACACAACATTCTTTGTGAAGACTCCTTCGTGACCGTGTAATTCTCCTTTCTTTACCAAGACTTTTGTTGTAGACACTGATACTCCTCTTGATAAAGCCATGTACAATTGTCAATGACTGAATACGTGATCTGGTAGATAAATACCCACATTTGGTATTGTCTGCCCTTGTGATTTATTTATGGTTAGTGCAAAACTCAATTTCACTGGAAACTGTTTTCTCATCATTTCAAATGGGAGTCCTGCGCTTTCTGTGGTCTTTAAAGAGATTCTTGGTAAAAATACTCTAGTTCCAGCAAATTGTCCAGATAAGATTTCGGCATCAATTAGATTATTGTAAGCTCCATGGCAAGCCAGTCTTGTACCATTGCACAACCCCATCTTCGGATCGATATTTCTCAAAAGCATTATTGGGGCACCTTTTTTCAAAGTTAACTGATAAGGGGGGCATTCCACCAGGTGATATTGAATTCAAGAACTCTTGTTGATACAAATTTCTCACATCGTCCTCAACTGAATCGAAAGAGTATAAGATATGTTCAGTCCCCGGAAATTTATCGATGATCATTTTATTAAGCTTGTCAGCATCCTCATTTTTTGGAGTTATAATTGCCCTTTCCACCAAGTATCTTGAATCACATACATGACATTCCAAATCAGGGAAAACTTCATTAACAAATTGGACAATGGATTCTTCACCTTTCCATGGAATGACCATACATGATGGTAATTGCATCATGTCATCTATCATAGTTTCTTGTTCCCCATTACCAACATGAAGTAAGAACTCTGAAAAATCTTGATCATTGATGGATCTCATATTGTGCTTAAGACGAATGATTTTCACATGTCCCCAAAATGAAGCATTAATCATACTTGCTTGCATCAATTCAGACCTTGTACCTTTTGGAACAACTGGAAGAACTTGTCGAAAATCTCTTCCAAAAATCATGACCTTTCCTCCAAATGGCAGGTCAACACCTATTATATCTTTGAACGTTTGATCGAGTGTCTCAAATGCAAACTTGTGTGCCATTGGTGCTTCATCCCAAACAACAGCTAATGTTTTTCTTATCAATTCTGCCAAATCTGATTGGATACTAATAGAACACGTGGAAGATGCATCTGGACTGAGGGGAATTTTAAATCTAGAGTGTGATGTCCTTCCGCCTGGCAATATCGTTGCTGCAATTCCAGATGTTGCTATTGCCAATATAATATGACCATTGCTCCTTAACGTTGCTAACAAAGCACGATATAAGTATGTCTTTCTCGTCCCTCCAGGACCATCCACAAAAAATATGGCATTGTCTTGACGTTCATTAGCAGACACAATCGAATTATACGCTGTCATTTGGTCTTCATTTAGATTATGTACCGCATTGAGGTCTGCTTCAGAAATGTCAAGTGAAACTTCATCTTGTATTATCTTTGGAAGTGTGTTGTCTCTAACACAATCTTGTGTTATTTGTGGTAGATCGTAATCATATATAGACTTACTTTGTTGCACTAATAGCCCATTCAAGTCTTGCAAAAGCTTGTTTAAGATAGAAGTATTATTTATGGTACTTGAGACAGAATAATCTTCTACCATAAATGAATGAAATTAATCCCACAATCTTCTTACTCCATGTGGTTCACAGTAAACCAAGATGGTAACAAACAACCTTCGTAAAGCTGACGCCATTCGAATGTTAGAGGCCTCACGAAGACACTGTCTGATGCTATCATCATCTTCTAGCAAACCTTGTTGTTCCATTGCCTTAATAAATGTTGGTTGTACGATGTCATTGACTGTTCTTAAATCGTCAAATGATGTTGGTCCTCTAACATGATTAAGAAGGATGCGTAAGTAGAATTTTTCACCCTCATTTGGCGAAACTGCATATGTTCGGCCAATAACTTTATGGTTATTCATCCTCTCACTCCAGACTTTATCTCTTTGACTCCATCTGAACCTTTCAGGGAACTCCCGGTATAAGTATTGTCGTGCTTCCGGGCAAGTGGTATTCTTGGTAAAAAACTCTGTCAACATAGTCATCGAGTTTGTGTCATCTGCCAAAATATCTGACACTCTTTGGTGAGGGTAAAAATGAATAGTTTATCCTTCAGGGAGATGAATTTGTAATTGTTCGACCGATGGATAAAGTCGATTAGTTACAAATTTGAATATTCTCCATAATGCTTCAGGTGCACAAACCCATCTTGCATCAACAAACTGCTTTATTTCATCTTGAATAGGTAGGATGGACTTCAAAAGCTACTCGGTCGGGACTTTTATAAACATATTTGTACAGATACTTAACACTTTTAATGCTGCAACAAATCTCAACATTAATATGACAATCATATATGAGGAGTAACCATGAGTTATATGGAATAACCCACCAATTATCCACCATTATACTTGCATTTTGATGTAACGAGACTGGATTATGATTGTCTCTTCTACGATAGACTGGATAAGAATCATTTCCTTGAACTGTAGTTGGTGCAAATGGCTTAGGATAATTTCGTTTACAACTACCACGTTTCATACAAGGTGATCGTGAATTATGTATTCCACATAGACCATGTATCATATGCCTTAACACGGCACCATACAATTCAGGCTCTTCATTTGGAATTGGTATTTCAGCACGTACCATCTGATCATAATCATCTGGACTATTAAGCTTATCATTTTCTTTTAACATGAGAAGCATGTGAACATGGGGCAGACCGCACTTTTGAAAGTCAATGACATATACATATGCAAGAACCCTGCCTAAAACACATTTTTTTATAACATCATTCTTTAACTGTTTGAATTTTGCACGAAAAACCCTTGTAAGCAAATCTGGTCAATCTTGTGGTGCTTGGCCAAGTAGTAGCTCATCACTTATTTCTTCCCAATTTGGATTACATGTCATTGTTAGGAAAATATCTGGTCTTCTATATTTTTGCACCAAAGTCATTGCATCTTGATACCTTTAATATATGTCACGAGGACTACCAACAAAAGATGATGGTAATATAGTCCTACGACGACCGATGTTTCCTGTATTTGTTTTGTTAAAAGTCGTTAATAAGTCTAAATATGTTTGTTTTGTTTCAACCCATTAATAAGTCTCATTTAATGTGACAAAACATGAACATGAAGAATATATTTTTTTTATTATAAACTGATTAGCCTCATACCTGCATTATTTTGTCCTGCAGTTAATGAGTCTTGTAGTCCTCGATAAAATTCAGATCGAATTGTGTGTTGATTATCACGCATCCATCTAAGCTTTTGTGATTCGATCTTTACGTAGTTGTTAACTACATATTGCTGCAATAGGCGACCACCACGAAGTAGAAGCGATTCATCATGTTGACGGATCTAAAATGATAAAATTCATTGTTCAACACAATATAAGTTTTAAAAATTAATATTTATTGACAGAGATGAAAGTGGTAGGTTACCTGAAGAACATACGAATAATAGTCACAGCATGTCACTTTTCTGTTGGTATTATTTCGAGTATTCACATCTCATCCGTACGTTCCATAAGGTAACAACAATGGATATTGTAAAGGGTCATAGTAGCCGACACAATCTTTGATACTCTTAAGTTGACCATCCGTAGTTTGCACAACAATATCTCGACCTCTAATGTTTTCTGATCCTTCACCACCTACTATGATTGCAGCAACCTGAGATGCAGACGGTAAACAATATTGTCGTTGATTCGCGGGCTGCTCCTTGATAATCAATCTACAACTTTGCAAATCTTGACGTTGCGCAACGTGGTGAATTGTTTGCACAAATGGATTATATTGATTCAAGATTTGTTGGATTTTTTCAACCACATCTCTGTTTAGTGCTTCACTTTCTCTCATTTGATTGTCTATTTCATGAGCAGTGTCATATATATACATTTGTAGGAATCTTGGTCTACTATCTCCAATAGGCAAGAGACTTCCAATCTTATGGTATATGGAACCTTGAGCACGAAATGTGTAAATACCACGTCTTCCTGTTACTAGGTTTTCGTCAACATGAACTCCCATTGAAGTGTAGGCAAAAATGTGGTTGTAAGCTCGTATATTCTGCCTAAAATGTCTTCCCTGGGCAGATTGGTTGCAAAAAAGCTCAATCATTTCAAGAAGGGACGGTGTCAATGGTAGAGCAAGCTTTCCATGTAAGTAACACATTTCAAATGTTTCATGAGAGAACAAACGGGCATGACAATCTGGACATGTGGTTGGATTTGGCATGTGAAATCTTGGGATTCCCATGTTTTCATTGAAGTTTCTAGCACAATTATGAATTGGCCTTGTTCCCATCGGATTCTGTCGAGGTGGTACGTCCTCGTTAGGCTGGATATCATTTTCATTAATGAGATTAAAATCATCTGCTTCAAAAGGAAAAATTAAAAGTGTTTTATGGTTTAGAGAGCATAGTAAAAAATGTAGGTATTAACAATCCAAAACTGATACCTTCATTGATGATGGGTGGATAAGAATGATTCATTGAAATATTCGAATGGAATGATTGCGATGTTGTATTTTCTATTATAATCAAATGAAATGGAAGTAAGGTAATAAGTGGTGTTTACAGTAATGATGATATTGATGTTTATCTTTTTCAAAGTTGTACTATGGTAGTTTGTACAATTACCATTATGAGTAAAACTTTGAATAAGTCCATCCTGAGGCAAGCGTGTCCTATTCGATCGGGCAATTTGCCTTATATGAGTTAAGCGCATTGTTCTTGGAACTTGATTGCTACTGCCTTCTCCAAACGGCACTATGTTGAGTCGTTCAACATGATTGCTATTGCCTTCATCGAATTGCACTATGTTAGGGTGTTGAACTTGATCGATATCGCCACCAAATAACATTATGTTTGAGCGTTGAATTTGTTGAACATGATAATTGGATCGTCGCCGTGCTAAGTAATCATGTCTTTGCCTTGAACTCATTGAATTCTGCCTCATACGTTGTTGATCCCGCCATTGCTCTCGTTGGCTTTGTCTCTCATCAGTCACATATGCATTTTGTTGCTCTAAACCAAGTAACGTAATGGTGTACGAATAATATTAGTAAGCATAGAATATTATTTAAGTACCTACATACTTTTTTTTTTTTTGCCTTTTGTTTTTGTAATTGAATCAGTGGTATACATTACGGTTTTTTTTTTTTTTCGTTTGATTGGAAACAAATAGTTTACAGTAGACTTAGTTTATTAAGGAGTAAATATTATAACAGTGGTAAAATAAAATTAGTTTACAGCAGACTTGATTTACCACATAATGACACATTTGGAGAGGAGGACAAAGAAATGGTTTCTACTACCTTAGTGTTTTGGGGTTAAAAAAAACGGAAAAACAATAAAAACGGAGGTTCACTCCACTAATTTTGATAGAACTTTTCAATTTTTTTTAATTATGTTGCTAGATCGATATTCTATATCTATATCCATTATCATTTCCTAAATTTTTTGCCCTTTAATAATGGATTATAAATTTTGGTTGATCGTATCATGATGTTTTTTTAAGTTCACAATTTTTGCCTTTTAGTATAGATATACTATATCTTTATGTGATGTTATTTTTAAAATTTTCTTTTGACTATTATAGTTGAATTGTTATTCCAAGTTTTCATAAAATTTTGTATCACCAATCGTTCCAGACATATTCCTTTCCTTTATTTTTCATTTTTTAATTTTTTTCCTTAATTGGTTTATTTATTTTTTCATTTTTTTGTTTGTTTGGAGTACTTGTTAAAACGTTGGTCAGTATGGTAGATATATACAATCCAAATGTTGAAATTGTTATAGACATCACAGAATTATTAAATGGATGTTTGCATTAATAGTACAAAAAGGCAATGTTAATGTAAAATCACTATTCCATTCAATCTTAATAGATGTGTCTTAATAATTCGTAAAAACATATTCATACAATATATTGTTTTACAAATATTTAATTAATAGAGACCAAAAAAAAAAAAATTCATAGTTACCCGCCGATGTTGGTCCTATATCCTCTTGGTTTACTTCCGCTTGATTTTGTACTATATTTACCGAGTTCAATCAAGTTTGATAATTGGCACGCTGTCGTATTGAAATTCGCGCCCGCTGTGATGAATTCATAGATTGTCGTCTTTGCCTTTGTTGATTGCTCCTACGATACCTTTGGTTTGATTGTTGAGAATTGTTAACATTTGTTTGTCTGAAGTGAACTTCATGATTGCCGACCTACATGGAGAAATTGCCAAAGAGAAAGAATTTTATTTTTATTTTTAAAAAGAAGAAAAAATAAAGCATCTCTACAGAAGAGGAATAATGCAGATAAGGTAAACAACCTTTGGCATATCGCTTCTATCAATTCCCTCCATACTTGATATGCTGAAAGCCTATGAAGATCTTAATACTGAAATTTCAATTTGATGATTCTTAATAAAGGTAAAATTGAAGAAAAATATGAAAACATAGCATTGAAATTGAACAATAAAAAATGATGCTTGCACATATTAGATAAGACAGTAGGCATAAAAAGGTGATGCCTTCAATGGCATATACCACCTAATGGGAGGAATACCTAGCAGCAGCAGGTAAATTTTTTTTTTATGTGCAGTTTCTAAATTATTTATGCTTTTTTTTTTAAATTTCACTATTAATTTCACTATTATACCTTTGAAGTCATCCGCAAGAATTTTCTTTCAACCCTTCGATTTCCATTTCCTGCTCGTATATAGTCTGTAAACATAGTAGTAAAACACACAGTTAAGTAAATTCCATAGCTTGAAACATAATTTAGTAAAATTTCATAGTCTGATGATATAAATCACACATTTCGATCAAATCACACATTTCAACAAAATCCCATTTATTATCAACCACAAATTATGCAATTGGACTTTCTGGGTAACTTTAAATTCCCCAAAAAGCAATCTAAAATACCAAAATCAGTGACAGACTACAAAGCCAACATAAAAAAAACGAAAACTTACGGAAAAGCTTCACTTTGTACTCCCAATCCTTTTCACGAATCTGCAAGGAAAAAAAAAGAAAAAAATCAGTGACAAACTACAAAGCCAGCATAAAAAAATCGAAAACTTACGGAAAAGCTTCACTTTGTACTCCCAATCCTTTTCAGGAATCTGCAAGGAAAAAAAAAATGAAAAGATAAAAACTTAAGGTCCGTTTGATAAATGATTTGATCTTTTGTGTTAGAGATAAAGAGAAATATACACCAAAAAGGAGGAATGAAGAAGAATGGTAAGAGGAGGAGGGAAACAAATAAAAATGAATGGATGAAAAGAAATCCCTTAAAGGTGAAAACAACTTGAAATAGTTTGAAATAGTTTTTAGTTTCTCTTTGTGGTCCATTTTTTATACATTTCTTCAACATCTTTTCTACATCCTTCCTCTACTCTGTATTTCTCCTTTTCATCATATAATTTCACATATCTAAAGCACGAAATATAAAAACTAAAAACTAATAGTTATAATGACTGAGTATGTCATTATTTGCATTTCACACATATGGTATTATAAAAGATAATGTATACATAAAATATTTTTATATATATATAAAGCGCCTCTACTTTTCATACTTATAAATCCCCCACCAACTTCTCTCCATAAATACACTCATCAACAAGGCATTTCTGCTTTCCTACATATGTTGAGCTAATTATTAACAGGCAAAATAATCTCTCCAGGTTTTAGAAGTTGATCAGATGGGCAGTCTTCCTCAAACACCAAACAGTACTAGTAATCCTAACCTTTATCCTCAAGCACTCCAACTTAAACTTTACCACGCCTTCATATTCTCGATTCCTATCCTTTTCTCCATCATTCTTTTTCTTCTCTTCTACTTGTTCTACCTCAAAAGAAGGGCTTCCGCTCTCTTATCTTCTTCTCAACCAGTTTTTCCAAGGAGTAATTATAATCTTCAAGCTGCACCTACCAGATACCATGTTTCCACTGTAACTCTCTCTCTCTCTCTCTCTCTCTCACACACACACACACACACACACACAACATTAACATACATGCATGCATACAAATTAACAAAACATTGGTGAGGTAGGGTAAGGTGATGGTAAGAGTAAGTTAGAGATACAGCAAGAGATTACATATTAATTTAATATTATTTTTGATATGGTTCAATATATTTTGAGTTCCAATTGCAGACCTATTGCAGCGAAGCGATCATGTTCATACGTATTATGTCCATTGCAATTAACGATTATATTAACAAAAGACATATTCATACAATTTGCAGAGTCGGATTATATACATACAGCTTCATTTATTTCCATATCCAACTTTAGAAATGTTATTACATTATATGTGTAGGCTTGTCCGGTGGGTTTGAAGGGGGAGCTCAAGGAGAAGCTTCAAACAATTTTATTTGATGAAGAACAAAGGAAAAAGGATTCACAGTAAGTTTAAATTATTTCTACCGTGTTTTTTTTAGTTACAAATGAGGCTTCGAACTTTGCATCGTAGCATACTCCTACCGGTATAAAATTGAATAGGCCTTTGTATTAAAGACACAAATGCGGTCCATAATCAATCGTGCCCTACAAGTGGTATGTGCCAAGATGGTGTCATATCATGAAGTTGAAAAACCAGTATGCACTAATTAGCCAACCAACTATTGAGATATTTGACCATTTAAAAGAAAACTAAAATAAAAAAAATAAAAAAGGAGTTAAATTTCTACCTCAACTCCAATAGAAAAGGATACATCCTTGAAATTCTCATCTAGTGATCATGGAGTTTTATTCTTGCTACCGGTTATGGTCTAAAAAGGCCTGCAAGGGTAGTTGTAATAGAATCTCTTCACATGTGAGTTTAGAACCTTTCATAGCAACCACTGTCTTTCTCAAAAGTGCTTTTCAAGACACCCTTTTAGAAATTCATTTTAAAAAAGCACTTGTAGTTTTTACACTTCTTTTTGAAGCACATCTTTATTGTAATTAAAAATGTAAGTGATTTCGAAAAAAGGAACTTAAATGTTTTCTAACAGAATTATGCACGGGTGCACACACATACATTAGTTCACTTTTGATAAATTGAAAGTGTTTGTGGTGCGAAACATTGTTAAAAGCACTTTTAGGGATGTGAAAATGTTTTTCTATAGTAAAGCATATGTATGAGAAGTGGCATATTTGGAGGTGGAGAGACAAATCGTGAATAAAGTTCAATAAAATTGTGTGTGCAATTGCTTTTTATTCTTGTTGATAGGTAACGAATATTGAACCACAACACCTCACCAGCAGCTCAATATTATTAGCTTATTCAACCTATCATCATGTACTTCTATCGCTCCTTTTAATTTGGTGAAATTACCAGATTTTATGTTAGGCTAATTAGGTTTTATAGCTAAACATGCACCTAAAGGAACCCTAAATTTAATTGTGACAGATGCTGTGTTTGCTTGAGTGAATTCGAAGTGGAAGAGGAATTACTGCAAGTGCTATCATGCAAACACGTGTTTCATGTTGATTGTATACATCACTGGCTGCATAACAACACAACTTGCCCACTTTGCAGATGCTCTGTGATTCCCATCAGTACCATACTCGACAGTCCCACACCACCTGCAGCTGCTAGGGTGTTCGACCCAGTAATACAAGAGCAGCACCATAGCATAATAATCTCCCATCAGAGTCCAGTGAGTATTGTATTATTGGACCAACAAAATCAGCAACAACAGAATCAACCGGGCAATAATGCTATTTCTAGTGTAACAACACCAATTGAAGAAGGTTCATCATCAAGTGATCAAAGTAGTACAAACTTAAGGGACTCTGGGAGGTTACCCGGGCACTATACTAATGAAGATTTGGGAGAACCAGTCATTGTCTATATCCAAGCTCATGATTCATGAGACAAGGAGTGTACATGCGTAACACGAGAAAAACTTATATGAGACTATTTCTGCCACATGAGAGTGCTGAATGCATGATATAGAAACCACATTCTCGTGAGACTATTCCTTTCTGATGGTGTTAAATGAAAGAAGTCAAATTGTAGCGAGATTCCAATTTTGACGGCAACTAGCTAGATGAGAGAGTAGTTATATTTCTTAAACCTCAATGAAAGTGTTTATAAACCTAATTGTCAATAGTCTCAATGAAATTTGGAGCAGTGGAAGTTCAGAGCATACATGTTCTAATGTTCATTTTTATTTTGTAGTGGTAGCCCTAAAAAATATGAGCTATGTGACAATATTGAAAAATGGAAAAATCACACCATTTGCAAAGGAAATATGAAATTCTCCTAATTGATTGTACAAAAAAAAAATTAGAAAACATTCAATGGGGATATTAAAATTTTCATCACAATTGGATATAAGAGTCAGTTAGCTGTATAGAAGATAACAAGCATGAATGCCCACTCTTTGCCCCGGGTTTCTAGAATAACATTTAAGACAATACTATTAACATATATATAAGTTTTATATATCAAAGAATAACATTAAAGACAATACTATTAACATATAAATAAGTTTTATATATCAATGTTTACATGCACGTTGTTTGAAAAGGTAAATTAGGAACATATACAGTGATCAAAAGATTAACAACATTAAATTGCTCATTATTCAAAATATTTAGATAGACTATAAACATGTTACTGAATCTAGATTCTCTTACTTCACTGTTTTCGGCTCATCTTTATCTTCATGATGTTGAGTTTACGATTTCAGCTAGTTTCTACAAATTTTGAAAAAAAAAAGAGTTGTTAGAAAACAAAAGGGGGGCATATAAGTAAAATTGAGATAGAGTTCATTTGTGATCTTGAAGGTGCAAACGAAATTTTTGTTTCCCTCTATTTTCATATGTCGTAGTTAATTTCATGAAAAAACCATATATAAAGGAATCCTGTGCAAACAATGCAACATATAGAGTGTTAAAAAGCGAATGAGGAATATATTAAGTCTGAGAGCAACAACATATAAATGAGTAACATGTAAGGAATGTTAAAATAGAGAAGACATTGATGTACAATGTTGTACTGGAGAAGGGCATATATGTAGAATAATATCCTAGAAGATGGTGGTCTGAAGAACCAAATTGGCTTATAGCATGCTTCTCAATAGTTTTAAAAATGGATTGGATTCCTATATTTCAGCAATTGGCACTTTAAGATAAGACAATTGTATTTAAAAATAAATGATCAGATGCATACTACTATGTGAGAAGGGCTGAGACTTTTACCTCAATATAAAAATTGAAATTCTTATTTCTAAAAGAAATTGAAGACAAATTAAGATTAGAATTGAACATATAGTAAGAGTAAATTCAACATTATTTTCTCAGGAACTAAGTTATTGTGTATCAACGCATATCATCATTTTTTAACATCTCACATCTCTTATGTCACAGTACCACTAAATTCAGAATTGAATTTACGCTTAGAAGTTTTCAACATCACCTAATCCACCGTAGAAAGTCAGAGATCTAAAATTAATTTTTATAGGTCTTTTGACATCAGATGAAGTGTATCAATATAAAATAGATAGCCAAACATTCTCAAAGCCACCCTCTCTGTATTACATCTACATACAAATGCTCCCCCTTTGAATTCACATATATAAACAACAATTTATATGGAATCAAAGACCCATACTTTTATAATTACATTAAAAGTTCAAAACCACCTTTAAATATTCTATAAAAAAATAAAAATAAATCTCAGAAATGCATATCAGTCCAAGGTTTCAAGTTCTCAGAATGGGGAATTACTGATTAGAATGGTTAATTCTCTGCTCCTTTTGAATGAATCAAGCATACCATTTGAAAATCATTGTAACTTTTGTCCATACTGCCTAAACCAACGTAGTCAATCGGGCAATAATGTTATTTCTAGTGTAACAACACCAATTGATGAAGGTTCATCATCAAGTGATCAAAGTTGTACAAACTTAAGGGACTCTGGGAGGTTACCCGAGCACTATAGTAATGAAGATTTGGGAGAACCAATCATTGTCTATATCCAAGCTCATGATTCATGAGACAAGGAGTGTACATGCGTATACACGAGAAAAACTTATATGAGATTGTTTCTGCCACATGAGAATGTTGAATGCATGATAGAAACCACATTCTCGTTAGACTATTCCTTTCTGATGGTGTTAAATGAAAGAAGTCAAATTGTAGCGAGATTCCAATTTTGATGGCAACTAGCTAGATGAGAGAGTAGTTATATTTCTTAAACCTCAATGAAAGTGTTTATAAACCTAATTGTCAATAGTCTCAATTAGGGGTGGGTTAGGTATGTTTACCGTACCAAAACCCTTGTACCAATTACCGTACCAAACTTTCGGTTTGGTAAAATTTATTACCATTACCGTACCAAACTTTCGGTATACTAAAGTTCAGTATTGCCAAAAGTTCGGTTGGCATGGTAATTGCCATTTTGTTTTGGAACAAATTCTGTTTTTGTTTTTTTAACCCAATTCAAGGGCAAAACTTTTTTTTTTGTACCTTTATCTCATACATTATAGATTAAATTCATCTATTATTCATCATTCACAATTCACACACATAATAATTCAAATGATGAATCAAGATTCATCATGAAAATTAAGCTTACAATCCATATAGAAGTGACGAACCAAAAAAAATAGAAGTTAACAATCCAAATAGAAATTAAAGTTTCAAACCAAATGAAAATTGGAAGTAAACTTCAAAAAGGAGAATTCATTGATCAGTTATTCAAGCTTGAGATGTCGAAGCTTTTGGAGGAGGCATTGAACTTGTAGAAGATTGAGTTTGTGTCAAGCCTACATTACAAACAAAGAAAACATATTAATTGGTAGCAAGAAGAATTAAAGTTGAAAACCATTTAATAACAAATTTACTAAAAAAATTAAAGCATATCTTTCTTGTTTTCTCTTCTTCCATTTTCTTGTAAAATTGAAGCGTATCTTCCGTTGGTTCTTTATAGAAGTTTACTTCATCTGCCTAAGCCAACCACTAGTACGCACTAGTGCCTCCATTATTTTAGGAGTCAAGGATACCCTAAAAGGGTCAACTAGGGTTGGGCACGGGCCGGGCTGGGCCTAATTTTGAAGGGACCGAACCGGACCCGGGTGTAAAAGAAACGGGCTGGAGCGGGCCGGGTGCAACAAATTTTAAAACAGAAACCGGACCTAACCTGGCCGGTTTCAAACGGGCCGATTAGGGCCGGGTACACGGGTCCTTTTTTTCGCCCATTTTCCAAATCACCCAGAAAACAAAAACAATTCAAGCTTCAAGTTTTCTGAAAGAATCCCAGAGTAACAGTAATAAAAGAAAAAAACTTAGCATACATCTCTCTAACAAGCTGGGAAATGTACTGATCCGTCACAGCTACTAAATCCTTTTCATCTTTCTGCAGAACTTCCTCTTTGTTGTGTTTACTGATTCTGTTCAAGTTCAAATTCCATAGCAACATCATTTCAATGGTGATATAAATAAAATTATTAAAAAAAAAACCAAAATCTAAAACCCAAAAAACAGAAACAAAATTTGAAGCAAAAGGTCGCAGCTTTCTTACCTGTGAACCTTAAAGATGACCTTTTTGTTATTAATGGTGATATCGCGACTTGCTTTTACGACCCTGTCCCGCTTGTCATTCTACAAACCTTTGAGTCGCTCACACAGCTGCAAATTGGTGAAGTTTAAATTAGGGATTACAAGATTGTTGAGTGAAATCAGAATATTTGGAGAATGCGTCTTTCATGGAGGAGCTTTCGACGGCGGTGGTGGTGTTCACAAGAGGACTCGACTCGAGTGGGAGAGGGAGCGACGACTTTGATCTGAGAGAAGATAGGGTAGAGGTAGCATCAATGAAGACCGCTGTGGCTTCAACGAGAGGAAGAGTGAGCGGTGGAGTAGGCGTTAAGGAAGCGATGGAGTAGGCAAGAGTCCATCTTGAGAGAGGATAGATCCTGGAAAAGTCAAGAGAGGAGGCGAGAGTCAGCGACTAAGAGAAAGAGTGGTAGAAAATAATGGTAGAGATTTAATCTTCGTATATGGACGGTGGAAACGGTCCGGGCCCAGGGACCCGATTTTTCAGAAATTTAGACCCGCCCCGCCCCACCAATTACATGGACCCATCCCGACCTGCCCCATTTGAGTTTACAAAACTTGTACCCGCCCCGAACCAACTAGACCCGGCTCGCCCTACGGTTCCTAGATCCGTTTGCCCACCCCTAGGGTCAACAAGCCTCCTCCCTAGGCTAAATGTATTTTCACTAGCAACAGTAGAAGTGGGGGTTACAAAGAAATTTTGGCTATTTGTGAAAGAATTAGGAATTCTTTTGTGTTTGATTTCCACAATTTCAAGAGATCAAAGTCACCAACAATAATGCTAATATAAGTAGGGTTTTATTTTCAAATTATTGGAATATTATAAATATGTGTTATATAATTATCTATTATATAATTTATAAATTATATTGTATTTTCGGTATGATACGGTAATACTGTAGTAATGGTATCCATTACCAATACCGTACTATGAAATTTCGGTACGGTACAATACCGTACCATTACTGATTGGTACAAAAAATTTGGCACAAAATTGGTATGGCACGGTTGACAATTCATTTGGCACGGCAATTTGACAAAAAAATCCACCCCTAGTCTCAATGAAATTTGGAGCAGTGGAAGTCAGAGCATACATGTTCTAATGTTCATTTTTATTTTGTAGTGGTAGCCCTAAAAAATATGAGCTATGTGACAATATTGAAAAATGGAAAAATCACACCATTTGCAAAGGAAATCTGAAATTCTCCTAATTGATTGTACAAAAAAATTAGAAAACATTCAATGGGGATATTAAAATTTTCATCGCAATTGGATATAAGAGTCAGTTAGTTGTATAGAAGATAATTTAGAAGTGTGATATCCACACATCCCTTTTTACTTCTCTCACACCCTTTTAATTTTCGGCCTTCGGATCGGATGAATTGAAAAAGATCAAAGAACATAAGGGTGCGTTTGGTACGTGGGATGGGACGGAACAGAGTGGGACGGAACCGTTCCGTCCCACGTTTGGTGCCTTAAAATTGTGTGGAACACGCGTCCCACGGAACGAAAAAGGGTCAGATTTTGGTTCCCCCTCCCCCCCCTGGAACAGGTTTTTCCATCCCGTGGGACACAATTTTTTTTTTTTTGGACAACAATACCCATTTTATTTTCATTAATTACATTGTCTACCTCCCTTCTCTCCCGTAACCTCCCTCTGTTCTACCACAAATCCAGTAACCCAATCCCTTCTTTCCCGTAACCTCCCTCTTCATCCACCACAAACCCAGTAACCCAATCCCAGCAAACCCATCCGACGACGATGACGTCACCACCGCCACCAGCAAACCCCTCTTCTTCTCCGGCGTCGTCACCACCGTCACCAACAAACCCTCTTCTTCTCCGGCGCCGTCACCATGGAGCCGTCACCAGCAACCCCTCTTCTTCTCCGGCGCCGTCACCATAGCCAGGCCGACGACGACGACGACGATGCACGGAGGATGATGACGACGCTGCAGGGAAGACGCTGCAGGCCGACGACGACGACGACGCTGCACGGAGGATGATGACGACGCTGCAGGGAAGACGATGACGACGCTGCAGGGAGGACGATGACGAAGCTGCAGAAATTGATTGAAATGAATTTTGGGATTTTTCTGTGTTTGATTTTGGGATTTTTCTGTTTTTTTTCTTCTTGTAATTGTTTGTTGGTGACGAGATCTGAAATTGATTGGAGGGTTTGCTGGTGACGAGATCTGAAACTGGATTGGTTGCCGAGAAAACGAAGGAAAACGAAAACTGGGGTCTGATTGTTTGAGTTCATACTCACACTCAGCAATTGTACAAACAAGGCTAAGTTAGTCATTTAACACGAAATCCAAACCGTTCCGTCCTACGCGTACCAAACATAACACGAACCTCCGTTTCGTTCCGTCCCGTTCCGTCCCGTCCCGTCCCGTCCCGTCCCGTTCCGTTCCGTCTGCGTACCAAACGCACCCTAAATGAACAAGGGGTGTGAGAAAAGTAAAAAAAGATGTGTGGATAGCACACCCCATAATTTATTAAAATGCAGATTTTTCGAACCCAGTTCTTTAGAGCAAGCATCACAAATTAAACTACAAATTTGGAAAGAAAAAAGAATGATCGTCGACAGCAGGGTTCGAACCTGCGCGGGCGAAGCCCAACAGATTTCAAGTCTGTCTCCTTAACCACTCGGACATATCGACAAGTTACGCTGAGAAAGAAAATTCATTTGTAAATAATTCTAATTATTTGTTTTCACTCTACAACATACTTCTTGATCTACATTTAGTCCACGCTTATGACATGTTTACATTTACTACTCTATAATCAGAATTAAACAAAAAGTTTGACTGCGATTAAAATGTAGTTATGTGTTTACAAATCATGGAGGAATCAAAATAGAAGTGGGGTCCACACAGAATAAGAAATTTAGCCATTCATTTTGGAAAAAAATAGATCTTTAGGGGAGGTAGTATTCTTATTCCGCCAGAAAGAAGGGTGGTAATGCATATTTTGTAGCCATAATGCACTCACATAATTTCTAAATTTTCAAGTTCACTATTAATTAGCATACTAATGTCTTATAGAACATGAGCATTTTAACATTTATGTTGTTTTTTTTATTCCGATTCAAGTGAATCAGTCGACCTAAACAATTTTTTTATTTTGGAAAGAAGCGATAAAGTTTTATTACGAAGAGCAACCCCAATTACAATAGGTATCAAATGGGTAGATATTTTCCAGTGACCAATTTATTGATTTGAAGATAATTCGCACAAAAACGCAAATGATTTTAAACGCTTAGATGGCTACCACACAAACCACACTACTAGAACTAGATTTCTCGAGGTAGATATGTCACAAAGATAAGACATAAAAACTTCGTAGAACTAAGAGTCCCAAGGCAAATATGTCAAAAAGACGACTCAAATCTAGTACAAACATAGTTCACATTGTATTAGCAATGGCCTTAAATTATGATTATGATTATGATAAGTAGTGTACAAATCTTTAATTTTTTTTATTGCTTTTGAATAATGAAAAATTATGATTAAGATTGGTAGTGTGCAAATCTTTAGCATAATTCACTGTGAATTTTGCATGAGCAATAACTCTTGCCACGAGAAAAGAAAAATGTCAATTCTTTTTTTTTTTTTTTTTTGTCAAATTTTGGGTTGTTGTTTAGGGGGCAGGAGAGCACCAACCGTCGAACCCAAGACCATGATGTGTCGTGCAAGCGCACTCAACCATGAGGCTGGGGAGAGGGTCGGTCAAAGAAAAATGTCAATTCACTAAGATGAATAACAAAGACATTAAATACTATGCACTTCTGCATAAATTTGACTATTTGAGACCAATTTCTAAGGCTATAAATTTTGCATATTCAGTTCCTTAGAGTTACATGAGCTGCTGCAAATAGAGCAAATGCTAGAGACGTTGAAACTACAGCAGTTTTTTTAGGAATTCTTCCTTTGTCCTTCCTACTGATTATGGCTTCATATATTGGTTTCGAGTTCATTGTGCCAAAGCCAGCTATAAACATCTGCACAAACACTCCCTCTATGCTACACTTGCCTCTAAAAACCTCCACATTGCCCCAAGCAAAGGCGGCCAAGTTAACAATGGCCGCCATTGTTAGCGGCACAAACATTGCTGACGGAACTCCGAACTCAATGGTGCCTTGTTCATATCGTTTGCTGTGGTCATCATCGAGGACTTTACTTGTCACATTAAATCCATGTGAGGCAATGCCAAGGGATTTGAGAAAGAACTCAATGGTTCCAAACATGAAGCTTGAGAGTCCCCTAATCAACCACATCCTTTGGTCATTCCACCACGTTTGGACCGTTCCACCGGCTAACACAAAATCTAGGAGATCTTGAATATAGGCTCCAAGGAAAAGAAACACATATAGGAGAAACCATGGCTCTGAAACCTGCATTGAGCACTTCAATCTTTAAAAAAACAGAGTAATATTATACTTATCACATTTTTCATACCACATTTATATGTTGGAGAATGAGGTATGAAAAATGTGGCAAGAGTAACATTTTTTTTTTGAAAAAAAATCATGAATTGTTGTAGCACATCGTAAGACCGACATGATTGCCACATGTTCATGATACGTCATTAGAATGTTTTGAACATGGAATACATTGAAATTTTGGAATATATATAATATGTCAAACTGTCTGATAATAAAATGAGTTAACTCGTTATCACTGTTTTAAAAATCCCCGCCTAGCGCCGCCTAGGCCCTACCTAGGCGCTAGGCAGCTGCCCAATTAATGCTTAGGTGTTTGAAAATTAAGAAATGACACTTAGACCTGTTGAGGCACCCGCCTAGACGGCCGAGGTACCGGCCTAGGCACCGACTAAGTTGCGACTCACTTAGACAAAAAATAGATAGCTTTCATTTTGCATTTTATTTTATTTTTTTCAATAAATTGTAAAGACTTGTTGAATATTTAAATGAACACACATTATATGCTTGTTCCCTATGTTTTCATTATGTCCAATACTTCATAATATATATGTCATTCTATTTTGTAGTTTGTGATGAAATTATATATATGTCATTCTATTTTGTAGTTTATGATGAAATTATATATATTTTAAGTATAAAAAGACATTTATTTATTCAAAATTTAATAGATTTACTTAAATCCGCTTATTCTGCCTAGGCGCTAGGCCCCAGGCTGCCGCTCGACTAGCACTTAATGTCTTTTAGAACCTTGCTCGTTATCTAGAAAAACAAATTGCGAAGGGTGAATGTACATTAATTACCTTAGGAAATGTAGTTAGTCCGTTGAAAAGAGCTAGCTGGGGTAGAAAAGCATATGTGGTGAGGGGGATAGACCAAATCGGCCAAAATGCGTAGTGAGCATAAGACAAGCCCATCAAAGGACCCATGACACAAGTTCCATATGTAATTGGACTATACTTAGAGAAAGCCACCTCAAGGTCGCCTATTGCCCATCGCTTGTTTTGGTTCAAGACATCAATAAGGTTCATTGGGGCATCCCCATAAAATGCTGCCCTAGTTGGATGGCAGAATATCGACTTCCATCCCTCACAATGCAGACGATAACCCGTGAAAAAATCTTCCACTAGTGAACCATATCTCACACCAATCTACACAACATTTAAGTTTTTCTGTCAAACACTACTAAAGAACTTACCTTCTAAAATAAATCTGAAAGCTGCCCTAATTAACGTACCTTCGAGCCCCAGTTGGTACTAATCTCATAACTGCAAGCAGCAACACGGTGTGCCAACTCCGTAACCTCTGGAGACTGAATGGGATTGCTCACTACATTGGTTGGGCAAAGTTGAGGGATTTCAGGAGGTAGAAGATGTGATGGTTCTCCAAAGAATGCTCGTCTAGAGAAAAAGCTCCCAGTCCCTAAATAATTTGGTCCCAGTAGCCCATCCATTCCTACTGGGTTAATTTTATACAAACGCTTGTGTTCGCATGCATATATGTCGTTCTTCTTGATTCCATGAAAACGTTGAGGAAACTGCACAAACCCCACTTTGGGATCTGATGATAAGTAACATAATGCACGATGAGGTGTTTGTGAGTCGTTGGAGTAGGTATCACAGTCTAGGGTTAATATTATTGGAGCGTTGGTCATGGTAGCTGAAACTCGAAGCTTTGTTAACACCAACAAAAGACACAAGTGAAATGGTTAATCAGCTAGTGAAGAAAGTTAATCGTAAAGAGATGGTTTTATGAGAAAATTATGTATAGATATGAAAGCTTACGAGGGCATTAAGCGCACCAGCTTTAAAATGATGGAGTGACGTCCTTCTTTTTTCTCTAGAGACGTATATTAGGTTTGGCATCAAATGGTCTGAGACGTCTTTGTCTTTGCTACTGTCCAAAACAACCTGCTCATGGTATTGAGACACACATCTCAGCACTAATGGGTTCCATTTGTGCCGTACAAAACGATTTTGTTAACGGACTTAAACGTTAGGGAACAAAGTGACATAAAAATTGAATTTCAATGCATGTTGCCCTAAATAAGCATTATATAAATAACTACAAACTCAATATGTTTTGGAATCAGATGGATGATACGTTTTTAGCAAATTGTCTACTAAAAATATAACATAATTGTAATTTTCTTTTGGCTAGAAGATGTTGGGGGCATAACCCCTCAGAAATTAATAACTGTGCCAAATAGAATAATTACTGTTGCTTTTGAGGTAACCCTTTTATTTTTAATAATTCAGAGGAGGTGAGATGAAGAATCAAAGTATTCTTTCCAGGTCATAAAAGTGCTTTCACTTGAGTTAGAAAATACTTGGATAACTGTGGGATGGTCTGGTTTGGTAAATTTATCCGTCCATTTGCTAAAAGCTTGAATTTCCCGCTCTCCCGTTACATGTTCAGGACCAACCGTGCCGATCTCAATTACATTGTTTACCCTTACTTTCACGCCTTGGTACACATCCTGTGCCATGATTCAGAACATGTAATTAATTAAGCCAGTATTGGCAGTTGCTTTATAAAGTAATCTCATTGATCTAAACCAACAAAAAAACAAAAACAAAAGCACTAAATATAAAATGGTGTTGATCAATTTGTCATTATTCCAAAAGAAAGTTTGGCTCCTTTTTTCTGACAAGTAGCCATTTTTATATTTATATCAATTACAATTTGATATGTGTATGAGTTTTTTTATTTTTGTTTTTTAATCACTTACTTATGTGTATGAAAAAACTGTGATTTGCATAAATAAAAGAATAGTCAAGCAATGACTATGTTAGTATTATTTAGAATCTTTTCACTTTAGTTAGGATGTTTCCTTCATAAAATAAAAGACATTACATAGAAACATTCATGAAAATTTTAGCCCCAAATGGTCTTTGCAAACTAGATTTAAAATGAATTACAATTAAAAATGACCAATTACAAAACAATAAGCAAACTTCAAGCACTTCTTCAAAAGCAACCTCACCAAAAACCAGAAAATTACAAGAATCAATAGAACATCTAAGTCTCGTATTACACATTATTTTGTTATACATATTAATATCTACATACATTTCAAGGCCGACCTTAGAGGTATGCCTGTGCAGCCACCGTACAGGAAGAGGTTCCTAGCAGATGTAGTATTAATTTCATGACAAATAAGTTTTGACAGCGTAACTGTTCTCCTACCAACTGTTTTGGAAAATATGATATCCTAATCATAAGAATACGTATATTTGACAAACATAAATCTGGTAAAATAACATTTATTAACATATATACTGGCTATTACGTACCTTGATCTTCTCAGCCTCATAAAACCGAGAATGATCGGTAGCAAAATAAGCTTCTGGGTTGCATTCCACAATCTTGTTCTTCCTGCAAAAAGGCAACCAGTGGCTTGCAAACTTGGCAGCCTCCATGAAAGAAAAGAGAGTCAGCGCCGAGCCCCCGTCATCTGAAACATACACTGAAAGCTTCTCTGTCGGGTAATCATAAGCCATGACCGACAAGGCCGTGTTGACCACGTTCATTGGCGGCTCCTTGTACGGATCGGCAGTGCATATGAACACGTCCAATGCAGGAACATCCAATTCTTGTACAACCCTTTTCATGTTTTCGGGGAATTCGTCACGGTATATCGGTCGCATTCGAAAAGATTGTGTGGTGGTGAACATGAAAGCAAGAATAGAGTCGGAGACAAGGAAGGTGAGGGTAATGAAGAAAGATGTTGCGGTTGTGGAGTTGAGGAGAGAGAGTGAATGGTGATAGAGAAGGGTTAAGATGGCACACGAATGAACCACCGCGAATAAGCGGTTTGCGGTGGTTTGACGAGAAGGCTTGGACGTGTGAAGTGGGAGGTCGTCATGAGTGGTGGTCATGGTGTGTTTGCTGCTATGTCACACGTATGGGAAGGAGTTTTAGTTATAGGGTTTATACCAGATCGATCTGAACATATAAAAAAAGCATTTCACGGTACATGCATATTCCAAATTCCAATTTTATGCTAGTCAAGCATATGAATTATTGTTTTGGCAAGACAAAATAAATAAATATCATTCTTCGGGACATGTGGTTTAAGTGGTAGAATTCGACTTGATTTTCTCATTTTTCAAATTGATGAACTTATAAGTATTATCGTAAAAACAAATTCCGTGTATTATAATAGTGGTGGACGACAAAATTATAATAATGGTATATGATAAACTTGATACTTCTAGTTCAATTAATTTTTATTTTTTTTCGTAACAATAATTTTTTAAATGTTATGTATTACCGCATGCGACTTGAATTAACATGCATATGATAAAGTTAATATTTTATAATTGAAAAATAATTAAAGGTCAAATTTTTTTCATGGTTCCTGTAGTGACACCTTATTTTTAATGTGACCCCTGTAGTGAAAATGTTGTTAATTACATACTTGTGGTGAACTCCGTTAGCAATTAAAAGTCCAAATCAAAACTTATGTTAGTATTCCATTTAAAAACGTGGTTAAAATTGTCATTTTAAACAATTGACACAACTCATAAGCCTAAATCATCTATCCTATGAGTTCTCTAATAACTTCCCATTTCTCAATGATCATCTATGTGCATCGGAGTGCTTTCTTGGGACAATGATTGATGATAATGGAATTCGCGGACAACCAATGATGGACGGTCATAATAAGATTTATAAGTCGTTTTCAGATTTAATTGAAGAAAAAGAGGAAAGATTTCGTGAGAGGCGTACATATGATCATTGAGAAATGGGATTTCAAACACATACAATTTGCTCGGCTTCTTAGTTAAGAGAATTGTTTGAAATGATGATTTTAACCACATTTTTAACGAAATATTAATAGAAATTTTGATTTGCACTGCAATTGTTAACGAAGTTCACCATAAACATTTAACTAATAATTTTTTTACCACGAAAGATCACATTAAAAATAAAGTGCCACCGCAAAACCACGAAAGAAATATGGCCCTAATAAACACATTATAACATAAACGCTTTGGTAATACTACATAACGACTACATTGGAAACTCTGAGTGCACATCTGAGTGCACCCCATAAAATATTATATTTATGTTTCCTTTTTCAGTAACAAAAGTAACAGAAATAAAATCTGCTTTGCAATCGTGGGTGACATTTCCCTATGGATATATGTAAATCCGGTTGGACCATGAAGTTTTAGGTGTATCAGATTCAAATTCTCATCATCAACAAATTATTTAAAGGAAAATTAATGAGAGAGGTTTAGAAATTTTGAGTTTTAACGATAAGGACAAAATAAAAGGTAAAGTGAATACTACTATGATTGACTTTTTAGTGTAAAAATGTAAATTTTCAAATTCTTTTTATTAGTTTTCCTTATTTAAAAGAAAATAGGGTTTGATTTCGTGAGTGCGTGTTCTCACGTCGCTCCCTTCAACTTGGCCATAGCTTTATTATTTAATCTTGAGGGTGTTGGTGGAAGGCCCTATACAACGTGCATCACTGCACATGAATCACTGACCTTGGAATATTGGAAAATGGACATTATCCTAATATTGTTCAGCCCATGTCATCTTAGCAAGATGCAAATAAAAATGTCTATTAAACTATCGGACTATTATAAAATGTGTATATCAAATTCATCGTGCGTTAATATAAGTTTTTCATCATGTCTGATAAAATATTAGTCTAATACATAATACATCCACCATAAACTTTGAACAACGCATTAAAGTCTTTGATTGATTTTATAAATGTAGAAACTTCTCAAAAGGCCTACTTAATGGAAACCTAACGCAATGGACGGAAAGTGGTCCAAAATACAAATTTTATTTTGCAAATTGCAAAAGAAGATTGGTGGAGTAGACAGTAGAACACTAAGAAATCTGTGGGGCAGAGAGCACAAAGCTGCCTTAGACCCCTAAGGCTAAATACACTTTTGAGGGTGTTGATCATCATCAGTTCCTCAGAGTGACATAAGCCGCTGCGTAGAGAACAAATGCCAGAATTGTTGAAACCAGACTAGTTTTTGTAGGAATTTTTCCCTTATCATTCCTACTGATCATGGCTTCATAAATTGGTATGCAATTAACTATGCCAAATCCAGCTATAAACATCTGCACAAACAATCCTTCGAAGCTACCGCCGCCTCGGAAAATCTCTACATGGCCCCAAGCAAAGGCAGCCAGGTTGACAATGGCAGCCACTGTAAGTGGCACAAAGAAGGGAGATGAGACTCCAAACTCCATCATGCCTTGTTCATATCTTTTGCTTTGGTCCTCATCAAGTACTTTGCTGGTTACATTAAACCCATGTGTGGAAATTCCTAAGGACTTGAGAAAGTACTCAACGAATCCAAACGCGAAGCTTGAGAGTCCCCTAATAATCCACATTCTCTGGTTATTCCACCACTTAAGGAATGTTCCTCCAGATAATACAAAATCAACGAGTTCTTCCCCATAGGCTCCAAGGACAACAAACGCATACAAGAGAAACCATGGATCCGAAACCTGCAATAAGCACTTAAATCTTAGTTTCAAAAGTGTAGCGCGTCTTGTTTGACCAAGAACACTTGCACAAGATCAGACCCGAAAAATGTTGTCATTATATCAATTTGAACCTTAATCGTGTAGAGTTCTATTTAAATGTGTGGTATGAAGTCACAAAATAAGTTTGACAATAGAATATTGTACAATTTTCTCAAGACAACAAACTAGTAAATGGTGAGTGTGCATTACCTTTGGAAATAGGGTGATCCCATTGAGGAGCGCTAGCTGCGGGACGAAGGCATATGTGGTGATGGGAATGGCCCAAAAGGCCCAAAAACCAAAGGCAAAACCAAGGCCCATCAGAGGACCCATGGCCCGAACACCGTATGTGACTGGACTATATTTTGAGAAACCTACCTCAAGTAGGCCTACGGCCCATCTCTTGCTTTGATTCAACGCATCAAGAAGGTTGATCGGGGCATCCCCTAAAAATGCTGCCCTCTCTGGATTGCAAAATATGGCATTCCATCCCTCACAAAGCAGGATATAACCCGTGAAGTAGTCCTCCACGAGTGAGCCATATCTTACTCCCATCTACACAATTTAATCAATTTCATCTATCAGGTTTCAAATTACACTGTCATAATGTCAATGATTTGGAAGAAAAATGGGAGTTGTTAATTACGTTGTCATAATGTGATTGTTAATCACGCTCCCTCATTAGAAGATACGTAGCACTAATTAGCTTATTTACATACCTTATATCCCCAAGTGGTATTGTTCTCATAGTTGCAAGATGCAACATGGTTTGCCAATTCCAAAACCTCTGGATTCTGAAGGGGCTTGTCAACTACATTGTTAGGGTGTAGTTGGGGAATTTCTGGTGGTAAAAGCTCTGACGGCCCTCCGAAGAATGCTCGTCGGGAGAAAAAGCATCCGGTTCCTACATAATTTGGTCCTAATAGCCCATCGAATCCGCATGGGTTGATAAGGAACAGATGCCTGAACTCACTTGCATATATGTCAGTCTTGTTGATTCCTTGAAAACGTTGAGGGAATTGGACATACCCTACTTTGGATCGAAGCTTAGGGTCTGATAGGTAACATAGAGTGCGAAGTGGCGTATCGGGATTATTGGAGTACATATCACAGTCTAGGGTTAAGACTATTGGAGCATTGGTCATGGTAGCTGAAACTCGTAGCTTTGTAACACAACATCAAAAGATAAACAAATTAGTTAATTTGTTTATTAATGTAGAAAATTAATTAATAAAAAGCTGGTTAATGAGAAAACGAGCTAGGGTTTTGATCTTACAAGGGCATTAAGTGCACCAGCTTTGAAATGGTGGGGTGATGTCCTGCTTTTTTCTCTAGAGACGTAAATTAGGTTTGACATCAGATGGCCTGTGATGTCTCTGTCTTTGCTATTGTCCAAAAGAACCTGCTCATAATTCACAACATTCATATACATGAATATTTGGTTGCTCATAAGTTATGCACTTCAGTATCTAACGTGAGGACGCAATTTGACGTTTTATGTTGGCAGCATAAACGGTTGCTTGCAAGATTGTTAATTGCGTGATAAGCTTCGGTTAAAAACAGCTATCTTATGATCGTGCATGTTCTAATCACGAGGATAAAGTGCTATATCACTTGAACGAGAAAAATACCTGAATAACAGCGGGATGATCTTGCCGTGTAAATCCATCCGTCCATTTGTTAAAAGCTTGAATTTCCCGTTTTCCAGTTAGATATTCCTGATCGACTTTGCCTCTCTCTATTACATTGTTTACCTTCACTTTCATGCCTTGGTACATAATCTTGTGCCATGATTCAGAAGAACATGTAATTACTTAATTAATTAGATCTAAATGTGGTGGGATTGATAATTTCGATCCATAAAGTAAACCCATTTACACAAACTGGAATTTTTTTTTTTTATTGATATGTGTACTCACCTATTCTATTTTCTCACTTGAATTTATAATTAAAATATAGATGATAAATCAATATAAAAAAAATAAGACAGGTAAGTGGTTTGGTATACCAAAAAAAAAAAAAGGCTGAGTAATCTTGAACTCCACATTGCCTCTGTATAACAATGTTGGTTGTTTATGTATGAAAGCGATAGGGAACAAAGAACAAAGGTGACAAGCAAGTATTTTCTCCATATTAGCTGATGCGTGTTTTATTTTCTTTATCGATAGCTCAGATAAACAAAAATTAAAGAGATTAATACGCATGATGAGAATCGCAAAGGGAGAATTATTATACAATACATGCACCACCCCCCCCCCCCCAAAAACCCTCTTTTTTTTTTTTTTTTTTTTTTCTGTCTTTGTCCCTATATGCCTTATAAATACATATTATCCCTCGTCGCTATCCTACTGAATATGTAGATGGGTTCGTAATGTGTTGGATTTCTATAGGCTTTCGAAGCACTCCTTTTAATTTAGAACAAGGCTCGACTCTTAATAGTTACCTATGCTATGTTTGGATAAGTAGTTAAATGAAATTTATATTAAATTTTGAAGAAATCAATGTGCTGCAAATTTATGGAGAAAGTTAATAAATAACTAGATACAACACATTAGTGAGAACTTTAAAACGACAATTTTCAAGGTCTCATAAAAGGCATTACTTTGAAAGTTTTTTGTGTAGTCTTTTTGTAGTACATTTTTTGGTCAAGTTTAGTATATTTATAGTGCTTGAGTAGTAACTTAGTAATCTTTGAGTGCATAGTTCATTAGTATCCTTGGAGTGCATTCTTACAATGAACTATGTTTTTGAATCTAGAAAGTCCCATCCAAAGTTATCATCCCTAACACTATATATGGTCTAGGGATGATTAAAAATTAAACATTATAACTTTAAAGAATATTGCCATATATATATATATGTATGTATGTATGTATGTATGTATGTATGAAATGTAGCTGAACATACATTTAGCTAATAGTTTCGGAAAATTGATATATATCACTAGAATTTTTTTACCTTTATCTTCTCGGCTTCAGGAAACCGAGAATGATCCGTTTCAAAATAAGCTTCCGGGCAGCGTTCCACTATGTTGTTGTTCCTGCAGAAAGGTAGCCAGTGGCTTGCAAATTTGGCAGCCTCCATGAAAGCAAAGAGAGTCAGAGCTGAGCCGCCATCGTCTGAAACATACACTGATACCTTCTCGGTTGGATAGTCATAAGCCATGACCGATAAGGCTGTGTTCACCACGTTCATTGGTGGCTCCTTGTAGGGATCAGCTGTGCATATGAACACGTCCAAAGCAGGAAAATCAGGTTCTTCGACAACCCTTTTCAGGTTTTCGGGGAATTCAGTGCGATAAATTGGTTTCATGCGCAAAGATTGTATAGTGGTGTACATGAAAGCAAGAAGAGTGTCGGAGATGAGGAAGGTGAGGGTGATGAAGAAAGAGGTAAGGGTTGTGGAGTGGAGGAGGGAGAGTGTATGGCGATAGAGCAGGGCTAAGATGGCACTAAAGTGAACCACCACGAATACACGGTTTGCGGTGGTTCGACGAGAGGGCTTGTGGGTGTGAAGTGGTGGGAGCCCATCATGGGTGGTGGTGGGCATGGTGGTACAAGTGGAAACTCTTTGAGTTTGAGCTTTCCCTGTATTTTGGAACTCTTAGGTAGGCATGGCATTAAATTTATAGGGTTTCCTATAAATGATTAAGGTTTTTAGTCTTGGGCACGTAATTAATAAAGATTTTGTTGTTTTTTTGGTACTTGGTAAATGGTAATCTGCCAATCTCTATCTACTGCATACTTGTATTACTGTTGGGACTTATTGTTGTCCAAACCTATAAATAGATATAGATAAAGCATTTGTCTATCAACCGACTAGTTCGTTCTTCCCTTCAATTAATAATCATGAGGGCGAATCAAAACAATATTAAATGAATTATACTCAAACTTAATTAAGAAATTAGGGTTAGCTCAATGGTGAGAGTCGTTACAGTGATAGGTAAGAATACTTTAGAAATTCAGGTTTAAAATCCTTTTTTTTGTTGTGGCCTATATTTAACTGATAGGGGAAGGTGGCCAGTGGCACAGAGTAGGGTTGTGTAGAGGAATGTGTGTTCTTCCCCCTACGCAATGCCTTTATTTATAATAATAACAGAGAGAAGAAATCATTCTCCCCCAAGGATACAAGTCCATATAGGAAAGAATAACTAGAATCAAATCTAATATAGGATTTACACAATCACACTTAAGCTAGAAGTTTACAACACTCCCCATTGAGTGTGTAAATACTCAAGTAGATTCAGCATCATGTAGAGGTTGAGAAAATTGACTCATTAGCACTGATTATGAGAACATGCTATTCTCAATAAGGTAGGAACTTGCATAAGGAAGTAAGTCTCACAAAAAACCCTATGGCTATGGTAAAAACCCGTGTAGGGATAAAATCCATAGTCTAAGGAAAAAAGCGTGAGGAATGCAAAGTCAAATGAAACGTCTACGGGACATCATCAGGGATATGATCAACCTAAGGTGAGTGCCTCGTTAAAACCTCGTTAGGTAGCAAAACCCCAGTGGGAAAAATGCTCCTAATCGTAGGGAAAAGAGTACATTAAGATCAAGCAAGTATACTTCAGGATACTCCCCTTGAGTTTGACATAGTTTCAAAGAGAACTAGCAATGTTACAACTAAAAAATTTTAAGCATACCAATTCCTTAAACAAGCTTCTAAAACATCGCCTTCGATAGTGATTTGGTGAAGAGGTTGGCCAAATTGTCTTGTGAACGGATTTGCATGACTTCAATCTTCTGATGCTCTTGTTGTTCATGTGAGAAGAAGAACTTTGGCCTAATATGCTTAGTGTTGTCTCATTTGATATAACCCTTCTTGAGCTATTCGATGCATGTTGTGTTGCCTTCATAAATCGTTGTCGGGACATCAACGACGGGGTAAAGATCGCAGGAGCTTCGAATATGGCCCATAATTGCTCTCAGGCAAAAGCATTCCTGAGTTGCTTTATGTAAGGCGAGAATCAACATGGTTAGACGAAGTGGCAACTAAGGTCTGTTTGGTTGACCTCCAAGAAATTGCGGTGCCTCAACGGTAAAGACATAATCCGTTTGAGAGCGCGGCTTATGCAGATTAGATAAGTATCATGTGTTGGCATAACCAACAAGGTGAGAATCGACTTGAGATAAAGGGATGCGGCATCACTTGAGGATCTGTAAGGATAGAACAAGCCCAAATCTGTAATACCCTTAAGGTAGCGGAAAATGTCTTTAACACCAGTCCAATGTCTGCCTGTTGGTGCATTACTGTATCTTGCCAAAAGATTAACAGCGAAGGAAATGTCGGGTATAGTGCATTGAGCTAAGTACAATAAATCGCCTATCGCACTTAGATAAGGAAATTCAGGCTCCAAAATCTCTTCAACATCCTCATTCGGATGGAAGGGATCTCATTTTGCATTTAGCGATTGAACGACCATAAGAGTACTCGAAGGCTTCACTTTATCCTCATTAAAGCGGCACAACAACTTCTGGGTGTAGTTCGTTTGATGTACTAAGATTCCATCTGAACGGTGCTCTATCTCGAGACTAAGACAGTATCGAGTCTTTCTAAATCTTTCATCTCAAATTCTGACTTCAGGTGTGCGACAGTTCTCTCAAGCCCTTCAAGAGTTCCGATGAGATTTATGTGATCGACATATATTGCAACAATCACAAAACCAAAATGTGACTTCTTAATGAACACATAAGGGTATAGCTCGTTGTTCACATATCCTTGACTAGTCAAATACTCACTTAGATGGTTATACCATATTCTTCCGGATTGCTTTAAACCATAGAGTGAATGCCTCAGCCGAATTGAGAGGTATTCCAGGGCTTAGAGATATTTGATCTAGTCAATGTAAGTTATTCAGGAACTTTCATATAAATTTCTGTATTAAGATCCCCATAGAGATACGCAATTACTACATTCATCAGCTGCGTACTTAGTTTTTCAGAAACTACCAAACTGATAAGGTAGCGAAAAGTAATCACATCCATAACGGGTGAATAAGTTTTGTCATAGTCAATCCCAGGGCTTTGTGAAAAGCCTTGCGTAACAAGACGAGCTTTCTAATGCACAATTTCGTTCTTCTCATTACTCTTCTTAACGAAAACTCACTTGTAGCCAACGGGCTTCACATGTGGAGAAGTAGGAGCTATATGTCCAAACACCTTACGTTTCGCAAGCGAATTGAGTTCGACTTGGATTGCTTGTTTCCAGTTTGATTAATCGGTTTTACGTCGACATTCATCAACGGAATGGGGTTCAATGTCATCGCTTAACATAATCTCAATAGCTACTGCATATGTTAATAAATCATCGACGATCATCTCATTTCTACACAAAACATCATCCAAGCTAGCATAATAGATCGAAATCTCATGATTTTCGAGAGGTGGATTCGTCTTTTCAATGACGCTTCCGTAATCTAGAATTTCCTCATAAGTTGGATGGATTGAGTAGGCAACAGTCAGATTCACGATAGGCTGTGCCTGTGCCATTGGTTTCCTTTTTCGAGGGTGTAAATCTTTTGAACCAAGAGGTCTACCACACTTGTGTGTAGAGGCAGATGATTGGCTAGCCGTTAATGTACGTGGATCACCAAAGTTGGCGTCCCGGGCCTCTAGGAGGGAAGTCCATCGTACATTTGGTATATCCATCATTGATGGCAGATTTGCAGCTTGAATATGTGATCTTGTCACTTGTGCTAGATCGGTGAAAGCATCTGGCATGCTTTAAGCTATGCTCTGAGGATCTAATATGCGTTGCACTTCAGTTTTAGATTGAGCGGTGCGGGGATCTAAATGAGACAAAGTGAGAGTCATCCACGATAATTCGCGTCGTTCATCAGGAATGTTGACCTTCTTATCTCCCCTTAACGACGAGAATACTATCTTATAGAAGTGACAATCCGTGAAATGAGCGGTAAACAGATCGTCTGTCAAAGGTTCTAAGTAATGAATAATCGAAGGAGAATCATATCGGACATAAATTCTCATCCTTCGCTGAGGCCCTATTTTTGTACATAAGTGCAGTGAAATTGGCACATAGACTGCACAACAAAAAACACGCATATGCGATATGTCGGGTTTGTATCCAATAACCAACTTAAGGGTGTTATATGGTTGGGTCACAACGGGCCTTAGGTGAATCACCATGGTTACGTGCAATATTGCATGGCCTCAAGCAGCAATCGGGAGCTTGGTACGTATGACCAATGATCGAGCAATCATTTGTAAGCGCTTAATGAATGCCTCTGTCAAGCCGTTCTAGATGTGAACATGGGGTACTAGATGTTCAACTTCAACCCCAACCGACATGTAATAATCATCAAAAGTTTTAGATATGAATTCTCCAGCATTATCTAATCGAATAGATTTGGTCAAATAATTAGAGTGGTGAGTCTTGAGCTTGATAACCTAAGAGAACAGTTTGGAGAACACAATGTTCCTTGTGGACAACAAGCATAGTGTGACCAATATGTGGAAGCATCAACCAAAACCATAAAATATTTAAATGGTTCGTATGGAGGGTGAATCGGTCCACAAATGTTCCCTGAATCCTTTGTAGAAAAAATGGAAGGGTTTGAACGAATCTTGTCATAAGAAGGCTTAATAATAATCATGAAGTAGGTTTAACATGCAATTCCTTGAATCGAACGTAAACCTCGGGTTAGTGGATGCTCGTGTGATGATTTGAGGTACGGCGCATCGCTGTTCGTCCAGGGTGTCCCAAACGATCATGCCAAAGTGTAATTTCGTGCATGGTCCCTGAGGTAGGGTAGGCCACATAATGGCTTTCTATAGGGCGTATGGTCGTAGTATACAGACCACTCGAGATATGCTTTATCTTCTCTAGAATACGTTTATGGCCATATACGTAGGAAGTTATGCACAGAAATTCAACTTCGTTTTCTACATAGGTTTCAGCGTGGTAATTATTATCTCTAATGTCCTTAAAACAAAAAATTTTTTTTCTGGAACGCGGAGAATTAAAGTACCTCATCAATGGTCAAAATTGTACCATTGGACAATATTATACATGTCTTACCGTGTCCTTCGATTAGGATGGATGTGCCTGAGAAGGTTGTCAGTGGTACATTCTTAGGTATGAAGTTAGTGAAATAGATGCATTGATGCAAAACGGTGTGCATGGTTGCACTATTTGCCAAACAACTAACTTCCCCACTAGTCATACCTAGGATGAAAATTAATTTGAATCGATCACATTCATAAAAGTTCTAAAAACAAATATGCATTCAAAATAATTTTAAGTATTCAAGGACGGTAATTAATTAAAAACTTAATATCCAAAAACAAATCACCAACAAATAATCCAAACATAAAGGAAATATGTTCAAAATTAAACCAAAAAACAAGGGAGGGTTTCGCCACTAGGTGGAATTCGACCCCAATGTCTAAATTTCAACTAGAAAAATAGCTTATGTCTAAGATTCTAATCTTCCATAGGGCTGACAACCTCTTGAAAATCAGAAACCTCCATCTTGGTACTCTCTGGTTCATCCACTTGCATAAAGTTTGACAAACTTCTTATGACGAGAATGATATTCAGCTACAACCTTCTAGGGAGCTAAGCAAACATGGGACCAATGGTCCTTTGAACCACAGTGATAGCACATATCCGCATCCATGGTTTCAATTGCTTTTCCCTTATTCTTGAAGTTTGGGGCCTTAGGAGCGAGGTTATGGCACTTCTGGGCTTTGTTTTCTCCCTTAGATGGGCATTGGCTCTGTTGACCTAGATGTGATGGCTTCTAGCTGCCCCTACCATGCCTATTTTGCCATTTTGGGCGTTTGTTTGTGCTATAGTGAGCTTCAGGCATGGCAGTCGCCCCAATAAGTCAAGCTTGATGATTCTTCATAACAGCTGATTCTGCTTTTCATCAAGAAATAAAACAAAGATCAAATTTGAAAACTTAGCGTACTTATGAGCTCTATATTGTTGCTGCAGGACAATATTAGTAGCAAAGAAGGTCAAATTGGTTTTCTCCAGGAGATCCTCTTCAGTCAAGGTCTCGTTACAGAACTTGAGAAGTGATCGTATTCGACACACTTTATAATTATATTCATTCACAAACTTAAAGTCTTGGAAGCATAGATACTACCAGTCATGTCTTGCTTCAGGTAAGAAGATGTCCATTTGGTGATAAAAACAATTAGCCAAAGCAACCCATAGTGCTTGTGGATCCTCCTAAGTAAGGTACTCGATTTACAGTGCATCATGAATATGTCTTCGGATGAAGATCATGGCAGTGGCTTTCTCGGCTTTGCCAACCGGGATGTTAGTCTCATCTTCAATGGCAGGACACAAATTTTTTGCAGTGAGGTGAAGCTTCACATCTTGGACCCACTTGAGGTAGTTCCTTCCAGAGACCTCAAAAGCGGTAAAGTTGAGCTTGTTCAAATTCGACATGTTCCTATCACAAAATAGATAGACAAGATGTGGTTAGTGTAATGGAGAAGAGTATCAATCCATTCACATAGGAGTAGAACATTCAGGTTCTAATAGACATGTATTGGTTTAAATTTGCATGAAAAAGCTTCAGGTTTTCATGATGTTTTTAAGGAAAACTTCAGGTTTTCAAACAAGGCATGTTTTTAGAAACTTCAGGTTTCGAAATAGTTAGGAACTTCAGGTTTATATGTTCCTGTAGACAAACACAAATATATATACAAAAATATGCAAATAGAACTTTAGGTCTATAGTTATAATTGAAATAATTATTTGGACATCGGGCCAAATTTAAGTGTGGGTGAAAAAAATTATAAAACCCAAATAGTCTAAAAAAAATAAACAATTAAACTCGGAGTCCAAAACATGGACCAAAGCCCACGGGTGGGCTGAGCAAATTTGTATCGTCATCTAGGCCAAAAAATTGGGCTTCGATAAACACGGGCTAATCAGGCCCCAAACATAATTTGGGCTGCAAGCCCAGTAACAGCAAATGGGGTGTAAGAAACTGGGTCCAAGAAATAGAGGCCCATATGGGCGCTGATTAGGTGCAGCACAGTACAAGTGCATTGGTTCACCAACTGCAGGCTGGGATCGCATGTATCGCGAGCACAGGGACATCATAGCCCTTGGACTAGTGTCATGTGTTAGATCGAGCCATAGTCTTAGGCTGTATCAGGCAAGCCCAGTCACAAAAAAAAAAAAAAAAATTCCCTTCTTTCTTTTCACATGCCGAGAGAGTCAGCCCAATTGAACTTGGGTTCAGCCAAAAAAAGGTCGGCGCTGTTGCTTCAGGTGGCTGTGTTCTGGTCAAAAGAACTCGAAACGAGTTGTGATTTTTGACATGGAACCTAGATGGTGTGACGGAGAAGGTCTCGATGTCCTAAAATCAAAGAAAAACCTAGGATTCAAATTTGGGTTTTCAAAATTCGGGGAAATTCATATGAATCTCGACCAAAAATAAGGTCGGCGATGACTGCATGTCGTCGGGGATGGCATCTGTAGTGGTTGGGCATGGCTGCATGCCATGTATGTGACGTCGTGAAAGGCATAAGAGTTTTTGGGTTCGGTTCTAGAGGCTTAGAGCTTCGGGGTTTGGGTTCAAAGAACCCCTAGAATATTTTTCTTCCCTTATTTCCATATTATAATTCAATGTATATTGACAAATAATTTCATGCATAAGTATATATAGGATGCAATTCATGGCAAAATCAAATTCACATAATTCAACAATTATGGATATAATGCATACACAATTTATGTAAAATCTAAAATTGAAAAACGTAAAGTTGGATCATGCATTATGGTGAATGTTCATGCTATCAGGGCTGCAAAAATATCAAGATAAAAACTGTTGTTTTGAAAGAACCTGATTGCGTGATGATATTGATGAACTTGTTTGATGCAAAAAAATTTCTTCAATTTCGGCTTTCCATGTCACATCCTGGCCTGGACCCTCACCACAACCCGGGCTCGACTCCATCGTAGCACGATATTGTCCATTTTGGGCCCCGATCACGCCCCCAAGATTTTGTTTCTGGGAACTCACACGAGAACTTTCCAGTGGGTCACCCATCCTGGAAATGCTCTCGCCCGAACTCGCTTAACTTTAGAGTTCCGATGGACTCGGAAGCGTGAGTTTCCAAAAACCCTCATGCTAAATAGAGATGAGAATATACATTTAAGGCTTATAGGATCCTCACCCTTGGGCGATGTAGGATCTTACTATCAGCCTTCCTTAGGGGCCCGACGTCTTTGTTGGCACACTTCAGGCTAGGGATTGGCTATGATACCAAATTGTCACATCCCGGCCCGGGCTCCCACCACATTTCGAGCTCGACTCCGCCGTAGCACGATATTGTCTGCTTTGGGCCTCGACCACGCCATCATGGTTTTGTTTCTGGGAACTCACACGAGAACTTCCCAGTGGATCACCCATCTTGGGAATGCTCTCGCTCGAACTCGCTTAACTTTGGAGTTCCGATGGAATCCGAAACCAGTGAGTTCCCAAAATGCCTCGTGCTAGGTAGAGATAGGAATATACATATAAGGCTTACAGGATCCTCATCCCTGGGTGATGTGGGATCTTACATTCCATCTCCAAAACTTGTATTACGTTCAACACAAAAAATTTAAATTGAATCAATAAAAGTATATGAATCAATAAAATCAAAATTTAATCAATTAAAAATAATTGAAACATAATACTCCCCTGATTGAAGATGAATAATTTTCATGTTAGATTTCTAAGCACAGCTGAAGGAGCATGTTGATAACATGTTGTGGCCTTTATTTAACTGACAAGGGAAGGGGGCATGCGACACAGAGAGAGATGTATTTGTAGGGTTGTGTAGAGGAATATGTTTTATTCCCCCTAGTGCTTTATTTTTAGTAATAAGAGAGAGAATAAATCCTTCTCCTCCAAGGAATACAAGTCCATATAGGAAAGAATAACTAGAATTAAATCTAATTTAGGATTTACACAATCACACTTAAACTAGAAGGTTATAACATTTTTGCAAATAAAAAGGTTTATCCAATTATACATTGTCAGGATAAAATGTGAGCTCTTGACTTTAAATTGACTAATTATTATGGTCTTCGTTCTCTTATTACATGAGCCATAGCAAAAATGCATGTGTCACACAGAGCTGAAACTTCAATACCATTTTCTTTGGTTAATTTAGGGTTACATCTCCTGACTTCCAGATAATATCAAATAACATTTATATTCCTAAGGAAAAAGAATATAACACATATGCTTTCTTTTTTTGTTTTTAATGAAAAAATTGGCTGAAACTTCTCTAAATTATCTAGGGTTTTGGCCCTTTTTGGTATGATGCATATCACTACTGTACATACAACATCAAATACCAATAATTCACACCAAGGACCTGGCAAGATAAATATGGAAATTAATGACGGTTCGTGAGGATGGAGGCAGTTTAGGCCCACTGAAGTTAGTTACTCCACTGAAATTTTGTGTAAAGGAAAAAAATCATCAAGATGCTTACATAACTTCAATTTATCATATTTGAGTACTTTAATTAATTAGTTGAAATTTTTAAATAATATGTATAATAAGCTATCATTATGAAAAATTGTCTACAAGTTGGGTTAAGAAAATTTGAAAAGAAAAGAAAAACAATAAAAATATAGAAGAAATTCTACTGTCATGAATGTTTTTTTCTCAAGTCTGGAGGTTAAGGTCTCTCCTACTAAAGTAAGTTTTTATCTCCATCCCTGACTGATTAGGAAGAAAAGTTATATACAACTCATGTATATTTGGAATTTTAGAGATTTGCTAATGCTACTTCTTGGCATATTATATTTGGAATTTTGTTGAATTCTTCGCAGAATATATTAAAATCCAGATCTAGCAACTAAAAAATCGAAGTACTTCGGATTATTATAAACGTTCCGACAGTTTCATCGTTGTAAATTGTATCTGTAGAAAATGAAACGAATTATTGATGATTGATGAATGATATAATGTATAGCTCCACTTTAGTCCACTAGCTAGTCTATCGCAGGAAAAAAATTGAGTGTCTCGGGAATACAGTCAAACAATTGGTTGATTTTTTATTTATTTTTAAATATTTAATTTATTATGACGGTTAATGTATCGAGCTATATTTTTGATACACTGAAAAGAGAGAGAGAGAGAGAATGGGATGTAATGGATGCTAGTCGTGGGTTGCCAAGCATGACTTGGTTGACTGTTAGAAATTTCAGCTGAAGATAATATTATCAACTTGAGCTCATAACAAGAAATTTCAGATCTGTATATCTCTATCTATCTATACATGAGATGCCGTTGTGCATTGGAAAATGGTAAACCTCCTCCCAAGTCATTTGTTCCTATTTAATCAATCGACCTCACATAATTTGGACCATTCTCAGAAATGGACACGACGTTAGCATTCATTGATTTTATTTAATTAGCATGTCTTTCTTTCTGGGCAATATTCAAGAACGTATGATAAATATCTAAATTTGTGGTCCGAGTGATTAAAAATTTATTGATCATTGGATTTGTTATTAATATAAACTAGGGTGGACAGTTAATTTAGTTTATGAATTATCACTAAGTGAAAATTAGATCCATAATTTTTTTTTTTTCAAAAAAATCAGTTTGTGAATTATAAAAATTTGCCAATTACATCCCTAATATTAGATTCGAAGTTACTATATTCAATTTTCCGTCAATTTAAGTCACGTTGCTTGCGTGTGATACACATTGGAGGATAGATTGGTAATTTTTTAATAAAAAAAGGTAGAGTGGTGATATTTCCACCCCGGTGTCTTATTTCCCCACCCACCATTTAATGAAAATGTTAATAACTTATTTAATTCAATACTAAAATTTTGAAAAGACAAAAAATAATTTAAAATAATAAATAAATAATGGTGGGTGGGGTGTGATATCTTTTGGGGAAAGAGGTAGGGAAGGATTTGGGTTAGAATCGATGGAAAAGTTGGTGGAAGGAATGAGCGTGTGCTAGACGAAGGCGAGAAACTTCAATGGAGAAAAAAGAGAATTGAGTGTGAGATCTGCGGTTTTGACAAAAAAGGAGGAAGAAGAGTGGTTTGGGGGTCCGGGGTCTTTGTAGGGCGGCGATAGGTGTGAAGGAGATGATAAATGTCTAGGTCTTAGGTCTTGCATTTTCTTTCATTTTTTCTATTTTTATTTATTTAATTATAATATTATTTAAAGATATATTAGAGTTATTTAAAAAAAAATATATTATGGTTATTTTGGGAATAATGGTGGGTGGAGAAATAACATTTTACTTTTTAAATTTTTTATGGTGGGTGAGATTATCATGTGAGTGGGAAAATATGACACTAGGGTGGGTCTAGTAGCACTCAAAAGGTATATGGAGTTAACTTATGTTGACGAAAAATGACAGTATTACATTCTAAAATGTATCAAGTGACTTAAGTTGACAAAAAATTAGATAGAATAGTTTTAAATATAATAGTAGGGATGCAATTAGCAATTTTTAATGAATTTAGGGATTTATTTTACAGAAAAAAATAATTCAGAGACCTAATTTTCATTGAGATGATAGTTCAGAGACTAAATCGACACTTCACCCTATAATCAAAATTTCAAGAGAGAAGGGGTATCCCGCTGATTCAAAGGCAAAAAAGCCTTTGGCACTCGGTGAGCGTTCGTAAAAAATCGGTTACTTGATATTCAAGATCGGAATTCCTTGCTTTGCCTTGTTTTTTTTGTTTTTTTTCATCTAGACCTTTCAATTTGCTTATTAAACGACGCATCATGTGAAACAACATAAACAAAAATGACTATGAAACGTCGTTTACCAAATTTAGATCCACATGAACAAATAATTCAATTCTTGCTTTTGTACGGTGGCTATATAAGATAAGGTCTAATGATCTCTGAATATATACATGTGTGTGGCAGATTGGTCCTGCTCCCACTTGGCAGTCCTCCCTCAATTATTATTAAAAGTAATTTCGGCACATCGTCTTTCTTCTTTTTCGCATTCGCTTAATTTCTAATATTTAGTACTCTTTTGTTTTAATCAATCGAGAAGTCTGGATGAACTAGTGTGCCAAAATCACTTTTTGTCAATTATTGAACGAGACAAATGGCGGGCAGCCCGATTTGATGGAGGCGTGAACAATAGGACATTGCTCAATTTAAGGCCATAGAAATTGAACTGTGATAGCAGTGTGAGCATATCTGTCGTTTTAAAAATTGGCCATCCTCAGCACACGGTACAAACACAAAAACAAGAGGACGTGATGTCGTTTTTTGACGCTACGTTGTATTTTGGTAGTTTTACCTTCAAATGATTAGTTAAATATAAAATATCTAATCTGAGGGAAAGTGAAGAGTTGTTTTGAAAGAGGAATATTTGAGTATTTTTGTATAACTTTTTTTTTTTTTTTTTTTTTTTAAGGGGGACAACTAGTAGCAAGCCATGGTTATCCAACCCTTCCGGGACCGCGAAGACTCACAGAGATATTTCATTGTATAACTATCATTTTGGAGTCGCTTCCATCTTACGAAAATTAGATCTCTACCGACAATTTGAATGACCTATTAAGTTTTTAGGTTTTTTTGTTAAGGGAAGGATAATAATGAATTAGATGATCAAGCTACGCATAAGACTTGGTTATTGGTTTACCAGGGTAGCTTTACTCTCCAAACCCACACACGATATTAAAAAAAGAACCAAGACCTTAGGAATTAGCTATCAACTACAAAATTAGTCTAGTTCCCTTTCGCTTAGAGCAATTAGAAAGGGTTAACTCCCCTATAGAAAACCCCTCTGTCCACTATTTCTGAAATTTTATTAAATAAAAAAAAGCGAAAAAAAATAAATACAAGCGAGGGAACGAAGCCAAAATCCATGAACAATACAACATCAAAAAAGGAAAACTGGATGAAGAAAGAAAAAAATTTCTCAAACTACAATCCCAAACCAAGCCAAGGGAAACTATTGATAAATCACTGGATGGTCAACTCCATAATTAGCTAAGCAATTTGTCACCTGAAGTTGTGATACATATTAATTTGAGAAGCGAAAGCCAGGCAAGCCAGCAAAGTCTGAAAACAAAGCAGCATGAATTACCAACTTAGGAGAATCATTCCAAACCAAATTAGGAAAAGACAGGCCTATGTTAGCAAAGTTATTTGCAACAACATTCCCCTCTCGAAAGATGTGTGAACAACAAAAATTCATCTAATGAATGTGGGCCAAAAAAGTAAATTATTGTGTGCGAAGAAATCAAGGAGGACCAAATCATCCAAACCGAGAATATAAGCAACACTAGAAGAGTCACTTTCCAACCAAAGACACGCCAACCCCTCTGAAAAGAAAATTTTACACTAATAATAATTTTATAAAGTGCAGGAAAAGAAAGAATTGTGATGACCAATACCATGACAAAAACTACCAAGAAACTGACCATGACCCCTCAAATGCCCCACAAGTAGCAAGATTAGGATTTTCTTTCGACAAACCATATGTATTAAGTTTAATCCAAGGATACCAAGGATGAGACCATAACACGGGAAAAATAGTAGGGTCTTGAGAGAAATATGTTGAATTCCTAAGAAGAAATGATACAAGTATCTAAACCTTGAGAGTATCTTGTAATAAACCTCCCGTCGTGGACGAGGTCAGAAATAATGGACATGCAAAGACGATGGAAATATATTGAATGACCCTAAAATTAAACTTATTTCAAGGTTTCTAAATAGCCGAAATAGTAAAAAAACTTGCAAAGACTCAAAGATTGTGCAACTGACGGGAAAAGCGGTTACCCACAAAAGCATCCCGAAAAAATAGCCAAAGAATTTGAAACAAGCAAAGATGTACCAAATTAATATGCTAACCACTACCAAAGTTGCTTAGAAAACTGGCAACTGGAAAAAAAAAAAAAAAAAGATGAGCAGTACATTCCTCATAAACATGACAAAGACAACAAATGGATGCCAAAGAAGTATCAAGTCGTTGCATTGTAACATCACTAGGAAGTTTGTCATGAAAAAAAGGCCGAGTCAAAATAGATAGTCCAGACAGAATGAAAAAATACTAAATAACTTTTGCCCAAGCACAATCTTTATGTCTCATTCGAATTAGATCATAATCAGAAGAGAAGGGAAAACTCCTAGAAGGAGATGGCTTCCCAAATCAATTTGTCATCAGTCGTTGTCAAGGGTACAAGATGATGCAAAATTTCATGAGCTTGAAAAATCTGTAATGACCAACTCGGGAAGAATTGTAAAAAAATGACTAGATATAATGAAGGGCTAATAATCAACTTGTTAATCCATTTATCAAACTAAAGACAAACTAGTCTTCCATCTCCAATAATCCAACTACTATTGATATTTAGAACAAGTATAGCACCTTCAAACCACGCTACACAGATGACTACAAATAGATATCTTATTTTGTAAGGCATGAGAGGAAAAATTTGGCGGGCAAAAGAACCTCACAAGGATGAAGATTGTAAAGTAACCCCATCCAAAATTGAGCAAAACTGTTAAGTTCAACGTAGTTAAATCACGAAACCACCTTTAATTTTAGGTCCACACACCATATTCCATTTAATAATTACCAATTTACGAGAAGCCAAATCTCTAGACCAAATAAAGTATCGTAAAGAGGAGAGATGCTTTAAAAGGCAAGCCGACCACTAAAATACTGAGAAACTTTGCAAAACTAAACTTTAATAAACTGATTGCACTAATTGAACCCATCCAACCATAGAAAGAAGTTTTCCTTTCCAACCCGAGAGATGGGCTTTAGCCTTATCAACCAAAGATTAAAAGTAAATTCTCCTTTGCTTACCACGAAAAATTAGGACACCAAGATACGTGAAAGGAGCAACATCTAAACGAAGCCCAAAATGTCTCGAGACAAAAGTCATATGATGAGAAGAGGTGAACCCAAGATAAAAAGTGCTCTTATGTGCATCAATAAATTGTCCAAAACCACGACCATACTTGACAAGGAAATCATGCAAAGACCGAAAAGATCGAACACTCCCACAAGAGAAAATAAATAGTCATCAGCGCATAACACATGAGTGGGAGGGCAACAACCCCGTGGAGTTGAGATAGAAGTAATCCACCTAGTAGAGTAAAGCAAATTTAAACCTCGGCTAAGAGCTTTTCTTGAACAAAAAGTTTGCAACTGCAAGTGGTCGTATTGAGTGATAGTGGTAGACTCCATTTTTTTATTTTTCAAACTTTTGGGACCACTCTCTTGTTGCCATGTGTCTCTTTTCTCCTTACATTCCTAGATCTCCCTCTCTTCACTCACTCTCTCTTGTTCTGCCACCTCATCATATCTCTCTCTCAATTCCCTCAACCATCTTCCTCTGCAGATAATAACACCGAGACTGGCAAGCCCTCGTCGTTCTGACTAGCTTCACAGCCACCAATAACCATCACCATCGACCTGAACCTCCTATTTCCCTTCGTTGAAAACTTTGTCATGCTCTCTCTCCTTCTGTGCACGCTGCACACAAACATTAGAGAAAAATTCGGAGATTCCTCTCATTCTCAACTTGGTAAGGTCCCTATTGTTTTAATTTCTGATCTCCAACTCGATTTTGAGCTTACACAAGAAATGTGGTGACTATTAGTGCAAGTAACACCCATAGAATACAAACCCAGTTTTTTCGGTGAGAACTCGACGACTTTCGAGCCATTTTCCAACGAAATCCGACCACGGCCAAGGAAACCAATGGTACTGTTCGAATCCTTGTTCCCTGATCTTTGTTTTTGGTATATTACATTACTAGGTTTGGTAAAGTGAGTGGTTATTCGGAGTTTGGGTTTATCTCGGCCATCATTTTTCTAGATTCCGGCAAGTTGCATCAGCAACCGCTCAAAAAAGAAGAAGGGAAGAAAAAAAAATGGCCTTAGGCCTAAAACCCGATCCAAAACCTTTGGCCCAAATCTTTAGCCCAACCGGCCCAAACCTTTGGGCTAATGTTCCAACCCAGCCTAGTTCCAAAATGGGCTCAAAATATTATGAGAATATTCTTGGAATATTCCTCGTGTTGACTTTTTCAAAATTTTCTCAAAACCCCCTTATGCTAATTCTGACGTCCTAAGTCCATTTTTGGCATCCATTTGGTGAAATTCTAAAGTTTTAATGTAGTTGATCACTGGGGCGTCTTGGTTGATTTTTTAGGGTTGATCGTTGACTTTTTGTTAAATTTTCTGAGGACCCTCCTTAGCGTATTTCAACGTCCTAAAGTAGCAGTATAGAGAACAGAAGTTTACTAAGTTCTCAGATCTGATTACTAACACACTTGTGAGAGAAAGGTACCCTAATTCGATTGGGAGCTACCGAATGGTATAAACTCAGTTTCAGCTGGAGTCTACCAAATGGTGGTGCCCTGCTTCGGCAGGGATACACCAAAGGGCATGCTTTGCTTCGGCAGAGGAGCACCAAACAATAGAGGTTTACTGAACAGACCTCTCTAACTTCGGCTGGAGCCTATCCAACCTAAGTTTGGGTCTGTCTCTCTCTCATACAATCTAATTTTGAGTTTATTTTACAACATATGGTAGAATTAGGCCTGCCAAGAGGTGGTATCATGCCTGAAGCATGATCCCTGGCACCTAAATACTTCAAGAATAAGGGATAATACTCCCAAACCTCAACCCTACAGAATCTAACTCCGTTTTGACAGAATAGATCATTGGTTATGCATTTTTCTGTGCTTTTATCAATGTTGTTAGGAGTACCATTCTTGTAGTCAATTTGTGAGACTAATTTTGTCACTTGTGTGGCTATTGTCCACAAGCTGCATTCTCCACACTGGTGGCTTAGATTAACAAGTTTAGGGTTCACCACCTTGATTATTTGATCAAATTTATTTGATTTGATAAGTTGGAGAATTTACATCGAAAACTTTAACTTTCGATGGATATTGCATGTCGGTTGGGTTTTGAAGTTGAACATCCAATCCCATGTTCATACCCAGAAAGACCCAGCAGAAGCATTCATTAAATGCTTTCAAATGATTGCGCGATCGATTGGTCATACGTACCAAAGTATCACCACACTGCGACTTGAATAACATGCATATGATAAAGTTAATATTTTATAATTGAAAAATAATTAAAAGATTAATGACCCAAGGATTTCTGAGAGACTCGGTCCCCTGCCACGGCCCAAGCCGGCCACCAATTTGGGGAAGGGGCAACAAGTCCCAGAGAGACATGAGGGTACAGGGGACTCAGAGGTGTTCCGACAGACATACCCTGGAAGCCAGTACAGCGAGTCCAGGGAAAAATCACATGCCCTTGATCAAACCTTCCTAATTCCAAGATCACAAAACCTGACACTTTCTGTTGTACCAAAGTCTTCGCTGATTTTGTGCATCAACATTTGGCGCCGTCTGTGGGAAACGACACTTATTCATACTCTCTTCAGCTGTGTCAAGCTGGTTTCTATCATTCGTACACTTTCTTTTGATCAGGCATCCCTCTCCAGCATGGGAAGCGAAGGAAGCCACAGCACACAGAATGACACCCCCCTTGCACATAGTGCGAAACAACGAAAGAAGGAAGGAAAACGAGTTCTTCTTCAAGCTAAAGTCGATGAGTTGGAAGCTCAGAACAACAAGATAGCAATGAGGAATGAGGTCCTCCAGGAGCAATATGAGAAGCTCTTCGAGACACTCCATGAAGCTAGGCAAGCTCAGACACGCGAGCTTGTTGCCCCCGTGGAAGTCAACCATCAACTGGGTGCCCTCCAACATGGAGGGTCACATGCATTCGACATAGATATCCCTGATAGGGAACAGATTACCCCTCGACTTGATAATCAACATGAGGCTTCTCTTAACCCAGTTGCTTCGACCCGAACCATGAGAAGTGGAGGGAGACACCTCTTTGCTGAAGGGGCAGAAGGATCGAAAGCCGTCTTTCGCGATTGTCGGGATTTCCTGAAGCAACGTCGAGAGAATTCCATCCATATAAGCTCAAAGATTAATGACCCAAGGATTTCTGAGAGACTCGGTCCCCTGCCACGGCCCAAGCCGGCCACCAATTTGGGGAAGGGGCAACAAGTCCCAGAGAGACATGAGGGTACAGGGGACTCAGAGGTGTTCCGACAGACATACCCTGGAAGCCAGTACAGCGAGTCCAGGGAAAAATCACATGCCCTTGATCAAACCTTCCTAATTCCAAGAGGAGATGGAGATTTACGAAAGAAAGCTCCAGTGACACATAACTCCGCTCAGGACCCCCTTGTCCTACAACTTTTTGAGGAAGTAAACAAGTTGAAGGCTGAACGTCAGGCTGAAATACCTGACTGGAACCAACCCAGGCCTGGCCCTCTTACAAGGAGGATCCTCAACACCCCCCTTCAAGCAAAGACAAAGTAAAAGCTTGGCTTGCAACTTTATACTGGAAAAGAGGACCCGATTGAGCACCTTAACCTCTTTGAATCCACCATGGCATACCGGATGCACACCGACGAAGAGCGATGTCTTCTCTTCCCCTCCACCCTCTCTAGTGGAGCTCTAAATTGGTATTGTCGTCTTACACCTGAGACGGTAGACTCATTTGAGGAATTGAGGAAACTATTTGTTTCCCAACACATTTTCCAAACCGATCGCTTGCACTCTGCAGATGACTTGTACACTATCCGCCAGAAGCCAGACGAGTCATTACGTATGTATGTTGGCCGCTTCAGCCATGAATACTCCCGGTGTGCCGAGGCAGACGACAAGACTGCCCTCAAAGCCTTCACGGCAGGCCTACGTGATTGTTTCTTTAAATACATGATCAATGCCAATACTTGGAAGACTTACTCTGAGGTGATGGCGCAGGCTTATAACCATGCCTCCGCCGAGGCAAAGACATATCAGGAGAAACCCCCTACAACCATCCTTTATCAACAAGTGGGAGGTGGAAGCCAGACTCACCTAAATGAAAAGACCTCGACTTTCCAAACAGCAGTGGCACCTCCCCATGCCTTGCATAATGCTTCACCGAATCAACAGACATATCAATTTCAAGGCAAGAGGAAGGATTTCCATCCTCACCACTCTCCTTTCAGTAAAAAGAGTAAGGGACACTATCCCGATAACCAAGGGTATCGCCACAATAGCGCTCGCCCCCAGGCAGTCAATGCAGTGGGTCAAACCCGCGTCAAGGGTATCGCCACAATAGCGAGGTTTTAGCCTGCCATACTTAAGGTGTCTTACGCCTGCCGAGGCGAAAATCGTCCTTCGGGAAATACATGAGGGAGTCTGTGGAGATCATGCTGGATCTCGGTCCCTAGCACACAAGACTTTTCGCCAAGGATATTACTGGCCAACACTCCACCAGGATGCCATCAAAGTATCCCGCTCATGTGACAAATGTCAACGATATGCAACTATTCCTCATTCCCCTCCAGAGCCTCTTACTCCTATGATCAGCCCTTGGCCCTTCGCCCAGTGGGGACTTGATTTGATCGGCCCAATGCCGGCAGGGAAGGGCAAAGTTTGTTACGCAGTCGTTGCAGTGGACTACTTCACAAAGTGGGCCGAAGTAAAACCCTTGGCAACCATTACTGAGGCAAAGATAGAAGACTTCGTGTGGAAGAACATCCTTTGTAGATTCGGCATTCTCAATGCGATAGTCACTGACAATGGGCGACAGTTTGACAACAAGAAGTTCAGGTTGTTCTGCTCTAAGTTCAACATCAACTTATGCTTTGCCTCTCCAGCTCATCCCCAGTCTAATGGACAAGTTGAGGCCATCAACAAAATAATCAAGCGCACTTTGAAAACCAGCTTGGACAAAGCTAAAGGCTGTTGGCCAGAATTTGTACCCCAAGTTCTTTGGTCATATCGCACTTCATATCGGACTTCAACAGGAGAAACTCCATTCTTACTTGCCTTTGGCACAGAGGCGGTTGTCCCTGTTGAGCTCGAGCAAGCAACATTCCGAGTCCAGAACTACATTCAAAGTGAAAATGACAAACAACTCACCCTCAACTTGGATTTAGTCGAGGAACACAGAAACCAAGCTCACTTGAGGAATGTCGCCTACAAGCAGCGCATCTCCAACTATTATGACTCTAGGGTCAAGCCTCGTTCTTTCAAAATAGGAGACTGGGTCTTAAAGAAAAGATTACTCTGCGACAGAGTCCCGAGTGAAGGCACACTTAGTCCAAACTGGGATGGACCGTATGAAGTCATTGGCATCAGTCGCCCTGGCTCTTACACACTTAGAAGCTCTGATGGCAAGACCCTTGGCCATCCATGGAACGCTGATCACTTGAAGTACTACCACAAATAGACTCACGATGTACAAGTGTTGAGCTATAGCCGTTCGGCATCCTATGTAATGAAGGCCATTTGGCAATGAATTCAATAAAGAGGTAATTTAGCCAACTCAGCCCTCACTCTTTTACATTCATAGCAAGCGATGCCAGAACCCTTCTCAATCAGAAAGCAATCCGTCTTCCACAGTCATTACAAAACAAGCAAATGAAGACCGTGTCAAGCGCCAAAAAAAAAAAAAAAAAAAAAAAAAAACAGCTTCATCCAAAAAGCTTCACCCGAAAAGCTTCACCTCCAAAGCTTCACCCACAAAGCTTCACCTAAAAAGCTTCACCCAAAAAGCTTCACCCGAAAAGCTTCACCTCCAAAGCTTCACCCACAAAGCTTCACCTAAAAAGCTTCACCCACAAAGCTTCACCTAAAAAGCTTCACCCAACAAGCTTCACCCGAAAAGCTTCACCTCCAAAGCTTCACCCACAAAGCTTCACCTAAAAAGCTTCACCCACAAAGCTTCACCCAAAAAAAAAACTTCACCCGAAAAGCTTCACTTAAAAAAGCTTCACCTACAAAGCTTCACCTAAAAAATCTTCACCTAGAAAGCTCCCTCTACATACTTTCACCATCAAAGCTTCACCATCAAAGCTTCACCTAGAAAGCTTCATCTACAAAGCTTCACCATCAAAGCTTCACCTAGAAAGCTTCATCTACAACGCTTCAACACCAAAGTTTCACCTACAAAGCTTCAACACAAAACCTTGCTCCAAATAAACAAATTTTGTTCACAAAACCCAAGATGCCCTTGAACTTGTACAAAAACACTTGGGTAAACATAAACATTTTTTGTTTTACACCCACAAGGGCCCAAAATTTTCCTTCTTATTTATTCACTTATATATGTTCCCAAACATATTATAATAGATCCAACAACAAGCCAAAGTCCCAAGTTTTATAATGGACAAAAGTACAAGCAATTCATCAATAATGAAGGTGCTACAAAAATTGGAATCTGCCCCAAAATAGAAATCCAACCCAAGAGACTTTTTCTCTCTCTCCCTCTTCCGCCTCCTTTCATCTATCAAATTTCTGCAACCTCTGCTCTTCTCCAATGGAGCTGAATTTTGGACACCCTATAGTTCTTGAGCATATGAACAACTTTCAAGAAGGAACCATTTCTGTTTGAGCGACGGAAATTAAAGTGTTGAAGCTCCAAACATGATAGTCGGCTTCTTGCAGATTTCGAAGCTGTTGTGATGTTTCGAAGATCTGGAAATATTTAACCGTTAGTTCATCCTGAATTTTTGATATGTTATGAAAGAGTCGATGAGGAACAACTTCAATGAAGAAAGAATACCGATCTGAACAAGAGAAAATGGAGTTTCGAAGCTCACAACAAATCTGACGGGTTGACAGAAAAATAATAACCAGTCATTCATCATACCTGGATTTCTGGAGTTATACTGCTCCGAGGGATCTCAAATTTGGATATGTTGTAGTTCACGAGCTGAGGAACAACTTCAATGAAGAAAGCATACCGATCTGAACAAGAGAAAATGGAGTTTCGAAGCTCACAACAAATCTGACGGGTTGACAGAAAAATAATAACCAGTCATTCATCATACCTGGATTTCTGGAGTCATACTGCTCCGAGGGATCTCAAATTTGGATATGTTGTAGTTCACAAGCTGAGGAACAACTTCAATGAAGAAAGCATGCTGATCTGAGCAAGAGAAAATAGAGTTTCAAAGCTCACAACAAATCTGACGGGTTGACAGACAAATGATAAACAGTCACTCATCATACCTGAATTTCTGGAGTTATACTGCTCCGAGGGACCTCAAATTTGGATATGTTGTAGTTCACAAGTTAGGGAACAACTTCGATGAAGAAAGTATGTTGATCTGAACAAGAGAAAATGGAGTTTCGAAGCTCACAACAAGTCTGACGGATTAACAGAACATTGATGAACAGTTACTCATCATACTTGAATTTCTGAAGTTGTACTACTCCGATGGATCTCAAATTTGGATATGTTGTAGTTCACAAGATAAGGAAAAACTTTCATGAAGACGACTTTGCAATCTGAGCTATAGAGAAAGGTGTTATCTTGCATCCACTCAGGCTGATTAGTGGAAACGAAAAGCAATTCCACCAAAGAAAAGATGAAAAAGAGAGAAAAGCTACTAATTGCACTTGATCTTGTCTAGTCAATAGCATGCAGCATCAAACACACAAAAGTTGGAAATATTTTTAGATAAAGCATATACGAATGTGTGACATCGAAACAAGAATTCGTTACTTTGACAAATTAGTAACACGCGAGACACCTCATTCGGCAACTCTCTTCGCCTGAAGACTTGGGGGACTCCCACCATATGCTACTGCACCTTGATACTCGGCAGTCTCACAACCACTCAGTGACTTGGATTTTTCAAGTCTCCAACCGAGAAGTTTTCCTCACTCGGGAAATTAAGGGAACACTACCTCAAACTACATGCTTCACTCACAAAGCTTCAACAATACAGGTTTCAACAAAAGCAAAAATTCAAAGAACTTTATGAAGAAGGCTTTGGTGTATTTAACACAATATGTTGAAATGAAGCAAAGCTTATTTATTAATATTTTCGATAAGCCACAAATATGTACATATACATGAGTCAAAATAAACAAACAAAAGGGAGCCTTCACAAAGGTTGCTTAGGGGAAGTCTCAGCAGTCGGTAGAGCCCCAGAAAGAGAAAGCACCGGAGGGTGGTTATCCGGAGCCTCAGTACTTGACAAAACCCCAGAAGGAGGAGGCATTGGAGGTTCATCATTTGAAGCTTCATTACCAGGTACAACCCTAGAGGACGAAGGCAATAAATGCCTTTGGAACAAACCCACAAACCGCTTATGATCAAGTAAAACCTTACCATCAGATTCCTTCATCTGGTCAAGCTTCCTCTTCATGTTTGTAGCATAGTCATGGGCGAGCCGGTGCAACTGCTTATTCTCATGCTTGAGCCCTCTAATCTCCTGTTTGAGACTCATCACTTCAGCAGCCAATGATTCAACTTGGCGGGTTCTAGCAAATAGGCGTTGGGCCATATTAGACACAGAACCTGCACACTGAACACTAAGAGCCAGAGAGTCCTTAACAGCCAACTCATCAGACCGTTTGGAAAGTAGTCTATTATCTTTGGGAGTGAGAAGGTTCCTGGCCACCACTGCAGCGGTCATATCATTCTTCATCACAGAATCCCCAACGGTAAGAGGACCAGTAGGGGATATGAAGGATGGGCGCCATATGTTGTCTGGAGAAGGCGTGGCTGTCTCTTCTCCAAGGTTCAAGTCAAAACGACGGTCGGAGGGTCCAGACATTTTCAAATGTGTTGAAGAAGGAAGAGGTCAGACAAATCAAGATCTTAGAAGTGCAAGAAATGAGCTTCTACTGGTAGAGATTCAAGTGTGCTGTGGAACTTAATGCCAGCCTCTATAAAAATCTGCACTCGACGGAGCTTCAGAAATCGAAGAGGCGTTTGCTTTCTCAAAAGCTGGGCTGCTCAGAGACCACGAGGGCCGATCTCAGAAATCGAAGAGGCGTTTGCTTTCTCAAAAGCTGGGCTGCTCAGAGACCACGAGGGCCGATCTCAGAAATCGAAGAAGCACCTGCTTTTTCAGCCTCGTCAGCACCTGTCACATGCACACTCAGCTTTGCGGAAATTACGGGCAATCTGTCGAAGATTTCTGGTGAAGTAGAAAGCACGTGAATCTTACTGTTCAATCACCGCTCTCCATATGTACCATCAACTCCTCGGGTACCACATATAACTTTGTCAAAGATCTTTGACAAAGTTTAGGCACGAGAATTTCGAAGTTCCAGCTACCCTACTATTACCCATAAGGGTAAAGGAACAGCACCACTGCTTGACAACTGGAAAGTCCCTATGTGTGTCGACCTCCGGGTTTTGCGGCAAGACAGGTTGGCAAGAACGTCCAACCTTTACTCACATTCGAGAAAAGACTCCCAACATAATTACTTTCTAAAAAACCGGAGTAGCACCGCTTTCCGAATCTCGAGAGTCAGATCCTCGACGGGATTGCTTGTTCGAAAACCGAAGAGGCACAACTCTCAGAACTTCGAGAGCCAGATTTCCTTAGATAAAGCTTGTCTGTAATCTTCACACGTAACATCAGCTTTCCAGATACCACATACCACTTTTTCAAAGTGCTCTGACAAAATTAAAACACGTGAAGCTGGCAGCTCCCACTACATTGCTGTGACCAAGAAGGGTAAAGGAATAGCATTACTACTTGTTATTGGGAAATCCCTATATACATTGACCTCCCTCCTCAACGGACAGGCAAACCTGCAAAAATGCTCAACCCTTTCTCGCATTCGAAAAGGCACCCTCAACATAACCTCTCGAAATACTCAGCTTTATTTCCCCCCGATAATACCTCAGCAAATAAGCCACACCAAGAACAAGAGTATCTCATATCATCAGGGTCGAAAGCAAGAGTATCCCATATCATGCTTTCTCCCTGTCTTTGTCTTTGTCCTTGTCCACACCTGCAGGACAAGGAGAAAGAGAGCAGTCAGTCGGAACCTGAAATCAAACCTCCAATTTGGAACTGACTGCCTGGAGCCTTTGCCTGGTTGCTTACTTAGCATTGCTCTCGAGTACTCATCCTCAACTGCTGTCAAGGTCACGAATTCCACCGGCAAATACCTCATGACAGTTGATCAGATATTGGCTCTTTACACTGAAGCTGCCAAGCGTGGATGAGTCACTATAAAGGAATGTTCTGAAGGACCATTTAAATGCAAAGGTTGCACACCACTTTTGCCATGCAAAAGATTGAAGCAGAAGGTTCAACGGTGAGCTGAAACAGATCACTACAGCACGACACCTTTCCATACCACATTCATTATTCCGTCAACAGCAAAAGTATCCCATATCATCAAGGTCGAACATACTCTAGATTTGATGGACTTGTTTTGACCCTCAAATTTTTGAGTCGGCCTTATACTCTGAAGGGCACCAGAAAACCCTCCAGCACAGTTCAAGAATAAGCCTGTGGAAAGTTACTTCTTCAAAAGCAAAAGTATCTCATATCATCTCTTATCCATTTGCTTCTCCTTATCCTGGCAGTTGAATGAGAGACAAGGAGAATGAGAACAATCAACCGGAAGCCGAAGTCAAACCTCTGATCCTGGGTTGCTTACTTGGAAGTTTGACTGCTTACCTTGTCTGTCACCTCTTTCGGCAGATCTCCTAGCTCGGCGACTTGGGGGACTCCTACTATAGGGTTTGTATCACACTTGACTAAACCCGAAACTACAACTAAGCTTCAAGTGAAATTGATACATTACCTTGTGCGTCAACATCAGCTAAATACACCATTCCCGGATGGAGGAAAAGTACTTCCAGAGAAGGGCAGATGAAGATCAGACCACACTTCGGTACTTAGAAGTTTCGTGATTACTCAAGGGATTGGATCTTGCAAGTCCCCAACCGAGGAGTTTCCCTCACTCGGGAACTTAGGGGAGCACTGTTTGTACCATACTTGACCAATCCCGAAACTACCGAGCACCGGCCAACGCTATACTGTCAAGGACCCAGAAGAGTTCCCCTCCGACCAGGAGGCCAATCACTACTCGACACGTGTCAAGATTAGAAGCCAATCAGAGCGCAGCACGTGTCAACATCAAGAACCAATCATAACATGACACATGTCAATGTGACAAAGCTACAAGTTTTTCTATAAATAGGGGTCATTCCCCCACAATATTGCCTAATGCCATTTTGTGTTAAATCATTCACAAGAACTCACTAAATTGAGAGCTTGATCCTTTGTACTTGTGTAAGCCCTTCACTACTAATAAGAACTCCTCTACTCCGTGGACGTAGCCAATCTGGGTGAACCACGTACATCCTGTGTTTGCTTCTCTGTCTCTATTCATTTATGTACTTATCCTCACTAGTGACTGAAGCAACCAAGCAACCAAGCGAAGGTCACAAAACCTGACACTTTCTGTTGTACCAAAGTCTTCGCTGATTCAGTCACTAGTGAGGATAAGTACATAAATGAATAGAGACAGAGAAGCAAACACAGGATGTACGTGGTTCACCCAGATTGGCTACGTCCACGGAGTAGAGGAGTTCTTATTAGTAGTGAAGGGCTTACACAAGTACAAAGGATCAAGCTCTCACTCCCAACAAGATTGCTTGCTCCAAAATCGAAGAGGCACCGTCCTCCGAATCTCGAGAGCCAGACTCCCAACATGACTACTTTCTCAAAAATCGAAGAGAGGGTAAAGGAACAGTACCATTGCTGGATAATTGGAAAGTCCCTGTGTGTCAACCTCTGTGCTTCGTGGCAAGGTAGACTAGCAAACATGCCCAACCTTTACTCACATTCGAGAAAACACTCCCAACAAGATTGCTTGCTCCAAAATCGAAGAGGCACCGCCCTCCGAATCTCGAGAGCCAGACTCCCAACATGATTACCTTCTCAAAAATCGAAGAGACACCGCTCTCCGAATCTCGAGAGCCAGACCCCCAGCAGGATTGCTTTCTCAAAAATCGAAGAGACATCGTTCTCCGAATCTCGAGAGCCAGATCCCTGATAGGATTGCTTGTTCGAAAACCGAAGAGGCAACACTTTCCCAACTACAAGAGCCGGATCTCCTTGGATAAAGCTGTCTGTAATCTTCACACGCAACATCAGCTTTCCACATACCACAGACCACTTTTTCAAAGTGCTCTGACAGGGTAAAGGAATAGCATTACTACTTGTTGTTAAGGAGACTCATATATATGTCAACCTCCATCCCCAACGGACAGACAGACCTGCAAAAATGCTCAACCCTTCCTCATATATGAGAGGGCACTCTCAACGAAGCCTTTCGAAATATTCAGCTTTCTTTCCCCCCGATAATACCTCTGCAAACAAGTTATACTAGAGCAAGAATATCTCATATCATCAGGGTTAAAAGCAAGAGTATCCCATATCATGCTTTTTCCCTGTCTTTTCCTTTGGCCTTGTTCTTACCTGCAAGACAAGGAGAAAGAGAGCAATCAGTCAGCACTTGGAATCAAGCTTCCAGCCAGGAACTGACTGCCTGGAACTTACTTACCTGGCATTGCTCTCGAGTACTCATCTTCAACATCTTATGCTTCCAGGGAAGATACCGCATCTGCCTGAGGAACAGATAGGGCAAGTGAGAAGGATACAAGGAAGCATGTGGAGACAAGCGTAACAGCACACGTGCCGATACATCCATTACTCTGTCAAAGCAAAAGTATCCCATATCAGTAGGGTCGAACGTACTTTAGATTTGATGGACTTATTTTGACCCTCAAATTCTTCAGTCGGCCTTATACTCTGGAGGAAACCAGAAAACCCTCCAGCTCAGTTCAAGAATAAGCCTGTGGAAAGTTACTTCTTCAAAAGCAAAAGTATCCCATATCATCTCTTCTCATTTTTCTTCTCTTTATCCTTCATGCTGCCTGCAAGATAGGGAGAATGTGAACAATCAGCCGGAGCTCTGATTGCTTACCTTGTCTGTCACCTCTTTCAGCAAATCCCCTAGCTCGGCAACTTGAGGGACTCCTACTTCATGGTTTGTATCGCGCTTGACCAAGCCTGAAACTACAAGTAAGCTTCAAGTGAAATTGATACATTACCTTGTGCATCTCCACCAGTTAAAGATACCACCCCTGGATGGAGGAAGAGTACTTCAAGAGAAGATGCCACATCTACCTGTGAGACAGATAAGACAAGTCAAGACGATACCACATTCCGATACTTAGAAGTTTCGTGATTACGAGATCATTCTCCCACAATATTTCCTAATGTCATTTGTACTAAATCATTCACCTGTACTCACTAAAGGAAAGCTTGAACCTATGTACTTGTGTAAACCCTACACAATTAATGAGAACTCCTCTATTCCGTGGACGTAGCCAATCTGGGTGAACCACGTACATCTTGTATTTGCTTTCCTATCTATATCCATTTATATACTTATCCACACTAATGATCGGAGCAATCTAGCGAAGATCACAAAAAGCGACCGTTTTCGCTACCTAGGATATATCGTGCAAGAGAACGGAGAATTAGAGAGATCTCAACCATAGAATAGAAGTTGGATAGATGAAGTGTAAGAGTGCATCCGGCGGGTTGTGTAACCGTCGTAGGCCACTGAAGCTCAAGGGAAAATTTTATAGGACGGCAATAAGGCCAGCGATGTTGTATGGCACAGAATGTTGGGCGGTGAAGCATCAACACGTACACAAAATGGGTGTGGCGGAGACGAGGATGCTTCGTGGGATGTGTGGGCACACAAGAAATGATAAGATTGGAAATGAGGATATTCGAGGTAAAGTAGGAGTGGCCGAAATTGAAGGAAAGATGAGAGAAAATCGGTTCCGGTGATTTGGACATGTGCAAAGAAGGCCTACTGACGCTCCGGTTCGAAGATGTGACTACGGGACAGAGGTTCAGGGCCAAAGGGGTAGAGGAAGACCTAGGAAAACTTTGGAAGAGACTCTAAGAAAAGACTTAGAGTACTTGGTTCTAACGGAGGACATGACACAAAACCGAGCGCAATGGCGTTCTAGGATTCATATAGCCGACCCCACTTAGTGGGAAAAGGCTTTGTTGTTGTTGTTGTTTGTTGTTGTTGTTGTTGTTGTTGTATACTTTTATTTTAATGTGACCCCTATAGTGAAAAAGTTGTTAATTAAATACTTGTGGTGAACTCCGGTAGCAATTAAAAGTCCAAATCAAAACTTATGTTAGTATTTTGTTTAAAAACGTGGTTAAAATCATCATTTTAAACAATTGACACAACTCATAAGCCTAAATCATCTATCCTATGAGTTCTGTAATAACTTCCCATTTCTCAATGATCATCTATGTGCATCAGAGTGTTTTCTTGGGACAATGATTGATGATAATGGAATATGCGGACAATCAATGAGGAATGATCTTAATAAGGTTTATAAGACGTTTTCAGATGTAATTGAAGAAAAAGAGCAAAGATTTCGTGAAAGGTGTATAGATGATCATTTAGAAATGGGATTTCAAACACATACAATTCGCTTGGCTTCTTAGTTAAGAGAATTGTTTGAAATGATGATTTTAACCATATTTTTAACGAAATACTAACATAAATTTTGATTCGCATTATAATTGTTGAAGAAGTTCACCATAAATATTTAACTAATAATTTTTTCCCCACAAAGATCACATAAAAAAATGAAGTGCCACCGCAGAAACCACGAAAGAAATTTGACCCTAATAAAAACATTATAACATAAACGCTTTGTTGATACTACATAACGACTACATTGGAAACTTAAGTCTTTTCAAACACTCAAACCCTACACCTCTGAGTGCACCCCATAAAATATCATTTATGTTTCCTTTTTCAGTAAAATTATTCACAAAAGTAATAGAATAATCAAAAGGGATATGTTATCCACACAACCCATTTTACTTCTCACACATCCTTTGATAATTTTTGTCCGTTGATCTTCTTTAATTCATCCGATCCGACTGCCGAAAATTAAAAAGGTGTGTGAGAAGTAAAATGAGATGTGTGGATATCACACCCCTAATCAAAATCTGTTTTGCAATCGTGGGCGGCATTTCCCAATGGATATATGTAAATCCGATTGGACCATATGAAGTTTTAGGTGTATCAGATTCAAATCCTCATCATCAACAAATTATTTAAACGAAGATAGGGTCTGATTTCGTGAGTGTGTGTTCTCACATCGCGCTCACAACTTGGCCATAGCTTTATTATTTAATGATGAGGATGTTGGTGGAAGGCCCTATACAACGTGCAGCACTGCACATGAATCACTGACCTTGGAATTTTGGAAAATGGACGTTGTCCAAATATTGTTCAACCCATGTCATCTTGGCAAGATGCAAACTAAAATGTCTCTTAAACTATCGGACTATTATAAAACGTGTAGTATCAAATTCATCGTGCGTTAATATAAGTTTTTCATCGTGTTTGATAAATATTAGTCTAATAAATAACACATTCACCATAAACTTTGACCAACGCATGGCCTACTTAAAGGAAACCTAACACAATGGACGGAAAGTGGTCCAAAATACAAATTTTATTTTGCAAATTGCAAAAGAAGATTGGTGGAGTAGATAGTAGAACACTAAGAAATCTTTGGGGCAGAGAAAGCACAAAACTGCCTTAAACCCCTAAGGCTAAATACTCTTTAGGAAATTTTATTTAAACCCATTTAACCTCTTTTTACACTCAACTTAAATTTTAAATGTTAATTATTTATTTTACCCTATTGCATAATTACTATTGAGTACAAAATAAAATTAATAATAAAATTCAAATTTATCAATAAACCCAAACACTATAATTAAACCCTACGATCACTCTTTGTTTATTCTACGTTCATTCTGGCTAAAACCCTAATAACTCTCATAGAGAAAAATAAGTTTTTTTATTGATGGATTGTGATTTTGAAGTTTTGAATCATCCAACCAAGGTATAACTCAATTTATGAATTTTTTTTCTCTCTGATCGCATTGTTAACCACCTCTCTAATTCGAGTTTTTCTTTCTCACCGTACTGAAAAGAGCGAATTAATCCGCTCACATATCACCCCAAGTCTACGGTATATAATATAGCAGCACTCCTAAAATTATTGAAAATTGAATCAGAACAAGGCTGCAATTGCAATATGATATGATGGATTACCAAAGTCAATGGATGAGCCAACCGTTGCCTTATCAAATCACTTTCGTATTTTCCATCTCCTTGCAATCCAGAAAGTCGTTTGCAACCTAACCAGAAATATTGCCCACAGAATTCTAAAATGTTCATAGTTTCATGTAAAGCAGATATTTTGTGCATGTAATATGCCTGCTAGAAAAGGCAGGATACAAAAATGGCAGAATCAGTTGTATGCTTTGTGATCGATAATTTAATTTCATTGCTCATCACCACAGAATCACATGAATGATGGGTCCACTGAACGCCCATCTTTAGGATCAAGCCTATTTAGATATTAACTTATGAAGCAATTGTTGAAGAAATGGGTGTAAAAATAAATCCACATATTGAATTGGGTTTATGGGGGTATATTAGGTATTAAATTTGGGTTCAAAGAGATATTAATAGTTTAGTTAAAAATCAAATGGGTGCAAAGAGTAAGTTGGGTGTAGAAATATGTTAGATGGGTTTAAAAAAAATTCATCATCAGTTCCTCAAAGTGACATAAGCCGCTGCGTAGAGAGCAAATGCCAGAATAGTTGAAACTGGACTAGTTTTTGTAGGAAATTTTCTCTTATCATTCCTACTGATCATGGCTTCATAAATTGGTATGCAATTCACTATGCTAAATCCAACAATAAATATCTGCACAAACAATCCTTCCAAGCTACCGCCGCCTCGAAAAATCTTTACATGGCCCCAAGAAAAGGCAGCCAGGTTGACAATGGCAGCCACTGTAAGTGGCACAAAGAAGGGAGATGAGACTCCAAACTCCATCATGCCTTGTTCATATCTTTTGCTTTGGTCCTCATGAAGGACTTTGCTGGTCACATTAAACCCATGTGTGGAAATGCCTAAGGACTTGAGAAAGTACTCAACGAATCCAAACATGGAGCTTGAGAGTCCCCTAATCATCCACATTCTCTGGTTATTCCACCACTTAAGGAATGTTCCTCCAGATAATACAAATTCAACGAGTTCTTCACCTAGGCTCCAAGGACAACAAACACATACAAGAGAAACCATGGATCCGAAACCTACAATAAGCACTTAAATCTTAGTTTCAAAAGTGTTGCGTGTCTTGTTTGACCAGGAACACTTAGACTTGCATAGGATTAGACCCGAAATGTTGTCATTATATCAATTTTAATCTTAATTGTGTAGAGTTCTATTTAAATGTGTGGTATGAAGTCACAAGCTTAAAACAAAATAAGTCTGACAATAGAATATTGTACAATTTTCTCAAGACAACAAACTAGTAATGGGTGAGTGTGCATTACCTTTGGAAATAGGGTGAACCCATTGAGGAGCGCTAGCTGTGGGACGAAGGCATATGTGGTGATAGGAATGGCCCCAAAGGCCGAAAAGGCATAATAGGCGAAACCAAGGCCCATCAGAGGACACATGGCCCAAACACCGTATGTGACTGGACTATATTTAGAGAACGCTACCTCAAGGAGGCCTACGGCCCATCTCTTGCTTTGATTCAACGCATCAAGAAGGTTGATCGGGGCATCCCCTAAAAATGTTACCTTCTCTGGATTGCAAAATAATTCTATCCCTCGCAAAGCAGGATATAACTTGTGAAGTAGTCCTCCACTAGTGAGCCATATCTTACTCCCATCTACACAATTTAACCAATTTCATCTATCAGGTTTCAAATTACGTTGTCATAATGTCATTGACTTGAAAGAAAAATGGGAGTTGTTAATCACGCTCCTAAAGGGTCATGTTGCACTGTTGAATGATCGAGCTAACTACAAGGAACGTAGGATGATTTTTTTTGAAGTCTGAACAACGGTTCCCTGATTAGAAGATACGTAGCACTAATTAGCTTATTTACATACCTTATATCCCCAAGTGGTATTGTTCTCATAGTTGCAAGATGCAACATGGTTTGCCAATTCCAAAACATCTGGATTCTGAAGGGGCTTGTCAACTACATTGTTAGGGTGTAGTTGGGGAATTTCTGGTGGTAAAAGCTCTGACGGCCCTCCGAAGAATGCTCGTGGGGAGAAAAAGCATCCGGTTCCTACATAATTTGGTCCTAATAGCCCATCGAATCTGCATGGGTTGATAATGAACAGATGCCTGAACTCACTTGCATATATGTCAGTCTTGTTGATTCCTTGAAAACGTTGAGGGAATTGGACATACCCTACTTTGGATCGAGCTTAGGGTCTGATAGGTAACATAGAGCGCGAAGTGGCGTTTCGGTATTATTGGAGTACATATCACAATCTAGGGTTCAGACTATTGAAGCATTGGTCATGGTAGCTGAAACTCATAGCTTTGTAACACAACACTAAAAGATAAACAAATTACTTAATTTGTTTATTAATGTAGAAAATTAATTAATAAAAAGATGGTTAATGAGAAAGCTAGCTAGGGTTTTGAGCTTACGAGGGCATTAAGTACTGATTTGGTACTGATGTGCTTTTATAAAAAGTAGGTATAAAAAAAACTGAGCTAAAATATGTGTTTGGTAAACACTTAAAAACAGCTTATTTTCATAGTTTTGGGTGAAAAAAAGATGAAACGTGAAGCAGCAAAAATGAGTTTATTCTCACAGCATAACAGAAATAGTTTTTTTTTTTTTCAAAGCACAGTAATACCAAACCAGCCCTTAGGTATGGTGGGGTGATGTCCTGCTTTTTTCTCTAGAGACGTAAATTAGGTTTGACATCATAAGTTATGCACTTCTGTATCTAACGTGAGGACGCAATTTGATGTTTTATGTTAGCAGCATAAACGGTTGCTTGCAAGATTGTTAATTGCGTGATAAGTTTCGGTTAAAAACAGCTATCTTATGATCGTGCATGTTAGGATGATATTTTACACATATTTTGTACCCTTTTTGTCTTTTATGTAGTCATGATCATGTATTAAATTGTTGAGTTTAATGCACTTTGTGTGTGTATTGTAGGAACTACGGTTTTGAGAACAAGAGATGGGATTAAATGCCTAAATACAAGAATACCTGATGATTGCCAAGTTAGACCTTGGTATTATTTTCGGTTGGAAAAATAAGAGAGTTGGACCGGTTAAAGCTTTAATTAGTTGGCCCAATGGAATGGACTTATGCAAGATAGTCCAAGGAAGTTGCGGCAGAAACAAAAGAAGAGGTGGGGGATTTTAAAGAAAGGCAAACTAGTGGAAAATATAAAAAGGGGGAGGGGGAGAACCTAGCGCCGCAAGAAAAAAAAAGGAGGATTGAGAGCCGAATCGGGGTGTGCCGCAGGGAGAGAAGGTTGCAGATTTTCAGGGCATACACGCACATGAATACAAAATTGGAGTTTTGGGTTTCTTTTATGTCATCGAATTCATCCATGTTTTGCATTAGTTTGATCATGAACTAAGTCCTCTTGCTAGGACTAGGGTGTACTCTTATCATGAACATATAATTCTCGTTATTTTATATTAATCTCAATTGTTTTCCATGTTGAGTGATTGTTATTGTGCTTTGTTGTTATCAAATACCTGGCCATTATTTGTGTGAAGAACTAAACTGTGACTGACAGGTTGAGTTTCGTAGATTGCTTCTCATAACAATTACCATGAATTACATAATTGAGTAGACATATTGGTTATGATTTGTGTAGTATCGTGTAATTATCCATTGAGCGTAAAGGGTTTCGGTTATCTATATTTGTGGTTAGACATAACATGGGTAGATAGTTAGAAACACGGTTAGTATATTTTGACAGGAAATATTGACGAATAAAGGGATAATTGCTAGCAACATGGGAATAATTTGATGGTAATATGAATAACGGGATTAGATGGGATTGAGAATGAGGAACCTGATGTCCTAGTGCTTCCATATATTAATCTTTTATAATTCATTCACTTTTACTTCGTGTTCGATCAATTGTATTTTTACTTTCGTTTCGTTTCTTTGCATATTTGAATTTGTCAACGTAATCCTTCTTTTATTCAAGTTTAGTTTGACGTCAATCACAATAGTAAATTTAGGTTAATCCGATCCTTATTTGAACGACACTCTACTTATCACTATATTACTTGGACAATATTGTACACTTGCAATTATCAACAATAAGTTTTTGGCACCACTGCCTCGGATCGAATTTAATTTAATTTTACTTTTGTGATTTTCAGTTTTTTTTTTTTTTTTGATTAATTGGTACCCGTTTTTCGGATTGTTTACTACTTGAGTTTGAACCAGAAATTGAGAAAAGACTCCGTGAAATCCAAAGAGAACAAAGAGAAGTCAATGAGAAAGAAAAGCAGCAAGAGAGCACGATGGCGTTAGTTTAGAATGAGACGATGGGAGATCTTGATATTCCAACCATTTCGGAATCATCGTCAAGCATAACTCTTTGTGCAGTTGCAAGGAATTATGAATTGAAGACTATCCACTTTAATATGATGCCTTCTTCTCATGGCATGAGCACTGAAGATCCATTGGCACATATTAGAGATATCTTCAATATGGTGTCAAACATGACATTGGTAGAAGGAGTCATCGAGGAACATCTTAGGATGAAGGTCTTTCCGTACACTATGAAAGACAAAGCGAAGACTTGGTTGAATTCCTTAAGGACTAGAAAATAGTAAAAAAAACTCGCAAAGACTCAAAGATTGATCAACTGAAGGGAAAAGCGGTTACGCACAAAAACATCCCAAAAAAATAGCCAAAGAATTTGAAATAGGCAAAGATGTACCAAATTAATATGCTAACCACTTGCAAAGTTTCTTAGAAAACTGGCAGCTGGAAAAAAAAGATGAGCAGTACATTCCACATAAACATGACAAAGAAAACAAATGGATGCCGAAGAAGTATCACGTCGTTGCATTGTAACCTCACTAGGAAGTTTATCATGAAAAAAACGCATAGTCAAAATAGATAGTCTAGACAGAATGAAATACTACTAAATAACTTTTGCCCAAGCACAGTCACTATGTCTCGTTCGAATTAGATCATAATCAAAAGATAAGGAAAAACTCCCAAAAAGAGATGGCTTCCCAAATCAATTTGTCATCAGTCGTTGTCAAGGGAACAAGATGATGCAAAATTTCATGAGCTTGAAAAATCTATAATGACCAACTTTGAGCTTGAATAACCTTTGAAACCCGATGAAGAATTGTAAAAGAAATTACCAGAGATAATGAAAGGCTAATAATCAGCTTGTTCACACATTTATCAAACTAAAAACAAATTGGCCTTCCATCTCCAATAATCCAATGACTATTGATATTTAGAACAAGTAAAGCACCTTCAAACCACACCACACAGATGATTGCAAATAGACATCTTGTTTTGCAAGGCGTGAGAGGAAAATTTTGGCAGGCAAAAGAACCTCACGAAGAAGAAGATTGCTAAGTAACCCCAGCCAAAATTGAGCAACGCCGTCAATTTCAAAAGCAATTTTAGAGAAAATGTTTTTGGATTCCAAAAGCACTTAAAGTGCTTTTTGCAAGAAGTACCAGTTATGTGCTTCTTCCAGGAAGCACTTTAAGTGCTTTTCACAGATTTACTCATATTTTTACTAAGGATTGGTTCCAAAAACATTTTCACCAAAAGCTATTTCAGCTATTTAAAAAGTATATCCAAACGAGCTCCAAATCTCCAGACCAAATAAAGTTTCGTAAAGCAAAAGAGATGCTTCAAAAGGCAAGCCGACCACTAATATACTGAGAAATTATGCAAAACTAGACTTTAATAAACTGACTACACTAATTGAACTTGTCCAGCCATAGAAAGAAGTTTTTCTTTCCAACCCGAGAGACGGGCTTTAGCCTTATCAACCAAAGATTAAAAGTAAATTCTCCTTGGCTTACCATGAAAAATTAGGACTCTAAGATACATGAAGGGAGCAACACCCAAACGAAGCCCAAAATGTCTCGAGTCAAAAGTCATATGATGAGAAGAGGTGAACCCAAGATAAAAAGTGCTCTTATGTGCATTAATAAATTGTCCAGAAGCACGCCCATACTTGTCAAAGAAATCCAGCAAAGACCGAAAGGATCGAACATTCCCACAAGAGAAAATAAATAGGTCATCAGCGCTTAACACATGAGTGGGAGGGCAACAACCCCGTGGAGTTGAGATAGAAGTAATCTGCCTAGTATAGTAAAGCAAATTTAAACCTCGGCTAAGAGCTTATCTTGAACAAAAAGTTTGCAACTACAAGTGGTCGTACTAAGTGATAGTGGCATGCACCTCGAATTTAGGGATAAGCCCCACAAAGTTACAATTAGCATTTGGATATAACCATCTGCTTAAAGAAATCTTTTACAAAAGTAATATTAGCCAATTCAACGATATCCCAACATGACTAATAGAAAGAACCAGAAAAACCATTAGGTCTGGGAGCACTCGATTGATCCATGAAAAAAAAAGCATTTCTAATTTCATCAACTGAAGTCAAACAAGAAATAGTAGAATTTTCATCTTCACTAACTATAGTAACACCACAAACATCCTCAATTCCACTCGGAGTGAAGGGAGAATTATATAAGGAACGATAAAAGCTTACCACATGATTAGCAATCTCAACAAGATAAGAGAACACACTATCACCATCTAAAAGAGTAGTATTCTAGAAGAAGAATGCCTACCTCAGGCATAAGCATGGAAAAAAGTATGTTATGATCACCCTCAGTAAGCCATAACTCAAGAATCAAGGACAACCATCTTGGCCACAACTTCCTTACTAAATTTCTTTTGAGAGTTCCATTAGAAGAAACAATATTTAAGTTTTTCTATAGCAATAGTGACATTTCTATGGATATCACAAAATACATTAGGATTCCAATATTGAAGACAACGCTTAAGAATTTTAAGCATGTGTGACAAAATAAACATAGGACACCCGTGAGCAATACTTGATTGCCAGCCCTTAGTCCTCACATCAGTGAAACCAGAATGTAAAGGTCACATGGACTGAAATAAAAAAGGTCGGCGTCCCCCAGGTATAGCATCAAAGGCCAAAAAAACAAGATAATTGTGATCTGAGACAACTCTTAGCAAAGCAGAACATCTAGCTAGGTTCTAAAAGACGCTAGGCACGTTAGTCGGATGGTGGGTTAGGGCCTAGCGCCTAGGCGGGAACCTATGCGGTCGCCTAACCGAACTAGGCAGATTTAAGTAATTTAATTATATAGTATATAAATTAGTTAAATTTAAACATTAAATAATATGTTATTTAAAGAAAAAAAGGTATATATACATATGCAATTAGGTACATAAGAATATATTATGGATTTTATAGTATAGTCTTAAAATGAAAAAGAATAATAAAACATTACAAAAAATAATAATAAATAAAAATTGATGTTGCGTTCAGAGAGGAAAGAAATAAAAGTAGTAAAAATGAAAATGGTGGGGACCATGGCAAAAGCAAGCGTGCAGCTATGAAACAGTGGAACAATTTTAAAAGAAACTGTGGGATTAAAAAGATGGTTGGGACTAGCTCGGATCATATTCTTTTTCGCGTAACCCCAACTCTACAACAACAACAAAATTTAAATTCTGGCGTCATAACATTTGCCAGCCTAGCCCCTTCCAACCCCGTCCAAACCTGCATAGCTTCATCTAGTCTCACCTAATCCCGCCTAATATGCTTTCCAATTTTGTGGCCGCTTAAAATTTTCAAGACGCATTTACATGTGACCACAAACATCCCAATTATTAGTGCAAGTATAGAAAGAACCAAGAGTGTCCATATGAGTAAAATCTCATAGCTCAGTAGTATTATGAAAATGGATACTTTTGATGTGGTCCTTAATCCTTAACATTCTTTGATTAAAATAGTTTGATCAAAGTCCCTTGACTTTGTACACCTCATTATATTACAATTCATATTTATATTTTTATAGTTTTGACATTAATTGTTTGAAATTTTATGAGATTTATAATCCTATAAATTTAAAATACCTCATTATAATACTATTAGAAACGGTTACAATAAAAAAATTCCAACATTTTGATTGAATAAATGGATAAAAACTATGTAAAAATAAGAAATAATAAATGGCAAAAGAATGTATCCATAGTGTTAAAAAAAAATTGGTACATTTCACATATAACAAAGTGGTACATTAATAAAGAAGAATTGGTACATTATAAATAAATTAGGGTACAAATAAAAGATTTAAAAAATATGAGTACAAATGAATTTTTGAAAAATATAGGCACTAAAAGAAATTAATACATGGGTACAAAATAAAACTAAAAAGAAAATACTACAAATTTAAAAAATGTTGCAAATTAAAAGTGGGTACAAACTAAAAATATAAATATATGATACAAAGTTTAGGCATAAAACATAAATATACCGTATGTAATTTTTCTATCATTGATTAAATATACAATGTCACGTGACAGTATACACATGGGTACAAACACAAATAAAACTTTAAAAAATATGGGCACAAAAAGAAACTAATATATGGGTACAAATTAAAAATGAAACAAAAAATTTGGTACAAATTAAAAATAGGTACAAACTAAAAATAAAAATATATGATAAAAAATTTAGCCATAAATATAAATATACTAATTGTAACATTTTTAACACTAAAGGAATATATTTAAAAATAAAAATATTTTATTATTCAAATAATTAATGATGTTATTAATACCCAAAGACCTTGATCAAAAATTAAAAATGAATAGGATTTTAATCAATGAAGTAGTAAAAAGAAGAATGTGAACCTAAAATCTTCACACGTGAGCTCAAAGGATAGCGTTAAAATCACCAATTGTCATCTAGGGTTCTAGGGTATAGTAGTATGAAAGCGAACTTTTCCAAAAGATCACACCACAAGTCGCGACGACGACTAGAACTAGTAACCGCATAAACAATAACGAAATGAGAAAGGACACCACAAAAAAAAAAAAAAAAAAAAAAAAAAAAAGCCTGAAAAGTAATATGTTGGTCTGCAGAAGAAATCATGGAAGTCATGGAAGAAGCAACGAATCGTAGAATACAAAACCTAAGTATTAGTCAGCAAGTTACCTCTATTATTAACGGTAATTAAAAGAAGACCCAAAGAATCCCAATACATAGGAGAAATAGAATCAAAAGTAACCATAAGTTCAAAAATGCAAACCAGATCTAAATGATGAGAAGGCAAACATTGGAAAGCTTCATACGTGTATCAGAATTACAAATACCATGAAAATTTCAGTAAAGTAGCTTCATTTTGAAGTAGAAATAACTTGTCTTTCTGCTTTTGGTGATATAAGTTCCTCTAGTCTAGTAGCGTCAACTTTCTACTTCTTTTCAAGTTTCTTTTGCTGTGATTTACTAAGCACAAGAGTAAAAGCATCATCACTAGTATTAACTAGTAATAGGAGAGGATCCCTATGAAAAGTATTAACTAGGGGACTATGGTTTAAGTATGTACGAAATCCATTTAGTGTTTCAAGTTATTTGCTGCATTCAAAAGTGAATTCTAAGTGTCAATTTCATTACTTTGCTTACTATTGTTTTAAGAACCTTTGTTTATCCTTAAACTTTCTTTGTTAACCAATACACGTAAGTAAATCTGTAGAAAGATCCACATCCACTAGAATTCTAGGATAATATCCAAATAAGTTTTCCTTTTTAGCATGATTGAGTACCCATACCCCAAGCAATTTCCATACGAATAGGAGGGTGCCAATCTTCTTGGCTTAACCCATAAATTTGAGTCAATATATGCGCACTGACTTTGAAAAAAGGATGTCACTAGGTTGAAATCCGGTTGCCATTAAGATAACCTAAAAAGAACAAAGAATAACCAAATTTCGGACCCTAAATAGAATTCTAACCACCATTTTAAATTTTTAATAATTATAACCACAAGTTGATATGAAAATACTAATACATCCTTAAAATAAAGTTTTCTTAAAATAAAAACAAAAAACAAAAAACAAAAGGCTCGGTTGTCTTTTACCGCCATCTCTATCCTTTCTATAGTATAGACGATAATCCAAAACTACAGAAACCCAATCCATAACATCCCAACCCAAGCACAGCCAACCATGGCGTGCAACATGATCCCTCTCTCTTCCTCTTTTATACTCTCACACACAACCTTCATTTTGTTCTAAACCCCCAAAAAAATTTCAACCTTCTCCACATGAAGACGACTCTCACTCTCAGTCTCGATCAGCTTCCTCCTCTGCTCTCCAATTTCTCCGTTATCCTTCCTCAACATCTTAGCCCCTCAATTGGGACCTCCACTTCTAAGATCGGCTCCAAAACCAAATCATTGGTGAAAAGCCCAAAATGCGATGGTCCCTATCTCTTTCTTTCATTTTCTCCAAAGGTTGAACTTTGGATTTTGTTTTCTTCTATGATTGAATTGGGGTTTTGAACTCCTCCTGTGTAAGTTTATCTTACATTGCCGGTCCTAAGCTCGGATAAAGGAGGAGGGGGAGGGCGTCCGGTAGTCGACAACCGGCACTCTTCGGTAACGTCGAATCCTTATGAAAATGAATCCAGAACCGGCCCCACTCAGTGACTTGGATTTTTCAAGTCTCCAACCGAGAAGTTTTCCTCACTCGGGAAATTAAGGGAACACTACCTCAACCTACATGCTCCACTCACAAAACTTCAACATACAAGCTTCAACAAAAGAAAAATTCACAGAACTTAGTGAAGAAGACTGTGTATTTAACACAATACGTTGAAATGAAACAAAGCTTATTTATTGATATCTCCGATAAGTTACAAATATGTACATATACATGAGTCAAAATAAACAAACAAGAGGGAGCCTTCACAAAGGTTGCTTAGGAGAAGTCTCAGTAGTCGGTAGAGCCCGAGAAAGAGAAGGCACCGGAGGGGGATCATTCGGAGCCTCAGTACTGGACAGAACCCTAGAAGGAGGAGGCATCAGAGGTTGATCATTTGGAGCTTCATTACGCGGTACAGCCCTAGAAGACGAAGGCAATAAATGCCTTTGGAACAAACCCACAAACCTCTGATGATCAAGTAAAACTTGACCATCAGATTCCTTCATTTGGTCAAGCTTCCTCTTCATGTTTGTAGCATAGTCATGTGTGAGTCGGTGCAACTGTTTATTCTCATGCTTGAGCCCTCTAATCTCCTGTTTGAGACTCATCACTTCAGCCGCCAATGATTCAACTTGGCGGGTTCGAGCAAATAGGCGTTGGGCCATATTAGACACAGAACCTGCACACTGAACACTGAGAGCTAGAGAATCCTTAACAGCCAACTCATCAGACCGTTTGGAAAATAGTCTGTTATCTTTGGGAGTGAGAAGGTTCCTGGCCACCACCGCAACGGTCATATCATTCTTCATTACGGAATCCCCAACGGTAAGAGAACCAGTAGGGGATAAGAATGATGGGCGCCATATGTTGTTTGGAGAAGGCGTGGCTGCCTCTTCAACAAAGCTCAAGTCAAAACGACGGTCGGAGGGGCCAGACATTTTCAAAGGTGTTGAAGAGAGAAGAGGTCGGACAAATCAAGATCTTAGAAATGCAAGAAGGGAGTTTCTACTGGTGGAGATTTAAGTGTGCTTTGGAACTTAATGCCAGCCTCTATAAAAATCTGCACTCGACGGAGCTTCAAAAATTGAAGAGGCGCTTGCTCAGAAATCAAAAAGGCGTTTGCTTTCTCAAAAGCTGGGTTGCTCAGAGACCACGAGAGACGATATCAGAAATCGAAGAGACGTTTGCTTTCTCAAAAGCTAGGCTGCTCAAAGACCACGAAGGTCGATCTCAGAAATCGAAGAGGCGCTTGCTTTCTCAAAAATTAGGCTGCTCAGAGACCACGAGGGCCGATCTTAGAAATCGAAAAGGCACTTACTTTTTCAGCCTTGTCAGCACCTGTCACATGCACACTCAGCTTTGCGAAAATTACGGGCATTCTGTCGAAGATTTTCTGGTGAAGTATAAAGCACGTGAATCTTACTGTTCAATCATTCACTTTCCACACGCAACATCAGCTCATGGGTGCCACAGATAACTTTGCCAAATATCTCTGACAAAGTTTAGACATGTGAAGCTTGCAGCTCTCATTACATCGCTATGACCAAGAAGGATAAAAGAATAGCAAAGAAACAGCACTAACAAAGTTTAGACACATAAATTTTGAAGGTCTAGCTACCATATTATTACCTACAAGGGTAAAGGAATAGGACCACTGCTGGATAATTAGAAAGTCCCTGTATGTCAACCTCTGTGCTCCGTGGCAAGGTAGACTAGCAAACATGCACAACCTTTACTCACATTCGAGAAAACACTCCCCACAAGATTGCTTGCTCCAAGATCGAAGAGGCACCGCCCTCCGAATCTCGAGAGCCAGACTCCCAACATGATTACTTTCTCAAAAATCAAAGAGACACCACTCTCCGAATCTCGAGAGCCAGACTCCCAGCAGGATTGCTTTCTCAAAAATCAAAGAGGCACCGTTCTCCGAATCTCGAGAGCCAGATTCCCGACAGGATTGTTTGTTCGAAAACCGAAGAGGCACCGCTTTCTCAACTTCGAGAGCCACTTCTCCTTGGATGAAGCTTGTCTGTAATCTTCACACACAACATCAGCTTTCCAGATACCACAGATCATTTTTTCAAAGTGCTCTGACAGAGTTAAAACACGTGAAGCTGGCAGCTCCCACTACCGTGCTATGACCAAGTAGGGTAAAGGAATAGCATTACTACTTGTTGTTAGGGAGACTCCTATATATGTCGACCTCCATCCTCAACGGACAGGCAGACCTGCAAAAATGCTCAACTCTTCCTCATATCTGAGAGGGCACTCCCAACAAAGCCTCTCGAAATACTCAGCTTTCTTTCCCCTCGATAATACCTCTGCAAACAAGCTACACCAGAGCAAAAATATCTCATATCATTAGGGTTAAAAGCAAAAGTATCCTATATCATGCTTTTTCCCTGTCTTTTCCTTTGGCCTTGTTCTTACCTGCAAGACAAGGAGAAATAGAGCAATCAGTCAGCACTTGGAATCAAGCTTCCAGTCAGGAACTGACTGCCTGGAACCCCTTACCTGATTACTTACCTGGCATTGCTCTCGAGTACTCATCTTCAACATTTTATGCTTCCAGAGAAGATACCACATCTGCCTGAGGAACAGATAGGGCAAGTGAGAAGGATACAAGGAAGCATGTGGAGACAAGTGTAACAGAACACGTGCCGATACATCCACTACTTTGTCAACAGCAAAAGTATCCCATATCAGCAAGGTCGCACGTACTCTAGATTTGATGGACTTGTTTTGACCCTCAAATTCTTCAGTCGGCCTTATACTCTGGAGGAAACCAGAAAACCCTCCAGCCCAGTTCAAGAATAAGCCTGTGGAAAGTTACTTCTTCAAAAGCAAAAGTATCTCATATCATATCTTCTCATTTTTCTTCTCTTTATCCTTCATGCTGCCTGCAAGATAGGGAGAATGAGAACAATTAGCCGGAACTCGAAATCAAACTTCTGATCTGGGACTGATTGCTTGGAGCTTTGATTGCTTACCTTGTCTGTCAATTCTTTCAGCAGATCCCCTAACTCGGCGACTTGGGGGACTCCTACTACATGGTTTGTATCGTGTTTGACCAAGCCTGAAACTACAAGTAAGCTTCAAGTGAAATTGATACATTACCTTGTGCATCTCCACCAGTTAAAGATACCACCCCTGGACGGAGGAAGAGTACTTCCAGAAAGGATGCCACATCTACCTATGAGACAGATAAGGCAAGTGAAGACGATACCACACTTCGGTACTTAGAAGTTTCGTGATTACGAGATCATTCTCCCACAATATTTCCTAATGTCATTTGTACTAAATCATTCACTTGTACTCACTAAAGGAGAGCTTGAACCGATGTACTTGTGTAAACCCTTCACAATTAATGAGAACTCCTCTACTCCGTGGACGTAGCCAATCTGGGTGAATCACGTACATCTTGTGTTTGCTTTCCTGTCTCTATCCATTTACATACTTATCCACACTAATGACCGGAGCAATCTAGCGAAGATCACAAACTTAATACTTTCTGTTGTACCAAAGTCCTCACTGATTTTGTGCATCAACAATCCTTAAGTCCTTACCTTTTTGTGTTGGTAATGGATGAGTTAACAGAACATATTCAAGATGATATTCCTTGGTGTATGCTTTTCGCAAACGATATAGTGTTGATAGATGAAACTCAGGAAGGGGTAAATGCGAAGCTTAACCTTTGGAGAGAAGTGTTGGAATCTAAAGGTCTTCGCCTAAGCCGATCAAAGACAGAATATATGGAATGCAAGTTCAGTGCAAACGGAGGCCAAAATGAATTAGGGGTGAGGATTGGAGATCAGGAAATACCAAAGAGCGACCGTTTTCACTACCTAGGATCTATCTTGCAAAAGAACGGAGAATTAGATGGAGATCTCAACCATAGAATACAAGCTGGATGGATGAAGTGGAAGAGTGCATCCGGCGTGTTGTGTGACCGTCGTAGGCCACTGAAGCTCAAGGGAAAATTTTATAGGACGGCAAGGCGATGCTGTATGGCATAGAATGTTGGGCGGTGAAGCACAACACGTACACAAAATTGGTGTAGCGGAGATGAGGATGCTTCGTTGGATGTGTGGGCACACGAGAAAGGATAAGATTAGGAATGAGGATATCCGAGGTAAAGTAGGAGTAGCCGAAATTGAAGGAAAGATGAGAGAAAATCGGTTACGGTAGTTTGGACATATGCAAAGAAGGCCTACTGACGCTCCGGTTCGAAGATGTGACTACGGGACAGAGGTTCAGGGCCGAAGGGGTAGAGGAAGACCTAGGAAAACTTTGGAAGAGACCCTAAGAAAAGACTTAGAGTACTTAGATCTAACGGAGGACATGACACAAAACCGAGCGCAACAGCGTTCTAGGATTCATATAACCGACCCCACTTAGTGGGAAAAGGCTTTGTTGTTGTTGTTGTTGTTGTATTGAATTGGGGTTTTGGGTTGTCCATGTCTTTTTCTTTGGAGAAATGAAGATCGAAATATCCCTTAGGACCCTCCCCAACAGAATCAATTGCCAAGAATTTGGAATCCTCCATAAAAACGCTAGATCATTCTTAATAGCATCGGTTTCCATTGGTACCCTCCCTTTCTTTAATAAAAGTCTTCCAATGACATTGGTTTGACATGAACGGCTGATCCCGAAAAAGATTCTCACTAATCTTGGCATAACTCACATCACCACGAACAGCGGCGCAGGAAGTTGTCTAAGATTAAGAACTGAGAAAGCTCCATGGACATAAGGGGGGTTGTTTGCTGGGCTAGCAAGTAACATCTTGGACCATAAAACTGATTGAATTGGCTCAGTTGGATCCGTCATTTGATCCAATCATATCGGGATTCGAAATTTAGTGATCTAATCCGCTACACCAAATTAACAACCGAGTAAAATTAGATTCGATTTTTGGATTTCTAACTCGTTATTTACAAAATTCAATCGAATTTGATCGGTTTGTTTGGGTAGATTGAAATTAGTGATCCAATCCGCTTAACCTAACCCATGGAAATGGAACAAGAGAATAAGAATTAGTTTGAGGAGTGCTTTTAAATAACTGAAAGTTTTTTTTTTATATCAATCCTTAGTAAAATACAAGTTAATTTTGAAAAAACACTAGAAGTGCTTCTTGTAAGCAGTACATAACTAGTGCTTCTTAAAGGAAACACTTAAATGCTTTTAGAATCCAAAAACATTCTTTCAAAAAGCGTTTTCAATCATTTAAACACATTTTTCAAACTAGTTCTAAACCACCCACAAATTAGCAAATGATCATTAAAAATCATTCAAAGCCTAATATTAATTAAAACCACGAGCTGGTGGTTCAGTGGTAAATGACGGATTACGAAGCTTCCTTAAAACTAAAAAGTGGAGGTCTCGAGTATGAAACCCGTTGTTGGTGTGAAAGTCAGACTTGTGGCTAGGAAGAGGCTGAATTGCCTCTGTGAGTCTTCCCAACTATAAGGGGTGGATAACCGTGACTTGCCACCAGTTGTCCCCCTTTAAAAAAAATATTAATTAACTAACTAACTAACTAACACAGCAACAAAAGATTGCATACTGCATAATGTCAATCACTATCGGGAAATATGGAAAAATAACCAGAATTTGAACCCATATATAATTATAGCCATCATTTTAGGTTTATAATAATTATAATAAAAAATTGATGTAAAAATACTAACATGCCATTAATGACTAAAAACTCTCATTTCCTCCGATTTTCTCAACAACCAAACACCAACACCAACAAAACATTACCCAATAAAGTTTTAACTTACCATATAGTTTTGGGACTGAAGAGTTGGAAAACTTGCAATCTACGTTTGAAACTGAAATCTGCGTTTGACACTGAAAAAGCTCTAATGCCCAACAAGTTTTCGATTTGACGATTTGGGTGTACGTGTGGGTGAGCGTAGAGAAACCCCATGGGCCAAAACCACCATTGGAGGTCTGCTTTCTCATCTTCCCTGCGTTTGGATGAAGGGTGAGCTGCAGAATGCCCGACAGCTCTGGTTCCATTTGTTTGGATGTGAGTGGTCAGTAAGGGACTAGAGTCTTCAGAGGTATATGTTGGTTAAGAGGAACTAAGATACTCGGGGAGTCATGGGAAGAGGACGATCTTGGCTTGCGGCTAACAAAATTGGAGATTTTTAAGGGTATATTAGTATTTTTACATCAATTTTTTGTTATAATTATCATAAATTTAAAGGTGTGGCTATAATTCTATATGGAATCCGAATTTTGGTTACTTTTCCAAATTTCCCGTCACTATCCACCAAAACATTTCACTGCCAAAAGTACATATATTTACAACAGCATCATATGGAACAAAATACCCTAAAAACACCCAACTCCTCCGACGACCCACCACAAATTGCTTTTGAATATTCACAGATTCCTAATCCTACCCACTACCGAACACAGGACAATGACATAATTGCCATTGCACCTTTTTTCAATTTCCAGTCAAATGTAGTGTAGCTAGCTCTAAAAAACGAGCTACCAATTAGCCGATGTCCTCTTGTCCTCCTGCTTCCAACTTCAAATCTTCTTTTTCCTCCTTTTTGCCCAAAAATCAAGTCTTCCCTCCCTCCATCCACAAACAAACAACCAAAAGACCTGCCCCGAAAATCAACAAAACCAACGCGTAATTAAAAAATCAACAACCTGACCGATGTTAGTCCGAGCTTATGACCGTCCCCCCTTCGACTTCTAGTGACGACAATGGAAGTTCGCAGCCTGCGCTGATTTTCTTCACATCTTGACTCCAACATATAAAGATCCTTTTCACCATGTCACAAAACTCCCTGCAAAGAAAACGACGCAAAGGTTTTAAACTAAACAAGGAAACATGTTAGGAAAATCCAAATACAAACTCCTTTTTTATTTATTTTTTGTAATAAAGTATACTTACGACCACGGGTTCGCCCATAAGCATCATATCTCCTTCATTATCGGTAAAGACAATTTGCCACTTGTTACCGGGGCGAATCTGTCCCTTAATGTCAAACATCTCCTCCAGTTCATCTATAAGCTGATCATATCCTTCCAACATCGTCAAGTCCACTGCTCGGCCAACAGCTATCCCCTGCATTTGAACCTTTTGGGATATACAAACGCCACAACTCAGCACTTGAGCTAAAGACTCCAAATCTATAACATGAATACTTGATATTTCAGAATAAAAAACAATCAAAAATAATTCTACTTTGAGCACCTTGGTGCGACTTCTGGCGGACGTAGAGCAACTGTACTTGCTCTGTGTCTCCTTAGGTGATAATTGCAACTGTCCAGGTTTGCTTTCTTTAGAAGCCTTTGAAAGGTCAGATTTCTGGTCTGACTCAGCTGCTGACGGGTTACTAACACGTCCTTCAGTGGTTCCAGTAGGTCCACTGATTGGTTGTGGATGTGCCTTCTCCATGGCAGGGAAGCATGTAGAATGACTAGTAAAGTCTATACCGAAAATTCGGCAACTAGTACCCGTCTCAGTTTTCTTCTCTTTTTCAACATGGTCAAACATTGAGTCATTTTTAGGCTTTGATGAGTTTGGAGTTGAATATCCAGAGTAAACAGGCCAAGCAGAAACACTTTTACTATCCTCCATTGTTTCCTGGAACCTGTGCGGAGAACCACCTGCCTGAGAAGACAACCATCCCCCATCAATCTGAGTCCTTGGAACAGAGTTGTTATTGCTGATCACGTCTGCCTGTTGATGATGCCATACAACATGATTTTCACTTCTTTTGCCTTCAGCAGCGACACTCAGTGTTGACGTGTCATGGGACTGTGTCAGCCCAGAATTCCACATAGCTGACCCTGTTGAACTCATTGCATCTAATATCCATATAAGTTAGAAGACTCTGACCCAAAAAATCTAATCCAAGGCAAAGGATAAAAAGGGGGGAAAATGTTGCTGTTTAGTTGGTTGCTAGGAAACAGAAAGAAAAAGGTTCCTACCAAGAGCTGGGATTTCAGTGGGTGGTCGGGGCCTTTTGTTCTTCACCACAGCTGGTTGAGGAAGGCTCGGAAGTACTGACGCTACAAAAGGTTCAATCTCCCAAGGCGATACCCTATCAGGCCTTGGAATGGATGCAGACTCATCCCAGTGAACCTGGAAGATATTTCAGAAGAGCAAATTTATGTCAGAATTTTCATTTAACATCCAGTACAAGGAGAAGGGGAAGAAAGGAGAAAGGAACAAGATAACAAGAAAAAGAAAAAGAAACCAGTACTAAGAGTTTACTTTAAGTGACCGCCATTTTGAATCTGCCCAGTGAGGAGATATATCTTCAAGACCAACTATTGTGCCTGAAAACCTGGAAAAATGAAAGAACATAGAACAAAATACATTAGAAAGCCCATAAACAAATTAAACCGAGTAAACATGCTATAGCACTGCTGCATTTGACTTCTACCTTCTCTCGGGAGCATCCTCCCCCTCAAACCTCATTTTGAACCTCATTCCGACTGAAAATTTATTGTTGACAGCCTCCAAATACTTGTTCAAACCGATAATGAACTGACTTGTCCTGGACATTTCAAAAGGAAATCAAGATATAGACTATGAGAAATCCTGTGTTAAATGATTCAGCGCAACAAACATTTTAAATTCTGCAGGTTAATATAATACAACATACCTTGGCTTATAATACACGACAAAAAGAGTTCGGGTTGCAACTGCATGAGATGCAGTTGCGAGAACCCCTACGTGCATGCTTTGACTCGAGATCACCGATGATGGCATGCTGCTTTGTTGACGAGCAAGACGTCTAACTCCAACACGTAACTCCCCGTTGCCCCCTCTAAGAAACCAATTTTCTACAGATTAGTGAATGTTTGACCGAAAAATATACATGCCTCATGTACGATATGCAAAAATTCAATTTTCCAGGCTACACTGTTAAATTTAGTTGACAAAAAGGTAAGAGAGAAGGGACAAGAACAAATGGCAATGTTTACCTGAGAAATACAAAGGAATCCCCAGCACTTAATCTCTTGGAGGTGACGAAAGTACTCCATCCTGTTGTAAGCAAGTGCCTCCGTGGTTGACCTGTTCAGTTAATCACAGATAGATGAACTGTGAGCAACAATCAATAAAGTTAATTGATATATCACTCACCATGTTTGAATTTTTTTCATACAAGATGTCCAACTCATGATCTCCTCCTAATAATTATTTTTGAGAAGATCTCCTCCTAATAATTATGAAATCCCCCATTTGGGACAATTGCAAGAGTGCAGAGAAAATGAAGTACATCACCTCTGAAAATATGCTTAAATCGCCACTCGTAACCATGAAGATCCTTGGCAACCAATTCCTGAGTTGGGGTTGCCTGCGTCATGTCCTGAAAAAGAAATTGATCCATGGTGAAAAGGCACAGACATGAAATCAAATCAACGAAATAATGAGACCACGAAAGAACAGCCAAAACAAAAGCTAGAATAGAAAATATATATATACCAGTGCAGGAAGGCATTCAGTGGCGTGTTTCCGGAGAACAGAAAACCCGCCATGGGTGCTTGTATCAGAGGCAGTTAAAACCTTGCAGAATGAGTGAACTGCAGGTTTTTGAGGTTCTGGAAGGCATGGATCAGGACTAGTAGGCTCCGTTTGCTAAACATATAAACGTATTGATGTTAATAATGACAAAGAAATATTGCTCAGACAGCGAAAATCTAATCAGGAAGTTCATTTGGTTCTTACATTTACATCTGGAATTAAAGTAATCTGTGCATAAACCTCATCTGTTTCCTGCTCAGCCTAAAATTGCAGACAACTCAAGGTAAGATATTTCCAAACAAAAAAATTTCACAAATTATTCCCAACATGCTTGGTTACTGAGAAAATCCAGGAAATCGAAGATATAAATTCTAAAAATTTTAAAGTCGAAGACTTTCCAATCATTAGACCCCGTAATCAGCTGGAGATGAAATCAGCTAACAGATCCAGCTGATCTGAGTTATCATTTTCCATGAATCAGAAACAAAAGTTTTCTACAGGAAATACCAATAGGGTAACGTTAACAACGCGGCAAAGAATCTTCGAGGGAAGATTGAACTGCGGAATCCCTTGATTCAGTTCCTGATTTGTTGGTGTTGACGCCTCCAGCTAAAACATAATCCCCAAAAATAGCAAAAAATATTCAATTTCGACGAAAAGATTATAATCCCATAAGCAGAAACAAAAAATTAAATAAAAATAAATAAAAAAGGAAGATGGAAAACTCACTTGTTCCATGTGCCCCTGTGGAAAGTAGAAGACTCTCTCCTGGACGCGAGGCACATCGACTAGTGGGCCCGCGCAGGCCTTCCATAGCTCCGGATACAGATCGCCGCCTGCAAAACAAGACGCCCAAACAAAAATGGGAAGGAAAAAAGGTTTAATTTTCCGGGAAAATCCGAGAAAGTGTGAGAAAATCAACAGCCATTTCACCTTCCCGATTCGCCATCGTTGAAGTCGTACCCTCCCGAGTCAACAAATTTCAAAATTGCCACAACAAAAGCTCAGATAATCTCTCGATTCTGATTCTCTCTCTCTGTCGCTGTCTCTGTCTGCGTCTCTCTCTCTCTTCGGTCTAAGCAGACAAAGCTGAGCTGAATGTATAGATATAATTAAGCACAATAATGACTCCTTAATAAGCCGTTAATACGATTTTAATCACACAAAGCTCCCACCACTTCCACTCTTTCTCGCTTCACACACTCTTCGTGTAACGATCACTGATCGATAAGAACCGTTACGCCGAAACCACCAAACCGTTACAATACCGCTATCTCTGCTCGGAAAACCGCCTTTCTCCCTCCCTCTCTCAAAAAACTCTCACACCCTCTCTCTCTCTCTCTCTCTCTCTCTCTAAAAACACTCTCACAAGCTATCGCTAGGAAATCCAGTAGAAGAAAACGCCGTTACAGACCGCTTTGCGCGCGTCTTATTATACGCGACTTTGTTTATGCTTTAACTCTGACCCTGTCTCCTCCCTCCACTGTTCTCTCTCCTCCTTTCTGTGTAACTGAATTAACAGTAGTTAGAGGATTAACCAGAGGGGTGGGTTAACCGGACGGGAGCAGCGCGTAACGGAAAGGTGGGGCTCTGCGGGGTGTAAAGCAGCAGAAACACAACGGCGTTTCGAAACGGCCGTTTTTTTTTTTAAGTAATGTATTATATAGGTATAAAGACCAAATGATATAATTGTGGATAATTGGATTACACATTAAGTTTAGCTAACGTACTTATTTTCTATTTCTGATGTGTCATTTGGTTTTTAAATTGGTTTACCATGCATTACCCTATTTATACTATGCAATGCAGGAATTGACAAGTCTCACTATACAGTAACCATAATAATTTAGTTCAAATTCATTTTTAACGGCAATTGAATTTAAGACATATTATTTATAATATCGGTAAATTGTAGTACTAAATAAAATAAGGATTAAGTACTATAAACCCATACATTTCAGTGTTATTCTAGATTTGTCTCAACCTTTTTAAACATTACAAACAAGTACACAACCTATTGAAAATTTCACATTAAATTTCTGTTAAATTAAGTAGGGCATACATTGTCTCCGGCATCAATAGAAGATCATAGAGAATGACTTCTACTAAATAACGGTTACCATCACTCCCTTCAGACCATCACCCACCTCTTGATCTTCATTTTTATTTTCCATGTTATTGTGAAATTTGTTTATTTTATTTTTAACTTTTCATCTTCATATTTTTTTTTAAGTTATTATTATTATTTTAGTGTTCAAGTAAGCAAATAAGTGTGACATATTGTTGCCACATGTACATTTAACGAAAAAAATTAACTGGACCTTAATGAAGGTGACGTTTTTAATAGGTTGGATACTTATTTGAAATTTTTTAAAATGTTGAGACAAAATTGAAATGACACTAATAAGTTTCGGGATTTTTTTAAACAATGATATTATTTACACTATGGGAGATGGGGTGGGCTTTGCCTCACAATGGGTTAGCAATAATGTGGTTCAAATTCATCTTTGGTGAGAATTGAACCTAACCTCTCACTTACAAGTGAAAATGAATACTACTAGACAGTAGTACTAAGTAGCAAAAAAAATTTGGGATTTAGGTACTTAATAAATAATGAATTTTAATTATCAATGATTCATGTGATATGAAGGGTGCTTCGGGATGCGTGTGGTTTGAGATATTGAAGAGACGTTAAGTCAAGTGTGCCGTTCCATTTGTCGTCGTCCCTTTCGTTGTCTGCTTCGAAGCAGGCAACAGTGTTGGCTCGAGTTAACCCGTGGGGCTAGATTTTTTTTTAATTTTTCGTTTTCATTAATTTAATTTTTGGCTTGATAATTACGTTACATGCCACTCGGTAATGAGGGTGGGACCCCCGAAACACGTGGTGATTGTTTGGGTCTTGTTTGGGTTTTAATCAACTTTTCTTTTTCCCCAGACAATATGCAAGCGCTTCGGGATTCTATGGCGATATGTAATTTACCCTTCTTATTTTAACTTCCACTTAATCTTTTTCCTGTCTGACTATGATGATGTATCAACATTTTCATTTAGGCCTAATTGGATTATTAGTTCATGTGGTGATAAAATAGTTGGAAGATAGCTCATGTAGTTAAAAAAATTAGGATTTAAGCTTCTGTGGTGAAGTCTGTTAGGATTTAAGCCCAAAACTAAAAATTTCGTCAATTGTCCATTAATTGTTAGCACATAAGGTTCACATGTGAGACTAAAAAGATAAAGTTAGTCTCACATGTAAGCCCATGTGCTAACAATTAACGGAGAGTTTCGTTTTAGCTTAATATATATGGCTCACGTGCTAATAATTAACTGAGAGTTGACGGAATTTTTAATTTTGGGCATAAATCCTAACAAACTTCACCATAGGGGCATAAATCCTTTTTTTTATCACATGGACTATCTTCCAACTACCCTATCACCACAGGACTATTAATCCAATTAAACCTTTCGTTTACAATTTTGAATGCAAAACTACATTTATATTTGATCAAATAAACAACTACTATATTTTACCGTGAAGTTAAAATCAGAATATACAACAGGTTGCATTATGATGACAATTCTACCAGTTAAACTTGATAACCGTGAATTGCCGTTCAAATGGGGCGAATTTGGGATGAAATTCAACTATTTTTCGGATATGAGAAAAAAACTTGAATGTTATTCGATTAGGGTTTCATATATGGTTATAAAGGTCCCCTATTCATATCCGTCCCTAAATATGTCCCGGATATACAATATATTAAATTATAATATGTATTTATATTCACAATTATTGAAATTATTTGATAATTTGTTTCATCTTTCTCCCATAGTGGTTGTTGTATTTGCTTTTTTCATCTCTTTTATTCTTTCATGGGACCAATTTGTTTTAATTTGCTATCATATTTGACTTATCATAAACATCTCCAGAAAGTATTGTTATGTTTTGATGATTTGGGTGTGGATATTAATGGCGAAATTAGTATTTAATAAATTATAATGTATCAGTTGAACGAATAATTTTTTTGCATTGATGAAGATGGATATAACCGTTAACCGATGGAGAATCTGGTACTCAGTGGGTATAGATAGTCTCCAATGGTTAATTTGCGGTTATGATTGATTAGTTTTCGTAGTTATTGGTATAGATATGACAGTTCTGTCTCAAACCAAACCGTTATCATCCCAAGATTGCACATTTGAACTTGAGAAAAGTTATGTGGAGGGATCAATGTGACGACCAGTCCCTAATTTTCTAGGTAATTTCTCCCCGAGTGTGTAAATTGACATTTCTGTCATGGTTGGCAATGTGACGTGGATGTAGTATTCAGCGTTTATTTTATTTTCCTAGTAGCGTAATTAAATAGTACTCGTCGTTACGAATGTGTATGCGCAAGTTAGACCCAAATCGGAGCTGTAACGAAAAGGTTACACTCAGTCAAAGTACATTAACAGCGGGTAGAATTGTACATGCGTGCGTGTTAATTTTTCAGTGCTAGAAACACTATTTTTGATAAGGGGACAAATTTTGTAATCTGAAAGGTGTACAAACCTTATCATTTCCTTCTTTTAAAAATTGTCCCGTGTGCCCTCAAATCCCTCACATTCACTCATTTTCCCCCAAAACCCTCACAACCAATTAGAACCTCTCCTTACACCTATCCCCCAATTAGAAATTGCTCCCTCACTCTCTCTCTATTCTCCTTCTCTCTCTCTCCCACACCCGTGACTCTCTCCCCTTTGTAATACACACACACCATCATCAAAACTTGCAGATTGAACTAAAAAACACCATAAATGTACTCCTCTCAAACCCACGAACCCAACCGTACTAGCCGATGGTGAAATGACCGAGTTTTGACTCGCCAACTCAGAAGCTCCAACTCAGTGAGTTTTCCTATGACGAGTTTCAAGTCGAGTTACAAGGTTTTAAGACGTAGGGAAGCTTCTACACAACTCCCTAGGGTCCCTAGACTAGGTTTGGAGTCGAGTTGATGTCGAAACAAGCGAGTTCGAGGAGTCAAGTTTTAGGCCGAGACTTTTGATGCATTTTCAGGCCATTTCCCTTCCATTTTTAGACTTTTGAAAGGTACAATCTTGCTCTACTCTTCATAAAGCTTCATTTCCATATAAAGTGCATAAAAAATGGTTAAGAAATGAAGAAGATATGAAGCTTTGAAAATTTTCCCAGTTTCCGGCGAAAATTTCTAGTTTCCTACGAAACCAGACAGCAGCGACCGGCAGAAGCTCACCGGACAAGACGAAGAATATTTCGTCAAAGTTAACGGAATATTCTAATGGCGTCAGGTAACTCCGTTACTATTTAACAGAATATTCTGTCAATTCTGACGGAATATTCCTGACGTTCGTCAGTCTTTGTCAGGTGCGTGGCCTGTGTGTGGGAGCGTGTTTGGTCGTGGGCTAGGCTGCACGTGAGGGCGCATCTGGGCTCTGGACGGCGAGTGCTTGACATGTATGGGTCCATGACTTTGTGTAGATCATTTTCGTATATTCAAACCTTCCGTTTGAGTAAAGTATGAGAGATTTACCTAACCTTTTTTAATATGTCTTATTTAATTTATTAGTTTAGTTATTTCACATATAGGTGAAAATTATCCTGAGAACGTACGAGGTCAAGCGAGGTTAGGAGGTTACGATCTAACCACGTACTAGTGAGTAGGCATTTTGTTTTCACATATATAAACCTTATAGTTTCCACAAATGCTTTTGAATTGATTTATGCATATCATGCCACTGTTGCTTTTAGATTGATATTACGCCTATTATGCCATGATTAAAGATGATATAAGAAATGTTATAATGCTATGGAACGCTAAAATAATCCTACAGGATACACATGTAAGTTTGCATTGTTGACTAGAATTATTTAATGGGTATGGCATGTTTATACTTATGTAGTCTGCTCATCATTGATGCACTCCGGTGTTAGTGCTAACCCAGGGCCAGGGCTAGTCTTTCACGTGTTTGTTCATCTCTACACCGCACGCTCGCCTTGGATCCAAGTAGTATCAATCCTGTTGTACAGGTTGCATTAGGCAACTCCGACTCATAGGTGACTGCGATTATTGCTAGTCTTCATGTGATTGTAGCACTATAGTGTACTTATACATTACGCCACATTCTTGTTCATGTCAAAAACTATCTGCATGAACTTGTGTGCTAGCATAGATTGATGAGCAACTTGTTTTCATTATGCTATTGTTGAGATATTGTAATTTGGCTTATTTCCGACATCATTGTTATTTACAATTGTTTTCATACTTATACGTAGTATGATTTTCTGGAAACTATACATGATTTACAACGAAGGGTTAGTATGTTCAGAAAATAAATGTGTTTTATAAACCTTTGTTTTTGTGCCCACTCACCCTTATGTTTTTCACCCCTCCATGTCTTAAACAGTCAAATTCTCTGTGGCATACGAGGAAACTCCGACGGGTTCTGACATATCTAAATAAATGTAGGGAGCCTTTCTTGGTTGTGTATTAAGCACTATAATTAGTTCCAATTGCACTCTTTTGTTACCTATTCTCTGAATATTTGTATTATATGGGTTCTACCCACTACTGCGCACTCACTTTATTAGTTAAATAAGTTCTAGTTTCAGTTTTAAATTATTCACATTCTTTCATCACTTATAGTTTTGATTCCGTCACCTTCGGGTGATGGCCAGCATGCCTCAACTTCGGTCGAAGTGTGTCAATCAATGTCAGGAGAAAAATACCAATAAAGCAGTATAAGCACGTGGTTAGTTATCCCACTCTTCTAAGGATGGCAATTCAAACCGTTAAACTCGATAACCGTGGATAATCGCCTGAATGAAATGGATTTAGGGATGAAAATTCGGTTATATTTTGGATATGGTGAAAACCCGAAAATATCATTCGGTTATGGTTACATATATGATTATAGGAGTCTCTAATCCGTATCCGTCTGTAAAACCGGTCTGAATAATACATATTATATATATATATATATATAATATTTTACATATAATAAATATAGTATTGTATAATACATTTGTATATTCACCAAACCCATTACTTCGAGAATTACAAAAGTTCCATTTTGTGAGAAAATTCAGATGTTTTGAATCAAAACCAATAAGAATCCAATGATGCTTATGGAGAGAGATCAAACATAAGCCAACATCATCAATGTATCTATTATATTATAATGCCTCAATTGAACTAATATATTTTTGGTATTGACGAAGATGAATATAACCGTTAACCAATGAGGAATCCGTTACCCGGTGGGTATGGTTATGGATAATCTGTGATGGTTAATTTGTGGTTATGGATATATAGTTGATTTTCATGGTTATGCGGGATGGATACAACATTTTCGTCCCCAAACCGAACCGTTGCCATCCCTACACTCTTCTAATAGATGAGTTATTTTGTTTGAAAACATTTAATTGGATTAACATATTAATTGGGTAATACTAGAAATACCAAATTCATGCATCAAATTGGTACACAAAATAATATGGTACATTCCATACCATACAAATTTTTAGTACAATTATTATCAACTTCCAATTTGAACTAAAGCATAAATTTAATTAGTGTCACGTTATTTGGTGTGCGTATGATTATTGATTTATCTTAATTATGACGAGACAACAATTTGGTTTTTAATTTTAAAAGGGACTACACCTAAGTATCATTTCGCTCAAGAAAAGCTTGATGGTGTGCCCCATATAATGTTTAGCAAGTGTTAAAACATGACAGGTTTAAAAAAATTAAATTATAAATAAAAATTTGTTATTACGTGTTATATTTTAATTAGATAGCACATGTGACTCAATATTTCATATAATAGGACTATACAAGGCTCTTCACATGATATATATTATAGTGAACGTACTACGTGTCACCCAATGTAATGTAACAAGAGCACCCAATGTAACAAGAGCGACCCCCACCAAATTTTTTTTTTCCTTTTTATTGTAATGATCTTATTAGGGAGAAGATAATAAGAATCAAAATTTGACAATCAAATGACTTGTATTCTCCTTTGAGTTGGTGGAATGAAATCATGTTTTCAAAGAAACAAATTTTACAGCAAATGATATTTGCTTTTTTAAGGCATAATATTAGTGGCATGTGTGTTAGGGATGGCTTATTCCCTCCAAACCAAAAACGCTCTTTAGTTTGATTCTAGAGGTCCTGAATATTTCCGAAGCTTCTCTTTCATTTAATTCCTTTTCTTGCTTCAAAAAAAAAATAATAATAATAATCGCAGTAAACTGTAAAAGAGACGATGAGAAAGCATGCATGTTACGTCAGATTAGGGTTTGCTTTTCCTCTCCCCTCTCTATGAAGAACAATGAAATGGAAGAAAAAGTGCCCACCTTTGATTTATTTAAACAAGTTAATTACTAGTCTTAAGTAGTCTTCCTCTCCCTACTTTGCATCTTTTAACAACGTAAGCAACTCTCCGTCCCCCTTACCAGAATATATTTTATCATATATGAATATTTTGAATCACGATTTTAATCAAATTAATATCCAAGATGCCTTCCACAAACACTTTTATATGCTCTCTTTTAATCATCAATTAGTTTAGGGATACTTTGGATGTGGTCTCTAGTTGTGAATATTCTTTGACTGAAACCTTGTTGGTTTTCAATTTTTGATCGAAGTCTCTAAAATTAATGTGATAATTTATTTCTATATATGTTACTATTTTTTTTAAAATTAAAAATTGAAAGTTATAGTTGTTTATATTAATGTGATTTTAAATAAAAAACCATAATTTGTGGAATTAAAAATATTAAAATATAAATATACTATTTTGTGTGTGTGTGTGTAAACATGGGTACATTAACCAAAAAATTATTACCAAAACATGGGTACATTCTTCAAAATCACAACAAAAAAAAATATTAGGCTTAATAATATTAGTAAATTACTTCAATTAAACTTGACATGGATACATTTTCAAATCAAAGAAAAAAATAATGTACCCATATCAGTTTAAAAATTGATTAAAAAAAATTTGAATAGATTTTATATAAAAAAAATTAGTACATTTTACATATAATAAATTGGTATATTTAAGAATAAGTACATTTTAAGATTAAAAATTTGAAAAAATTACATGAATGGATACATATAATTAGCATGGGTACAAATACAAATAAAACTTTAAAAAATATGGCACAAAAAGAAATTAATATATGGGTACAAATTAAAACTGAAAAGAAAATTGGTACAAATTAAAAAATGGTTGCAAATTAAAAATGGGTACAAACTAAAAATAAAAATATATGATAAAAAATTTAGCCATAAATGTAAATATATTAATTGTAACATTTTTAACACTAAATGAATATATTTAGAAATAAAAAATCTTTTATTATTGAAATAGTTAATGATGTTATTAATACCCAAGGACCTTGATCAAAAATTGAAAAAGAATAAGGTTTTAATCAATGGAGTAGCAAAATGAGGGATGAGAACCTAATTTCTCCATTAGTTTATTAGTCCAATCTTTTTGAACGTCATACATAATCTTCTTTCTTTTTTGTGGGTAAGATTTTTTATTGATCATACCATATATGAGTATTACGCGCATTTTGTCAAATAAAAAAGAAAAAAAGTATTATGTACATAGGCACAATTTTATTGTATAACATATCATCATTTTATGGTCAAATATGCTCCTAGGATGTCATTACAACATATATGACCATCAAATAATGATTGTATTATACATTTATAAGTATCGTAGTCAAATTCAAAACTATAACCATAAGTTGATTGATATGTATATAATGATTGATTGTAAATGTTTTTCTTTTCCTTTCAAATTTTGGGTCCTTGACTTGTTGCAATTACTACCATCAATTTATCTTCATACATCTTGTCACTTTGAGTGGGTTCTTCAATGTACACCAAGCCTCGGGGTCACCATGACTATCCATTGGAATTGTGGAAAACGCAATTATTAATAAGTCAGATATGTTATTTATTTTACCTCATACATTTGAAACAAAGAAATGAAAATGAAAATACTCATCGTCTTCCTCCAAGTTAGTTTTTAGTGTGGTCGCACTACAGTGTGATGTTATAATTTTGTTTGAATCATAACGTGTATCTATTGTCCTTTTGTATAATAAAACATGAATTAGAAAGCCGTCACCGCTCACAAATTTATCTCATCGGCCACCATGCATAGCCCCCTTCTCGGTGTTTGGCCGCGGCATTGTGCCGTTGCTTGGCCTGCAAGATTTGGATATACCATTATCAAATCGATCAATAAGGGTCATCTACGTACTCAATTAAATAAAAGGAAAAACAAAAGTTATTTCAAGTTTGAAGTTAAACATGCGTGGGCGATTGAAAGTAAGAAGAAAATAGACCAACGTTGTGCTTCACTCTTGTATTAAACAACCCTAACCATGACCATTATTAACGTGAATTGCTTTGGTGAATAGAGTATTATTTACTAAATTGTATCTTGGAATCAAATCGTCACACTCTATTCATCTACTCGCTGCACATCGGGTTCAAACCGTCTTTGTCTTAAATGCTATTTAGAATAATAATATCGATTTTAATAAAATAAAATAAAAACATTATTTGTCGTTTTAGACCTTTGGTGTAAGCTGCAAGTCAATGCATGACAACATTTTGATGAAAGCAATGCGAATTCTGGTGAGCATTTTGGTTTTGTTTAATACTAATAAAACAGCATTAGTACTCTGGATAAGCATAGGAGCAATGTGAATTAGGGTCTTAAGTACTTTTGTTAATAATTTTTAATTGGAGAAGGTGGATGAGAGTAAGGACAAACCAATCAGAGTTTGGTTATGTGTGTGTTTGGCTGTACCTATTCAATTCTCTAATCCATGGCTTTGCATAATTAGGCCCCAAACACTTGGATTTTCTTATACATAACTTTATCGTCCGACACCTGTCCTTTTATTACGATAATTGTACTTTCTTTGTGCTCCAAATTATTGTTACAATATCATAATATTTTGTTAAATTGGGGGGGGGGGGGGGGGGATTGGAAAATAACAATACAGAAAGAAGGCCTTCAGGAAAACTGTATAATGCTAGCATAAAAATTGAATTGACAAAATAGACCTTAAAGATAATAATAAAAGAAATTTGTTGGGTGGTCTAACAAAAAACCAACTCTTATTGTAGGTCTAAAAGGAAGCTTTACTGATAAAAACAAAACAATGAAGTCAAGAACAAATACATCTATACACAGCGACCTGTTTTAATCACACTTAAAATACTTAAGGAAAATTCTGCCGTCTTTGAATTTGACAAAATTAGATTAATGATCAAAGCCACGCGTCCAAAGGGGGGTTTGGTCAATGAACCTCTAATGCCTAAGTCAAAAACTCTGTGGAAAGAGTGAGTGAGTGGTATAGGGTTGAATTACATAGAATTAACTTACCAAAGAATGAACTGGTGATGGGATATTTGTAAAAGCTAGGGCCAGCCACATGTGGGTTTTTTTTGGGGGGGGGGGGGGGGGACTCATGCGATGTGTTGGGGGGGGGAACTCATGCGATGTGTTGGCGTCTAATTGGTCAAAGTGTGTCATCCGTAGGATGAAATAGGAAAGTATCTTTAAGATGTTGAGATATCTTAAAGATGCTTGAGAATAATCTTTACAGATATAATTAAACAATAATAATATCTAATAATTATCTTTGGAGAATCCTTGATTGAATTTGATTGGGTTTCCTTGAATAAAGCAATGTGTCTTCAACTGGGAAAGCTTAAAGGTAAGACTTAGCTATTAACTCTACCGTTAATTTTCTTGCCTTATCTCCTTGCCATGGGCAAAAGAGCTTGGAGAGGAATTATAGTTAGCAGCTCAGGTGTTCTTCGTTTGTTGAATTGTGTGTGGAACAAATGTGGGTCTCCCTAATTTAATGATGGCATTCTCATCAACAGTGAATAAAAGTCTACGTGTCAGCTCTAGGATTTTATGAATTATCTTTTTCTCCATAAATGCCTCCACACATGATGTAATGGATGTAGAAGGTGCATGAGGTGTAGAAATCTCAAGTTGAGTAGGCTTGCCAAAAATAGATTTCTTGACTACCTTGAATTCAGAGCTTTGACTTGTGGAGAAAATATTCAGGAGATGGAGTCCAATTGCTTGAAGAATTTATTTTACTCTAATATAGATATAGGATTAAATAAACGTGGAGAGCAATTCTTTTCCAACACAAGAAAGAGAGAAAGACAAAGAAAATTGTTCCTCATCCCCCAATTTTCTTCTTATTTTGACCTGTGAAGAGTTGTTTGTTGTCTGTGTCATTGTTGTCACACCTCCTGAGTAAGAAATTCTTCTTCTTCTTTTTCTTTTATTATGTCACGACTAAGAGCTGTGGGATGGAGTTGGTGGCGCAACGGGTGGAAGCCCTAATTTGAATGCTGCTTTAACTATTATACCGTCACATCGGACGATCTTAGTCTTCTCCACTGTGAACCTTTTGAAATAGTTGCAAATTGACTCCTTCAAGTCCTTTATGATGTTGAAGAGGTGGTCAAACTTCTTTTTTATTGAATGGTAGGACAAATATTATTTAATGAAAACTAAGGAAAGTTCGTTGAAGTTCTAGATGGTGACCTACTCATGTTGGTCACATCTCCTCGAAGTACTTCATCATCAGCCTCAATGCGTTGAAAATCACGCAGTCGCTCAGTTAATGACCTTTTGTACTTTCTCCTAGATTTTCCTTTATTGGGGCAATGGTGGCTCATGCTACCATCTGACGGTTTACAGGTTTATGTTACTCTTCCCAGCTGTGTCTCTATAAGCAAGTTGCTCGTGTTTACGCTTTGCTTTAAATGCCATCAATTGAGCTTGACCCTGAGTTTTCTCAAGCTCTTTCATGTTCCCTATGATGTATGCTCTAGTGTGAGAAGGGGGAAGCTCTCTGCAAGGCAAATCGCAAGTAGACACTGCACACTGGGCTATCTTAAATGTCCTTCAAAGCGTGGATCTAACCGTGAATGTACACGTGTTTCGAGGCCAAGTTGGGAATAAACACTTCTCTGCACGCCAAGGCAGAAAAAAATGTTTTCTTGAAGGCCAAGGTAAGAGTTCACGCTGGTTGAACACTCAGTTTAAGGTTGGTCGAGTGGCTTCTTACTGGATGCCTATGAAAAGAGATATCATTATCAGCTATTGTCTTACTTCAAAATGCCTCGCCAAGAGCGCGCTTTGTTATGATGTGTTCAAGAATTTGACTAACCAAATTGTTTTCTTACGCGAGTGTGCTTGTCAAGTCTGCGACTTTCCAGATAGTTTGGATTGCCATTCATAGTGGAGGAGCTAGGATGATAGGCACCTACGTGAGTGGTTGAAGTGGAGTGGACAACATACACAAAAGTTGAGCCAGGCTAGGTCAAATTTGCCGAAAAAATTAGCCAAAACAATCCTGATTCAACAGCCAATTTGTGGGTCAAGCTGGTCAGTCCAGTCTAAACCAAACCTGGTGTGGGGACCAACAACCCATTCGACTATAATGATTATGGGACTGGTATACTATAGTAGAACCATATCGGACACACGAGTGCGAACTCTGACGCGAATCGACCAACGTGGACTGTAGGTTGAGGCGCTTCAGCTCGTTGGGATTGCGCAACATGGGCCTGTGCTCACTGGGCTGGTGATGCTTGCGTGGTCTGAGCCTGTATGGCTTGGGCTCCCTAGGTTTAGTTCTGGGCTGTTGCCGTTACTTGTGGCCGAGGTTGCCTTACTCTGTGCTCAGTTGTGAGAACAGGCAGTGCAAGGTCAAGGTTAGGGCCATGCTGTGGTTTCCGTCGGTGGATCCAAACCCAAGCATGTAGGGAGTGTCATTCGTCGTGGTTTCAGAAATTCCAAACATTTTCCATCTTCTAGGGCATATGAATCAAATTAAAATTCCGAAGATTTAGTGCACGACAAAAATTAAAAAAGGTAGAAATTCGAAAAAGAATTGCAATAACTTGTTTGAGGTTTGAATCAAGCTCTCAATGAAAGCACCAATTTATGATAGAAAAATTTTGTTGTGTTCAAATTTGATGAAATTGTACCTACATAACAAAGAGACACTTTAGGTTAAGGACCAAAGCCACACACGTAGAGGGGGAACTCTGTAGAAAGAGTGAGTGATTTAGAGTTGAATTGAGTAGAATCAACTTACTAGAGAATGAACTGGTGATGGGGTATTTATAGATGCTACGGTAGACCACATGTGTAGAGGATCGCATGCCATGTGTCAACGTCCGATTAGCCAGATTGTGTCATCCGTTGAATGTAGTAGGAAAATATCTTTAAAAGATATTAAGATATCTTAAAGATGTTTGAGAATAATCCTTAGATATATTATTACATAAATAATAATATCTGAGAATTATTTTTGGAGAATCCTTGATTGGATTTGATGGCGTTTTCTTGAATAAAGGAATATGTCTTCAACTGGGAACCTTAAACATAGGAATTAGTTATTAATTCTACCTTTAATTCCCTTGCCTTATATCCTTGGCACAGGCAAACCAGTTTGGAGAAATTGTAGTAAGCCAATGCGCCTGGAACGAATGTGGGCAAACCAATAGAGCAAGGGTTAGCTCCGCAGTTGGTCCACAGATAAGTAGGTCCATTACTGGATAAGGCATTCTCATTAATAGTGGATAAAAGCCCATGTGTCAACTCCAAACTTTTCTAAATTATTTTTTCTCCACAATTATCATTCTGCGTATAACTAAATCGTCCAACATGATTAGTATTCCATGCCAACTTTATCATGGCTTGGATAAAATCTGAGAGCTCTCCCATCCAATCCTGACGACTTCCTCAGAGAGGTTGCTGCATGCTGATCCACTGTTAGGGTTTTGAAAGGAACATGCTGTGTATTTGCCCCACCACACCCCTTCAAACCTGGAATGCTCTTATCACTACAGACTACAGACTACAGACAAGAATTCTTTAAAAGAAAAGAAAGAAAATAACTCGATATTAAATTAAATGTGCTTCTAAAGAGAGAAAAATACATTTTTCTATATTTTACTTTTCTAAAATTTTGTCCACAAGAAAGGGAAAGTAGCAAATTGGTGGGGTTTGTGGTATTGTATATGCACACCCCATGTGGAGACCAATTTGGTTGGTGTTCCTTGGCTGCACTCACACCTGCCCAAAAAAAATGAATGACTTTGGTTCTGGAAAACCACAAAAAAAAAAAAAAAAAAAACAAAAGAGAGAGAGAATTGAAGTGGGTTTGGATTAGGAATACCTTGTATGGAAATGTTAAGGGGTTTTTCTATAAAATAGGACTCTTGATAGATTCTATATCGCCTTATGTTTATAGCACAATGTTTTATAATATTGAAACAAAAATTGACGTTAAACAGAAAGTTTATGCAAAGTCCGATTTTTGAGAGTTCCCGTTAAACATTTCTCTACCTAAGTGTAAACTTGTTTTGGGATTGGAATCCATGTGAAGACAATCATGGGGCAAATTGCAAGATTTTGAGTTAGTGGGTGGAGAGCAAACTCTGGAATTGCCTCCACGTATGCTATCTTTTCTTTGAACAAAGAGGTGACAGGGAAAGGTCAATAAGATTTTTGGTCCCCACAGTCACAGGTTTTGAGTTTAGCCTTTTAACTTTGGACCTTATTTTAGGCTAGAAACGATGTGGACTCTTTAGTCCAACATGATAAACTTGGATAAAGCACTAAATCATGTCATTTGTTGGACATTGATCACAAAATTACAAAAATAAAAATAAAAATAAAAATAAAAATAAAAATAAAATCACCTTGGTGCTAGGCTAGAAGATCGATCCTGTATGGAGCACGTCGAATCTACTTCATTGAATTCGCTGTATGGAGTCATACCATATCTACCTATCCACTGTGTACTTGCTGCCCTCCCTTTTGTGGCCTGGGTCATTCCATCAAATTGTTAAGCAAAATATAACTTAGAAGCTATAACGAGGTAAACGAGTGTGTATTTTCACTTGACCCTATGTTGAGTCTAATATAAGAGTTGCCTAATCAAGTAATCTGGCTGAAATTTCTCTCTAATTCAAAAAGCTTGAAATTTACTGAACATTTTTATGAAGTGTTTTTTCTTTTTGGCTTTTCCTTTTCTTGGAATTTACCATTTGACACTTACAACACAGATTTGGGGACCTCACCACCCCATTAATGTGTCTCTATCAAGCAATCATCAATATTATTTAGAGTTTCATGCTCTTCCCCTCGCTATGCCTTATCCAATCGGGGATTTCTTATAACTAATATCTGTCTTTTGATGCGGGTTTGAAAAATTTTTTAGATAGAAATGTTCGTTGCCGAAGGAAAAGCTAATTGAGGGAAAATTTAACTTTTAAAATGCTTTTCGTAAGGCAAGGAAGTTAGGGTAGGTAAGCGAGGGCAACTTGAATAGGCTAAGGTTATCTCCAACTGAAGGGTCCAGAGGGCCAGAGGGTCGAAAATAGCCCGAAAACCGTCTCCAACTGAGGGTTAGGCCAGAGGGCTCTGGAATCTGGGAGGGTCCCACGAAATCGAAGAGGGCTAGAGGGCTAGATGGCTGGAGGGTTGGCTGCATTCAGCCAGCCAGCCAGCCCGGGGCTGGCTATTTTTTTTAATGTTTTGTTATTTCTGTCGGTTATAACCGACAGGAATACATGCTATTATTTATTATAAATGTATTATTGTCGGTTATTCTTAAGAAAAAATTCAAATGCAACGGCTAGTAGTCGTTGCATTTGTTTTTGTTTTTTTTTTTTTTACAGTTTTATTATTATTTTTTATTTACAAATTTTTTCATATAACTTCTATTTTTTCCTATAACTTCTATTTCGCAAAATTTTATTTTCATATTTTTTTTAAATTCCAATTTTTTTCTTATAACTTCTATTTCACAAAATTTGTTTCATATTTATTTTAAATTCCATTTTTTTCCTATAACTTCTATTTCACAAAATTTGTTTCATATATTTTTTTAAATTCTATTTTTTTTCCTATAACTTCCTAAGCCATTATACAACATTAAATTAAATTAACTAACATGAAACAACATTAAACAATATGAAACAACATTAAATAACATTAACCAACATAAAAATTATACAACATGAAACTTAAACAACATTTTTAAAAACATTTAAAAACATAAAACGTAAATGCCTACTCCATGCTTCTTTGGGCCGTTGGATTTGAATTTAAGTTGTAGTTTTTAAATAATAAATTATGTTTGGCCCTATGATCCTTTGGCCATCGGTTGGAGACGATTTTTTGTGAAAGGTTTAAAACGAACCATCTGGCCCTCGGTTGGAGACGGAGGCAAATATGGTCATGTATTGTTTATTAAAATATTAATATCTTGGAGAATCTTGGAGGGCCAGAGGGCTAAAACGAGTCATCTGGCCAGCCATCGGTTGGAGATGGCCTAAGTCTCTCAAAATGTGTTACAGTATAAACTTTGAAAGATTAGAATAATTCTATAACTTTAATTAATTAGAATGCAATGTCATTTTTCGCTCGTGCCTAAGACAAACATATATTTATTCATACCGAATCCAACCCATTTTCCATCAATCTCTTCTTCTTTTTTCATGCACCAAAGAGACTCTAAAGTCACTTATCTTATTATTATTATTTTGTCAAACTAAAATTAATCACTTCTTATTAATTTGGTTCCAAAATAAAAATGATATACAACATATGAAATGCTCTTCCCACATTAAAAAGCACAGACACGCACGCGTGTATAAAGCAGACACACCATAATTTCGTTTATGTTTAAACTAAAACATGTACTTGTTTAACTAACCACACAAGATTCCTCCTAATTTAACTGCTTCGATTATTTATCACTAAGCAAGTAATACTTAGTTCCAAGAGATTGGTTAACCATGATTATTTATCACTAATCAAGTCAAATTCCATGTTACTTAGGTCTGATTGGTTAATCACAAGCCTATGAGCAATCGATTAAGTGCTTAAATTAGGACCCATGGACACCTACACTGCACAACATGATTAGATTAATTTAGATAAGTTTCCTATCATTTTCCAATCCAGATAGAAGCACTTCCTTCAATTATACAATTTAAAAATCAAGCCATCCTTTTAGCATAGTCCCAAAGGGGAAAATAATTTAGAGGTTCATATCAAAATTAATCGAGCAAAAGTGTGTACAACTCAAACACTAATTAACTATAATGGCCTACCATGTTACAAATAAATTGTATCACACCATTTTTTTTCCTTCTACTTTTAGTGCCATGACAAACAGAAGAAATGTCTTGGATTATGACATTTTGGATCAAATACAAAGTTGAGATCTTATGGAAATCTAGCATTGGTTTCGTGATGTTAACGTAGGATCTCATAAGCATGCACACGAAGAATATTGAGAAGTGATTTTCAGTTTTTCACACATATTTTTGTCTCGCTACACATTCATGTTTATTTATGATCGTTGAATTGAATAAATGAAAGAAAAATTAAGAGACATAAATAAATGAAGGTGTACATAATGAGAAAAAGAGAATGTGAAATGTTTTTTTTGTGTTAAACGAGTTTTCTTTATACAACCGGAGAAGGAAAAATCAAAACAAAGCCTCAGAAGCAAAGATAAAAAAATTTAACCTCTTGAGCAACAAATTGCTGGTGTGAAAAGTGAGTTATGAAAACAAAGAACTTGATTGTAATACAATTAAGCCGCCAATTATAGTTTTTGTCACCTAAACTTGTCCATTTGTGGCTTTGCTTGTGGAGGAAATAAGGTTAATTTTTGTTGCATATTATATTAAGGTCGAAGATGAAACATAGAACAAAGCCGGTATGATCGAAGATGAAACATAATTAGTCGTTGAACCATGTGATTTAATTGTGCTGTATTTGACTAAATCCTGGTCAAAGTAAAGATTGACGACAAACATAGAACAAAGCCAACTGCTCAGTAAATAAAACACTTTGCAGGCTAATATATACATTTTTCTAAATTTTTATTCAGTGGGGCTTCTTTTTTAATTTTTATAATACCATCTATGTTTTATGTTTATGTCCTTGGGTTGTTTTATTAACACCCCACATATTGTTGAATACACCCCACATACTAAATACATTTCACATCTACTTTTTCAATCAAAATTTATCTTAGTACACCCCACACATTTTCCTATACTACCCTCAAAACCCAAAGTTTCTACATACACCCCACATTCTTCACATACATTCAACATTCTCTCATTGTTCATTTTCACCACACCTCCAAATTTCAAGACTCTTGCTAAACATGTAAATGCTAATTATGAGGTCAACTACATGACATTCAAATGTTGGTTTATTTTACTGGTAGAGCACAAACCCAAAATTTGTATCCCTCTCTGTTACTGATCCTCTAGAGTCAATCTCACAAAATTTGACCCAAAAAAGAATGATAGGACATGGGTGAATTTTTTTTTCTTTTTCAAAATTATAATGTGAAGATTATAATGGGTTCAATTATTTTTACTATACAAAACTTAAAAGAAAGTAGTGCCAACTGTTAAGCTTACCACTTAGAGAAAAATTTGTTTATATTATGATGGATTTATTCAAAAAAAAAAATCTTCGAGAAATCAAAAATTTGTTTTGGAGTAGTTATAGATTTTGATAACAAAAAAAATGTTGTAGTTCTTACAAAATCCATAATGAAGTGCATCTGGTTACGAATTCGTAACATTTTATTTTTATTTTTAGGGTTTAGGTTTCTATCAATTTAGGGGTTTTTGTAAATTAGGGGTTTTAGGATTTTAGGGTTCGGGTTTAAACAACTAGTTTAGAGTTAGAGTTCATATTAGTAAATAATTTGTGTATTCAATTTCTTTTAATTTTTTTTGGGGCTAAATAGTTATTTCATGTTAAGATACATGAGTGATTTAATAATACATATTTATGTGGAGGTATATTCAATAATATATGGGGTGCTAATAAAAAAACCCATGTCCTCTTATTGTTTTGTCGAAGTGAATTGTTACCCATTTATTGGGTGGATTGGAAGGGAGAGTTCTAGTAATCTTTGTATTAATTTTCGTATTTGGATTCACTTATTCAAATGACACTTGTCGTTTTATTACACAAAAAACAAAATTTTGGCTAGGAATTAATAAATAAAAATATAAAAAAATATATAATTTCAAAGGCATTAAAGTTCTTATTTTTTGTGTAATAAATGACACATCTCATTTGAAGAAGTGAAAATATTCAAATGCAAAAGTTGATAGCGTTTCTCTTATTGGAAGCGGAGTTATCATACTAACCCGAGGTTTAGGACGTGCTTAATTAGTTAGACTTTCTATAAGAATGATGAATTATTCACCCACTTTGTAACATCCCAAAAGGCCTCGTGCTATAGGGAGGTGGACATGTACACATAAGGCACATCACCCCCTCTCTGTTGGTCGATGTGGAATGTTACACACTTTGACTTATCTATTCAACCACTTTGACTTATCCTTCATGCAAACAAACACTTTAATGTCCTACTTAATTAGTTCTTCCGCTGTTACATTTGGCGTTTATATTATTTCTTTGTTTAAAGAAGAAACTATAAAAAAATAAAAATTGGTTTTGTTTATGTCTGGTTTTGTAAATTGGTTTTTGGCAGCATTTCAAATTGTGGGAAATGACTAATGGGTGTGGAGCCAAAAATAATCAAGAGGCGACACGTGGATTTTTGGGTAAAAAGAACAAAATTACCCTCGAGGCACATTGGGATTCTTATGCGCGAGTAGTGGACAATCATCCCTCAATCAAGTCAAGAATTCCCAAAATAGGTAACAAATTCAAAGTTATTTCATCCATCCTCATCCTATATTTTCCACAAGGTAATTATTTCATAACCTTCAAAACATTCCATATAAATTAAGTTAATTGGCTAATTAATGGATTTATTCCTAATCAATCCATTAATTACCAATTAAATCATCCATTTCACACAAAAATACCCCAAAGGGCCGGCCACCTTTTCTCAAAAGGGGGACTAGCCATGCTCTATATATTGAACCCCATTTTCTCTAAAAACCTAGGTCCACACTCTTGCAAAACTCCAAAAACTCTCCAAACATTTTTCTCTCTAAATTCTAACTTTGGCATCGGAGGTTCTTCGGCCAAAGCCCTCCCATTCATTATGGGCACGTGAGGATTTTGGCCTTAACCAAAGGTGTTAATTGTTTTGTAGGTGCAATTTTGTCCAAGATCAAGGAGGAAGAAATTTGCATCCACAAATTGGTGCTTTTATTGAGAGCTAAGTCACACACTCGTAGAAGACTCCCGCATCAAAAGGTTTTTCTACTTTCTTGTTCATTTGTAGATTTTTCATATGTTCTTATTATTAGAATTTTTTATTTGCAAAGACTCTTTGATAAAACGTAAAAGAGAAATACAATGGCTAGAAATTTAGAAAATTCTACAAGTGAAAATTCCAATATTCAAGAAATGGGACCACGGCGATCCACGAGACTAAATGTGATCATAGGAGCGACACCATCGCTACGGGGCTCCACCATGGCAACCACCACGGTCACCACTCCCCGCGGTGAGATCCATGGCACCGCTACCACGTCCCAAGCCGTGCCATCCAAGCTTGCACGGGCCCAAGCCCAAGCCGTGCCATCCAAGGCCCATGGCATTAAAGCCACGACCCAAGCCTCGCACTCCCATGCATCACGCACTGAGCAGTCTGCTCCCGTGGCTAAGCCTGCTCTCACAACCAAGACTGCTCCCATGACCCAACCTGCTCCCGCCAAGCAACCCACTTCCGTGGCCAAGCCTGCTCCCGCCGAGCAGCCCACTCTCATGGACCAACCTACTCTCGCCGAGCAGCTCACTCCTGTGGCTTAGCCTGCTTCCGTGGCCTTCCAAGCAGCCCAAATCGATCCAAGATTAATTCAACCATCCTAACTCCAAATTTCTGGACCGACAATCGAAATGGGAGCATTTTCACCACATTTTTCTTTGGATTTGACATTTCCCAACTCAAATCTCACGCCCGAAGTCTACCACACTTCCACTTCTCAAGAAGACACATTCCTTCCAAGCTATTCCAACCCAAATGGAGAACAACATTTATCTCGATAAGTTATAGAGTTGACGAGCGCCCTCGCACATCAGACAACCTTAGTGAACCAACTTTTGCAGTGCACCGAGATGCAACGTGCCCCAGAGGAGGTGTCCCGAATTAGGACAAGGGTAGACAAATAACCTCTCTAACAGTGTCCCGACAAGCAACCACTCGACCAGCCATGAACCAAGCATTCGGGCAGTGAACAATCTCGATTGGGCCCTCGAGATAGTGTATACTCCCGTTTTAACACGTGGAGGAGCGTGCACTCTCTAACAAGGCCCACGGACGAGCGTACATTCATGGTTCAGGTCACATTCTGATAGTCAACATGAGCAATCTTCTAGGCGAAATGTTCATTCACGGCTAAGCCTGCAAGGAGCATCCTCTATCCCACATCGGAGTAGGCAGCACGACGGACGGAGAAAAGCAGTCACTCAATCCTACTCAAGTTCAATCGACAACCTACGAAGAACTCGCTTGCCTACTAGGGACGCACAACACGCACCATATCTGCGGCATAGACGAGTCAAACACATGAAAGAGCAGCCTAGACCAGTAAGTTTAGGCTGGAGGCAGCCGAGAGTTTCACTACCCAACAAAGACAAATTCAGGAAGAAGTAGAAAGACTATTAACCAAGCGATTGCATAATTTCCAACGTAACGAGGTCGCCAACGAGGCATTACGATGGAACATGACCAACATAAGCAGGTTACCATTCACAGACGAGATCGAGCAAACAGAGCCTCTACATGAGTTTAGCATGCCACATTTCACATCTTTCAAATTGGATGAAGACCTGGAGAGACACTTAAAGCACTACCAAAGCGTAATGATCCTTTATCGAAACAACGATGATCTTATGTGCAAGATATTCGCCACCACTCTACAAGGCGAGGCGTAAGATTGGTTCTACACCCTACCGTCACAATCCACCAGAGTTTCGACGAACTTTCTTTGGTTTTCACCAAAGAATATTCATCATATCGCTCGATTAAAAAGAAGTTCGACCATTTGTTCAACGTCAAGAAGAACCCAAAGGAGTCGCTTCGCAACTATGTGAATATCAAAGCAGAGAAGGCAAAGATAGTCGGATGCAACGACTCGATAATTAAAAAAGCCTTCCAAAAATGACTTTCAGCAGACCACCTGCTATTCGGAAAATTGATCATGAAAGAAGATCTAACTCTGGCAGACTTTTTCGCTCTGGCAGAGAAGCATGCATTTTAGGACGAGGCTCACCAATGCACATTCAATGACTCGAATAAGTACCCGACTATTATCCAAACTGGAAGCAGCGGAGGACTTATTCGCATGTTTGACGGTATCTAAAGCAACAATAAACTCTACCATCATGCGAGAAGAGCTAGGCGCCCGACTACTTGTATTCTACAGTTCAAAAGCTCTCCTCGATTCTATTGGAAATTCAAAAGCTAACTTTGGTAATAGTTGTTGTACATCCTTATGACGCATTATTCTGCCTAATCCAGACACGCAATGATAAAGGTGTAAGACCTTGGTGAATGCAAAGTTTTCTAACGAACGAAACAACTCGGCCCAAAAGACACGCCAAGGGCAGACGAACACTAGAATGACACACTCGGAAGCAAGTTTTGTCCTTGTTGCCCCAAAAGATTCTACATATGAGCAACATGTACTGGCAGTTCAGCACCATTTCCTGTTACGTGCCACATGGTCCCAGCCGACCCTTGCTCCATAATTCAACTCTATAGTGGTCCAATACCAGCAGTTGAGTATCTCCTGCTGTGTGTAACATGGCCCCAACTCCACAGCTCCCTACCACGCATTCATGATGCAACAGAACGGCCCAACGACACCCCGGAAGTAGCCGAGCACTCCTTAGCCGTGCCTGCTCCACCCGATGGAGACTTCTAGTATTTGCCTGTCCACGGTGCATCCAACTATAAAGGTTCAAGAGCAGGCATAGTCCTTGTCATCCAGACGGTTCGATGCCTAGGTTTCAAAGTATCTAACAACAAAGCAGAATACGAGACCCTACTAGCAGGCTTCCGAATGGCAAAAGACTTGGCAGTGAAAAGGCTCACAATTCATTCTGATTCCCAGCTAATCACTAGCCAGACTGCTTGAGGGGTTTCAGACTTACACCCTCACTCAAGTTCCACAGGCAGACAACGCTCACGTGGACGCACTAGCCGACCTAGGCTCCGCCCTTGACCACCATCTCAAATGCTCTATTTCGGTGGAGTATCTAGACGAGCCAAGCATAGAGGCGAAGCCAGCAGCCGAGGTGTCACAAGTTAGTATAACTCCAAATTGACAAGATTCCATTGTAGACTACCTGGTCAATGGCATATTCCTCACGAAAAAAATTAGAGTGTAGAAAGCTCTAAATCAAAGCAACACGCTACTACATGTGGAATGACATTCTCATCCGAAAATCCTACACCGGACCACATCTCCGCTGCCTAGCCCCTCTCAATAACTTGAAGGTTCTAAGCTCAATCCACGAAGGCGTTTGTGGAAATCACTCCGGAGGTCGATCCTTATCACAGAAGGCTCTTAACGCAGGCTACTACTGGTCTACCATGCACCAAGACGCTAAGGAGTTAGTACAAAAGTACAACTGTTACCAATGCTACAAGCCGGTACCAGCACTGTCTGCTAGTGAGCTACACCCACAGATGAGTTCTTAGCCATTCATGCAATGGGTAATCAACCTAGTAGGACCTATGCTGCCTGCTACTGGGGGCAGAGGCATGATGATCATGACAACTGACTACTTCACCAAATAGGTAAAAACAGAGCCCAAGATGACCACGACTCAGACGGACATAGAGCACTTTATATGGAGGAACATCATTTGCCGATTTGGCATCCCACAGTCCATTGTCACCGACAACAACCCGCAATTCGTGGGCCAAGATGTGGCGAAGTTCTTCCAAAAGTATGGCATCAAGCAGCACATGTCCATGCCAAGATATCCTCAAGGCAGTGGCGGACTGAAGCATCTAACAAGATGATCCTCGACTGCCTTAAAAAATCCCTCACCAACAAGAAGGGAAAATGGCCAAACGAACTCCCTAGATGTCTATGGGCATATCGCACCACCAAAAGACGAGCAACCGGTGAGACTCTTTTCTCTTTGGTATTTGACTCAGAAGCAATCATTCATCCCAATGTCATCAAGCTAAGTATCATCGCTCTACTACCAAGCATTGAGCAAAACAGTAAGGAGATGGCCACAAGCTTAGACATGGCCGAGGAGAAGCGCGAGCAAACCATCACCTGCATCGCAACTTACTAGCAGTAGCTCATTTCCAGCTACAACAAAAGGGCAAAGATCCGACAGTTCCAGCCTGAAGATCTAGTCCTAAGAAAATCCTTCATCACTGCCCACAAAGAAGGCTCTAAAAAGATGGATCCTATCTGGGAAGGTCTGTACAAGATCAACAGAGTAGGCAGCAAGAGTAATTACACCTTTGCCAACATGAAACGATAAAAATATCAAAAAGTAGTGGAGCGCCTACAATCTGATGAAGTATTATGTGTGACCTCCCGTTACATCAAAGCCCGAAGACTCAAGTAGCTCGATGGGCATCACCTTACAAACTGAGGACTATCCAGTTATTATGTAGTTCCTACCTTACAGCTAAGTTCTCGTTCGTTTCACTCATTTTTTAATGAGGAATTCAGAAGTAATCACAACTTGGCTTGCTGCATGCTTATAACAATTGATCAATCATGCACTTCAAAAGCAAATCGCACCCTTCTTAGGGACTCATCGCAGGAATTGTGCCCCTCGAGGGACCAATCATGCTCTCTAGTGAGATAGGGTAAACTAATTGCTTTCCAGTGTGAGAGGGTAAACCAATTCCCCGACACCCACGTGGGTCAGCTCTCAAAGACGGGAGGATAAACTCTACACTCCAAATATCCAAACGTGGAAGAGTTTGGCTGCCCTAGTATAACTAGATGCACGATGGCTTGTGTCGGGATCCTTAGAAATAGCCACAATAGTTTTTTCAAGGCTTAGCTAACTGAAGGATTTTGGGTCTCTTGGCTTAATCCGCGGGGAACCAGGCCCTAGAGATGGAGGGGGCACATTACGCAGTACATCCGATAGACGGCTGCCCTGGAACCCTAAAGTTGCTATCGAGTGCACTAAGGTAGCCTACGATTTCCGAAAGACTGCCTACGGCTTGCCCTTCAAGCGATAAAACCACACTAGACTTATACAACCGCATATTCTTGTTAAAGGTTAAACAAGCTAGCGTGCATATAGGAAGCTTTATCCACTACCGACATGCTACGTAGTCGATAAGCTTCACCTCTGCCAAGCGCAGAACAACCTATACCAAGTCCTAAAGTGTTGTGATACTTACTACGCAACCTACGACATTGGAGAAAGCCAAGGTTAACAGCCTAGTGGTTACGTGGACTTGTCTACTTCTGCAAGTAAGGTATCCGGTTACCCACCGTATGGTTAACAACTTTGCAAAGTTCTACACCAACACATACGGCTGCATAGGCTACACGGGCCTGTCTGCTTATAGAAAAGTAGCACACCTGCCACTGGTCTATAAAGTCTAAGGGTTAAGGCATGAACAAAAGAAGTGAAAATAAAGAAAAGTGAAGGAAACATGTTTATAAACAACTAGCAAAGGCTGAATAAGTTCAAGCAAAACAAGAGCTTCAAGGAAAAACAAAGAAGACTACACTTCAGCAGCTTAGATATCCCACGACTACTCAGTCGCCACACCTTCAGCAGCCATGACACTCTTAGCATTGGCATCATCCAGCACTTCACCCCTAGCTACCCTAGCCTGGGCACTAACTTCTCTAACTACTTCACCAATGGAAGCCTCAAAAGTAAAAGTAAGCAAGTCTTCCAAAGAAATAGAGAAGGTATCGAAACTTCGAACCCATCATTTTCACCCTTCAGCTGCTCATCTTCCTCGAGCAGACCAACACGGATGCGTTGTAACTCATCCACTTCCTTCTTTAGACTTTCGTTAATCTTCAGTACACCTTGAAGTTCTAACACTTATGCTTCAAGCTTATCGACGATTCTCTTGAAGTGGATCACTTGATTATAAGAAGCAATCAACTCTTCATCCTTTGTATAAACAGCAAAACGAAGCTTAGAAACTGCAAACTCAGGATTTTGAATATGAGGTATGTAACATCCAATCTCCTTCTCTGCACTTTCATACTTAACTTGGATCGCGTCAAGCTTAGTCTTCAAGTCAACAATATCTTGGTGAACGGTCTCAAGCTGCAAAGAAATAGGGGTAAACTTCGGCATTGAGGGCATGACAAGACCTCTACACTAAGCAATACTATCAACAATCGTACAGGCCATTCTCGACATGGCAGGCGCCACATGCTCAGATCTAGTAGCCTCAGTTTTCTTCCCATTAGAAGAAGTCATGTCAATCACATGACTCTCAACAACAGGCAGACCCTCACAAGCAGCGGAGGAAGTCTTCAGTTTTCTCAACTGGCATCTCTTGAGTAGGCGGCGAAGATCTCTTCTTTCCACCTTCATTTATAATAGGCTCCACGACAACGTTCAGACGAGTCAATGCATCCACCTCGATCTTTTTTACATTCTCTTTCAGGAGTAGCCCACATTTCTTCTGGCGAAGATAACTAAGCAGTCAATGTCATTCACGGTACTCAATAGGGGAGCTCAACCCAGCATTCTAGCAGCCCATGAGAAAGAAACCTTTTCATTTCTCTTAATTGCCAGCTTAGCCCGAGTCAGGACCAAGAGCCAAAAAGACATGAACCATGCGACTTGCTTAGCACTGCGACCCAGTGCCTCAATATGCGGCCCCAATTGCCCAAGCTGCCCTTGGCACTAGCCAAGCCAAGCGGCCCAAGCAGTGGTCCCTGCCACGACACCTTCTAGGCCCATACTGAGCCAACTCTTGGCCCCTACTAGCCGACGTGCCGCACCACCCCGATGGCTGCCCTGCGACAACACTATCCAAGAAGAAGACAAGGAAAATTAAAATTTTCTTACTTCGGTGCGGTGCAGAGAAGACGAAGAAAGCAACGAAAGAAAGTCCTTTGCACGGGCAAAATGTAAAAGATTGCTAGATGAGGGGGAACAAATATCCTCTAAGCTCTCTCTCTCTCTCTCTTTCTTATAGGGTAGAATAAATTGCTCTCTAAAATTGATTTAATAACCCACTTAAGGTGGACTTAAATAAGATTTGAGAGAAATTTATTTCATTTTCCTAGATAGATCTAATTTCCAATTAAAGAGGGAATCAACATCAAAATAGGAAACAATCTTATGTTTCCTCAAGCAGGAAAATCTCTACACCTGCTGCCCTTTCCTGCGAGTAGCCCAACAAGTGTGGGGGCATTTATGGAGCCAAAAATAATCAAAAGGCGACACGTGGATTTTTGGGTAAAAATGACAAAATTACCCTCAAGGCACAACGGGATTCCTATGCGCGAGCAGTGGATAATCATCCCTCAATCAAGTCAAAAATGCCCAAAATAGGTAACAAATTCAAAGTTATTTCATCCATCCTCATCCTATATTTTCCACAAGGTAATTATTTCATAATCTTCAAAACATTCCATATAAATTGAGTTAATTGGCTAATTAATGGATTTATTCCTAATTAATCCATTAATTACCAATTAAATCACCAATTTCACACAAAAATACCCCAAAGGGCCGGCCACCTTTTCTCAAAAGAAGGACCGGCCATGCTCTATATATTGAACCCCATTTCCTCTAAAAACCTAGGTCCACATTCTTGCAAAACTCCAAAAACTTTCTAAACACTTTTCTCTCTAAATTCTAACTTTGGCATCGGAGGTTCTTCGGTCAAAGCCCCCCCCATTCATCATGGGCGCGTGAGGCTTTTGGCCTTAACCAAAGGTGTTAATTGTTTTGTAGGTGCAATTTTGTCCAAGATCAAGGAGGAAGAAATTTGCATCCACAATGGGCACATTTTGTGGGTCGTTTTATTGAATAAAAATATACAAAGGTCATCAAATAAAATTCCTTTGCCGTCAACAATGAGGTTCATAGGGTCATCTAGTCTTGCCCAGTTGGTCCTCTTCCTCCACTGTTACTATCTTATTTAGTATCATGCGCATTTGAGCAAAAACAAAATCAAGAAAGGTCCCATGCATATTGTTTTGAATATTATTTAATATGCGACTGTATAAATTTTAATTAGACTTAGGTTCTAAATTATTTATTATTCTAGTGATTTTTTCCTATTAGACCTTGTATTACTTAGAGGATAATTTACACCTTTTTATTTATTTACTATAAATAAAGGCGTTGACATAGGAAAAATCACACAATCCCTAAGCATTCTACAATTTCACTCAACTCTCTCTGTTGTCACACCATCTCTCTCCCTTTCCTTTAGAAAAATAGGCCACATCAGACATATAAATTAGGAGAAATTAGGTTCTCATACCTCTTTTTGCTACCCCATTGATTAAAACCTTATTTATTTTCAATTTTTGAACAATGTCCTTAGGTATTAATAAACGTCATTAATTATTTCAATAATAAATAATTTTTATTTCTAAATATATTCATTTAGTGTTAGAAATGTTACATTTGGTATATTTATATTTATTGTCACATCCCGGCCCGAGCCCCCACCACATCCCGAGCTCGACTTCACCGTAACACGATATTGTCCACTTTGGGCCCCGACCCCGCTTTCACGGTTTTGTTTCTAAGAACTCACATGAGAACTTCCCAGTGGGTCACCCATCATGGGATTGCTCTCGCGTGAACTCATTTAACTTCGGAGTTCCGATGGAACCCGAAGCCAATGGGCTCCCAAAAGGCCTCGTGTTAGGAAAAGATGTGCATGTACATATAAGGCATAGAAGATCCACTCCCTTAGGCAAAGTGGGATATTAGAATCCACCCCCCTTAGGGGCCTGACTTCCGGCCATGTATTGACTTTAATACCATTATGTCACATTCAGACCCTGACCCCTACCATATCCCAAACTCAACTCCGTCGTAACACGATATTGTCCGTTTTGGGCCCTGACCACGCCCTCAAAGTTTTGTTTCTAGGAACTCACAAGAGAACTTCCCAATAGGTCACCCATCTTGGGATTGCTCTCGCTCGAACTCGCTTAACTTCGGAGTTCCGATGAAATCCGAAGCCAGTGAGCTCCCAAAAGGCCTTGTGCTAGGAAAAGATGGGCATGTACATATAAGGCATAGAGGATCCACTCCCCTGGGCGAAGTGGGATGTTACATTTGTCACAACCCATCCCGAATAATTTCTTTATGACGTGAAATGACTAAAGTACCCTTGACCATTTTGTGGGGTAGTGGGGTCTAAGCTTAGAATTTGGACCCATTTATTTTATTCCTAAGTGTTTGGAACTTAAGTTATTTTCTTGTTTTTAGTTGGCACACACACACGTTGACTCTCTCTCTCTCTCTCCTTCATCTCTCGGTTTTCTTCCATTTTTCGTACAAGTGTACGGACAAACTTCAAACCTTCCCTTCCAATCGTTGATCAAGGCTGTGAAGGTGGTCTTTGTGTTCCTTGTGAGCACAAGAGCTCATCTATACCCTTGGTTGGACGTGAAGACCACATTTTCCCGAGAACCCAGTTTTGGGTTACTGTTCATGCAGTCGTAGATGTGGACCTTTGAGCGAGTTTTAAGGTCATAAGGACGTCGGGAGTAACTTTGGAGTGATTTGGACATTAGGAGGCTTGTGTTCGACGAGTTACAGAGGTGGCCGGATTATCGTGCCTTTTTCCAGCAAGATCCCGTGGATTTTAGGGATTAAAATTGGTAAGGTTTTGTTCTACTCGTTGTAAGCTTCATTTTGGTACAAATTTCATGAATTTTGGTTGAGAAATGAAAAAGATATGAAGTTTAGAAATTTTTCCCAGTTTTCGTTAAAGGCGACAGAGTCCGGTGACTCACTAGAGAAGAAGTCGAATATTCCATCAACTTTGATGGAATATTCCTAACGGTGATTAACGTCATCAGGTATAATTAACGGTATATGCTTATATTTAACGAAATATTCTCTAACGCCATTAGGGAATCCGTTTGGTGTGCCAGGCACGTGCCTGCGCTTCTGGCCGTGCCTTGGCCAGCGCGTGAGGGCGCAGGGGTAGTCGGAAAATTTTTCTAAAAATATGGGAATGTTTGTGAGGTTGAGTAGGTCATGGTGGTATATTCAAATACCCCATTTAAGCAATGTATGAGAAATTATTTCCTAGTTTTGTATATGTGCTTTAAATAACGTTTATTTAGTTATTTCACATATAAGTGAGACCTATCCAGAGGACGAGCGCCATCAATTAAGGCTCATGGGCTACGACCCTTTGACATATCAGTGAGTGGGCTTTTGGTTTTCCATATATACCTATATACTTGAGATTTTTCCCAGAAAATGAATTTGAATGATTATACTTTTTGAAATGCCATGCAAAGTATCTGCCTATTTTATTTATGCATTAGTAGTTGCATATATTTATGATTGGTGTTGTGGACGCACAGGTAAGTACTAGGTAAGTTCATAAATTAAAGATACGAGATTACTTCAGTTATGCGAGATATGATGTGATGTATTGAGAGCTCATAAACCTGCACCCCGGTGTTAGTGCTCCCACCCAGAGTTAGGGCACAATCCTTCACGTGATGTTCACCTCCCGCACCATATGCTTACCTTGGATCCAAGTTAGGTGCACAGGCTTGTCATACAGACTACTTTAGATGGTTCCGACTCGTAGGTGACCCGCAATCATTCGCATAGTCTTCATGTGATCGTAGCACTAGAGCATATTTATTTTACACCTAGTCTTGTCGTACAGACCTCTTTAGGTGGTTCCGACTTGTGTGCATAATTTGATATGGTTGAGATCGGTTATGAGCTATAGACTCAGCCGTACAACTTCAATTAGGGGGATCCAGCTGATATGATATCTGGCATTGATATATTTTATCTAGATTACTTATGGCATTTCATTGAGATACTTTGGCATGGTATATTTCTATGGTTTTCATCCTAAGCATGATTTCTGTTATGGTATATGTTTGTACCATACTTAGGGCCTCCGTATTTAGACCTCGTATAAATACTCGAGGGATTCAAGTGTAATTATGTAATAAATGAAGGGACAAATATGTAATAAGTGAAGAGCCCTTATTCTATAAAAAGGGCCTCTTCACCCTCATAAACCTCAAGCCTTAGATCCCTTAAACAGAAGCTCTCATCCTCACAAATAGAGAGCTCTCTCAAACTCTCTTTTTCTCTGGGGGATTCCCCCTCACCCTTGTAACCCATACATACAGTTAGAGAGAAACAATATCAACATCAGTGTGGACGTAGCCCAAACATTGGGGTGAACCACGATACATCTTGTGTTCTTTACTTTCTTGCAGATTCACGGTCGGATTTACGTTGTTCCAAGACCTTTCTGGTTTTGTGCATCAACATTTGGCGCCGTTTGTGGGAATCGACACGAAAAGCTATGTCAGTTCTCTCTCAATTTTTCATCTCACCACCTTGAATCTGCAAAAAACCCAACAACCCAAAGCTTTCCCAGAAAAACCTAAAAAACCAGTCCCATCTCTCTCTCCTCTCTCTACATATCACCTTCTCTTTTTACTTACTCCATCTATCTCTCTATCTCTTAACCCAGAAATAACTAAAACAACAATATCTCTCAAACCATATACTTAATAAAATAATTATATATACATAAATTAGTTGCTCAATTATTTTAATTAGGCACCATTTGAAGAAGGCGAAGAGCACTCGCATATGGTCTTGACTTCTCATCTGTGGAAGTTCCTGTGGCAGCCATAAGCAGCACAGTAACATGGTTCTTCTGGCAGGTAAAGACCTGAGATGAGGGAGAAACACCGCCGTGCAAGCTAGAATCACCTAAATCGGATTCGGACGAGCTACCCAGGTTAAAATAGAGACCCGTACCCGAAACGGCGCCGATGCTGGCATATCTTTTGTGCAACAGGTGGGCTCAGACGTCGGAGCTCAATTCTTTAGACATGGAGGAGCATTTGCGCTTGAGCATGGAGTCCCAGTGGTTCTTTATGGAGTTATTAATGTAGCCGTTGAGCACCCGGGCGATGGTGGCCCACTTGTTTCTGAACAGGGTGTGACGGTGGCCCACTTGTTTCCAAGTCGTCTGCTCATCATCACATGTTCAAGATCTCTCTCATCTCCAGTGAGCACAACGAAGAAGTAGAGCAGGGTGGCACTGAAGTTGCAAATGGACACCAAAGTGAAGGTGTCGATGGGGAAGCTGAGTAGCAAGAAAGTAAGGATTAGGGTTACGGGTCAAGGAATCAAAGGGGTTGTATCAAAAGGTAAGTCACTGTCGGTAGCTGCCGTTTCCAACTCCAAGTGCAAGGTTGATCTTCAGATCAGGATCTGGAAATGGACCTTTTAATTAATTTTCTCTTTTGACTGTGGAGAAGAAGATGCATGATTGGGGTCACTACGAAGGGGATCGGTTTAAATTCCCTGGTGGCGGGACCATGTTTCCTCACGGTGCAGATGCGTATATTGATGATATCGAAAAGTTGATTAATCTCAAAGATGGGTTTATACGAACCACTATCGATACCTGTTGCGGGGATCCCACCTCTTGCGAATACCACGACCGACAGTAGAGAGGAAGAAGATAAGTTTCTATTATCAATTCTATTATCATTCCCTTGGCTGCCATTTGCCAAAAGGAAGAAGATAAAAAGAAAGATAAAGAAAAAGGAGAAGGAGATCAAGGTAAATGAACATAATAGAAAAAGAAAAAGATCATGATGTTACTAAAGAAAAGAAAAACAAAAAGCTGATGAAGTTTCTGGGCCACAGTATTCAACAGTATTAAAAAAATAAATAAAATGAAAAGCATCAAAGTGACGAGACAGCAGTCATCCACCATCCATTGAAAAACACCCACATGCAAAAGCAGGGAATAAAGGGAGGCTCTCCTCAGCGAGAGCACATGAGGGACACTGCAAAAGCAACTGTCAGCTGCACATGCTATCCCACTTTCCAACCATCTGCCATCCTCACCTTCTGGAGCAGTTTTTTTTTTTTTTTTTTTTGTAATGATGTGATTTACTTTCCTTATCTTTCAGAGACATCTGTATAACCCCACCGAAGGGTAATCATAAAGAAAGAAAGAAGGCAACAAGCTAAAAAAAAAAAAGTACTCCAAAATTATTCGGCAGCCTGCCGCTATTATCACCAACCAGGTGATCAAAAGTACGTCCAGTACTCCAAAATTATTCGGCAGCATGCTGCTATTATCACCCACTAGGTGATCAAAAGTACGTCCAGTACTCCAAAATTATTCGGCAGTCTGCCGCTATTATCACCAACTAGGTGATCAAAATACGTCTAGTACTCCAAAAATTATACATGAGCATCACTCATGTCAATCATACATAAACATTCATGAGCATCACTCATGTCAATCATACATAAACATTCATGACCATCATTCATGTCAACATTCATGAGCATCACTCATGTCAACATTCATGAGCACCATTCATGTCAACATCCATGAGCACCATTCATGTCAACATCCATAAGCATCACTCATGTCAATCAACATAAACAATCATGAGCATCACTCATGTCAATCAGCTTCGAAAGCTTTATTTACAGAGCTCCAGCTTCAAAAGCTTCATTTACAAAAGCTCCAGCTTCAAAGCTTCAGTGCAAGGTATACAAATACCGCCCCCGAACAACCGTCACTTCGGCCCATACATGGATTCAATTTGAAGTCTCTAGCCAACAGACTCTATTGACTGAAGACTTGGGGAACTACACTATGTACCAGATATTGGGCTTCCACAACTGGGCCTTATGAAAAATACTTGGGGGACTTAGCCCATTATTTATGTATTGAGGAGCGAGCCCTTATTATATAAAATGAATTCCCTTACTTTCATTAGAGAGCACCCATCACTTATGTATTGAGGAGCGAGCCCGTATTCTATAAAAGGGACTCCCTCACCATTAATAGAGAGCATCGCCGCCTGCTGAGCAACCGCCTTGCCGCGAGCATCAACTCTTAGCCCATCACTTATGTATTGAGGAGCGAGCCCTTATTCTATAAAAGGGACTCCTTCACCATCATTAGAGAGCATCGTCGCCTGCTGAACAACCGCCTCACCGCGAGCATCAACTCTTAGCCCATCACTTATGTATTGAGGAGCAAGCCCTTATTCTATAAAAGGGACTCTTTCACCATCATTAGAGAGCATCACAGCCTGCTAAGCAACTGCCTCGCCGCGAGCATCAACTTAGCCCATCATTTATGTATTGAGGACAGAACCCTTATTCTATAAAAGGGACTCCCTCACCTTCAACGCCACAAGCCGAGCCAACCAAGGCAACATAAGCCACAAGCAGAGCAGCCTCGCAACATGTGCTACTTCTAGTTGAGCGTCATTTCAGATTGGGCATCGCCTCATATCGAGTATCGGTTCTAGACGACATCTGGTTACTTCGGCCCACACATGGACTAAATTTCAAGTCTTCAGCCAAAAGACTCTGTTGACTGAAGACTTGGGGGACTACTGTTTGTACCATACTTAGGGCCTCCGTATTTAGACCTCGTATAAATACTTGAGAGACTCAAGTGTAATTATGTAATAAATGAAGGGGCAAATATGTAATAAGTGATGAGCTCTTATTCTATAAAAGGGCCTCATCACCCTCACAAACCTCAAACCTCAGATCCCCTAAACAGAAACTCTCATCCTCACAAACAGAGAACTCTATCAAACTCTCTCTTTCTCTGGGGGACTCCCCCTCACCCTTGTAACCCATACATACAGATAGAGAGAAACAATATCAACATCAGTGTGGACGTAGCCCAAACATTGGGGTGAACCATGATACATCTTGTGTTCTTTACGTTGTTCCAAGACCCCTTCGGTTTTGTGCATCAACAATATATATATATTTTCTGGGAAATTATACAGGTTTTACGGCGAGGGGCTAGAACTTTTGAGAAATGAAATGAATTTGAAAACTTTGTTTTTACCCACTCACACTTTCTGTTTTGCGCCCCTTTAGGTTTTAGGTAGAAGTGCTTTGGTGGCTCACGGGGATTTCAACGGTGGTTTTGACAGAACATCATAAACGTAGGACCACCCTTGGGTGTTGTATAATTAGTACTTGTCCAGTTGGACTGTACTTAGGCTATTTATGCTTTGATGGTGTATTTAACACTTAATCTTGCACTTGCACCTTATCGTAATTAGTACTCCTAGTAGTTGGATTTTTATTTAGTCATATTTCTCTATATCAATTTTTGATTCCGCACTGTGCATATGGTTACGTCACTCTCACATGACAGCCATCATACCTTGATTTAGGTCGGGGTGTGTCAACATTTATGGCTAAATTTTTTATCATATATTTTTATATTTAGTTTGTATCCATTTTTAATTTGTAACCTTTTTAATTTGTACCAATTTCCTTTTCACTTTTAATTTGTACCCATATATTAATTTCTTTTTGTGCCCATATTTTTTTAAGTTTTATTTGTATTTGTACCCATGTTTTTTAATTTATTTGTAACCATTTTTTATTTTGCTAAATGTACCCATGCTAATTATATGTATTTATTTTATGTTTTAAAATATATTAGTAGTTATTTTTTTAATATGTTAATAATTATGTGGGTACATTATTTTCTTGCTATGATTTTGTGAACAACAATATTATTCTAATATTTATTTTTAAGTATTTATTATATTTTAAAGATATTATTTAAATTTTGTTTAAATTTCATAATTTGTGGGACATTAAATGCACAAATGCATGAGTTAAATATCTTGAATGATGTTAAGATTTACCCTCAAATTCAAACATGTGGGTGCAAAATGCTATCCTGCTCTTCTGTTCTAACAATTAGGTTGATTAGGGACCGGAACCAAAATGACCCTATAAATTATGAGAATTTATTTTATAGAAAAATACATATCAACAAATTGTATTAGAATATTTTAGATAAAGTCCACAAATGATGGCGAATTCAATACTTAATTAGGTTGCCCATTATGTGGCTTAACTAAACTTCGCCTCCCTTTAGTGTAAAAAAATCGATGTACTAAAAAAAAAAGAAGTCCGCAAATCATTTTACTATCTTTTCATGTTAAAAAACTTACCAAAGTGAGATGATGAGGTTAATTAATAGCTAAGGTTCTCATTTGTCATTTCTTTTCGGAAAATTTTATGTAAACTTATTTAACACCTATCAACACCCAACTTAAAATTAAAACGTTAAATGTCTTTTTTACTGTATTGCATAATTATCATCAAATACAAGATGAAATTAACAATAAAAGTAACATTTACCAATAAACCGACCCTCAATAATCAAACCCTACCATCACACAATCTTTATCCTACGTTTATTCTGGCTAAAACCCTCAGACATTCTCATAGAGAAAACAAGCTCTTTTTTACCGATAGATGTTGATTTTGAAATTTTGAATCCTCCAACTAAGTTATAAATCAATTTATGCAAGTTTTTTTCGTTTGATTTCAATTTTTTTAGAATTTATATGTGTATTGTCTACCAAAAAAAAGGATTTTGTTAACCCAAGTATGTGTGAGAAACGAAAGAAAGAAAAAAATGATTTATGCCAATCAAGTTTCATTCGTTTGATTTCAAGTTTTTATAGGGTTAAGGAGTGTAAGGTTGTAGCCATATGCGATTTTCCATGGACTGTGCAAATGTGCTGTTTGTGTCAGGAATTTCCGTCGGGGATGTTTCCTGGCCGACGAGCACACAGCTCCCCTGGAGGTTGGCGCCGGTTGAGGGTTGCTGTCGGGCTTCTGCTTCGCTGTCGGGCGCTGTCGGGCAAGTCTCGTCGGGCAAGTCTTGTCGGGCAAGACTCGTCGGGCAAGACTCTTCGGGCAAGGCTGAAAGAGAAAGACAGCGTTAACTTTGAGAGGTGCCTTTGTGGGGCCTTAGGTGTAGGCCTTGAGGCTCACAATCAAGGTTAACATTTAGGTGCTCAGGCGTGCCACTGCCATCTTTAGCATGGCAGATGTAAAATGGTTATCGTGCTTTAGTTGTACATATGTATGTATCCGAGAAACCGTGTTAGTTATAACAGGTGCCTTTGTGGGGCCTTAGGTGTAGGCCTTGAGGCTTCCCATAAATAACTAAACCAGTGCTCGAACGCATCATATTTGTTCTCGTGGTTGTAGGAGTTTTCTAACTATTATACTTCTGATTACCCGAATCCAAGAAGTAGAATGAACCCAAATAGGTGCCTTTGTGGGGCCTTAGGTGTAGGCCTTGAGGCTTCCCATCAGAGTTCATTCTTATACTTAGACTCTTTAGATCGCCGAACGGAATGAATCCAAATGGATGCCTTTGTGGGGCCTTAGGTATAGGCCTTGAGGCTTTCCATTAGAATCCATTCCACGCTCAAATGTTCTATGATAATCATGGTATAATAGAAAGAAAACTAGAAGGTAGATTGATTACTTGCGCCCCAAGTAACTTCGGACTTCTCGTTTATCAAGGACTGTCGTGGATGGGTTAAGTCCACATAAAGTTCTTTTTTATGCCTTGAGGCCAAGGACTTTTAACTGATCAGATTTACATGCCCGAGGGCTTAGTACTTGGATCTGGTTTGAACACTGATAATATATTCAAATCGGATTCAAGTGCTGAGAAAGCCTTTTAATAGTCATGTTGCTAGAAATAACTTGCATATAATTGGAAGTATACAACATATTGAAAAGACAAAACTAAAGCAAAGAAGGTCGGGCAAGGTTAAACCTTATCGGGTAAGGTTGCTCGTCTTGTAGGTTCTTATCTTTGTAGTTTTGTCAAAGGTCTGAAAGCTTAGAGGGGTAGAGAGAGAGATTACAAAAGATGAATCGATACTACAGCAAGGTTGAACAAGGTAGCAGAGCTATTACAAAAGGTTGAAGAGAGGGTTATCCCGAGAGGGATGAAGGCTTGTCCCGAAAGGGATGAAGGCTGACTACAGCTTTGTTTTGAAGGTAAATATGGCTTTGAGCAGAGTTTTTGCTTGCATTTGTTTGTTTGTTTGAGTGTCCTTGTTCCTGGTTTCTCCTTCTTCTTATATAGACAACTTGGCTTGGCTCCTGTAGCAGTGGCCTTGCCCGAATGCGGTTTGAGGGTGATGACTCATCAGCTATTTTACATGGACTGCCATTATAAAGTACTTTATGGGCTGTATAGCTGATCAGTCTATACCACTTGGCCTTTGGGTAGGTAAGCAAGTGGTCTTCATGAGCTGCACCTAGTCAGAAAAGGCCCTTTCTGCCTTCTGGGCTTTGACTGGGCTCCGGCTATCTTCCCTTTGGGCCTCCTTTCGGGCCAGCTCCTTTCTTGAGCCCAAAGTTTAGGTTTTGATCCAAACAGTGCCCCTTTCAATCAATATTTAGCCTGGAATTCCAAGCGCCAATATTGATTGAATATCTGCATGCGTGTATCTCAATCTTTTTTAACTTCGTGTTTCCTAGACAGGATGGAGGCAACCCCATGCCCCTTGAGCTTCTCACAACCTCTGAACTACCCTCTGGTTTTCTATAAATTCTGGCTCGGAAACTCTTCTATCAAGCCATCAAATCCTCTTCATTATTTTCTTCCATCTTCCTCGAGCATTTCAGAATTTGAGAAATGGGTTCCTTAAGCTTTGAGTGGGGTTTCCTAAAACTTCCTTTCCGTGAGAAAAAAGGCTTTCATCAAAGAACTGCTATCTCCAACACCCTTGGTCGAACGCCCCCGCTATCTCCAACATCCTTGGTCAGGCGGTTTCCTTTTGACGGTTTGTCTCCCTGCTCGCTGCGGTGATAAATCGGGCTTGACCATTACATATGTTGATGGTCCTGTTTGAGGATCCTCTACCAGTCCCATGTTGGCCACACAACCTGATCACCTGATCGGGTCCCATCCATGAAGACATCAGAAAATCAGCTGAAGTTACCATTGCATCCAGGAAGAGAATTGATTGTAATACGTTGGCCTTGAATCTTTTGTAAATTTCATCAATTTGTCGAAATGAAATATACATTATCTCAGCAACTCTTGTCTTTCCATCTTGAATGTTTGATAAATACGCATTGCATAATGATATCCCGAAGCTCGTTTTACTTCGCATCCTCTTCGATATAACAATCTCTAACATCCCATAACGTAGGACAATATTTCTTTAAGAATTTAACGTTAATGGGATGTTTATGTTTGTTTCCTTCAAGGTCCGCCAGGTAGTATCCCCCTCTATCTAGAACACGACTAATAATGAAAGGACCTTCCCATGTCGGGCTCCATTTTCCAAAACCCCTGAGCTGAGCTCCTAGAGGGAGGATTGTCTTCCATACTAAATCCCCTTCCTTGAAAGATTTCATCTTCACCTTCTTGTTTTAAGCTCGGGCAACGACTTGTTTCCCTTCTTGAATCTGGTTCAAAGCTTCAATTCGGGCGGCATTCAAGTCTTCAACTCCTTGACACATGGCTTCGACATACTCTTCGCTATGCAATCCAAATTGATTTTGAATTCTTAAAGAACTCACATTGATTTCCACGGGGAGCACTGCATCTTGCCCGAAAGTTAAAGCATAAGGAGTTGTGCCCGTTCCTGCTCTCTTAGAAGTTCTGTATGCCCACAAAGTGTTCCCCAGATTTTCATGCCATCTTTCTGGACTATCAATCACCATTCTCTTGATAATGTTGACCAGGATCTTGTTGCTGGCTTCTGCCTGGCCATTTGATTGCGGGTAGTATGGACTGGACTGGATCATCTTTATTTTGTACTTACTTGCAAACTCTTCAACTTCTTTTGAAATAAAAGATGGTCCACGATCTGTCACAATAGTTTCGGGCACCCCATATCTGTGCAGGATCTTGGTCTCGATAAAATTCTTGACTGTGGCTGAATTTATGGATTTTACTGCTGATGATTCCACCCACTTGGTAAAATAATCCGTTGCCACAATTATGAAGGTATGCCCTCTGCTAGAAGCTGGATAGATTTGCCCGATGAAGTCCATTGCCCATCATCTGAAAGGCCAAGGCTTGACCACTGGATTTAAAGGTACTGAGGGCACATGCTGGAGAGGTCCGTGCCTCTGACATTCTTCACATCCTCGGGCATAAGACTTACAATCTTTTTCCATGTCGGGCCAGAACTAACCATACCTCCTAAGCAACCATCTCATCTTCGTTCCAGCCTGATGTGCTCCACAAACTCCTTCATGTACTTCGGCCATTACCCTCATGGATTCTTCTTGGCCCAAGCATTTCAACAGTAACCCATCTGGAGTTTTCCTTAGCAAGTTCTTCGCCCATAAGACATACTTGGTTGCTTGCTGTCTATCCTTCTTGCTTGTAGGCGAGGAATGATCCTTCAAATGGTGAATAATAGGTGACCTCCAATCTTCTATCTCGGCCTCTAGCACCATTATATCTAGACTGAATCCCCTTTCTAAGATGGAAGGGAGGTTTCTTCTTTGGATCTCAACATCTACCCCATATTTCCTCTCATGTATTGGCACTCCTGCGGCTAGTTGTGCCATCTCGTTGGCCGCTAAATTGGATTCCCTATGAACATGATTGACCGATATCTCAGAATCCCAGAAATTCAATAATTGCGTAGCTGCCAAGTAATACCCCGCCATGGTAATATGTCTGCACTTGAACTCCCCATTTAACTGGTTTATTACCAACTATGAATCTCCAAAGACCTCTACCTCTTCTGCCCCCAGATCCATCAAGATTTCCAGACCAATAATTAAGGCCTCATACTCTGCCCGATTATTAGTATTCACCTGGTAATCCAAGAGAAATGAATAATAATGATAAACTCCCTGAGGGTTTACAATTACAATTCCTGCTCCTGAAGCCTTCTGAGTGTGGGATCCATCGAAATACAACTTCCAATGAGTGATCCAGAGACCAGCCACTCTTCTTATCTCTTGCTGGACCCAGTCTTCTTTGCCCGAAATATCTTTTCTCGGCGGGATCCAAATGCTAGTAACTTCTAAGCTTCCAGGGATATTGATCACATCACTTGAAGATTCTTGATGCTCGGTCAGGAAGTCGGCAATTGCTTGACCTTTGACTGCCCTTTGGGGTACGTACTGAAAACTGAATTATGATAAAGCTAGAATCCATTTCCCAATCCTTCCTGTGAGCATTGGCTTTGACAACATGTACTTTATCACATCTGTCTTGGCGATGATGTGCACGTGACAAGGTAACATGTAATGCCTTAATTTACTGGCAGTGAAATATAAAGCCAGGCATAATCTCTCTACCGGGGAATACCTTGTTTCTACCTCGGTCAGAATTCTACTGAGGTAGTACACTGCCTGCTCCTTCCCGCCCTCATTATTTTGGGCTAGCAAGCTTCCGATTGATTTTTCAGAGGCAGAGATATACAGCTTCAAGGGTTTTCCCCTTTGAGGTGGCACCAATACTGGTGGAGAAGTTAAATAGGCCTTGATGCTGTCAAAGGCCTGTTGGTGTGGTGGTTCCCATTCAAACTTCTCTTTATCTTTCAACCTTAGTAAAGGAGTCAGCGGCTGGATCTTGCCTGCTAGATTAGCAATGAATCTCCTCAAAAAGTTGATTTTGCCCAGTAACCTCTGGAGTTGCACCTTGTTGGTAGGTGAAGGTAACTCCATTATTGCCCGAGATTTGTTTTTATCCACTTTTACACCTCTTTGATGCACCAGGAATCCCAAGAAGTTGCCTGCTCTTACTCCAAACGCACACTTCTTTGGATTCATTTTCAATCTGTGGATCCTCATCCTTGCTAATGTCTGTCTGAGATCTTCCAGATGTTGTTCTTCTGTTTTGGACTTTACCACTATGTCATCAATGTATACCTCCATGCTCTGGCCAATTAGATCATGAAAGATGGCATTCATTGCCCTCTGGTAAGTTGCACCAGCGTTCTTGAGCCCGAATGGCATGACCAGATATTCATATGCCCCTACATGACTGGGACACCTAAAAGCTGTTTTATGTATATCTTCTGGAGCCATCTTTATCTGATTGTAACTGGCATTCCCGTCCATAAAAGATAGGACTTTATGTTTTGCCACTGCATCTATGGATAAGTCGGCCATGGGCATAGGATACTCATCCTTTGGTGTAGCGCCATTAATGTTTCTATAATCCACACAACATCGTACCGCTTTTGTTACAGCTTTTAAAACGGGTACGATGTTGGCCAACCACTCCACATATTTGGCTGGTCTGATAAAGCCAGCTTTCACTAGCCTTTCAATCTCTTCTTTGACCTTTTCTTCTATCTCCTTTGACATCCTCCGTGGTGCTTGCTTGACAGGTTTATATCCCTCTTTGATGGGTATTCTATGTTCTACCAAAGTTGGATCTAACCCTGGCATCTCGGTATAATGCCAAGCAAAGCAGTCTTTGAATTCTTGCAAAAGACAAACAATCCTTGCCCGATCATCAACCCCCAATAAACCACTGATCTGTATTGGTCTCGGGTCCTTCTCTGTTCCTAAATTAATAACTTCCAAATGATCCTGGACTTCTGGTGGTGGCTTATCCGGTTCTGTACACAAAAATTCGACCAGCTCCGGGCTCTCGGGCAAGTCATCTGGCCCATCTAGATCATATATGCACTCGGCCATTTGAATGGCCCCATCCAGTTCTTCACTGCAAGATTCCTCCTTGCTTTCATGCTGGCTGGTTGAAGTTTCCTCCTGCCATTCACGCTCTTCTCTGTCCAAGAGTTCCCTTTCTTGTCTTTTTCCTTTCCCGTATACCAGCAGTCTTTTAATCAGGGATCTAACTGCCATTACCTGATCTTTCTTCTTTTGTCCACTCATTGATGGTGTAGGGGATTTGGGAGGATACAAGGTATATCCCACTCCTCTCTAGTAAGGAGCATTCCTTGTTCCAAAAGCTTTTGGGCCGTCACCTTGGTAGGGCGGCCGTTCTCGTCAGCTCCTGAACATTTCAAGATTCCTAAATTGGGGTTGTAGAAACTTGCTTCTGCAACATTGGCTGTGGGGAGAAATGGCCGTGATTCGGCCTCTACCATCTCCCAAAAGCCTAGTCCTTCTACGCCCGCTTCATGATAGACAGCCACTTGTTGATGAAGAGTGGAAGGTATAGCCAAACCTTGGTGGATCCAATCTCTTCCGAGTAAGGCCCCATAAGTGGAGGTGCAGTCCACCACAAAGAATGCCAGCATTATCTTTTTAGATCCCAGATCCACTTCTAGAGGCAATATTCCATGAGTCTTAGTGATAGCGCCTGAGAAGCTAGAGACTGTGAGGTCTGTGGGAATAAGATCCTCCGTACCTCTTCCCATTTTCTTCATCTGCTTGGCTGGTAACACATTAACAGCTGCTCCTCCATCAATTAGAATTCTTTTGAAGGGCACACCTTCTAAGTGGGCTGTAACGTATATAGGTTTCAAATGATTGGCCAACGAGCTGTTCGGGCGACTAAACACCATCTCGTCTGTGTAAATCCTTAGAGGACCGCCTTTGGATGCTTCTGAGGATTCAGCCTTGCCCGAGCTTTCTTCTTCAACTACCTCTACATTGACATGTGCCATCATTGGCTCAGTTGTCAAGTAATCACCCTCCATAGTAGCGGGTTGATCAGGTATGGCACCAAATGTGGCAGACAACACATATGTCATGTTGATATGGAAATTATTAGGCTCGGGCGAATCTTCTTTATTGTCTCCAATCTGGTCCATAAATTCATCCAACCAGGCCATCGCATCAGCTGGAAGTAATGGTTCTGGTGCCCCCTCCTGTTGCTGTTGATTCATGCCCGCATACAGTGTTTGTTTTGGAACTTCACCAAAATGATCCACCAATGGCAGAGAAGGTGGTCTCCTTTCAGATGAAATAGTTTCAGCATGGTTAGGACCTGGCTTCCATCCAGGGGTTGGCATCATAATTAGATCTTCTTGAGCTCTCCTCAAGATCCTGTATTTCCCAGGGTGTTGGCTCTGCGGCACGTGATTTCCCTCGCCTTCCGTCTTGCTGTCGGCTTTTTCCACCTCTTTCTTACTTCTCCAACGGAGCTGACTACTTCCTCCAGATGCTGTTTCTCCAGCTTTTGATTTTTGGAGGCTTCAGATGTTGTGGGGGTCTTCAAGGAATTCATATAGGCTTTGTGCTGCCTTTGAACCCTCCTGACCATAGAGGCTCCCATTGGTTTGGTAGGTTGTCCGTTCTTCCCGACTACATACCATTTTCGCCCGAGGTGGGCAGGATTCCCTTTTCTACCAGGATTGGTCATGCTATCAATCTTCTCGATTTCCCTCCCCATCTGACCACATTGAGGATGGTCTGCACCCCTTCGTATTCTGGCTTCCATGTCTTCCGCTTCATCAGAAACCTCATGGTTTCGAAATACCTCTGACAAAGCTTTGGGTTGGGAATCACCTCCTAGTGGTTGAAAAACGCTTCGGGAAGTGTCCTTTTTTGTTGCCTGCTTAATCTTCTCGCGGGCTTCTCTTCTGACGTCTTCTTCCTTTCTCCTGATTAGTTCACGGTCAATGAGTACTCCAGTCGGGGGAATTTCAAGCTCACACTCGCATTGGCACTTACTGCACATAACCATCCCCTTGATTATGGCTGCTTTTGGATATTCGGGTGTTTTAATCACCCCTCTTGTAGGTTTTTCAGCCAATCTCTTCTCTTCTGGTTCCTTTGTAATTCTTTCTTTTCCTTTCTCAGCCCATGTCATATTGATCATATTTACAGGGACTTCTGAAAAGGGAACTGCAGGTTTGTCTACCACCAGCTCTTCAGGCGGGCTGGTTTTAAGTCTCTTTCCCTCGGGAGGAACCAGGTCTGTTTCTTTTCTGAAGCCTGTGGAGGCTTTCTCCAACCTTTGCAACATTTGTAGTAACGTAGTTTGTAAATCTTCTGGCATCTTGACATATATCTTCTGATCAAGGGAAATCCCACCGGGCGTGCCAAAACTATGTTCGTGTCAGGAATTTCCGTCGGGGATGTTTCCTGGCCGACGAGCACACAGCTCCTCTGGAGGTTGGCGCCGGTTGAGGGTTGTTGTCGAGCTTCTGCTTCGCTGTCGGGCGCTGTCGGGCAAGACTCGTCGGGCAAGACTCTTCGGGCAAGGCTGAAAGAGAAAGACAGCGTTAACTTTGAAAGGTGCCTTTGTGGGGCCTTAGGTGTAGGCCTTGAGGCTCACAATCAAGGTTAACATTTAGGTGCTCAGGCGTGCCACTGCCATCTTTAGCATGGCAGATGTAAAATGGTTATCGTGCTTTAGTTGTACATATGTATGTATCCGAGAAACCGTGTTAGTTATAACAGGTGCCTTTGTGGGGCCTTAGGTGTAGGCCTTGAGGCTTCCCATAAATAACTAAACCAGTGCTCGAACGCATCATATTTGTTCTCGTGGTTGTAGGAGTTTTCTAACTATTATACTTCTGATTACCCGAATCCAAGAAGTAGAATGAACCCAAATAGGTGCCTTTGTGGGGCCTTAGGTGTAGGCCTTGAGGCTTCCCATCAGAGTTCATTCTTATACTTAGACTCTTTAGATCGCCGAACGGAATGAATCCAAATGGATGCCTTTGTGGGGCCTTAGGTGTAGGCCTTGAGGCTTTCCATTAGAATCCATTCCACGCTCAAACGTTCTATGATAATCATGGTATAATAGAAAGAAAACTAGAAGGTAGATTGATTACTTGCGCCCCAAGTAACTTCGGACTTCTCGTTTATCAAGGACTGTCGTGGATGGGTTAAGTCCACATAAAGTTCTTTTTTATGCCTTGAGGCCAAGGACTTTTAACTGATCAGATTTACATGCCCGAGGGCTTAGTACTTGGATCTGGTTTAAACACTGATAATATATTCAAATCGGATTCAAGTGCTGAGAAAGCCTTTTAATAGTCATGTTGCTAGAAATAACTTGCATATAACTGGAAGTATACAACATATTGAAAAGACAAAACTAAAGCAAAGAAGGTCGGGCAAGGTTAAACCTTATCGGGTAAGGTTGCTCGTCTTGCAGGTTCTTATCTTTGTAGTTTTGTCAAAGGTCTGAAAGCTTAGAGGGGTAGAGAGAGAGATTACAAAAGATGAATCGATACTACAGCAAGGTTGAACAAGGTAGCAGAGCTATTACAAAAGGTTGAAGAGAGGGTTATCCCGAGAGGGATGAAGGCTTGTCCCGAAAGGGATGAAGGCTGACTACAGCTTTGTTTTGAAGGTAAATCTGGCTTTGAGCAGAATTTGTGCTTGCATTTGTTTGTTTGTTTGAGTGTCCTTATTCCTGGTTTCTCCTTCTTCTTATATAAACAACTTGGCTTGGCTCCTGTAGCAGTGGCCTTGCCCGAATGTGGTTTGAGGGTGATGACTCATCAGCTATTTTACATGGACTGCCATCATAAAGTACTTTATGGGCTGTATAGCTGATCAGTCTATACCACTTGGCCTTTGGGTAGGTAAGCAAGTGGTCTTCATGAGCTGCACCTAGTCAGAAAAGGCCCTTTCTGCCTTCTGGGCTTTGACTGGGCTCCAGCTATCTTCCCTTTGGGCCTCCTTTTGAGCCAGCTCCTTTCTTGAGCCCAAAGTTTAGGATTTGATCCAAACATGTGCTTTTTGTAAGTTAGCCATGCGATTTTCCATGGTTGCGGTCGTGCGATTTCGTATATGCATAATTTGTTTTCCGGATAAAATTTTAATTTTTGTTGTAAAGATGATTTCTTTTGTTTTTCCCGATAATAAGTACTTATTATATGGTTTTTTGTTTTTTAAATAGGTGTAAAGGCAATTTACATATTGAATTGGTTTGTGAAAGTAGTTTAGTAAATTGGGTTTAAAGAGTATTGATAGTTTAAAAAGGGAATTGTTATTAGCACTCCAAAAATCTCATTCTACACTCCAAACTTTCTATATTAGGAAAAAAAATATACTTGTGAGGAGTGTAGAATAAGATTTTTAGAGTGCCAATAACACTTCCCTTAAAAAAATGACATGGTGTAGAAGGAAATTATGTGAGTTCAAATAAAATTTTCCTTTCTTCATGGCTATTTATCCTCTACAATTTACTATTTTTGTCAACCATAATTTTTCCAGTTTCATATAATTTATGTGAAACAAATTAATTTTTAGTGTATAATTTATTATATTTGAGTCTTATTAAGTGGTAATGTGGATGTGTTTAATACTGAATGTTTAGATAATCTTGATGAGTTTGATACCGAATGTATATGTAATGTTGGTATATAGGTTTTGTTACCTTGGAGAGGTGATATAGATAGGATTTGTTTACATATTGATAAGGTTTCAATTGCCTATGCTCTAAGTGTCCATTTTTTGATGGCATTGAGTTTTTTTAATACGTTCTATATTATTTACATCATGGAGTGAGAGAGTGGGTTAAATTTCACAATGAGTTTGCCATAATAATTTAGTTTGAATTCGCCTATGGCAAGAATGAATCTAAAATTTCTTACTTACATGTGAAAAGGAATATCACTTCATCGTAGTTCTAAGTTGTTTTTTTTTTTTTTTTTTTTGAACATCCTAGGGCTAAGAAGCCTAACAGAAGCAAGAAAGCCTACGCCGAGGCAAACACAACGAAACTAAACACAAAGCAAAGCAGTGAGCGGGGATACAAACCATAGACACTTCATCGTAGTTCTAAGTTGTTTTATTTTTTAAAAAAAAATAGACATTCAATTCTACCTCAACAATAGGATTTAGGACTAACAAATTGTTTCTCATGGTGACAATGCAAGCTTTCAAAATCCAAAAGGTATAATTTGACCAAATAATTTATGCATTTAATCAAGATTTTAAAATTGTTTTTATATTAATCTAAAATGGCAAATTCGTCAGAAATAATAAATTCAATAGACATTAGTTACCAAAATTAATTTGGGATTTCCTTGGTGAGTTGAGTGTGTCTAAATCGAAATGGCCCTTTATTTATTATTATTTTTTAACAAATAATATTATACACTAAAAGGATGCCTCACAATGGGTTAGTAATAATATAGTTTAAATTAGCATTTGACGAGAATCCAACTTAAGATCTCTTACTTACAAGTGAAGAAAAACATCATTAGACCATAGTACTAAGTGGCAAATGCCCATTTATTTTAAATATAGTGTTTTGAAGCAAATGTAGCGAAGTAGTGTACTGGAAGCAGCCTCTTTTCTGCTTCAAAACTCTAATTTTTTTTTTCTTTGCCATTTCTAAGCTCTTGGGACGTTTCGACAGAGAATTTTCAAGTATCAAGAGATTTAGGTTAAAATGGTTATAAATGTAATACAAAATATTTTAGGGAGATATTTGAAATGACTGCTCTTTTGCAAGTAGTTATTACAAATCTCTCGTATATCCAAGTCATTTCCTATCAAATGTTTTGTGGTTTCCCGCTCTTCGAAACCTCAGATTTATACAAGTTCGTATATAATATGTACCTATTTGACGGTAATACTGTTTCATGTATAATTCACATCTGGTTAATGGGGAAAAGGAGACAACTTAAACAAAAATATGCAAATATACGTATATAAACAGAGTCCCCATACACATGTATATTTATATATATGTGGCCATAAAGATTGAAAGTTAGATGAGATATATGATAGCACAGAATTGTTGAAGAAAAATGAGGATCTTTTAAAGGCAAATTCCTATTGTTTGTTGTTATTAAACAAAGGATTATATACTCAATTATACTAAAGCTTATGATGCTTCAGCATCAAGGCACTTAAGAGTGTGAACTTTCAGAACCAAGAAAAAAAAAAGATTAAATAATTCTCTGCCTAATAACAACTAAACAAGCCCTAGCTAAATATAATTATTACCAACAACCAAGTGGGTTTACTAGTTATAACTTTAATGTCGGCCTACAACATGGTTCAACAACAACAACAACAACAAAGCCTTTTCCCACTAAGTGGGGTCGGCTATATGAATCCTAGAACGCCATTGCGCTCGGTTTTGTGTCATGTCCTCCGTTAGATCCAAGTACTCTAAGTCTTTTCTTAGAGTCTCTTCCAAAGTTTTCCTAGGTCTTCCTCTACCCCTTCGGCCCTGAACCTCTGTCCCGTAGTCACATCTTCGAACCGGAGCGTCATTCGGCCTTCTTTGCACATGTCCAAATCACCGGAGCCGATTTTCTCTCATCTTTCCTACAATTTCGGCTACTCCTACTTTACCTCGGATATCCTCATTCCCAATCTTATCCTTTCTCGTGTGCCCACACATCCCACGAAGCATCCTCATCTCCGCTACACCCATTTTGTGTACGTGTTGATGCTTCACCGCCCAACATTCTGTGTCATACAACATCGCTGGCCTTATTGCCGTCCTATAAAATTTTCCCTTGAGCTTCAGTGGCCTACGACGGTCACACAACACGCCGGATGCATTCTTACACTTCATCCATCCAGCTCGTATTCTATGGTTGAGATCTCCATCTAATTCTCCGTTCTCTTGCAAGATAGATCCTAGGTAGCGAAAACGGTCGCTTTTTGTGATCTTCGCTAGATTGCTCCGGTCATTAGTGTGGATAAGTATATAAATGGATAGAGATAGGAAAGCAAACACAAGATGTACGTGGTTCACCCAGATTGGCTACGTCCACGGAATAGAAGAGTTCTCATTAATTATGAAGGGTTTACACAAGTACATAGGTTCAAGCTCTCCTTTAGTGAGTACAAGTGAATGATTTAGTACAAATGACATTAGGAAATATTGTGGGAGAATGATCTCGTAATCACGAAACTTCTAAGTATCGGAGTGTGGTGTCGTCTTGACTTGCCTTATCTGTCTCATAGGTAGATGTGGCATCTTCTCTGGAAGTACTCTTCCTCCATCTAGGGGTGGTATCTTTAACTGGTGGAGATGCACAAGGTAATGTATCAATTTCACTTGAAGCTTACTTGTAGTTTCAGGCTTGGTCAAGCGCGATACAAACCATGTAGTAAGAGTCCCCCAAGTCGCCGAGCTAGGGGGTCTGCTGAAAGAGGTGACAGACAAGGTAAGCAATCAGAGCTCCGACTGATTGTTCACCTTCTCCCCATCTTGCAGCAGCATGAAGGATAAAGAGAAGAAAAATGAGAAGAGATGATATGAGATACTTTTGCTTTTGAAGAAGTAACTTTCCACAGGCTTATTCTTGAACTGAGCTGGAGGGTTTTCTGGTTTCCTCCAGAGTATAAGGCCGACTGAAGAATTTGAGGGTCAAAACAAGTCCATCAAATCTAGAGTACGTTCCACCTTGCTGATATGGGATACTTTTGCTTTTGACAGAGTAATGGATGTATCGGCACGTGTGCTGTTACGCTTGTCTCCACATGCTTCCTTGTATCCTTCGCACTTGCCCTATCTGTTCCTCAAGCAGATGCGGAATCTTCCCTGGAAACATAAGATGTTGAAGATGAGTACTCGAGAGCAATGCCAGGTAAGGGGTTCCAGGCAGTCAGTTCCTGGCTGGAAGCTTGATTCCAAGTGCTGACTGATTGCTCTCTTTCTCCTTGTCTTGCAGGTAAAAACAAGGCCAAAGGAAAAGACAGGGAAAAAGCATGATATGGGATACTCTTGCTTTTAACCCTGATGATATGAGATATTCTTGCTCTAGTATAGCTTGTTTGCAGAGGTATTATCGGGGGGAAAGAAAGCTGAATATTTCGAAAGGCTTCGTTGGGAGTGCCCTCTCAGATATGATGAAGGGTTGAGCATTTTTGCAGGTCTGCCTGTCTGTTGGGGATGGAGGTCGACATATATAGGAGTCTCCCTAACAAGTAGTAATGCTATTCCTTTACCCTGCTTGGTCATAGCACGGTAGTGGGAGCTGCCAGTTTCACATGTTTTAACTCTGTCAGAGCACTTTGAAAAAGTGGTCTGTGGTATCTGGCTCTCGAGATTCGAAGAACGATGCCTCTTCGATTTTTGAGAAAGCAATCATGCTGGGGGTCTGGCTCTCGAGATTCGGAGAGCAGTGTCTCTTCGATTTTTGAGAAAGTAATCATGTTGGGAGTCTGGCTCTCGAGATTCGGAGGGCGGTGCCTCTTCGATTTTGGAGCAAGCAATCTTGTTGGGAGTGTTGTCTCGAATGTGAGTAAAGGTTGGGCATGTTTGTTAGTCTACCTTGCCACGAAGCACAAAGGTTGACACACAGGGACTTTCCAATTATCCAGCAATGGTACTGTTCCTTTACCCTCTCTTCGATTTTGAGAAAGTAGTCATGTTGGGAGTCTGGCTCTCGAGGTTCGGAGGACGGTGTCTCTTCGATTTTGGAGCAAGCAATCTTGTTGGGAGTGTTTTCTCGAATGTGAGTAAAGGTTGGGCATGTTTGCTAGTCTACCTTGCCACGAAGCACAGAGGTTGACAAACAGGGACTTTCCAATTATCCAGCAGTGGTATTGTTCCTTTACCCTTGTGGGTAATAATATGGTAGCTAGAACTTCAAAATTTATGTGTCTAAACTTTGTTAGTGCTGTTTCTTTGCTATTCTTTTACCTTTCTTGGTCAGAGCGATGTAGTGGGAGCTGCAAGCTTCACGTGCTCAACTTTGGCAGAGAACTTTGGCAAAGTTATCTGTGGTACCCATGAGCTATTGTTGCGTGTGGGAAGTGGGTGATTGAACAGTAAGATTCATGTGCTTTCTACTTCACCAGAAGTCTTCGACAGAATGCCCATAATTTCTGCAAAGCTGAGTGTGCGTGTGACAGGTGCTGACAAGGCTAGAAAAGTAGGTGCCTCTTCGATTTCTAAGATCGGCCCTCGTGGTCTCTGAGCAGCCCAGCTTTTGAGAAAGCGAGCGCCTCTTCGATTGATTCGGAGAACGATGCCTCATCGATTTTTGAGAAAGCAATCATGCTGGGGGTCTGGCTCTCGAAGATTCGGGGAGCAGTGTCTCTTCGATTTTTGAGAAAGTAATCATGTTGGGAGTCTGGCTCTCGAGATTCGGAGGGCGGTGCCTCTTCGATTTTGGAGCAAGCAATCTTGTTGGGAGTGTTTTCTCGAATGTGAGTAAAGGTTGGGCATGTTTGCTAGTCTACCTTGCCATGAAGCACAGAGGTTGACACACAGGGACTTTCCAATTATCCAGCAATGGTACTGTTCCTTTACCCTCTCTTCGATTTTTAAGAAAGTAGTCATGTTGAGAGTCTGGCTCTCGAGATTCGGAGGACGGTGCCTCTTCGATTTTGGAGCAAGCAATCTTATTGGGAGTGTTTTCTCGAATGTGAGTAAAGGTTGGGCATGTTTGCTAGTCTACCTTGCCACGAAGCACAGAGGTTGACACACAAGGACTTTCCAATTATCCAGCAGTGGTACTTTCCTTTACCCTTGTGGGTAATAATATGGTAGCTAGACCTTCAAAATTTATGGGTCTAAACTTTGTTAGTGCTGTTTCTTTGCTATTCTTTTACCCTTCTTGGTCAGAGCGATGTAGTAGGAGTTGCAAGCTTCACGTGCTCAACTTTGGCAGAGAACTTTGGCAAAGTTATCTGTGGTACCCATGAGCTATTGTTGCGTGTGGGAAGTGGGTGATTGAACAGTAAGATTCATGTGTTTTCTACTTCCCCAGAAGTCTTCGACAGAATGCCCATAATTTTCGCAAAGCTGAGTGTGCGTGTGACAGGTGCTGACAAGGCTGGAAAAGTAGGTGCCTCTTCGATTTTTGAGATCGGCCCTCGTGGTCTCTGGGGAGCCCAGCTTTTGAGAAAGCGAGCGCCTCTTCGATTTCTGAGATCAGCCTTCGAGGTCTTTGAGCAGCCCAACTTTTGAGAAAGCAAACGCCTCTTCGATTTCTGAGATCAACCCTCGTGATCTCTAAGCAGCCCAGCTTTTGAGAAAGCAAACGCCTCTTCGATTTCTGAGCAGGCGCCTCTTCGATTTCTGAAGCTCCGTCGAGTGCAGATTTTTATAGGGGCTGGCATTAAGTTCCAAAGCACACTTGAATCTCCACCAGTAGAAGCTTCATTCTTGCACTTCTAAGATCTTGATTTGTCCGACCTCTTCTCTCTTCAACACCTTTGAAAATGTCTGGCCCCTCCGACCGTCGTTTTGACTTGAACCTTGTTGAAGAGGCAGCCCCGCCTTCTCCAGACAACATATGGCGCCCATCCTTCGTCTCCCCTACTGGTCCTCTTACCGTTGGGGATTCCGTGATGAAGAATGATATGACCGCTGCGGTGGTGGCCAGGAACCTTCTCACTCCCAAAGATAACAGACTACTTTCCAAACGGTCTGATGAGTTAGCTGTTAAGGATTCGCTGGCTCTCAGTGTTCAGTGTGCAGGTTCTGTGTCTAATATGGCCCAACGCCTATTTGCTCGAACCCGCCAAGTTGAATCATTGGCGGCTGAAGTGATGAGTCTCAAACAGGAGATTAGAGGGCTCAAGCATGAGAATAAACAGTTGCACCGGCTCGCACATGACTATGCTACAAACATGAAGAGGAAGCTTGACCAGATGAAGGAAACTGATGGTCAGGTTTTACTTTATCATCAGAGATTTGTGGGTTTGTTCCAAAGGCATTTATTGCCTTCGTCTTCTGGGGCTGTACCGCGTAATGAAGCTCCAAATGATCAACCTCTGATGCCTCCTCATTCTAGGGTTCTGTCCAGTACTGAGGCTCCAAATGATCCCCCTCCGGTGCCTTCTCTTTCTGGGGCTCTACCGACTGCTGAGACTTCTCCTAAGCAACATTTGTGAAGGCTCCCTCTTGTGTGTTTATTTTGACTCATGTATATGTACATATTTGTAGCTTATCGGGGATATCAATAAATAAGCTTTCCTTCATTTCAACGTATTGTGTTAGATACACCAAAGCCTTCTTCGCTAAGTTCTTTGAATTTTCTTTTGTTGAAGCTTGTATGTTGAAGCTTTCTGAGTGGAGCATGTAGGTTGGGGTAGTGTTCCCTTAATTTTTCGAGTGAGGAAAACTTCTCGGTTGGAGACTTGGAAAATCCAAGTCACTGAGTGGGATCGGCTATATGAATCTTAGAACGCCATTGTGCTCGATCATGTGTCATGTCCTTCGTTAGATCCAAGTACTCTAAGTCTTTTCTTAGAGTCTCTTCCAAAGTTTTCCTAGGTCTTCCTCTACCCCTTCGGCCCTGAACCTCTGTCCCATAGTCGCATCTTCTAATCGGAGCGTCAGTAGGCCTTCTTTGCACATGTCCAAACCACCGTAACCGATTTTCTCTCATCTTTCCTTCAATTTCGGCTACTCCTACTTTACCCCGGATATCCTCATTCCTAATCTTATCCTTTCTCGTGTGCCCACACATCCAACGAAGCATCCTCATCTCCGCTACACCCATTTTGTGTACGTGTTGATGTTTCACCGCCCAACATTCTGTGCCATACAGCATCGCCGGCCTTATTGCCGTCCTATAAAATTTTCCCTTGAGCTTCAGTGGCATACGGCGGTCACATAACACGCCGGATGCACTCTTCCACTTCATCCATCCAGCTTGTATTCTATGGTTGAGATCTCTATCTAATTCTCCGTTCTTTTGCAAGATAGATCCTAGGTAACGAAAACGGTCGCTCTTTGGTATTTCTTGATCTCCGATCTTCACCCCTAACTCGTTTTGGCCTCCATTTGCACTGAACTTGCACTCCATATATTCTGTCTTTGATCGGCTTAGGCGAAGACCTTTAGATTCCAACACTTCTCTCCAAAGGTTAAGCTTTGCATTTACCCCTTCCTGAGTTTCATCTATCAACACTATATCGTCTGCGAAAAGCATACACCAAGGAATATCATCTTGAATATGTCCTGTTAACTCATCCATTACCAACGCAAAAAGGTAAGGACTTAAGGATGAGCCTTGATGTAATCCTACAGTTATGGGAAAGCTTTCGGTTTGTCCTTCATGAGTTCTTACGGCAGTCTTTGCTCCTTCATACATATCCTTTATAGCTTGGATATATGCTACTCGTACTCCTTTCTTCTCTAAAATCCTCCAAAGAATGTCTCTTGGGACCCTATCATACGCTTTTTCCAAATCTATAAAGACCATGTGTAAATCCTTTTTCCCATCTCTATATCTTTCCATCAATCTTCGTAAGAGATAGATTGCCTCCATGGTTGAGCGCCCTGGCATGAACCCGAATTGGTTGTCCGAAACCCGTGTCTCTTGCCTCAATCTATGCTCAATGACTCTCTCCCAGAGCTTCATTGTATGACTCATTAGCTTAATACCCCTATAGTTCACGTATTGGGTGCTAATACGATCCACACATTGAGCTTCAGAAGCAACTTCATCACCTGATTAGAATTTTTATTTAGAGTGAATGATTAACAACAGGTCTTAGTCTCTAGCAAGTTGCAGCAGCTAGTGGTTGGAATGACAAAAACTTAAAAGACCCAATTAATTGCAGTATCTTGGAAGGTATCTATCTCTTTCTGTTTCTAATATGAACTTTCTTTATCTGCTTAATTATAATTAAACATTAGTTAGAGAGTGACATTCCATCTGCATAGAAAAGGCAGCAGCACATGATTAATCAATTGATTAATGATGGCTATGCAAGGGAGCTGGGGGTTTTGTAGAAATGAATGTGAATGAATATATATATATATATCTTTGCTAAAATAAAGGGGAGATTCTAGGATTACATTATTCATAAAATCCTTCTACACTGACTCTGCCTTTGATTCTGGGATCAACGATAATTCTGCTTGATCTCTTCTCTCTCTTAGATCCGCCGGTTGTGTCTCTTTCTCTCAAACTCGGATCTGTGAGAGGCGGTTTCGTGAAATGAAGTGGTGATTTTTGTCTCTTTTATCACGTTCATGTTAGAATATGAGCATAGTGTAGGAGAATTTGGGCCAGATATTTGAGTTCAAATTGGTCTAGAAAAGTTTTATTGGAAGAGGTTTGGATGTTTTAGTTTATATATGATTGAAATAGGGAATTTATCCTAAATTACTCACTTATATTAAAACTGGGAGACAATGTTGGTTTCCTACAAGGGTTATAATTAGATATTCATATAGATTGTTTGTCTGTATAAATAGTGGTCGCTGCTCTTACTGAAGAACACGCATATTATTGGACTTAAGCCTATTGTAAGTTGAGTATATTATTTCTGCAAGAAAGGGCGAAGCTTACTATTGAAATCGGCTATGACTTCGTCAACTTCGTTTGTTAAAGGTTTGATTTATTTGTAAATTTCAAGCTTGTGTTTGTATGAAAATGCAAAACCTAGAAGAGGGTATATAATTGGTTGCTGTAGTCTTGAGGTTCCAATCCACATTAACTAATTTAGAAAGAAAAAAAAGGCAGTAGATGTTGGAAAATATTAGTATTTTGGTTTATTTGAATGTTTGGTTTTATGGGCTTAGCCCGTTAGAATTAGGTTTTGTTAGAGATTAGGGTTAGTTTATTATAAATAGGGTGCTTTGTTATTCATTAGAGAATAAGTTAGCCACAATGTAGTCTCTTAGGGTTTTGTAGCCGTTTCGGCATTCTCAGTTTGTTTAAGAATATTCTTATTATTTGTTAGTCTTGTTTGTTGTGCACTCTGATATTCTTATTATTTGTTAGTCTTGTTCGTTGCGCACTCTGATATTCAACTGTAGACCGTTTCAATGACCCTTTATGTATTAGGACTGCAACTGAAAAACTCCTTTAAATTTTGAGGATATCCTTCTGATATTATAGTTGAGTTTATTCAACTAACACTATCGTTTCCATTCAGCCAAAATAAAACCTAATTTTGTAATGATTTAAAATAAGATGAATCTAATTAAAAACCTTGTTTGGTGTATTTAATCAAACAAGGTATGGGAAATATATGCCTTCTTGAGATGGCTTTCTCAGTCATTAGGCCCCTCTATATGGACCTGCTTACACTCACTAATCACTATGCATTTTGGCCCATTTGGTAAACGTGCTGCAAGATCTTCTAGGTTTTGCGTTAGCAGAGGATGTTGAATAATTGCCAAAACCCTAGTTCTTCTCAGCAGCCAAAGCCGAAAGCTTAGGTCAGCCAAATCACGATCAGTTTGTTTGTGATTGATGGATCCCCCTCTCTTATTCCCTTGCATGTCACGTCAGAGCATCATACTGAAATTAGGGCATGACACATGGCATTACTTACAGTACGGTAATGATCTGATTAGTCTGATATGAATATGATAGTTGGACGTCAGATTTAATTTCCTTTTAGGATACAGTGATGACGTCGTATCCTGCTCCCACGGACATTCCATTCCAAAGTCCCTTCAGCATTACACCACTTCTAAGGCGATGATCAAATTTCATTTTTGTGTGGTATAATGCATATATGCGTGTCCTATGCTGGGGTATACAACAACACAACAACTGAGGTGATAAAATTGACAACCCTGAATCTTCGACAGCTAGCTATTACCCTAGCTTGATACACATTGTTAGATGATTTCTCTAATATATACCTTAAACTTTTGAGGCAATGATTTTCTAACATGGTATCAGAGCCCCCCCCACATATTTTCAACTACTTACCTTAGGGTGCTACACTTGTTCCACTGTGCTACTATGCACGTGTCTGATTGTCTCTCCATCTACATCATGGTGGCTGCATAAGAGGAAGAGTGCTTATTTAATACATTGTTGACACATTTCCTTATAGGGTTAAGCTTTTGGGCAGTTCTCTAATATATTATCTATGTTCTTTTTTTAAGATAAATGGAGCTCCTCATCAGCCTGCGGCTCAGTGCTCCCTTTCCTCAACAGCAGCCTGCTCAAGTTTCTGCTGCTACTACGACTCCGGTAGGCGGTGGCTGGGGCAAATAAGAAGATGGTTACTCCATCTGATCCCACAACAATTCCAGTTATTTAATCCTCATTGTTTGAGTTAATCCTAAATCTGCTACATACTTTGATGAATGATGACTATACTTATTCTTGATTTCTTAAGGAAAATTGTCCAGAAAACAATTTCTTGAGGAAAAGCTACAATATCTTCGTTTGGTTAGTTGCCTAATTGTTTCTCATATCAAATTATATGACTAATGGTCATATTTAATTTCTGGAGCTTAGCAGAATGTTAGTTCCTAATACATATTAGTTTTCTTCAAATTGGATAAACAATGGCAATTAACTTGGACAAAGAATAAGGTGAAGGAAATTTTATTCAAGTCCTTTATTGGGCCAATTATGTTTTGAACTCCTCCATACAAAATTCACTTAAATTACAAACAGAAAAATCAGCAAACAAGACACCGTGGGGCAAGAACAGCAAAAATAAAAAGTTGATTTCATGTTTTATTCAAGGGAAAAAAATGTAGAAACCCTAAATCCGTTTCATGCCCGTGAGGACTCTTGACAATGCACTTCATTCTCACACTAAATCCGATCATTTGCACACGGAAAAGGGCTACATGAGCTTGAGGACTCCTCACAGTGCACTTGATGCTCGTACTCATCTTGTATGCTTCAGAGAAATGGAAACATCACCGAATCAATGGTTCTAAGTAGCGAAATATTAGTGTAAGATATTTCTTTTCTTCATGGCTTGAATGTTATTTAGGGACTGAAGGGGGCAAAGACAACCACGGAGTTGTGTCCGCCAAAGCCGAATGAATTTGAAATAGCTGCAAGTGGGAGATCTTTGATTAGCCAAAGGAAACTACGTATCTTGTAATACAAGGAACTCAGATACTATATTTTGGCATATTTATGAGAGTGTGTAAAAGCACTTACCAACGTTAACCTCATGTTGCTTCTTCACATTCGGGACAGTGTCAATTGTAACAGCAGGCTCCAAGTCCTACGAACCACAAGTATTAGTAAGTATTGAATTAAAACAGCATAATTTGATACGAAAAAAGTGAAGCAAAAGCAGGGGAAAGTGAATGTAGTGGGGAAAAAGCAATACATCTTGATTAATTGTAGGATGGAGCCAGCCAGTGTTGATTGCTTTAATGGTTGCAATGGCTTCCAATCCCCCAGCAGCTCCAAGACCATGTCCGATCATTGACTGAAACACAAAAAAAGAAAAAGATAATTAGAATGACCTGTTTTCGTGTGATAAGTTTAGTATAAAAATAATCCATCTTGCCGGATTTTAGTGGGAAATAGTATGCATACTGAGTTACTAAATCATTTCTTTGAGAGTAAATATGTAAATGGGATTCAGGTTCTTGCCTTGGTCCCGTTGATCTTCATCTCGGATGTGTCCTTAAAGACCTTTTGGATTGCATTAAACTCAGCCAAATCCCCTGCTAGTGTAGATGTTGCATGAGCATTCACATAGTTCACCTGTGAATCATAGTTTGTCCACACAAAAAAAATCAGAATCTCGAATGGCCATAGATACATTAATTGGCGAATAAAAGTTTCCTTAGTTTTGGAAAACAATAAATGCTCTTACCTCTTCAGGGGAAACTCCAGCATCTTCTAAACTCTTGGTTATGCAAGACGATACACCAAGACCATCTGACCTAGGATCAGTCATGTGATGAGCATCGCATGTCACAGCACCTCCTAAGTACTCTGCAATTATCGGTGCTCCTCTTTTCAATGCACTTTCCAAGCTCTCCATAACCTTTGCACAACGAAACAAAAAATATTCAGTAAGATCCAGGATCCATACACAATGTAATCATATGTAAAGTCACACTACAGAAGAATGATATATGATTTTTTAATTACCAGTACACCAGCACCTTCTCCCATAACGAAACCATCACGATTTTTGTCCCATGGTCTGGAAGCTCTGTGGGGTTCATCGTTTCTCTGAGACAAAGCCCGGCAAGCAATAAACCCACCAACACCAGTAGGCATGACTGCAGCCTCAGTTCCACCAACTACCATAATATCTGCTTCACCTCTTCTAATGTGATTCGCAGCTGCGTAAAAGCAGTAATTTGCGGTGGCACAAGCAGTGGAGATGGAGTAGTTGGGTCCCATTAAGCCAGTGTCAATTGCTAACAAAGCCGACCCCATGTTGGTAATGGAGTAAGGAATGAAAAATGGACTAATCTTTTTGTATCCCTTTTGAATAAGAGATTCAACTCCAGCGCTGAAAGCTGTTAAGCCTCCCATGCCAGTCCCCACAATCACTCCGATCCTTGTTCTATCCATCTATTAAAACAAAAAATCAATGTATCAGACAAGTGTTCAACGCTATAATGGGCAAGAAAACCTGAAATGCATTTTTCAGATAGTAAGAATGTGACTGACAGTTTGGAGAACTTCAGGTCCAAGGTTGGCATCTTCAAGGGCCTTTTTGCCAGCAACAATACCGTATCTCCAGCAATCATCTAGACGGCGATCATTCTTCCCATCAATGTAGCCTTTAGAGGAGAAATCACGTATCTGTCCAGCGAACCGAACTGAGAAGGTTGAAGCGTCAAACCTATCTATTAGAGTGATCCCACTCTCTCCCTCCAGGAGTTTGTTGTAGAATGTATCAATGTCACTTCCAAAAACTGAGACTAGACCCATTCCTGTTATTACAGTTCGTTTCTTGGAATCTGTTTCTCTTTTGGGAGCAGAAACAGTTGAAGATGCCATGGCCTTGATTATCCTGCATTTTGGTGCTGAGAATGGAGAACAAGATTAGAACTGGACACCCAATTGAGAAAAATCACTTCTCTGATCCTTAACCAAAGTACCAAACCAATACAAATGCCCCACAATGCGAAGAGGACATTCGAATTAATTAGATGAGTTGATAAGGTAAGTTCTTTTGCAACATATCTTGCGTGTTAGGTTGTCAGATTGGAGTACAGTCCTCAAACTTGAACAAATATAATCTTAATAAATAGTTCAGAACTTCAGATTGACCAGACTAAATTTCTCAAGATAAAACTTAATAGTAGTAGCAAAGGCACAAAACAGAAGAATTACAAGAAGGATGGACCAATTTAGCATATTTATAAAGTAACAAGCTTTTCAATATTGTAAATTGAGAACCAATTTAGGAACAAACTAAACTAATATCTAACCATGCTTGCATCTCAAGGCTCACTACAGCTAGGAAAGTTGTCATAGACACATAGAGTCAGCTACTAGACTCATTTCTGCATTTGGAAGGAATATCCTTAGCCCTTCCCTGAAACTAGTCGTTCCTACTTACCCATTAATTGATTTTATAGTGGAACCTCACTTCCATTAATATCATTTTTAATCTCTATCACTTATAGTAACTATAATGCCATTGCATCATAAAAACAGAAGGTAAAAAAAAAGGAAAATTGACAATAACAGAAGAGAGTTTATTTACCTGAGGTAAAACCCAAGCCATTTGACTTGTTACCATTCACAGGCATATGCATGGTCTCCACTTGCCTAAGCCCATCAAACTGTGCCATGGAAGCTCCATTAATGCTCCCAGCTTCTCTTGATCTAAACAGCAAACCAGAAGAACAAGGACCAGCAATTCCAGCCATGATTTCTTCTCTCTCCCTCTCTCTCCTCTTCCTCTTCCTCTCTCTCTCTCTCTCTAACTATTTTTCCAAAACAAGAAGAGGGTTTAATAGATAAAAGGAAACTCAGAAGGAGAGAGAGATATTTGGAGGAGGTAACAAAGAGAGGGTTTTGTTTTGTTTTGGCTTTAAATAATTTGGTTGGAAAATCCGCCACCTATCTAATTTGTTTAGAGAACAAAGTTTGAGGGCGATGATAGCAAAAGAGTCCTTCGATTGCTTTTGGTTTTGGTTTCATTTTTTTTTTCTCTGCAGCCGCTTAACCACCACAAACAACCACTTGGGGTTCAACTTATTCAATGCAAATACCTAAAAAAATGAAGAATTCAAATATTCTACAAGAAGAATTCACGTATTCAATGAAGGAAGGACATTATTATTCTTGTGGTTCAGGGTGCCTTGCCCTTCAATGCTTACCTGTTCCTGCGGTTGTTTATTACAATGTTGCCTGCCTACCTAATTGCTATGCACATCGTCTATTTGTAAATTGTTTCCACAGTATCTTCCTCCAAATAACATTACTTTCTCCTACGCCTAGTATTCGTGTCGCATTTTTCGTGTTCATGTTGTTTTCATGATATATATGATATTTTAACAGGTCATATCGTATAATACCCGTTAAAATGAACGGGTAACATGATCCGATCAAAATCAACCCGTAATATTAACAGGTAATATGGCCAAACCCGTTAAAGAAGATATATTTTAATCAATAAATAATTAAATAAAAATATAATACTAAAAATGTAAATGAGATCAAAGAATTCAACGGTAAGGGTTTAATCTTACATAAGTGAGATTAAATCCTATGGCTATTGTTGTAGTAAGGTTTTTGAATAGTTTTTTTTTTATAATGTAGAAGTGCGAAAAAATATATACAATTAATTATTCAACCCATCTACCTTTTGTAATGAAAAAATAATTGAGGTTTTACCCTAATAAAATCAATTGAGGAATTGGAGGAGTAGTCAACTCTCTATAAGCACATGAAATGTCTTCTTATTTTTTGCCAATGCACTATTATTAAGAAGTTGAACTACTTTTCATTTACCATAAGAGCAGTGTGAATTTCACTTTATTTTGAATAAAAGCTCAATACTTATCATACTACTTGGAATGATTTCTATAATTCCTTGCATACTCATGTTTATTATTTTTGGTATTTAGACAAATCAAAGGAGAATAAACATAATTAAACAGGAATGTACTTGTGATGAATCAATATTTTTATATATATTTTACCCTAATCTTAGTATTAATTTACTGATTATTTTGTGTGAATTTTGATACTTTGAGTTATATTTCTAATGTAGGACATTCGATTTACTCTTGAGCATAAAGTAATCAAATGGACTAATTTTGGAGCGATTCCGATTGGAGGATGTTCGTGAGTCTATCAAGATGATTGTGTCAAAGTTTTAGATTTTTCTACCAAGCTGTTTGATCGTGGCAAAGAAAAGAAGTGTCAGCGCGCAACTTTCCTAAGTTGATGTTTTTGGATGTTTTGGATATTTTGGAATCAAGATGGCATATTTTGAGGAAGATTCCTTCTGAGGATTCATATGGACGTCTTCAGCTTTCAAGTGACCTTTTGGGACCAAATCGGAGTTGATTTGGTCGGTCAAAAGTCTGATTTTTTTAGAAGTCCAAATTTCAATTCAAATAGGAAACCTTATTTGCTAGTTTATTATTTTATTATGTTTCCTAGTTTTATTGTAAGACCTTTTAGGGTTTTATTTTGTAGTGTATAAATAAGGATATTTAGCCATTAGGGTTAAGAGGGAGATACACTACTTTAGAGAATTTTAGACTTTTTACCTACAAAGTGTTTTCTTTACATGTTCTTAATAATATTTTATTTTATGATTGTTCGTAACTAGTTTCTTTTGCTAGGTCGAGGCCACGAGCCTTAGCAAAAATATGTAGTTTCTTTTCATTTTGCTTATGATATTATGTATGCATATTTTGAATTATTAATCACCGGTGTAAATTATCTAAATATCTTAGTGTTTGCAACCATTAGAATATTTAGAAAAGTAATTTGATGCAATTTTGGTCAGAAGGTTCCCTGAAATTGGCGCTAGCTTCTTGTGGTTAATAATTGTAATTTCACTAAGATGAACACCGCGTCTTAAGGGTTGCATGGTTTTTCAAAGGATTTTCACAAAACTTAGTGAGTCTTTCATGTTCATATTTAAACCGAAAGTCCGGACGGGTTGCATGTTAAATATATGTTCTATGTTGGAGGTTCCACGTAGGACATACTTTAGGAAAACCTAACCTTCGAAATATGCATGGGTAATTCATAAGTAATTGGAAGAATTATGTTAGGTGATGTCAAAACCCTAGTGTCTCCTTAAATTGATTTTCATTAAATTGATTTTCTAGTTGCATGTTAAATATATGTTCTATGTTGGAGGTTCCACGTAGGACATACTTTAGGAAAACCTAACCTTCGAAATATGCATGGGTAATTCATAAGTAATTGGCAGAACTATGTTAGGTGATGGCAAAACCCTAGTGTCTCCTTAAATTGATTTTCATTAAATTGATTTTCTAGTTGATTTATTAATTGTTTTTATTAAGTTTTTAATACTTTAAGTCACAAAATTACCATTTTCCAAACTTTGTTTTAAATAGTTAATTAAGAATTAGTTTAAATACAAATTATTCATTCAATCCCTAGGGAAACGACCTTGCTTGTGCCATTTATACTACAACTACCTTGTTCTCTTGCAAATATTTTTAAGTGTTTTTATCTCTACTTTTGTAGGTGGTAAAAATCCAATCAACAAGCTTTACAACATTTGTGAAGAGGTCAACTCCGAAATTGCCACCATAATCCCACAAACCATAGATTTAAATTTAATCGTCATTGTCGTTTACGTTTACACTCTATTATTCTCACCAAATCTCATTTTTCAGATTTACTTTTTTGAAAACATGATCTTTTAGCGAATGCAGATAGATGAACAGTTCGGCCCATTGATATCATGTTCAGATTTTTAGGGTTAGTGAAAATATTGCTCTAAGTTTATAAAGTCTCTAGGAACTATATAACATTTATTCATATTTCAATTAACTGTGAACATTAGAACATGACATCAATGATCCAAACCATTCATTTTTATGCATTCGCTAACACATCATATTTTCAAAAAGAAAATATGAAAAACGAAATCCGGTGAGAAGAGTAAAGTGTAAATGACACTCTACTGTTAAATGTAAATCTAGGGTTTAGGGATTACGGTGTCAAATTTTGGAGTTAACCCCTTCACGAAAGGTGTAAAGGTTGTCATTATGAGTGATTGTATATATTTCATTTTATATTTTTTCACACTTCTACATTAATGTTATGAATTTTTATTAATTTTTCACTCAAACAATGAACACTATTCATGAGGAATTGGAAGGTTTTAAAATCCGAAACGACGATGCCTCCATAGTCTAAATGTAGAGGATGCAACCATGAACGCTTGTATATTATTTTCACACTTTTACATGAATAATTATGAATTTTTATTTATTTTGAACTCCTCTAAGAACATTGTTCACAAGGGTTTGTAGTTTTAAAAATTTGGACAATGTACCAATCGTCAAAGCGTAAAGAATGCAATCACGAGCATTTGCATATTTTTTCACACTTGTAAATTAATTTTATGAATTTTTTAATGTGCTTTGGAATTTTTTAATCTCACTTATGTGAGAGTAAATACTATGGCCATAATATTACGTTTTTTAGTGATTTAAAATTATCAAACTAACTTTTTTCTTATTTGGATGAAACGGTTTATCTGTAGGTAAACTTGATTAACGGGTTCTTAGCGTGTGTCCCGATAACAACCTGATTAGTTAATATGTTGACCCAACATTCTTTATTTTCGTATCGTTTTAAGTTGGATTAATAAATCATGTAAGAAATTGTTATATCTACTTTCTCTGTACGTTTATTTGGGAAGAAGGGGGAAATGATACTTAAAATGTTTATGCATAAGATAAACATATTTTGTGCCCAAGGCACATGCCAAAAAAAGCCCCGATCGACAAGAATACTATTTAGGCACACGCAAGCTTGGCTTCGCATTACATGCAAGAGGCGTGGCCTCGGTAACTTCGCTCAGTGGATGAGACACCGCATTCGCTTACGGGCCACTTAAGTTCTAAGCAAGAGGAATAAGTCCAGCATGATTTCCAGTGCGATGCATTAACGTTGGTTGCATTAATTTTCCATAAGTACTTCAAGCGCTTTTGGGTGAAATCCTAACTGCCCAAGTCGCCAACTGTCTTAGGCCCAGCCCAGGGACAGGCCTCTCTACTGCTGTTTTATATTATATGCGACTATTTGGCCACGGGTTAATAACGGTTTCGTGGTGTAGTTGGTTATCACGTCAGTCTAACACACTGAAGGTCTCCGGTTCGAACCCGGGCGAAGCCACATATTATCTTGCGTTAATCCTTTTTTGCTTCCTGTCTCGTGTATTGACTCGACTTCACTGAGCTGGGCCCGGTCCAATGCAGATCCAATTCAAAATTCCACCTATGTAGATTTAAGGGCTAGAATGTAGTCGGCGGTTGGTTATGCTAATATTTAAATACTTTTGTTTTCAACTGCCGACTTGCTTAGTGTACAATCTTGCAATATCAACACATCGACATAAAAGTAAGGACACGTCACTAGATACAATCTTATTGGTGGGTTATAATGTAGGTTTGCATGTTTATAGGTTATGACTAAGGTTTTAAAACGTAAGGGCCATCTCCAAACTCATAATTTTGAACCTAACCCTCATATTAAGGCTTTAAAGCCAGTTGCAGAGAATGAATTCATTGTTATGTGATGTCACCGACTCAATAATGTATTGCTCCATTTAAGTTTATACTCACTTGACAATGCCTTTTTGGATTGAGACGTTATTGTAGCAACAAACTCATTCTATTAAAGTTGCTCTCATAATTATGACCAACTCTTGTGAGTAGAGTAATATTTTTTTCACCTTATAATGCTTGAACCAAAATTTTCCTTTGATTTTTTCTTATTGGCTTTTCTGCACGCTCGTTCGTGCTCACAAAATGCCTTTTTTAATCACGCGAGCTAAGCGTGACTTACAGATGTCCTCATAGCGGTTGTTCACCAATGGTCGCCGCGTAACGCAAGACAAGAACAAGGTCATTTAAGACCCATTTACTTGGCAAGAAGATACCAGAGTCAACCGCCAGTTGACTCACGACATTGGAGCGATCTTACGCATGAAGTGCCCTATAAAAGCCTCTACACAGAAGAAGCTCGCCCTCAAGGTGAAGGGCGCAAGGTGACAAAGATCTCAATAGGTGTGGTTCTTTTAATTTATTATTTTTATTAATTTTACTTTGTTATTTATTTATTTTTAACTAGTACTTGTTTGTTTTTTGTTTTTTGTTTTTTGTTTTTTGGTCTATTTGAGGTCAACTTTGAGATCGATATGGAAGAGCCGGGTATGTCTGAATACATAACGGGGGTGTGGACTAATCAGTTTAAGGAGTGAAAATGTGAGCTGGATAAGTACCACAAGACTTGTGCATCTCCAATTGAAGCTCTGATTGACCCACCCCCAAAGTTTGTAGAAATGATGAACAGGCGACACTGACTCAATGGTCATTCCCAGAGTTAGGAATTTATGGTAAGTTTTTTCAAGTTTCATTTTAATTTTTTTTTTAATTTTTTATTGGGATTTTTAATATAAGCACCTCAGTTTTGAATTTTTTAGATCAAACATCCATGTTTTTTAGTGATTTGATTAAACTTTTTTTTGTCATAATTTTGGTGCTATATGCACATTATATTGTAACAAATTTCCTATAATCTAGCCTTTTGATTACACTCTCCTCCGTTAGAGATAATTGTAAAAAAAAAAAGTTGGTTAGATTCAATTTATTTTCACAATAATGCAATAATTTAGCAATATTTATCTATGATTTAAGATATTTTCTTTCCAAAATAGTTTAAAATATTTTTAAATCCACAAAAATCAAATGTACCAAAATAATTTTTTCTTTTAGTACATTAAGAGAAAATAGGATTGAGAATAATATAAACATACCAATACAAAATGTGTACAAAATAAAAATAATGTACCAATATTAACAATATGTATAAAATAAAACGTACCAAAATTGCAAATAAACGTACCAATTAATGATTTTTGTAAATTCAAACGTATCCGCAAATAATATATACATAATGTATTGTACATAATAATAATTCATCAACAACTATACTTAAAAAAACAGCAAAAAAAAATATAATTTCACAAACAAATTGAAAAAATTACATGAGCTTTTATGTTGATCACCAACTATTTGAAAAAGAAAAAACCATTTGGAAAAAGAAATAATATCAAATGTTTGCATAACAAAAAAAAACATATTTGGAAGAAGAGAAAATATAGTTTAATTACTAATATCTCCACTAAATAAAGAAAAATGCATCATGCAGATAAAAGGATAAATTCAAAAATTATTTTAATTTTAAAAAATAGAGGTGACTATTGATCAAAGCACTTTAATTAAAGGGTAAAAGATTGTTTACTACCCTATGTTTCGTGGTTTTCAACATTTAGTACATCAAGTTTTTTTCATCTCAGATTCATACATAAAGTGTAAATTTTAGGACGGTCTCATACATCCGTTAGTCAAACTGTTAAATCTGCCGTTAATTGTGACGTGGCGCCCATGTGGACAATGACTGCGCGCCAGGTGTCATCCATGTTTTTTTTTCTTTCTTTCTTCTTCCTTCTTCTTCTTCTTTCTCTGACTGCAACTTTTTTTTCTTTCTCCTTCTCCTTCTTCCTTCCTCCTTCCTCTGAATCTGGGGAAGTTTGTTTTTTCTTCTTCTTCTTCCTCCTCCTTCCTTCTTCTTCTTCTTCTTCTTCTTCTTCTTCCTCTCGAATCTGCCCAGATTCGGTTTTATTTTTTTTTCTTTTTTTTTCTTTTTTTCTTTTTTTTTCTTCTTTTTTCTTCTTCCTTATTCTTCTTCTTCTTCCTCCGACTGCAACTCTTTTTTTTTCTTCCTCATTCTTCCTTCTTCTTCTTCTTCTTCCTCCGAATCTGGGGAAGATGAAGGTTTTATTTATTTATTTATTTATTTTTGTTTATACCATATTTAGGGCCTCATATTTAGACCTCGTATAAATACTCGAGGGACTTAAATGTAATTATGTGATAAAGGAAGGGGCAAATATGTAATAAGTGAGGAGTCCTTATTCTATAAAAGACCCCTCACCCTCACAATTACGGGAGGTCAATTCCTAGGCCCTCTCACCCTCTCTCAACGCTCTCACTCTCAGAGCTCTCTCTCCCTCAAATAAATACAATCAGTGTAGACGTAGCCCAAACCTTGGGATGAACCACGATACATCTTGTGTTATTTACATTACATGCATATTCACGATCGGATTTACGTTGTTCCAAGACCTCTGGTTTTGTGCATCAACATTTGGTGCCGTATGTGGGAAACGACACAAAAAACTATGTCGGTTCTCTCTTAATTTTTCATACCTCCACCGTGAATCTGCAAAATCTGGAAAAACTAAACAACACTACATCACAGGGCCTAAAAGAGGGAGGTCTCTCAGCATTCGTCAAGATCGAGGGTTTTGAAATTTGAAGCTTCAAAACCATGGAGGACGCTTCAAATTCGAACCCAGTCTTTGGAATTCGAACCCAATCCCAGGCCGAGGACCGACTCTTCTTCTTCTCTCTCTAGCTTATCAGACTCTTATTTGCAAGGCAAAACGCAGCGACTTCAAGGATACTCATGCTGATGATCTTCTTACACCTGTGACCCAATGGAACCACATCTTCTTTGTCATATGCATCGCCGGCTTTTTCCTTGACCCCCTTTATTTCTTCTTGCCCACCACGTCCAACGACCAAGCCGCTTGCAGGCAGATCGACATGGGCCTTGGCATCTTGGTCACTTTCCTCCGTACAGTCGCTGACTCCTTCACTAGGGACCCCAAGCCTCTGGTTTCACCGCCGATTCCACCATGCGAGCGCAAGTGGGTCGGATTCAAATCTTTGGGGGGTGTATTGACAACTGGGTCGGATTCAACTCTCTTGATCTTCAGTCTGATGGCCGGTGCCGCCTCAGTGTTTTTTCTGCTCGACATCAAAGGACAAGTTTTAATTTGATGCGACTACCATGGTGATGTCTCTGTTGTTCAAGCCAAACGCTTCTTCACCAAGTTCATCGAAAAAGAAGGCGATCCGTAATCCCAAGATCCAGTGGTGTACGACAATGGTGTCAGCTACATGTTCATACAACAGAACAATATCTACTTGATGATGGCGTCAAAGCAGAACTGCAATGTTGCTAGCTTGCTGCTGTTTCTGCACCGCTTAATCGATATTCTAGTGGTTCATGGAGATGGAGAAAAGCCGAAGAAGAAGCAAAAACAGAAAGTGGTTAATTGAAAAATTAAAGAAAGCAAAAGGAGAAAGCTGTGCTAGCGGTTTCATGGATGGGAGAAAGAAAAAGGGTAATGCCATGTGAAATTATTTTCTGAGAAAGAAAAAAGAGAATGACAAAAGCAAAAGAGGGAGGTGCAAGATGTCACCCCTATTCGTCGGTTCAAGCGAGGCAAGTTTCAAAGTTGCAGAGAAAACACAAAAGCAAAAGAAATGTGCTGGGGAAAAGAGAAAAGCAAAAGCAAGGAATAAGCACCTTACCAGAATGATGTGATTTACTTTCCTTATTTTTGAATGATGTAATTTATTTTTCGTATCTTTCGGAGATATCTGTATAAACCCCATCAGAGGGTAAAAAAAAACAAAAAAAAACGGTAAAGCCCAAAATAAATAGGGCTGGAATGTTGTATAGAGGGCGAATGCCCATGAGCCCAAAATAGCTCTAACCAGGCGATCAAAAGTACGCTCAGTACTCCACAATTATTCGACAACCTGCCGCTATTACCACCAACCAGGTGATCAAAAGTACGCCCAATACTCCACAATTATTCGGCAACCTGCAGTTATTACCACCAACCAGGTGATCAAAAATACGCCCAGTACTCCACAAATATTCGGCAACCTGCCAGTATTACCACTAACTAGGTGATCAAAAGTATGCCCAGTACTTTATATTATACATGAGTATTACTCATGTCAATCATACATAAACATTCATGAGCATCACTCATATCAATCATAAATAAACATTCATGAGCATCACTCGTGTCAACATTCATGAGTATCACTCATGTCAACATTCATGAGCATCACTCATGTCAACATTCATGAGCATCACTCATTTCAACATCCATGAGCATTACTCATGTCAATCAAACATTCATGAGCATCACTAATGTCAATCAAACATTCATGAGCATCACTCATGTCAATCAGCTTCAAAAGCTTCGTTTACAAAAGCTCTAGCTTCAAAAGCTTCATTTACAGAGCTACAACTTCAAAAGCTTCATTTACAAAAGCTCTAGCTTCAAAAGCTTCATTTACAGAGCTCGATCTTCAAAACTTCACTTATAAAATTTCACTTACAAAGCTTTACTTACAAAGCTTCAGTGCAGGGTATACAAATACCGCCTCCGAACAAGCGCCATTTTGGCCCATACATAGATTCAATTTGAAGTCTTCAGCCAACAGACTTTATTGACCGAAGACTTAGGGGACTACATTATGTACCATATATTCGGCCCCAACTGGGCCTCATGAAAAATACTTGGGGGACTTAGCCCATTACTTATGTATTGAAGAGCGAGTCCTTATTCTATAAAAAGGACTCCCTCACTTTCATTAGAGAGCACCCATTATTTATGTATTGAGGAGCGAGCCTTTATTTTATAAAAGGGACTCCCTCACCACCATTAGAGAGCATCGCCGCCTACTGAGCAACCGCCTCGCCGCGAGCATCAACTCTAGCCCATCATTTATGTATTGAGGAACGAGCCATTATTCTATAAAATGGACTCCTTCACCATCATTAGAGAGCATTAACTCTAGCCCATCATTCATGTATTGAGGAGCGAGCCCCTATTCTATAAAAGGGACTCCCTCACCTTCAAACGCCGCAAGCCGAGCCAACCAAGGCAACATAAGCCACGAGCCGAGCAGCCTCGCAACGTGCTACTTCTAGTTGAGCGTCATTTCAGATTGAGCACTGCCTCATATCGAGCATCAGTTCAAGACAACATCTAGTTACTTCGGCCCACACATGGACTGAATTTCAAGTCTCCAGCCAAAAGACTATCTTGACTGAAGACTTGGGGGACTACTGTTTATACCATATTTAGGGCCTCGTATAAATACTCGAGAGTTTTAAATGTAATTATGTGATAAAGGAAGGGGCAAATATGTAATAAGTGAGAAGTCCTTATTCTATAAAAGGACCCCTCACCCTCACAATTAGGGGATGCCAATTCCTAGGCCCTCTCACCCTCTCTTAACGTTCTCTCTCTCAGAGCTCTCTCTCTCTCTCAAATAAATACAATCAGTGTGGACGTAGCCCAAATCTTGGTGTGAACCACGATACATCTTGTGTTATTTACATTACATGCAGATTCACGGTCGAATTTACGTTGTTCCAAGACCTCCGGTTTTGTGCATCAACAATTTTTTTCTTTTTTTTAGGAAGATGAAGAAGAAGAAGAATGAGAAAGAAGAAGAAGGAAGAAGGAGAAGAAAGGGAAGGAAGAAGGAGGAAGGAAGAAGGAGAACAAGGAGGAAGAAAAAAAAAGTTGCAGTCGGAGGAAGAAGCAGAAGAAGAAAAAAAAAGTTGCAGTTGGAGAAAGAAGGAGGAGGAAGAAGTAAAAAGAAGAAGAAGAAAAAAAAACTAAATCTGGGTACATTCAGAGGAAGAGGAAGAAGAAGAAGAAGAAGAAGAAGAAGAAGAAGAAGAAGAAGAAGAAGAAGAAGAAGAAGAAGAAGAAGGAGAATGAGGAAGAAAAAAAAAGTTACAGCCAGAGGAAGAAGAAGGAAGAAGAAAGAAAAAAAAAACGTGGATGACACGTGGCGCCTAATCATTGTCTACATGGGCACCACGTCACAATTAACGGCAGATTTAACAGTTTGACTAACGGATGTATGAAACTGTCCCAAAATTTACACTTTAAGTATGAATCTGAGACGAAAAAAACTTGATGTACTAAATGTTAAAAATCACGAAACATGAGGGTAGTAAACAATCTTTTACCCTTAATTAAATTTTAAAAAGGCACATATGTTTAATCTAAATGATATAGAAAAACCATAGGATATTCTAATTTTCCCTTTTTTATTTACACTAGAAATCGAGTGCAAATATGACTAATCGGTAAGCTTATGGTTGGGCGATTTTCCTCATCTAGCTCTTAGCTTGCAAGGGGACATCTTCCAGACAGCAATGGTTGGAGATGGAGTACTTAGGAGAAATTTTTAGGTGTTCCCGTCACCCCACATCACCATCACACTTGGTGTACCCATCCAATCAGGGGATGCCACGTTTCGCATTAAAGTGTTTGTTTAATTGATTTTCTTAAAAAATAAATCAGAAAGATTATTTAATGGGAAACGTGGCATCCCCTGATTGGATGGGTACACCAAGTGTCCATGGTGATGTGGGGTGACGGGAACACCTAAAAATTTCTCGTACTTAGAGACCGTGTTCCAGCAATAATAATTTTTTTATTCAGGTTCAGTATAATTGTACGCATATTTCAGTATTAATATAAATTAAATAATTTTTTATATTGTGATTTCTTTTTAAATTAATATAATTAAAACTAATTAATTAAAAAATTTGCCCGACCAGTATCTTCGTCAAGCATGTGTTTGTATTAAATATTTTCTTTAAATTCCTTGCCCACGACTGTTTTGTCGAGTAATTTTTTTTTATTTCCTAAAAATACAACTTTGCCAGATGAAATAGTGGAAAAAAAATCGTTGGGCAAATTGTACAATTTTTGTTATTTATGATACTATTCTAGCTTAACAATGAGTTTTAGTGACCTAATGCTATCATTGGGCAAGTTTATATTTGTCGTGTCAAATTGGTCATCACACTTGGCTCAACAAAATTATCATCAGGCAAACAATATTTGTTTGACAAAGTTTTAATATTCGTCATGCAAACATTTAGTGACGACTTTGTTCTAAAATTGGCCAACGAATTTTTGTCAGGTAAAACATTAGGCGACAAAACCTTATTTGATCCACCCAAACCCTTTTGTCTGAGGGGTATTTTCTTTAGTGCTAGATTGTCTAATCTTATTGCGGAAACCAAAAACTCAGAAATAAAATAGAGCGGGCCCTTAAATGGTACAAAACAATGGTGAAAATATTTTGCTAATTAATTGATATTTGAAAGAAAGGCACGTAAAAATGGTTCAATACATTCCACAAAACATGGAAGAGAAACAAAAGAGAAATGGATTGGAATACTACTAAATGCTCGTTTAGAAGTACTTTTAAAATGATTGAAAGATTTTAAAGAAAATATTTTTAAGTTCAAAAGTACTTTAAGTGTTTTCTGCAATAAGTAATAGTTATATGATTCTCTTAAGATTCACTTACATTTTTATTAAAGATTGGTTCAAAAAATATTTTCACAAAAATAATTTTTAAACATTTTAAAAGTACTTATAAACGAGTCTTGAGATTTTTTTAAATCACTGTTTTAATTGATCTTTGTCTGAATGTTAGAAAAAAAATAATAATAACGCAACAAAATTCGGTTGCTAAATAAAGGCTCGTGTGAAGTGACGAGGATCATTACAATTAGTTGGCCCATCAAATTTTTAATCTTTTTTTTTTTCAAACCTTAGTGTTATGTCAATCAAACATAATTATTAGACAAATACTAACCGAAGACAGAAAAAGGGAGTAAATTCACTTTCGTTCTAATGTTAATGAACAATAATGTTATTCATTAGTAAAAGTATATAAAAAAAAAAAAAAAAAAACTCTATTGATCCGAAGTAGGAGATATTTCGAACTTTCAAAACTGTTAAATCTTTATTTTTATATTTTTTTTACTAAAAATTGAATCGCTAAAAGCGTTAAAAAAATATTATACTCCAAAATACCATAAATTTTTTAAGATGTATAATGCACATAGTGACCATATGGTAAGATGACGACCGGGGCGATTTTATTCATGGACTTGGGTGGTCCTAGGACCACTTGAACGTCCAAAGAAGCGTGTGAAGACCTCCGAGGACCACCCAACAATTTGGGCAGGTGGTGGAAGAGGGAAGATCATAATGAAGTGCAACATAAGTTTTGAACCAAAAATAAAGATCTAATTTTAGACGAAGAGGAACATAAAGAATACCACCATGACTTTGTTGTTCTTGGACCATGGTTCCAATGAAGGACTTTCTCTTTCATGTTCCAATGAAGAGGAACAAAGAGAACACCTTTTTTTTTTTTTTTTTAAATTACTATAAATTCATACATCTGAAAAATATTTCGTAAGGTACTGCAAACTAATGACCACTTAAGCTTTCATCTCATGTCATCAAATTCACTGAAGCACTAAAACAAAATTTCTAATATTTTTGTATGTTACATGTAATGATAAACCAATTATACAAATATAGTTATTTTTTAAGGCAAATAGACAATCATTTATTTGTCATAATAAATTTACTTAAACCTGTCTAGTCCGTTAACCCTGCGTAAACCATGTTGAGAGTCTAGAGGCATAGGCCCTAGGCCTTAGTCCGATACCCAACTAGCATTTAGAGTACCTCGATTAAAACCATTCAATGTTAGAATTCTCAATCCATCACCAATTCTCAATCCGTCACCAGATGACAATCCACCATATCTTAGCTCCAAATGAAACCCTTCACGTGTAGAGTCTTGATTTAGACGTGTAAACCGCAAGGCCAAGTCATACATTTGATGTATACGCACACTATTACGCGTCCTCCGTGTCTATTTTCCATTTTGTCCAAGTCTTCGCTCCCAAGCAATGAACACAACTTCACTAGTATGAACTCTCCCAAATTCCACCGGACCTCCTACACCTTCTAGAAACCGCGACAAAATCCAACCCCGCTCCACTCTCACTCCTCACTTTCTCTCTCCTCCTCTCCATCTGCCACATCACCTCCCACTTCTCAACGCGTTTATGCTGTCATCACCTAACATCATCACCCAAACCTTTTAGTTCAAACTCAATAATCTCACGAAAATAAAAAGTTATTTTGTGATTTTCTTCCAATTTCGTTTCGAAAAAGTTAATTAAAAAATATTTGTATATATCTGCCTTTGACAAATCAACACGCAATCTTCAAACCCCTTTAACTCTCAGAAATTTCCTCCTCTTACGATCCCAATAGTAAATAAATTATCCCCTTTATTTAGCAATCCACTCCACACTTCTCCCCTCACATCTTCTCACCTCCCCTGTTTTTCTATCTACGCAGTCTTCTGAATCTCCATGCATACTGCATAAAATTCTAATCTTTCAATTACCCAGATCGATTTTTTCAGTGTTCTCAAAAACCCAGATCGCGATTTGTAGTTTTTAATCGAATTTTGATACAAAAATGGAGAACAACCAACAGTCGTTTTGGCAGTTCAGCGATCAGCTTCGAGTCCAAGGCTCCAATTTCGCAAATCTGAACATCAACGATTCGATTTGGAGCAATTCGTACAGCAAGAGGCCTGATGAGAGGAGGAATTTCGATATAAAGGTCGGCGGAGAAGTGAGTCCGATAGTTAATTTGACCCCGAAAGGGTCCGATTTCAACGGGTTCAACGACTCGTGGGTCGACAATCTGAAGCCGAAAGCGGCGTTTTCCGACGCCAACGGCAGTTCCAATGACGGATGGAATAGCTTCAAGCCGAAAGCTTCGGAGTTGAACAACGGATTCAACGACAACAGATGGAATAGCTTCAACCCAAAGGCTTCGGACTTCAACGACAACAGATGGAACAGCTTCAACCCAAAAGCTTCGGACTTCAACAACGCTTTCAACGACGGGTGGAAACTCGGCGGCGCTGCCGGGTCGCAGAATAGCGCCGTTGGTCTCAATGGCGGTTTCAACAAGGGGATTTACTCCAAGCCTGCAATTCACAACAACAACAACAACTTTATGAATTTGAAGCCGTACAAGAACAAGGCCCACGAGGAAGATCAGATTCATGGCGGGAAAACTGGGAAGAAGAACAACAGCAACAGCAATCCCGGTAAGAAGAAATCCGGCGGCGGCGGCGATGACAATAACAAGGATGGCAAGAGTGGCGTGGATAAGAGGTTTAAGACGCTTCCGCCGGCCGAGTCTCTGCCTAGAAATGAGACCATTGGTGGGTACATCTTTGTCTGCAACAATGATACCATGCAAGAGAATCTCAAGAGGGAGCTTTTTGGTATGCCATTCCCCTCTAATTTTTATTAATTTTTTTTCCCATCATATTTTTGCTCAATTAATTTTTTCTTTGTAGCCTAACAATATTTGGTGTTTTTTTTATTTTTCTACAAAAAAAAAGTAATTTTTTTTTAATTTTCTTTATTATTAGGTAGGGTTTGGATCTAAAAATTATTGTGAATTTGCAGGATTGCCTCCACGATATCGTGATTCAGTGAGGGCGATAACTCCGGGGTTGCCCCTGTTCCTCTACAACTACTCCACCCACCAACTCCATGGAATTTTTGAGGTTTGTATTCCTCTGCAGCTGACATCTGCCCATTGGACTTTTTATTTTTTCTTGAAGTAGTTGGAGTGGAATTTACCTGTTCTATTCAACTTTTGGCCAAACTTCTAGACGGAGGTTTATATTCTTTGTTTGGAAAAAACGTACCAACCACTAGTTTTACCCAATATTTGCTATAAAACCTAACAACCTTTCTTGCGTGTTAATGTTTAGGCTGCGAGTTTTGGAGGGACCAACTTTGATCCGTCGGCCTGGGAGGACAAGAAGTGTCCCGGCGAGTCACGCTTTCCAGCTCAGGTTCGAGTTTTTACTCGGAAAGTTTGTGAGCCACTCGAAGAGGACTCGTTCAGGCCAATTCTTCACCACTACGACGGCCCTAAATTCCGACTTGAACTTAGCGTACCCGAGGTAATGCCCACATAACCAAAACTTACTACTTGGCACATTTGTGTGATGATAACACTCTTGTTGCCAATCCATGTATTACAGTACGGGTTGACAACGATTTTATGTGTGTTTTTCGTATTAACGAATATACACGTGTTTGGATTAGTAACACCACTTCTCACCATAGAATGTTGCACATTGATTGTCGTCGGATTATATAGCGAGTTGCATGTATTAATGTATGTTTGTACAATTCTGCAGGCACTGTCTCTGTTGGATATATTTGCAGACCAAAACCCTTGAACAACAACAAAATACAAAGGCCGCACATAAAATACAAGATATGAAGTTAGTGAAGAAAAGAGAGAATAGTGAACCATAGGGCTTACTTGGCACCAAATATGGATATAGTGCGTTGAGAATCTGGGAAGAGTTTTAGAAGAATCAATCAGAAGATGGTGAATATATACATATAAAAATAGTGTGTATAATAATATAACTATATGTATAATCCTTTGCAAGGAGCCCATATATAATTATGCTTTTGTCCTTATTGTTTTTCTCTTGCAATGTATAAGCAAGTCCAGATGATGAGAACGGAATCCTTATGATGGAATATGAGGGATGGAAAGAACTTGGATTATCGAAATACTACCTGTGTTACTGCATTTTTTACTTAGCAAGATCATGTTGTTTTTAATAAATTTGAATGTAATGATTTTAATCTAGACCGTCCATTACAAATGGCTTATAAGCCTCAACATTTAAACTAAGAACACTTTGCTTCAATCCGAGCTGCACTATGATGCACTTTAATCCCCTTGATCTTTATCAGCAACATCCTTATGCTGGGACAGAACAATGACTACTCGTTAGTTTCGCGAGATGAGGCACCTAAAGCTTGTAGACACATTGACACACATTATAAGCTCATAGACACATATTAAACAAATGCGCCACTTGCCTGTTGCAACTTGCAACCAGTCCGAACCAGTGGCGAAGTCTGTAGTATGCTGCAAAGCTGACAGCCTAGAAATTTTTGGAAGAAAAATGTAGCGCGGCATTACAATTCTGTCTCTTGTCTTGAAACGTGCATAACTTGTTCAATACACGACGTTTCGTTTGCGTTTAATCGTATGTAACTACGAGCACTGCGGGAATATGCTAAAATAATAAGTCAGTTTACTCTATTGTATGGTTAGTTCTCTATATATGTTTAGGTACGGTTGTTATCGGCGACCTAGTCCTCCCTAGTTTGAGCAACATTTCAAACTTAGTATCTGTGAGTGAGTCTTTGCCTTAATAATATGTTAATTAGTTTTTTTAGTTGCGTTATGATTGAAGGTATGTAATGTCATATCTTACTTAAGAAACAATAAAGGTCTTGTACCTTATCATTTTATTATTAGTTGCGTTTACAAACTATGACATGTTCATACTTGTGTTATATCTGCTCATCATGAATGTCTATATGACGTTTCCTTTATTTGTACTGTTCGAGCCAGGATCAGTTTCATGTGTAAGGTCAGATGTACTGTTATATTCACTTTGGATCCAGAGTAAGTGTCGGCCTATCTCTAGATTGCGTTAGATGATTAAAACTTGTGAGAAATTTTCAAACCTAATATGTAAGCAACGCAAATGAAGTGGCATGGATCACATGTGACCATTAGACTTCATATATAGGCTAACCTGCTCTGATACCATGAATGAAGTTGAAATGTGAAGAGTTGCTCAATTTCTTATAAGCACTTGCATAGTTTGATCATTCACCGACATGAAACTTTTTCCTCGTATTCTCACACTCGCCCCATCTTATCCCATTTTCTTTCTCTATTCTTGAATCCTTGTTATTTCTTTAGTTGGTATCGTGAACGTTACTATGATAACGTAATTTATGTAGTATTTTGACTGGCTCTCGAGTCTCTGCTCTGGAAAAACAAAAATATTGACTCCAAAACGTGACAGAAACGATTGAATAGGCTTGGATATATTGATAGTTGATAATCCAGATTCTAAAGTCCAAAGGGGTGCGCTACCTTGAAGTTGAACGTCCAGAATGTTGATTGTTTCACGCGGGCCGGTTAATCTTTTCTATTAAATAAGACTTTTATCAAACATTATATTACATGAGTCGGTTATTATGCGTCACCTTGTCACCCGTTAATTATCGTCCAATCATATGGATTAATGTTGGTAAATTTTAGCATATTGAATTCGTAGACACAACTTCACGTTTAAGACCTTAAATTTTGTCATGGATTCTTGGAACAGATGGCTACAAATTGGAAGGCTGTCCATTTCTTCGGTGTTCATAGTCGCACGCGTCACTCTCCTCTCTCTTTTTCCTCTAGTCGGAACCAACAATAGGTCAATTAGTGGTTTTGGGTAAATAGAGTTAATTGGAACAGTTAGATCAACAAGGGTCCATAGCTCAGTGGTAGAGCATTTGACTGCAGATCAAGAGGTCACCGGTTCGAACCCGGTTGGGCCCTCCTTTGGTTTATACTTTTTTTTTTGTATTTAGTCATCATCTTTCTTTAGTTGTTTTTGCCATAATTTACAAATCAATTTACGAGAAATTGTATATTTATTAACACCAATACAAAACCTAAGACAGCATTAGGAGAAAAAGATAGTTTAAACTCCAACATACACAACACTATGTAGATGAGAAATTACAACAAATGTCATTATGATTATATCTCATGCAATCACGCGTTATGCCAATAACGCTAGAAATATCAAATTGTATATAATTGACCACAATGAGAATTCCCATCGTGAGTATGCTTTTCTCGTGTCAAACCACATTACGAATTGGAGTAAGAGGACAGTCAAGCTGCGTAGTGGACCAACCCATCCTCGTTACACTTGGGGGCACCTCTCCCTCTTATCCCCATAGTAGGATTCTCTCTCCGTCTAATTTCTCTTCCCTTCATTTCCCTCCTATTTAAACGGTATGAATTAAGCCACGTCAACATCTTATTTTGAATTTTTTATCAAGAGAAAAACACAAAAAGGAAAGTGTGAGAACAAGAGAGGGAAGGGGAGAGAATCCTACTCCCTTATCCCCAACCACCACCCTATAACTCCCACCACACTCTATACATGGCACAAACCTGGTCCCACCACACCCGTCGCACGCTTTCCACCCCACCCCTCTCTCCACATGTGACAGCTTCATCATCCTCTCAAATGTGCCCGACTCATTCAACAAAACAAAAGTTAACGAATAGCCCCTATACACAACCTATCAACAACACTTCATAACCACATATCGCACCCAAATTTTCCAAAAATTCCAAATATCTCCCCAAATTTCAACTAATTTCATCAACGGACATGCATAATTAACCCTAAACACTTAACTAATTAATCAAGTTCAACGGAAGTAGCAATGTTTATTTATAGGGTATCAAATTTCCAAACTCACCAAATTTCAAATTGACTTTGAGGAAAAAGTATGACGTCGAGTATTGTGCAAGGACTCTAAATGCGACTCGAAGGAAGCAAGCACCATTTCCTTTCGGTTGAACCGACTGGAAAAAAGTTCGAACAAACTTCGCTTGAGTTTCAACCGTGTGGTGATGAAGTTGACTGAGTTTTGAACGCCGGCTGGAAATGACAAGCACGAGACAACTTCGATTGAGTTTCGAACAGGGAGGAAGTCTGAATTTTTTTTGGAATCGTTTTCGAGAGAGTTTTGGGCAAGGGGGACAACATCTTTAAGAATGGTAATTGCTGTTGGGGAGAGGAAGAGTTTAAGTTGGAAAAAAATCGTTTTCCACCATTCAAATTATATTCAATGGACCATATTTGGTCGGCACATAAGATCTGCACTTTAGAAAAACGTGTATTTCAAAGACCTGTGGACCCGTAGGAACTGGTCCGTTTGGGTTAAGTCCAGTCCTATTTTCAAAATAATACGATCTGTTCTGCCCCGACCTTTTTTTTTTTTTCCCAAATGAGTTTGGTACAGTGTCTCTAAATTTAGGGCCTGCCCGTACCCATCCCTAATTGAATGCATTCACTTCATTGCGTTGTCGCTCCATTTACTTGGGGGACCTCAAACTCTTTACTCTTGTGTGCTCAAAACTCCTATAACAAATTTTATCTCTGTATAAAAGTACTTGAAATTGAATTGGTTATTATATTAGCATTCACTTTTACATAAGTCTCAAATTTGATTCCTCATTTTAGTTAATCAAAACTCAGGTCAAAACTGCACGTTAAATTATCGAAACTTCTCACTATTTTCCTTGTGGTACTGATACATTGAACATGTTCGTCAAATTGAAGAGCCAAACAGATGCCTATAATTTATACGGACTAAAAACCAAACACCTAACATTTGTAGGCAAATACAAATCCACAAATCAAACTCTTATTCTATTCCTTTGCCTTGGATCAACTAAAATTTGACCCTAAAATAAATAATTGGTACCAATGTCCAACATTTCACATGCAACCGTTTACGTATCCTGCATTGTGCTGAACAAAACTGTGGCATCCTTTTTTCGCTATATTGAGATATTAACGCCCTTGTAAAGTTCTGTGAAATTGCAATGGATTTTAGTTTCAACTGCCTGAACTAAATTAGGAGTGATCCCGAAAGGCTTGAGGCGAAAAACTTGCATAGAAGAGCTTCATCATCCCCTTTGAGAACCATTTGTTGCCGGAAATCGTAAATGTGTTTGACATGGTCAGTCATGCCTTCAAACAGTTTGAACTTTGGTTGAGTGAATTTGCTAGGTTTTTTAGCTTTCAGAATGTCATCAGTAAAAAAAATGACGACTTACAAATCCCTGCTTCCACGGCAAGCCCGGCATGGGTCTGTGACTTATACAGTTCACTATCTTTTCGATTTGCTTCCGTAGTTCGACAACAATATTGAGATTTGAGAGAAATTATTCGGTATCATGCACCAATTAATACAAATCTAAGGTTGTGTGGTGCAAAAAATTGATGTGGCATGTTCACATATACTGTCACATACGGTGGTGTGGTGCAAAAATGTGATCTTAGCATTATCTTAAACATATCCGTTCAAAGATGTTACTACGAATTTCAAAATAAATTTTTACTTGTTTACCTAATCTTTCTGTTAATATGTAAACTTTAAGTAGCTTCCTTATACACATGAAGGGATTAAAATTACATATTGTCAAGACAGTGAAACCTGTATAAAGGTGTCCCTGGGCTCCTGGATTGGCACACTAACTTTTTGAAAATTATAGTAAACCGTCAAATATTGACTTTTAAGTTCGAAATTTATCAAAATAAAGTTGAATGGCGTCGCCCATACAAGCTTTGTGGTGATTATGATGATAATCTCTCTCTTAAGCACCAGACCTACACTAGCAGTGGACGGAAAATGTCTCGAAAGATGTCTTCGAGATTGCGGTTTGCCTCTCACTGCAGAATGCGTTGAAGAAAAGTTAAAACATGAGTGGAACGGCTGAGGCTGCAACCGTTGTGGATCAGACTATTCATTTCTGCAAACTTGGTTGTTCACTTCGCCACTGTGCCAAATACAGCTCTGGTACTTATTACTATTCTCTTTGCATGCTTTACTCGTTTTTATTTTAAAACTTAAAGTTCATCTTGATTCTCACCAAAAGCGAATTTGAATTACATTATTGCTGATTCATTGTGAGGTTATGTTCATCTCCTCTCCCTTAATGTAGATAATATCGTTTGTTTAAAAAAAAAAAAATTGAAACTCGAAAACATGAGCTATATATCTTTAACCTAAATTTGTCTATTTATTGTTTTACCTCTTCAGCTCCAACATATAGATGAATATGTTTATGTTTTTTCATGGTATGCAGATAAACAAAAGGAGCAATGTTTGGCTACTTAAGAATGAGTAAGAACTTCTACTCAAAAATTTTCGTGTCTGATTTACAGAACTTTGTGCTAAAAATCGAAGTTGTTCATATTATAAATTACTTTGTAAATATCATCTCTGCAAACAATGAATTAAAACTAAGGTCGTTAATTCAATCAACTGTAACAAATAGATAGACAATTCGTATTGTTGTTACCATTTCCATCCATTGGTTCTTATACAATTGGATGACTAAATAATTTTAGTTTTAATTGATTTTTTGTAGACAAGATCTTTAGAGAGTGATTTATAATATAAACTGCTCTTATATAAACATGGAGGTTTATGAATAAAAAACGAAAAGTTTTGAGTAGGATCTTCTACTTATTCTTTGAGTAGTCAAAGTATTATTCAAACAAATGAAAAAGTGTGTGAATCACTACTCAAACTAATTTAATAGAAATTTAGAGCTTCTTTCGGAGATGCTAAATAGACGCACCCTTCTATTCAACCCGTGATGCTGATACATTGAACATATTTGCAAAATTGACAACCTAATTTCAAGAGATGCTACATATATTACATGTGTGTGTGTGTGTGTATTTTCCTACTATTATTTTAACTCACGACTCTACCTCTTACTCTGTTCCTTCGCCTTGGATCAACTCGAAATTTGACCCTAAAATAATTGTCCCAACGGTCCAAAATTTCACATGCATCCATTTACATATTTTGAACAAAAACACAATCTGTATCTCTTCTGACAACCCTCCAATCCAATGTTTGTCCACTAATATCTTGCCAAAAGATTCCAAAACCTTAAATATATACGGGCACTGAAATTGTGGCCATAGGTGGGAAAAATAATTTCACAAATGGGGAATTGTTCTTCTCTCAAAGGAACCACTGGGGAGTGTCCTAAATCTATTAGGGTTCTTACAGATTCTGGGGGTGTCCTAGAATTTAAAGGCCCTATACTAGCTGCTGAAATCCTCACTGGTTTTCCACGCTATGGCATTTTCCAACAAGGCAAGGCCGCCTTGCCAATGTCTGACCAAGAAACCCTTACTAGTGGCCAGTACTACCTTCTTCCACTGAAGGCAGACCAACCCTTTTGCCGAAATCGGGTTGCTGAGAAACCGGTGGCTGCAGAAGCTGAGCCTGTGGAGAAGTCATTTGGTGCAGAATCCGATTTCATGGAGAATTTGGTGAACGGGTTATCAGGTCTTGGAGTTGAAGTCCTGGAGAAGGCTGCAGAACGTGAGCCTGTGAAGATGTCATGTGGTGCAGGATCAGAAGTTGGAGTCATGGAGGCTGCTGAAGCTGAGCCAGTGAAGAAGTCATTTTGTGCAGGATCAGATTTCGTGGAGAATTTGGCGAAAGGGTCATCGGCTCTTGAGGTGCTGCCTTCTGGTGGAGACGGGGTTTGGAGGGTGAAGCTGGTGATCGAGACTAAGCAATTGGAGGAGTTATTTTCCGAAAATGGCGATGCTGGGGCGTTGATTGAGACGATGAGGATGGCTGCAAGTGGAGGCTGGGCAAGCACTCCAAAGAAGACAAAGAGCCCTTGGGGAGGAGGTGGTGGTTGGAGGAAGTCTAACTTCTCCAACTTGTTTTAAGGGTGCCTCCCACTGACCCTGGTCCTGGAAAGGACAAAGGCTGGGTCATATGAAACATCATACTTCTCTGACCCAGTATTTTTCAGATTTTTAAGGGCAAATCAATGTTTTAGAGGGCTAAAAAAACTACTTTTTGGCTTGATTGAGAACATCAATTTAGTTATTATGTTCGATTACCTTGTGAACTTTGTATTAGTATTCTGTACATATGACGAAGGCAAGGGATTTATGAACGGTTCGATGTGTATGAGTATTGCTGTCTGTGTTTTTCTTTTTTTTTTCTTTTTTTTTTCAGATAACTCCTTAATCCTCGAAAAGACGAAGGAAAAAAGCATCCTCCATTTATGTTTTACTTATTTCCTCCTAGCTTTTCTTCCTTGTTGGAATGCTTGAACTAAACAGGGGAGATAGCATATAACAATTGAACAACACACTTCATATCAGCTAGGACATTCTACTTAGGGTTTCAAAGATAAACTACAAACTTTCGGTAGATAACAGAGATCACAACAGGTTGTTTTCGTAACATGATGGGCTAATTAGAAACATGACAGCAGTATTTGAGTTCTAAACAACATATTCTGACATCAAGTGACCAATTTGAAGCCCCAAAGCCTAAGCCAAGTCATTTCATCACAACAAACAACGTAATACAGATTAAAAAGGATTTTGAAATTTCCAGATGCTATATTCTCACTAGATTCTTGACTCCATCTTACTAATGGCCTTCTCTATAGCAGGTACATTCTTCTTGAAGACTGACCATTGCTCCTCTGTCAAGCTTATTCCTGCAGACAGAAGTTTACATAAATACCACGGTAGACAAACTAAAGACCGTCACAGGTATCCATACATCCAACGCTTAAGAAATCTAGAAACAAGCAATATTTCGCTCAATTTCGGTGCAAAGGTAATCAGGGAGAAAGGGGTATGAAAAATATAAGGAAAAAAAGTGACTGAAAGCCACTCTACTGCTACCATCACTGACTGTAAACAAACAATGCACAAAACGAAGTAGAGCAATTAGCATTGGTAGTTTACTATGACCAGTTTGATACTCGGCCTCTTTCTTCATATTCCCTCACTGATCCTTTACTACCAAGTCGACGAGCAAACCCATAACTTATGTTAGCCAAAAGGAACACATTCTCGAGTCAGATTGTACAAAATGAAGCCCAGGAATGCATTCAAAAGTAATGTAAACACGAAACAAAAGCTAATCACAACACGATTACTCAATATGATGCGAAAATGATGGCATTGCATCATCCATCAACAAGTCCATACAAATGAATAGTAATTAACCTCTACAATCAGAACTTGCAGCTACAAACTCAAATCATTTCCTGATATAAATACAGAGAATTAGAAGCTGCTAATAATCGGATTAAAGTTAAGTAAATCACCTTTGGCAGTAGGAAGCTCTTTCCCATCTTTAAAGTAAAACTCCCTAATCGACACCAAATTCTTCCCCCTGAATTCCTGAAGCGTCACCTTCCTCTTTGCCGAGAGCTGCATATCACAATCATAACCCAGAAACCACGAAACCCCATTAAACAAAAACACAAAAAAATAAAAACCCAACAACAGAAAATCCATTCCATTCAAATTTTCTCCGAAAACAAACAGAAAAAGCTGACCCTGCAAATCACGAGATCGCCGTTATCATCGTACTCCCGTTCCTGTGCACCATCGGCTTCTGGGTTTTGGTCCTTCTGCGCTGCTTCTTGTTCCTTCTGATTCTGCTCGTCGAGGAAGGACTGGACGACCTGCTTGACGAACGCCTTGTATGGGGGCTTGGAGAGGTCGAGCTCCAGCTCTTGGGACGCCTGCTTCCGAATCTTGAACTCCGTCATCTCGTCCATGTCCGATTCCTCCAGGATTCTCCGCACCGTTTCCTCGATTTTCTGCTCCGTTTCGGCTTCCATTTTTAATTTTATTTTCGGTTGTGGCGCAGAAAAATCTATGAGTTTTCTTCTTTTTGGCTTAATTGGGGAAGCTCTGTGTCATTGTGGGCCCGTGTTCTTGTATATTTGGGGGTGCCGTTTTATCCGTGCGCAATGGAGTACAGTTATGCACCCACGTTTCACTATTTTACTGGTCCAAGTGTAAAAGCATTTTACTGACCTTTTTTTTTTCTTCTTCTAAACAGACGATATTTTCTACACTAAGGCGAAGGGAATGGGTTTAGCCTTACAATGAGTTAGCAATAATGTGGTTCAAATTCTCATTCGACAAAAATCGAACTAAGGCTTCTCACTTACAAGTGAAGAAGAATACTACTAGACCGTAATATTAAATGATAGCATTTTACGACTTTTTACTTTGAAGAAAAATTTGGGTAGGAACGAGTGGTCTTGTCATCAATAGGATGTCCTCACAAAAATATGAAATTAGGATAAACTGAGTGGATCATATGCTTACTTTCATCACATTGTTGTGATGTTCTCACCTCAAAGTGGTAAAAGTATTAATCTCATTTATATAAACCACATCCAAAATATGTTAGCTACTATGAAAAAAAAAGTTTTTCCTTTTTTAGGAGAGATTCTTGTGCGAGGAATCCGGAAGTTGTGAGCCATGGGATGGTGAGAGAAGAGAGTAGTGTCATTACATGAGGTAGTGGAAGAAATAAAAGTTAAAACTGGTGGGTTTGTGATAAAATGAGGTGAAAGATTTGGAGTACCTGAGGGGCAGCTGTTGAGTGGGGGATGGTGATTGGGCAGCTGTAGGTGGGATCTAGCAGCGCTGACTCTTTGGAAGAACTTTTGCGCCCAAGACCAAGAAACATTGGAATTCCACCTTCTTCCAATCCTACACAGCCACAACATCGTGTTGATACTAATGATAGCTTTAGTACAAGATCAGGAGACTTACCTACCACCGGAGGTGGGAATGATGAAGGACATAGTGGAGCTGGAGGTAGTGGTGGTGGATATGGAAACTATTATGGACCACCTCCCGAATTTATGAGCCCCTTCACTGGTGAGGCAAACTTCACGCATGCAACATAGGATGATGACCATGGCAGTAGGCGGGCAGGACCAGGAATTGGTGCCATAGGGAAGGACTATACTCGCAGAGAAAGAGGCAATGGGATTTTCTCAAGTCAAGAAGATGACTCGTTATCTAGAACTTCGGACTCTGTTGGAGTGGGAAGTAGTAACTATGGTAATACTCATAACCAACCATTTCCCTACTATTCATATCCTATTCCTGTTGGGATGGAATCGAGCGACTCATGGAAACAATCTGAGACTCAATCTTCAAATGATTTTGCTTATAGACAACGTCAACCAATCTCGGATCCATATGGGTGGCATGTTAACAATTACATGCAAAACTATTTTGGGGATTTATCATTTGATAACTACTCTTCACAATACACTCACTCTACACATAGAGATGATGAAGATAGTGAAAATTTTGAACCTCACAGGAACTCTATGTGGTACTAAGTCACTCATGTATCTTACCATGAAATGTATAAAGTGTAAAATATTGTACTAATTCATTATATATAAATGATTATGGTGTGTTTAGACTTCTTTCATTAATTACTATATGTTTTCTACACTCACAATGTTTGTCAGCTCGCTATATAATCAACTTGATAATGTTAAATCCATCATGCAATGCATTTACTTCCATTTTTTTGTGATAAACTAATAGATAATTGACTAAATAAACATCCTGCAAAGTTTCAATAAAAATTTCCAAGTTTTTCTTACAATTTCTGTGGTTTCCATGTAATTTTTATCGATATCGATATTATCCCGATATTTCCATTGATATTTCCGTATTTTCGGACTACCGATATTTCCGATATTACCGATATTTTCTTCCTTGGTTGTGATGTTCTCACCTCAAAGTGGTAAAAGTATTAATCTCATTTATATAAACCACATCCAAAATATGTTAGCTACTATGAAAAGAAAAGTTTTTCCTTTTTTAGGAGAGATTCTTGTGCGAGGAATCTGGAAGTTGTGAGCCATGGGATGGTGCGAGAAGAGAGTAGTGTCATTACATGAGGTAGTGGAAGAAATAAAAGTTAAAATTGGTGGGTTTGTGATAAAATGAGGTGAAAGATTTGGAGTACCTGAGGGGCAGCTGTTGAGTGGGGGATGGTGATTGGGCAGCTGTAGGGAATCATGATCTTCTGCAACTGAGGAAGGTGAATACGGAAGGATGGAAGATTTAAAAATGGGGAGGAGGTTATGATGAGAATTGTTGCTGTGGAGGGATGGAATTGCAGCCATGTCTTGGTGGTGGTGGTGGTGGTGGTGGTGTGAGGGAAGTGAGAGGGCTGGATAATTTCCTTCCCACTCTTTCATTTTTTGTTTTCGGACCAAAAATATTTGATATTAGAAAAAGTGGGAAAAAAAAAAGAATGGAGGTTCCACCGAGATTTGAACTCGGGTTACTAGATTCAGAGTCTAATGTCCTAACCGCTAGACCATGGAACCTCAGATGCTTCTTTACTTCACCTTATTATATTTATTCATTTACTCTGACAACTCCTTTTGCCTTCTTTTATCTTGCTTTTCGGAATCATGGTTAAATTCACCTAAACCTGACAAAATCACGCACAACAATACAACATGGTAACTCAACAGAAGCACGCACAGAAAAAATAGTGTTTCGATTGAGCTTTAATTGATCATCCTCGTTTTAAGCTGCAAAACTCGTTACTAATCAGGTCTTGACACTCAACACATATCCAGTCCATGTTTTCAACATTCACAGACCATTACAGGGAATAGGTATTAGAATTGCTTAATTTTTTTCAGTTGCATGCGTTTAAACATGAGTAAGAATCATTCCACCTCTTAACTTTCATTTTAAATTCACTAGCTCTCCTTGCTTTCTCTAATTCTAAATTCTCTCAACCTTTCATTAGCCCTTTTTTTGTTAAGAAAACATCGGATTATGGATCATCTTTCATTGACAAAGAACTGAAAAATACTAGGATGCCCCAAGACGGAAATCCTCATGTATATGCATCTCAGCGTCTCACTCGCACAAACTCATTTTCATATCCAAATAATTAATTTCGCAAAAACAAATTATGAACAATTATGATAATAGCAATAACAGAAAGAGAAAAGGAAATGGTAACCTCTTGACCAGAAAACAACCAAAACTGAGGTTGGAAAAATTGAAAGCATCTTTCCAGAGAAAATATAGCGAAAGTTAAATCGACTTTCTACTGCAATCGATACCACTATTTTCTTAAAACTAGTATTATGTTATATAATCGGTATCATCGTATCTTCCTTTCTTTGTTACCCCTGCACAATCTGCTGTTCTCCCTCTCCATCCATCACAGAGCTATGATGATGCACCATGTACCATCGCCCGTTATGGAACTCATAGACGTTAGTCACACTGAATAGCCCAGTGTCGATTTCAACAAACGTTTTCATGGTAACCCAAGCCATATCTGTCAGAACCCGGGCACACACATCTCGAATCTGAAAGTTCACCCCTTGCTCCCAATTAAATGCTAGTTGCCAACTCTGTATAACAGCATTATACCTAAATAGGAAGCAAAAACGACTTAGCTCTGGTGTCATTATAATAAGGTGCAAACTACAAACCAAAGTTTCCTTCCTTGGACGAACTTAACACGAAAGAAGAAACAAAATTTCACAATCACTTGGACGAACTTAACAGAAGAAAACAGTCATAAAGGAAATGCAGCTGTTGTACACGAATGAGGCATCTTACCCTGAAAAGAGTTCTCCAGAGGCATGAACACACTTCACATAATCTGCATTCAACCATAAACAACTCATTTCTGGAAGTGACCTTCCTCGGATATGGTTAAAGAATTCGGTATTGATATTCACAATCACTCTTGTAGCAGCGTAGTAAGCTTTCCATCCATTAACTGGTGTCACGCTATCCTGTTCCAATGTGAAGTCCTGAAAGAAAATTTGAAAACCCATAACAAAATATTCTTACAAAATGTTTTTGGTATCGGATGCCAAAAATAAAAAAAGGGGCATGGATTAGGGTTTCAAAGACGGACAAAATTGCTGCTTCCAAATTAAACTCAGCACCTGTCTCAACGAGCAATCTCTCGGGCTAAATCCCATGTTATCCATAAACCAAAACGGTCGCGCATTAGGAAGCTTAAATTGAAGGAATTTCATCATTTAAAGAATCATGCGTCCATAATATGGAGACTGAATCCAAGGATATCCATTAACCGAAACTGACACCAAAAGAAAATAAAATGGTTTAATCTTGTAATCTCTCAGGCACCCATAATGTACCAAAAGTGGCCATACAAGAGCATAATCTCATCCCACATGTCAAACCACATTCCCAAGTTAGAAAATGTATCATAAGTAACATGCAGGGACCCAATTCCATTGTTCCAATACTATAAACACAATCACAATGGATTTTCGATTGATAGAGATGCATAAAGGGTCCCAATTTTCCCACATTTTCTCGGCAACCAAACACACTAATCCCTTCAATTGGCAACCACCTTGCCTTCAAATCAAATTCCAACAAACACCCAAATTCAAATACTTCAAATGCAATTCAAATTCAGTAATCACATACCTTATGGTAAAGTGCCTTCCAAGCATTATCGTCATTGGCGGCCTTCCGCATGAGCGAATTGGTCATCGAAAGCCTACATAGGCTCGGGTAGTCCAGATAGCTAAGGGCATGCGTCGTAATCTCCGGAACCAGCTGCTCCATCATCGACGCGCCCGTCTGCCGTTCCAGTACGGCCGCCGTCGTCGTCGGCTTCTCCGTCACGTCCGTACCCGTCCCGCCGTTCAAGTGCGGCGCGCTTACGGCCCCCGAATCGGAGACCTCTTCCCGGTGACGAGCAGAGCAAGTGCAGACCTTCCCGCTTCCACTCGACGACGAGGTGGCAGAGGCAGCGCCGCCCGATTTGGGTTTGTCGGGGAGTAATCGGACGGCGAGGAGGGCAAGGAAAAAGGAGAGAAGAGTGAAAATTAGGGCTACAACGAAGGTTTGAGGAGACGAGAGAGTGAGGGAAATAATCTCCATTCATAAGACATGAAAGCTCTGCAGAACATGAAAAACCCTAGAAATCTGGTGGTGCGAGGTCCACGAAAAGGGTGTGCTCCGTCTGCTGGTGGGGGCGAAACTGCGCCGTTTTGGCTCGCCGGGTTCAGGTTTGAAAAACCCTAGAAAATTCCGAGGAGATTGAAGTTTTGCAGAGATAAAGTGTGGAAAGAGAGAAAGAGAGGTTGGTTGTGAGTTGGTGAGTCGCGAGTCGTAACGGACTGAGCTCTGGAGAATCAACTCGAACCGTGAGTACCGGGTCAAATATTAAAAGAAAATGGGAAATTTGCTATATTTAGCCCTGTGATGAAAATGGATTGGTAAGAATCAAACTATAAAATATCGATGATATCGAAAATATTGGTAGTCTAAAAACATGGAAATATAGATGAAAATATCGAGATATTATCGATATCGATAAAAATTGAATAAAAACCACGGAAATTGTAAGAAAAACTTGAAAATTTTTATTGAAACTTTGTAGGATGTTTATTTAGTCAATTATCTATTAGTTTATCACAAAAAATTGAAAGGAAATGCATTGCATGATGGATTTAACTAATTTAAGTTGATTATATAACGAGCTGGTAAACATTGTAAGTGTAGAAAATATGTAGTAACTAATTAAAGAAGTTTAAACATACCATAATCATTTATATATAATGAATTAGTACAATATTTTACACTTTATACATTGCATGGTAAAATACATGAGTGACTTAGTACCACATAGAGTTCCTATGAGGTTCAAAATTTTCACTATCTTCATCATCTCTATGTGTATAGTAAGTGCATTGTGAAGAGTAGTCATCAAATGATAAATTCCCAAAATAGTTTTGCATGTAATTGTTAACATGCCACCCATATGGATCTGAGATTGGTTAACGTTATCTATAAGCAAAATCATTTGAAGATTGACTCTCAGATTCTTTCCATGAGTCGCTCAATTCCATCCCAACAAGAATGGGATATGAAGGGTAGGGAAATGGTTGGTTATGAGTATAACCATAGTTACTACTTCCCACTCCAACAGAGTCCAAAGTTATAGATAACGAGTAATCTTCTTGACTTGACAAAATCCCCTTGCCTTTTTCTTTATAAGTATAGACCTTCTCTATGGCACCAATTCCTAGTCCTGCCCGCCTACTGCCATGGTCCTCATCCTGTGTTGCATGCATGAAGTTTGCCTCACCAGTGAAGAGGCTCATAAATCCAGGAGGTGGTCCAACATAGTTTCCATATCCACCACTACCTCCAGCTCCACTGTATCCTTTATCATTCCTACCTCCGGTGGTAGGCAAGTCTCCTAATCTTGTAGTAGAGCTATCATTAGTATCAACATGATCTTGTGGTTGTGTAGGATTGGAAGAAGGTGGAATTCCAGTGTTTCTTGGTCTTGGGCGCAAAAGTTATTCCAAAGAGTCAGTGCTGCTAGATCCAACCTCCTTATCTAATACTTTTTCTACATTTATCCCTTCATTACGTGGTTATTCAGTAACTTTGGGAGCTGGGTTACCTTCATCATCATCTAAATGAAGAGGTCTAATCCATTGATAAAGTTGGTTACCCTCTGTATCATCATCTTCAGCAACAATATCAAACACATCTCGTGGGTCACCACGGTTGACATGATCTATTTATGCTTCCTTATCTCGAATTTGAAGCTTCATATTGTAGTAGCAATAAACTAATTTTTCCAACCGACTATGAGCCAACCTATTTCTTTGCTTTGTGTGTATGAGTGCAAATGTACTCCAATTTTTTTCACAAGAAGATGAGGAAGCTGTTTGTGATAATACTTTAATTGCTAACTTTCTCACAATTGGTGCATCAGTCCCATACATGATCCACCATTCAGCTATAATGAAAAACAATGTTGATAAGCCTAATAACTCCAACAAATTCTATTATAAACTGATAATGAAATATGTTTACATTCACTAGGAGACATTTTTGTTCGAGCAGCAACTGATGTTGGTTCTCCAAAAGTTCTTCTTGCATCTTTAAACCATGTTAGCTGAATTCAATAAATCGTGTTAGTTTAATCCAACAATGTAATTATTATAATTTAAGTAATTGTGAACCTCATTTCCAAATTGGGAAACTACTGGTGATGCAGGGTCTAATTTAGAGTATACATTATGTACATCATGTATAAGGGTACCATCATTTCCAACACCCAGGTCTGTATTGGTATCGAGGATTCAAATAATATGATGTTCAAAGAAACACATACTTTAATAAGAGAAATAATACTTATGCAACTAAAGAAATGAATTGCAAATTATGACATAATTTATACATGCTGCATGCAAATCGTGGTATAATGTTTTATACCATCGGTCACCAATTATCTTTATGACCCACCTTGCACCATGTTTTCTTTCCAAGTCATCCTTCACTACGCGCATCAACTCATATATTACCCCCATAGTAGGATACACTTCTGTGTCAACGATCTGTAAAACTTTGTAAAGAGGTTCAAACACTTGGCACACATGTTCTGATTAAGTCCAAAAAGCATGATCAAGCACTATACTTTCCACCATATGACCTGCATTTGAGCGGTTTAAATTGTGGTTAGCTCAATCGTCACTAGTGAATAATTGCTTCAACCCTGCTTTCTTCTTAAGTATGTTGTCTAATGCAATATAGTTGGTGGCGAATCGAGTGGTAGCTGGACGAATAATTTCTCCTTTGCAAAATTCACGCATCTTTGCCAACAACCAACCGTGATTGTAAATATAATTTGTGATCATTCTAGCTCTTTTTACGATAGTAGCAATATTCTCTTTCTTCCTCATTGCCTCAAATATGAGATCAATACAATGTGCTGCACATGATGTCCAAAACACATTATGATGCTTCATTAACTTTTTTCCAGCTTTGACAAATGCAGAACCATTGTCGATCACGACTTAGACAACATTATGTTATCCCACCTCCATGATTACATCCCTCAATAATTTGTAAATATACTTGTAGTTCTTTATATGGTCTGAAGCATCAACAGACTTCAAAAAAATTATCTTTCCCTTGAATTATACCATGAAGTTTATGATAGACAATTTGGTTGGGCAAGTCCATTTGTCACACATGATTGTGCAACCATTAGTTTCCCACTTTGACTTCAACTTGTTAACATACTCGCCAATGTCTTTATACTCCATTTCCAAATATTTGTTTCTTACCTAATAGGGAGTGGGAGGTTGTACTCCAACACTGGCCTATTGACATCCCAATACCATATTTTTGAAATGATGTGATGATGCCTTCTCAGCAGGGACATTTTCATAGATAAAGAACTTGGTAATTAGACGCCCTATTCCCTCCTTCACATTACCTCCAGTGAAATAACTCCAAACACTTTTTTGACGTGCTTTGGATGACTTATATAAACTTGGGGTTATTGGTGGTGTTGGTTGTGATTCTTTAACACTTGCTCCCTATCTCATTTGTGCACCACCACTGTCCCGGAACCTTGTGCTCTATTAGGAATTTTATGAAGGTGTTCTCTTTCCCATGCTGACTGTTTGGAGGCACGTAATGCTTGTTTGAAACTGCGTCGTTCTTCAGGTCTCATGTCATCATCACATTCGTCCTCATCGTCATCATTATCACTGTCAACCGCTTGGTCAATGACTTCTCCTCATAGCCCAGCTCGAATATTTTCCATTCCATATGTTATCTTTTCCTTATGCTGTTTTTTATTTTTTTTAATAATGTGGTGATGAATGCCTTCACTTATAGGGGGACATTATTGCATCGTTGGACATTATTTCCTGGATCTAATCCACTAAGATGGTACTTAAGTCGTGTCACTCCGCCACTCTTCATTACCCGACCACAATATTTGCAAATTGTGTTATGTTTGTTTCCGTCTATTGGGTCTCCATGTTCCCAATCTGGATCACGTTTAGTAACTCCACTGGACATCTTAAACGTACCTATTTTCATGAAAATTAGGCAATTATTTTTTGGCCAAAAAATATAGTAGTGACGGAAACATATTAAATAGGAAGTAAAGAAAATAGGAAGTAAAATTATTCTACAGAAGAATTAAATAGGAAGTATTAAATAGGAAGTAAAGAAAATGATTGTAAGAATTTAAGTAATTATAAAAATAATATAGAATAATAAAACCTAATATTAATGAATAATAATCCAATTTGATAATAAAATATAAATAACATTAAACATATTAAAATTATTCTAGGGAATAATTATACAACATTACTTAATTACTTCAAAAAATTAACATGCAAGTATTATTTGGTTCTTAGATCACATGCACGGGTCCACACAAATTTTTTTTGTTGTTGTATAAATTACAATAATATAAATATAAGTTCGTAAACTTACGTTAAACATGGAACCCTTTGTGTAAAGGCCAAGTAGAATCTGCGTGGAGCAACAATAAAATAATAATTACACAAATGTAACAAATCTGGAACTTTTGATGTCGTACGTAGCAGGAAAACCTCGACGATCCTTTGAAGTTTGCCGTCTGTGAATAAATGAGAGAGAAAGAAGGTATTTAACATTTAATTTGGAGTGGCGCGAGCTACAGATCCATTTATTCAATTTGAAGCTCTGAAATGGCTCTGGAATGAATCTGGAATGGCTCTGAAAGGGCTAAGGGAAGAAGAAGAAACGAAAACGTGTAATAGAGGTTTTTCAATTTTCGAAGGGTCAAAAAATGTGTGATGATCTGATATTCCACCTCTGAGAATGTGAAAGAATATCATGCGTGGCACACAGTTTTGAATCTTGATGAAACCACCATTATTTTTGTCTTGTAAAAAATTGTACAAGTTGTAAAAGTTGTCAGGGTTTTGAATTATTTGGATGCTCTTTTTTTCTCACATGCCATCCACCACACACACACACACAGAGTCAGAGACTCTCACATCACACGCTACCACACATGCACACAGAGACCACACACGCACACAGAGACCTCAGTCTCTCTTTCTCTATCATTCTCTCTTCTCCCTTCTTCCTGCTCCCACACACACACATAGAGATCTCTCGATCCTTCTCTCTTCTCCCTTCTCCCACACACACGCACAGAGACCTCAGTCTCTTGATCCTTCTCCCACATGGCCTTCTGCTCTTCCCTCACCTTCCTCATCGTCTGCGTCTTTCGCCTAGTCAGTGCCGTCTCCATCTTCCGTGACCTCTACGCCCTTCACGCCCTTCGTAGTACTCCGTCAACGGCATCATCATCACCATCTAAACCTCGTCTTTCTCTCCCTTTCTCTTGGTTCAGCTAGGACTGTGGAACCCAGGAACTTTCCGGCGAGGCCATGAGTGTTGAGGAACTTTCCAAACACCTCCGACTGTTTCACGGCAAACGAAAGTTATAAAAACATTCATCTCGTCTTGTATTTCATTTTGATACCTAGATCGGAGTCTAGGGTGCTCTTTTACAGTCGGTCGGAGCTGTAGAAGCTCCGGCGTTCTTCTCCGATTCGCACCAGCCTAAAATATCGTGATATTATCGCTAATATCGCGATATTATCGATATTATCGTTAATATCATGATATTTGGACGATATTTCAGTGGATACGTGTGAAAATATCAGTGTCTCACAAAAACGATATTATCGATAATATTGAAATTTCAGACATTGCTAACTACTACTGGGTGGTTGGTGAGATGGCGGCTGAAGGTCGCTTAAAGGATTAAGGAAGCTAATTTTAGAAGCTGCTATTGCTTGGACTATCCCAGCAATGTAACGCTTCAACTCCCCATCTCCTAGCGTTGCGCTTCGTCTCACAGGTGTGCAACTTCTTGATGGCGCTCTTCCTTCCAAGTTTCTTCTTCTCACTAACCGAAGGCCACTAACTCCAACACTAGCTGCTGGAGTTTGGAATACGTCTCGTTTGAAGTCTGAGAGCTAGATGTAGAAGATCCTCGAGGTCTCAAACTCGACCCACTCCTAAGCTGTGTATCTCTTTGCGTTTCTGTCACCCAACCTCGTTCATGAGCAATTGTAGAGATATCTTTGGATTAGGTATCAGCTCCTTCATTGAATCATGTATCCAGTTGTTTCTGGGAAAGGTTGGCGAGGTACTCGTCCTTCTTCTACGACATATAAGCTAATAGAAAAAAAAATTAATTTTATCGATCATAATTTTAAAATTTTTAAGTGTACTGAATTTTGAAATTATATTTTGAACGGAATACTTAAATGTTGTTAACCACCTGGTTTCCATAATTGAAATGTGTATTCCCCAAGCCTCGACTTCCTGAAAAGGGAGCCATTCTCATGTCGTTCCTTAACCCTGAAAATGAGGGGTCGAGAACCATAGTGATGAAAGTACGACTTTGCTTCTCGGTTAGCCTTATTTCGTGCTAATTTCCTCAGTGAATTAAAAAAATTAATTAAATTTAAAAAAATTAAAATTAAAAAAACATAAGATTGGAATTAAATTTTAAAAGAAACTTAATTACCTGAAACTCGGGGCTTTGAAAATGATCGCACAACCATTCCCATTCGACCTTCCTCTCCACAAACTCGTGGGGGGAGAGGGTGGGGAAGGTGGGCATAGGTCTGCTATCCCTAAAATATAGGTCTCCTTCATGTCTCTTATTTAATATTACGACACATGTCCAACACTTACCAGATAATTACCACTGTTAAATCTTTTTTTTTTGTTCGAACATTTAAGTCATCTCTTATGAAGGCACCCACTGGTACCAGAACCATTTCGATGGACTCGTCCTCCATATCTTCCAGCCGCCTTGTTCTTCGTATCATCAACAAAACAGTGTTGTGTTTATATACCTATGTGACCCCACCTACTCCTCCACACTTCACCGCCGCCAGCGAGAGCCCACAATTCAAAACGACAATTTCAATTCAAATGGCTTGGCCACCAGCTACGAGCACACGCCACCAGGAACATCCACTATGCTAATCTCAACGAACTTGTCAAAACAAGTCATTTTATCTTTCAATATTTCAATTTCAAACTCATTTTATCTCTCCATCAATCAATTTTTCAGTTATCATTAATCTCTCTTAAGCAACACACATTTTCGCAAATTGGAAGGGAATAAAAAAATTTGTTATCAGAATTGACATAAAATTAAGATGCAATAAGTCAAGCAACTCAGGATGGGTTGGGTCAACTGGAAAGATTGGAAAACATTCTGTTTGAATATGAAATTGTGGAATTTGAGTTTCCAATATATATCAATTTCTAAAGGAGACGGCAAGAATGAAAACTGAAAAAGTGGTTTTGCTCTAACCTGTGGTTGCAAACGAAGAAATAATAGAGGGGGAGGTTTGTTAAGGGGACTTAACAATGTTAATTCTCTGTTAAGTGTTGGATAGGTGTCGCAAAATTACCGAAGAGACACCAAGGAGACATTTATTTTGGGGACAGCAGACCCGTGGCCGGGGAAGGTGGATCACTAAGAGCTTTAGCAGAAGATGAAAAAGTTTGGGAGTACATGGGCAGTTTGTATTTCCACTCCTTATACCATCAAGTCCATACTCAGTTTATATACTCGGATATACCCGGGCGCTCCATGTTGATGGAGAAGTTAACATAAAATACACAAAAAAATAAGTGTATTAGTATAAAAAATACATTAAACAAGTAAAAGTAATAAAAATAATAAATTAAAAATTTTTCGTACTTACTGAGATCTATCTCATCATCTCCTCCTACACATTGAGGGATAACTTTTGTCATGAAGGGGCGAGCATGGGGCACATAGTGCGGATGATGGCACCTATGCCGGGAGTGAACAAGCTGTGGACTTTCAGGCTTGCTTGCCGATGGAATGGGTTGTAGTCGACCACAATCTTGTTTTGCGTTATGCATGTGATCCATTTCGAGGAAAAATCTCTACAGATCCCTTGCACCGCGATCTTTTTCTCGACTAGGAGTTCTCTGTCTCCCTCAGGGCTCATGGTGGCCGAATCGACGATGGCCTCAGGGGCATCAACAGGAGGTTGGCATAGCCTCGTGTCGTTTTTGGCTATTAACACGCCTGGTAGATCAAGGCACCCGACTTGATGAAAAATTTGTAGTGGGGTCGGCCACCGACTCAGCATGGGCCGGCTTGGTGCCACTTAGTAACTCTGGTGTTGGGTCACTTTGACCCGAACTGGAGATAGAGCATCAACCACTGGTGATCAAACACTGACATTTATGGGAAAAATACATAATAGTTTCCAAACCCTAACATGCAAAATGCTTAATTAAATGATCACATCAGCTTTATGCAAAAACTAGAAAGCTGATTTCTTTAATGAAGATACATTTATATATATGTACATGTTAATTATTTTTCCCAAGTTATAACCCTCATCAAGCTTGGCCTCTTTAATCTTTCAAATAATAAGCCACAACATTCCATTTGGGGTGCTTTTTCCTGCTCACAAAGTCTATCATTTGTGCAATTAGCTAGCTAGGCTAAGCTAGTTGATTATATACCATTAGACCATTATTATTGGCCGGCTATGAAAAGGGAAATTGCCGAATATGTGAGTAGGTGTGCCATTTGTCAACAGATTAAAGCTAAAAGGAAAATGCTGTTTGGGTTGATGCAGCCACTTCCCGTTCCACAGTGGAAATGGGAAAATATTACTATGGATTTTGTGTACAAGCTTCCTCGTACACATAATGGTTATGACGACATTTGGGTGATAGTTGATCGGCTTACTAAGTCAGTGCACTTTATTCCAGTGAGGGAGAAGTATTCGTTAAGCTGATTAGCTAAGTTGTTTATATCACAGATTGTGAAGTACCATGGTGTGCCAGTTAATATTATTTCAGATTGGGATCCTAGATTTACTTCCAAGCTCTAGACAACATTCCAGGAAGCTCTTGGTACGAGATTGCTTTAGTATGGCATATCACCCTCAGACTGATAGACAATCTGAGAGGACTATTCAAACATTAGAGGATATGTTGAGATCTTCAGTGCTGCAGTTTGGAGATAGTTGGCATGATTGTTTGGATTTGATAGAGTTCGCCTACAACAACAGTTATCATTCGAGTATTGGTATGGCACTATTTGAGGCACTTTACGGGAAATCTTGTCGTACGCCTTTATGTTGGTCAGAGGTTGGCGAAAGAGTTTTAGTGGGCCCTGAGATTGTGGATGTGACTACTCAAAATATTCAGGTAATTAAGTCTAACCTGAAAGCGGCCCATGATCGACAAAAGAGCTTAGCAGACAAGCATGCCACTGATCGGAAGTATAATGAAGGTGATTGGGTATTTCTGAAGCTATCACCCTGGAAAGGTGTTGTACGATTTGGAAAGAAAGGAAAATTGAGTCCTAGGTACATTGGACCATATATGATCACCGAACGAGTCGGTAAGGTTGCTTACAGGCTTGAGTTGCCTCCAGAGTTGTCCAAGGTGCACGATGTGTTTCATGTTTCGATGCTTCGACATTATGTTTCAGATCCTTCACATGTGATTCCTCCTCAACCTTTGGAAATCAATTCGAACTTGACTTATAATGAGGAACCAGTGACTCTTTTGGATTGGAAGGATAAGGAATTAAGGAATAAGACTGTACGCTTGGTGAAAGTATTATGGAGAAATCATTCAATGGAAGAAGCTACTTGGGAGACAAAGGATCGGATGAGAGAGATGTATCCACGCTTATTTTATGATTATTAGTTGATGTATTTGTTATGTATAAATTCGAGGATGAAATTTTATAAGGTGGGGAGATTGTTACAGCCCGTCCCGAAATTCATTTATCAGTAATGTAAAATGACAGCTTTATCCTTGAATGGGAAACTGGTAGTGTGTATGTGTGACATATTGAGACTTAGAGGTTGTTATGTGGTCTTGAATTGGTGACCATGTGGATCACACACACACACCACACTCACTCATTCTCTCTTCTTCCTGTGCTCTCTCTTTCCTTTCTCAAACTCTCTCTCTCTCCTTCTTCTTCTTGTACGGACAAACACCAAGGAGCTCTCAAACCTTATAGATCGAGGAAGAAAATGGTACCATTGTGTTCGTGAGGACCCTACAAGTTCAAAGGTATCAATTTCAGGTAAGGAAACCTTCGATTTCACGTAGAAACCCTAGCCCCGATTTTGGTCACTATTCATATGGATGTAATTATGTTGGTTTTAGGGAATTCCAAGCTCATAGAGAGCTTTAGGAGGTCCTAAGGAGGCTCGGGGTGGTTCATTAGATAAATTTGGACCTCGGGATATCTAGTTTTGAAGTTGATCGGATTATCGAGCTTCCTCAGGTAAATTCTAGTGGATTTCAATGCTTAAAAATGGTATAACGTGATTCTACATGTTGTTAGCTTTCCAATGGTTCAAATTTCATAAGTTTTGGTGAAGAATCGAGTGAGAACAAAGGTTTTGAAGTTTTACCCAGTTTTCCGGCGACTGGCGACTCGTCGGAGACGAAGACAGAATATTTCGTCAGTTTGGATGGAATATGCTGATGCCGTCAGTTAGTTTGGACGGTTACCGTTAGGATTAAACGGAATATTCCTAACGCCGTTAACTGACACCGTCAGTGTGCCTGGCACATGGCCGCACGTGGAGGGCGCGTCTGACCGTGCCATTGTCGGCGCATGGGGGCGCATGAGGCTTCCAAAAATTTATCTAAAAATTTGGGGATGATCCTGAGGTTGTGTAGGTCACTGTGGTATATTCATATACCAAAATTGAGCTTTGTATGAGAAGTTATTAGCTAGTTTTGTGTATGTGCTTTAAAATAACGTTTTTATAGTTAATTCGCATATAGGTGAGACTTATTCCGAGGACAAATGTATCCACGGGCAACTCAGGGGCTACGACCCTTGGACATACCAGTGAGTGGGCTTTTGGTTTTCAGTATATATTTATATACTTGATATTTTCCCAGAAATGTGTTTAAATGATATTATGCCATAATGCCATGCATATAAGTTTATAATTCATACATGAATTGGTATGTGAAACGTTATATATATAATTGTGGTGCTGTGGACGCTCAGGTAAGCCCAGGTAAGTTATGTTTGGTTATATGAATCATCGATGATGTGATATGTGATTGAATGATGTTGAGCTCATAAAACTGCACTTAGGGTGATTGTGATTTAGCCATAGATATGGCACATGCCTGTTTATTATGTCACATCCCGCATCATATGCTCATATTGGATCCAATTTAGGTGCATAGCCTTGTCGTACATACCTTATTTATGGTTCTGACTAGTAGGTGACTAGCGATTTATAGCTCAACTATTATGTGAAAGTAAAATTGAGCATGATTGTATTACACCCATTATTGTCGTATAGACATTTTTTGTTTGGTTCCGACTCTTGTGCAGTATATTGCCGTATAGGTCATAGTAGTGACTTCGGCTAGGGTGACTTTTGAGCTATGAATTCAGCCGTACAGACTACCATAGGGGTTCCGGCTCACATGTTATATTTCTATGAAATTATTCTTACATGAATTGCTTCTTATATTATATCTTGGCATGGCATATATATGAAAATGATTATGTGAAGTATGAATTGAATTAATATGATTATATATATATGTATGTATGTATGTATATGCTTATATCTTGATTTTGGAAAAAATTATACATGTTTTACAGCGAGGGGTTAGATATGTTGATAAATGAAATGATTTTGTAAAACATTTGTTTTTGCCCACTCACGTTTTCTGTTTTGCGCCCCTCCAGGTTTTAAGTAAGCTTGTTGTTGGTGGCTTGAGGACGTCGGCAGTTTTGACCTATCTAAATAATAGTAGGACATTCCTGGTACTGTATAACCAGTACTTGTCCTACTGGATTGCACCTAGACTTATTATGCTCTGATTAGGAGTGTTTACTGTTGTAACTAAGTCTTATCATTTCCTGTTTAGTAGCTCTAGTAATTTGGTTTTTAATTATTCTTATATTTCTTATCATTATTGCTTCCGCACTGTGCACATGGCTACGTCACTCTCACATGACGACCAACATGCCTTGATCTCGGTTGGGGTGTGTCATTTAGTCTCCCTAGTATTACCCTAAAGTCAATTACCCAAAGAGTAATGCTAAGGAAATTAAATTTGTAGACAAATTTTGCAAACTAAATAATGTGCCACCAATAAGAATAAACACGTTTATCAATGCTTAAGTAATAAAATCATCAACTTACATGTCATTTAGTTTGCAATATTTTATCTACAAATTGAGTCTCCCTAATATTACCCAAAGAAAAATATTAAATGCTCTTTATTCTTTAAAAAAAAAATTATTAGGGACGTTTACTTAAGGGGATGTATTCAATATGCATTTATGAATTCATGGATTTTTATGGGAGTAATGCTAGGGAGACTAAATTTGGAAAAACTAAATTTGCAAACTAAATAATGTGTTACCAATAGAAATAAATATGTTTATCAACGTTTAAAAAATAAATTAATCATCAACTTCCATGTCCTTTTGTTTTTAAAACTTTGTCTACAAATTTAGTCTCCCTTGCATTACCCTTTTTATAGAGTTTAATTGATTTGTAGAGATTCCATGTAAAATTTTGATTCAATTCCCTAGAAATCTCATGGGAAGATGTGAGATCTGTAGATGCTTAAAATACATTACGAATTCTCTCCAATTTCCTCTAATTACTAAATTTTTTTTTCAAATTCTTTAAGGGAATTGTTATTAACACTCCAAAAATCTCATTTGGTACTCCAAACTTTCTATAATTAAAAAGAAAAATACATTTGTGAGAAGTGTAGAATGAAATTTTTAGAGTGCTAATAATAATTTCCTTCTTTTAAATCAAATTCTAATTGAATACACTTGGAATGTTATAAACTTCTTTAAAATCCTAATTGAATACACCCGAATTTCTAAGAATTTTAATAAAATATTTTAAAATCTTGATTGAATTTCAAAGAATCACTTAAAATCCTTATTCAAATTATTATTTTAGTGCCACTGAACTCAATTATCCTGACTTTCCACCCACAATATAATAAAAAATTTAATGACAAACTTACTCTCTTTGAAAATGACAATTAAGGCCCTACATATTGTCAAATCATATTTTGCCACGTCGGCAAACATAAATAACAGAAAAATTGAACAGAAAAAAAAAATTATAATCCGACTCTGAATCGACATCGTCAACTTAATGTATTCACGACAACTCCCACATGTCTCCCTCACAATGGCCCCAAAGTGACGGCGTTAACTCATCTCAATTTTTTTTCTCTGTGACGCTTCCTCTCTCCCTTTCAGCTCAAGCCAAGGATCTTTTTTTATTCCTCTTCAACTTTGCTGAGTAAGTGGGAATCAAATTTGCAAGTTAGTGATCATCATACTGTTCTAACCGACTGACATAATTCATATTTGTTAATATTGTTAATTTCACGACTTTAGAACGAAAAGAAACAAAGAACCAAACTTCGGATTATTTTCTTATTGACCACATAAATTGTGATCCATCGATGACATATAAACTTCTTTCTTTTTCTACAACACCCTTTCTTTCTATTATACCAAAAAACAACTCTAAATTAAAAAGTGGCCAAAAACCTAATGCTAAAGCTGGATTGGCACTAGAAGAAAATTAAGAGGAATTTCTAACTATAGATTAAAGTGATGAATATTGTCATACTTCTGCTAATAATCATCAAAACCCAAAATTATATGCTTACTGTCCCGAAAATTATATGCATAAACACAAAATGTGTAGTAAATGTTAAGAAAAAACAATGGAGTACCACAATTTCCTTCCATTGCAAGAGATCTTTAATCTCTGTTTTGCTTTCATCCAGAAGCAATGATATTCTCAACAGCTCTTTACCAACCTCCGGCAAGATACCCCCTTGTCTTCGATTTAATTCTTTGATATACTCCTCCAGCACAGTTAAGTTCAGCTCGAGTGACCTCACTTTTTGCATCAAAATCTTCAGAACTGAGTCACCAGGAATTCTTCCGTTTGGCTGTTGTCTTACCTTCATAACCGGCTCTGGAATCTTGCTTGCAGTTACTGGATTGTTGGTAATGTCTACATTGACTTTTTGTGTATCTTCAACGCTTTCTGTCCCTACACCAGCTGTTTGAACCCCAGTTTGACCAACACTACTTGTTTTCCAGTCAGTTGAACCAACCTCTTCTTTTGGAGAGGATTTTACAGTTGAATTAGGGTCTGGCAATTTATTGGCTGCATGTTCTGCAGAGTAGTCCTCAAAGTTTCCCAATGGCGACCACGCTTCTGCCGGATAGCTTAAGCTTCCAGACAATTCAAATTCCTTGAAGTTAGAAGAGTAGTGCTCAAAGTTTGCAATCTTGACAGCATCTACCAGAGTCTCTTTTGCAAGCTCAACTATGACGAACTTTCCCCCAACAGAGCAAAGGTTTCTAAGGTACTTATCGTGATCCTTTCCCAATATGTTGCTTGCTCCTTTTGCTTCTTTATTGTGAGCCACCGCTTTTGCACCCTTGGATGCAGAGGCATAGTTGCACTCTGTTCCATCAGATTCAAGCCCGTGGGCTATGTTAACTAGCAGACTAGGGATATCCTGACCTTTTTCCTGCTTTGTTATGTTTCGAAATTTGTCAAAATTGAGATAGGAGGGATGAGAAGTTCTTCCATTCAGTTGTCCTGAATGATTTGTGTTGTGATCTGGTGCTTGATGTAGTTCACAAACCAAATCACCATAGCCTAAAATACTCCAAACTAATCTATTCGTCTCTGGAAGTGAGTACTTGGAAATTGCATAGTTGTCACAAACTCCAGAATCGTAACAGTTTTGAGATGAAGTAAAATCTAATACCATTCCATTTGTCTGCTTTCTGCTTCCATTTTCTATAAATGAGCATGCATCGTCACCTTGCTTACCACTGTGAACACTAGGACAATGTGTAGATCTGTTATCAGGAGCTGAAGTCCCTGAAGAAAATATAGCTCATGTTAAAAGAGCAAACATGAAAGAAATAAATAGGCAAAGGTAAAAGCTAAAATGCCATCCAAATAGCTTATCCTAAAAGCATGAATCCGAAAATAGCAGAAATGTCCTCTTGGCTCCAGATGAAGATAAGATTTGGTAAATCACAGAAACGTTTTCATTCACGAGTCACGACGAAGAATATAAGAGTAAGAGCAGAAGAAATTTTCCCAACATTACACTTGAGCAAAGGAACATATTATTCAAAAGAATAAGAAATAGAAAACCTACATGGATTTTCCCAGAATCCAGTCTTAAGATATGAACATTCTTTAACCAAGAAACAAAATCATTCAAAACCGAACTGCGGGTAATAAGAAACAAACCCCCTTAATGTTAAAACGTGAGCATCCAACCCAAAACCAATCGGAAATGGGCGGAGAAGCCCTTGCTCTACTTCCATCTCCATCGGAGGTTGTTGAATGAAAAAGAAATTAGAACCTGTAGAATTTCTGGTTTAAAGTTTTCATATGTACTTCATGTATATTGGTACAAGAGGGAGTCCGGATATATATGAGAAGAGGGAGGGAAAGCTGCTATATGCAGCCGACAAGAAATCAGGAAATGGGGAGAAAGTAGTAGGAAGAAAGTGGAAAATAAAGCTGCTGCAAGCAGCCAACAAGAAAATAAAAAAATAAGGAATAAAGCTGCCAACCTATCTGCCAACCTATCTAAACTTAACTTATGCAAGTCTACTCCCTTAAATCAAGGGAAAGGTATTACAATGACACTCAACAACACTCCCCCTCAAGCTGGATCGAGTAGATTAATCGAGCCAAGCTTGCCCAAAAAACGATGAAATGGAGTAGATGTCAGAGCCTTGGTAAAGAGATCTGCCAGTTGATCATGGCTTCGCGTGAAGATGGTCTGAATGACTTGAGTTTGCACTTGAGCTCTAACAAAATGACAGTCCACTTTAATGTGTTTCGTTCTTTCATGGAACACAGGGTTAGCAACGATGTGCATGGCTGCTTGATTATCGCACATAAGAGACATAGGAGTAGTGCTAGTAAACCCTAAGTCTGAAAGAAGCCCTTTAAGCCATATAAGTTCACATGCAGTGGCTGCCATGGCTCGATATTCAGCCTCTGCACTAGAGCGAGCAATGGCATGTTGTTTCTTGCTCTTCCAAGTGACAAGATTTCCACCAACAAACATGCAATAACCCGTGGTAGATTTCCTATCAAGAGCATTCCCTGCCCAATCTGCATCAGTGTAGCCACTGATGGCAGTGGAATTGTTGTTACGCATGATGATTCCCTGCCCTATCGAACCCTTGAGATAACGCAGAACTCTCTTAACCATGTTAAGATGATCAACTGTAGGAGAATGCATAAATTGGCTTACCAGGCTCACTGCATATGTGATATCCGAACGTGTGATGGTGAGATATATAAGTTTGCCCACCAATCGTTGATAGTAACTCACATTATGCATGGCTTCTCCATCTGTGTTGAGCCTTAGTTTAGAATCCACGGGAGTGATGGCAGGTTTGCAATCAAGCATTTTTGCTTCCTGAAGAAGATCCAATACATATTTCCGTTGATGTAGAAATAGCCCCTTTGAAGAGGTTGCCATTTCTATGCCCAAAAAATATTTTAGTTTCCCCAGATCTTTGATAGCAAATGTTTGGCATAGCGAGACTTTTAGTGCCTCAATTTCAGCAACATTATCTCCTGTGATGATGAGATCGTCTACATAGATGAGCACCACCAATTTCCCATTGGTGCCAGTTCTTACAAACAATGAGGAATCAGCATTACTTCATAAGAATCCAGCCTTCTCTAGAACTGAACTGAGCTTGGCATACCAAGCTCTTGGGGATTGTTTCAATCCATAGATTGCCTTGTGTAGCTTACAAACCATGTTGCCTTTAATACCATCAAAACCTGGAGGAGGCTGCATATACACTTCTTCTTGTAACTCTCCTTGAAGGAAAGCATTCTTCACATCCATTTGATAAAGAGTCCACCCACAATTGATTGCAACTGAGAGTAGAACCCTCACTGAATTCATCTTGGCCACAGGAGCAAATGTTTCCTTGTAATCTACCCCAAAGGTTTGGGTGAAACCTCGAGCAACAAGCCTGACCTTGTGTCTCTCGATAGAACCATCAGCCTTGAATTTAATCTTGTAAATCCAACGACTTCCAACAGCTTTTTTTCTTGGTGGTAGTTGAACCAAGCTCCAAGTTTTATTTTCTTCTAGAGCACTAAGCTCATCTGCCATGGCTTGTTTCCATTGTGGGAGGAGAAAAGCCTCTTGAAAGCTTCTAGGTTCATTGTGTTTATCAATTTCACAGAGAAATGTAGCATGAGATGTTGAGAACTTACCAAGACTGATGTTTTCACTTATAAGATACCGTGAGGCATAAGTAACATAGTCCTGCAGCCTAGTTGGAGGTTTTCTGGTTCGAGGAGGATTTCTTCTAAGCCCTTGAGGCTCTGTAGGAGATTGTGAATTATCAGAATGAGACTCTTCGTCTCTCTCATTGGCCGGGATACTGCTATCAGTGATTGAGTCAGTTTGTATTTCTTCAATATCTGGTATCACAGTAACTGAACTCTCTTCCAATACTGGATTATTAATGTTCTGAGGAAGTGGAAAGATTTCAAACAGTTCATCCCCCTGACTTGCAATATTTCCCTTGTGAGTAAAATAAGGACAATCTTCTTCAAACTTCACATCCCTTGACACAACACATTTCTTAGTGGTTGGATTGTAGCACTTGTATCCCTTTTGGGTGGAAGAATACCCCACAAACACACACTTGGTTGCCCTGGCATCTAATTTGTCACGGTTCAAGGCTTGAATGTGAACAAAGCAAACACATCCAAATACCTTGAGGTGTGTCAAATTAATTTTCCTACCCTTGAGTACTTCATAGGGAGATTTAAACCCTAACACACGACTTGGGAGTCGGTTGATGAGGTAGGTGGCAGTGAGGATAGTAAATGACCAAAATTTCTTTGGAACATGCATATGAAGCATGAGGGCACGAGTCTTCTCCAAGATATCTCTATTTTTTCTCTCGGCTACTCCATTTTGTTGGGGAGTCCCTACACAGCTGGTTTGATGTATTATGCCCTGAGAACTTATGTATTGAAGCATGTTGTTGGATAGAAATTCAGTGCCATTATCAGATCTTAACACCTTAATGTCTGATTGAAATTGTGTCTTAACATGCATATGAAAATCTTTGAAAATAGTTTGAACTTCACTCTTTGATTTCATAAGGTACACAAAACTCATTCGAGAGAAGTCATCGATAAATAGAACAAAGTACTTGAACCCTTCTATTGATTCAGTTGTTGGTCCCCATACATCGGTGTGCACCATTTCAAAGAGTTTACTTGTCCTAGACATTGAATTACCAAAAGGTAGTCTAGTAAACTTAGAAGTTGACAAGTATCACAAGTAACATGATTTTTTAAAAAATTTGGAAATAATTTAGACAAGATAACTTTAGAGGGATGAGCTAATCTCTTATGCCAAAGTTGGTTTTCATCTACGGACTTTGATTGAGCTTGAAGGGCCTGAGTAAAACAGGTATTCTTGCACAGGTAGTAAAGTCCATTTATAAAGACCCCTTCACCAATCATCTTCATGGTGAGAACATCCTGAAACATCACATTATCTGGTGAGAAAATGGCACGGCAATTTAGGGTGTTTGTGATCTTTCCAATTGACAGAAGTTGGAAAGGAAAGGTTGGTACATATAAGGCAGTGGAAGGTGTTTTGTGTGAGAGTAAGTTTATTTCTCCTTTTCCCAAAACTAAGACATTTTTTCCATTTGCAATAGACACATGTGAGGGACTTAAAAAACGTTTAAAATGATTCAAATTTGTGACTTTGTTTGTCATATGATCTGTGGCTCCTGAATCAATTACCCAACAATCATTTTCAGTACTAGTTAATAGGGCAGTAGTGAAAGCTTTGAGTATACCTGGTGCTTCATCCTTTAGGACTTTCTCATTTCCAGCAAGAAAGCCAGCAAACTGTCCCAACATGGCTGTATGACTGCTCTTTTCATTGCCTCGAGCTTGTGAACCTCCTTCGTGTTCCTTACTTTGAAGGTAAGCTGCAAACTCATTGATAAGTGACAATAGGTTGGTAGTGAACTCCATGGATCATTGTGAGATAGTAGAGGGATGAGCATTGGCAAGTTGAGCCTTGTAGTGAGGTTGAAATTGCTGTGAGGACCTTGGTATCATTTTTCCATCTTGCTGAACTTAGGTTTGAGTTCAGGATGAAGTTCCCAACACTTGTCTTCCACATGACCAACGCCATTGCAATATTTGCATTTCAGGTGTGTATTTTTACCCTTGTACACTTTTGCCTCTGAGGTCTTGTAGTTTGAGGCATATGCACGAGTCTCAGTCAATCTCGAGTTGTGCTCAGCATTCATCACTTTCTCTCTTGCTTCTTCTCGTTGGATAGTTGCACAGACATTGTTGAACGTGGGAAGCTCCTGACCCATCAAGATGTGACTCCTTAGATCCTCGTACTCGGAGTTCAAACTCCCCAACAGTTGGTAGATTTTGTCTTCCTTGGCTCGTTTAAGGAGAATGATAGGATCTGTGGTATGTGGAAGGTATACATCCAACTCATTCCACATGGCTTTGAGGCTTCCAAGATGTTGAACAAATGTTTTCCCTTCTTGTTGGGCACTGGCTATGTCCTTCTTAAGTTGAAAGACACGTGCATAGTTGTTTTGATTTCCATACATATCTTGCAATGCTTTCCAAAGCTCACATGAAGAATTGTAGTAGCTAAAAATCTCAGCAACATGTTTCTCCATGGGGTTGAGCAGCAAAGACATGACAAGTTGATCCTTGCAAAGCCATGCACCGTATGAAGGGGAGGAGATGTCTGGAGCTTCCACACTTCCATTTACAAATCCTAATTTCCCTTTGCCTCCGAGAGCTAGTGACACAGCTCGAGACCAAGGGAGATAATTAAACTCATTCAAGAGAACTGAACACAAACGTTGATTGGTGTTAACCTCGACGTCTGAGAAATTTGAATGAGAGGCATGCGAGATGTCACCCTCAATGTTTATTGAATCTTCTTCAGCCATGGCTTACGATTGAAAGAAAGATGCAGCGGGAAGAATGGCCAGAGACAGGTTACAAAACATGCTCTGATACCATGTAGAATTTCTGGTTTAAAGTTTTCATATGTATTTCATGTATATTGGTACAAGAGGGAGTCCGGATATATATGAGAAGAGGGAGGGAAAGCTGCTATATGCAGCCGACAAGAAATCAGGAAATGGGGAAAAAGTAGTAGGAAGAAAGTGGAAAATAAAGCTGCTGCAAGCAGCCAACAAGAAAATAAAAAAATAAGGAATAAAGCTGCCAACCTATCTGCCAACCTATCTAAACTTAACTTATGCAAGTCTACTCCCTTAAATCAAGTGAAAGGTATTACAATGACACTCAACAACAGAACCTATTGACATTTTTTCATGCCCATGAAGGAAATTTGGAATTCATTTCACCAATAGCAGTGTCCAAAACAAAGTTATCTTTTTCTCAACTCATTATTTTAGTAAGCATTTGGATATCTTTTCTTTGAGAAACTGATTAGCATTCCATCCTTTTCTCTCCAATCCATTGATACAAAATACAGATTGGGGAAATGGGTTTGCTAGAAAATACAAAACTGAGAAATGGGCATCAAGGCATTAGAATTTACAGGTAAAAAGGGGCAAACTTTACAAAAAAATCCAAATCCAGAAAACCAAACAAACCAAACACAAAAGAAAAAAAATATAAATTATAGATACCTCCATTGCCATGGCCGAGACCAAGCTTAGAGTAGAATGGGAAGACAAGGCACCAGAGAGAGAAGATCAAAGAGAGAGAAAGCTCGTAGAAGCTCTTGCTCTTGTTGTTGTAGCATTTCTTTATTTAGATCAAATTGTTGTTTGAGTAAAAAAGTGAAACGAAATTTGAATATATGAGACGTTGACAGATCATAACGAGTAAAAAACTGGTAAACAAGGAAAAGACTGACATGAAACATGGACGCCCAAGGCTGTGTCCAAACTTATCACGCATTGCCACATGGCATTGCATGAGGGGTTTAGGACACTACCATCTTGACATCTCAGTTTTATGCAAGTCATCTCAGCAACTAAATAAAGAAAAAGAATTGTGTGACATGAGATTTTCAATATGATGAAAAAGAAGTTTATAATGAGATCATGGCATCCAACTATCTGAGTAGTAATCTCATTCATGTGTAAATGGAAAAAGAAAGTGCATATTTCTACATTATCTATGAACAAACCCCCCAAAAAAATAATAATAATAAAGCCCAACAAAATGAAAAAATTGGCCCTTCTTTTGAAATACAGGAGAGACAGATTACACCAAAATTACAAGATACAATCTCATTCGCGCTCTTCATGCTCTTGATGGAACTGAAGCTTTCAATGCAGTCCTCGATCCATGCACGATATGCCAAGTCTGCGGAGAGGCCCCATTCGCTTAATCATAGGGTTTCCCCTTTGGATTGTGATAGAAGGGCGTACTCTAACTGACGTTCCTGTTCCTGTTCTTGTTCTTGTGTGACAAACTTAAGGCTGCCAGGATTTTCCTCCTCTAAAAGAAGCTTTAAGGGTGTTTGTGGAGGGTACTTGTTCAAGATAAAATCAATTTCTTCACCGCTAATTTCCTTGCGTTCAAGAAGAACCTGAAATGAAAGAAAGCCAATGAATCCCACCAAGTCATTGAACAGCTTCGAGGTTAAATGCAGTCAGCTCATCTACACATACGTAATCTCAATTTGCATTCAAGATATTAAGATACCAATTTGCATTCAGACCAATTACCTTCACAGTTTTAAGCAAGGCCGTGTGATGCTTCTTAAGCAGAGAAAGCGTTTTGTCATACATTTTATGTATCAGCTCTTCCGCCCTTTTTGCAACATCATCATCTAAATTGAAGTTCACTGGTGGTTCAATCAGGTCATAGTCGTGGTACAGTGATCCCTCGAAGTCCAGCCGAGGGCCTACAAATTCAAGTTTCTTCCTCCAGGGTGGTGGCTCTCCGTGTATGACCATCGGATTCTCCAAATTCCAACTGTAAGGAGAGATTAATCAAATCAGATCATTACAACCTGTCAACCACACAGAAAGCAAGAGGTAGAAAAACAGTAGTGAATAAGGGCCTCACATGGTTAAAATTTTACGAGCAAGCCAAGATGCATCAGCAAGGTAGTCAACCGATGCCCTTGATGTGTCTCGTCCATATATGACCTCTTCAGCAGCCCTCCCACCAAGTAAAACCTGCACAAAAGAAAGAAAGAAAACCTTCAGATAAAAGATAGGATACAGTATTAAAAGAAACTATAAGAACAAAAAGAAGCAAACCTGAAGGCGATGCAGTAATTGTGGCCGGCGTTCAAACATGTATGATTCATCATCAAGTCGATGAAATACAACTTGTGACAATGTCTGTACAAATTACTTGACAAGGTTACACCATAATTAACAAGTGATAGAAAAGGAAATACCAGAGTCAAATAATTCTATTATTGATATCAAAGTAGCCATCAACTGCAAAATTAACATGACAAGGTTACACCATAATCTAAGAAGATAGTTGGTTGTCTATAAAATCATACAGGTTACCTAAGTATGCAACAGCACGACAAGGATGAACCACATAACAGTGACTATTTCACAAGACAGTGTCAAAAACATGCAAAGCAAAGAAGGACAAATTAGCCTATGGAGGAAAAAGAAGATAAAAGAGCAGAAAGAACACCTGACCACGAGGGATGATTGAAATGCGATCACATCGTTCAACTTCTGCATTCTCATATTGCCTAAGCAGATGAGAAGCCATTGCCACTCCAACTTCAGTAGTGGCTCGACGACATTGACCCTGATGGCCCAACTCTATTCCAACCCGCTTTGGTCCTACAGTGAGTCTATCAACAGCATCATCCAAGTCTGACTGAAAAATTGAATCATGCCCCTTCCTCACTGCTACAAGTGCAGCCTCTTGGACCAGCTGAGCCAACTTTGCTCCCGTCCATCCTGATAAATAGAAATTGGCCTCAGGCCTTCAATTTGCAAATCCAGTGGAACGCCAAAGACAGATGCATACCAGGTAAGTTCTGTGCATAGCTGGACAAATCAACAGATGGTGACATTTTCACTTTGCTTGCATGGATTTTCAAAATATCCAATCTCCCCTTCGCAGCAGGAGGACGAATTTTAATCTGCAGGATGCAACCCAAATAATAATGAGCCACTAAATTACATTCAACAAAGCTAGCATATACAATTTAATGAATTTATAGATAACCAAGCAGAAAATATCAGTTTCAGTGAATAATCTGATATCAACCTGCGCAAATCCAACCAATGATTGGAGAATGGTTGAATGGCTCATTTAGAATCAGATACAGATGTATAATATGACTGAAGTATGTCATCTCAACTTTAAACAGAGTCAAATTCCATGAATCTAACACAGTAGCCTAGGTCCAACAGTCGTTTACTTTAGAAAGAGAACAAACCTTCCGGTCAAAACGACCTGGTCGAAGAAGAGCAGGGTCTAGCAAATCCCTGCGATTTGTAGCAGCTAAGAATATAACACCTTTACCGGTATCAAATCCATCAAGCTCAATTAAGAGCTGGTTCAGAGTAGTTTCTCTCTCTTGAGTGGCTGCATTATACAGGTGGTCGCTAGTTTCCTTGAAAATTCCTTGACGCCTGAGCATAGGATAGAAAACAAATACCCGTAAGTGTATTAGCATCCAGTTCAAAGTTAAACACTAATGATATGTCATAAAGGTAATAACTGTATGTTAAAAAAATTAAAACCACAAATCATTAAAGTTCACCAAGAGAAATATGCATACCTCGTAGCCAACGCATCAATCTCATCGATGAAAATAACAGATGGTTTGTTTACCTGCACCAAAAAAATAAACAAATTCATAGCATAACAATCCCAATAAAGACTTCAAGAAAGTGAATATGTCGCTATAATTGATTAAAATACTCTCTCAGAAGTCAGAAGTCAGAAGTCAGAACCACTTTTAAAGAGGAAAGTAGATTTTAAAGTCGAAACTATGAAACTGATAGCAGAGCGTGACTTGTTTGTGTCCTCACTTCCCCTTCAGGGTGACAGTGGGATAATATGGCGAGAACCAAATTTGTTAGCCGCACGGTGCCTCCAAAAATATGTCCAGGTTTATATGTTTAGAATTAAAAATGGCGTAAATTGTAAAGTAAATCTAAAGGAGATCAATCAGAATTAACAGAATTCAACTACAAAATGGGAAGTATAATCACCTTGGCTCTTTTGAATAGATCCCTAATACGAGCTGAACCAACACCAACTAAGACTTCAACAAATTCAGATCCAGCCATTTGGTAAAATGGAACACCAGCCTCACCAGCTATGGCCTTTGCAACCAGGGTCTGGAAAAAGGTGAGTAAACTGAAAAGTTAGTAATGCTTAATTTAAGTGTTGTACACAGAAAACTGAAAAGTTAGTAATGCTTTCATGTATTGGACACGGATTGAAGATCTACACAAATAACAAACCTTGCCACATCCAGGTGGACCCTCTAAAAGAACCCCATGCGGTGGTTTTATTCCCATTTTGTCAAATAGTTCTGGGTTCTTCAAGTACCTCACCAACTAATCAGCAGAATATGAAAGATACTAATAAGTTTCCCTTAATTAGGAATGTAGCATTAAGAATTATAACAACATAAGACCATGAACGAATTACAATATATAAGCAATTCATTCTCAAAGAATAGTGATAATGAATACCTCCAGGAGTTCCTCTACTGCTTCATCAATCCCTGCCACATCACCAAACTTAACTCCAGTTGACCCCTGAACACATGCCAAGACAAAATAGAATTCAAAAAATCTTATGAACAACTTCAATACGCTAGGAAGTTGCAAAATGAGTAACTATTAGAAAACTAACATCAACACGGGCTTCAGCTTTGGATCGTGAAAAATCAATCCCTTGCCACAGGTCCTACATATATTAAGTGCAACACATGGTGATCAAATCCATGGCATAATAATACAAGGCATGAAACTGTAGAAATGATGCAGCATTACCCACTTCCGGAAGTTCTTAGGTCTTCTTGAAAGTGTGAAACGGACAAGAATGACCATGGTCATAAGGACAATTGTTATCGGTTTTAACATCTCAATGCTGGCAGATAGACCACCAAATGTGTAAAATTCAGAAAATTTAGAGAAAATGCCTCCATCACTGAAAAAGTCAACAAGGTTGTCCCATACTCTCTCCAAAATACCCAAGACGAGAGCAAGAAAAAGTCTCAAAACTGGTTTGACTATAGGTAATACAACATATACAGTTGAAGCAAAAACGAAGCTGGTAACAGAAAATACAGCAGAAGCCAGGAATCCTCCAATAAAAACTGCTGCAGCAGCCATTACAGCTGTTACCATTCCAAGCTCCACCATCATTCTGCTAGATATGGAAGATGCCACCGGATGAGGGTACTGTGGTACCTTTCCAACCCACGACTACAGCAAAGGAATCAAACAGTAAGGAAAGATTAACCTTCTATAGGAATAAAAAGAAAAAGAAAAACCAAACGGGTTTCCTGACTCTTTAAACATATGGTTCCAATTCTATGACACCAGTGCATGTGTTCTAGGTCCTAAACCTCAAGTCTAGATATATAGTACAAGATATGGCTGCAAAAAAATGAAATCTGAAGTTAATTCTTGAACCTGATTATTTTCATTGAGCCCAAATATTTTCTAATCACTGATACTACAAATAACTAAAGTAAAGTTAACACAGCCACCTTTACTTTTTAAGCACTCAAACCAGAACCTCCGAATAAAATGGGACTACATACCAAACACTCTAATTTTACACCATGAAAATAAGTACCACAAGATAATTCATCAATAACTAGTTTGCATTTTCTTAAAACCAATTTCCATTTCATTCATAAGTTATATTTAACTTAGTAGAAATGAGTTAAATGATTGATCACCGTAGTATGCCCCTCAATCATATATCTCGGGCCTGTGTAATCCTCCAAAAGAGCTTGAGCTTCACCCTCATCCAGCCTCATTGCCCTGAAAAATTGCAAAAACATATATCAATAAGCTGCCAAAAACATCCACAAAAATCACTACTCCCTAAGCAACAAACTGGTTAGTCATTTTTACCATTTGGTTCGATGCAAGCTCTTTTCACCCGGTATCTCCTTCAAATCAACAATGTAATCACAGACACCATAAGAAGTCCCTGCAACTTCCTTGGAAGTTAACAACTTAACCTTATCACTCTTCACAGCTTTCAGAAACTCCTCATAGCTCATTCTGGGCAATTCCTCCAAACTCTTCTCAAATTGCTCTTCCTCCGGCAACTCTGTCCCGAAAATCTGCTCAGGCACATAGAGCTTCCCCTTGTACTCCCTCAAAATGTCCTTCAAATGTACAGCGTCATCCTTCACTCCACCATCACTTAGCCCCTCAGTTCTCTCATTTTTCGCCTTCGAAAAATTCAGCCTTTTCGCAAAGAGTTCGGCAAAACCCACATTGGAATTCTTCCCCAAACTCTCCTTTTCTTTCAAAGTATAGAACTTGTCGCCTACCAAGTACCTGGGTTCAATCTGGCTAGGGTTCTCCTTCAAGACCCTGGTCACATAATCGTCCTGGGGGGCTTTGCTATTGTCACCGGACCTTGACGACGGCCAGGAAGACGATTGGCAGAGGAGGGTGAGTGACCGGTGGCGGATAGGCAGCTGCGGTTGAACTTTCCGAATCAAACCGAAACGCTTCGACTGAGCTGGGGATTTGAAGTGGGTGTGTGGTTTGGGAATGTAAATTTTGGGTGGATTGAGAATGTCAATGGATGCCATTGCTGGGGAAGACGAAGAAATTTGAGCAATTGGGGTTTAATTTTGGAGGGAAATGCGGCAATTTGTGCTCATAATTTTTGGGCATTTATCTATTTTTAGGGTTTAAGATTCTTCATTTTTTATTATGCAATTTTGTTGCATGAATTTTGAGTTGGAAACTGGAAAGTTTGAAACTTTGAGAATTTGAGAGATGTATGAGTTCTGTTTCATATTATCCGGGTCAAGTTTTTTCAGGCGGGTTCAGATCCAGGGTCCGAATTCGATCAACCTTTGGGTCCTGGTTTCTCCACTACTACAAAGTTCGGTGTTTCTTTACCTTATCTTTTTTTCAAGTAAATTTTTATTTTTTGCTAGTCCATTATGAGATTAAACTCACATTCTTATTTTTAGTATAGATAATATCATTTGATTCACAAAATAAAAATTGAATTTTTATTTTCTTTATCAATTCCACTCCTAAAAAAGCCTCAGCTATAGTCAATTCCATCCACCCAAGTGAATAGTAATTGTCTAAGTAGATTTACACTTTTAATCTAAATAGCCTAGACAATTCGTTTTAAAATTAGGGGTGGGCACAGTGCGGTTTAGAGTGAAACCACAATCGAAATCGAAACTTTTTGCAGTGTTGTTCGATATGGTTTTGAAGCCAAAACCAAAATGAAATTAAACCGTTTGATTCGGTAATTATAATTTTAAATTTACACATATTTACGCATAAGCCAATCTCATTTTCCTCGTACATTAATCAATGAACCTCCAGCGAAAAATAACATCAAAAGCAAAATTGCAGCTAAAAAAGCAACAAACCTGCAAAAAAAAAGTTCACTAAAAAAAAAACTACAACAAAGGAAGTCAGAGATAGAGAGATTTGTCTAACCATATGCAACAATAGCACCAATCTACAACACACAAGCATTAAAGAAAGTCTTTCATACTGCAAAATTTGTTTAAGTTATACTAGTATTCATGCACGTGCTCACGTGCATGCAGAAGACATTTTTTGAATCATGGCATGCTATGCGCGGCTTACACATTTTAAATGTATTTATATGCATCAATTGACAAAAGGAAAGTCAAATATTTGAAGTAAATGAATAATCTTAGATTATACTAGAAGAAACCCCTCATAAACCAATTAAAACAGTTGAAACATAATAAAATCGATTTTTATAGAATTTACATTAAGAATATAGAAAATAATATTTAATAAACAATTGATTGAATCACATTATTGATAGCTCATTGTGAGGTAAGCTCATCCTCTCCCCCTTAATGTAGATAATATCGTTTGTTAGAAGAAGAAAAAAACAATAATTTGACAACTAATTTAATGTAATTTAATCACACTATTATCCGCGTGCAGCATTACACGTCTCTTAAGATGTTTTGAACGTGTTTAAAAATAGAGAAAATAATATTTAATAAACAACTGATTGAATCACATTATTGATAGTCCATTATGAGGCTAAGTCCACCCCCTCCCTCTTAGTATAGATAATATCGTTTGTTAAAAAAAAAAACAATCATTTGACAACTAATTTAATCATATTATTATCCGTGTGCGAAAGATTTTTTTTTATAACAGGCATTACATGCCTCTTAAGATGTTTTGAACGTGTTTAAAATAGCGAAAATAATATTTAATAAACAACTGATTGAATCACATTATTGCTAGCCCATTGTGAGGTTAAGCACACCCTCTCCCTATTAGTGTAGATAATATCATTTGTTAAAAAAAAATCATTTGACAACTAATTTAATCATATTATTATCCGCGTGCGAATGACCTTTTTTATAACCAGCATTACACGTCTCTTAAGATGTTTTGAACGTGTTTAAAACAATGTTCTAAAAAATGTCCTAGGCGGCACCTAGGCGTTGGGCGGTGGTGACCCGAGGTGTTTTCTTACAAATTGGTTGGAAAAATCGACTGGGCTCTAGGCGGGCACCTAGGCGGTGCTCGGCTGTGCTAGGCTGCTAGGCGGATCCTCACCCTCATACATAAAATAATAATAATAATAATAATAATAATAAAATCATGTGTTAGTCTTCGTTTTTTTACTATCTCAAACCATTAAATGAACACATATTCAACAATGGCAGGAGCGATGCTTACCTCTGTGGGAAGATTGGAGCTTCAATGTGCCACCATTTCCATGGTAGGACTCACTGGTTTTAGTTTTTGCAGAGAAGATTGACTATTGTGAGCAGCTAAAGGTGGGTGGTTGTGTTGAAATGAGAGATAAGGGTCAAGCATTTGAGCTAAAATGGTAGATGAGGAGCAGCTAGGGTTCTTCATTTTAGGGAAATGAGAGCTATTTGTTTTTTTTTTTTAATCTTAAAGAGAGAGAGAGGTTTGAGAGAAATGGGAGAGAGGGGCGAGTGAAATGAAGGAAGGTCATTCTATTATTGAGAGATAACTCTCATATTCTAGAGAGAGATGCGTAGGGTTTCTAAAAAGTAATCAGAAATGAGAGAAATTGGGGCACATGTGTGCATGCCATGTCTGTTGAAAGGGACATTCTGACACGAAGAGACAGAGAGCCGTTTGGGGCTCTGGGCTCGAGGCAAGACAGAGAGTGCTAGGGTTTTTTTTTTTTTTAAATGAACATGAAGCTGCTAAATTAGCACATATTATAGATGTTGCTAAAGATTGACACTAGTGTGGACTTGGACGTGTTGGTTAGCATATCCTCACAATCCCAAATTTCCAGTTCGAACCCTTGCGTCCATCAAATTTTTCTTTCTTTTTGATGCGCCTTTCCCATGGCTCCAGGTCTTGATTTCGAATCCAGGTGAGCCTGTTCCTTTTTCCTTTTTTTTTCTTTTTGTTTTATTATTTGTTTATTTTAATTTATTTGTTTCTTTTATGTTTTTCCTTTCTTTTAGTTTCTTTGTCTTAGGCGTTCGTTTTTATTAAAGTAGAATATAAAATCAATTATCTTAAATTTATGTTTTACAATAATTAATTGGAATTTGGTTACAAGATATACAAGAATTAATTTTTTTTTAAAGTGTCAATATGCACTTATTTACAAGATATACAAGAAATTTACCTAAATCCGCCTAGGCGCCAGCCTAGACCCCGCCTAGCCGCCTAGGCACTAGGCGCTAGCCCGTCACCCGACTAGCGCCTAGCATTTTTTAGAAACCTTGGTTTAAAAATAAAGAAATTGAATCATATTATTGCTAGTCTATTGTGAGGTACAAATAAAAAATAAAAAAAACCACAAACAAATTAATTATTAAAAAATTACTGTTAAAATGGTGAAAATGCCCCTACCTTATTTGATGCATTATTTTGGGATGCCTATGAAGTTTTGTCTTGGGGGTATTTTTGTCTGAATATTTTTTTTTGAAGTTTGGTGACACTAAAATTACTATTCACATTTTCCATCGGCTTTATATATAGAGATATCAAGCTAAGCCCTGTTATGAAGCACATTTCTCAAGCGAAAGAATGTTGCTAATTACATGTGTGCTGCATTAATTAGGTTCAAGCTTCTAGCACGTCTATGAACTCTGTGCGTTATTTAGATCGAGTGAAGTGTTGTGATCAAGGGTTGGAATTAGTAATTCTACTGTAATATGAGTACTATTGGCTGCACAGCTTCTTGTGTATGGCCAAATAGATGAACATGAGTTTTGAGAGAGAGAGAGATGTATGTGTGGATGCAAATTTCTTCCTTCTTGTTCTTGGACGAAAATGCACCTGCAAAAATAATTAACATCTTAGGTCAAGGCCAAGAGCCTCACACGTCCACGATAAATAAGAGAGCTTTGGCCGAAGAACCTCCGATGTCAAAGTTAGAATTTTGAGGGAAAATTGTTTGGAGAATTTAGAGAATTTTGCAAGAGGATTCAACTTAGGTTTTTGGAGAAAATGAGGTGGTATTTATTAGGGTGTGGCCAACCCCTTTGGGAGAGATGGGAACCAGACACTTTAGTGGTTTTTTAGGTGTAATTTACAATTAATTATCCAATTAATATAATTTGAAAGAAATAATTTGCAAGTTACCTTGTGGGGAGGATTTAATGAGGATAGATGAAATAGGTTTTGAATAATTACTTATTTTGATCACTTTTGACCTTGATCGAATTATGATTGTTCATTGCTCACGCGTAGAAGTTTCGGTGTGCCTCGAGGGTAATTTTATCTTTTTCACCCTAGAATCCATGTGTCGCCTCCACATTTTTCTTGATTATTTTTTGCTCCACAATATGGACTCAAATAGAGGTGCAAAATTGGATGACATTCTATTCTAGTGTACTTGAGTCCATACTATAAATGTATGGACTCTAATAAAGAACCAATTAGACATAACATTCAATATATGGTGCGGTTTTGAAAACCCAAAACAGAAACCAAACCGTTTTCTTAGCCGCGGTTCGGTTTCGAAACCGCAACCGTCTCAAAATCACAAAACTGAACTGTTCGGTGCTGTCCGCTTCGATTTGTGTTTCGATTTTCGGTTTTCGGTTTTCGATTCCAAGTAGCCACCCCTATTTGAAATAGTATTAAATATTTTAATAAAATAATAAAAAATAATTTTATTTTTAATTTAGGATAGAATTTTAATGAATCTCGTTAGGCCACGTGTCATAATCCAAAAGAACAATTTTTGTGGATAGATAAATACGAAATTAAATAATGGTTAGGTATTTATAGAAATGCAGTTGAAAGTATTGACAATATTAAAATGTGGTGTAAGTTGGAAGATAATGATTAGATATTTATAAAAAAATAAAAAATAAAATTAATTTTTTTATTTTCAATATTTTTAAATAATTTTGTACTAACTTAATTAATCTAGATCGTTGGGTTTCAAAAAATTGAAATCCAACAGCCTACATTTGGACACGTGGGCAATGATAACGTTTCTGATTTTTCATATTTTTCCTCCAAAAAACTAGCCGTTGGAAATCCAACAGGCCAAGGTTGTGCTACATCACCCCTTATGCGGACTTCATCAATACACTACCAACGATGGCCTCACGGGCTACAACCTATCAAAAACATGTGCCCACTCGCGCGTGTTTTCCACTTGCTTGACACAAAAAAAAATTCAAAACATGGTTTTACGTCAGCCTTGCGTCACATGGCCTAGGGCTGGGCGAGTTGATATTTAACTAGCTACCTCAGAGCCCAATGGACTTAGAAGGCTGGAGGTGTTTTTGGGGGTGGGGGAAGGGGGAGTGAGGGGAATAAATCCACTATCCACTTAAAGAATGGTGGAAATGCTCTTATAGTCATACAAAAAAATATATAAAATGACATAAATAAAAAATGTTACATCATGACTAGCTTAATGGCAGTACACAACATGAGGTTGTGTTGACCCTTGTTTGTACCATACTTGACCAATCCCTAAACTACTGAGCACTGGTCAACGTTATACCGTCAAGGACCCAGAAGAGTTTCCCTCAAACCAGGAAGCCAATCATAGCGCGACACGTGTCAACATCAGAAGCCAATCACAACACGACACGTGTCAATGTCAGAATGAAACTAGAAACTCTCTTCTATAAATAGAGATCATTCTCTCACAATATTTCCTAATGTCATTTGTACTAAATCATTCACTAGTACTCACTAAATGAGGGCTTGAACCTATGTACTTGTGTAAACCCTTCACAATTAATGAGAACTCCTCTACTCCGTGGACATAGCCAATCTGAGTGAACCACGTACATCTTGTGTTTGCTTCCCTGTCCCTATCCATTTACGTACTTATCCACACTAGTGACCGGAGCAATCTAGCGAATGTCACAAACTTAACACTTTCTGTTGTACCAAAGTCCTCACTGATTTTGGGCATCAACATTTGACACCGTCTGTGGGAACGACACTTATTCCCACTCTCTTCAACTTTGTCAAGCTGGTTTCCACCATTCGTACACTCTCTTTTGACCAGGCATCCCTCTCCAACATGAGGAGTGAAGGAAGCCACAGCACATAGAATGACACCCCTCTTGCACCTAGTGCGAAGCAACGAAAGAATGAAGGAAAGAGGGTTGCTCTTCAAGCTAAAGCCGATGAGCTAGAAGCTCAGAACAACAAGATAGCAATGAAGAATGAGGTCCTCTAGGAATAGTATGAGAAGCTATTTGAGACATTCCACGAAACTAGGCATACTCAAACACGCGAGCTCGTTGCCCCTGTGGACATTAACCATCATCTGGGTGCCCTCCAACACGGAGGGTTACCTTCCTTCGACATGGGTATCCGTGATGAAGAACGAGCTAATCATCAAAATATTGATCAACATGAGACATCTCTCAACCCAGCTGCTTCGACCCGAAGTATGAGAAGTGGAGGAAGACACCTCCTTGCAGAAGGGTTGGAATGATCGAAAGCCGTTTATCGTGACTGTTGAGACTTCTTAAAGCAACGTTGAGAGAATCCCCTCCACATATGCTCGAAGATCAATGACCCAAGGGTTTCTGAAAGACTCGGTCCCTTCCCACGACCTAGGTCATCTGCCAATCTAGGGAATGAACGACAGGTCCCAGAGGGACATGAAGGTACAGGGGACTCTGAGGTATTCCGACAGACTCGCCCTAGAAGTCAGTACGGCGAGTCCAAGGAAAATTCACACGCCTTTGCTCAAACTTCCTTACTTCCAAGAGGTGATGGAGACTTACAAAAGAAAATCCCAATGGTACATGACTCCACTCAGGACCCTCTTGTCCTACAGCTCCTTAAGAAAGTAAACAAGTTGAAGGCCGAACGTCAGGCTGAGATACCTGATTGGAACCAACCCAGGCCTGGCCCTCTCACAATGAGGATCATCGGCACCCCCTTCAAGCAAAGACAAAACAAAAGCTTGGTTTACAACTCTATACTGGAAGGGAAGACCCAATTGAACACCTTAACCTCTTTGAGTCCACCATGGCATATCAGATGCACACCGATGAAGAGCGATGTCTTCTCTTTCCCTCCACCCTCTCTGGCAGAGCTCTAAACTGGTATTGCCGTCTTCCACCTGAGACAGTAGACTCATTTGAGGAACTGAGGAAACTATTTATCTCTCAACACATCTTCCAGACCGATCACTTACATTCTGCAGATGACTTGTACACTATTCGCCAGAAGCCGGACAAGTCACTACAAGAGTATGCCGATCGTTTCAGCCATGAGTAATCTCGCTGCGCTGAGGCAGATGACAAGACCGCCCTCAAGGCCTTCACGGTAGGCCTACGTGATTGTTTCTTCAAGTACATGATCAATGCCAACCCTTGGAAGACTTACTCTGAGGTGATGGCACATGCTTACAACCATGCCTCCGCCGAGGCAATGACATATCAAGGGAAACCCCCTACAACCACCCATTATCAGCAAGTAGGGATTGGAAGCCAGATCCAACCAAATGAGAAGATCTCGACCTTCCAAACGACAGCGGTGCATCCCCCTGCCTTACTTAATACTTTGCCAAGTCAACAGACATATCAATCTCAGGGCAAAAGGAAAGATTTCTAGAGAAGATGCCACATCTACATATGAGACAGATAAGGCAAGTGAAAATGATACCACACTTCGGTACTTAGAAGTTTCGTGATTACTCAATGGCTTGGATCTTGCAAGTCCCCAACCGAGGAGCTTCCCTCACTCGGGAACTTAGGGGAGCACTGTTTGTACCATACTTGACCAATCCCGAAACTACTGAGCACCAGTCAACATTATACCGTCAAGGACCCAGAAGAGTTTCCTTTCAACCAGGAGGCCAATCACAGCGCGACATGTGTCGACATCAGAAGCCAATCATAGCTCGACACGTGTCAACATCAGAAGCCAATCACAACACACCACGTGTCAATGTCAAAATGAAACTAGAAACTCTCTTCTATAAATAGATATCATTCTCTCACAATATTTCCTAATGTCATTTGTACTAAATCATTCACTAGTACTCACTAAAGGAGAGCTTGAACCTATGTACTTGTGTAAATCTTTCACAATTAATGAGAACTCCTCTACTCCGTGGACGTAGCCAATCTGAGTGAACCATGTACATCTTGTGTTTGCTTCCCTGTCCCTGTCCATTTACATACTTATCCACACTAGTGACCGGAGCAATCTAGCGAAGGTCACAAACTTAACACTTTTTGTTGTACCCAAGTCCTCATTGATTTTGTGCATCAACAACCCTAAAAGCTTCCAAGCCTACATGTCTGTTTGGGCCCGATTTTACACTATCAGCCCAAGTGATCAAGGCCGTTAAATGAACAAAATTTTAAACCGTTGGATGATAAAGTGGTTGAAATAATTTTTAATTATTATTGAGAAAGAATATTGTGATAATCATGATATTGTCTCTTAATAATATATTAAATGATTTTAAACCTAATATTTGTCTAAATCCCAATTGAAGAACCTATGGAATATTGGGATATGCGTGGCATCAGATAGTGAAGCATGCAGATGATTGTCATACAACTGCAAATGGACTAATGCATGCACGGATAGATCCTATAGAAGCCTAGATAGGCTTGGCTTTTGGTAGTGATGTGATAAGCCTAGGATTTGATGGTGGAGAGAGAAACCTAGGTAAGCTAGGTATTTGGTCATGATGGGATAAGCCTAGATAGTTTTATATTTTGTTTGAAAAGTCAGCCAGCCTATGCCACGGATCAGATTTCATTCTGCGAGGTAGAGTTGCAGTCGGACTCTGCAACATTATATGACCGTGCAAGCCAAGTACTTAAGTCTTATAAATACAGATGCAATGGCAACGAAAATGGCCCCTGTCAATTCAACACACAACTGCCCTGTGCAAATTCTCTTAACAACCTTGAGATTTTTTCCTTTTTTTTTTCGCCAACACACCTTCAGTTTGGATAAATAGCACTGTGAAGGCAACCGGTGATATTTTCAGTCGGCATAGATAGCACTATCACCGTAGAACCAGCCGGTCTCGCAACATCTTCAGTCGGCATAGATAGCACTACGTCGAGGGTGACTGGTTATCTATCCAAGTCTCAGTCGAAAATGATTTCTGAATCCTTATTGGTCGAGGTCATCTCATTAGCTTTCTCTGCGAAGTGAGGTGTTACAGTTTATTAGGCTCGGCACATTGCACGCCGAGTTAGTTTATGATTGGATACTGTCAAGTGGGATTTAGAGTTCGGCATTCCGACGGTCGAACCACGTTTATTGTTAAGACATATATCCGCTTTGAGTATTTGTGCTCATACACTTTGGTGTCGATTCGGCGTGAGTTTACTCTAACGAATACCATCACTGTGACCGAATCCGACGACGACGATATGTGAACTTCGTAAGAATAGTAGCCTTGTCTTCAGGTTCGAGAACCCAAGAGGTCGAGACGTGTTCCTTCCTCGGTCGCAATCGCAAGACGCAGAAGTCGACCGCGCACTCAACACAACATCAGCATATTTTACTCCTCGGCCGAGGTCGGCTGACAAGTTGGCACGTCGCACATTCAACCGAAGAACGTAGTTAGCTCATAGATTACTCAGCCTGCGCGCCATGTAGGCTTGGTAGTTTTTAGGGTCAACAATGTCGCACAGGCCGAGTAATTAATAAGCTAACTACGTCATTCGGTTGTATGCGGGGCTCACCAACTCGTCAGCCTAGTTCGGCCGGGGAGTAAAATATGTTGATGTAGCGTTGGGTGCATTGCTGACTTCTTAATCTTGCGACTGCTGCCAAGGAAAGAACACTTCTCGGCCTTTGGGTTCTAGAGCCTGAAGACAAGGTTGCTAGTCCTGTGAAGTTCACAAATCGTATGCACCGGGTTCGGTCTCAGTAATTATATTCGTGAGAGTATAAGTATGCCGAACTGGTACCAAACTGTACGGACACAAATACTCGAAAGAGATAAATGTTTTGATTGTAAATGTGGTTCGGCCGTCAGAATGCCGAACTTTAAAATGTACTTGCGAATATCCAATCATAAAATAAAACCTAACTTTCAATATACCGAGACTAGTAACCTAGTAACACCTCACTTCGCCGAAAAGGCTGATGAGATGACCTCTACCAACAAGGACTTGGAAATCCTTGTTGACCGAGACTTGGATAAATAACCAGTCGGTCTTGAAGCAGTGTTATATATCCAAATTAAATATGCTCTTCGATCGGCTGATTCTATGAATGCAGTGCTGTCTATCCAAACTATTCTGATTAACCCTTATCTTAATGTACCATGCCACTCCAATCCGATAACAAGAATCCCAAGTCCATTTGAACTGTACTGCTTGTTTGGATAATTCGCATCTTATTATCCCATATAAGATAATATCAAGATAATTTGTTATTAAAATATCATTATTATGATAACAAATCATAAAATATTCTTTAACAATAATAAAATTATCTTCACTTTTCCATCCGATGGTGTGGAGCTATGCTCACTCAACGGTCTTGATTGCACGGGCCGATGGTGTAATTTTGGATCCAAACAGTTTGCCAACAAGCTAAATGGCGAACTTGACTTGACTTGCAATCTTAATTGGATTGGCAAACTGATTCGTATTCTGATTGGCTGATGTTGAAAGTACGGAAAGAAAACATTTGAGTGCTCCCTGTCACTAGATAAACAAGATTTCCATATGCCAATTGCAGCAAAAAAACAAATTCTTTTTTACTTCAGCAACTCTGGTCAACAAAATTGTTTTTCTTTTTTCCCTATCTTTTTCCATCTTTTCTTTTTCCTGATCTTTTCATTTTTTTGGGGGTTTTTATCACAAATGGTTCTTGAAATTGACCCACACCAGTAAGATGGTCTTTGAAATTGAAAATCGATCAATGTAATTCCTGAAAATAGGTGTTTCAAATCAATATAGTCATTCCGTCATAATTCTGTCAAAAATTCTGTAATATGCTGATGTGGCACATAATGGGTCCCATAAGTTCTTTTTTTTTTAATTATAAATGATCTCTGAAATTGACCCATACCATTATGATGATCTTTAAAATTTAAAATCAATCAATGTAGTCTTAGAAATAGGCTTCTCAAATCAATGTGGTCCTCCGCCATAATTTTGTCAAAACTTTTGTTATGTGCTGATATGACAAATAAACAGGTAAATATGTTTATTCAATGACTTTAACTTCACAAGAATAACTCAATCATAATTTTAACCAGTTTAATGGGAACTCACATTGTAGAAAAATCTCTTATCCTCACAAATGAAGAGTTTATCATGGCTGTTAAAGTGAGTACTTTTTTTTTTTTGACCAAAGGTAAATTTTCATTACCAACACAGCAACACATTTACAAACAGGGATTCAAATACAGATAAAGCCCAGAACTACAAAACGATTCCCAAAACGAAAGGCACATTGAGCAAGAACAAACAAAAAAACAAGAACCCTAAGAACACAGCCGACCACGAACCACGACCGCCTTTTGCAATCACCGGAATCCAAACAAACGAAGCCTCCAAATCGGAAATCAAGAAGATTCCACCCTCATCCATCATCCCATAAGATCCAAATCCACAGCCATCATGTAAATGAAACTCGTGGAAGAAACATCCCACAAGTAATCGTGCCAACAAAGGCACACAGATTGAAGGTGGTGGTGTGACCACCTGAGTAGATGCTCTACACACCTTCCAGAAGAGCCGTAAAACGCGGTTAGGAAACACGGTTGCAGATCTGAGAAATAGTGGGATAGAGAGAGGCCAGAATTCACGAGGGTAGGTAAAAGATGGGGTGAAAAGAATCATGGATGTTGGAAGGCAGCATAGGAAGAGAAAAAAGATGGTATGAATTGAGAAATTTCCAATGGAGGCCAAGGTGCCGTTAGATCCGATGCAAGAGGAAGGAGAAAGAGCGGTCGGAAACAGGCAGAAGCGGAGGAAAAAGGATAAAAAGAAAACAAAGAAGGAAGAAAAAGAAGGAGCTACCACCGACCCAGGCCCTGCTAGGGCCGGTGGCTGATCGAAATCAGTATCTTCTGTCACTCGCACAGAAGATGAGAAGCATTCTTAGTCTGAGAGAAGAACTCTCACCGAAAGAGAGAGAAAGACCTTTGTTAAAGGGAGTAGTTTACCATAGTAATTACATACATTACCAATCTTAATGGAGGACAAGGATTGTTTGCCCTCGTTGTTCCGTGTTCTTCTGTTTTGTGTGGTCACGGTTAAGCCACGTCAACATTTTATATTATTTTTTATAGGGATAATAAGACAAAAATGAATAGTAATATAAAATGTTGACGTGGCTTAACCGTGACCACACAAACAGGAGGGCATGGGAGGGCACGGGAACAACGAGGGCAGACAATCCTTGTCCCTTAATGGATACCATTTGTAATGGAAGAGGGCCCAATTTTTTAATCTCGTGTTTTCATTTATTAATTTTTATTCTTAATTAATGTGATTCTCTACACTTGTGTTAATACAAGAGAGATATTATACTTGTACTCTAAACTGAGGGCAATGATATTCAAATTTGATTATTATTATTATTATTTTAATAAACGATATTATCTATACTAAAATGGTGATGGTTTGAGCTAAACCTAACAATGGACTAACAATAATGGAATTCAAATTCGCCTTTAGCAAGAATTAAACATAAGACCTCTCGCTTACAAGTGAAGATGAATACTATTATACCGTAGTACTAAGTGGTAAATTTGAGTAATTAGAGGATGCACACTCGCTCTAGACAATGTGGGTGAAAATGTTATTTCTCACTTGATTTAAGGATCAAATAGACTTCAATGTTTTAAAATGACAAGTTTACCTTTGCACTTGATATCCACATAGATAACATCGGTCAAAATTAAAAGTAAAAGTTCGATTTGGACTAAAATTGATAACATCCTCAACCAAAATTGATTTTGAAAATATATAAAGGAATCACACCATAAATTACCTTGTTAGGAAGCAAATTTTGAAGAAGGTATAGTTGGTCCTTGGTTTTCAGCATTAACTCCTTTTGGCATTTGGTAGAAGTGAACATTATATATTGGGGAGGACCGATGGAGACTACTCTGTCTCCTTCACCAAATGCTCCCAAGAAAGCCAACTTCTTTGTATCCTTTGCCTCTCTCTCTCTCTCTCTCTCTCTCTCTCTCTCTCCTTCACTTTAAAGAATGGACCAAAACAGGAGACAAGATAGACATCAAGGACTTGTTTTTTTAGTTTTTTTGGTTCGTTCAAAACCTGCATGAAATACCTTTACAATGGAGGAGGACAGTTTTGTTGATAGTTTGACGACATATGATGGGATCTATGAGGGAGAAGACACTTATCACCGCTGCCGACGCTCTTGCCACCACCGCCGCCGTTTCTTGGCACCGGCCAAGTCCAACAACAGAGCATTGAGTCCAGCCACAACAATTCATGAGCTTCTTGAATGCCCTGTCTGCTCAAAGTCCATGTTCCCACCAATCCACCAGGTGTGTTTAGTTATATCATTTACCATAATGTGGTGACATTAATTTTTTTTTTTTTTTTTTTTTTTTTTGGAAATTAGTCAAATATATTTAACACATTGAAGATTTTTAGCCTTTTTTTTTCTTGAGATTTAGAAATCTAGCCACTCAAGACTTCCCCAAGTGTATCATCAGATACTTGCTTTGCTTGAGAGTAACGGTCGAATCTTTCTAGTGCATGTGGTTAAAATTCTGAATCTAAAATAAGTGGTTAGAAGTATATAAAGAGTCCAAAGTGTGATTACTTTTCAAAATTTCCCTTTTTCTTTTTTTGTAGTATTATGATTGCTTTTGGTGGCTATGATGAGTTTTGATTGGTTTAGGAAATGCAAATCTAGATGAGGGTATTTCCTAATGCACTACAAAGACAATTAATGAATTACTCAATCACTATAAAACCATCATAAAATACTACAAAATACACTACAAAACGTGCACAATGAATTACTAAATGTGTCACTACAAAAGACTTTCAAGATGACACATTGATAGGTGTCATTAGAAAGTTCTCTCAAATGTTTTGGATCTAGGTTATTTTCAAGTCCCTCCATTATTTTTAAAAGTCCCTCTATTATTTTTAAAAGTCCCTCGTTCAAAACACAAGGTTAGATATTTCACAAAGATGGACCAGTAACCACTACTAATTGGTCTAATACTGATATTCACCCCTTGCTTCCCACTTTCTTGCTGGTGTGAGGTTTTATCTTCAGTACTCAGTAGCTACTATACTTTCATTCAGATTGACTACTTACATTACGTGTGTTAGAACTTAAAACTAGTTGATCCCAAAAGTCTGTTCTGCAGTGCCCTAATGGTCACATTCTTTGCTCAATCTGCAAGCTGACGGTGAACCAGTGCCCGGCGTGTCTAGAAAAACTTGGAGACATTTGATGTCTGGCGTTGGAGAAGGTGGCAGAGTCACTAGAACTTCCATGCAAGTATTGTTCTTTGGGGTGCATGGAGATCTTCCCTTACTACATCAAACTCAGGCATGAGGCTCACTGCAACTACAGACCATACAGTTGCCCTTATCCTGGATCTGATGAGTGCTCAGAGGTTGGGGATGTTCCTTTTTTGGTTGACCATCTGAGAGAAGATCACAAGGTTGACTTACACGTTGGGCCAACGTTTAATCACCTCTATGTTAAGTCGAATCGCCTCGAAGTGGAGTGTGCAGCAAGGATGCTAATGGTAAGTGTTGTTTCGTTGTTTAAATTTTGATTTGTTGAAATTGAGAATGAATTTAGAGTAGTTTAGAGTAAGTGATAATGAAAGGCTCATTTGACACTGCTTTTAGATGTTTGGCAAAATCATAAGGATTATAAAAGCAATTTTTTTTATGGATGCTTTATGGAGAAGTACTTTAAAAAAGCACTTCCAAAAGTAATTTGTCGTTTAGGATTGCTTTTGTAGAATTAGTTCTACTGAAAATGCTGTTAGAAACATGTTGAAATTTTCAATAAAAATTTGAGCAGAAAGAAAAGCACTTGTGAGTGTTTATTGAGGAAACATCTGACAAGTGCTTCTCCAGAAAGCGTTTTTATGACCCCAAAATACTTTTAAAATTCCCTGCCAATGCAACCAGAAGCGCTTTTAGTTGTCATAAAGCGCTTATGGCCATTCCAAAAACAATTGCAAACAGACCCTAAGAACTTTGTTCTGCTTCTAATAAAAGCACTTATGAGCATATACATTTCCAAGAAAAACCTCCCCAAACGAGCCCGAAGCCTTTAACCAAATGGGGTGGCCCTACTTCGTGGAATCTATCGTAAATTGGTAACCAGAACGATGCGATTGTTTTCCTAGATGCTCACCTTCCATGTTCTTCATGTTTTATTAGGTGTTTAACTGTTACAACAAGTACTTCTGTCTGCACTTTGAAGCCTTCCACCTCGGCATAGCTCCGGTCTACATTACATTCCTTCGCTTCATGGGCGACGCAACTGAGGCACGAAGCTTCAGCTACAGACTGGAGGTGGGCAACAACGGCAGGAAACTAATATGGGAAGGAACCCCTCGGAGCATCCGTGACAGCCATCAGAAGGTCAGGAACAGCCATGACGGTCTCATAATCCAGCGTAACATGGCACTGTTTTTCTCGGGTGGAGACAGGAAGGAGCTCAAGCTTCGGATCTCTGGCCGGATTTGGAAGGACAACAGCAACTAGATGGAGGGGGTGCGCACACCCAATTTATGCAGCTTGTGGCATCTGGAGCCCTTTGCTCTTATGCTCAATGCTCACTTGTCCGTCTGTTTGTGTCAAATTTTGGCGTCGTTTCGTTTTCTTACCTTGAAGCTTGAAGCTCGTTGGAAAATTTTGGTGTTGTTTTGTACTAAAAACCAGAGAGTCCAGGACGCTGTTTTATGAAGGGACATGGAATTTTTCTATACAAGTTCTTTTTTATTCTTGGGTGATTTTATATAAAATCAATCAAATGTTATGATATTGACAATATGTCAATCAAATTTATTTCAATTATAAATAGGTCAATGAGGTTTTTTTTTTTGGTCAAAGGTAAATTCGTTACCAACAAAAAAAGATTACAGTAAAGAAGGCCGAAGTACAAAAATAAGCACAAGACATTGGGTTGGACCCTCCATATAAACAAAAGTAAAAGCCCAAAGAAATTGGAACCCATAACAAAAAAAATCAAAACACACAAAAACCCTAACAACTTCTACAACCTTCCTATCGCTGCTGTTAGAAACCCGAGCATCAAAGAAGAGACCGAAGCCTCAATAGTAGATCTAGATAGGATGGTATTGTAGCATCCAACAAGAGCCAACAACCAGCGTCATCCTCAATCGTTCAAAGGATGGGTCAAACATGACCCTTGAACTAAACCCACCATCGCAGATGTGAAATCCATAAATGTGGTAAGGTCGGAGAACGGCACCAGCAGTAAACGGATACAAGAAGACATCAAAAGCAGTAGTCCCAAAAGTAAAAACAGTTGATAAAATCTTAATCCACATCAAATAGAAGCAGCCCAAAACTTCAAGACCTAATGTTTGGTTAAGGGAAGATGGTATGGAAGAAAATGATTGAAATGGACGGATCTGCAGGTTGGTGGTGGAAATATAGAGGGTCTGTGGTTGAGGGTGTTGGGATTTTATGTTTATTTAAAATTATTAGAGTTAGTTTTCTATTAACGTTGGATTCCTATTTTTATGGAAAAAATCTTTTCTTAAACTGCAAGATTTTATTTTGATTTGGGAGATCTATTCTTTCTCAACTAAGTGGTTTTACTCCCTTGTTTTATGGCCTGGATTCTTGGGCGTGATCAGCTCAACTACTTCAACGTTAAAGTCTTGCAATTGTGTGTAATTACTAGGGTTTTCTGCTACGTAAAAACACACTGAGAAAAACTAAGAAAAACTAGAAGAACTTTGAGTATAAGAGTAGTGAAAGCTTTGGATCTTCCTTAGTGCAAATGAATGTCTATACAGAGGTGTTTTCTGGGATGTTTTGTCCTGGGGACATTGTGGTATTTTAGACTGCTTGCACAACTTGGGCAGAGCTACAAAACGTCTTAAAGAAAGCGACATTGTCCACGACTCAACCCATAGTGAAGTATGCAATATTTGTTTTCCTAGTAACTTCGTTCTTTATTTTGAATTTGTGCAGTACCCTCAACAGTTTTAAAATGATTTTTATCTGCCATAGACACTGAAATCAATCCCTTAGTCGCTGATTTGAACAAACCCACCAAGTTTGAAGGACTTCACTTCAAACGTTGGAGGCAAAATATGTTGTTTTTCCTGACCACCAAGAAAATTGCCTCAAATTGCACCTCTGAGATGCCACTATTGCCTGAGCATCCAATTACTGAACAATTTAAATTGTTTCAAACCTGGCTGAAAATGACTTTCTGTACAAAAACTACATATTAAATGGCTTATGTGATGATCTCTATGATTACTATTCTTCTTGTGATTCTGCTAAGGAACTTTAGGATGCTCTCCAAAATAAGTATGATATTGAAGAAGCTGAAGCAAAGAAGTTTGCAGTCAGCCAATATCTCAAGTTCTAAATGGTGGATGACAAACCTGTGGAGACCCAATCACATGAGTTGCAGAAGATTGCCCATGAGATCGTGTATGAGGGAATGAACCTGGATGAACAATTCCAGGTTGCTGTGATCATTGACAAACTACCACAAAGCTAGAAAGAATTCAAGAAGGTTCTGCGACACAAGACAAAGGAGTTTTCGCTAGAAAGCTTAATCACGCGTCTTCGAATCGAGGAAGAGGCAAGGAAATAAGACATGAAAGAGGAATTTCTGGTCATCTCCAATGCCAACAAGAAACCACACTCAAAAAACCATGCAACTGTTGTCCTCAAACCTAACAGCAAGAATCTAAAGAATGCTACTAAGATTCACTCCAGTAACAAGAATCCTATGAAGGTACAGAACACGTATCGAAACAACACCAGAAAATTACCCCCTCAAGAGATGAAACAGTCGAGCCATTTCTGTGCTACAACTATGACAAACCTGGACATCTTGCTCGCAACTGTCGCAGCAAACGAAGAGTTGCTCCTCAAGCCAACCTTACTGAGGGTCAACTCATTGTAATGGTGTATGGTTGATGGATCCGATGAATGGTGGGTAGACACAGGTGCTACATGCCATGTCTGCTATGATCGTGGGCTTTTTAAGTCATACACTAAGGCTGAAGACAGAAGGGTTTTGTTGGGTGACTCTCACTCAACTAATGTTGCTGGAGTAGGGGATGTTGAGCTCAAGTTCACCTCAGAAAAAGCAGTAATATTGAAAGAGGTGTTGCATGTTCCAGAAATCATGAAAAATTTGGTTTCTAGATACCTTGTCAACAAAGCTAGGTTCACTTAAACTATTAGGGCTGATTTGTATACTCTCACAAAGAATGGTGTCATTGTGGGAAAAAGGGTATGCTACTGATGGCATGTTTAAGTTAAATGTTGATGTTATGAATAAAAATGTTGCTTCTGCCTATATGTTTAGTTCCTTTAATGTTTGGCATACTAGACTTTGTCATGTGAATACGAAATTAGTGAAACAAATGAGTAACCTAGGACTACTTCCTGAACTCACACTAAGCAATTTTGAAAAGTGTGAATTCTGTAGTCAAGCTAAGGTCACTAGAGCTTTACACAAATCAATAATTAGAGAAATTGAGTTACTTGAACTAATCCACACTGGTATATGTGAATTTGATGGGGTAATTACTAGAAATGGGAAACGGTATTTCATTACCTTTATAAATGATCAGTCTAATTATTGTTATGTTTATCTGATGAAAATAAGAGTGAAGCTTTTGACATGTTTAAAATGTACTTAGCTGAAATAGAGAATCAATTCAATAAAAGAATAAAAAGGTTACGTAGTGATAAAGGGCTTGAATATGAATCTAGGGCTTTCAATGAGCACTGTAAAAACCTAGGTATAATACATGAAACAACTGCACCTTATACTCCACAGATGAATGGTAAGGCTGAAAGGAAAAATAGGACACTTTGTGAATTAACTGTGGATGTGCTTTTTAATTCTGGTAGTGCCTCATATTGGTGAGGGGAAATCTTATTAACGGTATGTTTTGTTCTCAATAGAGTTCCTTCTTCAAAAACAAAAACTCCACCATATGAAATTTGGAAGAATAAGAAACCTAATGTGTCCTACTTAAGAACATGGGGTTGTTTAGCATATGTATGAAAACCTGATATTAAGAGATCAAAGTTAGCAAGTAGGGCTTTTGAATGTGTTTTTATTGGCTATGCATCCAATAGTAAAGCACATAGGTTCTATGACTTGAAAAGTCATGTTATTATTGAATCAAATGATGCTGACTTTTTTGAAAATAAATTTCCTTTTAAGCTAAGCAATAGTGGGGTTCAACCTCCACTAATTTGGGATTGTCTGGAATGAGCAACCATGCCCTCAGTGATTCGGTTGAAACTAGTTTTGAACCAAGAATGAGTAAGAGGCCCAAAGTGGCCAAGGATTTTGGGACTGACTTCCAAACTTACACACTGGAAGAAGATCCTAAAACACTCTAAGAAGCCTTGATCTTTTTGGATGCAGATTCATGGCAAGAAGCCATAAACGGTGAAATGGATTCACTAGAATCCAATAGAACCTGGCATTTAGTTGATCTTCCCCCTAGATGCAAGACCATTGGGTGCAAATGGATACTGAAGAGGAAGCTAAAAGCTGATGGAACTGTGGACAAGTTTAAAGCCAGGTTAGTAGCTAAAGGGTTTAGACAACGAGAGAATGTTGATTTCTTTGATACATTCTCACCAGTCACTAGAATCACTTCCATACATGTTTTGTTTGTATTAGCCTCGTTATTTGATTTAGTTGTGCATCAAATGAACGTTAAACTGCTTTTTTGAATGGAGAACTAGAGGAAGAGATTTATATGGACCAACTTGATGGCTTTATAATAACTGGCCAAGAACATAAGGTTTGTAAATTAGACAAGTCACTTTATGGCTTAAAACAAGCACCAAAACAAGGGCATGCTAAATTTGATAGTTTACTCATAGATAATGGTTTCAAAATAAATGAAAGTGATAAATGCATGTATGTCAAATCTGTGAATAATTTGTGCACTATTATTTGCTTATATGCTGATGACATGCTTATCTTTGGCTCTAGTATTCATGTGGTAAATGAAGTAAAGTCACTATATGTGTTAATTTTGACATGAAGGACTTAGGAAATGCGAGTGTTATTCTTGGTATTAAGGTTAGTAGAACCGAGAAAGGGTTTTCCTTAGATCAATCACATTACATAGAGAAAATTCTGAAAAAAAATTGGTTATTATGATTGTAAGCCTGCATGTACGCCATATGATCCTAGTGTGAAATTATTCAAGAACACTGGAGACAGTGTTAGACAAACTAAATATGCAAGCATCATCGGAAGTCTAAGGTATGCAACTGATTGCACTAGGCCAAACATAGCTTATGCAGTAGGGGTTTTGTGCAGGTTCACGAGCAATCCAAATGTTGAGCATTGGCGTGCTATTGAAAGGGTAATGAGATACCTTATGAAGACCATCAACTTTGGTCTATGCTATGAAAAGTTACCCGCTATCCTTGAAGGATATAGCGACGCTGATTGGAATATATTTTCAGAAGACTCTAAAGCCACCAATGGCTATGTTTTTAACATAGTTGGGACTGCAGTCTCGTGGAAGTCTAAGAAACAGACCATTCTTGCTCAGTCAACTATGGAATCTGAAATAATAGCACTAGCAACGGCTAGTGAAGAAGCATGATGATTGAGAGATCTCCTGTATGATAGTCCTTTATGGGAAAAACCATTGCCTGCAGTGCTTATTCACTGTGATAACACAGCAGCAATTGCTAAGGTTGAAAATCGATATTATAATGTGAAGAGACGACAAATTCGTCGAAAGCATAGCACAATGAGAGGGTTTCTTTCCACAGGAACTGTCAAATTATACCATGTGAGGTATAAAGATAACCTAGCTGATCCTTTGACGAAAGGATTAGCACGAGAGAAAGTTTGGAAAACCTCTAATGGAATGGAGTTAAAGCCCCTTGTTAAGTTGAGTCACTTATGATGGTAACCTAACCTTTGGACTGGAGATCCCAAGAAATTGGTTCAATAGATAATAACGAGTCATAGAGTGATATGGATTCATGCTATACTTCTTGCAGAAGTTGTCGTTAAACTTGAATGGATGCATGCAATCCTGTAACATATGTGAATGATGAGTTATAATACTCTTAATGAAAACTATACTTTAGTGGAGTGAGATACCTAGTTACAGGAGTATCTGTGATAGTTTCACCTTTGTGACAGTGAAGGTGAGACCGCCTACTATGAAGTTGTGGGGCTAACTTTTAGCACCGTCACTAAACTGGGATACAAGCAAATGGCCGAATCGTGCTGGCTTTGAGCTTCACCCAAGAAGGGTTGTGTGTGCTTTGTTGTCAGAGTTTGAGTTCAAAACTAACTGTTAGTCATGTTGGTCTGAAGCTTAGGCACTATGTAATGGTTCAAGTTACATAACACCATTATTTATGCACAACTCTATGATGATATACTCAAAGAGCAAACTTTAAATAACCAAGTGGGGGATTGTTGGGATTTTATGTTTATTTAAAATTATTAGAGTTAGTTTTCTGATTAACTTTGGTTTCTTATTTTTATGGAAAAAATCTTTTCTTAAACTGTAAGATTTTATTTTGATTTGGGAGACCTATTCTTTCTCAACAAAGTGGTTTTACTCCCTTGTTTTATGGCTTGATTTCTTGGGCATGATCAGCTCAACTACTTCAACGTTAAAGTCTTGCAATTGTGTATAAATACTAGGGTTTTCTGCTACGTAAAAACACATTGAGAAAAACTAAGAAGAACTAGAAGAACTTTGAGTATAAGAGTGGTGAAAGCTTTGGATCTTCCTCAGTGTAAAGGAAGGTCTATACAGAGGTGTTTTCTGGGCTGTTTTATCCTGGGGACGTTGTGGTATTTTAGACTGCTTGCACAACTTGGGCAGAGCCGCAAAACGTCTTAAAGAAAGCGACATTGTTCGCGATTCAACCCAAAATTGAAGTCTGCAATATTTGTTTTCCTGGTAACTTCGTTCTTTATTTTGAATTTGTGCAGTACCCTCAACAGAGGGAAAGTGGCTGCAAGATGGGGACTAGAATGAGAAAGGAAAGTAGAAAGTAAAAAGAAAAATCCCCAGCCATCGACTCTCAAAACGATGATCGGAGGGAAAAACTGTTGAAAGGCGTGGAGAAGACGGAAGAGAGGGTGAGAAATTGAAGCTAGATGTTACAACTCTCTCACAACCAGAGAGAAAAACCCCACAGTCGGAGGGAACTCGAGCTCATTAAAACACCTCAATTAAATAAAAATTACAATTCATGCCATTGTCATTTAAAACACCCAACATCTCCAACTCCCTCATTGTAAACCGTGCAAAACACTCTCAGACTTCAACCTCCATCGCCTTGCAACCATAAAACGCTCTCAGACTTCAACCTCCATCGCCTCCCACCACCTTCAACCTCCATTTTTTGGCCTCACAACACCTGCCTTGTTAACTTTGTGCCGCTGAAAACAATTTCATACTTTAGCCCTGATTCCGACGAATGATTTGCACTTGCACCTAAGAAATCACGATCAAGTTTTTTTTTTTCTTCCTATTTTCTTCTTGTTCTTCAATTCTTATGTTTTAGGTTATTTGAGTTGTGTTTTTGAGAAATTTGCTGTAATTTTGCACACTACACTTTTTTAGGTTTTGAATTTTGGATGTTAAAATTGGTTTGGGCATATCACAGATTTAGTCTGTTTGGATATATGTGTTGGCTTTATGTATGTTTATTCATGGTTGTTATGTTTATTCATGGTTGTTATGTTGTTTAGTCTAATCCCCACTATTGTGCTATTTTTCTTAGGTTATGTACTCCATTTCAAATTCTAAGTTTTGTGGATTCAGACATTGCAACGCAGTGTTTGTTTTCTGTTCTACGATTGTACATTGATATTCAAAATGTTTTGTGAATTCAGACACTGTGTTGCAGTGCCTGTTTCCTGTTCTGTGATTGTACATTGATATTCAAAAGAGCACGTGACAGCCACCAATTGTAACGCAATGTCTGTATTTCTTGTTATGTGGATTCAGACACTTAGTTGCAGTGTTTGTCTCATGTTCTGTGCTTGTGCATTGATATTCAAATAGTTTTCATGGATTCAGACACTACGTTGCAGCGTTTGTTTCTTGTTCTACGATTGTACCTTGATATTCAAAAGTTTATGGGATTCCAACACTGCGTTGCAATGTCTGTTTCCTGTTATGTAGATTCAGACACTGCGTTACAGTGTATGTTTCATATTTTGTGATTGTGCATTGATATTCAAATAGTTTATGTGGATTCAAACACTGTGTTGCATTGTCTGTTTCATGTTTTGTGATTGTACTTTGATATCGGAAAGTTTATGTAATTCCGACACTGCGTTGAAGTGTTTGTTTCATGTTCTATGAATTCAAAAACTGTGAGAGAGAGAGTGAGAGAGAGAGAGAGAGAGAGAGAGAGAGAAAGAGAGAGAGAAGAGATAGTGAATAGGAGATAGTTAAGTGTTGGTTGGACATAACGTGTGTTAAAACATAAATAGAGATAACGAAATACGGATAGAAAAGTCAAATTCTAAGTATTTATAATCACTTAAAACCCATGTGACATTTATCATTGATCTAGGCCTAATTAATAAAAATATATCATTGATTAAGTCCAAACCAAAAAGATGTCATCGATGTATATTTAAATACTAAAGTTTTTATTGATTTTTGGCTAAATTATCTTTTATTCTTTTATACAACGATATTTTATTTAACGGGTTGAGAATCTAGATTGAGTCACACAATGAACCAACAATGATAATAAACCCCCAACCAAGCAAGTCGAACTGAGAACACAAGTGGAGAGGGCCGTAATACCATGTTTAACGACATGATTCTTATTTGCTTCAAGTGTCATTTAATAACTGATGCAATTCTTGTATATGATCCAAAAGCTCACGCAGGAAAACTCACCTGAACATATCATAAGCGCCCGGACACAGGTTCCTTCATCAACTTATACAATGTTTGGGGTTCGGGGTGCTCATATAAGGTCTCTCGAAACTATTTACAGATCAGTGGAGGTTCTGAATAAGTGAATAATTTGAGAGCAGCTGAAAATGACTTTCGTTACAGAGGATCGGCTTCTTCCTTCTGTCGGGCTGTCTCAACATACTGCTCGGCGAGTTTCTTCACCTTCTCACCTTCCTTGATCAGGAAATTTGCATTCTTGGATTTAGAATGGTATTTCATAACCTTATCAGTTGTTTTCGCCACAGCCCACTTATACTGTTCAGCCGTAATAACGCCACTCTTGCATAGTGGTCTGATGTGCTCCTTAATGTAGGCTTCCACCTGTGAAGGATTGGAAACAAGTCAGCCAAGATGAAGTATTGGAGAAGAAACTCTCCTAATTCAATTACGTTAAGTTCATGAACAGAAAAATCCTTTCATGCGGATTTACAGAACCAAAGGAGCAATCTAAAGGTAAGTATAAGTTTTAGGGAAAAATGGCTGGGAAAAACCTTCTTAGACACGGTACTGTTGCTATTAGACTGATTGTTGCACTCCGTACTCGATTTCTTCTCCTTAGTTTCAACATTTCCACCTGGCTGTGGATGGTTCACTGAATCTTCTCCAGCAGAGGAGTTGCAAACAACACTGGCAACAAGCATATTTTGCGCATTGTTCCCCTTACCCAATTCATTTGTTTTTACTGCTTGGTTTGGCTTTGGCACACAATCTTCATTCTCTTCAGAACCTTTATCTTTAACCAAAGCTTCGTCAATCAATCCAGATAGCTTTTCTGATGCTTCTGGAAATTTTTTTATCAGCGGTTCTTTATCAGGTCCATATAATTCTTCACATTCTGCAACAGTGAGCTCTTCACCTTCTTTGCCGAATAAGGATTCCAAGGGAACGCTAGTCTCATCAGTGCCACCCTCCGTGATGGAGTTTTTCAAACCTGAACAAGTATGATTCTCGAGCATGCTGGAAGAATCTTTTCGCACTGCAACCGTTGTCTCAGGCTTCTCAAGATCTAGATTATGATTAGATCTTTCAGGCTGAAGTGTAGAGAACACCAATTTCAATTTCGGTGCCCCTTCGTCTGGTTGTGGATTAGTTACTTTTGCAGCAGCGGCACCAATGTAGTCTTCATCTTCCAAATTATACTCAAAATCACCATATATGTCCAGATCAGGCTGAAAATCTATTTCAAAGATATTATGAGGCCCTTCCTCTCTGATATCTGATGCGGGGCCATCTTCTTCAGCAGGAACTTCCATATCGGGATGTGGACTATTTGGAGGAGAATCGGACAGAAGACCAGCATTTCTCAGTGCTGCTTCAATTACAGGATCAGTTGAAAGTTCATTGGCAGCTTGTTCTGCTCTATCAGGGGGGAATGAAGATGGGGATGAACTATGTATTGGGGCTGCACCCGCACTAGATTTCCTATTTTCTGAATGACGCAATATCTCTTGGGAACATAGATTCGTATACACTAGCTTGCTGCTTGACCTATCAGCAACCCCCTTTTCTATATTAATTGCATCTGCAACAGCTAACTCCGTATCCGCAGTTCTACGGATCACCGGCAGATTTGCTTTCTTCAAGAAGTGCTCAGTCAGACGATACAGCTGTGTCTGCAAGGCAGATGATTAACAAGTCCAAACCACCAATTAGCCTCCAGTTTCATGAAATTAAACAAATAAATGGGGCTAAAAAGATTTTTTTTTAATTCGTACCAACATATCCTAAGAAACTCATGTTAATGCTCTCATCGGAGTGGTGGTAGTAAACAGTTGAAACGATGGTAATGACTTCGTGGTGGTTTGATTGAGATGGCGGTGGAAGCAGTTGTATGCCTAGCATATGTTTGTTTAATGAATCATTCGTCATGCAAGATTATTCAAAATTAGGTGGCGAGGTTCATTTCTACCATTTCCTCATAAGAAAGGCAAAATGATTTCCCCCTTTGTAATATTTCCATTCAAAGACCAACAGAAGGCAGAACACCCTTTTCGTGTTCCCAACCTTTTATTACAAAATAGAACTTAAAAGAGTAACCTAACAAGAGATTTAATTATATCAATATCTAACACGCACCAATCTTGGTTAATAGAAGCATACACAGAAATTTTTACCTGCCTTACTGATAAGGGGATCTTATTATGACGACTGGATGCCAAAACTGGTCTCATGTCTATCGGCAATTGAGCCTGCTCAAAGCAATCACAAAATTATATTATATAATCTGCAGAGCCAAACAGCATAAAGGAATGGTTATAAAAGTAAAGCTGTTACATACTAGCAAAGGGTAATTTGCTTTGAGTGTGTTGTCTTCCTGTTTTTCATTTGTCGTCTTCGTGCCTGCACCACTTTTCCTGGCAAGAATCTCTAGAGCCCATTTTCTTTTGTCAGTTTTTACATCTCCAGTTTTATCAACCACTTCACTCGTGGTTTTGGATTTGGAAGCACCAGATGAAGAAACCAAGGACCCTTCCAAGCGTTTGTCTTGATGTACTTTGTTAGGTGCAGCACCATTCTCTGAGCTCGGAACATTATTCTTATTCCCATATTTCTCCAATGAAGGAACCCTGCCTTTTGATGAAACCTTATTCGTTTCTGTGGAATTTGATGTAGAATCATTAAGAGATGACTTGGAACAATTGTCCTTCAAGGTAAGCTGTTTACCATTCTGCTCTGAATTACCAGCAGTTTTAAGAGCTAAGAGAGGCTTAATATCATCTTTTCTTGGGAGTACAGATACATCTGCTAAATACAACCTGGAAAGAATTGGATTTGTGGACTGCTTATCGGACTCCTGCTCTGTATCTGCACGCTCTGACCTCTCTTTCAGAAGGTTAAGGACGGACTTCAAAGTCTCAATCTTTTCAGGCTCTGTAGTTCCTATGCAGCGGTGCTTCCAAAATTCAATTTGCCAGTCCCGGTCCCATGCATGTTTTCTTCTTCCATTTGATGTCCCATAAATCTTCTTTGTTAGATTCTCACGTACTTTTCCCTTCTGCAACATTGTCTTCCTTGCCTTCAGTGCCAAATCTGGTACCTTCTTAACAGGTTCAGTTTGAGGTCCTGCTACAGCAGTCCTAAAGGCATGAAGAAGCTTTGGATTGAAAAGGTTTTCGCCAATACCTTTTGAAGAAATTTTACCAACAGCTTCTCTTATTTCTTTTCTCAGTGTCTGAACTGTCACGGACGAGTCCTTGTCCTCAGCGGCTCTCCTCATGATCTTTTTAACTCTCAAACCAGGCATAGTTTCTTGTTCTTGTGATAATTTATCTGCAGGATTAGAGCTTGCAAGCCCCTTAGAAGATTTACGCTTCGTAGTTCGAACAATGCTCATTATATCGGAAGTGGTGTTCCCCTCAACAGGAGGAGATGATAACGTACTATCTTTAGGAGCTACAGTCAGTATAGAACAGTTTTGAGAGTCATCTGGAACAGATTCTTTGGCTTGGTCATTGGAAGCTGTGGGTTGTGTTTTCTCATCCTTTCTGAGTTTCTTAACAGAAACTTTGGTCTCAATCTCAGGGTCAGTATCTCCACCATAATCAATATGGACGTCATCACTATTATTTCAAAAAGTCAAGGTAAAATAAAGTCAGAACCCTTGTTCTACTTGCTACGAAGCATGTGAAGCAAGCAAATCGACATTTGAAATACAATTTTTTCAAGAAAATGACAATAAAAATAGAAGAAGGCTAAGATACAAGTGTGAGGATAGTGAAACCACTTAAATTAACCTGCATTTTTGTTCAACCAGTTGAATTGACTTCTGCCAACATTTTCTTAATGCTTTTTGATATTTTGGTGATGAGCTTGTATTGCATCAAAGGGAAATAAAAGAGAGCTTTTGAGGAAATCTATAAAGAGGAAGCAGAAATTGAAAATTTGTGTTGCATGCACGTATTTTTAATGTGAATAAGTTATAAGACAATAATTGCAACAAAAACATGCTGGTTTGGTTTAATCTACAAACTACCATAATACAATGGACTTAGAAATATAGTTACCACCTTACTGGAAACCAAAAGACAAGAAAAAGAGATAAGCCCTATGAACCCAAAATCTAATACACGAGAAACATGCCAGCTGAATGAATCAAGGACTACTATGGATAATGGAAGCACAAAACATCCAACATAATGTAAGAAACACTGGTGACATGCAGAGTTGAGGGTAGTAGAAAAAAAATACATCCAACATAATTTAGGAATACTATGCCGACAATTACACAACTGATGGTGGCATAATATGAATGAGGATAGCAGTAACAAAACCTGAGGTTACATAGCTAGCACTAATTGCTGAAAACCATATAAGAATGACAAGTGACCTGCAATCAATTCGCTTTCTCTTTCCACCAGCAGTCGATCCAGGGGAATCCAAACTAGTATCCGGTACAATCTCATCAGCTGAAAACATTTCCATAATTAAGCAAAGCGCATGAGTGACTGGTGAATAAACAATTTAATTTTTTAAATTTGTTTGGTTCCGCTTCCAAGAAAAATTAAACACAGTAAATAATGCCTCAATATACCTATTGGTGAATATCCTTCCCAAGGATCATGCTGCTTCACATCCTCAATCACTTCTTTTGGTACGAGAGTGTCAGCTAGAAACATTTCAACAATAAATAAATGGTACATGAGTTACCGTTGTAAACCACCAGACAAAAACGTATGAAGACCCATAAACAAGAAACATTTCAACAATAAGCATATGAAAACTTCAGTTATATACTATCCTAACATGAAATAGAGGTGGCTCAAAAAAGGAAAAATATGTAAATTACCAGACAAAAACGTGCCCACAGACAACCCAAGATGAAGACCCATATTGGAGTCACTGTCAGACTGTTTGTTATCACTCTGTGATTCATCAAAGGACTTTCCGGAAGGATTCATGATGCCATCAAAACTACTAGGCTTTTGTGCTAAAGAATTTGAAGGTAAACCAGAGGTATCGCTGGAAAGGGACAGTTTTAGTTGCTGAGCTACAATAACTGGTTGGTTAATAGTTTTTTCTGGGGAAGGTTTTCTCAATTTGTGGATATTGTCAGAAGACAATACCAATTCTTTAGTTTCCGGGTCCTTTCCAACTTCACCAGTTGGCAAAACACTCTCACTTGGTCCTCCAAACCAATGATTTTCTCCAACCATTGAGACCACAATAGCCGTCTCACCACTATCAGCAACAGATACAGATACCTTTCTAGAAAGATTATCCTCAGCTACAGGTTTACCATTAGCATTTTCTGGACCATACTGTCTGTTAGACCTCTGTACTGAATCTGCATCTGATTTTTTTGTCATTTCATCAGCTACACATCTACAGAATGAAAAAAAAAAAAAAAACCATAATAAAAAAAAATCAGTATGACAAGATAGATGAAAAGAGGAGACCTAGGAATTTTAGGAAAAAAGAGAAATTTGTAATCCATTATGCCTAAATCTTGAGTACAAAAATAAAGATAACCAAAGCTCACTAATCAGTCCAAGCCTAGAGGGATTGTTACTTGGCAGCAATTGTAAACATAAATGGTTCTCTTTGTCCCGGAGTCACAAATGAGATGGTATCATTACCTGATTTGAATGTTTAATCTAATTGGTTGACAACTCAAGATAGGGATCTCCACAACAAAAACAAAACTCCCATAGAAAGGACCCACAACCTAATTATCTCCATTAACATTGATTTTAATTATCACCAACGCTTGGCACATGCATGACAAGTTGTTATTGATAATTTAATGAAACTGAAGCTATAAGGAAAAGCCACGGACTAGACTTGGCAAAGGAGCAACAGTGCAACACCCATGAACAAAGGAATGATCACCATGTAACTTACCTGGGGCATAACCATGTACTCTCAGATGTGCCCTCCGGATCAAATCCCACACAGAAAGCATGGTACCTGTCTCAAGTCAAGTCAAAAAGCAATTAGAAAACAATATTTTTACAAAATCATTTATCAGTTTGGAAAGAGTTAATGTATCACATTGCTTGATTCTTTACCATAAGTCACATGAATCACAGGCAATTGATGTATCGAGATTGGAATCTCCCTCAATAGCCACTGATCCACTTCGAATTTTGCAGCCATCTCCATCCAAGCAGGAAACTGCCTAGAAAATGATAAAGTAACAAAAGAATGTGATATCATCTGATCAAATGTTGAAAGGTAAACGTGAAGACAAAATAAAGACATACAGCCTTGGGAAGAAAAGGAAACAACGGGGGTTTCTGAATCGGATCTAAATGAGAATGACTTGAAAAGTCTTTTTCAACACCTAGCATTAGCCTTAGTTTTAACCATTACTTTAGTTTAGAGCCACATTAACCTCCAAACTCGTCTTTTTTGCTTTTGTTATTTGATTATTTTTCATGGATCACATAACACTCCTGTATAAGAAAGCATATATCCTGTATAAAGTACTAATTCAATTCCTCTCGGATGCATCTTGATGTAATGGGAACGGCTACATATTTCCCTAATGATGCTTATAAGCACAACACCACATCTCAGTTGTAAGACCAAAGCACTGGGTCTTCAAAAGATATTGATGCATGGCACGTAAGAAACCCGGGGAACGAACTAAAATTCATAACTCATGGGTCCTGACTCATGGGATTCACATGTAGAATCGTTTAAGGAAAACAAATTTAGAACAAAAAACCACAAGTGTAATACGTACAATCTTCTTGGAAACAATGGTGTGAGTGGTCACTAAGTTTAACAAAAAAACCTTTGAAAGAAATTATGAGGATTGCAAGAATAGTTTAAAAAGAATACATGCAAGGATAATTACATTTTCATCAATGTAGTACGATGGAAATGAGAGTGTGTTATTCTTCCCTTCAATACTCCAGTCATCATCACTGCACAGATGAATATTGAAAAATTAGTCTCTGTTGAAGCTTGTTCACAAAACAAATGTCTTGGTTGCAAATTCTATAACACAATCCTTGAATTCAAATTTCATATGAACGCTACATATGAGTAGTAAGCCAAAGAAAACCATGTGTAAGAGACAAAGCCACATAAAAATGTGAACAAATCCTCACCAGTATACTTAAACACATTATCCTTAATTACCAAAATACGTATTATCCTTAATTACCAAAGTACCTATAAGTTGAGTCCTCGTCCACTTTGTTGCTCCCAATCGTATCATATACCTTCACATTGAATCAAATTCATATGCTTTAGCACCACTTTGAAACAGCATCAACTCACTAATTCAAGAAAACTTCAAAAAAAAAAGAAAATTCCATTGCAACAAAAAGAACACTATCGAAAACAGACAGTTTAGAAATCAAAACAACTGTGCTTTGAAAAAGTTGTACATTAATATAATTCTATTATCCATATCACGCATAAGTTCATAACGGAAATAATACTTAAAACAATACAACGAGGATGAGAACAAAGAAAAAAGAAGAAAACTTTTTATTTGCACCACTCACTGGAAGACACGTGATCATTTGGAATTCATTCTGGCAAAGCGGGCAGAGGTTTGTAATGGTAGCCCAATTGTCAATGCAAGCGAAACAGAACCTGGAAAACCACAAGATGAACCCATGTCATAAAACAAAATTCTAATCTCTCTCTCTCTCTCTCTCTCTCTCTCTCACCCACAGAGACAAAGCCACAGTCTAAAACACATACCAGTGCTGGCAGCAATCAAGAACACCCCTGTCGATAATAGCATTCATGCATATCCCACATGTTTCACCCTCGAAATTAGGATTGTCCTGCACATTATGACAGTAAAATAAAAAAGTTAATCTCTTACAGATACGAAACCAAGCAGCTACACTTAACTTGCGTATCTAAACCCACGAACAAGCAGGTCACGATTAACACTAGCTCCAACTGTCTCAATGAAAATTCAGTAATTGAAATTCCAAAAATGATAATTTCGTCCAATTTCCAGAAAAGGAGCCTAAAATCTTAAAAAAATGAATAAAGTTTCAATTGCATGAAAACTACTTGCAACAGCTCAATAAAAAAATTAAAAATTTGAACTTGAAGCTTACATTGTGATCATTCTCATCAACTCCAAAAGCTTCTTCCTCTTGTATGCCACTTGCAACTAAATCCACCTCCATTGTACAACCAAAGAGCTCGCAACTTAACTAAAACCTAATTAAACAAATAATTACGAAAAATTACAAGAAATAAAAATCCGACTTTGTATAATTTGGAGATCAGCTGTTTGACGATGAACATAACTAGAATCGCAGAGGTCAAAATTGGAAAGGAGGAAATGGAAGCGACGAGAGCGGAGAGGTTACCGGTGAACGAGAGAGACCGCCATGTCTGTGTATTTTTGGGAGGAGAGAGCGATGGGGGCATGATCGACGCCAGGGAGTTCGCAACTCGGATGCTTGGAAGCGTTTGTTACCGCTTACCACCCAACGAGATGATAAGGCCCAAAAGAAATTGAAGTCTGTAAGCCCAATCAAATGCTACGATATCATTTTCTGGTCTCAAAATATCTCCATCATTAACCTCTTAGGCCCACATGATTCAACGGCCCAACTGTCCCGTAAAAGTCTTTCTTTTGAGAGGAGGCAAAATTAAGGAGAGTGGAATGCAAGGGTATGAGAGATTTTTTCATGTACTCAGAACGAACACAAATCAGTACACTATGTGTCATAATATAAGCATTTTTTCACTTGTATTATAACACATCACATATCAACTTGTGTTTCGAGTACATTGGTAAACCTCTCCTTAAATATTGACGTTCGATCTGTGTCATGTTCGCCAACAGATTTCATACACAAAAACTCTCTCACGACTTGCATCATGCCCTCTACCTAGCTCCACCCTCCATGTTGCACTAACTTTGTTATTATGGTCACATATCACCAATTGGTGTGGTCAAAGAAATAAACTAGGAGTTATGTTCCTACAATAGAAAATTTAATTTAGTTCAAAGAGGCGTGAGAGGCTCGATGACTAGTGTGTGTTGGGGCCCAAAAATTTAACACACAGGCTCAGTCACATTTCGAAGCCCAAAAGTAGGCATGCTTCATGTAAAACCTCATGGGTTAGCACTTATTAGCAGTCAACTATCTCTTCTTGACGACAGCATCTCCAAACAAAAAACCCTTTTCTTTTATTCGACCGCATCTTTTTTTATTTTTAAGGAAAACTAATAAAAAAATACTTGAAAACTTTTAGTTATAACGATAAGGACAAAATAAAGGGTAAAGTGAATAGTATCATGATTGACTTTTTAGTGTAAAAATATGGTTTTCTTTAAAGTGAACAATACCGAGAACTTTTCGTTAAAGTTAATTTCTTTTCTTTTTTTAACTAGTGAGCATGCTGTTTTGCCTCCCTTATTTTCTTGAGTATCAGTTTGTGCGGTCAAATGGTAAAGGAAATAAAAGTTATTATTTTTTGAGCAAATGAAAATAAAGGTTATGATGAGGAGGAGGCCAACGATACTTTTTCACCAGTCGAGACCTTTTTATGGCAACGTTTTCAATCCAATCTCGCTTCAGGCTGAATAAAGAATCATCTTCAAATATTCTTGACTTAGTCAAATACTTTTTATTCTCGAACGCCAAACGCATTGAGCTATTATTTGGCTTTTAACCCAAACAGTTCAGCTGAATGGAATTGTTCCACATTAGCTTTATCTCCAATAACCATATTGATTGACATGGTGTTTGCATCGGAGGTCGTGTTTCAGCCCTGTTCGTCATTGAAACATTGCTCTGACAAATCATCTTTTGAGTTAAACTTCGAAGATGTTCTTCTAAGCCAACCAAATTTTTTGTCTCAGCCGAACAAATAGGTGGCCTAACTTCTTCTTCGGCCAAATAAACATTCTTCCTTGGCCGAGGCTTGATTAGAGACGGAGTGAGGATTTTCCACCTGGCCATTTGGTCTAACCATTCTTTAAATGGAATTGAATTGTACCCAAGAACAAAAGGGAATTGATCTGTCTTCGTTAACCCATTGTTCTTGTAGGGTGCCAGGAATTGTCAGGTGAAAACATTGTCCAAAATAGCCGAATTTGGTACACCTCTGCCTTTGCAACAGATTCCAAATTTCGCTAAGATATTATCAATCAATCATTTTATGTTTTTAGGAAAACACTCGAACTGGATACCTAATTTGATATGATTAATTATCGAGAAACTCACATCAATCAGCAGAAACTAATTGTCGACGTTTACGTCCACGTCTCTTAAAATCAGCCTAAGATTTATTGTACAAGGATTGTTTTTCCAAGAGAACTTGTTAAAGAGAAGAACCAGATTCCAAAATTCCAAATCCGAAAACAATGACCATTGCTAGGGAATTTCTTTGTTGGTCTTCAATCAATGCATGTGTAAATGTTTACAAGTTACAAGTTAGAATTTAATTGGTGAGCTCAGATATTTAAGCCCTCACACTATATTTACCCTTCTTTTTTCATATAATATTCCATAAATCCACGCCAATAACGTATGTAACTGTTACAGAATTATTCGTTAATTGTCACATTAGCATCTGCCCATATATTGTCGTCATCATACCATTCGCCAAACACTTGTTTCAACATAAGCCATACAAAATATTTGACTTTCGTCGGTCATCCAGTAACTGTCGTTTATGAGATTTGAATTCAGTCTTTGAAGCATAAGCACAAACGGTAAGTTCTGCTAGTGTTTTGAGAAAACTTCATATGTGAACTTATACATGAGTTGTAACGTGCCACCTCTATAAAAAAAAAAAAAAAAAAAGTTAACAAGATTTGTCACTTGAGTAATTCGAAACATGTTTCTGGCACTAACTCCATATAGTTTTCCATCCCATAAATCAATAGAAACAAAGAGTGAGGGTAAACATGCTTCCTTGCTGGCAAAGTGTGACGCTTATAGGGTTATATAATGTGACCTACCCGTTTCTAAGGCACATTGTATTGTACAACTACAAAACCCTCCCCAACAAGCTCTCACGTTGCAAGCTCATGAACCGTCAGAGAAACGTGCAGAGTCCGCGTTTGCACAGGCTCTCTCGACTCTAGATTTTTTTCAAAACATTTAAGATCATTCTGTACTAATCTCTTCCAACAGAAGACAGTTTTTCGATCACGTAAAGCGTTTAGAATGGGCTGTGTTTGCATGAAGCAGAGACTTGAATGTGAAAACTTAGCAGCAGTTCTTGCTTCTCAAACCTGCTGTAATTAAGCTTCTTCATTTAATTAAACTGACTTGTTAATTGGAATTTACTGTGTACATTTACATTCTTTGTTTTTTGCAGTTAAGGTAAATGAGGTTAAATCTTTGTACGAGTTGTTCAGGAAGTTGAGCAGTTCTATAGTTGATGATGGCCTTATAAGCAAAGTAATAAGCTTCATCTCTTCTATAAGTTAATTTACTCGTTGTAAGATTTTCATCCGGTGATTCAGTATCATTTTACGCGTCGTGTCCAGGAAGAGTTTCAGCTCGGATTGTTCAGGAACAGCAAAACACAAAGTCTGTTTGCAGATAGGGTGAGCTTCGTGGCCTCAGTTTTTCTAAATTCGGAATGCTGATCTTTTACTGCCAGTGAAAACACTCTGTTTGTTTTCGGGACAACTCATATTTGCATTGCTTAACCTAATAGGTCTTCCATATGTTTGACACGAAACGTGATGGGGTGATAGGATTCGAAGAGTTTGTTCGATGTCTGAGCGTGTTCCACCCGGAAGCACCCCAAGCAGAGAAGGCTGCATGTAAGAAACCCTGCAGATTTTGTTCTTTCTTTCTTTCATTTGAATGCATGTGGCAATGAGTATGAAAGATTGCATAAAAAAGTTGGCATATGATTTGGCAGTTGCATATCAGCTATATGATATATGGCAGACAGGCTTCATCGAACGCGAAGAGGTAAACAAAATGATTAAGTTTAATGAAATGATGAAAGCAAACACCTTGAGAAGACATATCAAATCTTACTTCCAAGCATTTAATTGAATTAGTAGATATATACAGATAAAGTACTAATCGTTTGAGGTACGTTATGAAAGGTGAAAGAAATGGTTCTCGCGCTTTTGAAAGAGTCGGACTTGATCCTGTCTGATGACATTGTTGAAGCGATAATTGATAAGGTAAGACATGCAAGATTTAAAAGGCTGCATGTAATCAGTTATCGAATAAGTTCATCTTTTGGTTTGAAACTCTATAGACATTTGAGGAAGCAGACTTAAAGGGAGACGGAAAGATTGATCTCGAAGAGTGGAATGAGCTCGTGAATGGCAATCCGTCCTTATTGAAGAACATGACAATTCCATACCTCAAGTATTTCCACCTTTGCCAATATCTAATTTTCTGTTTCATTACAATTCAAGTAAAACCTTACAACCATCAAAACGCTATGTCGAAGCTGATAGAATTTTTCATTCAATGCAGGGACATCACGACATCTGTTGGTACCACACATAATGGGCCTCAGACTTTGATACATTGGGCCTCATTACCCAGCTCATATGATTATGTAAAAGGAGGAGCCCCTTATTCTATAAAAGGGGACTCCCTCCCCCCCTCACAAAGGGGACTCAGTGAACCCAACAGAGGCCAATACCCTCACAAATACAATCAGTGTGGACGTAGCCCAAACATTGGGGTGAACCACGATAAAATCCTTGTGTTCTTTGTGTTCTTCGTGTTCTTGAGCGTTTGTGCAGATTCACGGTCGGATTTACGTTGTACCAAGACCATCTGGTTTTGTGCATCAACATTTGGCGCCGTCTGTGGGAACCGATACGAAAAGCTGTGTCGGTTCTCTCTCAATTTTTCATCTCACCACCGTGAGACCCTCACAACCTCCACCGTGAATCTGCAGAAAACCAAAACTCACGGACCAATCACATCATCCGCCTCTCTCTCTTTTTTTTCTCTGTCCTCTCTCTCTCTCTCTTCGCTCTGAGAACCCATGGCGGAGCCAGAACCAACTGCCGCGTCGCTGATGGACAAAATCTACAGCCACCACTCCTCGTCTTCGTCCGACTCCGACAATGACAAGAAGGCCAAGCACACTGCCGCCATCAAAACCACTCAAACCTCAGACTTGACCGTTGTTGTTGAGTCACTTGAGAATCTCAATAACCCAGTTCAAACCCTTCTGCAGAAACGAAGATAAAACTCACTGCATGCAAAGACACAAGCTTTAACAAATTCCCACTTCGGAGAGTTCCCAGATCGTGAGAAATGGCAGCTCTCGTTCTCAAGGCTGCGCAGGATGGCTCCGGCGATTTCCGGACTGTGCAGGAGACCATCGACGCCGTCCCTCTCTGCAAAACCCGTCGTACCGTGATTCTCATCGCTTTGGAAATCTGCCGGCAGCCGGTGTGCGTGCCCAAGATGAAGAACTTCATCACGCTCGCTGGCCTGGCTCTGAAGCTCACTGTGCTCACCTGAAACAACACCGTCACCAAGATCGAGCACCACCGTTTCTCTCTCGTCCACCCCTCGTCTAAAGAGAGAGAGAGAGCAAGAAGGTCAGAGAAGATCGCAGAAAACCGTATCAATTATGGCTGCGAGTGCTGTGACGGAGAATGAAGCACTGACCACACAAGCTCCATATGCTCCTGTCATTTTTTAGAGGAGAGTCAGGAGTGACTTGGAAACCAAACTTCTTAAACCATATATGCCCAGAGCATTGGTTGCTCCAGACACAGACCATCCAACGGGAACAGTCAGCCATCAGCACCGTGACATGAGTGCTCTTCAGCAGCGAGCAGCGGGAGCAGCCCATTTCTGTTCCCGTTTCGCCCTCCGACACTCTGACCATGGTTTTCCAGGCAGATGGAACAATGCGGATGCAACCGGATTGGGGGTAGCAAGCTCTAGGGGAAGAAAATGGCTGAAAGAGCCAGGCCTTGCATGCTGTTTATCTTTTGACTCAGTGGGGAAGAAAGTCTCCAACAACATCATTTCCATACCCATCTGTTTTTTTTCCACACTCATGATAATTTTGAAAAAGAAAAGATAAAGGAAGAGCCCTTGTCGGTCAGATCCACCAGATCCACACGTGAAAAAGAGATAAGTCTTCACCTAATTCAATTGTTTTTATTATTTAATATTTATCAAATGGTACTGGTTATTGTGTGATGGTGGAACAATGATGATATCTTTATTTTATTTTTGAATGTTTTCCACTAACTGATGGTGGGTTTACAATAGATGTTGAAAGTGGATGTGGGTTCCCACACCCATGCATTTTAAATTATGTTGAAATTATCAACTCAAATCCAAAAGAACTAATCCACTTTTATAACCTAAAACTATGCTATAACACGCATGGCAAGGTTTTACACTTATAAGAAATATACATATTAAATAATTGTTGTTACCATATTTCTTTTACGTATTTATTATATTTATTCATTATACGCTCATGATTATATTGTCATTTATTGTCAGGAATTATTGAGCAACTAGGTCCACTGATCAACATTGTTGCTGATTAACGAGGTCTACCAACTTATAGACTGATGAGCCACGTGCTTGTGGTGATCTCTTGTCTGACCGGACATCCACTTGCTCGGACATTCACTTATTGGGATACCTATGTGCCTGGACCCAACTCGATGACCCTACAGATAGTCCCAACTCGATGCCCCTACGTATGGCCCCGATTCAAAGACCCGACTTGCGGACCCGATCCGCGGATCCGACACATAGACCCAATATGTGAACCCGACAAGCAGACCCGAGTCATGTCGAGAATCAGCTCATACTGAGTGCATGTTGACATAAAGTAGATACTTGCAATAAGGAATACCACGAGCCGAGCTGCCTCGCCGCGAGCATAGCCTCTAGCCGAGCAGCCTCGCAACAAGCATCGCCTCCAGCCGAGCAGTCTCGTAACGTGTGATACCTTTAGCCGAGTATTGCTTTATGTTGAGCATTACCTTAGGTTGAGTATTGGTTCAAGACATCTAGCCAATTCGGCCCGTACATGAATTGGATTTGAATTCTCCAGCCAAAAGACTCTCTTGACTAAAGACTTGGGGGACTACTGTTGGTACCACACATAATGGGCCTCAGACTTTGATACATTGGGCCTCATTACCCAGCTCATATGATTATGTAAAAGGAGGAGCCCCTTATTCTATAAAAGGGGACTCCCTCCCCCCCTCACAAAGGGGACTCAGTGAACCCAACAGAGGCCAATACCCTCACAAATACAATCAGTGTGGACGTAGCCCAAACATTGGGGTGAACCACGATAAAATCCTTGTGTTCTTTGTGTTCTTCGTGTTCTTGAGCGTTTGTGCAGATTCACGGTCGGATTTACGTTGTACCAAGACCATCTGGTTTTGTGCATCAACAACATCATTTCCTAGTTTCGTGATGAAAACAGACAATGAAGACGACAATAACATCTACCTCTAAATCGGATCCCATTGCATTACCAAAAGGAAAAACATATACAATGCACTTTTAGTAATGTCACTTGTATACTGAATTGTACGATTTAATGTTGTAAGCAGTTGATGCAGAAAGTATAGTACCAAAAATTTCGAGGAGCTTCTCTGTTTGATCTTTGTTTTATAGAGAGTACGGCCATTGCTGCAGCTTCTCCATCGAATCAATAGGAGCTCGATACTACCATATCCCTCAAGTTGATTGGATAGCACATTTTCGTGTGCAGGCCATTCCACACATTATGAGCTAGGATGGCATTGACCGCATCAGTTGGATGGAACTGATCCCACCAGACATGATTAGAAGCATCATTGCATGCCATATCCGGTGATAAACACATAACAAAACCCTTGTGCTCCCCCAACCCACAGCAAGCATCAGTAGTTTCATTGAAACCTGAACAAGATCATAAAATTCACACATCATTAGTATGCAGACTCCCTGCTAAGAATTTTTTCGGTAACTGATAGGAATTAACAAGTTTAGAAAACCTCTCACCGTAACACACAAAGTTCTTTATGATATCCATGGAACCTTCAAACACATCGCAGAAGATGCTGTTGGTAGCGGGAAGCTCTTCACGGAGCTCCTCGATCATATACCTCATCACAAAGTTGAACTCCATTACCATGTTGTTTATCTCCTCAATACATTGTCCATCCTTCACTCCGTACTGAGATAAATAGTGAGGAGCACAGCCTATCGGTGCGAGCCCCATTACTACCACCTTCATCACATTTATGTTGTACAAGTTCTGCACCATCAAAATACACAGAAATCTCTGAGTAATCGGTAAAACTCTGAATTGGGAAACTAATTGAGCGTGATTAGAAAGATCACATTAATTTCCTGCCTCAATGTGGATGCTAAAAACTGATTGAAACCCCAGGGCAAGTACAGAATTTGAGACGAGATCAAATGTAGCTTGCTCCCCCAAACTTATTATAAACTGCTGATAGGTGTCTGTGAACTGCTGAACTTGCTGACTGAAGGAAACATGTTGACCCTGCGGGAAAAAACTACATCAACACTCGAATTAAGAAGCCTTAAATGCTACATTAAACATATTAAATGAAGAGATTATATTAAACATATAAACGCATGATTGGGGGGAAATGAAGTATGCTGCACTACCAATTCTGAGCCGCTGGTGAATATAATTCCTGCATCGGCAGACGCAAAATTCAATCCTTGAATCATCTCTTCCACTCTTCCGTTCTGTCCAAGATAACTTGGTACGAAAGAAGCCCGAGACGGAGTGCTGATAGAAAGAGAAATCCAGAGAGAAAAACACTTATGAGAGAAAATCTTGATAGAAAATTTCATCAGAAAATTCCTTCACGAAATGAAAATTGGTGGACAAAAATCCTTAAATTTTTAGGAAAACCAATGAAAATAGCTTGAAAACTTTGAGTTTTAACAATAATTACAAAATAAAGGGTAAAGTGAATAGTATTAGGATTAACTTTTTAGTGTAAAAATATGATTTTTTGTTAAAGTGAACAATATCAGAGTTTTTCGTTAAATTCCCTAAATTTTTAGATGTCTTCCATTTGGGGTTCCAAGAAAATCAAAAATGTTGTGATTGGCTCATAGTTTGAGTTGGCAACAATTTTGATAGTTTAGCTTTATGTGCTACAAGGAAATGGCTGTAGCAAAGTGTTGTCTTTGTGTTTGTTTGCACGTAAATATGTATGCTTTCTATGCATGAAAAAGGTCTACTTTATGTTTTCATTTGCATTCTTCACGTGAAGGTGGCGTGTGGAATGATAAAGGAAAAGCAAGGTTTGCTTTTTACTTTGGAGACATAATCATCATGGAAGCCGTAATAGCTGGGGGATGAAAATGATGGCTTTTATTTAAATGCAAGGAATTGCTTGCATTGGATATAAAAGGAATGCTTTCCGAGTGTGAAAAAAAAGTAGGAGTGCATCCGGAAAACACAGAGGGAAAAGAAAATAGAGTGAGAGTGAGAAACTCTTGGGGAGAGTGAGGCTCTTGGAAAAATTCTGTGAGTGTAAAAGAGATTGGGGTTTGGGTTATGTCAATTTAACTCATGTATATTTTATACTAGTTATTCTCATAGTGAAGAGCAATATCTCTCCGGGGACGTAGGCAGGTTTTTGCCGAACCTCGTAATTCTCTTGGTGTCTTTATTTCTTGTATTTTAAATTGTTCAACTGTGAGTTTATAAGTTGGTGAGATAACAGGCTAAAGTACAACAATTGGTATCAGAGCTTTGTTGGAAGCTTTGGTTCATCGAAGGTCCAGATTTGTTATTCACCATGATGACTACAAACATGTCATTTTCAGTTGAGAAGTTTAATGGGAAAGGCAGTTTTACTCTTTGGCAGATGAGAGTAAAGGATGTCTTGACTCAACAAGGCTTGGCTAGAGCTTTGAAGGGAAAAGATGGGAAGCCTCAAGAAATGACAGATGACCAGTGGGAGGAGCTGGAGGCGCGTTGTGTTAGCACGATTCGACACTGTATAGCTGATAACATTATCAATAATGTTATGGATGAAGATTATGTGCCTGCACTTTGGGAGAAGTTGGAAAAACTCTATATTGCTAAGAGTTTGACCAACAAGTTACATCTGAAGCGGAAGCTGTACAAGCTGAAGATGGATGAAGGTGGGAATCTCATGGACCACATGAATGTGTTCAACGGATACTTGGATCAATTGAGGAAAGTTGATGTCAAGGTTGAGGAAGAAGATAAAGCCCTCTTACTTCTTACCTCATTCCCAGATTCGTATGAGAATCTTGTGACAACTTTACTGCATGGAAAAGATACAGTAAGTTTGGAGCAGGTGCAGGCTTCTTTGGTGTCTTATGATACTCAAAAGAAGAAGACCATTGTTGATGATGGGTACGACACTGCATTAGCTGTTCAAGGTGGGAATGGTGGAAGAAAAATGAAATGAGGCTTTGAGAGAGACAGTAGGTCCAAATCAAGCTCCGGAGGTAAGGGTCTACAATGCTACGCCTGTAAAGAATTCGGGCATAAAAAGATAAATTGTCCTTTGAGAAAAAGAAAGGATGATCTTGGTCCGAGTAGTAGCAATTTTGTGGCAGAAGACTTCGAGTATGCCCTCTAGGTACTCGAAGCAACACTTCTCTTGGTGATGTTTAGTCTCGAGTGTTGCAAGGGATTTGCAGCAGGTGGAGCTATGGGATTCACAGGTGATGAGATGGTCCTGAAGGAAGAGAAGTGTGGGGAATTTTGTCTGGCTCGATGGGTTGTTGCTGAAAACGGGTGCACTGACGAGCTTCCAAGTTGCAGACAATAAAGAGTGGAAAATCCTACAGGAGGAGACGAGGATGTGTCGAGATCCTGTCTGAAGCTAAATGGTGTTTTTTAGCTTGCAGCAGCTGCACATGCATTGGCAGTGACTGAATCGGAACAGGACCAACGAGGTTGATTCAGGGTGTGTATGCTGATACGTAAGGCCAATGAGCTTTGGTGATGGGTGCAAGGATTTTTGCATGGTGTATTCGCCAAGGTGGAGATTGTTGTGATTGGCTCATAGTTTGAGTTGGCAACAATTTTGATAGTTTAGCTTTATGTGCTACAAGGAAATGGCTGTAGCAAAGTGTTGTCTTTGTGTTTGTTTGCACGTAAATATGTATGCTTTCTATGCATGAAAAATGTCTACTTTATGTTTTCATTTGCATTCTTCACGTGAAGGTGGCGTGTGGAATGATAAAGGAAAAGCAAGGTTTGCTTTTTACTTTGGAGACATAATCATCATGGAAGCCGTAATAGCTGGGGGATGAAAATGATGGCTTTTATTTAAATGCAAGGAATTGCTTGCATTGGATATAAAAGGAATGCTTTCCGAGTGTGAAAAAAAAGTAGGAGTGCATCCGGAAAACACAGAGGGAAAAGAAAATAGAGTGAGAGTGAGAAACTCTTGGGGAGAGTGAGGCTCTTGGAAAAATTCTGTGAGTGTAAAAGAGATTGGGGTTTGGGTTATGTCAATTTAACTCATGTATATTTTGTACTAGTTATTCTCATAGTGAAGAGCAATATCTCTCCGGGGACGTAGGCAGGTTTTTGCCGAACCTCGTAATTCTCTTGGTGTCTTTATTTCTTGTATTTTAAATTGTTCAAATGTGAGTTTATAAGTTGGTGAGATAACAGGCTAAAGTACAACAATTGGTATCAGAGTTTTGTTGGAAGCTTTGGTTCATCGAAGGTCCAGATTTGTTATTCACCATGATGACTACAAACATGTCATTTTCAGTTGAGAAGTTTAATGGGAAAGGCAGTTTTACTCTTTGGCAGATGAGAGTAAAGGATGTCTTGACTCAACAAGGCTTGGCTAGAGCTTTGAAGGGAAAAGATGGGAAGTCTCAAGAAATGACAGATGACCAGTGGGAGGAGCTGGAGGCGCGTTGTGTTAGCACGATTCGACACTGTATAACTGATAACATTATCAATAATGTTATGGATGAAGATTATGTGCCTGCACTTTGGGAGAAGTTGGAAAAACTCTATATTGCTAAGAGTTTGACCAACAAGTTACATCTGAAGCGGAAGCTGTACAAGCTGAAGATGGATGAAGGTGGGAATCTCATGGACCACATGAATGTGTTCAACGGATACTTGGATCAATTGAGGAAAGTTAATGTCAAGGTTGAGGAAGAAGATAAAGCCCTCTTACTTCTTACCTCATTCCCAGATTCGTATGAGAATCTTGTGACAACTTTACTGCATGGAAAAGATACAGTAAGTTTGGAGCAGGTGCAGGCTTCTTTGGTGTCTTATGATACTCAAAAGAAGAAGACCATTGTTGATGATGGGTACGAGACTGCATTAGCTGTTCAAGGTGGGAATGGTGGAAGAAAAATGAAAGGAGGCTTTGAGAGAGACAGTAGGTCCAAATCAAGCTCTGGAGGTAAGGGTCTACAATGCTACGCCTGTAAAGAATTCGGGCATAAAAAGATAAATTGTCCTTTGAGAAAAAGAAAGGATGATCTTGGTCCGAGTAGTAGCAATTTTGTGGCAGAAGACTTCGAGTATGCCCTCTAGGTACTCGAAGCAACACTTCTCTTGGTGATGTTTAGTCTCGAGTGTTGCAAGGGATTTGCAGCAGGTGGAGCTATGGGATTCACAGGTGATGAGATGGTCCTGAAGGAAGAGAAGTGTGGGGAATTTTGTCTGGCTCGATGGGTTATTGCTGAAAACGGGTGCACTGACGAGTTTCCAAGTTGCAGACAATAAATAGGGGAAAATCCTACAGGAGGAGACGAGGATGTGTCGAGATCCTGTCTGAAGCTAAATGGTGTTTTTTAGCTTGCAGCAGCTGCACATGCATTGGCAGTGACTGAATCGGAACAGGACCAACGAGGTTGATTCAGGGTGTGTATGCTGATACGTAAGGCCAATGAGCTTTGGTGATGGGTGCAAGGATTTTTGCATGGTGTATTCGCCAAGGTGGAGATTGTTGTGATTGGCTCATAGTTTGAGTTGGCAACAATTTTGATAGTTTAGCTTTATGTGCTACAAGGAAATGGCTGTAGCAAAGTGTTGTCTTTGTGTTTGTTTGCACGTAAATATGTATGCTTTCTATGCATGAAAAAGGTCTACTTTATGTTTTCATTTGCATTCTTCACGTGAAGGTGGCGTGTGGAATGATAAAGGAAAAGCAAGGTTTGCTTTTTACTTTGGAGACATAATCATCATGGAAGCCGTAATAGCTGGGGGATGAAAATGATGGCTTTTATTTAAATGCAAGGAATTGCTTGCATTGGATATAAAAGGAATGCTTTCCGAGTGTGAAAAAAAAGTAGGAGTGCATCCGGAAAACACAGAGGGAAAAGAAAATAGAGTGAGAGTGAGAAACTCTTGGGGAGAGTGAGGCTCTTGGAAAAATTCTGTGAGTGTAAAAGAGATTGGGGTTTGGGTTATGTCAATTTAACTCATGTATATTTTGTACTAGTTATTCTCATAGTGAAGAGCAATATCTCTCCGGGGACGTAGGCAGATTTTTGCCGAACCTCGTAATTCTCTTGGTGTCTTTATTTCTTGTATTTTAAATTGTTCAACTGTGAGTTTATAAGTTGGTGAGATAACAGGCTAAAGTACAACAAAAAACTCCTCGCAGCCTCTGCATTTCTTAGAAGAAAAATACAATGAAATGAATCAAGAATTTAGAAAGAAAAAAAATAGATGAAAAAAACTAGAATTTAAGCAAGAAAATGGTTAAAGAAGCAACATTACCATGATAATCGACAGGGATTCTGCCATTGCAGAACCTCCCGGCGGGTTGGTGGGTATCGAAGTCTCGCCCGTAGGGGAGGTGGTCGGCACGGGCGAAGGTTCCGAGGAAGTTGTTGGTGCCACAGTGAGTCTCCGATGACAAAAAGCGCCGGGACGACGGGAGTCGTTGGGTTTGACTCGATTGAGGCTGTTGTTAAGGATAGTAATCCAATGGTAGAATATGAAGACACTTGTCAAAAGATTAGAAAGGTTGTTAGAGAGGTTGTTAGAGTTAGTTAGCAGTTTCATATAGTATATAGTCTTGATATTGTAAGATTGATGTAAAGGAAAAACATTACAAATGAAAGTATCAACTTCTCTCTCTAAATCTCTATCTCTCTCTTTCTAAATATCTCTCTCTCTCTTTCTCTTTCTCTCTTTCTCTCGTACTGCATATTCTTCTGCTATTACAGTGTAGTTTACATGGTATCTTCGCCGAAGTAGCTAATCGTTCGGTTGAAGTTCTTTGATCTTGGACTGCTTCCGCTCATCATTTCTGATCTTTGTGTGCTCTGTTTGATTTTCTGGGGCTCGTCATCTTCTACATTTCACTGTTCTTGGCGTTGGTCTTTTGTGCACACCAAGTGTTCGATACAAGTTCTCACTCATAGTTCTTGAACAAGTTTTCTAATTTCTTGCACCAATGGTTACTGCTTCCCAATTACAGATTCTCCAGTCGCCAATTACTTCTCTCATCTCTACTGTTTCTACGTCTGTGACAGTAAAGCTTGATGAGACAAACTACTTGGTTTGGCATTTTCAGATGCAGCTTCTTCTCGAAGGGCATGGTATTTTGGGTTTTGTGGATGGATCTACCCCATGTCCTATTCGATTTACAAGGCCTACCTCTAGTGGGTCTGAGGAAGATTCTCAAGGAACTCTGTCTCACACAGAATCTGATGACTACAAGATTTGGAAGTTGCATGATCGTGCCTTAATGCAGTTGATCACTGCGACTCTTTCGCCATCTGCTATTTCTTGTGTGATCGGTAGCATTAGTGCTCAGGATATCTGGACAAGACTCAAGGAACAATTCTCGACGGTGACAAGAACCAGTATCTTTCAAATGAAGTCAGAATTGCAGAATGTCAAAAAGGGTAATGATTCTATTTCTTTGTATTTGCAAAGAATCAAGGAGGCTAGGGACTATCTTTCTGCAGCTGGGGTTAAATTTGATGATGATGATATAGTCATTCTTACGCTTAATGGCTTATCATCGGAGTATAATACCATTCGATCCATCATTCGAGGACGGGAACATGTTATTTCTATTAAAGATTTGAGATCTCAATTGCTTGCTGAAGAAGCAATGATTGAGAGTGTTTCTGCCACTCCTTTTCTTATTGCAATGACTGCTGAAAATAGTAGTTCTCAGGCACGGTTCAATGGGAAATTTGGGCAAAATTCTTCTTCTATTAATCAAAGTGCTGAAGGCTCCTATGGTAATCAATATGGTTCCCAGTATAAACCATTCTACAACAAGGCTAAAGGGAAAGGGAAGTTCCAGTATGGTTCCAAATTTGGGAACACCAAGCCTTTTTATCCAAATTCGGCTCGTGGGATTCTTGGTAATTCACCAAATCAAGGTGCTTCTGACATTGTTGTCAGATATGTGGCAAGTATGGTCATCTTGCTGATACATGTCGATTTCGGAATACTGACTGTGCAATAGCTGAAGGGTGTCAAATATGTGGTCGAAAGAACCACAGTGCTCAATTTTGTCATTTCAGGAATGCCAATACTAACTCTCCTTCTGGATCAATGACTGCTATGCATGTCAATGCATCTGCTCCTCCGATGGATTCCAATTTTTCTCAGCAAGTTTGGCTTACGGATTCGGGTGCGACAAACCACATGACTGCAGATTTGAAGAACTTGTCATTGGCAACCCCTTTTCCTTCCACTGAGATGATTCAAACTGCTAGTGGTGAAGGTTTGCACGTCTCTCATAAGGGATCTTCAATATTGCAGACTCCATTTCATAATCTCAAGTTAAATTCAGTTTTATATGTGCCCCGAATCTCTCAGAATTTACTCTCTGTGCATAAAATCTGTCTTGACAATAACTGCTGGCTGATATTTGATGCTTGGTGTTTTTGGATTCAGGACAAAGCCACAGGGAGAATATTGTTCAAAGGTCTCTGCAATGATGGATTGTATCCTATTCCCTTCACATCCTCTGCTTCTCATACACCAAAAGCCTTCTCTGCTGCTGCTTATATTGGCAAACCAGTTACCTCTAGTCTATGGCACCATAGTTTAGGCCACCCTTCCAACAAAGTTGTGTCACTCATGCTTAAGAAATCCAATGTATCTAGTATTTCTGATTCCATACCTGTGCTGTGTTCAAGTTGTATTCAGGGCAAAATTAGTAAGCTACCTTTTGATTCAGTCACATCCAAATCTGTCCAACCTTTTGATATTGTACACAGTGATGTATGGGGCCCTGCTCCATGTCTGTCTATAGAAGGTTTTAAGTACTATGTTACCTTCATAGATCAATGTACTCGATTTTGTTGGATTTTTCCCCTTGTCAATAAAGCTGATGTTTGTCCTACATTTCTTACATTCTATCAGTTTGTACTTACTCATTTCTCAGTGTCTATTAAAACACTTCAGAGTGATGGAGGGGGTGAGTATATAGGGCGCCAGTTACAAACTTTTCTTGCTGCCAAAGGCATTAGTCATCATTTATCTTGTCCATACACACCAGAACAAAATGGGTTGGCCGAGAGGAAACATCGTCACATTATTGAAACTACAATTACCTTACTTCAAACATCTCACCTACCTGCACCATTTTGGTCTTATGCCAGTCAAACATCAGTCTATCTTATTAATCGGATGCCATCTCAAACACTGAATCAGAAATCACCTTTTGAAATGTTATATGGTTCTGTCCCTGATGTCAGTCACCTTAAAGTCTTTGGTTGCTCTTGTTATCCCCTCTTACGACCTTTAACCACCACAAAGTTACAACCTAGAACAATTAAGTGCATTTTTCTGGGATATGCATCAAAGTACAAGGGCTATATTTGTTATGAAGCTAATAAACAGAAAGTTTATATTTCTAGGCATGTTTTGTTTGATGAATCTGAATTTCCCTATTCCGGTTTTGCTTCAACACATGCACCATGTCTCCATACATCGCAAGTGTTCCAACCAAGTATCCAACCATCAGTCCCAAATCTTCATAATGTCCTTGTCTCACCTCCTATTACACCATCACCATTGTCCAGTGATTCTCCTATCCATCCATCAATCCATCAATCCATCAATGCAAGTGATCAATCTTTCTCTCCACATGTCCCTGTGGCTCCTGAGGTTCCAATTGAGAATTCTGTGGTTTCTGAGTTTCAACCTGAAAGTATTCAAGCAGTGTTATCTGTTCCTCCATTCAATTTGCATCCAATGCAAACTAGATCCAAGAATGGTATTTTCAAAAAGAAGGCATTTCTTACTACAGTTCAGGACAATGGGACTGTGGATCTCTCTCTTATTGAACCTGTAACATACAAGTCGGCATTGAAGTGTAAGGTTTGGGTTGATGCCATGAAAGAAGAATTAGATGCCCTTCATTCTCAGTCTACATGGAGTTTAGTCCCTCTCCCTGCACAGAAAAACCTTGTTGGTTGTAAATGGGTGTTTAAAATTAAAAGGAATGTTGATGGGTCTATAGGGAGATATAAGGCTCGATTGGTGGCTAAAGGATTCAATCAAGAGGAAGGCATTGATTATGGGGAAACCTTCAGTCCGGTTGTTAAGCCAACAACTGTGAGGCTTGTGTTGGCTATGGCAGCTCATTTTGCGTGGCCTTTGCGACAACTTGATGTTAAGAATGCATTTCTGCATGGAGTATTGCAGGAAGAAGTGTACATGTCCCAACCTCCAGGTTTTGGTGATCTTCATCATTCTGATTTTGTTTGCAAACTGCACAAGTCTTTATATGGTCTAAAACAGGCCCCTCGAGCCTGGAATGACAGATTTACAAGCTTTCTCCCCTCACTTGGTTTTACAACAACTCCTGCAGATCCATCCTTATTTGTGAAGCACTTTGGTTCTAATGTTGTGATATTGCTTCTTTATGTGGATGACATCATTCTCACTGGTAATGATCCAAGTTTGATACATGATGTGATTGTTGCTTTGACAAAGGAGTTTGATATAAAAGATTTAGGTCCCCTGCATTTCTTTTTGGGCATTCAGGTTCTTTCCCAAGCAGATGGTTTGGTATTATCACAGGCTAAGTATGTTAAGGATCTCCTCATAAAGACTGAAATGCTTGATTCCAAGCCGTGTTCAACCCCTTGTCTGCCTTATAACCGTTTAGTTCTTGATGATGGAAAGCCTTATAACAATCCAGCGCTTTATCGTAGTGTGGTTGGTGCTTTGCAGTATCTGACTTTTACTCAGCCAGATATCGCCTTTGCCGTGCACCAAGTATGCCAGTTCATGCAATCTCCTATGGAATCCCATTTTAGTGCAGTCAAGAGGATACTAAGATATCTCAAAGGTACTGTCTCTTTGGGTATTCGGTATATTCGAGGAGGGTTGGAAGTTAATTCAGACACTGTCAGAGCATTTTCTGATGCTGATTGGGCCGGAGACCCTAATGATCGACGGTCTACTACTGGTTTTGTCGTGTTTTTGGGTTCTAATCCGATTTCCTGGTCCTCTAAGAAGCAACAAACAGTCTCCCGGTCATCAACTGAGGCCGAGTATCGTGCACTTGCTGCTACAGCAGCTGAACTGGATTGGATTAAGCAATTACTGACCTTTGTGCATCTTACTATTCCTACTTCACCAGTTTTGTTTTGTGATAATATGTCAGCAATTGCATTAACGTCAAATCCGGTTCTACATCAACGCACAAAGCACATTGAGGTTGATATTCATTTTGTTCGCGAACGAGTTGCAAAGAAGCAGTTGCTTGTTCAGTTTGTGTCTTCCAGTGAGCAATATGCAGACATACTGACCAAGGGATTATCTGCTCCTCTCTTTCAGACTCATTGTCGCAATCTCAGTTTGGATTCTACCTCTCCTGAGCTTGAGGGGGGATGTTAAGGATAGTAATCCAATGGTAGAATATGAAGACACTTGTCAAAAGATTAGAAAGGTTGTTAGAGAGGTTGTTAGAGTTAGTTAGCAGTTTCATATAGTATATAGTCTTGATATTGTAAGATTGATGTAAAGGAAAAACATTACAAATGAAAGTATCAACTTCTCTCTCTAAATCTCTATCTCTCTCTTTCTAAATCTCTCTCTCTCTCTTTCTCTTTCTCTCTTTCTCTCGTACTGCATATTCTTCTGCTATTACAGTGTAGTTTACAGCTGTTGGGGTCGGAGGGAATGAAGAAGAAGAAGGTGAGAGAGTGGGTCCCATTGAATTGATGAGCTCTTGGGGATACGGAGGATAACACGGTTGTGTAGCGGCGGTGGAGAAGAGAACGCAGAGCAAAGCAACAAGAAGCTTGATCGCCATGGTTGTTGGTCGTTTGGACTGATTGATAGAGGAAGAATATGGGGTTTTGGCGGGTAAAAGGAGGGGGGGCAGTTACGGACTGCAAATTGCAATCTTGGCATTGGAGTTGAAAGCCACGGGCTCGTAAAATTTCATCACTGGCCCAAATATTTTTGTGGGCTTTTATCTTAGTACAATTCAATCAAATTTCGTAAATGACAAATTTAATATTAATATTTAATCTTCTGGCTCTCTTATTATGAATATATACTTTTGTATAAAAAATAACAAGTCATTTTCTTAACGTGAATTGGCCCAAATATTCATATCTTCTAGTATATGTAGCCCTGCTAAAAAATTTCATGTCAAGCGCATTTGCTTTTTGTCCTTGTCTCATTTTGTTATCATGAGCAGAAGGATGTGTATCAGTCTTGCTATCTATCAATGATTAAATTTATGATATCCACACTTTAAGCCAAGAACTTAACAATGTCTTAATATATTTCCGGGTGATGTTATTTGAAAACACAAAACAGACATTTTTTACACGCTTTATAATACAAATAGAGACAATATACAATAGTATGACCCACCTCTTATATAGTGTGTCAATAAGTATGTCAATATTTCGTGATCAAATAATTTTATTGTACTATTTTGTAAGGCTTAAGAGCAAGTTCACCCCTAAGGACTTTGCACCAGCACCTAGCATATTTATCCACTCAAGTGAACAGTAATAGACTGGAGTGAACAGTAATAGGCCAAGGCATCTCCACCCCTAAAAAAATACGTTGGCACCCAACGCATTTATTTGGTGTGTTTTTTTTTTTTAAGTTTATTTCGGATAAGATTTTTAACCAATTTCGGATAAAATTTCAAATAAACTTAAAAAAAAATACACACTAAAATAAAATTACATACTCATCAAATAAGCTTAAAAAAAAACACACTAAAATAAAATTACATAAACTCATCAAATAAATTAAGGATGAGCTTTTTGGTATTTTTTTTTCACACAAAAAGTATATGAAAGCTTTGGTAGAAGGTGTAGAAAATATTGAAATGTGGTGTAAGGTGGAAGATGAGGGTTAGGTATTTATAGAAAAAATAATAACTTTTTTAAAATTTTACTGTATTTTTTTTTTTAAATTCTGTATTTTTTTATATTTTTAATGTAATTAATTAATCTGGACCGTTGGATTTGAAAAATATTCAAATCCAAGAGCCCAGGATCGGCCACGTGGCCAACGCCAGCAAATGGCCCAGCTTCTTGGTCAGTCTGTTTTGTGCTGGCCCAGAGACCAGCTTGGGCTGGGTGCCAGGCTGTTTTGTGAACTAGATTGAATGGACAAAGTTCCAGCCTGTTTTTTGTGCTGAGTGCTGGCCTAATCAACCATCGGTGGACTTGCTCTAAAGAATTAATCAAGTCCTAAACTTATCATCATCTCATGAGTCGTGAGCATTGAAAGAACCATGTGTTCCCAAATTAAGGCTTCAAGAAATGCCGCTTTTCTCCGACAAACTCGCGTCAAAGCGCGGTAAGAAGATGTGGTTGCTGATCGAGGCGATGTCAACACGTGTCCAACGGCAGCCGACCATAACGGTATTCCAATTTCCACCAACGGCCACTTCAGGAGGAGCGTCTCCCTTTCTGAGAAAGTCGGTCCCTCGCTTTCGCGCTAGTTTCCAGTGAGTAGGACTATCATGCAGTCGTCCTCATAAGCCTTCCCATGAGGTCTCCTCTTCTACCGTTGTATATCAACAGTTTCGTTCAAAACAAAATGACTTTTTTTTTTTTTTTGAAGAAAAAATTATTATTAAATAGCCCTTAACAATGAACGAGGCAATCTATTTATAACTCAAGCGGTTAAAATCATTTGTCTTACTTTCAAGGTCCGTATTTCAGTGCTCGACTCTTTCGATATCAATTAGGTGAGGAGGTTGATCATGGTGCTGCAATGATGCTTCTGTTCTGAAGAGGATTCAGATATGGAGTGTAGGGTTGTGTGGCACATGAAGAGCCATGATGTAGTGCTATCAGACGGCTCAGAAAGCACGATAGTCCTACAATCTCCTTCAATTATTTTTGTTCGTGATCATCGAAATAATGCAACCACTACAATTAACTTTGCCCAAAATAAATTTAAAGAGCATAAAAAGTTGTACATATAAAGCTTTTCGTTGCATATATGACAGATAATGTTGTTCTACGATTAAAGGTAGAAAAGTTTGCACAAGAAACTGAACAAATCGCTGTACATCTTTTGATGAAAATTGTGAACCGTTCAAATAACGGTGATGCTTTCCACACAATTATTTTTACTTTTCATACATTTTTCTTAATTTTTGACCGCCGGATCAAATTAATTGAAGAATATCAATGAACAAAAATAACATGTATGTGAAAAATAAAAAGAAATGTGTGAATAGCACAACCTTCGAAAGAATTACACTTAAAACACATAGTATGTGTGTTTTTACAATCTACAACCTAAAAAAATCCAATAGAAAGAAGATATTATTGACACTTTAAGACGGTCATATTTCATTTATCAAAATGCAATTTTTTCCCTTATATTTTACAATTCATGAATATATATATATATATGTGTGTGTGTGTGTGGCTTTCTAAAGTGTTAAAAATGATTCTTCAATATAATGTATGCTTTTAATATATATTTTAGAGTGCGCTTATAAGAGATATTTTAACGTTTTATGAAATTTAATTTAAATTTTTTAGGAATGCATTACAAAAATTAAATATGGACTTGAAGCAAATTTATAGTGTTTTAGTAATATCTTTGTCGGAATTTGATCCGTTTCTGCAATACTTATCTCAATGCAGGCATAGAATAATACTAAAATTGTGTTAGAATCACATGTATACACACTAGGTGATCTTATAAAATCATTAACTTGCACCCTGCACACAAAATGATAACAAATGTAGCTTAAAGCCATCCCAATATTCTTATAGAAATTGGATCCCATGTTCAATGTACTCTCTACCAATTCTTTCGAGGAACCCTACCATCGATCTTTAAACTTTACAAGCATATATATAAAGGCCAGATGAAATGAATCAATGCTTAAGCTAACACATCACTAAGTAAGCAAAATTAACTTGAAATTATCATTACTTTTCTAACAATTTGTATTTTATTATATTTTATATTTAGGATTCCAACTTAACAAATGGCTTCAAATATTTGTAAAATATGAGACAGAAAGATACGATTTGATAAAAAACGAAAAGAGTGGTGACTACTTTGGAAGATATGCAGTAAAGATTGGGGACCCTTCTCGGGTGGACCGGCGATCGGGTTGGTTCTTGGACCCAAAACCTTAATTAGCATAATTAAACAAATAATTAAGAAACGAAGGGGGACATGTGAAATTTGGTACTTTGAATAAACAAGTATAAAATCCTACTAATCTTTGTGCTAAGCTAGCTAGAGACAAATTGGTATACTTTAGCTTTATTGTGATGACAAATACACGTGTGTGGACAGTGCACATGTGGACTAATTATAGAGAAACCGACCACTTAATTTCAAATTATATGCTGGAGCAAATGTATATGGCCTCTTAAAAGAAGAACTGTCTGTTGTAGGTCTATTTGATTAAGCGATCTAGGGTTAGAGAGAGAGAAGGGTGCGGCAAGCTTTAGGGAGAAGAGAAATTGATTTAATTGTGATGTGTGTTTGATTCGCCCCATTGTGCCTTTATTTATAGTAGTAGGAAGGGTAAAACCTTTCCCTTTAGGATTACAACATTTAATAGGTAATCTAAATCCTAATAGGAATATAAGATACATTCCCAGATTCCCTAGCATTTACACAATCACATTCATATTCTAAATATGACTGCAACACTCCCCTTTGAGTGTGTAAATACTCAACAAACTGTCGTATCAGATCTTCAGCAGATAAGGTATAATAGTTGATGAAGTCATAGGCACAACGGATGATCGCGAGTCTCAAATTTACTTTGAAGTATGCATTTGTAAAAACTCACAAAAACCTTACTATGGTAAAACCCAAGGGATGGGGAAAACCCATAGACTAAGGAGAAAAGTAAGAAAATATGCATAATGTCTAAAACACTCGTCAAACTGGACGAAGGTAGTGAACTCATCGGAGTATGATCATCCCAGGATGGGTGACTCATTAAAACCTTGTTAGGTAGCAAAAATTCAGTGGCAAAAATGCTCTTAATCGTAGGAAAAATAGTACATTAAGATCATATGAGTATGCTTCTATATACTCCCTCTGAGTTAGACATAACTTCTAAATAAGAGAACTACAAGCGATTCAACTCAGATAATTTACGCATACCGATTCCTTGGACGAGCTTCTGAAATGTAGACTTGGGCAATGACTTGGTAAAGATCGGATGGGTTGTCCTGGGAATGGATTTGTTTGACTTCAATGTTCTGATGCTGCTGCTGCTGGTATGAGTAAAAGAATTTTGGTGCTATATGCTTGGTGTTGTCTTTCTTGATGTATCCCTTCTTCAGCTGCTCGATACATGCTGCATTGTCTTCAAAGATCGTCGTAGGAAGGTCAACGACTAATGTAAGACCACTAGTGCTTCGAATATGTTCCATAACTTCTCTCAACCAAAAGCACTCACGTGATGCTTCATATAGGGCGATAATCTCAGCATAGTTAGACGAAGTCGCAACTAGCGTTTGCTTGGTAGACCTCCAAGATATAGCGGTGTCTTCAACGGTAAAGACATAACCCGTTTAAGAACGTGCTCTATGTGGGTCAGACAGATATCCAGCATCTGCATAACCAACAAGGCGAGAATCAATCAGAGGGTCATAGGGGGCGGCAACACTTGGAGATTCACGGGTATAGAACAAGCCCAAATTCGTAGTACCTTTGAGGTAGCGGAAAATGTCTTTAACACCATTCCAGTGCCTGCGTGTGGGCGCATTGCTGTATCTAGCCAATAGATTCACAGCGAATGAAATGTCAAGTCTAGTGCACTGAGCTAAGTACAATAAAGCCCCAATTGCACTTAGGTAAGGAACTTCGGGTTCCAAAATCTCTTCCTCATCCTCCTTTGGACGGAAGGGATCTCGTTTAGCATCTAGAGTCCGAACGACCATGGGTGTACTCGAAGGCTTCGTTTTATCCTTATTAAAACGTCGTAACACCTTTTGGGTGTAGTTTGATTGATGTGCTAAGATTCCATCTGAACAATGCTCGATTTCGAGGCCGATACAGTATCGAGTTTTCCCAAGATCCTTCATCTCAAATTTCGATTTCAAGTGTGTAGCAATTTCCTCAAGCTTTGCGGGAGTCCCAATGAGGTTCATGTCATCGACATAAACTGCAACGATTGCAAATCTAGAATGTGACTTCTTTATGAACACGCATAGGCATAGTTCGTTGTTCACATAATCCTGACTTGTCAAATATTCACTCATACGGTTATACCACATCCCCCCGGATTGTTTTAATCTGTAGAGTGACCTCCTCAACCTAATTGAAAGAGTGTTCCGTGGTCTAGAACTATTTAAGCCAGTCAATAGAAGTCTTTCTGGAACTTTCATATAAATTTTCGTATCTAGATCCCTATAGAGATACACGATTAACACGTTCATAAGCTGCATATTCAGTTTTTTGGAAACTACCAAACTGATTAGGTAGCGAAACGTTATAACGTCCATTACGGGGGAATACGTCTCCTCGTAAGCAATCTCTGGGTGCTAAGAGAAGCCTTGCGCTACGAGGTGTGCTTTGTATCGCACTATTTCATTATTCTCATTACGCTTCCTCACGAAAACCCACTTGTAGCCAAAGGGCTTCACGCGTGGTAGTGTAGGAATGATAGGTCCAAATACCTTATGTTGATGCACAAAATCAGCGAGGACTTTGGTACAACAGAAAATATTAAGTTTGTAACCTTTGCTAGATTGCTCCGGTCACTAGTGTGGATAAGTATGTAAATGGATAGAGACAGGGAAGCAAACACAAGATGTACGTGGTTCACCCAGATTGGCTACGTCCACGGAGTAGAGGAGTTCTCATTAATTGTGAAGGGTTTACACAAGTACATAGGTTCAAGCTCTCATTTAGTGAGTACAAGTGAATGATTTAGTACAAATGACATTAGGAAATATTGTGAGAGAATGATTTCTATTTATAGAAGAGAGTTTTTAGTTTCATTCTGACATTAACACGTGTCGTGTTGTGATTAGCTTCTGATGTTGACACGTGTCGCGCTATGATTGGCTTCTGATGTCGACATGTGTTGTGCTATGATTGGCCTCCTGGTTAGAGGGAAACTCTTCTAGGTCCTCGATGGTATAACGTTGACCGGTGCTCAGTAGTTTCGGGATTGGTTAAGTATGGTACAAACAGTGCTCCCCTAAGTTCCCGAGTGAGGGAAGCTCCTCGGTTGGGGACTTGCAAGATCAAAGCCATTGAGTAATCACGAAACTTCTAAGTACCGAAGTATGGTATCATTTTCACTTGCCTTATCTGTTTCATATGTAGATGTGGCATCTTCTCTGGAAGTATTTTTCCTCCATCTAGGGGTGGTATCTTTAACCGATGAAGATGCACAAGGTAATGTATCAATTTCACTTGAAGCTTACTTGTAGTTTCGGGCTTGGTCAAGTGCAATACAAACCCTATAGTAGGAGTCCCCCAAGTCACCGAGTTAGGAGATTTGTCGAATGAGGTAACAGACAAGGTAAGCAATCAGACTTCCAAGCAAGCAACCTGGATCGGAGGTTCGACTTCGGCTTCCGGTTGATTGTTCTCTTTCTCCTTGTGTCGTAAATAGCACCAAGGATAAGGAGAAGCAAATGGAGAAGAGATGATATGAGATACTTTTGCTTTTGAAGAAGTAACTTTCCACAGGCTTATTCTTGAACTGGGCTGGAGGGTTTTCTGGTTCCCTCCAGAGTATAAGGCCGACTTAAGAATTTGAGGGTCAAAACAAGTCCATCAAATCTAGAGTACATTCGACCCTGATGATATGGGATACTTTTGATGTTGACAAAGTAGTGGATGTATCAGCACGTGTTCTGTTATGCTTATCTCCACATGCTTCCTTGTATCCTTCTCACTTGCTCTATCTGTTCCTCAGGCAGATGTGGTATCTTCTCTGAAAGCATAAGATGTTGAAGATGAGTACTCGAGAGCAATGTCAGGTAAGTAATCAGGCAAGGGGTTCCAAGCAGTCAGTTCCTGACTAGAAGCTTGATTCCAAGTGCTGACTGACTGCTCCCTTTCTCCTTGTCTTGCAAGTAAGAACAAGGCCAAAGGAAAAGATAAGGAAAAAGCATGATATGAGATACTCTTGCTTTTAACCCTGATGATATGAGATACTCTTGCTCTGGTGTGGCTTGTTTGCAGAGGTATTATCGGGAGAAAAAGAAGCTGAGTATTTCGAGAGACTCTGCTGAAAGTGCCCTCTCGGATGTGAAGAAAAGTTGAGCATTTTTTTTATTTGCAGGTTTGCCTGGCTGTGGAGGATAGATGTCGACATATATAGGAGTATTCCTAACAACAAGTAGTAGTGATATTCCTTTACCCTTCTTGGTCGTAGCAATGTAGTTGGAGCTGCAAGCTTCACGTGTTTTAACTTTGTCAGAACACTTTGAAAAAGTGGTATGTGGTATCTGGAAAACTGATGTTGCGTGTGAAGATTGCAGACAAGCTTTATCCAAGGAAATCTGGCTATCAAAGTTCAAATAACGATGCCTCTTCGGTTTTCAAACAAGCAATCCTGTTGGGGATCTGGCTCTCGAGATTCGGAGAGCGGTGCATCTTCAATTTTTGAGAAAGCAATCCTATTGAGAGTCTGGCTCTTAAGATTCGGAGAGCGGTGCCTCTTCGATTTTTGAGAAAGTAATCCTGTTGGGAGTATGGCTCTCGAGATTCGGAGGGCGGTGCCTCTTCGATTTTTGAGCAAGTAATAATGATATTCCTTTACCCTTATTGGTCATAGCAATGTAGTGGGAGCTGCAAGTTTCACATGTTTTAACTTTGTCAGAGTGCTTTGAAAAAATGGTATGTGGCATCTGGAAAGCTGATGGTGCGTGTGAAGATTGCAGACAAGCTTTATCCAAGGAAATCTGGCTCTTGAAGTTCAGAGAGCGGTGCTTCTTCAGTTTTTGAACAAGCAATCCTGTCAGGGATCTGACTCTTGAGATTTAAAGAACGGTGCCTCTTCGATTTTTGAGAAAGCAATCCTGTTGGGAGTCTGACTCTTGAGATTCGGAAAGCCGTGTCCCTTTGATTTTTTAGAAAGTAATCATGTTGGGAGTCTGGCTCTCGAGATTCAGAGAGTGGTTCCTCTTCGATTTTTAAGCAAGCAATCTTGTTGAGAGTGTTTTCTCGAATGTGAGTAAAGGTTGGGCATTTTTGCCAGTTTGCCTTGCCACGGAGCACAGAGGTTGACACACATTGGGACTTTCTAGTTATCAAGCAGTGGTGCTGTTCCTTTACCCTTGTAAGTAATAGTAGGGTAGCTGGACCTTCAAAATTTATGTGTCTAAACTTTGTCAGAGATCTTTGGCAAAGTTATTTGTGGTACCCGAGAAGCTGATGTTGCGTATGGAAACTGGTGCCTCTTCGAAATCCGGAAAGTGGTGCTTCTTCGGAATCCGGAGATTGGCACCTCTTCGATTTTTTAACCAACGGCCCTATTGCCCTTTCTTTTATAAGGGCACCAATTGTGTGCAAGGAGTACATTCAGAGAGTTATTGCTTGTAGGAATTTTCCTTTACTTCAGAGATTTATTGCACCTCATTTCTCCTTCATCATTTCTGAGAATGTTTGGCCCATCCGACCGTCGTTTTGACTTGAACTTTGGTGAAGAGGCAACCATGCCTTCTCAAGACAACATATGACGCCCATCATTCTTATCCCCTACTGGTTCTCTTACCGTTGTGGACTCTGTGATGAAGAATAATATGACCGCTGTGGTGGTAGCCAGGAACCTTCTCACTCCCAAAGATAACAAACTACTTTCCAAACGGTCTAATGAGTTGGCTGTTAAGGATTCTCCGGCTCTCGGTGTTCAGTGTGCAGGTTCTGTGTCTAATATGGCCCAACGTCTATTTGCTCGAACCCGCCAAGTTGAATCATTGGCGGCTGAAGTGATAAGTCTCAAACAGGATATCAGATGGCTCAAACATGAGAATAAACAGTTGCACAGGCTTGCACATGACTATGCTACAAACATGAAGAGGAAGCTTGACCAGCTGCAGGAATCTGATGGTCAGATTTTGCTTGATCATTAGAGGTTTGTGGGTTTGTTCCAAAGGCATTTATTGCCTTCGTCTTCTAGGGCTGTACCGCGTAGGGAAGCTCCAAATGATCAACCTTCGGTGCCTCCTCCTTCTGGGGTTCTGCCCAGTACTGAGGCTCCGAATGATCACCCTTCGGTGCCTACTCTTTATGGGGCTCTGCCGACTGCTGAGACTTCTCATGAGCAACCTTTGTGAAGGCTCCCTCTTGTTTGTTTATTTTGATTCATGTATATGTACATATTTGTAACTTATCAGAGATATCAATAAACAAGCTTTGCTTCATTTCAACGTATTGTGTTAAATACACCAAGGCCTTCTTCACTAAGTTCTTTGAATTTTTTCTTTTGTTGAAGCTTGTATGTTGAAGCTTTGAGAGTGAAGCATGTATGTTGAGGTTTTGTGAGTGAAGCATATAGGTTGAGGTAGTGCTCCCTTAATTTCCCGAGTGAGGAAAACTTCTCGTTTGGAAACTTGAAAAATCCAAGTCACTGAGTGGTCGTGAGACTTCCGAGTATCAAAGTGCAGTAGCATATGGTAGGAGTCCCCCCAAGTCTCCGATCGAGGGAGTTGACGAATAAGGCACTTCCTTTCTAAGTGATAGCCCAAAACTCCTTCTTCATATATATTTGTTATGAAAGTTGTTAGGCCTAAAGAATATGAGGCCTAGGCAATTTTTTTATTTTTTTCAAAAAAAAAAATTTCGATTTTTTTTTTTCATTTTTTCATTTTCGAATTTTTGAATTTTCGAATTTCCGAAAAAAAAAAATATATATATATATATATATATATATTTTTTAAAGCTTTGTAGGTGAAGCTTTGAGGTTGAAGCTTTGTTGGGCACCATGAATTGATTTTGCTTCACACTATCTTGATCAAGATAGTGTGAAGCTTTTGTAGGTGAAGCTTTTGTGTTGAAGCTTTGTGGGTGAAGCTTTTGTGGGTGAAGCTTTTGTGGGTCAAGCTTTTGTGGGTCAAGTTTTTATGGGTCAAGCTTTTGTGGGTCAAGCTTTTGTGGGTGAAGCTTTTGAGAGTGAAGCTTTTGTAGGTGAAGCTTTTGTGGGTGAAGCTTTTGTAGGTGAAGCTTTTGTGGGTCAAGCTTTTATGGGTCAAGTTTTTGTGGGTGAAGCTTTTGTGTTGAAGCTTTTGTGGGTGAAGTTTTTGTGTTGAAGCTTTGTGGGTGAAGCTTTTGTGTTGAAGCTTTTGTAGGTGAAGCTTTGGAGTTGAAGCTTTGTAGGTGAAGCTTTGGAGTTGAAGCTTTGTAGGTGAAGCTTTGATGTTGAAGTTTTGTTGGGCATCATGAATTGATTTTGCTTCACACTATCTTGAGCAAGATAGTGTGAAGCTTTGGTAGGTGAAGCTTTTGTGTTAAAGCTTTGTAGGTGAAGCTTTTGTGGGTGAAGCTTGTGTGGGTCAAGCTTTGGAGTTGAAGCTTTTGTTGGGTACCATGAATTGATTTTGCTTCACACTATCTTGATCAAGATAATGTGAAGCTTTTGAGAATTTATAGTTGTCCTCCATTGATGAAGCTTTTGTTGGTGAAGCTTTGGACCTCGTATTTAGGGCCTCATATTTAGACCTCGTATAAATACTCGGGGGACTTAAATGTAATTATGTAATTATTTAGTTGTCCTAAACCCTAAACCCTAACTGTTTATACCATATTTAGGGCATCGTATTTAGACCTCGTATAAATACTCGGGAGACTTAAATGTAATTATGTAATAAAGGAAGGGGTGAATATGTAATAAGTGAGGAGTCCTTATTCTATAAAAGGACCCCTCACCCTCACAATTGGGAGAGGCTCATTCTCACCCTCAGAGGCTAATTCCTAGGCCTCTCACCCCCTCTCAAAGCTCTCACATTACAGAGCTCATCCTCTCTCTCACTCAGATAAATACATATTCAGTGTGGACGTAGCCCAAACCTTGGGGTGAACCACGATACATCTTGTGCTATTTACATTACTTGTAGATTCACGGTCGGATTTACATTGTTCCAAGACTTCCGGTTTTGTGCATCAACATTTGGCGTCGTCTGTGGGAAACGACACGAAAAGCTATGTCGGTTCTCTCTTAATTTTTCACCTCCACTGTGAATCTGCAAAATCACAAAAACCCAGAAAAACAGCTTCGCCATAGTTCGTCTTGAAAACCCAGAAAAAAAAAAAAAAAAAAAACCTACTATGTGTCTGCGTTCTTTTATTTTGGGGGTAATCTACTTTGTATATTTCAATCACACAAAAAAACAAGAAAAACAGCTTCGCCATAGTTCGTCTTGTTCATCGCATTATATGCTTCCTGGAAAGAGAGAAGTAGTGGGTGGAGAGGTTGTAGTAAAGGAAGCCATGGAATCTCTGATTGCATCTCTTTGCAGCTGAAACAACAAGAAAATCCCTCATCCTCATATACTCCACTCACATCCCTCTCTGGCACGAGCCGCATTCTGGGTTTGCTTCTATTGCTCTTCTGGAGACGTCTTTGTTGAAGAACACCAACAAACCCAGGTGAATTCCACAGGGAATATCTGACCTTGACAGACACCTCCCGGAAAGGATTTTTCCGTCGATTCCTCCACCGCCAGTCGGCATCGAAGCTCCTGGAATTCCTGACCGTTCTCGGAAATCCTGACCGTTCCAGTTGGGAAGAAGCTCCAGGAAAAGCTGAGGGGCATCAACGTTAGCGGTGATCAGCTTCGTCTCGACGGTATCAACCCTCTTGGTGACTATAACTCTTGTTGGGCATAAGTGTTCCCCTAGTTGAGTTGTTAAGCTTGAGGGTTTTTTATTATTTGTGAATGCTAGGAGTTCACATGTACAAGTTGTACCACTCGTCTTCTAGTAGGTGGAATGAATGGTGAGTTGCTTTCATCACTTGGTTGGTGGTACGAAGGTGAGTTCCTTCATCACATTTCATCACCTGGTTGGTGGCATGAATATCAAGTTGCCAAATGATATTAGAGTACGGGTTATACATTTCATCATCTGGTTTGTGGCATGAAGGAGAGTACGGGTTGTACATTTCATCACCTAGTTGGTGGTATGAAGATGAGTTCCTTCTTCACCTGGTTGGTGGCATGAGTGGCAAGTTGCCAAATGATATTAGAGTACGGGTTGTACATTTCATCACTTGGTTGGTGGCATGAAGATGAGTTCATTTTTCACCTGGTTGAGGGCATGAGTGGTAAGTTGCCAAATGATATTAGAGTACGGGTTGTACATTTCATCACCTGGTTGGTAGCACGAAGGAGAGTACGGGTTGTACATTTCATTACCTGGTTGGTGGCATGAATGGCAAGTTGCCAAATGATACTAGAGTACGGGTTATACATTTCATCACCTGGTTGGTGGCATGAAGGAGAGTACGGGTTGTACATTTCATCACCTGGTTGGTGGCATGAAGATGAGTTCCTTCTTCACCTGGTTGATGGCATAAGTGGCAAGTTGCCAAATGATATTAGAGTACGGGTTGTACATTTCATCACCTGGTTTGTGGCATGAAGGAGAGTACAGATTGTACATTTCATCATCTGGTTGGTGGCATGAAGATGAGTTCCTTCTTTACATTTCACCACCTGGTTGGTAAAAATAAGGGCAAGGTGTCGAGGCACATTGTAGCAAGTGGGTGTCTTCACACTCCTCCCTTTCATCTGCCTCTCATTCTCTGGAGTCCTCAACCCACCACCGCTCATGGTGCTCATTGACGACCACTATCTCCAGTCCTCTCACTTCATCTTCTTCCACTCCCACATCTCTCTCGGCTTTGATCTCGACTTCAAGCTCGCCGAAGACCCCAAACTTTTGAAACATGCACCCTTCATTCTCTCCTCTGCAACCCACAGCAATCCAACCATGGTAACCAAGCAACACTGGTAACGACAAAAGAGAAATTTCTCATTTTCCCATTCTTAACCAGCAACCATGTCCGCTGAAATCGAGCCGAAGACGAATAATCGAAGTCCAAACCGCCTCTGCTCCTACAGCCTAGCACCATCTTCAAGCCCAGCAAAACGTAGCATCAATCCCGCGCCCACCACCGCTGCCGAGTCTTTTATATCGTTTGATTTGAAGGTTAGACAATTAGAGTTTAGGGTTTGCTAGACTTTGCCATAGAAGGAGGCACAAAGCCATAGAGGATGGTCGTTGGTGGATGGAGTCAACGATGAAGATGAAAGAATGGAGGGTGGGTACGAGTTGCAGAGGAGAGAATGGTGGGTGGGGTTGCAGATAAGAGAATGGAGAAAAGGGGTGGATGGGGAAGAATGGGTAGGTCACCCATTTAAAAAAAAAGGGTAAATTACATAAAGCTACCTCAACTATTGGGTCAGTCACAGTTTATACCTCATCTAAAAAAAATTCAATGTCATACCTCATCTATGAATTTGTTACAATTTCATACATTTTGTCAATTTGTCTGTCGATTCTTCCATTAAATAATGACATGGCTTGAGACAGGGCCCACTATCTATTAAAAAATTAGTAAAATATTAAAAATTAATATTTTATTTTAAAACTAAAATAAACAATGTAGAACTTCATCTTCATCACCGACATTCCTCACCGCCGAATCCCAGATCAACAACCAAAACCATTTTCCAACTTGCCCAATACATTCAGAACTTCAAAATCATCGCGACTTAGTGCCGCCAAGTTGTTCTTCAACGGAGATCTGACCCAAAAAGCTCTCAACCCACCTAAAAGCCCTACATTTTGGGTCCGTTTGGATCTCGAGACGGAAATTGGGGAAGACGGGGCGGATCTGGTCGGGTTCGAGCGAGGGAGAGATTTGAGGTTATAAGAAAAGTCGTTGCGGTAGAGGACGAGATTTATGTATGCTCTGCAAAACGAACCCTTGGAGTGGGAATAGAGCGATGAGATGGGTTACCAGAATGTCACATCCCGGCCTGGGTCCACTACATCCCGGGCCCGTTCCACCACCGTAGCACGATATTGTCCACTTTGGGCTTACCATTCCCTCAATGGTTTTGTTTTTGGGAACTCACGAGCAACTTCCCAGTGGGTCACCCATCTTGAGAGTGTTCTGGCCTCCTTCTCGCTTAACTTTAGAGTTCCTACGGAACTCGAAGCCAGTGAGCTCCCAAAAGGCCTTGTGCTAAGTAGGGATGGGAATATACATATAAGGCTTACATGATCCACTCCCCTTGGCGATGTGGGATGTAACAATCCACCCCCCTTGGGGGCCTGACGTCCTCATCGGTACATTTCCGACCAAGGATTGGCTCTAATAGCAATTTTTCACATCCTGACCCTGGGTCCACCACATCCCAGGCCCATTCCACCACCGTAGCACGATATTGTCCGCTTTAGGCTTACCATTCCCTCATGGTTTTGTTTCTGGGAACTCACACGAGAACTTCCCAGTGGGTCACCCATCTTGAGATTACTCTCGCGCAAACTTGTTTAACTTTGGAGTTCTAACGGAACCCGAAGCCAGTGAGTTCCCAAAAGGCCTCGTCCTAGGTAGGGATGAGAATATACATATAAGGATCACTTCCCTGGGCGATGTGGGATCTTACAATCCACCCCCCTTAAGGGCCCGATGTCCTCGTCGGCACACTTCCGGCCAAGGATTGGCTCTAATACCATTTGTCACATCTCGGCCCGAGTCCACCACATCGCGGGCTCGTTACACCACCGTAGCACGATATTGTCCACTTTGAGCTTACCATTCCTTCACGGTTTTGTTTTTGGGAACTCACGAGCAATTTCGAAGTGGGTCTCCTATCCTGAGAGTGCTCTGGCCTCATTCTCGCTTAATTTCGGAGTTCCTACGGAACCTGAAGCCAGTGAGCTCCCAAAAAGCCTTATGCTAGGTAAGGATGGGAATATACATATAAGGCTTACAGGATCCACTCCCCTGGGCGATGTGGGATGTAACAATCCATCCCCCCTAGGGGCTCGACGTCCTCGTCGGCACACTTTCGGCCATGGATTGGCTCTGATACCATTTGTCACATCCCTGCCTGGGTCCACCACATCCCGGGCCCGTTCCACCACCGTAGCACGATATTGTCTGCTTTAGGCTTACCATTCCCTCACGGTTTTATTTTTAAGAACTCACAAGCAACTCCTGAGAGTGTTTTGGCCTCCTTCTCGCTTAACTTCGAAGTTCCTACAAACCCCGAAGCCAGTGAGCTCCCAAAAGGCCTTGTGCCAGGTAGGGATGGGAATACACATATAAGGTTTACAAGATCCACTCCCCTGGGCAATGTGGGATGTATTGGCATGGTCAGGGCCCAAAGCGAACAATATCGTGCTACGGTGGTGGAGCGGGCTCCGGAAGTGATATGTCCCGGGTCGGAATGTGACAAATTAGTATCAAAGCCAATCCCTAGCCGGAAGTGTGCCGACGAGGACGTCGGGCCCCTAAGGGGGTGGATTGTTACATCCCACATCGCCCAGGGGAGTGGATCTTGTAAGCCTTATATGTATATTCTCATCCCTACTTAACATGAGGCCTTTTGGGAGCTCACTGGTTTCGGGTTCCGTAAGAACTCCGAAGTTAAGCGAGAAGGAGGCCACAACACTTCTAGGATGGGTGACCCACTAGGAAGTTGCTCGTGAGTTCCTAGAAACAAAACCATGATGGCATGGTCAGGGCCTAAAGCGGACAATACCGTGCTACGGTGGTGGAGCGGGCTCAGGAAGTGATCCGTCCTGGGCGGGGATGTGACAAATATGGTCTCAGAGCCAATCCTTGGCCGAAAGTGTGTCGACGAGGACGTCGGGCCCCTAAGGGGGATGGATTGTTACATCTCACATTGCCCAAGTGAGTGGATCATGTAAGCCTTATATGTATATTCTCATCCCTACCTAGCACGAGGCCTTTTGGGAGCTCACTGGTTTCAAGTTCCGTAGGAACTCCGAAGTTAAGCGAGAAAGAAGCTAGAGCACTCTCAGGATAGGTGACCCACTAAGAAGTTGCTTATGAGTTTCCAAAAAACAAAACCATAAGGGAATGGTAAGCCTAAAGCAGACAATATCATGCTACGGTGGTGGACCGGACTTGGGAAGTGATCCGCCCCGGGTCGGGATGTGATAGGAGAGCTGGTTATCTGTGAGACATAGGTGGTTTAGTTGTTTGAGGTTAAGAATTTAAGGTGGAATTTTGCCGCATAGTCGGTTGGATGAGGGGTCTAGCACGGCGAGATTGGAGAGGGAGAAAAGGAAGGGAGAGCGGAAGACGCCATGACGGTGATCGTGTAGGTGACCGGGTGCGAGGAAAACGAGGAAGCATTTCAGAGGGTTTCTGGGGCCAAGGTTTTGGCAGATTTGCTAGATCTCTCGACCGAGTCGAGCTTGATGAGCAAGGAGAATTCGGTAGGTGCACTGCTTGATTTGTCCAAGTACGGTGGAGAGAGGGCATTGAGGGAGGTGAGGAATGAAGGGATGGGAGTGGTGGATGGGATTGCTGATGTGGCGAAGAATGGCAACAAGGAAGAAAGGGTGGGTGGGATCTGGGTTTGGGGTGTTTCTGGCTTTGGGTTGGGGGAAAACGGGAGCGAGGAAGAAGGGTGAGGGGGATAAGGGGTGGGTTCCCCATGCAAAAAAAAATTAAATGATTTTTTTTTATTTTTTAATATAGAGTAGGCCCCGTCTCAAGCCACATCACTATTTAACGAACGAATTGACAGGCAAACTGACGAAAAGTATGAAATTGTAACAAATTCGTAGATGAGGTATGACATTGAAATTTTTTAAAGATGGGGTATGAAACTGTGACTGGCCCAATAGTTGAGGTGGTTTTGTGTAATTTACAATAAAAAAATTATTTTTCAATATTTAATTAATTTTTAATAGGGAGTGGGTCCCGCCTCAAGCCACGTCAGCACTTAACAGAAAGTTTGACAGACAAACTGACGGAATATATGACATTGCAACAAATTCGAAGATAGCGTATGACATTGAAATGTTTTAAATATGGGGTATGAAACTATGATTGACCCAATAGTTGAGGTAGTTTTGTATAATTTACCCATTATTATTTGTCATAATAATAATCTGATTTTTTAGAGTTGCTAAACCCACCCTATTGTCTTATTTCCCCACCCACGTTATATTTACACCCATTATAAAAAGTTAAAAAAATAAAATGTTATTTTTCCACCCACTATTATTCCTAAAATAACCCTATATATAATTAGAGATAAATTTCTCTTAAAAAAAGAATATGACCAAACCTTCAAAAAACCGGAAAAAAAAAAAGAAAAAAAACCATGTTTCCTTTCCAAATTCCAATTTGAGTGTCCTTTTTGAGATGCATAGCAATTCGCATTGTCATTGACGTATAGTATTGTCTAGCTACTCAACATCAATTAATTTATCTGTCTGCTATTTTCAACTTTAACCATGTGGATGTTGTATGTTTCTAATAGATTTTGACATGGATGTTGTCAATGAAAGAACAGCTGCATTGAAGCCTGCTAACCTACATGTCGCTGATCAAATACAGCAGCAGCAGAACCACCCCGCCGAGAAACGACGAACTGTCAGCAAAAAGGAATAGTAGCAACAGAGAGACGAATTGCGGTCGTCGCTGCAATATGGACAAATTTGTAATTTAAAAATTCGTAACAAGATGGGTAGGAACATAAGATATTAGGGTAAGAATAACATTTTTTTTGTTTTTTTCCTTTCCCTCTTTTCATTTTCCCGGGAAGTTACTATTTACCACCTAAATGTGCTCCCCGACCCACAAGACAAACAAACAAACGGCCGTTACAAAAAACAGTTACCGGTCGTCGGTATCTCGGATTTTTTCAAAACACTAAAAACCGGCAAGCACTTCTCCCGTTATAGTCGTTCTGGTCAAACTTTTATAAAAAGCCAACGGTTATAATTTCGTCCCCTCTCTCTCTCTCCTCGTTCTTCAGTCTTTCACTCTCTCTCTCTCTTATCGACGACAAAATAATCGGACCCAGAAAAATTCGGGAGAGAAGATCGCGGGAGCTTAGACTCATTCTGGGAAAATGCAAAATATCGGCTGAATTACTCGGCAATTAATCGCCACCCCTGAAATGGTCATGCAATTTAAGCTCTCATCCTTTGCCCATTTCATTTGATTCTTTCCCTTAAGGTAAGAATCCACTCTCTCCTCAAATTGCGATTCTTTGCCCCCATTCTTTTTTGTGAGAGTTTATTCGATTATCCGCGCATTGATCATCTGATTAACTTTTCGATTTGGAGAGAAGAATTCCCAATTGTGTGTCCTAATTTCTGAAGAGCCCAACTTTCACATCGTGATTGGATTTTGAATCGACTGAATATCTGTGGGAGCTTTCAAGAACAAGTTGGAGTTTTACATTTTTTGTTAATTTTTAATTTGATTTAGCGATCTGGGTTTGATTAATCAGAGGGTTTCTCTTGAATCCCGGGGCTTTTGAATTTTGGATTTGCAAAGTTCAATTCTTTCTGGGGATTTTGGATTTTTTTCCCTTTTGGTTTGGTTTGGTTCTGTTTGTACAGAATTTGGTTTTTTGGGTCTTGTTTTCGAATTAATTTAGCATTTGGGTTTTTGATCAATGTGATCAAAGGGCTTTGGGTTTGAAGCGCCTTGAATTTGAATATCGGTAGGCAAATATAAAAATAAAAAGAAAGGAGGGTCCTGGTTTTTTATTTTCGATTTGGGGGGGTTTGAATTTGAAGGAAGAACAAAAAAGTTTGAATCTTTGAAAAATGTCTCTTGCTGATGTTGCCCTGAGCCCGGGACATTCTGCTGCTGCTGGGTTTTTCGAAAGCCAGCTGGGGCATTGCTCTAGTGAATCAATCATGTTGTATCTCAGGGTTGCTGGCTCCGTGATCCCTATGCGCGTTTTGGAGTCCGATTCCATTGCTTCGGTGAAGCTAAGGATCCAAACGTGCAAAGGTTTCGTGGTGAAGAAGCAGAAGCTTGTTTTCGAAGGCAGGGAATTGGCCCGGAACGATTCTCTCATTAAGAACTATGGCATCACTGGTGAGAATGTGTTGCATTTGGTTCTTAGGCTTTCTGATCTTTTGCATATCACTGTTAGCACCATTGGTGGGAAGGAATTTGATTTCCATGTTGATAGACATCGAAATGTCGGGTACCTCAAGCAACGGGTTTTAAAGAAGGGGAAGGCTTATGATCCCGAGGATCAGGAACTTTTCTGCAATGGTGAAAAGCTTGATGACCAGAGGCTCATTGATGATATTTGTAAGAACAATGATGATGTCATTCACTTGGTGGTTCAGAAATCTGCCAAGGTTAGGGCTAAGCATTATGATAAAGATTTGGAGCTTTCAGTTGTGGCACCGCTTTCTGATGAATGCAGAGAAGAGGTCAATGGAGTGGTCAACCACCGATCCGAGAGGGTTCCAGTTGTAACATGGCAGTTACCTTATCGCAATCCGGATTTCTTGTTGGAACCAATTGTTGTGAATCCCAAGGTTAAGCTTCCCTCTTATGCCTGGGACATGCTGAATTCCACATTTAATGGTTTGAGGAAGGGCAACCAACCTATTAGGTCATCTGAAGGCACTGGAGGAACTTATTTCATGCAAGATTCCTTCCAGGAGTTTGTTTCTGTTTTCAAGCCCGTGGATGAGGAGCCTAATGCAGTGAACAATCCCCATGGCTTGCCCGCATCCCCGGATGGTGAGGGTTTGAAAAGGGGAACAAGGGTAGGAGAAGGATCCGTGAGGGAAGTGGCAGCATACTTGTTGGATCATCCCAAGAGCGGGCCTCGCAATTTATCAAACGAGACTATTGGCTTTGCTGGGGTGCCTCCGACCATTTTGGTTAGGTGCTTGCATAAAGCATTTAATCATCCGCAAGGGTATGATTGCTCATCAAAGAATGTTAAGATGGGGTCATTGCAAGTTTTCATGAAGAATGATGGAAGTTGTGAGGACATGGGTCCTAGTCGTTTCCCGGCAGAGGAGGTGCACAAGATTAGCGTTTTTGATATAAGAATGGCAAATGCAGACAGGCATGCTGGGAATATTTTGTTTAGAAAAGGGGAAGATGGTAAGATAAAGCTCATTCCTATTGACCATGGGTACTGCCTTCCAGAGAATGTAAGTGCGTGTTCTTTCGTTCCTATCTTAGTGATATTTTTAAATGTTCGCATCATTGTTTTGCCTTCTCTTTCCTTCCATAATTTTGTGCAAATCATGAAACTCTAACAGTAGAATTTTCAATACGACATATAGTTTCACTCAATCTCCATGTGTGGATGCAATGTAATTTAGGTGTGCCAAAAGTAGGGTTCATGTTGGACAAACAGGTTGAAAATTCGACTACAACAATAGCTAATGTTTAGGTTGGGAAAGATTGTCTAATGCATAAATGAGTTTTTCAACTTAAGATGTTTTTTATTTGTTTTCCGCAGTCTCATATCTAAATAGTTGTAGTAATGGTCATGTGAACGTTGTCGTTATTTGGTGTTTTTTCTTTACCTGCCAGAATGATTTCCATACACGTTTTTTTCAACAAGATTTCTAGTATATATGATTGGTTATATTCTTTAACTCATAAGCTCAGTTCGCTGTCTCTGCAGTTTGAAGATTGCACTTTCGATTGGCTTTATTGGCCACAAGCTCGCCAGGCTTATTCTCCTGACACCATTGAGTACATAAATTCTATGGATGCTGAACAAGATATTGCACTTTTGAAATTTTACGGGTGGGACATTCCAGTTGAGTGTGCCCGCACGCTCCGTATCTCCACCATGCTTCTGAAGAAAGGGGTACAGAGAGGTCTCACCCCTTTTGCCATTGGGAGCCTCATGTGCAGAGAAAATATAAACAAGGAGTCAGTGATTGAGGAGATAGTGCGTGAAGCTCAGGATTCCTTGCTCCCGGGCATGAGTGAAGCTGCATTTCTTGAAGCCGTCTCCGAGGTCATGGATTCCCAGCTCGACAAGCTTACAAAGTAAATTCCTATATGATAGGTACATATATGTATGTATTGAATGAATGACCAGTCCATTTTCGGATGGACTGCAAGCTTGTATGAAGTGTTGATGGCTTATGTAGTTTCATACAATAAGCCTGAAACTTTCGCTTTCATTTCTGTCAACTGATGGAGATAATACAAAGACTTCTGTCAACTGTTTTTTAAGATGGTCATGAATAAGATCATTTCCTATTTATGGTTTACAGGAAGCGTTTCGCAAGTAGGGAGCTCAAGAATTCCTGCATTGAATTTATTTCCTGGCTTGATACTACTTTACGAAAATAGTTTAGGGTCTAGCTGTTCACATTCATATGTAGCTTAAGGATTTGAAGATTGGAACTTCTCTTCTAATTTCCATTATTTTCTATACTGGCATTGTTCCTCTAAAGAAGGGAGGCCAGAAGACATGGCATCTTCTCGCCTATGATTACCATCTCTACATGCTCAAACTAACCAGAGAAATTTCGGTAGGGTTGCCCAATTCCTGGTGGGGTTAAAGGATTCAAGCTAAACCCCTAAAATACAAGTGGTTTCTAAGCAGTCAGGCAATACACGTGGTCCGGTTTCCACCGCGCAAGTTTTTCTCCATACTCTAAACTCAACATTGCTGCAATGCTAACCTTCAATGATGCCAAAACCCATGTGAGTTTTTCGTCAGTTTGATAATTGAAACCAACTCTTTGGCCCTGTACGAGCCCCAGTACAACGCCAGGGAAAAGTGCTTTTGAATAAAGTGATTTTGAATTGTTTCACGTACTTTTTTTACCCAGAAGTAAATTACAACAAAAATTTTCTACAGAGCTACAAATAATTCTAATAAAATCAAGAATATTATGTTGAAACAGGAGCTGCAGCATCGAATTTGATTTGACTTCAACTTGCATATCATGATTGCTATGAACTCAATTCCTAAGCATTTTCAATCTTTTAAATTTAATTACCGAGATTAGCATATCAACTTAAAGGGAACATGATCTCCTAATATGGTGCTTAGGTGGACCCCATTGCCAGAAATTATGACCTTATCAAAACTAAGATCCTAATAAATAATCACCCGTCCACCGAATTTTATCCAAAATTTTTAAATAAAAAACCACGTAAGTTTGTGGTTCCCACTCAATTTATTCTCAATACGGACATATTTGACTGAAGTAAAAATCAACACCGTTGATATGAGGATAAACACTTTTTTTTTTTTAACAAACGATATTATCTACACTAAGGGGTGTGAGGGGATTGAGCTAAACATCACAATGAACTTGCAATAATGTGGTTCATATTCGTCTTTGGCGAGAATTGAATATAAGTTCTCTCACTTACAAGTAAAGAGAAATAGCAGTAGACTGCAATACTAAGTGGCAAAAAAAAACGCTCTTAACCACTTGGCAAAACACAAGACTTCAGATATAGGAATAAACACTAGTTAGCCCTTGCGCTACAAGCTATAAGATATAGTTATTTAAGTTTGAACTACATGGATTAAAACAAAGGAAAATTAATTAAAAGGACTTGAAAACTTTGAGGTTTAATCAAAATGACAAAAAAGTGTTGTAAGTGAATAGTATTAAGAGTGACTTTTAGAGTAAAAATGTCATTTTTGTTAAAAGTAAACAGTATCAAGAATATTTCGTTAAAACTCTCTTAAAACAACCCAAATTATAAGAGGGCCAAATGGTCATATGCCAAACATAGCCTTGTGACAAAAAACCATCTCCAACCGAGAGGGCCAAAAAGTTATAGGCCAAACATAATTTATTATTTTAATTGAATTAATATGATTACTTAAATTAAACTATCTCAATAATTTTTTGAGATGTAATCTCAATAATTTTTCGAATAAAATTTCGAGTGACACGTGTCGCTAAAGTAAGTAACTCTCCAGATTTCTTGTCGATATGTAATCTCAATAATTTTTCAGATAGGATTTCGAGTGTCACGTGTTGATATGTGAGTAACTCTCCAGAGTTAAATGAGTACATGAGACGCCATAGGATGATACGTTCGTGTGCCACAAACAAGTACTTACAACAGGATCTTGTTGCACATATTTGGGCCAAAAGAAGCATGGAATATGCGTTTAAGTTTCATGTTGGTTAAGTTTGAATAATCTCCCCAAGTAGTACAAGGGTGGAGATTGTGTTCTTTAATGTTGTTTAAGTTTAATGTTATTTAATGTTGTTTAATATTGTTTAATATTGTTTAATGTTGTTTAATATTGTTTAATGGCTTATGTAGTTATAGGAAAAAAAATTAGAATTTTTTATTTTTTATTTTTTAAATCTTGTCCAAATAATAAAAAAATTCAAATCCAACGGTAACCTAGCGTCAGCTAGCCGTTGCTAGCTAGCGTCATGTTGACGCCTGGCGTCATGTTGATGTCTGGCGTCAGACGCCAAGTAGCCGATGGATTTGAACCATTGGGCGGGTCCGAGGCTGGCTAGTTCGAGGCAGCCGATTGGCCTGATTGCAAAATTTTGGTCCGGTGGGACCCATGAGCCATTTGGCCTAGCCCTCGGTTGGAGACAATTTTCGTGTTATTTCGGGCTATTTTTAGCCCTATAATCCTATGGCCGGATCGGTTGGAGATGGGCTAAAAAGTCTCCATCTTGATTTGTCCCTATTTGTTTTTACTTCACTTTGATACTTTGGCTAATTTAACATGAATATAACTCAAAATTGGTTGTTGCTCAAGTATGTCTGGCTTTTTGGTTAATTTTGTTTGTGTCAACTTGACAACGTCTTACTAACTTACCTTACATATCTGATAGTGTGACACTCTTACCGAAGATTCTCTTTTAGCTAAAAATTATTGGAGGCGTGAGCTGGGGAAACAAAAAAGAGATTTCTAACATTTTCTTAAAATGCGTGGAGTTACAATCTCTATTCATATTAAATTTGTAAAACCAACACTGCACCAAACAATATAATGCTTATTTGGATGTGCTTTTAAAATGATTGAAAGTACTCTTGGTCAAAATGTTTTTGGAACCAATCCTTAGTAAAAATGCAAGTAAATTATAGAAAAAGCACTTAAAGTGCTTTCAAGTGCTTTTGAAACTAAAAAACATTTTCTTTAAAAGTGCTATCAGTCATTTTAAAAACACATTCAAATGAGCTCATAGAGAGTCCAAGTTCAAAGAAGGATAGTGCTATTAAGACATTCATTTTTACTTCTCACATATTATTTTATTTTTGATCATTGATTTTCTTTAATTCATTGGATCTGACGACCAAAAATTTAAAAAAAAATATATAAGAAATAAAAATGAGTGTATGAATAGCGCTATTCTCACATAAATGTTTCTCCAATCCAACAATTTAACAACCTAAAATGTTTTTACGACAAAATTATGAATTTAAAATTATCGATCAGGTTTGATTTGAAGAAGTAAATTTAAAAAAAAAAAAATTACCCTCCAAAATTTATAAAACATAAAAGAAAAAGACAAAGTCTCTCTCCCTCTCTTTCTTTCACAATTTCAGACTTTTGTCCCAACTCTCAACACAAAGACATGTTCCCATCACTTTCATCTTTCCCACATTTTTCCTCACCCCCTCACTCTTTCTTACCAGTACAATAATACAAACCCACATCCAAACACTCCCCTAAATTCTCCCTCTCTCTCTCTCTCTCTCTCTCTCTCTCTGATCCCACTGCTTCTCTTAATTCCTCAATTAAGCTCATTTAATCATCCATGAGCAAGCCTCAGCGGCCACAGCGGCCCAAACCGCCGCCGTCCGGCCGTACGAACCTCGCCTCCTGCATCGTCGCCACCATCTTCCTAATTTTCGTCGTCATCGTCATCCTCATCGTCTACTTCACCGTCTTCAAGCCCAAAGACCCCAAAATCTCTGTCTCCGCCGTCCAGCTCCCTTCCTTCTCCATCCAAAACTCCACCGTCAACTTCACCTTCTCCCAATACGTCTCCGTCCACAACCCCAACCGCGCCGCCTTCAGCCACTATGACAGCACTCTCCAGCTTATCTACTCCGGCAGCCAAGTCGGGTTCATGTTCATACCTGCCGGCAAGATCGAAGCGGGTCAGACCCAGTTCATGGCCGCCACCTTCGCCGCCCAGTCGTTCCCGGTCTCCGATCCCAATCGGGCTTCCGGGATGGTCCAGAACCCACTGGGCCCCACTTTCGGAGATGGGTTGAGCGGGTTGAGCGGCACCGGCGCCGGACCCGTCGGTTCCACGATGCAGATTGAGTCGCGGTTGGAGATGGGGGGTCGGATTCGGGTCATGCACTTTCTTACCCACCATGTGGAGGCAAAATCTACGTGTGAAGTGTACATTGCTGTGAGTGATGGATCTGTGTTGGCTTTTCACTGTTAGCTGTTGATTTTCTTTTATTTACTTGGTGAGTGAAATTGGAAAGAGTAGTTTTTTTTCTGTAGATTTTGCCAAAATTGGTAACTGGGGTGTCCAATTTGTTAACCCCAATCCACCAATGGAAGTGTAAAAAAAGTAGTAATTTTTTGACAATTAAGTTCGCTGGAGCTATGTGGTTGTGCATCAAGTTTTTTGTTTTAGTGGGGGAATTTGGGTGGTTCTCTTTTTGTGTTTTTTAACAAATGAAATCATTTACGCTGACGGTTGGGGGGCAGATTAAGCATCATAATTTACTAAAAATAATAATTAATCGGCGAGAATCGAATTTAAAATCTATTATTTACAAGTGACCGTAGTACTAAGCAGTTTTTTTTCGTGTTAGGTGATTGTAATTCATAAAGTTGAAGCCTTTAGCTAGAAGTCTTGTTGGCAGTGAGCCTTCAAAAGAGGGAAGGTGGGAACAGTTGAAGAGGTGGTTTTTTGCTTTTCGCCTTTTGTTTTCTGGAGTTTGATGAATGCTGAGGCTTAGAGATTAATTAGTGTTTAAGTAAAGGTTGATAGATATTACTATAATCCCAATTTTATGGTGCTGCAGTTGGTTAAGTAGAAAAATAATTGGCCAATTACTTGAGGGATTTATTAAAGGTGTGATTTAAGGTAATGGGTCCCAACTCCAAGGTTCCAATCATCAAGTTTAGGATCCTATCTGTGCCTGTGGACTGGAGCCTGCTCATGTCAGTAAATTATGTACAGAAGCGTAAAATGCGGATCCTTTGAGTTAATAAAATCATAGGGATAAGTGAAAAGTGCATGAGTTTACTGAGAAAAACTTACTTGGAACGGGTTATATGAGAGTATTTAGCTTACCACTATAAATTATAGGTATGTTCATGGCTGTTCTATTCACATATTTTTTTTTTTACTTTTCACACCTTTTGTTAATTTTTATTTTTTGATTTTTTTTAAATTCATTCGATTCGACGGTCCAAAATAGAGAGGTGTGTAGGAAGTAGATAGGGGTGCGATGATAGCATACCCCCTATGTTCATTATACATTTAAACATTTAATATGAAAGTTAATTAAAGGTAAGTAAAATGACACATAGCAGATGATTAAATATTTGATAAGCATACAATATAGTTATAGTGATGAGTAAAAATGCTCTCAAATTATATCAATATGCGTTTCAATCTTTCAAAATACAGTATATAATTAGGTTAAAAAGCTATTATAATAAAACTGTATGTGACTGTCGAAACAAACTTACAACGAGATGAAAATGCGTGATGCTCAAAGCTAATCATACATTTTAATTTCTGCACATAGAAAAGTGTGTGATTAGTTTACTTTTTCTTTTTCTTTTTTTTTAATTTTAGAACAAAGTGTGTGATTAATTTGATATACTGTTATGTTAACGTCTTCTTGCAGGACACGAAAGTCCTTATAAGTGTGAACCATAGCTAGTGTGAGAGAATGGAAAATGCTTTAGCAAGTAACAATTCATGATTGATTTATTACCAATACAGAAAACAACTAAATTGGGAGTTGCGGCGGTTCCAACAAGATTTTTTCTGGATTCTTTTTGTGAGAATTTCGAAAATCAGTGAATTGTGTTTGTGCATTGTACATGTTGTATGTACTATTTGTATTTAATTTTAAATAAAAATAATAATAATTTATATTCGTACAATATACAATAAATAAACACGATTTACAGAATTTCGAAATACTTTCAAAAGGATCGGGATTCGCGGCGGTTACAAAGAGAAAAACAAACAGAAAAATGGCAGTGGCTGAGTGGAGACCCAAACAGTGGACAGGACTCCAGCCATGGTCATGCCATTGGGATTCGATACTGCTTTTTGACTATTTCTACATCTGTTCACACACTGTCCCGGTTACGAAGGGTAAAAAGAAAGAAAGGCAACAATTAAATTATAGGAACTTTAACGAAAAGCATCGGTACTGTTTACTTTAACGAAAAATCACATTTTTATACTAAAAAGTCAATCCTGGTACTATTCACTTTACCCTTTATTTTATCCTTATCATTAAAACTCAAAGTTTTCAAGTCATTTTCATTAGTTTTCCTTTAAATTATTTGCCTTGTCACTCACATTTCACCTGTGTCCGGAAAAAACAGAGAAGCCATCAGCACGCCGGAAGGCATCAATCGGTCCATGAAGGGAGTAGCCATGGATTTCTATGGAGCATCATCTAGGAACAAGAAGGTTCAATCGAGTAACGAATTCATACGTGGTCCAAGAAAATTAAAAGCTCGCTTCTACAATTTCAAGGTTAGTTTGAAAATGTTCCTCTATAAAGTGTTTTTATTAATATCGCTTCAATCAATAGCAACAATTCTGTTTTGACATAATTTAATAATTCGTAGTTGAAAAAAAAATTAGGAGTTACATTTTTACAGAGTATTTTTGTGTTTACCAATTACGGAGGAATCAAAACAGCAACTGATGTCATATATGATAAAAAGAATGAAACTTTAACGAAAAACTCTCGGTATTGTTCACTTTAACGAAAAATCACACTTTTACATTAAAAGGTCAATCATAATACTATTTACTTTACCATTTATTTTATCCTTATCGTTAAAACTCAAAGTTTTCAAGTTCTTTTCTTTTCCTTAAAAAGAATTCAACTCTTCATTTTGGAGGAATTGGATCTTTTCGAGAGTGCAAACTTTCAAAGTTTAAGATAAACTAGCATACAAAATAATGTACTAGGTTGTAATCATCCTGATTTACATTCTGATCAAATAAATGAATAAACAACTTATATCGAATCAATATCATTCATACTCCGATCAACGAAAACTTTAGTAAACAGCTTCACACTATCAGAACCAAACAGCCTCCCAATTGCCCTTCTTCCTCATTTCTTTGCTTTTTTCTTTCCAAAATGATGGCTGATGTAAACAAGCTTGGAGGCTGCTTTACTACTCACACAAAGATACTGGTACACGGCAAAATAATAACACCGAAAACTATTTGTATTTGTGGACCTCGGAAAGCAATTGCAGGTCGTCTCTCCACCATTGATGAATTCCATGGGCTTCTTTCAGATCCCTTGAAGGGGTTAAATTAACTGTCAGGTTCGCCGAAGGAATGAGGTGCAATGGGGGCTCGGGCGCTGCTTTCTTTCCCATCACATGCATCAGTAGACCCCCTAGAGAATTCTGAGTTGCTAACCTCTCAATGGCCCCTGCTCCAATGTCCTCCATCTTCTTCCTGTGTTCGAAATACCCGATATATTCAGAGCAGATGTCATCAGATGGATTGACAAATAGACCAGGGAACCATGCAGCTAGAGCAGTGAATGGTTCATTTTCTGGTCGACTTCTGTGTTGATGATGTTGTTGTTGTTTAGCCTTCATAGCAAGAGTGAGTCCTGCAGTAATCACACTGCCTGCAATCCGAAGCCCATGCTTCACTCTCTTATCCTTAATCCTCTCTATTGGGGCCGACACAAATGGCGGATTGAAGAGAAAAGATTTGAGATAATTGCCAGAGCTAGCCATAGTTTTTCCAGCAAGCATTGCCATGGCTGACCCCAAGGAGTGGCCAGCTAACCAAACATTTGAAGGACCTGATGCAGCAACCATATTTCGGACAGCTTGCATAGCAATCTCGAAGCGAGATGTCCTGTGCAGTCCATTTCGGATCACCTCAACATCCAGCTCAAGATCTCGTGAGACTGAGTCATACTTCGTTATGGTGCCTCGGAAAGCAATTACATAACAAGGGCTTCCTTCCGATGGATGGTTACAAAGAGAGGGTGGAGGTTTAAACTCATATACGGCACCAAAGATGGAGAAACCAACATCATCCACAAGCTTACGGAGCAGCTTAAAATGGAAGAACTCCCACCAAGGAGGAGCAAGGGCCTGGGGCCCTTCTCGTTCCTCTTGGCGGTCCCGTTCAAGAACGTAGACACCCTGAACCAAACAGGCAGCAACAGATCTTTGATGCTGAGTATTCTGCCTGCATAGGATGGCACACAGTTTAAATCCCATATCATCTTTCAAGTTCAAAAAGAAGGAAAAGGTAGCCGCTGAGAGACAGTAGTGGAAGCAGTGGAATTCCAGATAGAAACAATTCCCAACTTGACCAACATTGACAATGGATAGACTAGTACACAATCAACTTAAATTTCGTGAATGAACTTTGTACAAGTAACGTTTATCGTGCAAGTTAGAAAGAAACTTCGAGATATTACGTACCACATGGAAATGTGAATAACTGCTAGATTTGACACTAGTGCATCTAAGAGTCTAGTTGCAGAGCTCGTAAAGATATACTTAACGGAATATAAAAGAACAACAGATAAGTCTCAACCTGGTTTGCACAAGTCTGCATATGAACTGCATAGTCAATTATTCAAATTAGAAAAGACATAACGCAAGGGACACAATTCATATAACGACGCAATCGATTCATGCTGGAAGTGTTTTTCTAAACAAGTTCCCTCGAATTTGGCCAATAAAAACCTTGTGTCAAATTACAAGGAATACAAAACCCTTGAATCGATGACTGCATAATGTAACAAGCATATAACGCCACATAACAAGGAAACAGCTCCACACCACCCATTCCTCATACGCCTTTTTTCTTAGTTTAACTTCCTCCATAACATTTTGGTAAAAAAAAAAAAAAAACCTTCATCTATCGAAAGAAATTGCGTGTGTGTTTGTTGGGGGGGAGGGGGTTTAAGGTCTCACCAGTCAATGGACGTTAGGAGCAATGGTCCTGAAAGGTCGAAACTTTCCCTCCCCGACGCCATTTACACCATACGCTACTCTCCCCGATAATCCTCCAAAGCACTTCTGCATTCCGCAATTCCACAAGGAAGTCAGCCAAAGAAATTGAGATGCAAAAACAGTATGAACCCATAATTTTGAGATCTGACCACAATCCATTAACCTTCATAATTTCGAGATTAATACTGATTAGGGACAATGAAAACCATCAACTAAGCCATAAACTCAAAAGATATATACACAAAAATCTGTCGCAATTTCTCAAAGAAACCCAGAAAATGCAAGACTGAAAAAAAAAGCAGAGAGGTAAACTTACGTTCAATCAAAATGTGCTAAAACTCAAATGGGCAGATAAATAATTGGAAAATGAGAAATTAAAAAAAGAAAAAAAGAAAAAAAAGTAGGTTGAAGAAATGAGAGAGGCTGATCCGACCAGGTGACCTGTGTTGCTAAATAGGGTGAGGGGTCGGTGAATTCGAACGTTAAAGCGTCTGCGTCTCTTGCTTATCGGAATTTGAGATCCCAACTACTTTGGGTCGGTTTTGGATCCTCAAACTGTTAAAAACGACCCGCTTTGGAAGTCTTGATCCCCTCTCTACTTTCTACCTTCTAACCATGTTTTATGGGATTCTAGGCTATTGGGCCTGCCCGTTATGTTCTCAACGGTGTGTCGTTCGCTCCCCCTCACCCAACGGCCAACGAAGACTTTTCGCATTTTTCATGGAATGAGAATCCTCTCCGATCCTCTTTGTGACAATTTCGAATATCCTCAAATCACATCCGTTTATTATATATAGTGTGGTTAGAAATTGTGGAGCAAAAAATAATCACAAGGCGACATGTGGATTTTTGGGTAAAAATGACAAAATTACCCTTGAGACACATCAGATTTCTTACGCGCGAGCAGTGTACAATCATCCCTTAATCAAGTTAAAAGTACCCAAAAAAGGTAACAAATTCAAAATTATTTCATTCATCCTCATCTTATATTCCCTACAAGGTAATTATTCCATAACCTTCAAAACATTCCATATAAATTGAGTTAATTGGCCAATTAATGGATTAATTACCTAATTAATCCATTAATTGCCAAATAAATCACCCATTACACTCAAAAATTACCCAAAAGGCCAGCCACTCTCTCTCCCAAGAGGGCCGGCCATGCTCTATATATTGAACTTCATTTTCTCTAAAAACCTAGGTCCACACTCTTGCAAAACTCCAAAAATTTTCTAAATACTTTTCTCTCTAAATTCTAACTTCGGTATCGGAAGTTCTTCAACCAAATTAATTTTGCAATGTATGTATAATTATGTATTTTTTTAAATATAGTTGAACATTTATTTATATGTTATATACTAAATTAATTATAAAAAAAAATTTAAAAAAAAAAAAAAAACCGCCTAGTCTCTAGGCCCTGCTTATGGCCCAACTCTGCCTTATAACTTAGCTTGCTTGTGAAAGCATTTTGTCGATGAATATCCCCTAAAAAGCCCAACATGCAATCTTATGCTTTTTGGCACCTAAAAGCATGGATTAATTTGTAACTCACAAGCATGCTCCAAGCGGAAACAAGTTGAAAAAAATGGCACATCAGAAGCAGATCATATATTACTATAGAAATGTTGCAGTTCAAAAACAAGTAGAGCGACATCAGGTGAAAGATTGCATCACCTCTCGCCAATTCGTTACTACATGAACAAAAATAAACAGGAAACTCCTTCCCGCCATTACAACTGAATCGTAAATTACTGATGTGCTGCACATCTACTTCGCCCAAGCAACTGAATCAATTTCTGCTTGCGCACTCCTGTATAGCTCCAGCCTCCTTGCGAGGGCAGCACGCCTCTCCATTACTGCAGGGTCCTCATTCAGTAATGACGACAACTGCTTTGTCTGTGCAGAAAAATTCAGAGTCAATCTACAGTCTAACAGTTGCTCTCTACGAGAATGATCAATTTTCACCACACAATAAGAAATGATGGGTTGGAGAAGTTGTACTTACCTCCAGTTTTCCCAATTCGATGAAGAATTGGTCAAGTAAGACTCGTTTTGCCTCTCGGACTTGACAATAGACCACAGACTTAGGAATTGAGTTACGCAAACTTACACATACCATATTGACATAAGCCAAAACCGTGGTCCCTGTTTTATTAAGAGAAAAGAATGTACCAAGAGAATAAGGTGTCTAGATATTGGTTCAACAGAAGAGAAAGCAAAGTTTAACCTACATAGAATACATGCAAGGCTAATTTTTCATTCACGAGACTCACCAATCCGCCTGAGGTATGAATCGTTGTATCTGTCAAAAATTGAATGTGATGGGTTTCCACCCTTCTCAACATCTTGGGGAAGATTACGGAAGAAATCAGCCGTCAGGTAACTACATTCCATATCAACTAGCTGTAGTGTTGCCTTCTTGCTCTGTTCTCTCATTCTCTCGAGTGACTCAGTAGCTGCATTTGTCACCTCTACTCTGAGAGCAGGATACTGCTTTAGCTCCTGCGAGACGACAAGGGCAGTGTTTATCCAAGACGAAAAAGATGACAAAAACGAGGAAATGGACGGTGAAACAAGAATAACACCAAAAGATAACAAAAGGACAGAAAAATCAAGGGAAGCAACTAATCAAACATGGTTGTGAACATACTGGAGTCTCACTGATAGCCTTGCGAACCAGATCCTTCAAAATGATATGAACCTGGAATTACGGAAAATTCAAAATAACTCATCTAGTACAAGCAGCATGACAAAATAATTACCTAAATTTTGCACAGAAGGAAAGGTAAGCTATAATAATACCGCATCAACAGCTGCCTCAGCCGGACCTCTCATACTAACTATAGAGGATTCGATGAGCCGACGGTACCCTTGTTCGGGAGCTATAAGATGAGGTTGATATCCATCAGCTTCAGTAATGAGCTTTCGTATATTTTCCATTGAAAGTTGCTTGTCAAATTGCAATCTTTTCAGAGCAGCAGGAAGCTGATTATCAAAAATATTGTAAATCTTATCACCACCTGAACGCCTGTGGACAGCGAAGAACATAGTTTAAAACTACTAAATCAATAGAGTAACGGACAAAAGCCAAGCACCTCAGAGGCACTGTTCAATATTGTAAAAGATGATTGTGGTTGATACATACAAGCCATCAAGATGTTCTTTATATATCCCATCAAAAAGACGACAAATCTCCATGACTGTATACAGTTTACCCTGCAAGTCCAGATCAATCAATCAGTAGCAACTCTTGTAAAGGTTAAAAATAGTGGTCAATCTTCATTATCACTTTGATTTTAAAAAAGCAAGACATTTCAAAAGGATACAATGAAAAACAAAGCAAACTTACTCCAGCATCTGCAGAAATAGGCTTTCCAAGAAGACTCAGTTCAGTTTCAAGTTCAGCAACAGTCTTGCTAATTAGGGACTGGATGCCCGGAATTTTTGACTTAATTACAGTTTCCAAATGCTGAGACAGTAACCATCACAAGAATTTGGTGAAAGCGACCAAGATTAACCCAATGGTAAATACAAAAGAGTTACTAACTTGATTTCTTGTTATAATATACTGAAATCAGATTGAAGTAGGGTATCAGTTGCCTACCTTAGAAAGCATTCGAGCTAGATGTTCAGAACCCATTCTGGGAGCAAGGTGCTTGTATTCTGGGGTGGTAGAAAAATACTCACGTTCTCTAAGCCTGGCAGCAATCATATCAACATTCTTGTTAATATCGGCTTGTGAGCGATTCACGACCCCAACCCAAGGAAACTTAAGCCGGTATGACTTTCCTGCCAATATCTAAGTAACCCAAAATAGGAGAAGAAAATCAGGATAAAAAAAATGCAAACTTTATGCAACTTCAATCTATAAAATAAGGGTATCCAAAATGTATGTATTGCCAAGCGACCACTAAAATATAAGATTTGCTACTCATTGTGACTTGAAAAGAGATTACATGTGTATGTGAACATACATGCCTGATCTGGAGTGAACACTACTGAATGTATGTCATAATTTAGTATCTACTCCATAAAAACATTTAAAGAATATCCCAAAACAAGGGTGACTAATTGGAGAGGTAGAGTTTAAAGACTTATGGTATATTTAAATACTCATAACCAAACCAAAAAAATGTATGACTAAATAAAACTTTTCATATCAATGGATATGAATCAGCCTAGATACTTATATCCTATAAGCAATTCTTGAAATATGTAGGTTTAAATAACATCAGATGATACAATGTACGTAAATGTCTTTCTAAACCTTCTTCCGCCTTTTCTTAACCATAAAAAAGGTCAAAGAAAGATGTTTTGGGTGCTCAACCAAGAATACTACTTTATACTTTCTAGCTTAATGGTTGATTACCAAATCATCCAGGCCCAAACACTCAAAACAAGAAGATGCTAGGCCAACTTACTTCAACTGCATCCGTACCCTTGTCCATTAGATCAATCTTTGTCAAAACTCCAAGTGTCCTGTCCCCTGCAAAAAAAAATTGGGAATATACTGAATCCATCAACATCTACAGTTTTCCGATGTGCTTTTTCAAGATAAAGTAGCCAATTGTGGCCAGGACTACAAGATATCACATTTCAGTATATCGATATAATGATTCCTTGACTTAAAAATGGCAAGAGAATATTTCCAATGTGTAGAAAACAGTATTACGTTCACCTGTTGGATCCACTTCGCGAGAGATCCTAATTGCATCAGATGTGGCAAGATCTTGATTGGCAGGTGAAATAGCTAGAATAATACAGTTGGGCTGCATCAAATGTTGATCAGACAATATGGTTCAGAATAGTAAAAGAAAAATGAGAAGGAAAACAAGATTCCAGTGGATATTACCTTCTCAATGAAGGAGCGAACCATATTTTCAATGTCTTGCACAATATTATCCGACTGACCCTCTACATTCCCAAGAAAGCTTGTTAGAAACTGCATATCAAGTGCCTGCATAATGGTTGCCAAATCTATGAGATCCATGACACTTACCAACAGCCACTTTTGTAAGCCCGGGAAGGTCAACAAGTGTCAAGTTAACAACTGCCAAGAATTAACAATATAAGTTTGGTACATCAGTGAAAGAGAAGATCAAAATATGCATACAGACAACTACATTACATGAAAATGTTATAGTGCGGACATATTAAAGAAGGGAAAATTCTGGACCCTAGTCATAGATATTCAAATTTTATTAGCTGAGGCCAAAGGCCTTTATATTTTAAACGCAGTCCAAGTAAAAACATCTTTCCACTTTATCTGTTGTCTATCGTTTTGAAAAGAAACGTGAAACTATTATGTACAAGACTTTAGCAGACTGATGTTTATATTTAGTGGGGAGAAAGGCTCATAAAAAGACATTTGACCCAAGATTTGTCTTATCACATTAAAACTAGTAATCAAACAGTCTATGAAACTTCATTTGAGTCTACCCCAACTGGTCCATGTTCCAAGATACATGGCAGTACCACATTCTCATTCCCATTCCCAAAATCATGATGCTCCAAGTTTTAGTTACTATGAACCGCCAATTTGAATAAATAGAAGCATACAAGTCAAAGATTGCTCATCTTACCATTAGGAGAATATATGCTAAGATGAATTGGAACGCTAGAGATTTGTTTGCTGAGGCCGGTTTCTCGATCTGTCTCGTCTGCAATCTCCTTTCTCACAGCAGCTGCACAGTTGACAAACATTTAAAATGAAATAAAAATACAGATAGTTCTGTGTGTAAATTTAGTGGCATTGTAACATTGCACAAAAATGCAAAATCTGGATATCAATAAAATTTAGTGGCACTGTAACATTGCACAAAAATGCAAACAAGATAGAATGAAGAGAAAGAAACCTACCAAAATCAGTGAACCTCTTCCTTGGAAGGTGGAGAAACTCCGCATATTCTCTGCTTCCTTCGTCAATCTTAATAAGTTGCAAGACAAGAGGACGCCTAGTAACAATTCCTACAAATATTTCCCCATGTATTATTTCCCAAACATCTAAGAACAAGAATCAATATTAACAAGTACATACACGAAAAAAATACCGCACAAATAGCTATGAAACTGAAGTCACTATACTGAAAAACTAAACCACACAAACAACTAAGATTGCCCAGGATTCAATAAACATACCAGAACCGCGTGGTAAGAAATCCTTCCCAACAATGCTCTCCAAAACCGAAGACTTGCCAGAACTCTGAAGGACAGAACAAAATCATAAGCATACATTATATAACACCATCACATGAAAATATATCCATTCCCTCTACTTTTTCTTCTCGAATTTACTTTTGTATTCGACATGTCATATTTTCTTGTTTTTCATTTTGGCTCCTTCCAAATTGAGCTACTTTAAAGTTTCAAACTTTGAATCCAAATTTTTGTGAACTGTGGAAAATCAAACGAATTTACAATTTGGCACCAATTTGTGCAACAGAGTTAAAGTAATTAAACCGAACCGCCATAACTAACACTGGAAAGTACATAATCAATAACTAAGCTACACAACGATGAACGCAAGCAAAACTCATATGCATGAATCAATCGTAGAGATAAGATGGAAGGTGAGGGACCGGGAGCGGACCTGGCCACCGACAACGGCGATGGCGGGAAGAGAGTCCCAAAGAGTCGGTAATGCGCTATCTTCGCCGTGGTCACCTAGAGCAGTGCAAGCTCTCTGGATTTTGTTCACCAATGATATCAGGTTCTCCATTCTTGGCTTCGGCTATCGGTGGCGGCGGCGACTACGGCTTCGGACTCAGGTCGCCAGGATATGAGGCGAGCCTCGAAGCGTAGAGACGATGACGACGGGCCGGCCAGAGAGAAGAGGAGAGAGAGAGAGAGAGAGAGAGGAGAGCTGCTTTGAAATTTCGAAATGCGTTTGCGTTTTGAAGGGAGCGTTAAATGTTTGCTAGTGCGACGCGGTGAAAGAGCAGTTTGAGAGTGGAAACAAAACGACTTGCGTTGAAACTTAAATTGAACCTGAACTCGACGCGACGCGATGCGAATCGACTCGACTCGACTCGACTCGACTCGCTAGATTTGCGTTTCCGTGTCACTCTCCAATACTTGCGTGCTGCTGTGCCCGGGGACATTTTATTCTAGTTTGTCCACTGCAAATCATGTTAGTCATTCAGTCAAAATTTGTTATTATTCTCCTTAAGTCAAGGGTTAGTTTGATAAAAATACTCTGAAAAAGGTGGACATGTGGTCATCCACATGACAATTTCATGAGGATACTGACCGATTTTTAACGAAATGATCAAAATATTTTAAGATGAACAAACTCAGGGATCACTTCTATCGATTTTAATTGGCATGAACCAAAATGAAGAACTATGTCAATCACAGAAAACCTTTTTGGCTAAAAAGTCTTCTTGTTTTTATTTATTTTCTGGAATTCATGTTTTTTTTTATAAGGAAAACTAACGAAAAGTCCAAAAAAAACTTTAGTTTTCATGAAAAATGATGAATAAATGTATAGTGAATAGTACCAGAGAAAGGTAAAAATGTGGTTTTTCGTTAAAAGTGAATAATATCAAGAGTGTTACGTTAAAACTCTCTTTTTATAAGGTTTGAAAAGTGATTGTGATTCTAATTTTATAGAAATTGTAAGGTGAGTTGAAAATATTGAGTTTTACAATAGCAATTTCAATTCTTGAGTTTAATATATTAGAAGTATTTGTGGATTTTCTTTCCGAACTTATAAGGAGCTGTCAATTTTTTCATAAACTTTAATTTTTGCCAATTACTCCCTAAACGTTTATAATTGACCAATTCCCCCCCCTCCCCCAGTTGCCCCTCTGAACTTTAAGTTTAGTCGATAACCCCTTGAATATTTATAATTTGCCAATTTCCCCCCTGAACTTTAATTTTATAATTACAAAAGGTAATTTTATCCGTAATGTGGACAACATATAGTTTTTTTTTTCCTTCTTCTTATCTTCCACTAATTCATTCCGTACACTTTGTGTTTGAATTTTAGAGTTTAGAGTTTAGAGGGAAATTGGCTAATTATAAAAGTTCAAAGGGATAATCGCCTAAAATTAAAATTCAGGGGGAATAAAAGTTCAAGGGGTAATCAGCTAAAATTAAAGTTCAGAAAGAAAATTAGTAGCTCCTTACAGGTTCGAGGGATGTTGATAAATACCTCAATATATTAAATATATGAGTTTGATTCTTATACCACAAATGACTAACTATTAGAGAGAAATAAGAGTGAATAAACCAATAAAAAATATTAAGTAAAAAGAATAAATAGATCAGCCGCACAATTAATGGATAGAACTCAACTCTATCAAATTCACACCATTATAGCAATAGTATTATAGGAATCAAACTCAAAGTGTTTATATATATAAGAATCAAACTTACCTAAATGACGTTGGAAGGCCTAAGGACAATAAAGGCCGGTCTACATATAATCTTTTATACAACGATATGAAGGTGATTGAAATAAATTCGTATCGAACTCGACATCCACAATATTCAAACCTAAGAACTATCCCACCTCCTACCTATCGGAATCGATCCTCTCCTCTCTTCTCTCTCTCTCTCTCATTCTTTTTTATGCAAATGGAGGTCATGAAAAGAGGAAAATGGTACTCAATAGAAGGGGGAAGGGTGTCTTGTAGCCTCATCCTTGGCATCTTGTCCGTCAACTTCGATTGGTCTTCTTCTTTCCCTTTTAAATATTAAAGTTTGAAAACAACTATTATTGCCTACCAAAAATGTTTTTGGATCTTAATATTCAACTTGAAATGAGAGATCTTAAATTCGATTCATATTTTGTTAAACATATTTTTTTTCCAACAATGTGTGTGGACTTAAGTCGTTTTTATCGGAACAATCTTGAGGTCTTAAACTGATAACGAAGAAGAACATTGAAATTTAGTTGCCCTACCAAAATCCCTACTAGGTTTATAAGGTTATCAAACACTAAAAAAGAAAGAAAGAAGGATTTCAATTGAAGTGCGCTAAAACCATTTTTGAAGTTTGAATCGTATCCTAATCATATTATCGTTGAACCGTTGGGGATAACTTTTGTACGGACAATCATTTGCTTTCTCTAATTTAATTTGTTTATTTAAAATGATGATTCTTTCTAAGTTTGAAATCTTCTATTCATGCACTGGTGACCATGACGTGGGAGATTCTCGGATTCTGGTGACATGGGACGACTGCCCGCTAGGGGTGGGTTCGGTTTAAATCGGTTCGGTTTTTTGCCAAAACCGAAACCAAACCGAAATTTCGGTTCGGTTCGGTTTGGTTCAATTTTTTTTCGGTTTTTTTCGGTTCGGTTTTTTCCGGTTCAGTTTCGGTTTTTTGTTTTTATTTTTTTTCAAAAAATGAAAAACATTGAAATTTTAAATTTTAACATATCCAACACAATCATAACATAAACATTCTAACTAGAATCAAAGATAATGAAAATAAACATTTAAAGTTGAACTAAAATCATCAATCAAGTCTTTCAAAGTCCAAACTAACAACCTCACAACACAAAAATCACACAAAAATCGTACAAATGACTTAGAAAATTTAACTTGTATGATGTTGTTCAAAGATCAGTGTTGTTTGCTTGTAACTGCATGTTGACAACTTGATTAGTAAAGGTAATGCGTGGGTGGATTTATTTAGTGTGTGTTGGATTCTTTTCCATCACAAATTACCCAAGTAATCTACCCGAAATAAATGTTTATGGATTATGTTACATGTTATATGAGAGTAGATTTGGAAAAGAAAGCTGGCGCAGAAGTAGACAGTGCTATGGAGATGGATGTAGGTACTTCGGGAAGAGGTTTGGTTCCGGAACCTTATATGGGGGAGAAATAATAGGTTAGGGTTTAGAGTTTTTATAGGCTTTTTTTTAATATTTTGAGCTTAAAGTTTGGCAACACATTGGGTTAGCACATTTTAACTTACAAATTGGGTTTAGAAAATAATACCCAAAACAAATAATTAAATAAAAAAACTAATTTAATTAATTCGGTTTGGTTCGGTTTGGTTCGGTTTCTAGATCACTAAAACCGAACCGAACCAAAAGAATTCCGTTCGGTTCGGTTTTTTCAATTCGGTTCGGTTTTTTCGTTCGGTTCGGTTTTTTCGGTTTCGGTTCGGTTTGGTTTTCGGTTTTTTTCGGTTTTCGGTTTTTTGAACCCACCCCTACTGCCCGCTCATAAGAATTTCTTCTCGTTTAAACATTGGCGTTAATGTAAGCAAGTGACAAAACAAGGCGTTGATGTGAAAATTAAGTTGACACACAAATTAAACCTCTTTTTATCAATTGTAGCAAAGTATGTAAGTAGGGATCGTTCTAGGCCGGGGATTAGGAGGGATTGCTAAATCACTTGAAAACTGACTCAAATACGTAAAAACAAGTTTAAAATACTAAACTAGACTCAAAGAATGCAAAACTAAACTATAAAACATCAAAATAAACCAAAAGACTCAAAACAGCAAACAAACACTCAAAACTACCTTAAAAACACTTTCTGGGCAGTTTTGAACACTAAGGAAGAATATGGGCGAAAATTGGTTTTAACTTGACTCAAGACACTTAAAAACACAAACTAAATTGATTTCTAACTAATATGACTTAACAAAGTAAAGGGGGATTTGGTTTTGACGAAAATTGAAAACAAAACAAAACTTTGTAAATTGAACAGATTCTAAAACGAATTTGGTTAAAGTGAATGGATGGAAGGCTAGCTAAGGGGTTCTTCTCTTCTCCACACATGTCACACTTGCATACAAAACGATTTCCAATTGCTTCTCAATAAACCATGAATTCTCAACGCCCCAAGTTAATTAGGTCCGCTTAAATTAACCCTTAGATTTTCCTTAAGTTATTGAATTGGATGAATTGCATACGACAACCCAAAGCATTCCCCACAAGTTCCCTACATGAAAGCGCATAATAGAGATTCAAGCAATGATCATTAAGTTCTATGAAAATCATAAGCATTGACGAGGCACTCGTAACTATGAAAGCGCATGATACTTATGCCAAGAATTTACTTAACGCGATTGTGATCAACAACCTTTACTACTTGTGAATATAAGTTCATAACAATTAATTGAAATTCCCTTATATCCTAGCATCAAATTCATGCATGCAAACTAAGCGGGCCCTCTTAACCAACATACACAAATCAGTTTTAATTCACATAGATAAGCAAATTGAATTCACAACTTATGAAACGCAATTAGAAGTAATCAAATCATATAGCAAGCATAAACATGGTTTTGAATCCCCCCCCTAGCCAAGGGGGGTTTAGTTCCTCATACTTGCAAAGCAAAGATACATAAAATTAGACATTAAAATCAAAGGAAAGAAAACACCTAAAATGCTCCAACTTGGACAGCAGGTGCATCAATGGATCTCCCTTCCTCCTTGCTACGGCATGAAGCTTGTGGACAGGTTTTTGGGTGGATTTATGGTGTAGAATGGATGGGGAATGGTATGGAAGGGTTTAGGGTTGATGGGTGGTGCGGCTAGGGTTGTTTTTAGGTAGGAATTATGGTGAATGGTGGTGGGAAGCTGAGGCAGAGATGTGGGACAGATTTCTGGCGTGAATGATGTATATGGGAGGTGGTGAATTCAGCCAAAGGGTTAATATGAGTATATATAGGCACTTAAAACCCTAGGGGAATCAGATATGGACTTGTATAATTAAAACCCATCAGGAAAAGGCTTAAAACAATCAGATTTTTAATGGGAAAAGGCCTCCTAGGTGCGGCAGGTAAGGGATAAGGTGGATAAGGCTTCTAAAAAGCCTTGCAAGGCAAGGAAATCAGATTTCTAGAAGGGAATAGGTGCGGCACTAAGGGATAAGGTTGATTGTGAAGGGATAAGGTGTCCTAAAGTGTTTAGGACTCCTCTTTGGAGCTGAAATCTTTGTACATTAGGATTAGGAAAGTTTGTCTTTGTCAATCCTTCATCATCTTGGATTCCTTTTCCTTCTTGGACTTGGAAAACTTCTTTGTTGCTGAAACTTGATGCCATTTGGATTTAACTTTCCTACTGCAAGTAGGAAACCTTGTTTGAGTAGGAAACTTCATTCGTCTAGGAATCCATCTTCAATTAGGAATCCTTGATTGATTAGGACTCCTTCTTGGACTAAGATTTCATCTTCAATTTGGCTCTTTCCTACTTCAACTAGGAATCCTTGCTCAAGTAGGAATCATCATCTTCAAATCTTCATTTTCGTCCAAACCCTTGGCTCCAAATATGTGACATCCATTCCAAGTTCCATTTTGCTCCAAAAGGCTCCAAATTGCATCTTTTCATGTAATATGCCCTTAAAACTTGAAAACACATGAAAGTAACTTAAAAGTCTATTTTAACTTAGAAAACATAAAGAAAATGCATAAGAACTAGCTAACTAAGGCGCATAAATATGCTCCTATCAGGCGTTGAGTTTAATTTCTTTGACTTTTTTAAGTGTAGCTGTAGCACAGCACATTGTGCACTTGGCATTTAGCTCTTGGACTCTTTGTGATGTGGCTTATGTTGGAAAAAAAAAAAAAAAAAAAGGGTCTAGTTGCTATATTATTTACATAAAAAAGTTCAAAATTTATCATGCACGTAAATACCAAATGTAATGTGTGCAAATGATCAACCAATGGTAAATGAATATGACATAATGAATTAGAAAAACTTAAAAATAACGGCGGAGACAAGGATATGATATGACTCACATGAACATGTATGACTCAACATGATGAGGCCCTTGTATATATGTATAAGTGACTTTTCAGAATAGTTGTGTCTTTCCTCAAATATTCAATAGTTAATTTCCTTGAAGGTTTTTTTTTTTGCCTTCTCATTTCTCATTTTCAAATCATTTTTAGTGATGTGGGATTAAGTTCCTAATATACCCACAAGTTTTACGAAAAAAATAGACGGTGTTGGTGAAAATGACTAATGATAGAACACATTGTTAAGTTATAAGACTAAAGAATCTAATATGAGAATTCAGGAACAAAATTAAACTAGGGATAAAATTCAATGACCATTGCTACAATTAAACTAATAATATTTTAAACTCTAGCAGCGGGTCGAAAAATTTGAATGCAAGGTAAATTTGAAAGAATACTTTTAACTTTCCAATTCATCCAACCACTTAATATTATGATCTAGTAGTATTTATCTTCACTTGTAAATGAGAGAACCTAGATACGATTCTCATCAAAGGCGATTTTGAACTACATTATTATGGCTAGTCTAGTGTAAGGCTTAATTTACTTTCCTATCTCGTTAGTATAAATAATCTTATTTGTTTTAAAAATAAAAACTTTCCAATTCTGCAGTGCGGCCGTTAACTTATTTGACAACACCTCTATCTATGTGAATAGGTGTCCAGCTTTTTTGGGGGTTATGCCAGGATGGAAAATAGGAGACAAGGAGGTAATGATCAAAATTAATTTTTAATATTTGGGTAATGACCAACCAAAATACATTATATATCTCTACGAGTCTTTGTCTTGGTAACTTTGTGATTATCGTACGCATGACAACTGTATATGACTCAGCTCTAGACAAGTTACATTTTTATTAAAGAAGCGATTTAGATGTGGTTTACACAAGTCCCTAATATTTTCTAGCAATAACGTAATTCATGTGTCCATCTCACGAGTTTAATTTCTTGACACAATTTTGATTACATATGTTTTGACCACGCAAATATTGTGATCATAATTGGTAATTTTCTTAATCCTCTAACGTACAAAAGAAAAATCAAACTAGCTACGATATAATCGTTTATATTATAAAACAAATAGATAGTTAATGAGATGATTAAATGATTAAATGATTGAATGACTAAATGTTATAAGTATGTCAAGATGGTTAAACCATCTCTAATTTGATTGATTTTTTTTTCATGAGATGGCTAAAATGATTGTGTTAAAAATTTATAAAGATGGGTATAAGGAAAGAAAATTATAAATAAAAAACAAAAAATTATTTCAAGTGTTTTTTTTGTTCATTCGTCTCTTTTTCGTTTTCTTGAATACAAGAGATATCACTATTTTAATTTACACTAGAGAAGAGAGCAAAATTTAAACTCGGAACACAATAAGTTGAAAAGTAAATTTGAAATCTCCGATTCATGCACTGGTGACCATGATACTCAGGTACTGGTGGCATGGCACGGCTCCCCGCTTTTAAGAATTTCTCCTTGCTTAAACATTGACGTTAAAGTAAGCAAGTCACAAAATAAAGTGTTGAGTTTAATTTCTTCGACTTTTTAAGTGTAGCTGGAGCGCATCTTGCACTTGGCATTTACTCTTTGACTCTTAGTGATGTGGCTTATGTTGGAAAAAATAAGATCTAGTTGCTATATTAGGAACTTCAACTTAAAATTTAAAAAAATAATAGAAAAAAGTTAAAAACCATTGTATCTAAAGCTTAAGGGACAATACTTGATTACTCAAAGATGAGTAGGAACTTCTACCCAAAATTTCTCAAAATTGTTCGTGGTCAATTTATAGAATTTCGTGTTTATAATCAGAACCATTCATATTATAAATCACCCTATAAAGATCGCCTCTGTAAAAAATCAATTAAACTAATGTCGTTTAGTCATCAAACTGTTTAAAACAAATGAACGGTATTTGTAAAAGTATTACGAACTGTTTATGTATTCGTTATAATAGATTGACCAAACAACCTTAGTTTTATTTATTTATTTTTGCAGAGATGATCTTTACAGTGTAATTCATAATATGAACAATTGTAATCATAAGCACAAAGTTTTGTGATTAAAACACTAAGAGTTTTGAGTAGGAGTTACTACTCATCTTTGAGTAGCCAAATATTGTTCAAACTTCAAACAAAATGAAGTTTGAATTAGAAATACAAAATGAAAATGGTTGGACTTTAACTTTTAAAATAGACAATGTGATTTCAAAGTTGGTAGGAGATCAAACTGTGGTTGGACTTAAACAGCTAACAACTCATATATTGAGCTACGAAAAAAGAATTCAGATGTATTCAATTTTCTTACACAATTTTTTGTTGTGATATATTTTTTTTTAAATTCCTTTCTCATTTCTCATTTTCAAATTCATTTTTAGTGATGTGGCATCAAATTCCTAATATATCCTTAAATTTAAGGAAAAAATAGACTGTGTTAGTGAAAAGGACTAATGATACTACATATTGTTAAGTTCGAGGACTAAAGAACCTAATATTAGAAATCAAGAACAAAATTAAACTAGGGACAAAGGTCAAGGACCATTGCAATTAAGCCTTGTAATACTTATATGTTTTTTAAATTCTGTTGTCATGTTGACACAATGGGTTTGAATATACTAATAATATAACGGAGGCCTTTAAGGGAAGGGAATTCTATTTTTTTTAAAAAGGAAAACTAATGAAAATGGCTTGAAAACTTTGAGTTTTAATGATAATGACAAAATAAAGGGTAAAGTGAATAGTAACATGATTGACTTTTTAGTGTAAAAATACGGTTTTTCGTTAAAGTGAATAGTACCGGGTGCTTTTCGTTAAAGTTCCCTTTTTTAAATGGAGATTAGTAATGAGGCCCATACCATATCAAATTTATTTTTCAAGTTGCACCTTATAGATCATCTTTGCAAAATATTTGGAAAATATTTAAAACATCTAATTGAGTTCAAAGAAATTAACGAATACTTTGTTATATAAGAAACAATGAAATTTCATCGTGATAATTAAATAGACAAATGGTTTCAAATTGAATTGAATTTTTGAAAGGATGATCTATGAATCGAGACTTATAAAATTGATGATTTAGATCATTGAAGTTCGATATGAAAGCGGCCTTACAACTAATTCCTATTTTTTTTAAAAGTAGGAATCTCTTTGTATAAAGGGTTTAATAATATAATAATCAAACTTATAGAGCGGGTCGAAAAATCTTAGTACAAGAAGAGTAAATTTGAAAGAATGCTTTTGACTTTCCAATTCATGCAGTGCGGCTGTTAACTTATTGGACAACAAAGAAGAGAAATGATCCTAATCACATATATTCATCGTACACTGTGCAATCAATTTTCGTCAAATACTATTTATATTCAATTTTAAATAAAAAAATTACAATAATTTATGACCTTACAATATACGATGAACGAATGTGATTTGAGGATCCAGCGAGAATCCTCACTCAACAAAGAAGGAAGGTTCACTATTTTTTTGGGGTTATGCCAGGAAGCATGGAGAAAAGGAGACAAGGAGGTAATGATCAAGTTTAATTTTTAATATTTGGGTAATGACCAGCCAAATACATTATACATCTCTTTCAGTTTTTGTCTTGGCAACATTGGGATCATCATCATCGTATGCATGACAACCATGTAAGACTCAACACTGGACAAGTTAGATTTTTATTAAAGAAATGATTTAGACGTGGTTTACAGGTCTCTAATATTTCCTAGCAATAATGTAAAGGACAATACCTGCGTCCACCTTCTCGACACAATTTTGATTATTTATATATTTTGACCGTGTAAATATTGTAATCAAAATTGGTAATTTTCTTAATCCTCTGTGCCTATAGAAAAATCAAACTAACGACTGTATAATCCTTTATATGTATAAAATAAATAAATAAATCAATATAAGTATGCCAAGGTGACTAAATGACCTTTAATTTGATTCATTTTTATTTCATAGATGACTAAATGATTGTATTAAAAAAGTTATAAAGATGGGTATAACAAAACAAAGTTACAAACCAAAATCCAAAAATAATTTCAAGTTTTTTTCGTTCATGCTTCTCTGTTTCTTTTGAAGTACAAGCGATATTACTTTAATTAATCTCAAACTCTAAATCCTAATTTGATATATATATATATATATATGTACACTCAAATATAATACAAATTTAGTATATTAGATGTAGCATACACAAGTTCATGATGCCACATGCATAGGCAGCACCACTGTTATAAAAATCTCCGCCTAGACCATCAAGGCGGCCACCTAACCTGCCCAAACCCGCCTAGGCATCTGCTTAATTTGCGACTCTTACTTAGACAGAAAATCATTTGCATTTTATTTTTTCAATAAATTGTAAGAGACTTGTTGAATACTTGGATGAGCACACATTATATTTGTTCCCATGTTTTTCATTATGTTCTAATACTTGATAATCTAGATGTCATTATATTTTGTAATTTATGTATACCATTGCAATTATGTATTTTCTATGTATATAATTATTCACTTACTTACATGATATATAATATCCGTCGCCTAGGCGCAAAGCCTCAGCCCACCGCCGACTAGCGATTAACATCTTTTAGAAACTTGGGTACCACGAATGCAACCCATTAGTACGTGTATGAATACACACGCCAGTTAATTGCGGTCTCGTTGCCTCTGGGAGTGCCATCATGAAACAGGCCGATCCCCATTGGAAGGAATGGGCAGTAACAGCAGTTGGTTGGAATTGTACTACCAAAAATAGTCTTTTTCCAATTTATGCACTGCCGTTGTTAATCGGACTCAAGCCCGATCCATTTGATTTTGAATATGTATCTGATTCCATCCAAGAAAGGTGGACTCAAGCGAGTTGTCCGATGCTAGAATAATCTCCCTATATTGATTTGGATGTGATTCCAAGAGCCGAATGAGAATGAATACTACACATAAGAGTCAAGATCGGGCTCCCTAATAGAATGTTGAACCGATCCATTTCGGATCGACTGAATTGGCATGGCCCTGATTCACAGCCCTAAGTGAAGGGACAATAGTAGACTCTGCCCCATGAAGTAGTTTCTTTTCTTGCATTCCGAATCAATTCTTTTAAAAATATAAAGTCTAGCTTATTATCCGAATTTATATTCCTAAATCTGGAAGATATAATATCTTTCGTAGTTTAAATTTCTAATAAAATATTTCTAAACAACAAAAATTGACATTGAATGAGACTATAAGTGAAACGCAGCCCAAGAGTTACTATTTCGGGCCTCGCAACATGCAATGGCTCCAAACTGCCTGGGGCCTTGGGCGCCATGATAGATTCTCGGGCACTGACGACGTTGCACGTTCGGCCGCAACCAAGAATTTCTCCCATGGAATCCATTACACAACAAAGTGCAGACTGCAAATCAAAAGCATATATGTTTCCAACAACAAAGTTTCTTCTGGACATTCCGAATTCCTGTATTGCAAATAATGGTCTAAAGCGGTCTGATCTCAAAATACATGGAGGAGGCATAAGTAACAGCAATTGGTTAGAACTGTACTACTAAAACTGTGATGATTGAGTAAAACTGTAAAACCAAAACATAACATTAATTGGCCAGAATCTTAACACCACAGTGACTAACTGGTTAAGGATCTGCCAACGAAGCTCATGAGAACGAACCTAATCTCTGCAAGGCCGCTAAAGCTTTACATCGAGGGTGAGAGGTGACGATCACTAAACCTAAATATAAAGCATATGAAACTATCACCTTACAGTTGCTTAGTCTGCACGTCCAAAGCTATACGGATTTGGCTAGTCTAGTTTCACTGTCAATAAACGCTAAACTAACATATAAAGCATATGAAACTATCAGCTCTCAGCTGCTAGAGTCTGAAGTTTCATAGCCATATGGATTTTTGCTAGCCCAGTTCCACTGATCCCGGCACATGTCATCAATGCAATATTTTGTCCTGCAAGGAAATTACAAATGTAAGATTTAAGGCTTGATGTCAGACCGCATAAATTTTTCATAAAAACTCAGTACTCACTTCCAGTTCAGTTCCCTCTCTGCCTTTTCTGTTGATGCGTATACGACTTCAGCATCACCAGGACGCCTCCCAGACGTGACAAGAGGAATTTTCTGAAATAGTAACAAGTAAACAAATAAGCTTAACCAAAATAACAAATTGTCAAAGAGAAAGACTGGCAAATGTTGAACAGAACATATATTGTGGAAGTGGAACAAGGTCCAAGATTCTTCCAATAGTGAGTTAATCAACAGAATTGAACACAATATTCTCCAACTACAGAAATCCTAGTATTCGCTTAATTAGAATAGTCATTCTTTAGCCGCTGGGGGTGGTTAAGTGATCTAGTGCGTGGACTTGGTATGTCTTAGGTTTGACCCTTTCTAATAAAGGAAAATGAAAAAGTTCTTGTCAGATGAGCCAAGCTAAAACCACTGTGGTAAACATCTTGTTCCAACCATGTCCAAATTCTGAAACGTTATCCACACTTCTGTCCAAATTTGATATAAAATATTTGACTATGCAAATAGGAGTCACCTCTATCCTAACAACTGAAATTAAAGTGATGTACAGACAACATTTCGCAGAATGAGACCCCAATTTTACATGTAGCACGATGTATCATAACAGAGAATTAGGGTCCGGTAACCAATACAACAACTAAAAATATAGAAATATTTGCAAAAACAAACCTTTCCAGATGCATTTTCAAATGCTGCAACCATCTCCAAGACTGATGTTCCTTTACCTGTTCCTAAATTGTACACCTCGCAACCTGTCAATTAATACAGAGTGTAAATACATTCAACATCTCTGTGGAACAAAGGCAAAATAAAATGGGAAAGTTCTAGATTAAACTTTGTCTGAACCACATTAGCATGAAATATATAAACACCAAAGCATCACATGTGAGGCAAGACGTATTAGATAGTTTGAGGGTGTGGTCTGGCATAAAATAATCTCCGTATCAAACTAACAGAAACAGGTCAAGTATCACAGACAAAGAAAATGGTGATATTAGGACCCCTACCTATGGTACCCTCGTCTAGCTTGTGCAATGCAGCGATGTGCCCATCTGCTAAATCACATACATGAATATAATCACGTACCTGAAATGGGATAAACAGCATCAAAATTAATCCTCCAGCAATATTATAAGCTTAAGAGAAAAGGAAAAACAAATGATGTCACCTAAATCCCCAAAAATTCGTGATTAATCCATACAATAACAAAGGTAAAATATTAATGAACACAGATACCAAAACATTAATGAAAATCTCAAGTAATCAAGTAAACTGAGCATCTATATAAATTTGCATAGGGCCCAAACAAGTTAGTGCGGACATGAAAAAATTTGCTTACAGAAAAAGGCTACAATGAATACATACCCCAGTACCATCTTTGGTATTATAGTCAGTTCCAAACACCGTCAGTGCTTGACGCCTGCCTACAGCAACTTGCTGCACAAACGGCATGAGATTGTTTGGTACCCCACGAGGATCCTCACCAATAAGGCCGCTAGGATGTGCACCAACTGGATTAAAATATCTCAGCAATATGATTTTCCAGTCAGAGTCTGAGCGGTAAAGATCACGAACAATTTCTTCAATGAAAAGCTGAAAAAGAAGATAAAGGAGATGAATAAAAGGTAAATCATCTGAACCAAGAAGATGCATAGTGATACCCTTACTGAGAAGATAACCAGACATTTAGAACTAGATACACCTAATTATGGCCATATTCTACCTTAGTTCGTCCATAAGGATTGGCTGCAACAAGTGGGAAATCTTCTGTACATGGGACCACCTTCGGCCAACCATAAACAGTTGCTGACGATGAGAACACAAGCTGAAAGTATTCAAAGTATGTGAAACCCATGTCAATGAAAGATCAGATACATTCAACATCTGAATTTAAAAAATTCTCCCAAGAAGTACTATCATATAAGATTTTGGGAACTTGAAAATGAGAAACCACTGATGCGCAATCAACATTATATCAAACAAAGTTGAAGGAACATTAGAGAGAACCTTTTTGCATCCATGGGCAGCCATGACTTCCAACAGAGTAATTGTCCCAATTATATTGTTGTTATAGTAGAGCAACGGTTTCTGAACACTTTCACCAACCGCTTTGAGTCCACCAAAGTGTATGACAGCATCAAATCTGCAATTTGGAGGTATGAACAAGAAATGTTATATCTGGAACATGATACATTGGATGGCAAAGTCATGATTGGGGGCGCTTTTCGAGTGAAGATGCTTACGGTGTTGAAGAAAAGAGATTATCGAGTCCAGCTTTGTCCCGGAGGTCCTGCTGCAGGTGGAATTGGAAACAGAATTGTGAGAAATCATGATCATCCATGAATCAATGAAACAGTGAACACACTGGAAAAACTCAACCCCATAACAAATTTCAGCCATCACTAAAAAAGGGTGCAAAACTTCAGCCATCAATTCTGCATAACTGTTTTCAGCCGTTATATGACTATTAAGGCACAAAAATCAAGAAATTGCATAAATTTCCCAAATTTTAAAATATAAAAACACAAACTTGGGAACCCAGAAAGCAGAATTACAGTTCTCCAAAAACGGCCACCAAAAAAAAAAAAAAAACCCAATTTGTATATATTTTTTGTTGTTTTGGACTAATTAAAATACCAATTTCTGAGAGTTGGGTATAAATATTCAGTTCAAAAACCAGAGTGTCGGTTTCTGCTCCTAAAAATTAGAAACTACAACTGATCAAATTTAACAAATAATCACCCAATTAGCAAATGAAACAAAAAATTAACCACAAAAACCAAAATCCAGACCTTGTGGAAGGAGAGGTTTTTGCCAAAATCACGAGCGAGTTCCCTGACACGGTTAATGGCGACTTCAGATGAGTTGTCGAGATTGTCAACGACAACGGTTTTGAAGCCGCCGAGTAAAAGCTGAAGCACGGTGTGGCTGCCGACGTACCCGGCTCCGCCGGTGACTAGTATGCTCTTGGCCATGGAAGCAAGCGAAATGCGGCTGTCAAAACGACAGCGCAGTACACGAGGCAGAGGAGGGCGAGGAATAAGAAGTAGTGGTGGGATTCCTGGAAAGTGTGAAGATTTTTGGGTGCCGCGGCAAAAGCATGGAAAGAAGGCCAATATATAGAAACCGCTGATGGTACCAGTCGCCAGCGGTTACTTTAATTAACCAATTAATTTAGTTAATTAATTTTCCAAAAGGAGGAAGAAGAAGCAAAAGCAGTTTAACGTCTCTCTCTCTCTCTCCTCCCGAGTGAGGAAGTAACTGAAACTTTGGAATAATTAATTGAATAAACAACGTAAAGTTTTGGGGTGGACCAGATCTGACACGTGGAGCGATCTCGTGTGGGGTGGTGATTTGTGAAGGTTCGAAGACTCACATGTAACCATGAGAAACCTCTAATTTGACAAAGAGAACGTAGTGTGAGAGCTCCGTGCGTCGTTACCGACCCTCTCTCTTCTCTTCTCCGTGCGTCGTTACCGCCTTCTGCGGTGGCGAATCTTGACCCAAGTTTTATTTTCTCTGCTCTGGGTCTTCCGGGTAGCAGAGAAAAACCTGATTCGATTGGTATGAAACGAATTCGAACCGACAACCAGCTTGAGAGAGAGGGGTCCGCGATGGGTCCTGAGATCAACTATCCTTTGGAACCACTTCCAAAAATGGACTTCAAGGCCAAATTGATGGGTCTTGTAGATGCTAACCCACAGATGGAAGGGATCCCAGGTGAGGAGACTGACCAATTTAAAATTGGTGATGGGGATTTTGAAATCTATGAGGAACCACGTGGACCTTGCATCAAGTTCACGGATCCAGTCAAATCTCGACTCCTTCGTCCATGGAGAAATGCCATTATTATCAAGATCATGGGTAAGTCTCACACTCACAATTTCGTCCTTGGTCGTCTGCAACAACGGTGGAGCATGCTCCAAGGGCGGTTCTCTCTAATTGATTTGGAAAATAATTTCTTTATTGTGAAATTTGCTCTAGAAAGTGATATGAAAAATATTTTGTGCGGAGGACCTTGGATTATTGCAGGACAATATTTGGTTATGCAAAAATGGAGAGCTGGGTTTGACCCTCATAGTGAGTCGATCAACCGTATGGCTGTTTGGGTGAGAATTGTTGGGCTACACATTGAGTGGTTCAATCCGGAAGCCATGAAAAGAATTGGGGATCTTATTGGCACAACTCTTCGGGTTGATGCGCACACTGCCTCCCAAGTTAGAGGCAAATATGCTAGAGTTTGTGTTGAATTGGACTTAACAAAGCCCCTAATTGCTAATGTCAAAGTTGAGAACTGTTGGTATGCTGTGGAGTATGAGGGGTTACACCTTGTTTGCTTCAACTGTGGTTGCTATGGCCATCGTCGTGAACAGTGCCCCTCTCTGATCAGGAAACAATCCACAACTCTGGATCCAGATATAGAGACCAACCAACCTATGGATGAGGTCTCAGTCCAAGACCAAGTTATGAGTTCAAATGTTGGTAAATCAGATAAGAGCTGCCCTACTGAGGTTGGGAAGGATATGAAGATTCATGATTCTCCCTTGATCGGGCCCTGGAGCATTGTGACATATAATCGTCGAGCCAAGCCAAGCAAGAAATCTGAATTGGATCAAAATGCCACGAAGTTGAGTAATTCTGGCTCTAGATTCTGTTCGCTAGGTCTGGAGGATGTTGATCCGAATACTACTGACAAAGCTAAGTCTGTACATGGCAAGGAACATACAATGGAGAATACTGTGGGGCTTTAAAAGAAGAAACAAAAAAGAGGTAGACCTAGGAAGGCTCTAGGGGACATCTCTAACAAGGAGAAGGAAGGCTCTAGTGGTTTTAGTATGGGGGCGGCTAGTGCCAATTTAAAGCTTGGAAACACCTCATCCCAGTCACCAAAATCCTCGCTGAGGAAAATCAATGCCAAGTCTAGGCTTGCCACAACTTCTTCCAACGGCGTCCAAGTTAATGGCATGGACTTTCAAGAAAGTGAGTTGGGGAGCTTTAACTTTAATGTTGCTGATCCTCAAGCTGCCTATGATGCAGCAGACAAAAGCATTCAAATTTATGGACATGAACCGCCAGATATTGATCAAAATGATACGGATATGTCAGTTGTGAATTCGCTGGAGAATGGAAGCCTCGTTAATGATGGTTTTGTGTCCTTGGAGAAAGATAGGCTTCAAGAAGCCATGATTGATGCTCAAACTGGTTTGGTGGGTGCCCCATCTCCTCTGGTAGAGGAGTCAATATCCCCATTTTGATTGGGTCCATCCCCCAGGTATCCTACATCTTTACTTATTTTATGATGATTATGGTATGGAATGTAAGAGGTGCTGGAGGGAAACCTTTCTCTGTTACTGCTAAAGATCTCGTCAGATTGAACAAAGTGAACATCTTTGCTATCTTAGAACCCAGGATCAGTGGTGAGAGGGCAATTGAAGTCATAAAAGGTTTGGGTTTTTCAAATTATTATGTTGTTGATGCCAATGGTTTCTCTGGTGGTGTTTGGCTTCTATGGAATAATGAGGTTGTGAAGTTGACAGTTGTGGCTTGCTCCTCCCAAACAATCACTGCTGTTGTTTTGGATGGTCAGACTCAGTGGATGTTAACGGTGGTGTATGCCTCTCCCTGCCCTCGAGTGAGGAGCCACTTATGGCCTTATCTGGATGGGGTTTCTGCTGCCTCTAATATGCCTTGGCTTATTGCAGGTGATTTCAATGAATTGATTCATAGCTCAGAGAAAAAGGGGGGTAGGCCTGTTAATAAAAATAGTGGTCTTGGTAATTGGATCTCTAGGAATAGCTTGGTAGACCTTGGGTTCATTGGTGCTAAATTTACTTGGAGCAAGAAAAACGAGTATGGTGATATTGTTTGGGAAAGACTTGATAGAGGCCTTTGTAATATAGCTTGGAGACACCTATACTCTGAGGCTTATGTTAGGCATCTTGCTAAAGTGAATTCTGATCATTGCCCCTTGCTTATCGGCCTTCATTCTAAACATATTCCTAACCCTGATTTGAAAGCTTTCAGATTCCAAGCTATGTGGATGCTTCACCAGGAATTTGAACCTTTTGTTAATGATACTTGGAATAGTGCTCAAGGTGATGCTAGTTGCAAATCTATCACTCTTTCTTCTGCTCTTCAAAGCTGGAACCACAATGTATTTGGATGTATTTTTCAAAAGAAAAGAAGGCTCCTAGCTCGTATATGCGGAATTCAAAAGGCTCTCTGCGTTCGTCATGTGCCGTATTTGTTTGCTTTAGAAAATCAGCTCACCAATGAGTATAATACTATCCTTGAGCAAGAAGAACTCTTTTGGCTTCAAAAATCAAGAAATACTTGGCTTAGAGAAGGAGATAAAAATACCAAGTTTTTCCATCTCTCTGCGGTGGTGCGGAGAAGGAAAAATAAACTTGAAGGCCTTAATAATTCTGAAGGAGTTTGGACAGATGAAAAAGAGAATTTAAAGTCGATTGTTGTCAATTACTTCAAAGATCTTTTTTCCTTTCGCATAACGACGACAAATATGGAGAGTTTGCCCCATCTTTTCCCTTGTCTTAGTGGTGAAGACTTAGCTATCCTGAATGGGGAAGTCACCGATGATGAGATTAAAGATTGTATGTTTGCTATTGGTGGTCTCAAGGCCCCTGGACCTGATGGTATCCCTGCTCGATTCTATCAAAAATTTTGGCATCTTTGTGGCAAGGATATTAGCGATATGGTTAAGGTTTGTTTCAATTCAACCCAACTCCCTGACAATATCAATAATACCTTCATCTCATTGATTCCTAAGGTTGATAATCCTACAAGCATGACTCAGTTGAGGCCTATTAGTCTGTGTTCTACTCTTTACAAGGTCATCTCTAAAATTTTGGTGGGTAAATTGCGACCGCTTCTCCATAAACTTGTTAGCCCTACTCAAGTGAGCTTCGTCCCAGGTAGGCAAATTATTGATAATGTCATTGTTGCTCAAGAAATCCTCCATAAGTACAGAAACACCAAAGGTAAAAAAGGGTTCATTGCTTGGAAAATTGACCTTTCCAAAGCTTATGATCGGCTTCAGTGGAGTTTTATTAGAGATGTTCTATGGGAGATTGGGCTAAGAGGGAAAGTCTTGGAACTTATCATGCAATGCGTTACCACAGTCAAATACCAAGCTATTGTTAATGGTGAGATCACTGATTCTTTCTCCCCACATTGTGGAATCAGACAAGGAGATCCCCTTTCTCCCTATTTATTTGTGCTCTGCATGGAAAAACTCTCTCATATCATTACTGGATGCATCACCACTAAGAAATGGAAGCCAGTTAAGATATCTAGAAATGGGCCTTCTGTCTCTCATCTCTTTTTTGCGGATGATCTTATTTTGTTTGCGGAAGCCTCTTCAACTCAAGCCAGAATATTGAAGGATTGTCTTGATATTTTTTGTGATGTGTCCGGTCAGCAGGTGAATTTTGATAAATCATGTATCTATTGCTCACCTAATATCTCTCGAAGTAAGGCTATTGAAATTGCCAACATCTGTGGTTCTCCTCTCACTTCTGATTTAGGTCACTACTTGGGTGTGCCGTTACTGCATTCTAGAGTCAACAAAGAGACTTATGGCAACATTGTGGAAAAAGTTCAACGGCGACTCTCTGCTTGGAAGAGCAATACCCTCTCTATGGCAGGTAGGCTTGTTTACCTCCAATCAGTCGCCTCTGCCATTCCAATCTACTCAATGCAATCTACTCGCCTCCCAATTTCCATATGTGATAAAATTGATAAGTTGAACATGAATTTCTTATGGGGACACACTGAGGAAAATTCCAAGGTTCACCTTGTTAAGTGGGAGACAGTATGCACGCCTAAATTCATGGGTGGTTTAGGATTGAAAGATACACATGTTATGAACCAAGCCCTCCTTGTTAAAACTGGCTGGAAACTTATGCAAAGAGATTCGGGCCTTTGGGCGCAAGTTTTAAAGGGAAAGTACCTCAAACACTATGACATGGTGAGTGCTTGCTCTGCTAAGTACACTAACTGTTCTCATACTTGGCGTGGAATCCTCTTTGGTGCCCAAATCCTTCCTAATGGTATGAGATGGAGAGTCGGATCTGGAAGCCAAATTCATTTTTGGAAAGACAACTGGCTTGAGTGTGGTGTGCTCAAAGATTTTGCTACTATCTCTCTCTCAGATGACATGCTTGACTGGACGGTTGAAGACTTCCTTACTGATTCTGGTTGGAATGTAGATTTGTTATACTCCTGCCTTCCTCCTGATGTTGTGGAACATATCTTCAGTTTACATGTTGGAATTGCGAATCATAGGGAAGATAAGGTAATTTGGAGCCTCACCAATTCTGGAACTTTCTCTATGAAAACTGCCTATCTCTCTCTATTTAGCGATGATGATATCATTCACTGGAATTGGAATTTCATTTGGAAACTCAAGTTCCCCCCCAAATTAGTGACTTTTCTCTGGACTATTGGTCATGGGAAAATGCTCACCAATGTGCAGAGAGCCAAAAGAGGTTTTACCAATGATCCGTGTTGTCCAATCTGCCCTACTGTTGAGGAGTCTATGGATCATATTTTCAGGTATTGTAGGCACTCTCCTTCCTTTTGGAATAATGTTGGAATCCCTCTTGAAGTTGCCCATTCCTTTGCTCTTGATTTCCAGAGTTGGATGGCCATAAATCTTAGGACACACTGTTCTACCATTCATGGTTTACCGTGGAACCTCATCTTTGCTTCAACTATGTGGTATTGCTGGAAAAGGAGGAACAACTTTGTCTTCAATAATGAACAACAACCGCCTGTCTCGCCCCTTAAGGTTATTTTTCAATTTGCAAGGGATTGGTATGATGCCAACAAGTGTTCTTCTAGTAAGCCTCCTAGACAAATCATCTCGATCCATTGGATCCGTCCGCCAATTGGTAGATATAAAATCAATACAGATGGGAGTTGTAAAGACCCATTTAGCCACATAAGTGCTGGAGGTTTGATTCGCAATTCCGAAGGGGATTGGATTAAGGGATTTGCTGCTAATTTAGGCAGAGGAACCATCATGGAAGCTGAGCTTTGGGGTGTTCTCATGGGCCTTACTATAGCTTGGGACGAGGGTTGCAGGGATGTGATACTTGAATGCGATTCTTGGGATGCTGTTATTTCAATCCAAAAACCTATGTTGGTTTCGCACCCGCTTTACAATCTCATTCTTGACTGCAAAGAAGCCATCGAAAGAAATTGGAGATGCGAAGTCACTCATATCTATAGAGAAAAGAATGCTTCAGCTGATCACATGGCTGACTTGGGTCATGGGTTATCCCTTGGCCTTCATGTTTTTGATTCTCCTCCTACCACTGCTACTAATTTTCTAGCTTCTGATTCTATTGGCAGGGCCCTTCCTAGGGCTGTTCTTGCCTAGTTTTTTTTTTGTTTTTGGTTTGTTTGTCTGGCTTTGCCATCCTCTGTACCAAAAAAAAAAGAAGACTCACATGTCGACCAGCGGAGTGATGGAGACAGGACTTGGGTGTAAAATTACGGAGCAGGAGGAGGCGGCGGCGGCGGTGGGCGGTGATCGGTGTCTGCTTTTTTTAGGTTAAAATCTGGGATTAAAGACTGGAATCTTGGAGAGGATGCGAGATTAAGGTAAAAAAGATTTCATTAAATTTAATTGGACTTATTGAGTTCAAGGTTAACTAACTTCCTCTACGTGTCTAGCGGTTGACATTTATTTTAATTTAAAAATTAAATTTTATTTCTGTTTTTACATCTTACATATGTTTTAATTGAAAAAATTCAAAATTAAAAAAATAATTTTTTAGTTTTTTGTTTTTTTGAACAACAAAATTATCTAGAGGAAGGAGCAGGTTAAGCCCCACAATGAGTTAGTAATAATTAACCACCAACGTGAGTTTGAAAATTCATCCAAAATATGTAAAATATTATATTGGGTAAATTACACAAAACTACCTCAACTATTGGTCTCACAACACCTTCATACCTCATTTTTTTAAAATGACAATGTCATACCTCATCTTACGAATTTGTGTCAATGTCATACATCTGTCAATTTTTTTGTTAATTTCTTTGTTATGGTTACATGCGAGGCCCACTCACTAATCCAACTGGATTAAAAAATTATTAAATATATTTTTAATAATTAAAAATTAAAAAAAATTAAAAATTTTCTTTTTATATTAAATCTCTCTCGCTCCCATCTCTCTATCCCCCTTATCTCGCCTTTCTCTATTCTCAACATCCCTAAAACCCCTTCCCACCCTATCCCCCCCCCCGACCCCTTTCCCACCCGTCCCCCCAACCTTTCTCCACCACCCTTCCTAAAAACCCAGATACCCGTGTCCCCTCTCCCCCAAAACCCAGCTCCTCTTCTCCTATCGACCTGTGTTCCCCCTATCCCCCCTAACACAAAAACCATCCTTCACCACCTCACTGCCGCCTCTCTTCCTCCATCTTCACCACCCCACTGTTAGTTAATCTCTTATCCTGATCCACCGACGCACCGACCTTAAGAGAACTAGGAAGATCCTTGAAGGTGCGTGAAGCCACCTCCCGGGTTCAGGTCAACATCGTCATTTTCGACGTCTGGGTGCAGATCGTCGGAGGGAAGGGGGTCATCGGAGAAGACTAACTTGAAGAAATCCATGGGTGCAGACCGACTTGAAGATTTGGGTGTAGGATCGGAGGAGAAAGGGTTGGGTGGGACGTGGTGGAGGAAAGGTAGAGGAGTGGGGGGGGAGTTTCCAGTTGGGAGAAGGAGATCTGGGTTTTTGGGGAGGGGGAACACAGGTCAATTGGAGAAGGGGATCTGGGTTTTTGGGGAGGGGGACACGGGTATCTGGGTTTTTAGGGAAGGTGGTGGAGGAAGGTTGGAGGGGACGGGTCGAATAGGGTCGGGGGGGGGGTTGGGTGGGAATGAGTTTTGGGGATGCAGAGAAGAGAAAGAGGCAAGAGAGAGATGGGAGAGAAAGAGAGAGATTTAATATATAAAAAAAGATTTTTTTTTAAATTTTAATTATTAAAAATATATTTAATAATTTTTTAATCCAATTGGATTAGTGAGTGGGCCTCGCATGTAGCCACGTCAGCACTTAACAGAGAAATTAATAGAAAAACTGACAGAGGTATGACATTGGCACAAATTCATAAGATGAGGTATGACATTGTCATTTTAAAAAGATGAGGTATGAAAGTGTCGTGAGACCAATAGTTGAGGTAGTTTTGTGTAATTTACCCTATTATATTATTCGTGTATACATAATAGGAGGCCTTTAAGTGAATGGAATCTCATCTTTTCTAAATGGAAATTAGTTGTGGGGTGCGAACTACATTGAACTTCAACGATTCAAGCTGTTTATTTTGTAAGTCTGGTTCGGATCGTTGAAGTTCGATGTGGTCTGAACCTCACAACTAATCTTGATTTTTTTAATGGACATCTCTAGGGCTGGGTTTGGTTGGCAAACCATGCCAAATTCCTTATGTCACCTGCCAGCCACATATACATAATTACAGAAAATCAGTTACCACTAGCTAGCCATCTTCTTGCAGTTGCCAAAAATTGGTTCAACCAAAATTATTGGCTGGTTCGGTTAGTAAATGGTACAATCGATGGTTTGCAAATAAGCTACAAAAACAACAGCTCAAGACCATACACAGACCTGTAAACAACAAACTAGAAAAGAGAAAAAGAAGTTGCTGTTGCAATTTTTCAATTGATGATAAGCCAACATAATCATAACTTAACAAATTAAAATGGAAATCAAATCAAAACTTAATAAGCCAACAACAATGGTAGCAAACATAATCCAAATAGTTATAAGTTCACAAACTCCAAAGTCTAACTAATATAATTGTCTAAATTCAATTGTAGCAACTAATGTATAAACAAAAAACTAAAAATTCAAAAGGATGGTTCTGATTATAAGATTCCCTTATTATAATCCTAAAACAAATAACTTGCTGTTTTGATAATGCAACATCACTAAAGTAGCAGCAACCAATGCATGTGAAGCACTTGGAATTGATGTTCCTGCTTGAGATGTAAAACCATCAACTATTTCAATTAGGCCATCTCCAACCGATAGCTGGCCAGGGGGCTCGTTTTAGCTCTCTGGCCCTCCATAATTCTCCAAGATATTAATATTTTAATGAACAGTACATGGCCATATTTGCCCCTATCTCTAATCGAGGGCCAGAAGGCTCGTTTTAGCCCTTTCACAAAAAACCGTCTTCAATCGAGGACCAAAGGCCATAGGGCCAAACATAATTTATTATTTAAAAACTACAACTTAAATTCAAATCCAACGACTAAGTGACGTCAGCTACCCGTTGGATTTGAATTTTTTTTTGCTATAAATAGAGTGGATATTGGGATATAATTCACACAACTTTGAATTCAATCTATTTAAATTCAATCTCTTTCAATTCAATCTCTTTCAATTCAAGTTTGCAATGAATTCCAACTTTGGATCCTCTTCAGATTCCAATTGGGGGTCCTCATCCAATTCCAAAAGAGAAGCAAAATGGGCGCAAATGAGACGAGAAGATGAGGAGTTTGATGAAGAAGTTCAAGTAAGGCGCAACAAACAAAACATAGCAGCAGCCATGGCTGCGGCCATGGTGTGTCAGCCAATTGAGGAACAACCTCAATGGGGTGGCTCTATTGCTGGTCGTTCTTACAAACCACGAAATAGAGCGATGACGTATGCTAATCTGATGAACAACTACTTCGACCCCAACTCGGTGTACACAAAAGAGGATTTCAGACGTCGCTTCCGGTTGAGGCATCATGTCTTCGAGCGTTTACTTTGTGATGTCCAGCAGGTTATTCCGTACTTTCGACAGAAGCGGGACAGAGCAGGCCGCCCTAGTTTCTCACCTCATTAGAAGGTTATTGTTGCACTCCGAATGATGGCTTATGGCTCTCCAGCTGATTCGATTGATGAAACTCATGATATGTTTAAGTCTACATACCTTGATACTCTTCAAGAATTTTGTGACACAATTGTTCAGCTTTACAAAGACGAGTACCTCCGCAAGCCAAATCAAGAAGATCTGAATCGGTTCATTCGCAAAGTTGAAGACCGTGGGTTTCCGGGCATGATAGGGTCATTAGACTGCATGCATTGGGATTGGAAGAACTGTCCCATCGGATGGCAATGAGGCTTTAGCGGAAGGTCGAGAAAGCCAACTATTGTGTTAGAGGCGGTTGCCTCATATGACACATGGATCTAGCATGTTTTCTTTGGAGTCCCTGGATCCCAAAATGACATTACAGTTCTTGGGCGTTCACCCCTCTTCAATAACTTGACGGAAGGTAAAACACCTCAACTTGGCTACTACATCAATGGCCGTCAATACAATATGGGGTATTACTTAGCAGATGACATCTACCCAAAGTGGGTGACACTTGTCCAAGCAATTCCAAACCCTAGGAATGACGCGGAAAAGTTGTTTATCTTACATTAAGAGGCATATCGGAAAGATGTTGAGAGAGTTTTTGGTATTCTACAAGCACGGTGGAAAATCATCAGCGAACCGGTAAGAGGGTGGAGTTGAGAAAATTTGGACTCCATCATGATGTCTTGCATCATATTACACAATATGATAGTGGAGGATGAGCGAGATGGGTATATTGATGGAGAGTCCGATGACGACCAAGAAGATCCAAATAGGTCAAGAAGGGCTCGTGCAAAAATATATGATGAGCCTAATTTGCCTTTCAATCCAAGAACTGGTAGTATCTCTATAGACGAGTACATGAGGCACTATAGAATGTGTTTGTACCATACTTGACCAATCCCGAAACTATTGAGCACCGGTTAACGTTATACTGTCAAGGACCCAAAAGTGTTTCCCTCCAACCAGGAGGCCAATCACAGCACGACACGTGTCGACATCAGAAACCAATCACAACACGACACGTGTCAATGTCAGAATGAAACTAGAAACTCTCTTCTATAAATAGAGATCATTCTCTCACAATATTTCCTAATGTCATTTGTACTAAATCATTCACTAGTACTCACTAAAGGAGAGCTTGAACCTATGTACTTGTGTAAACCTTTCACAATTAATGAGAACTCCTCTACTCCGTGGACGTAGCCAATCTGGGTGAACCACGTACATCTTGTGTTTGCTTCCCTGTCCCTATCCATTTACTTACTTATCCACACTAGTGACCGGAGCAATCTAGCGAAGGTCACAAACTTAACACTTTCTGTTGTACCAAAGTCCTCGCTGATTTTGTGCATCAACATTTGGCGCCGTCTGTGGGAAACCACACTTATTCCCATTCTCTTCAGCTTTGTCAAGCTGGTTTCCACCATTCGTACACTCTCTTTTGACTAGGCATCCCTCTTCAACATGGGGAACGAAGGAAGCCACAGCACACAGAATGACACCCCTCTTGCACCTAGTGCGAAGCAACGAAAGAAGGAAAGAAAAAGGGTTGCTCTTTAAGCTAAAGTCGATGAGTTAGAAGCTCAGAACAACAAGATAGCAATGAAGAATGAAGTCTTCTAGGAGCATTATGAGAAGCTCCACGAAACTATGTGTACTTAAACATGCGAGCTTGTTGCCCCTGTGGACATCAACCATCATTTGGGTGCCCCCCAACACGGAGGGTCACCTTCCTTCGACATGGGTATCCCTGATGAGGCGCGAGCTAATCATCAAAACATTGATCAACATGAGACTTCTCTCAACCTAGTTGATTCGACCCGAAGCAGTAGAAGTGGAGGAAGACACCTCCTTGCAGAAGGGTTGGAAGGATCGAAAGCCGTTTATCGTGACTGCCGAGACTTCCTAAAGCAACGTCGAGAGAATCCCCTCCACATGTGCTCGAAGATCAATGACCCAAGGGTTTCTGAAAGACTCGGTCCTCTCCCACGACCCAGGCCAGCTGCCAATCTAGGGAAGGAACGACATGTCCTATAGGAACATGAAGGTACAGGGAACTCTGAGGTATTCCGACAGACTTGCCCTAGAAGTCAGTACGGCGAGTCCAAGGAAAAATCACACGCCCTTGCTCAAACTTTCCTACTTCCAAGAGGCAATGGAGACTTACGAAAGAAAATCCCAGTGGTACATGACTCCACTCAAGACCCCTTTGTCCTACAGCTCCTTGAGGAAGTAAACAAGTTGAAGGCCGAACGTCAAGCCGAGATACCTGACTGGAACCAACCTAGGCCTGGCCCTCTCACAAGGAGGATCCTTGACACCCCAATTCAAGCGAAGACAAAACAAAAGCTTGGTTTACAACTCTATATTGGAAGGGAGGACACAATTGAACACCTTAACCTCTTTGAGTCCACCATGGCATATCAGATGCACACCAACAAAGAACGATGTCTTCTCTTCCCCTCCACCCTCTCTGGCGGAGCTTTAAACTGGTATTGCCGTATTCCGCCTGAGACAGTAGACTCATTTGAGGAACTGAGGAAACTGTTTATCTCTCAACACATCTTCCAGATTGATTGCTTACATTCTGCAGATGACTTGTACACTATTCGCCAGAAGCCGGATGAGCCACTACAAGAGTATGCTGGTCGTTTCAGCCATGAGTATTCTCGCTGCGCTGAGGCAGATGACAAGACCGCCCTAAAGGCCTTCACGACAGGCCTACGTGATTGTTTCTTCAAGTACATAATCAATGCCAACACTTGGAAGACTTACTCTGATGTGATGGCACAGGCTTACAACCATGCATCTGCCGAGGCAATGACATATCAAGGGAAACCCCCCACAACTAACCCTTATCAGCAACTAGGGAGTGGAAGCCAGATCCAACCAAATGAGAAGACCTCGACCTTCTAAACGGCAACGGTGCATCTCCCTGCCTTACTTAATACTTTGCCAAGTCAATAGACATATCAATCTCAGGGCAAAAGAAAAGATTTCCATCATCACCAGTCTCATTTTAGTAAAAGGAGTAAGGGACACTACCGCGATAACCAAGGGTATGCCATGATAATCCCCGACCCCAGGCAGTCAACACAGTGGGTCAAACACGTGTCAGGACAGCCCCTACCCCGAGGTATGAGGCATACACACCCTTAAACGCCACATGCGTGGCCATTTACCCCAGCATAGCACACTTGATACTGAAGCCAAAGCCGAGACACCCAGATTACAAGCGCACGAAGAACACGGGCACGTTTTGCTGCTACCACGAGCATAACAGCCATGACGGCGAGAAGTGTATCACCCTTCGTGATCATATTGAAGCTTTGGCACGTGAAGGAAAAATTGATCAATTCCTCCTTCACCCTCTAAGGGGTAACCGTAACCAACGCCAGGTAAATGTGATATATTCCATAAGTGGTGGCACACCCATAACTAAATCTTCCAACAGGGCCATGAAAAATAGTGAACGAGCTTTAAGGTCTGGCCACCAAGTATTTCATGTGGAAGACATCAGGGGAGGTAAGTATCAAAAGCCTAACTGGGATCCAATATGTTTCTACCCGGAGGAAGAAAGAGGTATCATCTACCCTCACAACGACCCACTGATCGTGGAAGCTCACATAGCCAACTTTGAAGTACGACGAATCCTGGTAGACACGGGGGCTTTGGTCAATATCATGTTTGCTGAAGCTTTCAGGGCACTTAATGTAGCTGAACACTTGCTCGATCGCTCGATTTCCCCTTTGATAAGCTTCTCCGGTGATATCGTGCAACCTTTGGGGAGCATACACTTACCTTTCACTATTGGTACAGGCCCTTACACAGCTACCATTACCATTAACTTCCTGGTGGTTGATTGCCCAACGACATACAATGTTATCTTCGGACACACAGGCATCAATGATCTCAAGGCCATGATATCCACACATATGTTGTTGATGAAATTTCTAACCCTCTATGGCAATGGTTACATCAGAGGAGATCAACTTAGTGCACGATCATGTTACAACACTTCAGTCAAGCAACAACACCTGCCTGTGCCCAAGGAAACCCTTTCTATACATGACCAAGTCATAAAGACCAGCCCAGACGAAGCCAACTTATATCTTCACGATGGAAACAGTCAACCCGACGATCCTCGAGATGACTCTTTCACCCAGCAAGCACAACCCGCTGAAGAGTTGGAGAAGGTCTCTATCTCAAAAGATTATCCGGATCGCATGGTGAAGATTAGTACCACCTTGTTACCACCCATTCGGTTGGCGTTGATCTTTTTTTTGCAAGAGAACACTGAGGTCTTCGCCTGGTCATACGAGGACATGCCAGGCATCTCTCCCGATTTAATCTGTCATCGCTTAAGTATTGACCCCAAGACCAAGCCAGTGAGACAGAAGCGAAGATCTTATGACGCTGAACGGTACGAGGCAATGAAGGCAGAAATTGAAAAACTCAAAGGCATAGGCTTCGTTCGCGAAGTAAATTATCCAACGTGGGTAGCAAATGTTGTCCTTGTTAAGAAAAATCCAACCAAGAAAAGTCTTCTGCTCCAAAAAGTCTTGTGGAGAATGTGTGTCGATTACAACTACCTAAACAAAGGATGCCCGAAGGATAACTTTCCTCTTCCTCTCATAGACAGACTTATAGACTCTACGGCAGGGTGTGAACTCCTGAGCTTTATGGATGCTTACTCAAGATACAACCAAATCCTCATGAACCCTCCAGACCAAGAACACACAACCTTCACTACTGACAGGGGACTATATTGCTATAAAGTCATGCCCTTCGGCCTAAAGAATGCAGAAGCGACTTATCAGAGACTGGTCAATTCAATGTTCGCCGAACAGATTGGGAAGAGCATGGAAGTTTACGTTGATGATATGCTAGTCAAGAGCAAACATGCTGACAAACACATCACCAACCTATCTGAAACTTTCACCATTCTGAAGAGGTATCGAATGAAGTTGAACCTCAACAAATGTGCCTTCGGCATAGGCTCTGGCAAATTCTTAGGCTTTATGATAAACCAACGAGGCATTGAGGCTAATCCCGAGAAGATCAAAGCAATCCTCGACATGAAGGAACCGGTAACTTCAAAAGACATCCAGAGCCTTACTGGCAAGGTGGCAGCCTTAACTAGGTTCATCTCTAAGGCCATAGACAGATGTGCTCCTTTCTTCAAAGCACTTAAGGGAAGTAAGAAGTACATTACATGGACTGATGAATGTGCTGAGGCTTTCAAGAACCTCAAAGACTATATGAGTAAAGCTAATTTGCTCTCCAAACCTGAGGTTGGTGACACTCTCATTATCTATCTGTCGGTATCGACTTCAGCAGTAAGTTCCGTTCTCATTCGAAAGGATGGTAATGTCGAACGACTTGTCTACTACGCTAGCAAGGCCTTACAAGATGCGGAGACACGATACTCCAACATTAAAAAATTGGCTCTAACATTGGTCATGTCTGCTCGAAAACTTCGCTCTTACTTCCAAGCACACTCCATCATCGTGCTTACCAATCATCCTCTTCGGCCAATACTCTAAAGTCCTGACACTTCCGGGCGAATGATCAAATGGGTGATAGCATTGGGTGTGTTTGACATCTCCTACCAATCAAAGCCAGCTGGGAAGGGCCAAGCAGTGGCAGACTTTATCGTCGACTTTATATATCTTGTTGACATTGTTTCTACGCCTAAAGAAGTGGTTTCATTACCCTCGGAAGCTCAGAAAATAGAACCAACATCCCCAGCATGGAGTCTATATGTTGATGGCTCGTCTAACCAACAGGGTTGTGGAGCAGGACTAGTCCTTACGACCCCTGAAAAAGTGGCGATGGAGTATGCTCTTCGTTTCAAATTCAAGGCGTCGAACAATGAGGCCGAATAAGAAGCCATCCTAGCAGGTTTACGTTTGGCCAAACACATTGGGGTTAAATGAATTGATATCTTCAGTGACTCCCAATTGGTGGTTAACCAGGTCACCAACAACTTTGACACTAATGATAGCTCCATGGCAGCATATCTGGCACAAACACAATTGTTGCTCAAGCATTTGCACTACCAGATCACCCAAATTCGTCTAGCGGCAAACAGTCATGCAGATGCTTTGGCTCGCCTCACCACAGCGGTGGAAGACAAGATTGGGAGAAAAATTCAGGTCAAATTGTTGGCAGCACCAAGCACTATGGCTGCGGAAGTGTGTAACTTACAACAAGGAGATAGTTGGATTACCCCGATTTTTAGATTCTTTTCTCATGGCACCCTTCCAAATGACAAAGTCCAAGCTAAGCAGATTCGATACAATGCTACCTGTTACTTGATCATTAATGACCAACTCTACAATCGGGGTTTTAACCTACCATACCTAAGATGCCTTACGCCCGCAGAGGTGGAAACTGTCATTCGGGAAATACATGAATGAGTCTGCGGAGATCATGCTGGATCTCGATCCCTAGCACACAAGACTTTCCGCCAAGGATATTACTGGCCAACATTCCACCAAGATGCCATCAGAATATCCCGCTCATGTGATAAGTGTCAACGCTACGCAATTATTCCTCACCCCCTCCCGAGCCGCTCACTCCTATGATCAGCCCTTGGCCTTTCGCCCAATGGTGACTTGATTTGATCGGCCCAATACCTGCAAGGAAGGGCAAGGTTCACTATGCAATCGTTACAGTTGACTATTTCACAAAGTGGGCAGAAGTAGAACCCTTGGCAACCATTACTGAGGCAAAAATAGAAGACTTCGTATGGAAGAACATCCTTTGCAGATTTCGCATTCCAAATGCGATAGTCACTGACAACATGCGACAGTTCGACAACAATAAGAGGGCAACCACAATTCTCAAAAGCTTCACACACTTTTGATCAAGACAGTGTGAAGCAAAACTAATTTATGGTGCCAACAAGAGTTTCATCAATGGAGGGCAACCACAATTCTCAAAAGCTTCACACACTTTTGATCAAGACAGTGTGAAGCAAAACCAATTTATGGTGCCAACAAGAGCTTCATCAATGGAGGGCAACCACAATTCTCAAAAGCTTCACACACTCTTGATCAAGATAGTTTGAAGCAAAACCAATTTATGGTGCCAACAAAAGCTTCATCAATGGAGGGCAACTACAATTCTTAGACCTTCGAAGCAAATCCAATTTATATGGTTCATCCAAACCTTCGACTACTACAAGGTGTGGCTTGCATCACAATCTCTTGCAAAACAGTGTGGAAGCAAAATTTGTATATGTTGTCTCTCTCACATTTTCAAATTTCTAGTTTCCCAAAAAAAAAAAAAAAAGGGAAATTCAACAAAGCTTCATCAATAGAGGACAACTATAAATTCTCAAAAGTTTCATATTATCTTGATCAAGATAGTGTGAAACAAAATCAATTCATGGTACCCAAAAAAAGCTTCAACTCCAAAGCTTCACCTACAAAGCTTCAACACAAAAGCTTCACCAACAAAAGCTTCATCAACGGAGGACAACTACAAATTCTCAAAAGTTTCACACTATCTTGATCAAGATAGTGTGAAACAAAATCAATTCATGGTACCCAAAAAAAGCTTCAACTCCAAAGCTTTACGTACAAAGCTTCAACACAAAAGCTTCACCAACAAAAGCTTCATCAATGGAGGACAACTACAAATTCTCAAAAGCTTCACACTATCTTGATAAAGATAGTGTGAAGCAAAATCAATTCATGGTACCCAACGAAAGCTTCAACTCTAAAGCTTCACCGACAAAATCTTGACCCACAAAAGCTTGACTTACAAAAGTTTCACCCACAAAAGCTTCACCCACAAAAGCTTCACCTACAAAAGCTTGACCCACAAAAGCTTGACCCACAAAAGCTTCACCTACAAAAGCTTGACCCACAAAAGCTTGACCCACAAAAGCTTCACCTACAAAAGCTTGACCCACAAAAGCTTGACCCACAAAAGCTTGACCTCCAAAAGCTTGACCCACAAAAGCTTGACCTGCAAAAGCTTGACCAACAAAACTTCACCCACAAAAGCTTTACCTACAAAACTTCAACACAAAAGCTTCACACTATCTTGATCAAGATAGTGTGAAGCAAAATCAATTCATGGTGCCCAACAAAGCTTGACCCATAAAAGCTTTACCTATAAAAGCTTGACCCACAAAAGCTTCACCTGCAAAACTTCAACACAAAAGCTTCACCTGCAAAATTTCAACACAAAAGCTTCACCTACAAAAGCTTCACACTATCTTGATCAAGATAATGTGAAGCAAAATCAATTCATGGTGCCCAACAAAGCTTCAACCTCAAAGCTTCACCTACAAAACTTCAACACCAAAGCTTCACCTACAAAGCTTAAAAATATATATATATATATATATATATATATATATTTAATTTGTTTTTTTTTTCGAAAATTCGAAAATTCAAAAAAAAAAAAAATCGAAAAAAAAATAAAAAATTGCCTTGGCCTCATCTTCTTTGGGCCTAACAACTTTCATAACAAATATATATGAAGAAGGAGTTTTGGGCTACCATTTAGAAAGGAAATGCCTCATTCGTCAACTCCATCGACCGGAGACTTGGGGGACTCCTACCATATGCTACTACACCTTGATACTCGGAAGTTTCACCACCATTCAGTGACTTGGATTTTTCAAGTCTCCAAACGAGAAGTTTTCCTCACTCGGGAAATTAAGGGAGCACTACCTCAACCTACATGCTTCACTCATAAAGCTTCAACATACAAGCTTTAACAAAAGAAAACAATTCAAAGAACTTAGTGAAGAAGGCCTTGGTGTATTTAACACAATACGTTGTAATGAAGCAAAGCTTATTTATTGATATCTCCGATAAGTTACAAATATGTACATATACATGAATCAAAATAAACAAACAAGAGGGAGCCTTCACAAAGTTTGCTTATGAGAAGTCTCAGCAGTCGGCAGAGCCCCAGAAAGAGTAGGCACCGGAGGGTGATCATTCGGAGCCTCAGTACTGGGCAGAACCCCAGAAGGAGGAGGCACCGAAGGTTGATCATTTGGAGCTTCATTACGCGGTATAACCCCAGAAGATGAAGACAATAAATGCCTTTGGAACAAACCCACAAACCTTTGATGATCAAGCAAAATCTGACCATCAGATTCTTGCAACTGGTCAAGCTTCCTCTTCATGTTTGTAGCATAATCATATGCGAGCCTATGCAACTGTTTATTCTTATGCTTGAGCCCTCTGATCTCCTGTTTGAGACTTATCACTTCAGCCGCCAATGATTCAACTTGGTGGGTTCGAGCAAATAGGCGTTGGGCCATATTAGACACAGAACCTGCACACTGAACACTAAGAGACAGAGAATCCTCAACAGCCAACTCATCAAACCGTTTGGAAAGTAGTCTGTTATCTTTAGGAGTGAGAAGGTTCCTAGCCACCACCGCAGTTGTCATATCATTCTTCATCTTCACCCAACGGTAAGATGACTAGTAGGGGATAAGAAGGATGGGCGCCATATGTTGTCTTGAGAAGGCATATCTGCCTCTTCACCAAAGTTCAAGTCAAAACGACGATCAGATGGGCCAGACATTCTCATAAATGATGAAGGAGAAATGAGGTGCAATAAATCTCTGAAGTAAGGGGAAAATTCCTACAAGCAATAACTCTCTAAATGTACTCCTTGCACACAATTGGTGCCCTTATAAAAGAAAGGGCAACATGGCCGTTGGTTCAAAAATCGAAGAGGCACCACTATCTGGATTTCGAAGAGGCACCACTTTCCACACGCAACATCAGCTCCTCGGGTACCACAAATAACTTTGCCAAAGATCTCTGACAAAGTTTAGACACATAAATTTTGAAGGTCCAGCTACCCTAATATTACCCACAAGGGTAAAGGAACAACACCACTACTTGATAACTAGAAAGTCCCAATGTGTGTTAACCTCCGTGCTCCGTGGCAATGCAAACTGACAAAAATGCCCAATCTTTACTCACATTCTAGAAAACACTCCCAACAAGATTGCTTGCTCAAAAATCAAAGAGGAACCATTCTTCGAATCTCAAGAGCCAGACTCCCAACAGGATTACTTTCTCAAAAATCGAAGAGACACTGCTATCCGAATCTCAAGAGTCAGACTCCCAACATGATTGCTTTCTTAAAAATTGAAGAGTCACCGTTATCTGAATCTCGAGAGCCAGATCCCCGACAAGATTGCTTGTTCGAAAATCGAAGAGGCACCGCTCTCCGAACTTCGAGAGCCAAATTTCCTTGGATAAAGCTTGTCTGCAATCTTCATACGCAACATCAGCTTTCCAGATACCACATACCATTTTTTCAAAGCGCTCTGACAAAGTTAAAACATGTGAAGCTTGCAGCTCCCACTATATTGCTATGACCAAGAAGGGTAAAGGAATAACATTATTACTTGCTCAAAAATTGAAGAGGCAACGACCTCCGAATCTCAAGAGCCAGACTCCCAACAGGATTACTTTCTCAAAAATCGAAGAGGCACCGCTCTCTGAATCTCAAGAGCCAGACTCCCAACATGATTGCTTTCTCAAAAATCGAAGAGGCACAACTCTTCGAATCTCGAGAGCCAGATCCCCGACAGGATTGCTTGTTCGAAAACCGAAGAGGCATCGCTCTCCAAAATTCGAGAGCCAGATTTCCTTAGATAAAGTTTGTCTGCAATCTTCACACGCAACATCAGTTTTCCAGATACCACATACCACTTTTTTAATGTGCTCTGACAAAGTTAAAACACGTGAAACTTGCAGCTCCCACTACATTGCTACGACCAAGAAGGGTAAAGGAATAACATTACTACTTGTTGTTAAGGAGACTCCTATATATGTCGACCTCCATCCTTCATGAACAGGCAGACCTGCAAAAATGCTCAACCATTCCTCATATCTGAAAGGGCACTCCCAACGAAGCCTCTCGAAATACTCAGTTTTTTCCCCCCAATAATACCTATGCAAACCAACCACACTAGAGCAAGAGTATCTCATATCATCAGAGTCAAAAGTAAGAGTATCCCATATCATGCTTTTTCCCTATCTTTTCCTTTGCCATTGTTCTTACCTGCAAGACAATGTGAAAGAGAACAATCAGTCAGCACTTGGAATCAAGCTTCCAGTCAGGAACTGACTGCCTGGAACCCCTTGCCTGATTACTTACCTGGCATTGCTCTAGAGTACTCATCTTCAACATCTTATGCTTCCAGAAAAGATACCATATATGCCTGAGGAACATATAGGGCAAGTGAGAAGGATACAAGGAAGCATGTGGAGACAAGCGCAACAGAACATATGCCTATTCATCTATTACTTCGTCAATAGCAAAAGTATCCCATATCATCAAGGTCGAACGCACTCTTGATTTGATGAACTTGTTTTGACCCTCAAATTCTTGAGTCGGCCTTATACTCTGGAGGAAACCAGAAAACCCTCCAGCCTAGTTCAAGAATAAGCCTGTGGAAAGTTACTTATTCAAAAACAAAAGTATCTCATATCATCTCTTCTCCATTTGCTTCTCCTTATCCCTGTTGCTATTTATGACACAAGGAGAAGGAGAACAATCAACTGAAAGCCGAAGTCGAACCTCCGATCCAGGTTGCTTGCTTGGAAGTCTGATTGCTTACCTTGTCTGTTACCTCTTTCGGCAAATCTCCTAGCTTGGTGACTTGGGGGACTCATACTATAGGGTTTTGTATCGCACTTAACCAAGCCCGAAACTACAAGTAAGCTTCAAGTGAAATTGATACATTACCTTGTGCATCTTCATTGGTTAAAGATACCACCCCTAGATGGAGGAAAAGTACTTCCAGAGAAGATGCCACATCTACGTATGAGACATATAAGGTAAGTGAAAATGATACCACACTTCGGTACTTAGAAGTTTCGTGATTACTCAATGGCTTGGATCTTGCAAGTCCCTAACCGAGGAGCTTCTCTCACTCGAGAACTTAGGAGAGCACTATTTGTACCATACTTGACCAATCCTGAAACTACTGAGCATCGGTCAACGTTATACCGTCAAGGACCCAAAAGAGTTTCCCTCCAACCAGGAGGCCAATCATAGCGCGACACGTGTCGACATCAGAAGCCAATCATAGCGCGACACATGTCAACATCAGAAGCCAATCACAACACGACACGTGTCAATGTCAGAATGAAACAAGAAACTCTCTTCTATAAATAGAGATCATTCTCTCACAATATTTCCTAATGTCATTTGTACTAAATCATTCACTAGTACTCACTAAAGGAGAACTTGAACCTATGTACTTGTGTAAACCCTTCACAATTAATGAGAACTCCTCTACTCTGTGGACGTAGCCAATCTGGGTGAACCACGTATATCTTGTGTTTGCTTCCCTGTCCCTATCCATTTACTTACTTATCCACACTAGTGATCGGAGCAATCTAGCGAAGGTCACAAACTTAACATTTTTTGTTGTACCAAAGTCCTCGCTGATTTTGTGCATCAACAGAATGATACGTTCTCGTGCCATAAACAAGTACCTACAACAAGATCTTGTTGCACATCTTTGGGCCCAAAGAAGCATGGAGTAGGCATTTACGTTTTATGTTTTTGAATGTTTTTAAAAATGTTGTTTAAGTTTCATGTTGTATAATTTTTATGTTGGTTAATGTTATTTAATGTTGTTTCATATTGTTTAATGTTGTTTCATGTTACTTAATTTAATTTAATGTTGTATAATGGCTTAGGAAGTTATAGGAAAAAAAAAATAGAATTTAAAAAAAATATGAAACAAATTTTGTGAAATAGAAGTTATAGAAAAAAATGGAATTTAAAAAAAATATGAAACAAATTTTGTGAAATAGAAGTTATAGGAAAAAAATGGAATTTAAAAAAAATATGAAATTTTTTTTGTGAAATATAAGTTATAGGAAAAAAATGAACGAAATTATTGAAAATTAAAGGAAATTATTGAAAAAATATTGAAGGAAATTATTGAAAAATTGAAACAAATATTATAGATGAAGGAAATATTGGAAAATATATTGAAGGAAATATTGAGAAATATATTGAAGGAAGTATTGAAAAATATTGAAGAAGGAAATATTGAAAAATATTGAAGAATGAAATATTGCAAATGAAGTGAAGAATTGAAAGAACTTCACCATATTTATAGAAGAAAAGAAATGTTTAAATTAAAAAAAAAAAAACTCAACGGCTAGCTGCAACGGCTAGCTGACTCAGTTAGCCGTTATATTCAAATAAATTTCAAACTATTAGTGTCGGTTATAACCGACACTAATAGTAAATAAAAAAAATTTGCCTATGAATACCTATTATAGTCGGTTATAACCGACAATATTAAAAAATCCTTCTTTAATGCTGTCGGTTATAACCGACAACAATAGGAAAACTATAAAAAAAAATATATGGCCCTTTGAAATTCCGTGGGGTCCTCCTAGATTCCCGAGTCCTCTGGCCTAGCCCTCGGTTGGAGACAGTTTTAGGGTTATTTTCGGCCTTCTGGCCTTCTGGACCCTTCGGTTGGAGATGACCTTATAATGTTTCATAATAAAAAGTATGATTAGAATAAGAAGTAATATTGAATAATAAATAAAAAATATCAATAAACATTGGATTGAAGTACTATAATTAGAATTAGAAAAAAATATAGCAATACTTACATTTTTCCAGTTCTTCACATGTCAAACATGTAAAAAATACCTAAAATATCTAATTGTCGGTTCGGTATAATGCCAACCGATTATGAAAAAAAGCCAAAACTATACCATAACATTATGAACTGATCGGTATGGTTCAGTCGGTAAATCGGTTTATGACAATCTTTGTGTGTATATATATATCTCTCTCTCTTTGTGTAATCGTTGGCACTAGTGAGGTGAGATTAGGAAATTAATTAAGATGTTTTATGCTAATATATTTGGCGACAAAGAAAAGAAATTGACATAATTTGACCTTGTTTAATGTTTGACACTATGGAAACTGAAATGAATATGATGAAATGAGTCACATTTTTTATGGAATCAGGTTCTTATTTGGACATTTTTTATTTTTTATTTTTAAATTAGTTTTTCATCCTTGTTTCGTTTTCTATTTCATTGATCAAAATTATATTTCTTTTTAATTTTTGATCAAGACGCTTTGGTTTTATATCCACCTCATTATTTAACTAATTAAATATTTATGTGTCAGCTTATTTAGATTTCATAATTAAAAATTATTTAATTGTTTTCAAATACATTTATTTAGTGTTAGAAACTTTACTTTTTGTATATTTATATGTGTAGCTAAATTTTATATTTTTAATTTGTACTCATTTTTTAGTTTGCAAACATTTTTTTAAATTGCACCAATTTTCTTTTAATTTTAGTTTGTACTCCATATATTTAATTTATTTTTGTGCCTATATTTTTAAACTTTTATTTGTATCCATAATTTATTTGTATTTTTTATTTGTACCCATTCATATATTTATAATGTACTACTTTGTTATATATCGAATGTACCAATATCTAAAACGTACTTATATTTAAAAAAAAAATCTGAGATATCCCTCTATTCAATTTTGAGGAAAAAATAAAAAATAAAAAATCCCTTATTTGGGATTAATCTTTCCCTGATTTTATAATTTTTTTATATTAATTTTGGTTATTAAATTTCTTAATTCATACTAAAATTCAATATGTTGTCCTTTAATGAAAGTATTCAAACGAAGAAAATTGAGGTCTAAGATTTTGGTTTAAACCAAAGTTTCCCTTTCTTTTTCATGTAAAACATTTGTTCTCCTACAAAATATAGGCTTCGACATCATTGTGTGTGTATAATTTTTCTAGTTTGTTATGTTTTATCCAAAAACAATGAATACGAGACTCTCGATCTTAAAATGCATCGAAGCCTTAACATTGCATTATTCATTGGCATTTGTAAGGGGCGGCAACATCACATGTTGTGCTAACGTTGTGTTATGCATTCCATACGCGTGGGTTGATCATTTTTAAATTAAGGTCAAGATATTGAAAATTATAAAAGTGCTATAATTTTAATGAGTTCGATTGTAACATGATGTCAATATGTCACATTGTGAGTATTATTTGGTCAATTTTGTGCAATATTAAAAAAAAAATCATTTTATTAGCTTTATCTAATTTGAAACGAAAGATGCTTGTACGTTTAAAGAAGTGATTGATAGACATTATCCATAAAGGAAAGTGTATAAAGAATTTATTCTCTTTCATTTTTCAGGGTTAAAGATTGAAGAACATATTCTAGATATTAAAGATATCTCAATGATTCCCTTTTAGTTTTTTGATTCGCTTTTAAGAGCCAAGAGTAAAATAATGTTATCAAAGCTATCACTCTAAATAATAATTAAGTTTACCACCAAATCAGAGAAAAATGACAATCACATAATAAATATTTTGGTATGTTAATAAATAGGCTAAATTTTTTGTATGATCCATGTGGTGCCACCAAACTTTTAATGTAATCCTCATTGTGAGTTCCGTTATTAATTGGTGCAAAACCTAAATTTCTGTTAGTTTCCATTAAAAAAGCACATGTGAGTCTCACGTGGAGCGGTTAAAGTCGTCCAATCAAACTAAATTAAGAAAACCAAAGGCATTTGTTGTTTGCTTTGGTCATGGATCCTGTGAAAATATGCAGGACCTTGTTCTTCTGTCCTTCATTAGCTGGTGATGGATCCTTCGGCAACAAACTACATCCCTTGCTTTTGGTCGCTGTTTATGGCATTTTCGTGTTGCCTTTTTATTATGGATGAGATAAGTTCCTGGTATAGGCTATGTGCGACCATAAAACATATTCAAAGCTCACATATGTTTATTTAACGGAAGACTAACAAACGTTTAAGTTTAGACCACAATTTCTAACGAAGCTTACTACAAGGGTTTCATTAATAATTCTTATCACAAGAGTCACATTGAAAGTGCATTATTAGTCACTTAATAAATGTTAACACCACGCAACAGCGCTTAAATACGTCGAAACATTACATTAATATTCAAAATTTGAAAAATTTGAACAAAAGGAAAAGTGGGGGTGGATATGTTTTGAAGTTTAGGAACTATTGAGTAGAGGGGAAGAGTAGGTGTGGGGGTTTGTGAAGATGTGATCACAAGGAAAAGCATGGCTGTTGTGGAAGTGCAGGACACGGAACTGCAATAACAACGTCAATACATACCCACCACCTCCTTTTCGTGAATATTCGGCAGGCAGGTCACGAGATTCTCATCGCCCCATTCAACATGGAATCACATTTCTGCTTTACCTGTTCACCAAGTAAGCCAAAAAGTCTTCGAAACTAATACCTAAAAGTTAAATTTTATAGCTCGGTTAGTTTGGAGTAAAAATTATTCGCTCGAGACTCTGGATTTTCAAAACTAATACATTCCTATCTTTAAATTGGGAGAACGAAGTTTATTTTTTAGCGCGTGAGAGAACCAATGAGACAAAAAGAGAAGAAACTTGAACAAAAAAGAAGGGCTTGAAAATTGCAAGAGAAATTATACCAAGTTAGAATGTTATTAAACGAATATGACAAGAAGATCTTAAGTTATCAAATGTGAATGAAAGCATTACCCGATTATGATCTCAAAACCTATCAAATTCTAATTAAGAAATAATATCACAAAATAAATCAACAAATCATACACAAGAATGAACGTATTTATACCTCATCATAGCAAATTCATATGGTACCATATCTGTAAACTATAACTTTTCTTTTTGTCAGATATCTGAAATTATCTTAATAAAAACAACTATCTAAACTCGCCAAGAAATTTGTTTTATGATTCAGAATGTCAATTAATAATGTAGTCTCCTTGAAATTAAGTATTACCCATTGAAGAACATATTTTTAATGTCAAGATATAACATTTTTTTATAAGAAAGGAACAAAGTATTATAGTAATAAAAACAAAATGACGATTTGTGAGAAGAAGCATCAAGAGTTTTGTACAGTTGTCGCGATGCCGGAGCGGGGAGCCTACAGGGAAGATTGGGGCAATGAGTAGCTCGACGAGTATCTGCAGACCCTCTACCCAGAGAAAATTTTCATTATGCCCATACCACGTGTTATTATATAAGTGGAGGGAAGTTTTATTTCTTAAGTTTTTAATTTTTTGACACAAGTATTCCTCAACTTGTATAGTGATATGTAGTATACCACTTCATGTTTTAGGCACACTGAAAAATCTCTCCTCTACACCATTGTAAAGGAGAAGAAAATAAATAATTAAATTTGTTAATTTTCCTATAAAGTATTGTTGGAGTAGAAGTTAGTTCGTTGGTTTTGGTCACCAACTTAATCAAAATTCAAAGGATGTAAGCATATTTTAATACAGATGATCTCACATTGTATCAATCTCCACGTGGATTAGCATTGACAAATAAAAGGAAGAAGAATAAGGAATCTCCATGTGGAAGTGTGATTGCCATATTTTCATTCCACACAATGATTCCACATTAGCGAACATTCTTTTCTTTTACTTTAAAATCCAATACAATGAAAAATTCACACATGCAAAATGTAGGTTGGAACGACACTTCTTTAACAAATTTTTAGGCGTTTGTCAAATTTTTAGGCGTTTGTTTGGTATTTGAAATTAATGAGCAGTAAGTAATTTCGTCATTTTAAAAACAAAAAAATTGAATTAGAGCAAGAGCGGAGTTAGGATTTGATGTGCAGGAACGTGTTTAAAAATAAAGGCAAAATTTTACAAATAGAAATTAGAGAACATCTTTAATATTAGAAAGCCAAAAGACTACTTTGGTGTCTCAAGGCTTCACCAAAAATTTCTGGACTAGAACACCCCTCAAACAAAAAAATCTAAAACTAATGAAATTTGATACATAAAAAAATGCAAGGGAAATTTTGTCAAAAAAATAAATTTGTTTTATTTAAAAAAAATATAGATAATAAAAAGGGAACATGCTCAAACTCCTCCATTTTAGGAGACATATAATGATACAAAAATATATAAAAAATAAGAAAATAAAAAGACAACGTGGGAGAAGAGGGGTAGAGATAGAGAAAACTGTTTGCAGTTGTCGTCAGGTTTATACTCCCCACTTTGAAAACGCTATAAGCAGTTATCATTTGGTTTATTTCTTTCTCCACCACTTATAAACTGAATTGTCTCAGCCTATCGGGTATTCTGTATTGTGTTTTTTACTTTTTTATCTTCTCTTTTTTTTTTTTTTGTTGTCTACTTCTCCTCTTTTATCTTGCATTTTGAAACATATACAAACATATTGCAGGGAGCGGATGGAAAGGTTGATGAAGACGAGCACGACCCTTCTTGCGAAAAGTGGAGGAAGAGGTAGGTGGAGCGGTATATTGTTGCTTGATTAGCGGATTCTGTTAGAGTATAGTGCTTAAGATCGAAACACTTGTCATAATCCTATAATATCAGTTAGTTAGGTTGTTAGAGTTGTAGCTTGTTAACAACCTATATAAGACTAAACTGATGTAATTACTTACAGATTAAGAAATATACAGATTGTTCTTTCTCTCTCTAAAGTTTTCCTCTCTCTCTCTAAAACTCATTCTCTGTTCTTCTTCCAATACACAAGATTACATTGTATGAATGATCAATTGATATAACTTAACATGGTATCAATCGCCATTGTCGCTTACGCTTGCCGTTTCGATCCTTTCCTGCTTCCGCACATTCTTTCTCGGATCGATTATCCTTTTCGATTCGGTACTTCGTGTTTTCCAATTTCTTGGTTCTACCATTTCTAGGGTTTCTATATTGCTCTTCCGTTCTTGATCGACTCTCTATACATAGTGCACACCACGTGTTTGTTGGATTGTCTCACTAGTAATTGGACCTTGGAATCACGATGGTGAATGCTTCGCAACTTCAGCTGCTTTAATCTCCAATTACGGCTCTCATTCCGTCCATTTCTACGTCGGTGAATGTCAAACTTGATGATTCAAACTATCTTAATTGGCACTTTTAGATGCAGCTTTTGCTTGAAAGCAATGGAATCATGGGGTATGTTGATGGTTCTACTCTCTATCCATCTCAACATGTCTCGATATCCGGCGAATCTGGTAACAATTCTCCTATTACTTCTTCATCTACTACGAATGATGAATATATTGTGTGGAAAATGCATGATAGAGCCATTATGCAATTGCTTACTGCAACATTATCTCCTATTGCTATGTGATGTGCCATTGGTAGCACTAGCTCCTAAGAATTGTGGGTTAGGTTAAAGGAACAATTTTCCACTGTATCTAGGACTAGCATTTTTCAGATGAAGTCTAATTTGCAGACCATTAAGAAGGGCTCTGATTCAGTTTCTCAGTACTTCCATCGAATTAAGGAAGCCAGAGACTATCTTTCGGCTGCTGAAGTGTATTTTGTAGATGAAGATATTGTAATCCTTGCTTTGAATGGGTTACCAGCTGAGTATAATACTTTCAGATGTGTCATCAGTGGACGTGAAAGTATGATTTCCCTTAAAGATTTCAGATCCCAGTTGCTTACCGAAGAAGCCATTGTTGATAATTCCACCCCTGCACCATTTATGACTGCTATGGTTGCCAACACAGGTCCATCTATTTCCAAAGGCCCTAATTTTCAGGCTCGTGGTTTCTCTCACACTTCTGGTCCATCATATTTTGCTCCTGGAGGGTTCAAACCATATACTGGGAATAAGAACAAGAATAAAGGCCGATTCAATCAGGGCTCTCGATCTTATAATGTTAAACCTGTGTTTTCTCCTCCAACACATGTGCTTCCTAATTCTAATCCTGGAATCCTTGGTCAGTCTCATGGTTCATAGTTTGGAAGTCCTTCTGCACCAACAATTCAAATTTTGTCAGTTATGTAACTCCGAAGGTCACACTGCTCCATTATGTGGATCTTCTTCTTCTGAGAGAAACAAATGTTAGATTTTTGGAAGAAGCAATCATACCACCTGGTATTGCTTTTATAATGACAAAGGTCCAAACTTTATTGGGATGCATAATACTCCAGCTTATTCTTCACAGTCCTCTTATCCTATGCAACCACAAATGGTCAACTACTCTTCATTCACACCTCCATATTTTCACTCCCAGCAACCTTCTATGCAAGCAATGCACACAGTGCTTCATTCTTCTGCATCACAGTTCTCCAATTCTCAGGCTTCTCCTCAGGTGCGGCTTACTGATTTAGGAGCAACCAATCATATGACAGCGGATTTGACAAACCTGTCTCTAGCATCGCCATATCCCATAAATGAAACCATTCAAACTGCCAACGGTGAAGGTTTGACAGTATCTCATGTTGGTTATTCAACTATTCACACACTAATTTCTTCCCTCAAACTGAACTCTGTGATCCATGTTCCTCAATTATCTCAGAACCTTCTATTAGTATATCAAATTTGTCTTGATAACAATTGCTGGCTGATTTTTTATGTTTTTTGTTTTTGGATTCAGGACAAAGCCACAGGGAGGATTCTTTACAAAAGCTTGTGCAGTAATAGGCTGTATCCTATCCACTCCTTGACAACTTCATCCTCACAGAAGATCCATTCAGCTAAGGCACTTCTTGGACACCTTGTGAAGTCTAATCTTTGGCACCATAGGTTAGGTCATCCCTCAAATCATGTTGTATCTCTGATGATGGCCAAAGCTATACCTTTTACCAAAACTTTTTTACCTGCAATGTGTCATAAATGTCTAAAAGGGAAATTTACTAAACTACCTTTTCCAAAGCATGTCAATAAGTCTGTAATTCCATTTGAGACAATTCACACTGATCTATGGGGTCCTGCACCATGTGTATCAGTTTATGGTTATAGATACTACACCATCTTTGTGGATGAATGTACTCGCCATTGCTGGATTTTTCCCTTAATAAACAAGTCAAATTTGTTTCCTACTTTTGTTGCTTTTCATTCCTTTGTTGTTACTCAATTTTCTACAACCATAAAGAATCTTCAATATGATGGAGGGGGTGAGTATATCAGCAACAAATTAAAACAGTTTCTTAGTGAAAAGGGTATTTCCCATCATTTATCATGTCCATACACTCCTGAACAAAATGGGTTAGCAGAGAGAAAACATAGACACATCATTGAAACCACTATTACCCTATTACAAACAGCTCAATTGCCATCTCAGTTTTGGTCCTATGCTTGTCAAACAACTACCTATCTTATAAATCGAATGCCCACTGTTGTTCTTAGTAATAGATCTCCTTTTGAAATGTTGTTTGGGACATATCCTCTTCTTACTCATTTAAGAATATTTGGATGTGCATGCTTTCCTTTACTCAAGCCATATAACAGTACCAAGTTGCAGGCCAAAACTACAAAGTGTGTGTTTATTGGGTATGCTACAAAATATAAAGGCTATATGTGTTATCATGTACCTACAAAGAGAGTGTTTATCTCTAGGCATGTCATCTTTGATGAACAAAACTTCCCATATACAAACTTATTGGCATCACATCAAACTTCCCCTGCATTACCACAAATACATCTTAGTTCACCTGATCCTGTCTCTCTGGTTACTTCAGCAAACATCATTGTCCCCCTTATATCACACCCATCTCATAGAAGTCCTAGTGTTTCTATATTTGCCACACCAAATATACCACATTCAGTCTCAGTATCCCCTCCAACCTGTGTTTCAGCAAATATGTCTGCAAGTTCTCAGTCCATTACTGCTTCAAGACAAGCTTCTCCTATAATCCCTGTGGCACCTGACATCAATTCCTCTTATGCGGCAGAATCTAATGAGTTTCATCCTCATACTCTGCAAGTGGTATTGTCCATTATACCTCTCAATTTGCATCCCATGCAAACTAGAAGCAAGAGTGGTATTATTAAAAAGAAGGCTCTCTTGGCACATGTTCAGGATTCTGGAGGCACTGATCTATCTTTGATTGAACCAACAAGTTACAAATCAGCCATTAAAGTTCCTGTGTGGTTAGCAGCAATGAAGGAAGAAGTTAATGCCTTACATGCTCAAGGGACTTGGAATCTAGTTCCTTTACTTGCCAACAAAAACCTAGTTGGTTGTAAATGGATTTTCAAGATTAAGAAGCATTCTGATGGGTCCATTGCTAGGCACAAAGTACGGTTAGTTGCTAAGGGTTTCAGTCAAGAACCCGGGTTGGATTATGGGGAGACCTTCAGTCCTGTGGTTAAGCCTACCACAGTAAGGTTAGTTCTTACTCTTGCTGCACATTTTAATTGGCCTCTTCGACAATTAGATGTCAAAAACGCATTTCTTCATGGCATCCTTCAAGAGGAAGTATACATGTCTCAACCTCCAGGTTTTGAAGATTCCATTCATCCTCATCTAGTGTGCAAGCTGCATAAGTCTTTGTATGGATTAAAACGGGCTCCTCGGGCCTGGAATGAAAGGTTTACTCAGTTTCTTCCTTCTTTGGGGTTTTCAAACACCTATTCTGATTCCTCATTGTTTGTTAAACATGTTGGAAGTGAAATGGTGGTGTTGTTACTCTATGTGGATGATATAATTATTACTGGCAGTGCTTCTGAGGCTATTTCATAGGTTATCAGTGTTCTTACTGCTGAGTTTGATATCAAGGATTTAGGGTCCTTACATTATTTCTTGGGCATCCAAATTATCAAAACTGTAACTGGTTTGTTTCTGTCACAAGCCAAATATATTCAAGATTTGTTGCTGAAATCTGAAATGCTTGATGCTAAACCCTGTGATACACCATGCCTCCCTTACAATAGGTTGCTCAAAGAGGATGGAGACCCTTATTCCAATCCTGGGTTATATCGAAGCATAGTGGGAGCTTTACAGTACTTAACCTTTACACGGCCAGATATTGCGTTTTCAGTGCATCAAGTATGTTAGTTTATGCAGAATCCAATGGTGTCTCATTTCACTGCAGTAAAATGCATTCTCAGATATCTCAAGGGCACGATGCAGTTTGGTATATCTTACACTAGGGGAGATTTGCAGTTAAAGGCCTTTAGTGATGCTGATTGGGCAGGAGACCCTAATGACAGACGGTCCACTACTGGTTTGGTGGTGTTCTTGGGTAACAATTCTATTTCTTGGTCCTCTAAGAAGCAACACACTGTTTCTCGTTCTTCTACAAAAGCAGAATATTGAGCATTGTCCTTTACCTCTGCTGAGTTGGATTGGATCAAACAATTACTAATGTTTTTGCATATACCATTGCCTGATGTTCCTGTGCTGTTTTGTGACAACCTCTCTACAATTGCTTTATCCTTTAATCCTGTTCAGCATCAAAAGACTAAGCACATTGAAATCGATGTGCATTTTGTCAGAGAAAAGGTATCTCAGAAACAACTTTTTGTCCAGTTTGTGTCTTCCCAGGAGCAGTTTGCCGATATTCTTACCAAAGGCTTAAGTGGTTCATTGTTTCGCACTCATTGTTGCAATCTCATGCTTGGTTCCTCTGCAGTATACTCTTGAGGGGGGATGTTAGAGTATAGTGCTTAAGATTGAGACACTTGTCATAATCCTATAATATCAGTTAGTTAGGTTGTTAGAGTTGTAGCTTCTTAACAACCTATATAAGACTAAATTGATGTAATTACTTACTGATTAAGAAATATACAGATTGTTCTTCCTCTCTCTAAAGTTTTCCTCTCTCTCTCTAAAACTCATTCTCTGTTCTTCTTCCAATACACAAGATTACATTGTATGAATGATCAATTGATATAGCTTAACAGATTCAACCAGGTAGTTTTTTCTCTTTGTCTTACTTTGTTTATCAAAGTTTTGCTTCCATTTGGTTTCCGTTCAGTTTTTAAACTCCCACAACTTTTTATCATAAATTATCCGACTGCATTTAGTTCGATACAATATTCTGATCTTCGTCCATCAAAAAAATGTTTTGGTTAGTGATTCCCCTCGTTGGGTTTTCATTACAGTTCAGTTTTAAAGTAAATGCAATTCCAGTTCCTGAAGCTCAAAGATGAGAAGGTTGATGAATGTACGTTAATGTCGTGTTCCTTTTGAATATGTGATTGCCCTTTTTTCTTTCTTCTATTCAGTCACCTGTTTTCCTATCAATTTTTACGGGAAAAAAATTTCACTGCCAAATTTTTCAGGGCACAAATTAGTATGTAATCCCTCATACGTGTAATGGAAGTCTGTAGGGTTTATGCTTCGATTTATAGTGACAGCAATAAAATTATTGCTATGAAGACCTCCCTTGCTCTCTGAAACCTTAAACGGATCAATGAAATGATAATTCTTGGTGACTTCTCCTTTCCCTTTCTTCACTCCACCAGTTTGGAAAATTCAAGGTTTTTTCTGCAATTTAAATTTCCATTGAAGAATTTCATACTTACTTTTCCTATGTTTTTCTCATTAAATTTGTTTCAAATGTAAACGTAGGGGTAACCAAAGTATACAAACCAACCACATGTAACGGAAGACATTATGATTCAGTACTATCACCAGCTCAAGAAATTATAGCCATCGTAACCATGAACAGTAACACTTGCCTATCATCAAGCTTTTGCTACTTTGTTTATAAGGGTGTGTGCTTGAACTAATTTTTTTTTATTGTATTATTTGTCTAATTAGATGTAGGTTTGCTCTATCTTCGACTTCGTGGAGCTTTGTCGAAACAGTCATCCTGGCAAGTTATACCACTCCACCTAAGAGACTTATCAACAGCAAAGTTCAAGCACACACTTATAAGAGAATTATCGACAAGCCCTGACTTGGCTTCAATCTTCTTATGGCCTGCGATGTCATTTTGTTTTATTTTAAGCATATTTGAGCTTTCAATTTTAAGAGAATTATCGACCTTTGATGTTGTTGGTGCAATGCAACTAATCAGGTATGACTCTTAATTATTTTGGATTGTTATACTTCGCTTTATCGCGTTTTTCTTTCATTTGGATTAGTCAATTTATTGCTATATTTTAGTTCGGTTTGTTCTTCATAGAGTTTGGAAATATATTCATACTATTGGATGGTCTAAGGCGTGTGTGCAAATTTGGTGCTCTTGGGAATGGAATCTAGAAGAAACAAAGGAACAATAGCTTTTTGGAGTGTCCTTGAACTTTTGAATACATGTTTTACGTTTATGTGCCACAAAGATCTTGATTGTGGATCCCTCAATGATTCGACTTCTGGTTGCATAGATTTAAGGTTTCTAATATGATTTTTTGTCATCCTTCTCCTTACGCTAGAGCTTCTCAACCAACAAGATGGATTTGAGGCAACAAATACAATAAAATTACTTTAGAAAATGTGGATTCATCGATATCGAAACACTGACTTCTAAACATTTCGTTTTATTGACAGCCACCCTCTTCAAATGCACCTTATATAGGTTTTAAGGGCCACAAATCATGTTGGTACACCAATATTAATATTACTGGGATTAGATAATAAAAGCAAAAGATGAGAACACACAAAAACGATACGGAAGATGTTGTGGGTAAAAGTAAGATTAAAATTCATGGTATATCAGATGATGTTGTGGGTAAAAGGTAAGAATAAAATTCATCATATTTGAAAATTAGCATTCGTGATTAAAGATACCATGATTTGGTAATGACACCATTATGGTACAATTAGACTTTATGTTTTTGTATGTATATATTGTTAATCTTTTGTTTTAGATAAATGTATCAAAACATATCATTATTATTTGGTCATGACAACTTGAAAAAATATGACATGTACCCTATAATTACAAGTTCATGCAATTTTTGTTTATACATTATAAAACACATTTAGAAAAACTTTAGAGCCGCATAGCGTCTGTGATAAATAAAAATGTAGTATGATGATATGCCATGTTCATTGACAACCCTAATGCCCTAATGATCTCAATCATGTGAATTTTTTTTTACAGCCCTCTCAACCAAATATATATCTTTAGGAAAATAAAAGACCTTTAACAAAAGAAGAAATCGGCAGAGAAATTACGTATTATGGATTAATATATAGTAAAAGATAGAGGGACATAGAGCAAGATTACAAATAAACATCGTATATTTAAAAGATTTTTAAGGGTGCGTAGCGCCCGTGAGAAATAAAAGGTCTAACAAAAGAAGAAATCGGCAAAGAAATTAAACATTATGGATTAATCTAAAGTAAAAGACAGAGGGACTAAGAGCAAGATTACAAATAAACGTCGTATATTTAAAAGATTTTAAGGGGCACGCAACACTTTTAATCAAATGTATTTTGCTTCCCTCAACATAAGGTTATTCTTTCTTTTAATGTTTAATTCCCTTTTTCAACTTTTAATGCAATTCAATTACAAATAATGCTAATATTTGATTTTAACCAAACACATTAAATTTTCAACAGGACGAAATGATATGAGTTCATGATATGATTTGCTGTCAAGTGTATCAAGGTCAATTGAAGTTCTTGGATTGTTTTTATACTTTTTATTTAGTTTTTAGTTGCAACTAAATTATAAGGATCTTCTCTGTTATTTATTACTTTTTTTCAACATATTCTAGAAAAAATACTTTAAATTCTTGCATGTATTATTAGAGAGAATAATCGTCTTTATTTTATGTTTCTATACATTGAACCAATCCTCGCATATAAATATATCTAAAATGTGTAAGTCGCGCGTAGTGCGCCGTAATTAAAAAAGTGTCTTTCGCACGCGCGTGAGGACACTGTAATAGGCATTGCTGTGTTTGAGAGAGTATCCACGTCAACAACTTCAAATTTATTGCTTCCAGTTATGTGCAACCATATCATACTTTCTAAAGCATATACATTGACAATTACAATGGAAAAAAAACTAACACAATACACATTTAGGGGCGCGTGCCCGTGATGCAAAAATGCCTCTCGCACGCATGTTAGTGCGTGCAAAGAGGCTAGTGATTTTATATATGGAAGTGTCTTTCAAAACTATGAACTGAAAAGTTGCGGATTGCGACTCTTCAATAAACAAAAAAAATATGGAAGGTCCCCGGTTTGAAACTCTGAACTGGTAAGTCTGCTTAACTGTGGCCACATGCAAGATAAAATTCCTCATAGCCTCTTTAGATCCAGAAAGGATGGATAACCTTGCCACCAGTTGTCCTCCTTTAAAAATTAAAAAAAAAAAAAAAAAAAAAAAGCCTCCGACTGTGCAATTAACGGAAACTTGGCGCCAAGGCCACTTGGGCCTTCTTTGTCTGCTATCAGCATGATATTACGTAGTCGTGCCAGATACGCGTTTAACCGACAGAAAATCTATCAAAGCTGCCATCTTTCTCCAATATTTGTGACCTTCGTGACGTCGAGATATGGTAAGTTATATTTTGCATTAAATAATATTTAGTTACTTAAGAATGAGAAGGATTTGTTATTCCAAATTCTGCATGTTATTACAGAGATTTGTACTTATCATTAAAATCGTTCAAATTATTAATTATTTTATCAAGATTATTTTTGTAAAAAATGAATTAAAACTAATTCGTTTAGTTAATTTATTATAGCAAATACATAAATAGTTGGATTTTACCAATTCTATTTATCTGTTTTTTTTACAATTTGATAACTAAACAACTTTAGTTTTATTTGGTTTTTTTGTAGAGGCGATTTTTAGAGTGATTTATAATATGAATGGTTCTGATCATAAATACACATTTTTATAAATCACAACGAATAATTTTAGTAGAAACTCGTACTCATCCTTTAATTAGCCAAGTATTATTATTTTGCATTCTCAACTTTGGGTCACATAACAAATTCATACTTTATCTTTTGAATATTACAATTTCATACATCAACTTACGAATTCCTTGCAATATCAGACTTTTGTTAATCAATCTGTTAATTTGGTCGCTAAGTGATAATGTGTCAACTTCGGATCTTAAGTTTTTACTGATGTGATGTCAAATTTACGCCATGTAGACAAACAACTAGTTAAAATTATATGAAATTATGAAAATAGAATACAACCTCTAAATTATATTCAAAAGACTTAACATTAGCAGCCCCCAACCCGAGTATGTTAACCCTTCCACTCCTCTCTATCTCCATCTTCCTTTCTACCCCTCCACCCATGCAAATTAAGTTGTATCATTTGGTGCCAATTTCATTTTGATTGGTATCAATTTTGTTGAGATTTAGTTAAAGAAAAATATTCTGAAGCATCAGCTTACAGAGGCACCAACCTGCTCATACGCTGTTCTTCCGTTGCACCTCTGCACCCTTGCACCATTGACCCGCCACTAGACCAATGAGATCATGACCCGCAATCTGCTTGACCCGAACCCGCTTGCTCCTTCCCCACCACCACTACGATTTGACCCACCAGGGCCACCACCAGTCACCAGACCAGCATCAACTGTCGCTCGCCTAAAAGTCACGAAAGTTGCGCCGTCGCACCACCAGACCCGAATTCGATCTTCAAGAAACAACATCAGCCCGACCCGACGCCACACCACTGCTCCGTATTACGAAACCCGTTGATGCCCTGCCATAACATTTTCCAAATTTCATATAATTTTAATTGGTTGTTTGTTCATGTGGCACAAATTTAATATCACATTAGTAGAAAAAATGGGACTTACATTTGATACATCATCATTAACAGTCAAATTAATGGATTAATTAGTGAATGTCTGATATTACAACAAATACATAAATTAATGTATGATATTGCAATGTTCAAAAAATGATATATAAGTTTGTTATGTGATTCAAAGTTGAGACAGTAAAATGCAATACAATTGTATGATGTTAGAATAATAGTTTGAAAGCTAAAGATGTACTGGGCAATGTGCATTACGACAAACGTGGCCGGCTTGTTATCGGCCCATTAATAATAATGCACATACAGCTCCTCATCAAATTGATTAATCACAACTCACAAGGACCAGTTTACTCGGCCCGTGCGTATAAAGGGAGAGGAAAAACTATGTAATCAGTTTGAGGATATACGTCAGAGAATGTGCAAGCTTAAAATACATTGTTAGCATCTTCCTTGATAAATTAAGCTTTTGAGGCTAGTGGTTGTCTCACAAAGTTGAGAAACCAATACGTAACTCTTGGACTAAGAAAACTTGTGTGAGTTGTTCATGTCACGCTAGGGGTGGGCACTTAGAACCGAAAACCGAAACCGAAACACGAACCAAATCGAACTGCACCGAACGGTTTGGTTTTACGGTTTTGAAACAGTTTCGGTTTTCAAACCAAACTGCAACATGGAAAACAGTTTGGTTTTGGTTTTGGCTTTTGAAAACCTCACCGAAACCGAACCACACCGAAAATATTAATAAACATTTAATTAAATGTCCATATTATATTTTATGTTTTAATTGGTTGTTTGTTAGAATCCATACACTTAGTATGAGACTCAACCACACTAGAATATCATCATTCATCACTTTCTTTCGTTCATTAACTTGAAGGACCTTTGTTATTTTATACCATCACACACACATATATGTACAAGGGTGGACTAATCTTGTTATCAAGAGTCGAACAATGATTTAATGAAGTCCACTCATTTGAAGCATGATATCACATATTCTAGTATCAAAGTTTCGCTCACGTTTAATGAATTCAAATTTATTCAACTTGTTTTATGATAAACATTATAAGGGCACCCTTTTGTTGCACAAACATGTTTTAACATCACAACTGCATGCAACATGCTAATTGTTTACATAACAAATGTCTTTTTCCTATTGCTATTAGGAAATGCTTATTAATATGTTGCAAATTGTACATTTTTTCTTAAAAACCAAACCGAAACCGTTTGAAACCGCACCGAACCGAACCAAACGGTTTGGTTTTATTTCGGTTTTAGCTTCAAAACCGCACCGAACTGAACCGCAAAAAATTTCGGTTTCGGTTTCGGTTTCACCCAAAACTGCACCGAACCAATCCGTGGCCAACCCTATGTCACGCGACATGTTGAGTAGAAGAACTTTGATGACGGTACATGGTCCCAAATTTAGTAACAACATTAAGCAAGGTTCTAAAAGACGCTAGGCGCTAGTTGGGTGAAGACTGGAGCTTAGCACCTAGGCATCTAGGCGGATTAAGCGGATTTAAGTATATTTATTATATATATAGTACAAATAAGTGTTTGTTTATACTTAAAACATACAGAATTGTACTGAGATAAATAAATTGTAAAATAGAATGACAAATAAATTATAAAATATTAATGAAAAAATTGAGAACAAGCGTATAATGTGTGTTCATCTACGTATTAAACAAGTCTCTTGTAATTTATTAAAAAAAAATAAAATGCAAAAATGAAAGTTATCGATTTTCTGTTTAAGTGAGAACCGCGACCTAAGCAGGTTTGTGCGGGTTAGGCAAGTTAGGTGGGTGCTTAGGCGGTCTAGCCGGGCGCTTAGACTTGTCTAGGCCAGCGCCCTTTCTTAATGTTAAACGCCTAGGGATTAATCGGGATGGTGACTAACCCTAGTGCCTAGGCGAGACGTAGACGACGCTAGGCGGAAATTTTTAAAACTGTAACATTAAGTTTAAGTCATCTATTGATTGGACTATTCTGCCACTCAACACTACCAAGCGACAAAACAATTTGTCACAAAATTTCTAACATTGTCTTATCATATATTCATGTAGTTAACAAATAAGTTGAGTTCTTGCGTTTTCTAGTTTTAGATTATTTACAAAAGCTTAGAGATATTTAGTTTTTTATGAGTGTCTTTGTGTTTTGTCCCTAAATTTGCGTTTAGACTTTGGATTTCAATCTTTGTGCAAACCAGAAGAGCTAGCTAAGTTGTTATAAATTAGAATAATGATCATATATTTTGATTATTATTGGGAGGAGGAACTACTAAATTAAATGTGGAGAGGGAATTATCTATGTAAGTACGATGCAGAGACCTCGTTGACCTCTTCTACTCTCTATATCTCTGCAGGTTCTCATAATTTGCGGTCATAAAAAAAGGCCAGAGGATTGAGTGGCCATTGGGGAGAAAAATGGCGGGAACCATCCATCACCTTCTTCATGGCCATGCATGTTAGAATTCAAACCCTAGGAAATACCCCATCATTTTTTTTCTTTTCCACACCCTCATGACAAACCCTAAATCAATTCCAATATCATAATTTTTTATTTTGTAAAAAAACAAAAAAAAGTATAAGCTTCTCCTTTTTCTTTCTTTCTTTCTAATTCTTTCTTTTATGGGGGTGTTTATTTTTAATATTTACTTGCAAATCAAGAAATATCGAAGGTGATCATCGTGATCAACATGCAACTTCACAGATTAAGATAAATTTTTTTTAGCTAGCTTCCTTCTTTTTTGTTGTAGATCATATGACCATATGGTGATGATGAGGAATTCATCAAATTCCTTGATAATGTTGAGCTATGTCTTCATGATCACGATGATGATATTTTTATTAAAGCCAAATAAGAGATTGGTCAATGCTGGTCAGAATGATATCGTAGTACTGCCTAATTTTTGTACAACACGTTTAAATGTTCTCCAGCCACCCTATCATGATATACCGAAATCCATCTGTTCATCCCTCGATTGGCACGGCTACCGTATTAGCGTAAGCGATCGTATATTATCGATTATGAGCTAAACCCAATTTCTTCATTTACTAATTACGTTTTTATATGGCGTGACATGACCATGACATGATGTAATATAACAGTTCTTTCAGGATAATAACGCTGTTCTTACCGTTGTACTATCGGGAATGAACGAAAACAGTTGGGTCGGAGTCGGGGTGTCAAAGGACGGCATGATGGTTGGTTCGAGTGCCGTGGTGGGATGGATGAACAGAGACGGCAGATCGGGCACAGTAAAGCAATATTATTTGAAAGGACGTACGAGGAATGATGAAATCATACCAGATAAAGGTGAATTGAAATTCACAAATGTTACACCCACCATTGTTGTCAAGGACCAAATCATTTATCTAGGGTTTCAACTCCAGTTTTCCAGTCGTCTTGATCGTCAGCCCTTTCTGTTTGCTGCCGGGTATGGAAAGCCTGGTGCTAACAACATCCTACCAACGCATAAATATAGAAGCGCCTTGTTAGTTGATTTCCCTAAAGGTTGGTTCATAGGTTGATTTGTTTTCGATCATGTTATTTACTCACTTTCTAACAGTTTAAGCTTTTCGGTAAAGTGGTGGTGAAAAATGGAGCCTTCGATTTGCAAAATATATGTCTTACTATTTCTACATTTCTTTCATTCTCCACGTGCATGATGGAGTCTCATCTTGTACATGATTGACACATTTGTAACAACTTTAGCTTTTGAGGTCTAGCGATAGCCTGCAGTTTACTTTTGTTAGGTTATTTGGGTTCTTAAACATGGTCATTGATTAATCGATATGCTAGAATTTGCAGTAAATTAGCAATATATATGCTACTTAGCACTACAGTGTAGCGTTGTACACTGTGTGGTTGACTTCCGTAAATGGCAAGTTAAGTTTGATACTAAATTATTATGATTGACTTACTGTGTGGTTTAACCCAAATCCTCCCACCTCTTAGTGTAAATGTGTCATTGTACATATATAAAAAACAATATATGTGTTCTAATTATTTGGTCTCTGATGGATGCAGGAGTCATTCGTATAGGGTTTGTAGACAGCAGGAAAGTGAAGATGACCCATGGAATACTAACTATTATTGGATGGGGCATAATAATTCCATTCGGAGCATCAATGGCCAGATATCTTAGGGAGTATGAGCCTTTGTGGTACTACCTTCATTCATCAGTTCAGTTTATAGGTTTCTTTGTGGGGCTTTCTGGTGTGGCTGTTGGAAGGACACTATATGAACTAGTACATGCTGACTTTAACAGCCACAGATCCATAGGGTACATTGTGCTTGCACTCAGTGTTCTTCAGGTAATCCTTTCTTTAATTCTTAATCTCACGTGTTGCCTCAATTAAAATTTTGTTACATTGTGTCCCATATGATGAATTTCATGCATTTTTTAGTCTGAAAAGTTGCATGCGTTTCGCACTAGATCCTTCAAAATGAGTGTGTCTGACGTGTCAATCGATACTTTGAATGTTAAATTAACTACCGCTCAAAAAGGTCTGGTGCAAGTCATGCACAACTTATTTGAAAATCCATCATCAAACCATACTTTTCTATGATTTCCAAAACTCAATTATAGAAAGGATTTTTATCGCAAATAGTTTCTGAAATTGACCCACCTCATCAAGATGGTTCCTAAAATTGAAAATCGATCAATGTAGTCCCTGAAAATTGGTGTCGCATATCAATATATATGGTCATTCCATCATAATTCTGTTATGTGGTGCTCTTTTCTCTGAACTTTTTTATTTGAGTTCTTAAATTTGACTTCCGTAGTTGTGATCACAGCTATGCCAGTTTATCATGAGGCCATCCAGGACCTCCAAGGTCAGGAAGTACTGGAACAAGAGCCATCAATGGGTGGGGAGATCGGTGGTCGTGCTTGCTCTTGTCAATATTTTCATTGGTCTCTTTTACGGAAATGGAGGGAAACCTTTTAAGACATTTTTTTTGTGCGCCTTTTCTCTTTTCGTTTTGTCCCAAATAATTTTGGAAATCCGGCACCTGCTTCAGAGTAAAAGAGCAGCTCTTGCTACTACCGCTGATGAGCCTCCTCTTTTTCAAGTTCCTCCACGAACTTAGCATTAATTCCACTACTATTTAGTAAATTATTTTTATTAAACTTTCTTATGATGGTCGGTGTTTATGTACATATACGAATTGAGATCTTAACAATTAGTGTCATTAAACATCAATCATTTAGCTTTCCGATGTTTTTATTTGTCATCTGATCAACGGGAGAAGGGGATTCGAACTAAGGATGTCTGTACACTGCTAAACCAATATCTAGTTGGTATTTGGTCTTTGTACAATGTTCTTGGTGGTAAGACATGTAAAAATATCAATTGCCTTCCCTCAAGTTCTCATAGGCCAGACGGAGAATTTTGCAAAACTCTATTTGAAAAACGGCAATAAATCAATCCAACGTCAGAAAGAAAACAAGGGTTGGAAAACTTGCTAACTCTTAGGCCATGTTTTTTTTACTGGACTTTGAAAATAGGAACAAGAATTGGAATCCTTTCCATATAGTTCTTGAATGGAATGAAGAGTAGAGAACATAGATTAGATCATCAATCGTCAATCGCGGTGTTTGATTGGAATTAGGGTTAGGGCTAGGCTTTATGAGGATACACAAAGTAGGGGTTGGCATAAAAACAGTCGAACCGGAAAACCAAATTGAACCCGTTTAAGAAAGGTAAAAAATCGCGTTAACTGAAAAAAGCCAAAACCGGTTCAGAAATTGAACGGAACCAAATAGATCAAATTTGGTTCTAGTTCTTACTTCTCAATAATCGGTTTGAACTGAACCAAACTGGCGTTAATATAAATTAATTTAAGTTATAATTTTACATAACTATCTGTTTGGACCCAAAATTACACAATCGGCCCGAATGATCGAAGTTGTTGAGTGAACGAAGTTCTAAACCTTTAGGTAATTAAGTCAAGATAATTTTGGTTATTATTAGGAAATAATATTGTGATTTTTATCATAATAATTATCTCTTAATAATATATTGAATTATCGAGAGCACAGTTGGGTGATAAAGTCGTGGTGATACAATGCCGTGTGGTTTAATATTGCTGCAATTTCTGGGAAGATAGCATGACTGTCATGAAGGGAGTCAGAGTATGGCAGGATGATTATCAAGTTCAAAGACTAATCAAATAATGAAGCAAGCAGTACAGTTCAAATTAATTTGGGATGATTGGCAGCGGACGTGTAGATTGAAACAATTTGGAGTGGAGATTAGCATATGGGATTTGATGATCTCCAAAAGTAAAATCATGGATAATGATGAGATAAGAAACCTAGGTAGGCTAGGCTTTTTTGCATGGTGATGGGTGTTGTCAGATTGAGTGCAAAGTGATAAGAATTGATGGTGGGAATACAATATGCATACCGTGTGAAAGGGTATTTCAAGATTTCAAAAGGACACCTGTTGTTCCTCTTGTAAAAGTCTACATGCATAAGGAGACTAGGGAGACTTTTGCTGAAATATATTAAAAATAATATCAGTTATTTTGATATTGTTTTTGGGATATTTGGAAAAAGGTCTCTATTGGATTGGCGATCAAGGAGACTCATTATAAATACAAAGCTGTAAGTAACGAAAGGCCCTCTCCAATTCAACACACAAATTGGCCTGCGCAAACCCTCGCTCTACACGAAATCTCTCAACAACCTTGAGATTTTTATTTTCTTTTTCCACCAACACATCTTCAGTTTGGATAAATAGCATTGTGAAGGCAACTGGCGAACATTTTCAATTTGGATAAACAACACTGTTGCTGTAGAATTAGCCGACCGCGGAGCACCTTTAGTTTAGATAAACAACACTGCATCGAGGCCGATTGGTTATCTATACAAGTCTCGATCGAGAAAGATTTTCGAATCCTTATTGGCAGAGGTCATCTCATTAGCCTTTTCGGCGAAGTGAGGTGTTACCAAGTTACTACATTCGGCACCCTAAGAGCCGAATTTGATATTGAACTTTACAGAACTAGCAGCCTTGTCTTCAGGCTCTAGAACCTGTAGGCCGAGACGTGTTCCTTCCTCGGCTGTAGTCGCAAGATCAAGAAGTCAGCATTGCACCCAACACAACATCGATAAATTTTACTCGCCGGCCGAGCTCGGCCGTCGAGTTGGCACACCCCGCACACAACCGAAGGACGTAGTTAGCTTATTAATTACTCAGCCTGCGTGCCACGTAGACTTGGTAGTTTTTAAGATCAACATTATTATACCTGACTTGCATTTCCTAGGCCCAAACCTTTTAGTCTATTCCTCTCTAAGCCCAATAACTAAAATAAAAAGAAAGCCCAATAATCCAATTTAATTTGCAACCCTAAGTTCTCCTTCCTCATCCATTATCCCAACCCGCAGCCTCCATCTCATGATCCCACCCCACCCCTCCACCCAAAAAAAAAACATAAGTTTTCTTCCCTATCTCCAATCCTCCACCTTCCTTGCATGCACATCCGCCATGAGCAACCCCACTCGATTTGCTTCAATTCAAGGAAAAAAGATAAGTCAATTGGTGGTGATGGCTGACCTGTTAGCAGGGGCGGATCCACAGTGGGGTCAATGGGGTCACACGACCCCTTGGAAGCCATGGAAATAACCTTGGAGCTGCTGGTGCGACCTCTTGGAGCTGCTGGTGCAACCTCTTGGAGCTGCACACCACGTGGTCGATGAAATGTCTGAAAGAAGAAGAAAGAGTTCGCTTGCAGGTTGAAGAAGAAGGAGGCTGCTGGCGTGTTGATAGCCTCCTCGAACTTTGAGAGAACTCACAGCCTCCGGTCTCGACCGAGCAACAAGCAAAATGCCGAAGCAGATCCATAAGATCAAGGATTTCCTTCTAACTGCAAGAAGGAAGGATGCCCGCAATGTCAAAATCAAGAGGACCAAGGATGCTGTCAAGTTCAAGGTTCGGTGCTCCAAGTACCTTTACACACTTTGTGTGTTTGATTCCGAGAAGGTCGACAATTGAAGCAATCTCTTCCTCCAGGTTTGAACGTTTAGGACCTTTGAACAAGGATTTTGGAGTAGCTGGTCGCGCTATCCTACCAAGACTCAATGAAATGACGATATGCATGCCGTTTCTGTTAAAAAAAAATTGCGCGCTGCGCACTATCCTTATTGACCCCCCTAACATTATTTCCTGGATCCGCCACTGCCTGTTAGATCAGTAAAAGCATCCGACATGCTTTAAGCAACGTTTTAAAGATCTAGAATAGGTCTCACTTCAGTTTCAGATTGTGTAGTACAGGGATCTAAATGAGACATATTGAGATTCGTCCACAACAATTCATGTTGTTCTACATGAATGTTGACGTTCTTATCTCCCTTTAATGGTGGAAAGACTGTCTCATTAAGGTGATAATCCGCAAAACGAGCAGTAATGATATCGCCTATCAAAGGTTATGATCATAACAAACATAGATTCCCAATCTTTGCTAATAACCAATTTTTGTACGTAAGGGGGACACAATTAACACGTAGACCCTACAATAGATTTCGGGCTTGTATCCAGTTATAATTGTAGTGTAGAATAGATTGAATAGAGATGGGTCTCAGGCGAACCAACATGGATGTGTGAAGTGATCTCGGTTCAAGGTGGTCGAGGCGAGTTATGGAGTTCACTTGGAACCCTAGGTCGAGGGGAGTTATGGAGTTCACTTAGAACCCTAGGTTGCGGCGAAGATAGATTTCTTGACATCAGGGGTTGCAGTGGATGGCTACGGGTGCTCTATAGGTGCACCGAGGCTGTGCTCAGCGCTTGGTGACGATCCACGAGCTCAATAATATTGAGGTGGTTGGCGGCGAGCATCTGGCTCGCGACTATGGTTGAAAACCTAGGAGAGTTGAATTGAATCTTGAAATATCTGGTGAGATTCTGGTTCGAAATCTCGACCACGTGGTCAGGGTTGACTGGGATATCGTCGGGGACGACTACAGGTCATTGGGGCTGCAAGGTTTCACAAGAAAACATGAACTAAGGGGCTGGGTTTCGACTGCGGGCAAAGCCCAAGCGGTGGCCTGTGTCCGAGGATAGGGACGACGCAAAACGACGCTGTTCTGGGTTTTGGATGGGAGCAGTAAGGCTCCAGCAGCGAGCCTGGGACGGCATTAGGCCATCGTTCGCGCTTGTCAGGGTGGAAAAACCCTAATTTTGCTTCTTTTTCTTTGGTTTCTCACACAATCATCAAATTCACAACAAATATAATATATAAAATAGGGAACTTTAACGAAAAGCACCCGGTACTGTTCACTTTAACGAAAAACCACATTTTTACATTAAAAAGTCAATCCTGGTACTATTCACTTTACCCTTTATTTTGTCCTTATCATTAAAACTCAAAGTTTTCAAGCCCTTTTCATTAGTTTTCCTTATAAAATCAAGCCCTTTTCATTAGTTTTCCTTATAAAATAATGTGAACACAACTTAAGCAGAATCTGAAATTCAAAATGTCTAAAATTTGGGGTTTATGCATGGTGGTGAATGTTTCATGCAATCCAGGTTGAAAAAATATGGACAATTTGGATACTTGGATTGCATGATGAGAACTGTGGACTGGTTTGTACCAGAAAATACCTTTCCGATTCCTTAGTGCAGCTCCAAGAGAGCGAGATGCGATTGATAGTGTTGTGGCCTATTTACCGAAGGCAAAGAAAAGGGAAAGGAAGTGGCCTGCGGCAACAGAGAGAAAAAGAGAGAATAGAGCTCAGGGAAATGGTAGATACGCTTCCATTGTGCCAGTGTTTTTTATTTATAGTAAACCATGCATAAGGAGAGACATACTTGCTCTACAAGTAATACAACACCTAATAGGATAGAATCACTAATTTACATAGGAATCCTAAACCAAATCTACCAAGGATATTCACCATCACACAATGTTAAATATTAATATTACAAAAAAGACCCATTTTTCAATTATAGAGAGATAAAATTGTAAATACAAAAGCAATAATCATGACTTCACCTACCACATGTAGAGAAGCTCCTGCTTATGAAGCCTCAACGAAAACCTCCGTCTTAGCATTATGAAGCCTCAAGAAAACCTCTGTCATAACGTTTGATCTCTTCTCATCCATCGTGAAACATCCACAAAGCCCCCAAACGGCGCAGCTACTGTAGAATCGTTCTCCCGTGCTTTTCCTTCCATTCCCAAACCTTGGCCACGACTCCTCGCGGCTGTTGTCATGTCTGGTCAACTGTTTTTGCCTCATGAGCTTCTTTTCCACAACCACCTGCATCGCTATCCCGGCATGATCCATTCCAGGCACCCGCACAATGTTATAACCGGACATTCTCTGCCATCGAACCAAGTGTCCTTGATTGCAGCAGTTAGAGCACGGCCTATGTGAAGGGTACCTGTTGCATGGCGGCCAAACAATCTTAAACGGAGGCTTCAAGCTGTTGGCATTCGCCGAGAAGAACCCCCTTTCTCCCACCTCTTGTACCATGACTTCTCTACGGCCCAAAGATGGTACCTTTTAGTCATAGGACTAGCCAACCTTTTCTTCTCACCTGACAGAGTCTCCGGGTATTCTTCGTCTTCTTCGTCCCAAGTCCTTGCATTCCTCATCTTTTTACTGGTCGAAGTAGAAGCAGCAGCCCATGCTTGCTGCTGCAGAGCTTTGTCATAAGCTTTCCCTTTCTTTTTTTTTTTTTTTCTCAACTCTCTTTTGCCTTCGCTTCCTCCTTGCTCTTCAATTCCGGAACCGGGAGACATCACAGGCAGTGGAGACAGTGTTGAAGGCGGCAGATCGAAGACGATATTAAAGGCAGGAAATCGCTGGGTTGAAGGGAAATGGAAGACGATTGCGTAGGGATGAAGGAGATTAAACCCTAGTTTCAAACTATCCAACTATGCCAAAAACCCTATGGCTTTTTCCTAGGAAGTGAAGGAAAATTCCAATCATATGAATAGGCCCAGGCTAATCTCTTTTTTTCCTGCTAATGTGTTACTTGCCAATATAACCAAAATATAAATTGTTCCTCATATCATGCTTAATTAATAGATTCCGTCAAGCAAAATATTAATGGCTCTTCTGATCTGGTGCAATTGCCATTGACGGAATTAGCCGCGATTCTGATGGCGGCTGAGCCATGGGCGATGTTTTGCTCACAGCCTTCGTGTTGAGAAAGTGTTCCTTGGGATTGACTCTGCACTTGCCGTGAACCTTTATCGCGGCCATTGCGAACACCCTGCACTTGCCGTGAACCTTTTTGGCTAAAGATTTGGTGAGTGATATCTTAAGCAGCATCAACTTGGCAAAAGTGAAGCAGTAAATCAAATAATACACATCTCCGCAGTTACGAATCAAAACTGAGGTAAAAGATTATTAGAAATCGGTGAAGAATTTTATTGAGTAGAGTAATAAACACTAGCAAAAGATTTCACTCACCCCAAATGGAATTTAATTTTATTCTAACAATAATCTCTACTTTCACACCACTCTTCATGTGGGCGACCTACATTGCCGGAAAATCAAGGAAAACAAAAACTTTGATTAGTTGACTCCATAGATCCACTTCTCTTGGTTGCTGGTGTAACTAACCAACTCACTTGGTGTAAACCACAAGTTGATTTCGTCCTTGGCAGTCTCTGGACCATCGCTGCCGTGGATGATGTTTCTGCACGTCATTGTGGCATTGTGGCATCCAAGTTAGAATTGGAGTGAACAATACAGAGAGATTGAAAACTAAATAGAAGATAAAAGGTAACTGAATGTAGCTTGAGAAGCGAAGTACTAATGCAATAAAATTATCAAACACTCAAGATCAAAGCTATTACCTTCCGACAACAACGGCTAGATCGCCTCTGATAGTTCCAGGTTCTGATTTTTGGGGGTCTGTAGCTCCAATAAGTTTTCTACCATACTTGATCACACCCTCTCCTTCCCAGACCTGCAAGAGTTAGGAATATGAGATTCGCCAGATGAAAGGATATTGTCATATCCAAGCATATGATTAGTCCTACTAACCATTGCAATAACAGGGCCGGAACTAAGGAAGTCACAGAGGCCACTAAAGAATGGCCTCTCCTTCAGATCATGATAATGCTTTTGCGCAAAATCCTTTGTAGGAACAACCACTTTAATGCCTACAAGTTTAAAACCTTTCCGCTCAAATCGAGATATGATTTCTGCAATCTGGAATCAAAGAAAAAAAAAAGGCTTAGCACAAAAAAGGTATAAAACATGTCATGGAAGCCATAGCACATGCTTCAGGGAACAATCTTAGGTCAAACAGTTAACTTACCAGTCCTCTTTGAACTCCATCTGGCTTGATAGCAATGAAGGTGCGTTCCAACTGATTAGAGGATGAAAAACTTGTAAATAAATAGAATGAAAAGATGTATTAACACTTAACAGTGAGAAAAAATGGCACAGAAGGTATTCGAAGTACCTCTGCAGCATGAACCTCCTGATCGACAAGAATGTAAGCTAGAGAAATCGGAGAAAAGAAAGCAAGGATGTGTTAGGATTTAGTTTGTAGAGACTGAAATTAAAAGAATCATCCTGGCCATGCTATTACAAAGATTTTGTCTAGTAACTTTAATACCAGAAAATGCACGAAAGCTTTTCAAGTGTGGATGTGCATGAGCACGTGAGAGAGACAAGAAGACAGGAAGGGGAAGTAGAGAGAGAAGAACCCATAAACATAAATAGCACTACATAGAATTTGATTAGTGCAGAGGTTTGACGGTAGGTAACATATCTTTCGGGGCTCATGTATAATGTCCGGTTGGAAGAAAATAAAGAAGAAAGTCAAGTCAAGAAAACATCCCAAGCGACACAATTCCAACCCATTACTATGCTTAAGCACAGTATAATTATTGTTGAAGAGGATCCGGAAGCCACAATGCTAAAACTTGGGCAAGGGACAAGGTATCTGCAATTTCCTTGATTTGCTGGAGATATCCCGAGATAGAATTGGAGCCTTTCTGTACCGATTGAAGGCGTGAGCGCAATTGATGAATATTAGCCTCCGAAACACCACCAAAACGCTGTTCAAGCTTCACCCAAAGCTCGCGAGAGGACGAAACGCCAACCGTGAACGGAATAATTTCTTCAGAAAGTGTGGAATTCAACCAGATCAGCAGATTTTGATCTTTTTCATACCATTCTTCAAAAGCTGGATTCAGTGAGCGATCAGCCAAGAGAGGCGGTGGACAGATCTCAGTGCCTTCAATCACACCGAGAAGTTTATAACGCCGGAAAATAGGAGCAAACAACGCTCGCCATGGAAGATAGTTGGAGCTTTTCAGTTTAATATAATACCATAATATTAGGACAGATGATAAGCATATTAGGACAAAATGGATGTGCTTCACAGCATCGTATCCATCTTCCGCATCGATCGATCTTCTCTTGATCGATTCTTGGTGTTTCAACTCTGATTCTTCACTCTTTCTTCTCTGATTTCTCTTCTGTTCGTCGATTGATTCTTGTTCGAGATCATGGCTTCTCCGTCAGATTCGTCCCCAATTGGATCTTCTCCGACTCCAAACCCTAATTTCTCTTCTAATCCTCCTTTTCTGAATTCGTACACTTCTCTGACGATTCACAACATTGGTAGTATGGTGCCGATTAAACTGAAAAGCTCCAACTATCTTCCATGGCGAGCGTTGTTTGCTCCTATTTTCCGGCGTTATAAACTTCTCGGTGTGATTGAAGGCACTGAGATCTGTCCACCGCCTCTCTTGGCTGATCGCTCACTGAATCCAGCTTTTGAAGAATGGTATGAAAAAGATCAAAATCTGCTGATCTGGTTGAATTCCACACTTTCTGAAGAAATTATTCCGTTCACGGTTGGCGTTTCGTCCTCTCGCGAGCTTTGGGTGAAGCTTGAACAGCGTTTTGGTGGTGTTTCGGAGGCTAATATTCATCAATTGCGCTCACGCCTTCAATCGGTACAGAAAGGCTCCAATTCTATCTCGGGATATCTCCAGCAAATCAAGGAAATTGCAGATTCCTTACATGCTGCAGGTGCTTCCGTCTCTGATCGTGATCTAATTGCTGCTACTTTACATGGTTTGCCTGATGAGTTTGAGTCCTTCATTGATTCTATAATGCTTCGTTTGTCTTCGACGTCTCTGGATGAACTTCACGGTCTCTTACTTACCAAGGAGCTTTCTATGGCTCGACGGAAGACAGTCGCTTCAGCATCTGTGGTTGAACCATTTCAGGCTTTTTCTGTGCAGTCTCAGCCTCCTCTGCTTCCTACTCCCTCGGCATTTGCTGCTCAGTCTTTACCACTTCACTCTGCCTCTCGGTACAACTCCAATCGTGGCAAGCCTCCCAGGAGTCAATTCATTTCCAATCGAGGAAATCGCAATTCTCGTGGTAATTTCAATCCTAATCGTGGTAATCGGATTTATCAAGGCTCGCGCAATCATCCCGGTTCTTCTACCTTCAAAGTTCAATGTCAAATTTGTGGATCTACCAGTCATGAGGCCCTTGACTGCTTTGATCGCATGAACCCCGAGATCTGTGGTCGTATTCCTCCGGCTAAACTTGCTGCCATGTGTGTACATCATTCTGCTAAACCATCTCAGCCTTGGTTAATTGATTCTGGAGCTACATCTCACATCACCAATGATGTTGCTAACATCTCTTCTCCTACTCCCTACACTGGAGAGGACAAAGTGTATATTGGAAATGGTAAAGGTTTATCCATTCATAATGTTGGTTCCTCTTCTCTGTATACTCCTCATCATTCTTTTAAGCTGCAGAATGTTCTTCATGTTCCTTCCATGGCACATAATCTTTTATCTGCTTATCAATTTCTTAAGGATAATGATTGTGAATTAACTCTTGACCCTTATGGATCCACTGTCAAGGATCGTACTTCGGGGAGGATGCTTTTGCGGGGACCGGTTAGAGATGGTTTCTATCCCCTGCAAAGTTCCAGTACCTCTTCTCCTTCGTTACACTCTGCCTTTCTCAGTGTTAAAGCTCCTGTCCAAGTGTGGCATCAACGCTTAGGTCATCCATCTTCTTCAATATTTCGCAGGGTCATCTCTACTAATAAGCTTGCAGTGCATGGTAAATCTTCGGTTGACTTCTTCTGTTCAGACTGTGCTCTAGCTAAGAACCACAAGCTTCCTTTTGGAGTGGCTTCTTCAACTTCAACTCGCAGCCTTCAACTGTTGCACTGTGATTTGTGGGGACCTGCTTCTGTTAAATCTAGTAGTGGTTTCCAGTACTACTTACTTCTGGTTGATGATTTTAGTAAATATAGCTGGTTTTTCCCTTTGAAAGCAAAGTCTGATGTATTTTCTACATTTGTTATCTTCAAAAACTATGTAGAAAATTTACTTGGAAATAAAATACAAACTTTGCGTTCAGATTCAGGGGGTGAGTTCACTGGTAACTCTTTTGCTTCCTTTCTTCGCACACATGGTATTCTTCATCAATTTAGCTGTCCGCATACTCCTGAACAAAATGGATGTGCCGAGAGGAAGCACCGCCATCTTGTTGAAACAGCTCGTACTTTACTTGTTGCTTCTCATGTACCTCATGTGTTTTGGGTAGAAGCCTTCTCGACTGCCATATACCTCATCAATCGCCTGCCCATCTCTGGTCTTCCAATCTCTCCTTGGGAAATTTTATTTACTCAGCCGCCGGATTATTCCAAACTCAGAGTATTTGGCTGTCAATGCTTCCCATGGCTCAAACCTTATGTGCATAGTAAGCTGGATGCTAAGAGCAAGAGCTGTATATTTTTGGGCTACAGTCTTCAACACAAAGGCTATCGCTGTTTTGATCCTATTGACAACCGAGTATACATCTCTAGACATGTAATTTTTCATGAAGACGCATATCCTTTTCAGTCCCTGCCTCTTCATTACTCTCGGTCAGCCACTGCTTCTCCAGTTTCTTCTTCTTCCATGGACCTTTACTTTAGCAAGTTTACTCAACCTGCTAATCCAGGTGCTGCTACTTCATCTTCCTCTAGCCCGAGGTCTCTTTCTACACCAGGTGCTTCTCCTCCTGCCTCTATGCCTGCCAGTCCTGCTGTATCACCAACTGCAAATCCTGATGTCTCACCACCTGCATCTCTGCCTGCAAGTTCTGATGCATCACCACCTGTGCCACGCCCTCTTCCCATTTCTGTTAATGTTCATCCTATGATTACTAGATCTAAGGCAGGAATTTACAAACCTAAGGCTTATGCAGCAACTAAACATCCACTCCCAGTTCCTCTTGATTTTGTTCCAAGCACCTATTTACAAGCGTCTAAGTATGCTCACTGGAGGGCTGCTATGCAGGATGAATATAATGCATTACTATCTACAGGGACTTGGTCTCTAGTTCCTTCTCATTCCACTCAAAATGTCGTCGGCTGCAAGTGGGTGTTTCGTGTCAAGACAAAGGCTGATGGTACTGTTGATCGATACAAAGCCCGGCTAGTGGCCAAGGGCTTTCATCAGCAAGAGGGAATTGATTTCCAAGAAACTTTTAGTCCAGTTGCTAAACCGGTTACCATTCGAATTCTGCTTACTCTTGCTGTTCAACACAATTGGTTCTTAAATCAATTAGATATTAGCAACGCATTTCTTCATGGTGACTTAAAAGAGGTTGTTTACATGCAACAACCCCTTGGTTTCATTGATCCTCTCCTTCCAGATCATGTATGCAAGCTCAGAAAATCGTTGTATGGCCTCAAACAAGCGCCTCGCGCTTGGTTTGATAACCTGTTTCAAGCATTACATGCTCTTGGTTTCACCCAATCCTCCTCTGATGCATCTTTATTTGTATTGCCTGGTCCTCAGTTGGTTATAGTTCTTGTGTATGTGGATGACATTCTTGTCACTGGGCCTAACTCCACTCTCTGTCATCAGTTTATTCAGCAGCTAAGTGACAGATTTCCGGTGAAGGATCTTGGTCCTTTACACTATTTTTTGGGGTTGGAAGTTCAGAGGTCTTCCCACGGGATCTTTCTTCATCAAACGAAATATTTACTTGATCTTCTACAGCGGACAAATATGGAGGGTGCAAAGCCTTGCTGCACACCTCTTGGCTCTCAAAAACTGGATCACAGTGGGTCACTTCTCTCCACTCCGACTGAATATCGGTCTCTTGTTGGAGGTCTTCAATACCTCACCTGGACTAGACCGGACATTGCTTTTGCTGTTAATCAGTTATGTCAATTCATGCATGCTCCGCGTGATCAACACTTTCAGGCCGCTAAAAGAGTCCTCCGTTTTCTCAAAGGTTCTTTTTCCCAAGGACTGTGGTTTACCAAAGGTTCTGTTGCTCTCTCTGCCTACTCAGATGCTGATTGGGCAGGCTGCACATTTGATCGGCGGTCGACTACTGGTTATTGTGTTTTTCTTGGCTCTAATCTCATCAGCTGGAGTGCAAAGAAACAAAGCACTGTTGCTCGTTCTTCTACAGAAGCCGAATATCGGTCTCTGGCTCACACTGCTGCAGAACTCACTTGGGTCTGCAAAATCCTTCGTGACCTTCACTGTTCTATTCCTACACTGCCTACTCTGTGGTGTGATAACATCTCCGCCATTTCCTTAGCTTCAAATCCTGTATTCCATGCTCGCACTAAGCATGTCGAGATTGACTACCACTACATTAGAGAACTGGTTTTAGCTCATCTGCTTAAAGTGCAGTTTGTGTGCAGTGCTGATCAATTGGCTGATCTACACACCAAGTCCTTGTCCAAAACCAGATTCCGCTACTTGTGTTCCAAGCTTCCTCTTGGCATCACTTCTGATTCCTCCTCTCGCTTGAGGGGGTGTATTAGGACAGATGATACATCATCCATTTCTGTTAATGATAAATAGTTTGGAAAAACTAAATGTAGTTAGTTTTGCTATTAGTTGTGGTTAGTTAGGATTGTACAAGTTTAGTTAAGGAAGCTAAGGGTATAAATGTAAAGAGCCAAAAGGCTATATATATGTACATCCATGTAATTGTTTATTCAGTCAATGAAAAACAATCTTACAGAAGAAGATTTGTTTCTTTACAAGGCCCCTCTTCATTTGGACCCAAACTTATCGACATCAAATTTTTAAGATAATGTACTGTATTCTTCTAACATCCAAAACCATCATGTCCTTCTAAACTGTTTATATCACACTTTTGAAACATAATCTAACAATCTCAAAAACACGATTAGACAATTAGAATAATTGCATTAGGAGACCAGATATGCATGAACAGCACTAAAAGCAGATTAAAAAACAAAAAGAAAAATCATATCATGATAAAATGAGTAAATGGAAACTGAAATAAAGCTTTATTCCTCTATACCTGCGGCAGGAATGGCAAGTGCTCCAGAAATCCATCCTCTAGATGCATTGTCAGAACCAGCTCTTCCAAAACTTGAAGCAAACAAAGGTGCCTTCGAACCCAACGCTACTGCTGCAGCCGTAGCTACAGCTCGCCCTTCTGCAATATGGACAACATGGTACACGATAAAAAAAAACTTGCACTCCGGTTTACACAAACACAAGCATCATCCTAAATTTTTCGTGGGTCACGATAAACAAGTGAAATAATCACTGATTTTTGATGTGGGAAAGGCCTAACACATACAAAGCCACGACCTTTATATGTACAACAGTTGATAGAAAGCAATGCTGCAATTATATGCACAACAGTTCCTACTTATCAATCATGGATGGAATCAAAAATCAAAGAATCAGTACATCAACCGTCGGTAGGTGAGTTCTACAAGATCGGTGTCCCAATACGTGGACCATCCATGTCAAATCCATAGACGACAGATCAAATCAAAGAAGCAAGCAAAACCCAATAACAATTTCCCAAAAAAAGAAAAGAAAAACAATGATTCATGTAAAAAAGAATATTTCCTTTTTTGTTGTTTTTGACGATAAAGCAATTCATGGAAAGGTAAAAAAAGTTGAACCATCCAAACAATCCAATAACTAGAAAATAATCCAGTCATTTCTTAGTCAAGCTCGAATTCTTATTCAATTTCCATGAAAACAAACAGATGGCGCATAGATCATCGATCGAGCTCCGAATTTGTGAGAATCAAACACTTGATTAAAATCAATAAAGTAGAAAGCTGAAACGAAAAACGAAACGAACAAGTAGAAATCAATGCTGAAAAAATAAGGTGAAAACAGAGAGGAGATGAAATGTTACCGGAGTAGGAACGGGAGGAGGCTTTGGGAGTAGAGAGCAAGGACCTCGCAGCTCTGGAAGCGGATCTGCAAATCTGAGACCTCATTTTCTTAGTTCAGCTCGGCTCAGATCAGAGAGAGAGAGAGAGAGAGAGAGAGATGAGAGAGCAGGTTAGGGAGTGAGAGAGCTTTAAGCTTGTGGTTTAGTCAAAAAACCTATCCGAAGTACACGGAACGAATGCCAACACGGGTGCGAAATTGCCAATGCGAAACCATGCGTAAGAGCCACCTACCGGTCTATAATTGGAAGGAATTGGCCCATTTAGGAACTACGACTTTTAGGATTATTATTTAATTAATACAAGGGTATACGAGCCACTTAGTATTGCGGTGATATTTTTCTGAATTTGTAGAGAAGTCATGGGTAATTATTACTGGATTTCGTCTTCATCCTCAGATGTATGTGGATTTGGTTCTAAGAATTTGTGCTTTTATTGATAGTTGAATTCATATTTCCCTGGCCAACGACTTCTGCCACGAGCGACAATGAAATCCAGAAGATCTTGAAGGCAGAGCTTTGATTGATGCTCTAAAAAACAAATCTTCTGCGATTCGAGACAACCACCAATTCTAGTGACCCACACAAAGAATACTTTATGAATAGAATTGTTGTCCTACTATCCATGATCAAGTCCTGAGTCATCCTAGAAAAACACAAAAAGGAAGATTTCTAATACTTTTAGTTATTTTCTTCCAATATCTTATTTTTTTGAAAAGTTTAATTCGCTTTAGAGTGAAACAACTAAGAACACAATCTGACTAATTGTTATCGTTTTGCAAGTTTTGCAAAAGAGATATGTGTTGATCACACAACCCTTTTCTTCAATGTGTCTGTGTTATTTTGCTGCAATCTTATAAATCCAAGTCCATGCCATCATATCAATTCCATCAACCATTTTGGTAGAGCTAGTAACTCTGACGACGACACAATTGCTCCGACGAGCATAGTAAAATCCCAACATATGAAAAAATTCATCGGCAAGTCGCCCCTAGAAAGAGCACAAGCATCGATTCCAAAATGCAATGATCATACTTCCAAGCCAAGAAGCAAATGCGGCTTTGGCTCCGTTCGAACCAACACTTCATCGCATGTTCGACTCATAGACATCTCGTTTAAAGTCTGCAATCAGCTTTTCATGGAACTCATCCTAAGTCCATTAACACTTCGACTAGGGTAAGTGTTCGTGAAGCTCTGGGAGCAACATATTTGTGCCTTAAAACTCATTATGCGCACTCGAATGACTTTTGGTGAAAAACTAACTTTTTGAAATTAATTTCAATGTACGGCCAATTAGAAACAAAAGGCTAAGGTATTGAAGATTGTCATGTCAAGTTTTCATAATTTTTTACACAATCAATCCTTCCAGTTTTTTGAAGGAAGACAGTCAAAGCTGCATTCTCTTATGACCTGCATTGCTGTGAAAACAAAGATTTCGAAGCCTTCCTAACTTTCCAAGCGACGTACCATATTAGGTTGGAAAGCTAAGAAGTGGAGATACAATGTTAATATTTTTCCAGAAATTTTCAATAGACAGAACAGTCTTAAATCTGGCATACAAAGTAGCTGAACAACAAGACAGCCCAACCAGCATATTGCAACAACACTATCAACTTGATAGATTAAACTGTACATGCTCAGAAAGAATTGGGTTTTGTGCCATACACTATCGCGAAGATATAAATGTCATATTTTCGTCCGACAAGCTAAAAACAAAGTCACTCGCAAAACATTGAGTGACAACTCCACACTTATTCTCTTCCATAGCTGGTTTGTAATGGAAAATGACATGGGGCATACAATATGAAGTAGAAGAAAAAGTTTATGAATCCGAAATGACTCCTACATTACATGGCGATTATGGATTCGGATTCCTACACATAAACAAATCTGAACGGGTACTCTTACTTTTAAACTATCCAAAGTAAGTCAAGCCGGAGTAAATGCGCCTTCATAGTCTAGTCATGGACTAAACAACTATGATCGAAATGAGCTGAAAACATTTGACCCTTGCGTGACTTTGTTTGTTATTTCGTACACCTTCTTTGCGGGATAGGGAACTCTTTAATTAGTTTTTAGGGCATAACTCCAACAATCTTATCCTAGATTCCTTCCTAGATAACCTCTTAGTTTAATAGGGATTACTCTCCCTACAAGGACTTTCAAGATCTCTATAAATACTCTAGCCTAGGTATTTATCGAGGACTTCTACCTTTCTCTAATCATTATCTCTACGAGGCTTGATATTCTCTACCATACACAACTCTTATACACGTCGCCATCTACGTGAAAATTGAATAAACAGCTCTAAAGCCTGCCAAGCTAAGGCACTATTGTCAAAGATGTATTCTGATGTAGCACACATCACACATACATACTACTTTCGTAGAACTACACCAGTGATTTGATTCTCTTTCACTAGAAATATATAGGCAATTGGATCTGGATTCAGTAATATCCCCCAATAACCCATTTCTCCCCTTGTCGGAGCTCATAAGTAATTTGGACTGGATTTTGTCTCCATCCGTGGAACGGCAAGAATTTGGTTTCAACAAAAGGTGTGTCAGAGGTAAAAAGAGATGTGTGAATAACACCATTTATGTTGTTTTTTGCATTATGTTAGCCCAAAAATGGAGATGGTGTGCAGAGTCGTCCAATCTTTTTTTATGAGATCATATGGTTGGGACTTATGCAACCTTAAGGCAAACACTCTTGAAAGAACCTTCTCCTTCGCAAACCAAAGACGTTCGTCATCGTCGCCGTCATCGATGAAAAGCCAATCAAAGCTTCAATCGACCCCTATCATGAAAGCAAGAAAGCATCGAGCAATTTGTAGACTAGGTTTACCAATTGGTTTTTTGGATGGGTTCAACAATTTTTCTTTCCAATTTTATTAGCTAAGCAAGCTATAAGAGGGACAAAATTTATAGATTTTTTTGACTAAATCGGGCATTTGAATGGGTTCAGGACGTAACCCATATTTTGGGTTTTCACTTTACCTTGTATACAAGAATTAACCAATCGAAAGGCTCCAACAAGGTGACAATTGGTGGACTGAATAAGACCTATTACTGACCAACCGGCTTCACATTAGGCGGTGTGGACCTTATGGCACCAAACACCTTTCACTTTTGCTAAGGAATAAAGTTCGATCTATGTTGACATTCGTCTACGAAATGTGGTTCGATGTCATCATTTTGCAAGATCCCAATAGCTACAGTATATGCAAATGCATCATTAGTGATCATCTCTTTCTTATTCTAAAGTGCATCCAAGCAAGCATAGTGGACTCAAATCTCTTGATTCTCAAGAGGCAGTTGTGTCTTGTCCAAGGCACTATCGTAATCTAGAATACCTCATGCATTGGAAAAAAAGAGACAAGATTTAGCTAGGATTCGGCTGTGCCATTTTTCTCTTCCTATGAGGGTGTGAATCCTTCAAACTTACTAGTCTGCTTCGCTTCTAGGGCTGGGTAGCTAATTGATTGGCCATCAATGTACTAGCATGTCCATTAGGTGGGGCTGTCCCTGATGAAATACAGTGGGATGCTGTGGATGCAAATTTCTTTCTCCTTGATCTTGGACAAAATTGCACCTACAAAACAATTAATACCTTAGGGTCAAGGTCAAGAGCCTCATGCACCCACGATGAATAGGGGGCTTTGGCCGAAGAACCTCCGATGCCAAAGTTAGAATTTAGAAAGAAAAATGTTTGGAAAGTATTGGGAACTTTGCAAGTGTGTTGGAATAATCTTTTGGTGAAAATGGGAGCCTATTTATAGGGATAGGGTGGTTGGTCCCCTTTGGATGTTTTTTAGGGTGTAACTTATGGTTTAATGTGTGATTTAATGGATTAATTAGGCAATTAATCCATTAATTGGTTAATCAACACATTTTTGGAATAAAGATTTTGGGGGTTATGTAATTTATATGGGATGTTTTGAAGGTTATGAAATAATTACCTTGTGGAAAATATAGGATAATGATAGATGAAATAACTTTGAATTTGTTACCTATTTTGGGCACTTTTGATTTGGTTGAAGGATGATTACCCGCTGCTCGCGCATAGGAACCCTATTGTACCTCAAGGGTATTTTTGCCCTCTTTTGTCCAAAAATCCACGTGTCGCCTTGTGATTATTTTTGGGTCCACAAATGCCCCCACACCTGTTGGGCTGCTCGTAGGAAAGGGCAACATGTGTAGAGATTATCTTGCTTTAGGAAATGTAGGACTGCTTCCTATTTTGATGTAGATTCCCTCTTTAATAGGAAATTAGGTCATTCTAGGAAAGTGAAATAAATTTCTCTCAAAGCCTATTTAAGTCCACCTTAAGTAGGTTATTAAATCAACTTTGAAGAGCGATTTATTCTACCCTACAAGAGAGAGAGAGTTTAGAGGATATTTGTTCCACTTCCTCTAGCAATCTTCTATATCTTGCCCTGCAAAGGACCGTCTTTCGTTGATTTCTTCGTCTTCTCCGTGCTATACCGATGTAAGAAAAATTAAATTTTTTTCTTGTCTTCTTCTTGGATAGTGCTATTGTGGGGCAGCCGTTAGGGTGGTACAACACGTCGTCTAGCAGGGGCCAGGAGTCGGCTCGGTATGGGCCGATGAGACATCGTGGCAAGGGCCACTGCTTGGGCTGTTTGGCTTGGCTAGAGCCAAGGGCAACTTGTGCAGCTGGGGCCTTGGATTGTGGCACTGAGGCGTAGTGCTAGGCGAGCCATACAGCTCATGTCCTTTGGGCTCTTAGACCTTACTCGGGCCAGGCTGGCAACTGAAAGAAATGAGGAAGTCGTGGGCCTCATAAGTTGCTGGAATGCTGGGCATGCAGGCCTCCTGCCTGCTAGAATGCTGGGTTGAGCTCATTTGCTGAGTACCGTGAATGTCGTTAGCTGCTTAGTCCTCTTCGTCAGGAAAAAGATAAGCTACCCCCGAAAGATGAGGTTAAAAGGATCAAGGTAGATGCATTGGCTCGTTTGATCGCTGTCATAGAGCTTACTATGAATGAAGGTGGAAAGAAGAGATCTTCCCCGCCTGCTCAATAGATGATGGTTAAGAGAAAACTTAAGACTTATTCCGCTGCTCGTGAAGGTCTGCCTGCTGCCGAGTGGTCTGTGATTGGCATGACTTCTTCCGATGGGAAGAAAAATAAGGCTACTAGATCTGAGCATGTGGTGCCTGCCATCGAGAATGGCTAGTACGATTGATGATAGGGTTGCTCAGCGTAGAGTTCCTGTCGTGCCTCTAATGCCGAAGTCTATACCAAGACGTTCGTTGGGAGCTAAGCCTGGTTCACCTTTGGAGATGCTTGCTATTATGAAGAGCGATAAAGTGGACTCTGCTGCTAAAGTGGCGCTAAGGCCCACTCCCTCTGCTGCAAAGACTGACTCACCTGTTGAGAAAGAGGAGACTGCTTATGTGGATAGCTATGAGAAATCCACTACGCATGCTTCTGAGGAGGCTACTGAGATCCATGTGCTTTTAAGACTAGATCTGCTTGAAGACATGGATGCTTGTGCCAAGTTTGTTGATGGCGTTAGAAAGGTTGTTTGCCCAAGTTCCTTTGTGAAGCATACGACCTAATATAGAATGAATGGTCTGCTTGCTATGATGCATATGTAGCAAGGTTGCCAAGGAGGTGGCGAAGACTATGGCAACTGAAGCTTATTCCTCGGCTAAGGAGATCAAGAGGTTAGATTTTGAGCTCGTTGCTTTGAAGGGGTTTAATATTTCTACCCTCACTTATTTGGAGCTTGAGACCGTTCGCCAAGAGATCATTGACTTGAAGACTAGGTTTGACACGATCTAAGTTAAGTATGAAAGTGTAGAAAAGGAAATTGGATGTTACATACCTCATATTCAAGATCTTGAATTTGCAATTTCTGAGCTTCGTTTCGCTGCTAATGTAAAGGATGAAGAGTTGATTGTTGCTTATAATCAAGTGATCCACTTCAAGAGAATTGTTGATAGGCTTAAACCCCAAGTGTTGGAATTTCAAGATGTACTGAAGATCAACGAAAGTTTGAAAAAGGAAGTGGATGAGCTGCATCGCGTCCTTGTTGGTCTGCTTAAGAAGAATGAGCAGCTGAAGGGTGAGAAAGATGGGCTTGAGGTTTTGAGACATTCTCTATTTCTCCGGAAGGCTTGCTTGTTTTTACTTTTGAGGCTTCCATTGGTGAAGTAATTGGAGAAGTTAGTACCCAGGCTGGGGTAGCTGAGGGTGAAGCGCCGGATGATGCCACTACTAAAAGCATCGCGGCTGTTGAAGGTGTGGCGACCGAGTAGTCGTGGGATGTCCAAGCTGCTGTAGTATTCTAGGTAGCCTTTAGGATTTTATTTGTTTTTCCTTGTAGCTCTTGTTTTGCTTGAACTCATTTGGCATTTGCTAATTATTTATAAACATGTTTCCTTCGCTTTTCTTCATCTTCCCTTCTTTTGTTCATGCCCTAACCTTTAGACTTGATAGACCAGTGGCAGGCATACTACTTTTTTTATAAGCAGACAAGCTCGCGTAGCCTATGCAGCCGTAGGTGTTGGTATAGAACTTTGCAAAGTTGTTAGCCATAGGGTTGGCAGCCGGATGCCTTACTTACAGAAGCAGACAAGTCCGCGTAACCACTTGGCTGTTAACCTTGAATTTCTCCAATTTCGTAGGTTGCGTAGCAAGTATCACAACACTTTAGGACTTGGTGTAGGTTGTTCCGCGCTTGGCATAGGTGAAGCTTATCGACTACGTAGCATGTCGGCAGTGGATAAAGCTTTGTATATGCGTGCTAGCTTGTTTAACCTTTCACAAAAATGTGCGGTTGTATAAGTCTAGTGCGGCTTTACTGCTCGAAGGGCAAGTGGTAGGCAGTTTTCTGGAAACCGTGGGCTACCTTAGTGCACTTGGTAGCAGCTTTAGGGTTCCAGGGCAGTCGTCTGTAGGGCGTATTGCATAATGTTCCCCCTCCGTCTCTAAAGCCCGGTTCTCCACGGATTAGGCTTAGAGACCCAAAATCTTTCAGTTAGCAAAGTCTTGAAAAAGACCATTATGGCTACTTCTAGGAATCCCGGCGCAAGCCATCGTGCATCTAGTTATACTAGGGCAGCTAGGTTCATCCACGTCTGGATATTCAGAGTGTAAAGTTTATCCTCTCGTCTTGGAGAGCTAACCCATATAGGTGTCATGAATTGGTTTACCCTATCGCACTGGAGAGCAATTAGTTTACCCTCTCGCATTGGAGAGCATGGTTGATCCCTCGAAGGGCACAATTTTTGCGATAAGTCCCTAAGAAGGGTGTAATCTTCTTTGGAAGTGCATGAGTGATCAGTTGTTGTAAGCATGTGGTCGAGCCAAGTTGTGATTACTTCTGAATTCCTCATTAAAAAAATGAGTGAAACGAACGAGAACTTAGTTGTAAGGTAGGAACTGCATAACAACTGGATAGTCCTTGGCTTGTGAGGTGGTACTCGTCGAGCTTCTTGAGTCTTCGGGTTTTGATGTAGTGGGAGGTCACACATGGTACTTCTTCAGATTGTAGGCGTTCCACTGCTTTTTTATCTTTTTATCGTTTCATGGTGACGAGGGTGTAATTACTCTTACCGCATACTCTGCTGATCTTGTACGGACCTTCCCAGATGAGATCCATCTTTTTGGAGCCTTCTCTACAGGCAGTGATAAAGGCTTTTGTTAGGACTAGATCTTCAGGCTGGAACTGCCGGATCTTGGCCCTTTTGTTGTAGTTGGAAATGAGTTATTGGTAGGCTGCGATGCAGGTAATGGTTGGCTCGTGCTTCTCCTCTGCCAGATCTAAGCTTGTGGCCATCTCTTTACTGTCTGCTCAATGCTTGGTAGTAGAGCGATGATACTTGGCTTGATGACATTGGGATGAATGATTGTTTCTTATCCAAATGCCAAAGAGAAAGAAGTTTCACCGGTTGCTCGTCTTTTGGTGGTGCGATATGCCCATAGACATCCGGGGAGTTCATCTGGCCATTTTCCCTTCTTATTGGTGAGGGATTTATTGAGGCCGTCGAAGATCATTTTGTTGGATGCTTCGGCTTGCTCATTGTCTTCAGAATACATTGGCATGGACATGTGCTGCTTGATGCCATACTTTTGGAAGAACTTCGCCAATTCTCTACCTATGAATTGCGGGCCGTTGTGGGTGATGATGGACTGAGGGATGCCAAATCGGCAAATGATGTTTCTCAATTTGAAGTGTCCGTCTGAATTGTGGTTGTTATGGGCTCTGTTTCTACCCATTTGGTGAAGTAGTCGATTGCCATAATGATCATGTCTCTGCCCTTAGTAGTAGGTGGCATAGGTCTTACTAGGTCGATTGCCCACTGCATGAATGACCAATGACTCATCTGCGAGTGTAGTTTGCTGGCAGGCAATGCTGGTACCGGCTTGTAACGTTAGCAACGGTCACACTTTTGTACTAATTCCTTAGTATTTTGGTGCATGGTAGGCCAATAGTAGCCTGTGTTAAGAGCCCTCTGTGCCAAAGATCGACCTTCGGAGTGATTTCCAAAAATGTTTTCATGGATTGAGCTTAAAATCTTTAAGTCACCGGGATGTGCTAAGCAGCGGAGATGTGGTCCGATGCAGGATATTCGGATGAGAATGTCGTTCCACATGTAGTATCGTGCCACCTTGATTTGAAGTTTCCTAGACTCCAATCTTTCAGTAGGGAGTGTGCCGTTGAACAGGTAGTTTATAATAGAACTTTGCCAGTTGGGAGTTACACAAACCTGTGACACTTTGGCTGCCGGCTCTGTCTCTATGCTTGGCTTGTCTAGATATTCCACCGGAATAGAGCGTTTGAATTGGTGGTCGAGAACGGAGTCCTAAGCTGGCTAGCACATCTGCATGGGTGTTGTCTACCCGGGGAGCTTAAGTGAGAGTGTAAGTCTGAAATGCCTCAAACTGCTTGCGTACTTTCTTTAGGTATTGCGCCATCCTCATATGTTTTTCCGTGTACTCCCTAGTAGTTTGGCTGGTGATTAACTAGGAATCAGAATGAATTGTGAGCTTCTTCATCACCAAGTCTTTTGCCATTCGTAGGCCTGATAGTAGGGCCTTGTACTCTGCTTCGTTGCTAGATGCTTTGAAGCTTAGAGTGATTGCCTGCTCGGGCATTAAGCCGTCTGGGGTGACAAGAACCACGGCTACTTGCGAGCCTTTGTAGTTGGATGCGCCGTAGACATGCAAATGCCAGAAATCTCCATTGAGGGAGCAAGTGCGGCTAAAGTGTGCTTGGCTACCTTCGGGGTGTCGTTGGGCTGCTCTGTTGCGCTCACAAAGCTAGGCGTGAAAGCGTGTCTGGATTGGGCGGAATAGTATGTCATGAGGATGACTGCATGCATTTGAAAGTGAAACTTGAGCTTCCGGGTTGCAACAACTATCTCCAAAGTTAGTTTTTGAATTTCTGATAACATCAATAAGAGCTTTTAAACTATGGAATACAACTGATAGCATCGAGGAGAGCTTTTAAACTGTGGAATACTAGTCGGGCCCTCAGCTTTTTTCGTATGATGGTAGAGCTTATTGTTGTTTCAGATGCGACTGCTCGTCTAGTTAGACTTTGAATCTCATTCAGAATAGTCATATTCAAGATTGCTCAGATTTGCCTTGAATGGGCATCGGTGAACTTCGTCCCAAAGTGCATGCTTTTCTGCTAGAACGAAAGAGTCTGCCAGAGTTAGATCTTCTTTCATTATCAGTTTTCCGAACAGTGGGTGGTTTGCTGGAAGTCCTTTTGGAAGGCTGCTCTAGCTATCGAGTCATTGCATCCGACTTTCCTTGCATTCTCTGCTTTAAACTTCCTCAAATAGTCACGAAGTGACTCATTTGGGTTCTTCTTGATGTCGAACAAATGGTTGGACTTCGTTTTGATCTAGCGACATGATGAATATTCTTTGGTGAAAACCAAAGAAAGTTCGTCGAAATTCCGGATAGATTATAGCGGCAGGGTGTAGAACCAATATTGCGCCTCGCCTTGTAGAGTGGCGGTGAATATCTTGCACATGAGATCATCGTTGTTTTGATAGAAGATCATTGCGCTTCGGTAGTGCTTTAAGTGTATTTTTGGGCTTTCATCCCCTTTGAAAGATGTGAAATATGGCATGTTGAACTCGCGTGGAGGCTCTGCCTGCTCGATCTTGTCCGTGAAGGGTGACCTGCTTATGTTGGTCATGTTCAGTCATAGTGCCTCGTCGATGACCTCGTTGCATTGGAATTTGCGTAATTGCTTGGTCAATAGTCTTTCTACTTATTCATAAATTTACCTTTGTTAAGGTAGTGGAGCTCTTGGCTGCCCCCAAACGTGACTTGCTGGTCTAGGCTATTTTTCCATGTGTTTGGCTCATCTATGCCACGGATGCGGTGCGTGTAGCGCGTTTCTAGCATGCGAGTGAGTTCTTCATAGGCTGCCGGTTGAACTTGAGCCGTATTGAGTGACTGCTTCTCTCCGTCCGTTGTGCTACCTACTCCGATGTGAGGTGGATGATGCTCTTTGCGGGCTTAGTCGTTAATGAACATTTCGCCTGGAAGGTTGCTCATGTTGACTATTGGAGTGTGACCTTAACCATGAATGTATGTTCGTCTGTGGGCTTAGTCGAGAGTGCATGCTCCTCGACGCTCTAAGACGAGAGTATATGCTATCTTGAAGGCCAAATCGGGAGTGTACACTGCCTGAACGCTCGGTTCGTGGTTGGTCGAGTGGCTGCTTGCTGGGACGCTGCTGGAGAGGTTCTTTGTCCCCTTGTCCTACTTTGGCACACTTCGTTTGGGGCACGTTGCATCTCGGTACGCTGTAAGAGCTGGTTCACCAAGGTCGTCTGTTGTGTGAAGGCACTCGTCAACTCTATGACTTGTCGAGACAAGTGTTGTTCTCCATTTGGGTTGGAATAGCTTTGAATGAATGTGTTTTCTTGAGCAGTGGAAGTATGGTAGACTCCGGGTGCGAGATTTGAGTTGGAAAATGTCAAATTCGAAGAAGAATGTGGTGAAAATGCTCTTGGTTAAATCGTCGGTTCATAAATTTGAAACCGGGACGATTGAACTAATCCTGGATCGATTTGGGCTGCTTGGAAGGCCATGAGAGTGGGCTGCTCGGCTGGAGCAGGCTGCTTGGTAGGAACAGGTTGGGTTATAAGAGTGGGTTACTCGGTCGAAGCAGGCTGGGCCACGAGAGTGGGCTGCTCTGTGCGTAATGTATGCGAGAGTGAAGCTTGGGCCGTGGCCTTAGTATCGTGAGCCACCTTGGATGGCATGGCTCGGGCCATGGTGAAGACACCATGGACCTCACCACGGGTGGCTACCGAAGTAGCCACTGCGGTGGAAACTCGTGGTGGTGGTACCGCTCCCCCTAGGATCAAATTTAGTCTTGTGGATCGCTGCGGTCCCATTTCTTGAATATTGGAATTTTCACTCGTGGAGTTTTCTAAATTTCTAGCCATTGTATTTCTCTTTTACGTTTTATCAAAGAATCTTTGCAAATAAAAAATTCTAATAATAAGGACGTATGAAAAAATACAAGTGGACTAGAATATAGAGAAAAACTTTTTTATGCGAGAGTTTTCTACGAGTGTGGGACTCAACTCTCAATAAAAGCACCAATTTGTGGATGCAAATTTCTTCCTCCTTGATCTTGGACAAAATTGCACCTACAAAACAATTAATACCTTAGGGTCAAGGCCAAGCGCCTCACGCGCCCATAATGAATGGGGGGGCTTTGGCCGAAGAACCTCCGATGCCAAAGTTAGAAATTAGAGAGAAAAGTGTTTGGAGAGTATTGGGAACTTTGCAAGTGTGTTGGAATGATCTTTTGGTGAAAATGGGAGCCTATTTATAGGGATAGGGTGGCTGGTCCCCTTTGGATGTTTTTTAGGGTGTAACTTATGGTTTAATGTGTGATTTAATGGATTGATTAGGCAATTAATCCATTAATTGGTTAATCAACACATTTTTGGAAAATATTTTGGGGGTTATGTAATTTATATGGGATGTTTTGAAGGTTATGAAATAATTACCTTGTGGAAAATATAGGATGAGGATGGATGAAATAACTTTGAATTTGTTACCTATTTTGGGCACTTTTGATTTGGTTGAAGGATGATTGCCCGCTGCTCACGCGTAGAAACCCCATTGTACCTCAAGGGTATTTTTGCCCTCTTATGTCCAAAAATTCACATGTCGCCTTGTGATTATTTTTGGCTCCACAGGTGCGACACACCTTTCTGGCATGCGGCTTTGACGCCCTCTTGGCACGTCAATCCTTATAGACACGCTTACAACTAATATATGTGATCTCATCACTATTGCTAGATAATTAAAAGTGTTTGGCTCTGAAGATCTAGAATACGTCGCACTTCCATTTCACGTTGTGCTATATAGGGATCGAGATGAGACATAGTGGGAACCAACCACGCTAATTCGCATTGTTCATCATCAACATTGACGTTCTTTCATCTCCCTAACGATAGGAAGACTGCCTCATCAAAGTGAAGATCCGCATATCTAGCGATAATGAGACCGCATGTCAAGGGCTCTAATAGAGAATAATCGAAGGTGAAACATAACCGACAAAAATTCTCAACCTCATTTGCAGACCCATTTTGGTAGGTTGTGGCAGCAATATAAACACATAAATGACATACCCAAACACACGTAAATGCGAGACTCTAGTCTTCTATCTAGTAACCAACTATAACAATAATTAATGTTAGGTTGTGATGGGTTATAGGCGGACAAGTATTGCTGCATGTAAAATTGCATAGCCCTATGCAAAAATCGGAAGCTTAGTGCGCAAGACCAAGGTCCTAGCAATCAATTAAAGACACTTTATGAACATTTTTACGAGACCATTCTAGGTGTGAACATAGGGAACAAGATGTTCAACTTCAATACCTTTAGGCATGCAATAGTCATGCAAAGTCTTTGACATAAATTCTCCAACATTATCCAGTCGAATCGACTTAATCCGATAATTAGGGTGGTGAGCCATCAGCTTAACAATCTACGCCGTGATCTTTGCAAATGCAGCATTGCCCGTGGACAATAGGCAAACATGTGACCAACGTGTCGATGTGGTCGTTGAATTGGTCCTACAAATATCTCCTTGAATCCTTTGGAGGAAAGCAGAATGGTCGACATCAATACTTGTTGGAGATGGTCTTGTGATTAACTGTCCCAAGGAGTAAGCTTGACATGACACATTTAAATGTACAATCTTATTTTTAGTAAAAGGATGCCCCTTGTAACTTTGAGGATTCAGTCATCATATCTCTACCCAGATGTCCTAGATGATTGTGCCAAAGCTTAAGAACTTGCGGGTCTTCCACCTTAGGGCTGGCCACATAGTGGACCTTAGCGGTTCGAATGGTTGTTAGGTACAACCCATTTGGGAGTTGCTCTATCTTTTTTATATGCTTAGTGCCATTATAGGAAGTAATATAAGGATATTCCACTCCTCTTTCTTCGGTGGTTTTGTCTTAATAGCCATTTTCTCTAATATCTTTAAAGCTGAAAAGCATTCTACTAGAAATGTGGAGAATATAACGCTTCATTTATGGTAAACACCATACCATGGGCCTGAGAGAGTTGTTAGAGACGAGATTTTATGCATGAAGTTAGTGAAGTACTTGCATTCACGCAAGATGGTGTCCGTCGTAGCACTATCAACCAGCTAACTAACTTCTCCACTAGACATATGATTGCAAAGACACCGTTTTTGACTCAATCTTCCCTCTAGAGAGACAATTCGTCTTGATAACGTGTTGAAGGAAAATTTGTATGGTGAGGGTAAAGAGGGGACAACAAGAGGGAGAAGGAGAACTCGGGGTTGCGACTCTTCCTCATAGCCCTATGCCTTTATTTATACTAATTAGGTTGCCTTTACTTGCCTCACAAAGAATACAGGTCATAAAGGATTAGATATCCCAAATCCTAATTTTAAATTTGCACAATAACATTCCGAAACAATATTAACTACAACATATTAGAGTTTGCTCCATAAATATAGCTTTTATTCAATTAGGGTGCATACCTTGTGCTTCTTACTGTCAAATTAAAGGCGACTTAGAATCCGCACGAATATAGGATTCCATGTGCCCACCTTTAACATTATTGAACTATTATAGTTGGAATGAAAATTTTTCGCAATTTTTTTTACCATATAACTTTTCATATTTCGTTTTACGTGTCAATAAATCCGTGGATTTGACACCGAACAAAATACAGATAAACATGGATAAACCCCAACAAAATCCATTGCCACCCATTTATAGAGGAAAGAGACAATGATATGTATTCAAACAAAGTAAATGAGAAGGCAACACGTAATGGTAATCACTTGAGGAAGAAGAATACGGGCATCCAATATCAGTAATAACATTGCTGCTTCAATTAGATTCCGTTACTAATTCTTATATCGTAAGTACGTCAGAAAATATGAACCAATTTTATAACATCAGAGTCAGATGAACTAATGTAAGTATGGGTTTTACATTTCTACCTATCTACAACTTGCTGCTCCTAAACTGTATAATTTTGCATCTCACAAGTCCTTTGGATCTGTGGCGTCTGAACCCTCCAATTTGCAGTCCGTTCGTAACGCTGACAACCAAGAGTCCACCTGAAAACGCGACAACTTAATCGTATAGTTGATTATACGGAATTTGACAATTTGGCAGTGGGAAAAAAGAACGCAAGAAATCAACATAGAATGAAGGCATAGCTTTAAGAACACTACACCAAAACAAAGAAAAAACTGGCGTACCTGCGCCTTAGAAGCGCTTGAGCACTCGAATCGCAGTCCTTGACGAGTTAAGATACAAAACGCAGTTCGAGTTCCTTCATCGTCTCGTGTAAAGCTGGGCAAGGGGCTTACTTCAACAATATCAGCTAATAGGGTGGAGTCTTGAGGACTCAAATCTGGAAGAAGAAAGAGCTCATCAGTGGTCAGAATATGTTCAAGTCTGCATGGGAAGAATGACGCTAGGACATCAGGGGACTATGATTCCTTGAATAATGATTCCTTGAATATTTACCCGTGGAAAACAGGTAGAAGAAAATGCACGGCCCTTGCAAGACAACAAAGCGAGGAAGCCAGTCATCAACGTCAGTATCATCAAGGGGGGGAGGTTCCCCTGGTAGTGGTTTCCACCTCTATCAGATCGACAAGAGAGAATATAAGCAAACCATAATTGGCATTATGCACTAAGTACATGCTCAAAGTAAAAATTGACTAGGGGGTGGTCATTACAGTTCGGATGTACAGATAGCCAGAGAGACGAGCAGATCGCAAAATTTCATCAACGTGTTCCAATCTGCATAAAACATAAGCAGTTCATGATTGATATGACGAGGACATAATTTCAGTTCAAAGCCTATCCTAAAAGGGAAACAATTCTGGTCCACTAAAACAAAGGGATATAAGACCTCAGCTAAAAACTGAAAATGTTCAAAAGCATTATAACTATCATGTAGTGTGCAAAGACGCAAATCACATTTAATGGTAAAAGTATCAAGTTCCCTTACTGAGCTTTCAAGTGCGCTTCCTTCTCTTCTAAATCAGCAAGATCCGATCGAAGTGATTCTAGTTCTACAGCAGTTAGCTCAACCTGACAGTTAAAGCAATTCTAGCTGTTAGGGACATGGAATTTTCAGAAGGCTCAATCAAGGAACTGAAAGGGTTACTGAATCAACCTTTTCTTCCCCATCTGTGCTAGACCCCCATGGCAGTCCCCGCAGACTAAAGAATTTCAACATATATGCTTCACTTCTTAATTTTCTCCTACTCCACGAACGGGACCTATGCTACACCCAATAGCTTTAATTTGAATGACCTTATTCTTAAATTTTTTCTTGTTCTTTTATTTTCTCCAAAGAAAAAGAAATACCTCAGATAGTTATCAGTTCTTGGTCGCGAGATAAAGAAGCTATGTCTTGAAAAGAGTCGATATTGGGTTTGGATGCTTTAAAATGACCTGGGACGATCTTTATATTTCCAAGACTATCATCCATGAAGCTTACTTACACTTATAGAAGTGAGGGCAGACCTATGTTCATACCATGTTAATGAGAATCGATAATCAACACGTATAGAATAACAAACTGTAAATTATTATACAATAACTTAATCATCCAACCACAGCATCATATATGTGTATATCTATAGATTCTATGAAGATCAATTGCAGAGAAATATGGTTGTGGATTTCGTGTAATTAACTATGTTGTGGAATGGGAATCCTAGTTTTCGATCCTAGAGTCTAGAAATAAGTTATCTTGCAAAAACATTGAGATGTCATCAAAGAATTTTCATGTGAGGAATACATTTTTTCTGCAACAAATACAACTTAGTCCAAAAGAACAAAGCCTCGTACTAACTACTTTGATTCACCACAGAAATCCTTATTTTGCCTTCTGACCGGCGTCATCTTAATCAACAGCTATCCTTTCTAACTATTTCTTCCCCTCCAAAGTCTTAACCTTGAACTTCTAATAACCACCAAAACATCTGCACTGATCACTCACACTAAATCACATGAGATCCATAGCTATACGTTGCTCTGCAAGTCTGCATCCCCACGTTTTTTTCAGACATTTATTGCAGAAAAACAAAAAGCATATTAATTAACACTTGAAAAATTGAAATACACCAAAAGCAGGTCTTGCAACTTGGATTTAATCACATGAACTCAATTCAACACAAATTAATTAAAAAACGCATAATTCTCCACTGAATGATTTATGAAACTACCAAAAGCTGAGATATTAAAACATGGGGGAGAAGTAAAAGCATTAAAAATACATGATTTGAAGAGCAAAAAAAACACAGCAAGAATCTGTTAAACCAAATCTAATCAAAAGAATCATCATGTTACAAATAAATCTAATCAAAATCAAATAACATAACAATTCCACCAAAAAGAGCAAGATTCAAACTTACATGAATTTGATCGACTGAGTATACAGCATATATACCAAGCAAATTGCAGCATAAAAACAAAGAAATACTTTGGACACAGATAATTGTATTTATTGTATGTAAGAACTAAAAGCTGTGGGCACAGAGAGGGAATCGTAGCCGTACAAGGAAGGAGAGTTTAACAGGAAGACAAGGTAGCCGATGGGAGGTCGGAGGGTCCTTGTGTTCATGGGAAAACGTTTGACCCCATGCGGTGTTGACTATTTGGTAACATAAGTAGTTCAGCTTTAGATGTGATATGACTGTTTTACCCCCGCCGGGACCATGTGATGTTCTACTTGGTTTGCAAATGGATAGATAAACACAAAAGATGATTATATTCCAAACTTTGTAATTATCATGTCTGAAGTGTGATTACCCACCTAGCATTTGTTGGATATAATTGCTTTTATATTTTATTCCCTGATTGGCTTTAAGCGCCATCGTTGTTTTATAACCAAATCCCATGTCATTATTTTTTGTGTTCTTTTGTGCTTTGGGGAATCATCAATTTGAATAATTGATTATGTTGAATTGAGGTGAATATCTAACCATCATGAAATTTGTTTCGGACGTGTTTACTTATTCATAATCAAAATTAAAATAAGGAGTTAAGTTTTGATTATAGATTACTCATGTGTTTATAAGCACAAGTGGTTAAGAGTGAAAACACGAGTGAGACTTAGTACAACATATAAATTAAGAGGGTTGTTATTCCCGTCTCAATATCATATATTCCCACTCGCTTTTTAATGAGAATTTTAATTACAAGTTTTTTTTATTTGTAAAATGACCGATAAAGACCTTAAAAGCTATATAATAATAATATGTTGGATGCCAAAAGGTAACAGGAGCTCGAAACTTACATTGAGTTGTGATATGTATGGACAATATCATATATACTAAAACCTAGTTCGGGTGGGTACTGTTGATGACCAGTGCGATGACTGTTTTGCCCCTCGGTTTATCCTTGCTTTCCTCATTTGTGGTCGGCTTCGTATAGTAAATTTACGGTTTTGCTCTTTTCCATGCTTCTCTCATCTTTCATATGTCAGCTTCGAGTTCGAGAGTTTTCTATTTCGTTTAAACCCTTCTTTCTTTTGCTTCTTCTCTGATCTGTGCGTTATTCTCACTGTTTTTCCCGAATTGTTTGTTTTTCTTCAATATTGTGGTGTTTCGATCCCAAAATTTTTCGTATTTTAAGAGATCTTATTTCTAGTATCTGATTTGTGGAGGGTTTTGGATCCTTTTAAATGTGGGGTTTGATAGAGATATTATGCATGAGTATGAGATTGTGACACTTGGCATAAGATTAGTTAGGTAGTTAGATTAGTTATAATCTTGTGTTCTCTATAAATACCTTGTAAGATTGCTTACTCTCTAAGAAATAATATACTGAAGAATTACATTCAATCTCTCTCTCTCTTCCTCTCTCTCTAAAGCTTCTCTTTCTGTAAAACCTTTATTCTTCTCTCTAGGTTAACATGGTATCACTCGCCGCCATGGCTACCGCCTCTTCGATCCTTAATCAGCTTCTGCTATTGTCTTTGTTAATTGAAGCATTTCCATGCCACAATTGAATTGTGTTGTGTTCTTCTCAGTTTTCTTCTTCTTCAAGATTCTAGGGTTTTGACGCTCTGCAATTTCTGATCGGAACACTCTTCTCGTTGTCATGTGTGTTTCTGCACTCCAGGTGTTTGTGATTTCGCCGCTGAGAGGTATCTTTCTTTCTACCAGATTTTGTGCCTTGATTTCTTGCATCATGGTTACTGCTAGTCAATTGCAACTGCTCCAGTCTCTAATTACTGCACTTATTTCATCACTTCCTACTTCGGTGAATATTAAACTTGATGATTCCAATTACCTAAATTGGAAATTTCAAATGCAATTATTACTTGAAAGTAATGGTATCATGGGATTTGTTGATGGATCTGTCCCGTGTCCTTCTCGATCTGTTTCTCCATCTGGTCCCTCTGGTGTGGATTTGTCAAATTCATCATCTTCTGTTAATTCTGATGCGTATTTGATTTGGATGATGCATGATAGGGCTCTTATACAATTGATCATTGCCACTTTATCTCTAGTAGCTATGTCCTGTGCTATAGTTAGTGTTAGTTCTCGTGATCTTTGGACTCGGTTAAGGGAACAATTCTCTACTGTTTCTTGCACTAGTATCTTTCAATTAAAGTCCAACTTACAAAACATTAAGAAAGGCACTGATACTGTGGCTCAGTACCTCCAAAAGATAAAAGTTGATAGGGATTATCTTACTGCTGCTGGTGTTTCCTTTGCTGATGAATATATCGTGATTTTGGCTTTGAATGGGTTGCCTCATGAGTATAATACCTTCCACACTGTTATTCGAGGACGAGAACAAGTTATTTCTCTCAAAGAATTCTGGTCTTAGTTGCTTGCCGAAGAGGCTATTGTTGATTCCAGTACACCTACACCATTTCTAGCTGCAATGGTTGCTACCAATTCATTATCGGCATCTAAAGGCCCATCTCCGTCTTTTTCCAATGGCTCCAGACAGTCTCATTTTGTTCAAAGGGGATTTAAGCAGTTCAATCAGTATAAGAACAAAGGCAAGGGAAAGTTTAATCAAGATTCTAGAAATTTTAATCACATACCATTTTCTCAACCTCAAACTCATGTGTTTCCAACTTCAGCTCCAAGAGTACTTGGTTAAGCTCCACACTCTTCTTATGCACCTTTTGCTCCATCACTTGTTACATGTCAGCTATGTAATAGTGAGGAACATACAACACCATTTTGTGATTCCCCGCCTCCTACCAGATCGCAATGTCACATCTGTGGCAAAACCAATCATGTCACCTGATTTTGTTTTTACAATGAGAAAGGACGGAACTACATTAGTTCTGCTTCTCACTATTCTCCTATGCCTGGACAGCAATATGGTTCATATCCTGGACAACAATTTGGTTCAAATACTGGACAACAATATGGCTATTCTTCTCAGAGTTCTGGTCCTGGTTATCATGTGTCACAATGCTCACAGCCATCCATGCAAGCTATGCATATTGTCCTGGCTCAACCATCACAACCCTCTACATCACAGGCCACTCCTCAAGTGTGGCTTACTGATTCAGGCACCACCAACCACATGACTGCCGATTTAAACAACTTGTCCTTAGCTTCACCGTATCCATTCAATGAAACAATTCAAACCGTTAATGGTGAAGGTTTGAAAGTATCCCATATTGGTAGTACTGTATTTAACACTTCTGTGCAGCCTATCAAGTTAAATTCTGTGTTATATGTTCCTAAACTATCACATAATTTACTTTCTGTTCACAAGCTCTGCCTAGATAACAACTGCTATCTTATCTTCGATGTTTTTTGCTTCTGGATATAGGACAAAGCCACAGGGAGGATCCTCTTCCGAGGGCTATGCAGTAATGGACTTTATCCCATTCATTCCTTAGCTACTACCACTCTTAGTGTACCTCATCCAAAGCTACAAGCTAAAGCTTTTCTTGGACAACTTGTCAACTCTACTATATGGCATGGTAGACTGGGTCATCCTTCTAATTCCATTGTGTCTTTGATGTTGCATAAGTCAAACATTACATGTGCCAAAGATTCTGTCCCTATTATGTGTCCAAGTTGTTTAGAAGGTAAATTTTGTAAGCTGCCATTTCACATACCTGTCAATAAGTCTGTCATTCCTTTTCAGGTTGTGCATAGTGACCCTTGGGGTCCTGCACCTTGTACATCAGTTGATGGATATCGGTATTATGTTACCTTTATCGATGAATGTACTAGATACACGTGGATATTTCCACTCATCAATAAATCAGATCTTTGTGCCACCTTTATTGCTTTTTATGCTTATGTGTTGAATCAATTTTCTGCTACTGTGAAGATTTTCCAAAGTGATTGGGGAAGAGAGTATTGTAGTAATAAATTTCAGTCTTTTCTAGTTGACAAAGGCATTTCACATAAAAAATCATGTCCATATACCTCAGAACAAAATGGTTTGGCTGAGAGAAAACATCGGCATATCATTGAAACCACCATTACTTTGCTTCGAAAGGCTCAGATTCCTTCTCATTTCTGGAGATTTGCTTGTCAAACGGCCACTTATCTTATAAATAGAATGCCTACTCCTTTACTATCCAATAAGTCTCATTTTGAGTTACTATATGGGAGTGTTCTAGTTCTTTCTCACTTGAAAATTTTTGGGTGTGCCTGTTATCCTCTTCTTAAACCTTACAATAGCACCAAATTACAACCCAAAACTACTGAGTGTGTCTTTTTAGGGTATGCTTCCAAGTTCAAAGGCTTTCTGTGTTATGAGGTGGCTAAACAGCGAATATATGTATCAAGGCATGTATTTTTCTGTGAACAAGAGTTTCCTTTTACAAACTTATTGACAGCATCGAAACTAGATAATGTTTCATTGCCCACATCCTCTGTGTCTTTCCCACTTCCCGTTGTTACATCAAACAACGTGGTTGTTTCACTTGTTTCTACACCATCTCATTCTTCTCCACTTGTCACAGAGTCCATTTCATCTTCCATGCATTCCATACCATCTTCATTGTCACCCTCATCTAGTTTCAATTTACCTGTTTTATCTCAGTCCATTACTGCTGCAGAAAGTGAAAGCCTTACGATCCCTGTGACATCTGTTCATTGTCCTGAGACTCTTCAAGTGGTATTGTCAGTTCCACCTATGAACATACATTCCATGCAAACAAGGAGTAAAAGTGGGATTATCAAACGGAAGACATTTTTCTCTGCTGTACAGTCATCTAATACCACAGATCCGTCTCTGGTTGAACCTACTTCTCACAAGTCAGCTCTTAAATGTCCAGTTTGGTTGACTGCTGTCAAAGAAGAGATTGATGCTCTTCATAGAAGACTTGGAGCTTGGTGTCTTTGCCTTCCAACAAGAATTTGGTTGGTTGTAAATGGGTGTTCAAGATTAAGAAACATTCTAATGGTACTATAGCTCGACATAAGGCTCGGTTGGTAGCTAAAGGGTTTAGTCAAGAACCTGGGATTGATTATACTGAGACTTTCAGTCCTGTTGTTAAACCCACAACAGTGCGGATAGTGTTGGCCTTAGCTGCTCATTTCAATTGGCCTCTCCAGCAGTTGGATGTCAAAAATGCCTTTTTACATGGCATTTTGCAAGATGAAGTCTATATGGTGCAACTTCTAGGTTTTGAAGACCCTACCTATCCTAATTTGGTCTGCAAACTACATAAATCTCTTTATGGTTTGAAACAGGCTCCTTGAGCCTGGAATGAGCGTTTCACTGCATTTCTTCCTCAGTTGAGGTTCACCACTACGTATTCTGATTCTTCATTGTTTGTGAAGACTGTTGGTTCCGCATTGGTTATTTTGTTGCTCTATGTGGATGATATTATCATCACTGGCAATGACTCCCTGGCTATTCAACAGGTTATTCAGTCCTTGACTTATGAGTTTGATATCAAAAACCTCGGTCCTTTGCACTACTTTTTGGGTATTCAAATCTCTAGCACTGCAAATGGGTTGTTTCTTTCACAGCAAAAGTATGTCAATGATCTGTTGGTTAAAACAGAAATGGTTGACTCTAAGCCATGTGATACACTTTGCCTGCCTTATCATCGACTCCTCAAAGATGATGGTGAACCATATAACAATCCTATACATTATAGGAGTGTTGTGGGTGCTATGCAATACTTAACCTTTACCAGACCCGATATTGCCTTCTCTGTTCATCAGGTGTGTCAGTTTATGCAGTGCCCTATGGTTTCACACTATACTGCAGTCAAAAGGATTCTTAGGTATCTTAAAGGTACCATGACATATGGATTGTCTTATTCCCATTCTGCTTTAGATATTAAAGCCTTTAGTGATGCTGATTGGGCAGGGGATCCTAATGATAGGCGATCCACAACTGGGTTAGTTGTTTACCTAGGTAGTAATCCCATTTCTTGGTCTTCTAAAAAGCAACAAACTGTCTCCAAATCGTCCACAGAGGCATAATATAGGGCCTTGTCTTCCACGGCTGCAGAACTTGATTGGATTAAGCAACTCTTGAGTTTTATGCAGATTACAATATCTTCTGTTCCTATATTGTTCTGTGATAATATGTTGGCCATTGCTTTATCTTTCAATACAGTTCAACATCAACGCACCAAGCACATCGAAGTTGATGTTCACTTTGTTCGCGAACGCGTTGCTCAGAATCATCTTCATGTTCAGTTTGTATCTTCCAAGGAACAGTTTGCAAACATTTTAACTAAGGGGTTGAATGCTCCATTGTTTCACACACATTGTAACAATCTCATGCTAGGATCATCCACGCATGAGTTTGCGGGGGGATGATAGAGATATTATGTATGAGTATGAGATTGTGACACTTGGCATAAGATTAGCTAGGTAGTTAGATTAGTTATAATCTTGTGTTCTCTATAAATACCTTGTAAGATTGCTTACTCTCTAAGAAATAATATACTGAAGAATTACATTCAATCTCTCTCTATTCCTCTCTCTCTAAAGCTTCTCTTTCTGTAAAACCTCTATTCTTCTCTCTAGGTTAACAGGGTTGTGTGTGTTTTGTCCAGCTTCATAAAATTGGTCTCTGTTTCTAGAGTTGTGATCAGGAAGGGCGAAGATTTGGCCCTTTTTACGTTCGAATCCATCTGGGATTGACGAGATTCAGAGTACTTATTATCAAATTGGTCGCACAGACCACTACGAGGAAGACATCCTCCAAACCCTCTACATAAGCATCGAGGTAAATCCTGCTTCTGCTCTGCTTCACAAATTATTTGTTATTTTCCGTAATATATTTTGATTTCTAGAACCCTCTACATAAGCATAGAGGGAGATGATGACATAAAGTATTAAGTTTAATTGTGATTTTAATTTTTTTAATGCTGTTAGTAGATGAATCCATCTGTTGGTTGAACTGATAGGTGTAAAAAAATGAATATGCCAAGATGTAAATAATTGGAGGTTTATGGTATTTTGCAGGTTTTTTGTTGGTTCGTGGTTTTGGCAGTTTTGATTTCGTGAGAGGCATAGAGAGTATACATTGAGACAAATAGGTGGGAAGACAGAACAAGGGAAGGGGAAAATGAGAGAGACACGGGTTGGGCCATTTTTTAAAATTGATTTGGGGTTTTGTTTGGGTTTGTGGTTGTGCTGTTTCTGTATTTAATTTGGTATGTCATAGTTTGGGGTTGAGTCGTTATTTTTTTGGACATTATGATCTCATTTGTGATTATCAAGTGCATAATGGTTAATTGTAATTTAAAATTAGGGGAATGGCTCCAATTTTGTTAGTCAATTAATTTAATTTTTTGTGTATCCCAAGCTTCGAATTGATTTCCTGCATCATTGTTTAGTTTTATTCACTGAGATTTGAATGGTTAATTTTTTTACCTTATGACCTCATTTGTGATTATCAATTGTACATAATGGTTAATCGTAATTTTCAATTCTTTACGTTGTTAATGGTTAAAATTAGGGGCATAGCTCCAATTTTGTTGTTCAATTAATTTAATTTTTTGTATATCTCAAGCTTCTAATTGATTTCCTGCATCATTGCTTAGTTTTATTCACTGAGATTTGAGTGGTTAATTGGATCAAACTCTAATGATTTTCCCTTGCAACAGTTGTGGTCCTCTGTTAGGACTTTCCTGGCAAAGAGTATATTTTCCATTTTAGTTGGTCAGTTGCTCGATCACAAATTTGCAAATAGCTCTGGTGGTGCTATTATTTTTGGGTATGTTTTCTGTCATTTTCCCCCTGTTTGATCACGCATTTATGAATGTTGGATTTAAATGTGTTTATTTTTGGGAAGAAATGAGACGGCTGGTTAGAGTTTTAGAAACCTTTGTTTTTCTTGCGTTTTATGTCAATGAGAAGGAGGAAAACATTGATCTTAATTGTAATTTTAAGTTCTTTACACTGTTAGTGTTGAAACCTCTGTTTTGTAGACAAATAGCTGACATGTGAACATTTGCAAATCCATGTTATTTTCTAAGTTGTTTTTTATTTTCCAATGTATTTTTTTTCTTCATATCAACCTGGATGAAATGATTGTTGGTGGTTTTTAACCAGATGCTTGGTTTCAAAACGATTAATCCTGTTAAGAATAAATAATTGCTTGGGGTATAAAATATGTATTGTAATTGTTTTCGGTTCGTATTGTTGATGCCTTGGTCAATCTAACCATAAAAATAGAGTGGATTTTGGTTTCTTTGACTCTTTTGTTTGCTTTGTTTGTTGTTTGGAGCTAAGCTTAAAATACTTATACAAATACTTGACAAGAAAGGTAATAGTTAGGATTAGGTTAGTGTTTATGCAATGATAACCATTGACAATTAATTCTCTGGTGGCTTATTTCATGCTTTAGTTTGGAAACTTTTATTTTTGTTATATATAGAATACTGGCACGGCGTGTAAATACACTATCAATGGGCTTCTAAATAATATTTTAATTTTTAGAAATAATAGTGAATGAGAAAATAGCATATTGAAGCTTATTTTAAGAATAATTGTAGGTGGAGAAATAACATTTTAATTTTTTATCTTTTCATAGTGAGTGAGAATATAATGTGGGTAGAGAAATATGACACTTAGGTGGGTCTAGCAACTCTAAATTAAACCCTTCATTTTGGAGAAATTGGACTTTTGGTGGGAGATGTATTCAGACTCGACTCCCTCAAATTCAATACATTATCATCCGACCACTAAACACAAAGAATGAAATCATTTGGCAGGCAAGAAAATTCCTTGATTTATACGACGCCTCACAACCATCAAGATTGGACTCCACAACTACAACATCTACACTTTACACGACCTCTTTGCACTAGCTTGCGCTAACTTCTTCCACAGTAATATGACAGAAAATTTATGATTTTATCTCGTTGGGATGACAGAATATAACTTACGTGACATAGATTCACCGTCATCGTGATGTCCCTGTCCAATAATTGTAATGTAGTGTAAATTTGTCTCTGCATCGTGATGTCTCGGTCACAGTTTGGAACATAATTCACATTCTTTCCACTAGAAAATGATGTCATCAGTCAGTTCATCAATCCAAACATCCCAAAATTACACTCACACAGAGCATCGTATGAATTTTCCCCCTCTTCATTCTAACATGTAGATACATTAGCCTTCTAAACTAAGCTAACATCCTCCTCCTCATTCGAAAAATAATTATAAATGCAGATTTAGGGAGTCTAGTAACCGTATCAGGATTTTGCCACCTTCCACAAGGCCACAACATGGATCTCAACAGTTAGAGGGTGCTAAAATACTATCTGTATCAGATTTGAATGTTCTTGATCCAGATATGTATACCCTTCCACTCCAAAGGCTCCAACCAAATATGTATTAGATTCCCCAAGCAATTCTGAAACCATATTTTCTGTCTGCAAAACAATATGTACACCCTTTCATTGCTCAATTTTTTTTGAATTATCAACTATCTATCAAACATGATCTCCTATTCTCTTAAAACTCAAACTGTCCACTAGATTTCTTTATTATAGTCAATTCGAAATTATGCAGTGCTGATAGTCAATTCAGATTCTTCATTTACGGTTGCTTGGTATGCGTCTATGAGTGTTAAATTTTTCATCGACTAACACTGATGAATTTTGCTGCATATCCTTGAAATGTCTGCATACTTAACTGATCAATTGTTGAACTCCTTCATTTCTATTCCTTTATGAATGGCTCAATTGATACCACCTATTGGTTGATGAGATAATCTACCAAAAGAGTAGGGAGTTAAATGCAGAATAAAGAATTCTAATATCGAACACTTTAGTTCACTTTGTACAATTTTTGTTAGTGTTTCTGTTTTCTTAGATTTTCAATGGTTATATGAAAGATGGAGAAGAAGAAAGAGGTTTATGAATGTTCTCTTCTCTGCCACGAAAAATGTTGCAGAGGAATATATTTATCTTACTTTAATGCAATCACACTTACATCGTGCAAAAATACATGACTGTTAGAGAGAAGTGGCTGGAATCCCCTACATCACAAAATGTTCTCAGCCATGCATTGAACTATTTACTAAGACCATTACACATGGCATTATATGCCTTACATCTTTTGACCTCACATTTGGCAGTAATATACTCAAGTGAATACACAAATAAGCTCATCTTATTTCACTAATACTAATCAGCTATAGACTTATAATTCAACACTCCCCTTTAAGTCTTGAGCTGATTTCACTTCGAGCATGCTCCTGAGATAGTTGAAACGATCCTTAGCCAGAGGTTTTGTGAAAATATATGCTAGCTGCTCTTTAGTGGGACAATATACCAGATCAATGATACCTTCTTGCAGTGCATCCTTAATAAAATGGTACCTTTTATCAATGTATTTAGTCTTCTGGTAAAACACAGAATTCTTGGTGATTGCAATTGCAGAGGTGCTATCACATTGCAGTGGTGTAGCTTCAGTTTGAAGTTCTCCAAAATCTTCCAGTACAAATCTGAGCCAGATTGCTTGTGCAGTGGCTTCAGATGCACTTATGTACTCTGCTTCTGCAGTAGATAATGCCACACAGTTTTGCTTGACTGAAGCCCTAGAGAAAATCCCACTACCAAAAGAGAAAGCATACCATGTGGCAGTGGCGAAGCCAGGATATGTCGGGGGGAGGGGCGAACTTAAAATATCCAAGGTTCAAAAAAATGCACAACCTATGATAATGTTTTTCATAATTTATTAAAACAAACAAAAGCGTGCAAGGATTTAAGCATTGTTTCTTTTTCTTATAGTATCGTTCTATTACATAACTGTATAGTTAAAAAAAATAATCTCTTTGACTCATAGACTATACTAATATGACTAACAACTAATCAAACCAACAATTCAATTAATTAATAACGATAACCACTACAAATTATTCAATCAATAAAAATTCAATTCAACTAATCAATACGAATAATAATATAAATTATTCGATAATTCAGTTAATCAATCAATAATCAATAACCATATTAATGTACTACCTTATGATTCAATACTTATTAAACAAAAATTTGTATGAAATAATTAATTAAGATTTGAAATAATATAAATTTTAAAAATAAAAAATTTACCTAAAATTGGGAAGGATGGCATGGTGGCTGGATGGCGATTGAAATGGAAGCTAGCATGGTGGTTGGAATGGAAGGGCCAACGGAACCGTTTGGGTTGGGTGTTCAAGTTGCTACCGTGGCTTTTGGTGATTGCTGGGAATTAGTGCTCTAATGGAAAATGGGGAGAAATTTGGGAACCAGTGGTCCCCCCAATATTTTATTATTTTGTTTTAATGAAGCAGTAAAACGGTGTCGCTTTGCTTAAATAAATATTTTTTCTTTTATGAAAACAAACCCTGTTGAGCGCAAGGGGCGCTGCTCAACAGCAAAGGCTAGAAACCACCATACTTTCCAGTTTCCGGCCGAAAGAAAGGGGTGCTTTTGGGCTTGTTTTCCTGCGAGCGGAGGGGCGGCGGCCACCCCTCGCCCCTATGTAGCTTCGCCACTGCCCTGTGGTGCTTTTACTGTCATCAATCGAACCAGCTTAGTCACTATCACAGTAACCAATTAGAATTGCATTTCTTCTTTTCACATACTCCAAACCATAGTCAAGTGCTCATTTGATATACCTGAGAACTCTTTTGGCAGTTCCATAGTGTTTATTGGTGGGGCAGTGCATGAACCTTGCAAGTAAACTAGTTGCATACATCACATCAGGTTTTGTGGCTGTGAGATATAGAAGACTCCCCATAATGCTTTTGTACAATTCTTCACTTGCTACTCCACTTCCATAATCTTTGGTTAACTTCTCAGTTGCCACAAGGGGTGTGATCATAGACTTGCACTCATTCAGGCCAAACTTGTTCAACAAAGAACTTGCATATTTCTTTTGGTGAATGAAAATGCTAGAGTTGGTCTAAATTATCCCTATTCCAAGGAAATGATGGAGATGACCCAAATCTGTCATTTCATATTTCCTTTTCATATCTTCCTTGAACTCTTCAAGCATCGGTCTATCACTTCCAGTATAGACTATGTCATCCACATAGATAGAAACAATCAAGATGTCCTCTCCCCTTGCTTTGGTGTACACTATTGGTTCACTCAAGCTTTTCTAAAAACCACACTGAGAGAAATATGTGTCAATTTTTCCATACTAGGCCCTTGGTGCCTTTTTTATCCCATAAAGAGCTTTGTACAATCTGTAGACTTTATCTTCCTTTCCTTTGACTACAAATCTTTCAGGCTAATCTACATAAACTTCTTCTTGCAATACACCATACAGAAATGCTAATTTTACATCGAGCTGATACAATTTCCAGCTCTTCTGAGCTTCCAAAGCTATAAGAGTTCTGAAAGTGTCCAATCTAGCCAATGGAGCATAAGTTTCATTGTAGTCTAGTCCTGGTTTTTTAGCATAACCCTTTGCAACCAACCTAGCTTTGTTTTTTAAAATTGAACCATCAAAATTTAATTTGGTTTTGTAGACCCACTTAACTCCAATAACAGGCTTTTTTGTTGGTCTATCCACAAGCTTCTAGGTGCCATTCTTCTCAATCATAGCTAATTCATCTTCCATTGCTTTTAACCAGAATTCATCTTGCATTGCTTTTTCATACTTCTTTGGATCCATGATGGAGAGATTGCATTGAGCCAATACTTCATCCAGTTTTCTCCATTTCAGTGGAGTGTGATCAAATGCTTGAGTGTTTCTTTCATCTTGACTTATGCTGCTGAAAGATTCACCTAAGAGAGGCAAGATGGTTGGAGAGTTTGAATTTTCAGCATTTGTATTCCTTCCATGATACTGTGATATAGGGGAAATTTGTGGTAATATAGGACTTTTATTATTTCCAGAACTGAGACTGTCATATACAAATCTTCCCTCAGTGAGAGGCATCACATGTTGCTCAGAACTTCCTTTCCAATCCCAAGCTGCTTCCTCATAAAAAACAATGTCTCTGGACAAAATAAACTTCTTGGTAACTGGATCAAACACTCTATAACCCTTTTTCACAGGTTGCATAGCCAACAAATACACCTTTGACACTTTTGGGTTCAAGCTTGTGTCTAAGCTCATTTGGAACATGAACATAGCATAGAGCACCAAATATTCTCAAATGAGCAATACCTGGTTTCCTTCTAGAATAGGCTTCAAAAGGTGTGATGTTGTCCAATGCCTTTGTGGGACATCTATTTAATAGCCGTATGCACTGCCTCAGCCCAGAGATAGTATGGCATTCCCTTCTCATGTAGCATAGATTTTGCCATTTCAACCACTGTCATATTTTTCCTTTCTACAACTCCATTCTGTTGTGGAGTGTAAGCTAGAGTAAGTTGCCTCTGTATTCCTTCATTCTCACAAAATTGCACAAACTCAGTTGACATGAACTCTCCCCTTCGATCACTTTTCAAACACTTTACTTTAAAACCGCATTGTAGTTCAGTCATAGCCTTAAATTTTCTAAAACAACTGAATGATTCAAAATTGTGCTTTAGAAAATATACCCAAACCATTATAGTACAATCATTTATCAACAACATGAAATATTTGTTTCCAGCAATTGACTCAACTTTCATAGGACCACATAAATCAACATGGACAACTTCAAGTGGGGCATTTGCTCTCAATGCTTGATTCTTTGAGAACTCATCTCTGTGTTGTTTTCCATATTAGCAGCCTTCACATACACCACTATGACTTTCAAGCTATGGTAAACCATGCACCATATCCTTATCCCTCAATTGCTTTAGATCACCAAAATGTAGGTGTCCAAGTCTTCTGTGCCAAACCGAAGTAGAATGATTTACACTAGCTCTCAGTGCAATTTGATTTTCAGGTAGAAGTGACAAAGGATAACATCTGTTTTCTTTCATCTTCACTTTAATGACTAAGCAATCCAATGAAGGACCATCAAATACACTACATATTCATCCACCAAATAACAAGAAATATCCATGTTCATACATTTGACCAACACTGAGCAAGTTCTCTTTTAATCCAGGAAGATACATGACTTCTCTATCACACTTTCTGCCCTTATTAGTGTTAATAACCAAAGAACCCATTCCTGCAACATTTACAAGGTCTCCAGTAGGCATTTGAACTTTGCCTACAATGTTGGTTCTCACATCAACAAGAAGATTCACATTTCCTGTCATATGGTTGCTGCATCCACTATCAACGTACCATTCTTCATTCACTTTAGCCTCAGTGATTGCATTGTTGGCATAGAACAGGTTTCTTGACACTTCTGCTTGATTTGCACTATTAGCTTTGTGCACTATTTTTCCTGTAATACACTTTCTAGCCCTGTTCCTAAATTTGTCACAGTTATAACATTTTGGTTTGCCCTTGTGTCTACACTCACCAAAATGAAACTTAGAGCACACCTTGCATTGAGGTTTTATGACTTCTTGGCTCATTGATTGAGAAGAGTTCACATTTTGAGATGAGTTTATAAAAGGTCTCTGTTGAAACTTGGATTTTGACTCCCATTTCTTTCCCTTTGGATTCCAATTTCTCTGAAATTTCCCTGAGTAGGTGCTACCTCTATTTTTCCCATTTTGACTCACAGAGAGTGAGGAGAAAGCTCTCTCAGTTGTATCAACAATATGCAAATCAAATCATTGTTCTTGACTCTTCAAGATTGCAATTACTTCCTACAATTCTACAATCTCCAGACACTTTGTATTTTCTATAACCAAACAAATAGAATCATAAGGTTTACTTAGACTAATCAGAACCTTTTGCACAAGTCTCGAATTCGAGAGAGATTCACCAAATGTTTTCATCTGATTAATTAATTCATTCAGTCTTGTAAGATAACTAGACAAAGACTCATCATCTTGCATCCTAGCATATTCAAATTCTCGTCTAAGATTTTCAAGTTTTACCGATCTAACCTGATCACCACCATGGTACTCTCTACGTTTTGTATGATTCCTAAGGCCTTTGCATCCTTCATGAACACAACTATCATTTCTTCTTCAACTGCATCTTCTGATGACCCTTCAGCTTCCTTCTTCTTCTTCTTCGAATCGGGGGTTGTAATCCCTTTTTCTACCAGTTTCCATAACCCATGAGATTTGAAAATCGTTACCATCTTGATTCTCCAGAACTCGTAGTTCTCACCGGAGAAAATTGGAGTCCTCACTTCCAAGACTCCAGATCTAGACATCTATGGTCCGAATGCATTGTTTCTCTTCTCAGATGGTAATGGAGTTCCGACGACCTTCATCGAGCTTCAAGTGAACTTCGATTCAGCTCAGTGAACTCACAGATCTACGCCCAGGCTCATATGATCGAACCTGGCTTTGAGGCTATGTTAGTGTTTTTGTTTTCTTAGATTTTCAATGGTTATATGAAAGATGGAGAAGAAGAAATAGGTTTATGAATGTTCTCTTCTCTGCCACGAAAAATGTTGCAGAGGAATATATTTATCTTACTTTAATGCAAAAATATATGACTGTTAGAGAGAAGTGGCTGGAATCCCTTACATCACAAAATGATCTCAGCCATACATTGAACTATTTACTAAGATCATTACACATGGCATTAATTATATGCCTTACGTCTTTTGACCTCACACTTGGCAATAATATACTCAAGTGAATACACAAATAAGCTCATCTTATTTCACTAATAGTAATCAGCTATAGACTTATAATTCAACAATTTTGACCATCTGTAAAAGATCTTCCAATACCAAGGTTCGATTTCCAGATGCATGCAGAGGTTCGAATTCCAAATTTCCTTTTTTCTATCTATTTTTATAATGTATCTCACTGGTTTTGTTTTTTATTGAAATGTTGTGTTTATTTTTTAACAACTTGCTATAGAAGGGTACAAATACATTAACAAGATAGAAGGCACCTCAACAACCCAAAGAAGATAAATGAACAACTCTTAATGTTGTGACCATCTTTTGTATGTACATAGGATAATCTGTCATATGTAAATATTATGTACATACACATCACGTACTATCTTTTGCATGTAAATAGAACTATCTACCAATCTTTTGTTTGTTAATAGTATGCACGTACACATCAAGTATCTTTTGAATGTAAATAGTACTAAATATACGATTTTCAATCTCACATCATTGCGTGCACATCTCTTGCTTGTTATAAGCCTAAATACCTTCTCTCTCTCATCAGTTGATTGAAGCTGTAAAACAATGGCTTTTAGCATCGCTATTCCAAGCTTTCAGGGGCTTTTTGTTAAATCCAATTATCTTGGGAGAAGTGATCTCTCGAATCGAGCTCATAGATGCCATCAACTCATTCCCTAAGACCCTCTGCCAAATTTAACTTATCCAAAATCTTGCTAGGCAGAGGGCTTTGCAATGGCGGAGCAAGTTTACTACAAGAGCTTAAAAGAGATGTCGAAGAAGAAGAAGAAGCATTATCATGGGTTGCCGCCGAAGTAGAGGAAGAAAAACCAGAAAGTTCTGCAAGAATTGCAATCGAAAGTGTTCAAGAAGATGGTTTAGAACTTTGGATAAAGAGTTGATGGGACTTAAATGTGGCACACTTCGCTCACGCTAAACAATGTGAACTCGGGCACACAGAAGATGAGGCAGGCTTCACTCACAAAAAACGAGATGGACTTTTGCCACGTTAAACACGGTTGTCTTAGCGCATGAAAAATGGAGCTCACAAAACAAGGCACACTTTGCGCGAGCAAATCGAGGCGGGCTCCACTCATAGAAAATGAGATGGGCTTCTAGGCAATCAAAACAAGGTGGGCTCGACACATAAAAAATTCAGCCCGCATGACGAGGTGAGCTCAGCTCATGAAAAATGAGACGACTTTTGGTACGTAAAATGAGACGAGCTCATCACACGAAAAGAATCGACATGTAAAATGATGCAGGCCTAGGTGCACAGTCCACCATTGTTGCCTGCATGAAGCATTGGTGTCGAGGTGGAGCATATATAAGCTGCTATCAATATGGGGTAGGGTTTAGTTTTAATCTCACGGGTCAACCATTGTTGCCTGCATGAAGCATTGGTGTCGAGGTGGAGCATATATAAGCTGCTATCAATATGGGGTAGGGTTTAGTTTTAATCTCACGGGTCAACCATTGTTGCCTGTACAAACCAATTGCGTCGGGGGTAGGGTTAGTTTTAATCCCATGTGTTAGCCATGGTTTGCCATACAAACCATAAGTGGCAAGGGTAGGGCATTTATAGGGGGTAGGTTTAATTTTAATCGCACAGGTCAATTGTTGTTGCCTGCACAAAGCATTGGTGCCCAATGGTGGGCAATTATAGGTCGTTATCAATAGGGTGTAGGGATTAGTTTTAATCTTAGAGGTCAACCATGGTTGGCCGGACGAAGCATTATTATTAGGGGTGGAACATTTGTAAGCCGTTATCAACGAAAAAATTCAAGTGCGCCAGGCGCTGAAATGCGTCGAACTCACGATGTTATTATTCACACGCCCTTAAACACTTGAACTCAAGGTGTTACTATTCACCCATTACTATTCACACGCCCCAAAACTCTAAACCTCATTGGCCTCCATTGCTTCTACTATGCCTTGGACCTTCTTGAGGGCACGAGTTTGGGCTTGGGCATGAGTTTGAGCTGCAACTCCCTGCGCCTAAACCATTTATTAATTTATTTTATGTTTTATTTTCATTTTTCCCATACCACACCACCAAACTATCATTTTCATGTTCTATAAAATTTATATTTAGTGAAAATTTTCTTATAATTCATGTCAAAAAATTTGAAAACAAAGATATAAATCTAAACCTAAATCTAAAGGTATTTGAATCAAAATAAAGTAATGTAGGAAGAAAAAAAAAATCAATGGAAAAAGAAAAAAAAAAGAGAGAAAAAAAAGGATACAATTGGTACTTGACTCGAAGGGTGTCGCTAGCATGTTTACAGCTTCACCCGAGCCAAGTCGCTAGCTTCATACATATCCCTTCTTCTCAATTTTTTTTTTTGTTAATTTTTTTTTTCTCTTAACATAACAACAAACTATCATATCCATGTTGTACATAATATATTTTTCCGTGTAAAATCTATTATAATTTATATTTAAACACTTGAAATCAACGATTTAAAACCTACATTCATAGATATTTTTCTATTTTTCAACTTTAAAAATCAATAAAAAATAGTTTCGGAACTTAATAAACAGTAGGATCACGTCCAAAGTTCTTACAATATTTTCCTTAAATCCGACGCAAATATTTCATAAAGCTAAAAATCTCAAATTTTTTTACAAAAATTGTAAGTTATAACCCACAATTTTTTGAATCAATTTTGAGAATTTTTACAACATTCGTTATAAACCAAAGTTAGAGTCATTTTATTCGTGCCACATGTTTTCTAAAATTAATTAGGACATTCTCAAGATTTTGGTCACATACCAATCTCCTTGGGGGCCCCGCTATTAGCTTTCATTATTTTTTCTATTTTCAACTTTAAAAATCAATGAAAAATAGTTCCGGGACCTAATAAAGGATTAAATCACATTCGAAGGTCTTTGTCACATCCCAATCTCGACTCTGCTGTAGCACGATATTGTCCGCTTTGTGCCCCGACCACACTCTCACGGTTTTGTTTCTGGGAACTTAAACGAGAACTTCCCAGTGGATCACCCATCCTAGGATTGCTCTCGCCTGAACTCGCTTAACTTCGGAGTTCCGATGGAACCCGAAGCCAGTGAGTTCCCTAAAGGCCTCGTGTTATAGGGAGGTGGACATGTACATATAAGGCACATCACCCCCTCTCCGTTGGTCGATGTGGGATGTTACAGTCTTGCAACATTTTTGTCAATGCCCATGCAAAATATTCCTAAAACATAAAAGTTTCAATTTTTTTTACAAAAATTGTGAGTTAGAACCCACGTTGTCCAATCGATTTTGAGAACTTTTACAAGATTCATATAAGCCAAAATTTGAGTCATTATAATTGCACCACATGTTTTCTAAAATTAATTATATTCCAAAGCGTTGATTTCAAGTGTTTAAATATGAATTATAATAGATTTTGCATGGAAAAATATATTTTGAAGAACATGAATATGATAGTTTGCTGTTATGGTAAGAGAAATATAAAAAAAACTAAAAAAGAAATAAAAAATTGAAAAGGGCGATCGGTATGAAGCTAGCGAGTTTGATAGAGTGAGTCGCTAGCGTGCTAGTGATCCCTTCCAAGAAGATCGGTAACGAAGTATCGATGTGTCATTTTCTATTTTTTTTCTTCCTTTTTTTTTTCCATTGAATTTTTTTCCTACGTTGCTTTATTTAAGTTCAAATACCTTTAGATTTAGGTTTAGATTAGTTATACAATAATGCTATTCTTACCATGTTTTCATACCACATTTATATACCACCTTATTTGGCATCTGATGTGAACAACCACATCATTTAAATTAATCAGAATTTAATTTAAATTAAAAACCATTTAATAAATCAATAATTAAAAAAAAAAAACTGAAATTAAAAGAACGCGAAACTTGGCAAGAATAGTAGCAAAAACAGCGCAATTGCTGCCATCTAGGTCAAGGAGAATCTCCGACAAATTGTGGTCTGTGGGGAAGGGGCATGTAGAGAACAAGAGCTCGGAGACATCCAAGAGTTCTAATAGTCCAATTTCGAATGTTCCTGAAGATTCAAAGTCGATTTCAAGACACCGGAGGCATTCCATCTCCTAAATTGGGGTTTCAGGGCTGATTGGAATTGAACGAGTTTGGAAAATTCCACTGCAAGTGTACGGCAAGGTTCATCGAAAAAAATGATAGATGTGTACCAATAATTCAAATAGGGGAGCGCATGAACCTTGCCATATGAGATTTAATTTAGATTGTGGTGGATTTGACTGACTTGAAAAAATGGCATGAAAGGACCGGCGTGGAAGAAGAACGAGAGAAGGAGCAAGATTGAATGGGAAAGGAAGGAGAAGACTCCTCATATGCCACAATCACCATTTAATTCTAGTTTTTTTTTTAATTATTGTTTATTAAGTGGTTTTTAATTGAAATTAAATTTTGATTAATTTAAATGATATGGTTGTCCACATGCCATATAAGATGATATATAAATGTGGTATAAAAACATGGTAAGTATAACATTGATGTTAATGATATCCTTGTTTTCGAATTTTTTGACATGGATTATAAGAAGATTTTTACCGAAAATACATTTTGTAGAATTAGGAGTTCGTCCCGCAAACCTCAAAGTATTGCCCGTCATTTTTTTCTTCTTAGCGCCAAAATCATGCCCGATGAATGTTTGCCCTGCGAATATTTCATCGGGTAAATATCTTTTAACCAATAAAAAAAGGTTCGGCGTGCAAGCTGTTGTAGGGCACTTTCGGGCAGTGTAGAATTTTATTGTGCTTACTTTTCGCAGTGTATTCGTTACGTGATTACATTAGTCAATCTAATGATGCTTCTATTAGACCTTAATTCCATGAGGCTGAAGTGGTTGAGACCTCAGTCTATCTGCATTTTTCTTCTGATTGTTGTGGTTGTCTCCATATGGATGCTATGACAGCATACACTTTTGATAAATTTGATACCTAACTAGTTGTGTCATTGTGGTGTTGCTTTGTTATGAATGTAATCTAATAATGCCTCGTAAATATCGTATCGTTTCTAAAAGGAAAACCCTAATTAGGCATATCCAAGATTTAATTGTAATGATCCATGAAAAGATAGGGTGTAGTCAATTTGGATTTTGCAGAATTTTAAAAGACTTTTTTTAAGTGAAAGATTTCAAAGGATTGTAGAATCCTTACAACTTTCAAATAGATTTTCAAGAATTCTTATGGATTTTGATTAAAGATTTGAATGGATTTTTTGTCATTTAAAAAATTATTTTTTAAATAGAAAATAAAGATTAAAAAATAAAACTTGAAAAAAAAATTTGAGAACTTTACCCAGTTCTCCCAATCCTCCCTGTTTTCCCGATGCCCAATTCTCCCTGACGAATTCCACCCATTAACTGAAAATGCCTTGCCATCCAAGATGAACCGAGTGCCATTCCTCCCCACAAAAGGAAAATATATTGTTCAACCATGAAGAGGCACAAACAACAGCAATCAGAGAGATTCAATAGTCAACCCATACCAATCACATTGGTATTTACAAAGTTTCAGGAAGAACAAGCATGCCACAATGAATTGGAAAATTCAGTTACCAAGTCAGCTTCCTCCAAAAACATCCATGCATTTTACAAATGAATATATACAGTATACTTAACCAAAACTTGAATTAACTCCATCTCTAACTATGTATTGCGACAACACTGTAAATAAATAGGTTCACTACTATGTAAATAGGAAAAGGATCTCAGTATTAGCAATGAATGCGCAGATTACTGCATCAGAGAGGGACGCAGTGGATAATTAGCTTGATATGCTTTTGCGTGTTATACACCTCCAAAAAAGCAATCTAATAAAAAGAAGGGTAAAAGACTGTTTACTACTCTCATGTTTCGTGGTTTTCAACATTTAGTACATCAAGTTTTTTTCGTTTCAGAGTCATACCTAAAGTGTAAATTTTGGGACAGTCTCATATATCCGTTAGTCAAACTGTTAAATGTACCGTTAATTGTGACGTGGCGCCCATGTGGACAATGATTGGGCGCCACGTGTCAGCCACGTTTTTTTTTTCTTCTTCTTCCTCCGACTGCAACTTTTTTTTTTTCTTCTTCCTTCTTCCTTCCTCCTTCCTTCCCCTTCTTCTCCTTCTTCCTTCTTCTTCCTTCTCCCTTCTCCTTCTCCTTCTTCTTCCTCCAAATCTAGGGAAGTTTCTTTTTTTTTTCCTTCTTCCCTCCTCCTTCCTCCTTCCTTCTTCCTTCTCCTTCCTCCTTCTTCCTTCCTCTTCTTCTTCTACTTCCTTCGAATCTGCCCAGATTCGGTTTTTTTTTTTTTTTTCTTCTTCCTTCTTCCTTCCCCCTTCCCCCTTCCTCCTTCTTCCTTCTTCTTCCTCCGAATCTGGGGAAGATGAAGGATTTTTTTTTTTTTTTTGAGGAAGATGAAGAAGAAGGAAGAAGGAAGAAGGAGAAGAAGGGGAAGGAAGAAGGAGGAAGGAAGAAGGAGAAAAAGAAGGAAGAAGGAGGAAGAAGGAGAAAGAAGAAAAAAAAAAGTTGCAGTCGGAGGAAGAAGAAGAAAGAAGAAAAAAAAAAGCCGAATCCGGCAGATTCGGAGGAAGAAGAAGAAGAAGAAGAAGAAGGAGAAAGAAGAAAAAAAAAAGTTGCAGTCGGAGGAAGAAGAAGAAAGAAGAAAAAAGTAGAAGAAAAAAAAAAGCCGAATCCGGCAGATTCGGAGGAAGAAGAAGAAGAAGAAGAAAAAAAAAAAGTTGCAGTCGGAGGAAGAAGAAGAAAGAAGAAAAAAGTAGAAGAAAAAAAAAAGCCAAATCCGGCAGATTCAGAGGAAGAAGAAGAAGAAGAAGAAGGAGGAAGGAGGAAGGAGAAAGAAGAAGGAGAAAAAAAAAAACTTCCCCAGATTTGGAGGAAGAAGAAGAAGAAGAAGAAGAAGGGAAGGAAGAAGGAGGAAGAAGAAGAAAGAAGAAGAAAAAAAAAACCGAATCTGGGCAGATTCGGAGGAAGAAGAAGGAAGAAGGAAGAAGGAGGAAGGAGAAGAAAGAAGGAAGGAGGAGAAGGAAAAAGGAAGGAGGAAGAAGGAGGAAGAAGAAAGAAAAAAAAAGAAAAAAAGAACTTCCCCAGATTTGGAGGAAGAAGAAGGAGAAGGAGAAGGGAGAAGGGAGAAGGAAGAAGGAATAAGGAGAAGAAGGGGAAGGAAGAAGGAGAAGGAGGAAGAAAAAAATAAAATAAAAAAGTTGCAGTCGGAGGAAGAAGAAGAAGAAGAAGAAGAAGAAAGAAGGAAAAAAAAAACGTGGCTGACACGTGGCGCCCAGTCATTGTACACATGGGCACCACGTCACAATTAACGACAGATTTAACAGTTTGACTAACGGATGTATGAGACTGTCCCAAAATTTACACTTTAGGTATGACTCTGAGACGAAAAAAACTTGATGTACTAAATGTTGAAAACTATGAAACATGAGAGTAGTAAACAATCTTTTACCCTAAAAAGAAATATTTTCAATAAAATGGGAAGAGAGAGAGAGAGAAGGGGGTTGAAAGAAATCCTAGGGGTGGACGTAGGATTCTTTAGTCTTTTTAAGCTTACCAACTCTTCTCAAATCCTACAAAATCACTCATTCAATGAAATCCTTCAAAATCTATAAATTTTTTAATACATATAGATTTGTATAAATTCAATAAAAATCCTTCAGAATCCTAGTTGACTGCACTAGGATTTTAAAATCTTTTAAAATCATTTAGTTGACTACCCTTGTATTTGAATGGACCCTCTTAAATTCTTTTAAAATCGTAGTTGACTACACCTGGATCCTAGTTGACTACACTAGAATTCTAAAATCTTTTAAAATCCTTTAGTTGACTACCCTGTATTTGAATGAACTCTCTTAAATTATTTTAAAATCCTTGTCGACTACACCTAGATTCTAAGATCTTTTGAAAGCCTTTAAAATCCATCTAAATCCTTATTTGACTACACCCCATCTTACAATTTTTGTTTGGTAACATATCTTCATATACCGTGATTCAGCTTTAACAGTAGAGTACTTATCCTCACCAGGATATAACTTAATTCTTGCTCTTTACTTCTCTTAATAAAACCACAAAACTAATATAATTATGTGAATAACTGGAGAGTTTTCCAGTAATATTAGACAGATATCCTTCAATTTTCGTATCGAATAAAATTTAAGGTCTGTAATTTGAGTGAGTAGAAGTGAGAACGAACCTCGTTTACCCTGTTCAACCTCACCCTGCCCCTTTGATCAAGTTAGTACTGAACTGATCATGACAATTGTCAAGTCAAGTCAGCCTCATGCGTCATTAGTTGCAAGACCATATATCCAAAGCGCGTATTAATCGACCACAACGGCAGAACACACGATAATCAATCATATAATTCGTCCAACTGACTAAAGTTTTGAATGTAAACATTGCCTTCTTTCATGGGGTACATGAAAGCCACTCATATTATTTCAATAAATTAATTTGATTTTGAAATTTCTACAAGATAAGTTATATACTTTCTTAATTTCCTGCTTTTGTGCATTATCGTATAAAAAAATACAATTATAGACAAAAACAAAAAATGAGAATAAAATATGAATGAGCATTAGTATTGTAGGAGAAAATTTTTAGTTGATAATGATAAATTCACAAAGTGTTACCATTTCACTTTTATTAATACAATTACATACAAAGAGCTTTGACCTCTTCTAAAGTGTTCTGATTTCTTGTCCAACGTTAATTTTACTTAATCAGACTTCGGGGTCCCAACAGTCTATCACTTGTGCTTGACCAAACCACACAATCAAGACTTCTCTTTACCCAATTAACACTCCATAGCTTCTCCAGCCTCTCTATATATACACTTTCCTACCCTAACATGTTGCATAACCCTCTCTCTCTCTCTCTCTCTCTCTCTCTCTCTCTCTCTCTCTTACTTGTAAAAATGTTGAACTCCTTGCTTTCTTTCTTCAATAAGATCAAAGCGATAGATGACATGCTAGAACTTAGGAAACCCTACGTAAAAAATGTTGTATACATAGATGAGTTAATTAGTAAGAAGCCCTCCTCGAGGAAGGAAGAAATTAATGGCACCTGCACTTACTATGAAAATTCTGAACCACTGATCAAGAAGGAGTTAGAAGATGGGAAAGGAGGGGTGATTAGAGTGAAAGTCAAGATGACAAAGCAAGAAGCGGCACGAATGCTTTCGAAGTGCAAAAATGGAGGCATTCTTGATTTCAAGGATGTAGCTGGTGAGTTTGCACAGATTCCGAAGGGTCATATCAGTGTTGAGTCGTCCCCGGCTAGCACTTTATGTACTGCAGGTCCAGTTTTGAAGAGCATCCCTGAAGAATTCTAAGAGTTGTTTATTTGTAGTTTTACTATTGCGCTTTTTTTATTTATAATTATTGGTATTACTAGCCTCTATTGATTAGTATCATTAGTTTTTTCTGGCCTTTTTGTTTTTTCCTTGTAGCTATAGTATTGGGAGAGGGGAGATTTGAACACAGAACCGTAGGTGTGTGAATACAATCTTAACTATTTAAGCTACATGCTTCTTGCAGTTTTTAAGACCTTTAGTCTAAGTCGAAGTAGCTATTTTATTAGTTGTGGAATTTCACATGAAATTTGTGCTTGTAATATAGATTTTAACCGATAAGATACCGTCTTTCCTTTTGTATAATGGAATTTTACTTGTTATAAATTATACCGGATCATGCAGGCTTAAGCAGTAATTTCCGTTTTCAACATTACAGTTTGCACCTGGGCTTAATTTGAAATTAATTGAATTCAAACTTACCCAAACATGGTTTGGATAGGCAAAATTATAAGACATACCTATGGATTGGGCTTTTGACCATTTACAACTTGTCTTCAGTTCAACTTTGTGGGGTGTCTATTTTGACCAAAATGCTTTCCCTCTACTAGTAAGTTACTACTTACGACTTGGTTGTAAACCATACAAAACCAACCAAATCAAGTTAATCTGCCATTAATCACATGGTTGAATTCAAGCACTTCCTCCAATGTGCATGTAAACTGTAAAGCCTTTTTCTTGATAGAAGCGACATTTGGAGAGACGGGATTGGAACAGAGAACTTCGATGCAATATACATTTAACAACTTCAGCGACAACTTTACGTTCAACGTAGCTCCGGCTGAAGAGCTGTGAGTTGGTTTACTAGCTCCGGAGTATATATCCGTGAGTTTCGTAGTCGCCAACATATCCTTGGGAGTTTGTGTAGTGATTCTTTTTTCTTTACGCTGGTTCGCATAATGGAAATCGAAGAGAAGGCTATGGACTGCCTTAACGTCACTTTTGAGGATAGTCTTGACTTGGAGGAACGATTTGAGGATAACATCCATCTGGTGGGAAGATTGATTGCGGATAATGAACCCTCACAATATGTGGTGAATGAGGTACTTATATCAGCTTGGAACAAGATGGGTGTAGTCAGGGTCCAAAAGGCAAAACCGAATGTCTATGCCATCACTGTGGGAGAAGCGGCAGTGGCTAGACAGATACTAGAAGGAAACCCTTGGTTCATTAGGGATTATACCTTCTCCGTGAAGCTGTGGTCGACCTACCATTTTCTGGATGGCATTGAAGCAAATAAGGCTGTTTTTTGGATCTAGGCGCATGGAATACCAAGGAATTTATGCTCTATTAAGAATGCAAGATGCCTCGGAGAGAAGATTAGAGCAGTTCTTGAGGTGGAGGACCCGGTGGAAGTGGGTTTTAGGGGATTCTTTCGAATAAGGGTGGACTTCGACGTCCAGAGACCTCTGGTTACCTATTGCTCTGTGCCTTGTCCCCGGTAGGGATCCTACAAGATAAATCTAAAATACGAAGGCTTGAGGATGTTCTGCTACCGCTGTGGGAAGCTAGGCCACGCTCGGGGGTGTCCTCACCCAGCAACACTCTTGGCAAACAAAGAAAGTAAGTATAATGAATCCCTCAAGGTAGAGACGTTGTCCAGGGTGAGTTATTTGCTCTTCCTACAGAGGAGAATTGCCACGGCGACGGGAGTACATGAAACCCATTGGCGCCGTAAATGGGAAGGTAGAGATGGAGGCTTATATGGGTTGTTGGACACAAAGATGGATATTCTGATGCATTGGTTCCTTGCAACCCAAAAGGACAAGGAACAGGTCAATCCACGTACTACTCGACCTGCCACAGGTCCTGAATTCGCTGAATCCTCTGGCACCTATGCAAGCTTGGTCCCCCGGGAGAAACAAACAAGGACATCATACCTAATAGGGTCAGATCGTGTTGAGGAATATCCCCCTACTACAAGTTGGAAGGTAAGCCCGGACTATGGCCACTTGTGGCACCCGGATAGCTATGGTACGCAATTCACCAACGACACACTTACAATTACGGTGAATAGGCTGTCATTGAACAAGGATTGGTATGACCCAAGTAGGATTCCACCATGGGCTCTACAAAATGTGGGGGGGCTATTAAATGATGCGGAAAATGTCAAGAAGACCCCAGCATGCTTCTCCATGATGGGATGTTTCCCACTAGGCACAAACAGGGAAAATTTTGATGCACAAAGCCTACAAATTGTGACCCAACTTGTAGCAGCTGATAGGGCGGCCCATATGGTAAGGTCAGGAAAAGGGGCCCAAATGGCAAATATTAATGAGGCAACTGAGGACATTAGGGTTCCTACGAATGCAACAGCCCTAGGAGCCCAAGTGAAAAGTGGTGCAAAGAGGGATAACATGGAGCTTTTAACACCACCATCAAAGAAACCGCGGTTGGTCTTGAACTCAAAGGAAGGACGACCTTCATAATCACCAAACTTAAAGAAAAGGGAATACAAACCTAGGGGGATAATCGATGGGGATGATCTCAGGGGCAAAAACCTCCAATCTCTATCAATGGTGTTGATATTTGAGACTTATATGAAGTGTTGATTAGTCCGTCAAAGGAGCTCGAGGATGCGGAAGCACAGGGGTTGTTGGGAAGAAGAAATGTACAAATGGAAACTACATCGGTGAAGGCTGACGGAGCTCAGCCCCGCCGACAGCCATGAATATCCTAATATGGAACTACCGAAGGCTTGAAAACCCTCGGAAAGTTCAGGTGTTGCAGGATATTATCCGACAAAAAGATCCCAAATTGGTTTTCCTTTGTGAAACCAAATGCGATGTTTCAATTTTGAAGGGGTAGAAATTGAAATTAGGGTATCATAAGGTCTTTGGAGTCAATTCTGAGGGGCAATTTGGAGGACTGGGATCCTGTGGGCTGATGAAATAAACTTACGGATCCTATCGAGCTCAGAGTGCTATATTGATACAGAAGTGGGAGACATTGGGGATAAAAGTCAATGGAGATTCATGGGATTTTATAGGCACCTGACCACAGTGGTACGAAGTAAATCATGGGAAATCATGCGCAGACTAGTGGCGACCTGCTCCATTCCTTGGCTAATCGAGGGGGACTTTAATGAGTTGCTGGGTAGCCACGAAAAAGAAAAAAGACCACCCCGATCAGTTAACCAAATTTTGGAATTTAGAATGACTGACAGTGACTGTCATCTACATGATTTGGGACTTAATGGGATTCCATATACATGGATCACTACTAAGGTAGGGGGTATTAAGGAACACTTAAACTGGGCACTGGTAATAAGGGAGTGGAAGGAAGTGTTCAACAAAATGAAGGCGACTCATTTAGATCCAAGTAAGTCAAACCACGTTCCTTTGTTAATTGAGATATATGGTACTACTAGTCGTAAAAGATCAGATCGCAGAGGTTTTCATTTCAAAAATTTCTAGGCTGACCACGTGGAATGTGAGGAAATTATTAAGGAGGCATGGAATTCACCAGTGGTGGGGGTGCCAATGTATCAGGTGGTAAGTAAGTAAGTAAGATAAAGGCCATCATGATGGCTCTGATTAAGTGGCAACAGAACGTATTCAGGTGGCGACATTAGGAAATCACCACAATCAGAAGTAAAATGGGGTTTATTTTGGCCCAACCATTGACGGAATCGTCGATTGTGGAATGTGAATCTTTACTGCAGAGAATGGATCAACTACTTGAGCAAGAGGAAAAGTACTGGAGGCAAAGGTCTCGGGCTTTCTTGATTAAGGTAAGAGATCGAAACATGTAGTTCTTCCACCAAAGAGCGAGGAATAGAAATGCAAAAAAACTCAATTAAGAAGATTAAAAATACGGATGGGGATTGGGTCTGTAATGAGGAAGGGATAGAAAGGACGATGACCAACTACTTCCACAATATTTTTACCTCCACAAGGAGTTTGGAGGACTCAGAAATCATTGGGGCGATGGAGCCAAGGTTAACACCGGAGATGAATAGATGTCTGGAGATGAGAATTTCCGAAGAAGAAGTAAGGAAAACAATATTCCAAATGCAACCAGCAAAAGCACCAGGGCCGGACGGAATGAATCCATTCTTCTATCAATGGTACTGGCATATTATGGGAATGGATGTCACTAAGGCAATCATGAACTTCTTTGCTTCGGGAAGATTGTTGAAACAAGTAAACTTTACCCATGTAAAACTTATCCCCAAATCAAAATGCCCCAAGGCGATGAATCAGATAAGGTTGATTAGCCTTTGCAACATATTTTTCAGAATAATCTCTAAAGTAATGGCAAATCAGCTCAAGCTTCTTCTCCCTGCAGTTGTATCCCAGAACCAAAGTGCATTAGTGCCAGGGATGAACATATCCGATAACACCATCCTAGCCTTAGAGATATCCAATTATTTGTTCTGTAAACGAGGTGGGAAGAAGGGTTTTGTGTCCCTAAAGCTTGATATTAGCAAGGCATATGACCGCATAGAATGGAGCTTTCTACAACTAATTTTATCCAAGATGGGATTTTCATCCAAATGGATAAACCTGGTTATGCTCTGCGTTTCAAGGATCTCGTACTTTATCATTATTATTGGTTGCCCGAAGGGGCTACATCATTCCATCATGAGGGTTGAGATAGGGAGACCCCTTATCATCGTATATGTTTATCTTATGTATTGAGGGACTATCGGCCATACTCTCACAGAATGAGTGTACATGACAACTATTTGGAATAGCCATCTTCGCGACGGCACCTACGGTGAACCACTTCCTGTTCGCGGATGATAGCTTACTGTTTTGACGGACCTCAACTATAGAATGTAGATAGGTTATAGGGATGCTCAACTTGTATGAACAGGCATCGGGGAAAATGGTCAATCTACAAAAGAGCGAAATCTGTTTTAGCAAGAATGTCAAGCGACACATGCATGGGCGCCTAGCCGGAATCCTAGGCGTACAATGAGTAGATAGACATGAGAAATACTTGGGGCAACCCAAGTTTGTTGGTAGGAATAAAACTTTATGTTTCGGTTACCTGAATGAACGATTATGGAAACGCCTAAAAGGATGGAAGGGTAAACTTCTAAGTGTCGCGAGGAAGGAGATGTTGATTAAAGTCATCGCCCAGACAATCCCGACCTACACAATGAGTTACTTCCTACTGGCAAAGCATATATGTGAAGTTCTAAATAAGTTGATTGCAACATTTTGGTGGAATGGGGATGAGGGTGGGAGAAAGATACACTGGTGCTCGTGGGATCAATTATGCAGCCCCAAGTGTGAATGTGGACTTAGGTTTCGTAACTTGTATGCATTCAATATAGGGATGCTAGCCAAGCAAGGATGAAGGGTGCTTAGCGAACCTCAGTCTCTGGTAGCAAGGGTGTTAAAGGCCAAGTATTTTCCAAATAGTAATTTTATGGATGTAGACGTCAAAATATGAGCATCTTACCGTTGAAAGAGCTATGCGCGGTTCGAAAGGTGATCAGTGTGAGATCACGGTGGATGGTGGGTATGGGAGATTCAGTACATATTTGGGAGGACCCGTGGATCCCTATCCCATCCCTATTTAAACCTTTCTCTCCCAAGCCGTCGGGGTGCTCACTACAGAAAGTGGATGAACTGATAGACCAATGCACGAACCGATGGAATACAGGGTTAATGTAGAGTTTATTCACTGATGAGGAAATTAATGTTATCCGTTCCATCCCCCTTAGCATCTGATCCCCACTGGATTGCTTGATATGGCACTATGAGAAAATGGGAAATTCTCAGTTAAGAGTGTTTATCACACAGCACGGGTGTGGCTGCAGCCCTTACATGGTGGGGCATCAACATCCAACTCCAACTCACATTCCCTATGGCTAAAGGTGTGGAATGCAGATGTCCCACGAAAGGTCAAGGTCTGTGTGTAGAAGTTGGCAAATGAGTTTGTTCATACTCGAGTCAATTTGACAAAACACCATCTGAGGGGAGATATGGAATTTGTATTGTGCTGTACGCAAGGAGAATCGATCATCCACCTAATGGTAGATTGTGTATACACAAAATGTGCATGGATGTCTTCCACAGTAGGGGTCCCAATGAGAAACAGGTACCATTCTTCTTTTGCTTTATGGCTGGATGAAATGGTTGGACTAATCCCGAGATCCAACTTCGACATGGTCCTCATGATTTGCTGGGCATTGTGGGGAAAGAGAAATACGAAGTTATGGCAAGGGAAGTGTGACCACCATGATGTTTATGTTTCAAGAGCAGCCTAATGATGGCTTGAGTACAATAAAAGTGGCAACTCAGACCTATGCCGTCCAAAAGGCTAGATTGTGGATCATTAGCTTACTCAACCTATTGGGCATCTGAAGATGAACACCGACAGCTCATGGAGTGATGTTAAAAAGAAAGCAGGATTTGGGGTGGTTATTAGAGGCGATCGGGGCGTCTTCATGGCTGCGAAATGTGGGATGTTGGAAGATGTTTTCTCTCCTATCCAGGCAAAGGCTATGGCCATCAGAGAGAGTATGCTTTGGGCAATGCAAATGGGTATTAAAAAACTAGTTCTTAAGACCGATTCACTTCAGATTGTGGAGGCACTACAAGACTCTTCCCTCAATATGTCAGCAGTTGGCCAAATTATGGAAGACATCAAGGTGTTGCTCCAGTCAATCACTGAAGTTGCTATGACCCATACTCGCCACAAAGTAAACTCTATAGCCCATCGACTTGCACGGATTGGAATCACTCTGACCCAAAGTTGAGATTGAGATACCTCCCCACCAAGGGTTATTATTGATGAGCTTGTAGAATAATGTAACCTTTGAGAACTACTATGTAACACTTAAGTATTACCATTTGGATGAAATGAAACAAACTATCGTATCTTTCAAAAAAAAAAAAACGTTGTGGGGTGTCCACTAATGAAATTGGAGCCAAGTAGCTACTGTTTTTCAGTGTGAGAGGTTATGAGGGGTTTGTGCTCAATGTTCATTTATTTTATTTTTCTTCACCTCTTATTTGGTAGGACAGCTTGAACCATACCGTTTCAATTAAAATGGACAAGTGTTATGACCTAGTTGATGCATCGGCAAAGATTATCCCAAAAACATGTTACTAAAGACATAGGTCTCAAGATGCGATCATACCAACTCACATGTACCATATCCCATCAAAACTCTGAAGTTAAGCGAATTTGGACGAGAGTAGTATTAGGATGGGTGACCTCCTAGAAAGTCCTCGTGTTACATCCCCCTACCTCTTTTCTTCACTAAGAAAAAAAAAAAAAAAGAGGTCTCAAAGTCTAAACCAAAAATTTGGAGCCAAAAAAATTTAATGTATTTAGAAATTGAGTTTGTGGCTAGTTAATGCTGGTGCCAAACTCGCAATAGTTGTGAGACATATCATATCACTCGTTTCATTAGTCATAATTCAACTGCGACATGCATTTGCCTGCTTGCTTCAACTTATAGGCCCAAAGTCTTAAGTTTGATTTGATTTATGCTTTGAAGTTTGATGGAGTATTTGAATTTAGGGTTAATCTTAATTTACTACCCTCAAGTATATAGGTTATCAACATTTGGTACATGAAGTTTGTTTCATCGCAGAGTGGTATTTAAAATCAAAATTTTGAGACAGTTTCAAACATCCGTTAAAGTTGTTGTTAAGTTAGTCGTTAACGAGTGATGTGGTACCTAAGTGGACAATAACTGGACGACACGTGTCAATCTAGGCCTACATGAATATTAAAAAATTAAAAGTTAGAAAAAAAAAATTTAATTAAAAAATTTGAAAAAATAAACCTAAAGCCTAAATTTAACCCTTAGCCATCGTACAGCCCTTTTCTTCATCCTCCGTCCTCACCGACTCCCTCTTTCTATCTCCCTTGTTCCTTCACAGACGCCATTCTCGAAGTCGAACACATATCGGGATATGATCACCTCGGAATATGCGAAGGAATGTGTCCACATCTAACACAATCATTAGAAAATAGATCATCAACGAGGGAATGTACAAGCTCGGCTCGAGCGTTTCAGATCGGAAAGATGAACTATGAGGTTTTGGATCTGAGAAACAAAAGCTGGTTAAACGCGATGAAGATCCCAATCTCCATGCTCTTCAATGATGAGGGAATCTTCTGCGACCATGTGTTCGCATCTTCAGCCTCGATCTTTCGACGAGTCTTTCTGGACCATAGACTCGAAATCGGAGAGCAGCTATAACACCAACTTGCTGAGTTTGATAAGCGAGATTAGTGCCTGAGATCAAACGGCGACGATGGATTTAAAGCCGAAGATGGATTCGATCTCCAGCAAGTTCTCGGAGATGGCGATGTACATATTAAGGAGGCTGAAAATGTCGAGAGACGACGGCGAGTTCTTCCTCTTCACAGCCAACAAAACTTGCAGGAAGCCAAAGAGTAAATTCGCCGCCTCACGATCTGGGCAATGGGTGAGGGTTGAGATTTAGGGTTAAGATGGTGGAGAAAGGGGGAGTCAAAGAAAGGGGTAGATTTAATGTTTAGGTTTAATTTTTTAATATAACTTTTTTAGCTTTTAATTTTTTAACATTCACGTGGGCCAGATTGACACGTGGCGCCAGTCATTGTCCACGTGAGCATCACGTCACCAATTAATGGCTGACTTAAGTGCAACCTTAATGGATATATGAAATTGTTCCAAAATTTTAACTTTAGGTACTACTCTAAGATGAAAAAAACTTCATGTACCAAATATTGAAAATTCAGAAACTTGAGTTTAGTTCTTTTGGAGGAATTGTAATTTGTAAGATATAAAACACACTTAAGAGATTTTGTCAAAATTCTCTAACCCTAAAATTAACCCAATAGCTCTTTCAAAGTTAATTCTGACTCTAAACCTTAAAATTAACTCAGAGAGCTCTCTCAAGGTTAATTTTAGCGAGTATATATGACGAGGGGCTGGAAGAAGTGATTCGAACGGCGTGTGCCAAAGTTTTACGGTGAATAGTAAATTTTGGATTTTCTGTGTTCATTTTGGATCCATGATATCTTTTGGAAAGAGAACGGCAAGACGAGTCTATCTCACTGATTTACTGTGATTTTTTTTATTGTGATATAAGATACTTTTTGTCATTTTAACACCGTTTAAGGGGTTAAAACAACTTTTAAATTTTATTTTGTGTTTTGAGTAATTTTGTAATTTCCCTTTTGCAACTAGGGTTTTCTCTAAGACTTTATAATTGACTTTTAGGGTTGTATTGATTCAACTTTCCTCAAATTGTGAATTAAACTAGAGCTTTTCTCAATATCTGGATTTTGAGAATTATATCAAGGGGGAATCGTTCGTCCACTCTTAACCGGATACTTTTGTTGTGTCAGTTAGTATCAGAGCCTCATGTCTTCAAAACTTGTTGCCGTGGAAGACCGTTTGAATGAAACCATACACAATTCTGTTGGTGAACCCTTAACTACATACTTAGAATATAGTAGGTAAAAAATGGAACTAACTTGACTCCTCAAAAGGATGAGGAGGAATTCCCTCAAACACTTTGTGGCCGATCATGTGATAGCCCGTCCCTAATTTTACGATTTTATAAATTTTAAAAGTGAATTTGGAGTTACGGTTAATGTTTTACGAAACTATTTATTATTCTATACATTTCTCATAATTGTATTGTTACTATTTTAATATTAGTTGATAGAAAATTGAGGAAAAAGAAGAAGGAACCAGAGAAGGGGAAAAACAGAGGAGGAAATAGGAGGAAGAACTGCCCAATCGTGGAAGAGGAAGGAGGGAAATGAGCAGCCAATGAGGCGGAGAGATGGAGATGATGGCCAATCGAAAAGAGGGAAAGGAGATGAAATGAGAGATGAAGGAAAAGAAGGACACGAACTGACCCGTACACACCTACCGGACTTGGGCGACTTGATGATTTTCCGTCCTTTTTTTGGCATTTTTTCGATGACCCAAGGTTAACTACCACCTGGAAATCAATCACTAGCATCCTCTCTTCAGTCAACACCAAAGATTGTTGGGGTTTTGGCCCCGTATCGCGAAGAACGGAACCAATGGTTCCGAGGGTACCACAGTGGAAATCAGTCGATTGTAAAACAACGTCGACCACCACCACCACCACCACCAAAACACTTCTTTGTAGGTCAGGAGCAAACCCCAAATAGTTTTAGGGGCGGTGTGTTTCAGATTGATCGAATTGAAGCTTTTTCCGGCCAAATTGTACTTGGCCACAGGTATAAAACTTTATCTACTCATTGAGATCTTCATTTCTGTGAAGTTTGAGAATTTTTAGAAATAGTTGGATTTTCCGGCAAGTCGGGACGGCCGACCACCTTGTACGGTAGTGCATAGGCCGAGGCATTCCCTAACCTTCCTAGGCTAAATTTGATTCTCCAATTCCGTATGTGAAGTCTGATTGGCAAATTTCCGTCATTTGAACCTAATTGATTAAAGTTCGTCACTTGACCATTTTATGAATCAACTATCCGACTGATGGATCGTCACCAAACTTTAATACATTATAGTACGTAATATTTGAGGATATTAGAAATTTACGGATCGGGAATCCGACGAACAGATCATCCTGAATCGGATTTGTAAGTTCATAAAATAAAACGTTAACCGCCACTTGAATTTACAATTGGCGGAGATCCAACCATTGGATCGTAATGAAACTTTAGTATGGTGTTTTAGAAGCATAATGTGGATCTTTAGAAGTTACAGATAAAAAATCTGAGATGCAGATCTTCCGGATTGAGTTGCTTAGGGTTGTGGACCCTACCGTCGATCTTTGACCGACGGTTGACTTTTGTTCAATGGGTCTCAAATCATTCTAGAACGTCCTTAGGATGTGTTTTATGTAAGTTACGTATTCTATCAATAAGAGTTCTGAGATGTGACTGAATATTTGTTCTAGGTGATGATTGTTCGTGACGTCTCGATATTTGTGCTAGGGAGTTATAGCGCGGACCTCAAGTGAGTGGGTCTTCTTCCTTTTTATAATGTGTGTGTGTGTGTGTATGCTTTACGATTTCCATAAACGTTTTTATATGAATTATGATTTGAATGCCATGTCGTGAATGAATTATATTTTTAGTATTTCATTACTATTTTTATGCATCATATGGAATGACGCTGCAGATGCTCAGGTAAGTTTCAGGTGAGTTAGTATGTGAATGATTGGTATGCATGTATTTATTTAGAGCTCATTACGGCTGCACCCCGTTATTAGTGCTCCCGCCCTAGGCCAGGGCACAGTCCTTCGCATGATTGTTCACCTCCCGCACCGCACACTCACCTTAGATCCAAGTTTGGTGCTAGCCCTGTTGTACAGACCACAATAGGTGGTTCCGACTAGTAGGTGACCCACGATTATTCGCACAGCCTTCACATTATCGTAGCACTTAAGCGTATATATTTATACCTAGCCTGTCGTACAGGTCACATCAGGTGACTCCGACTCGTGTGCTAGCCTAGGTTGATGAGCTATAGTTCCAGTCATACAGGTCACATTAGGTGACTCCGACTGACATGTTATTTTATATTGATTATACACCTGGCTTACACTTAGTATTGTTGAGATATTATGACATGGCCTACTTCGGATTTCACTGGTCTTGTACATTGGTTTTCATACCTATGTAGCATTATTTTCTGGAAACTATACAGGTTTTATAACGAGAGGTTATAGTGTTTTCAAAAGGTTTTTATTAAAACTTTATTTTCAGGCCCACTCACCCTTGTTCTTCGCCCCTCTAGGTTATAGTAGCTGAGTTTTCATATCGACGAAGATTCTTGGCATATCCCAGTATAGGTGGCTACCTATGATGGTATAATCCTGAAGGAATATTTTGTGAAAACATGTTCATTTGAATAACATCTATAGCATGCTAATAACAATTAAAAGGCGGAATCATGCTTGCATACATTCAAAAACAAAACATTAACCAAGAAATTCAAAGCCTAGTAGATTGGTGAACCATTAATTAACTCAAAACAAAGTAAGTTGAGATTTATACCTTTGTAGATTCCTCTTTGCATAAGCAAAGGCTAATCACCCAAAGAGAGGGCCTTCATTCCTTGCATCTAAAACCTATGGATTTGGATGGAAGAATAGGTTTCTCCAAGTTCCCAAAATTGAGAACCTCTAAGTCTCTTCACCAAGGAGAGATTGGAGAAGAAATGAGTGACCTTGGAGTAGTGGGATTGCAAGATGCACCCCCCAAGGTGGCCGGCCTCTTTAGAGAGAAATGGAGAGACATGTTCTCTCCAATTTTCTCCAAAACAAACCCTAATGAATTTTGGCTATAAAGTCATATTTATACCTTTATTCATTTGAGTGGCAAACTTGTAAATAAGTCCAAGTTCACTACCCTAAACATCATGGCCGGCCTTGGGGTATTTTTGGGTTGTTTGGGCCTTTGTGAATCATTATTCATTAAGTTGTCATACAACTTAAGTTAATGGGCTTGACGTTCGAAGCCCATTGGGCCTTAAGGTCCAAAACTATCCCGAGGTCTTTAACGAACTTATTCGTTTGATTAATTAACATATTAATTAATCCTTGCCATAAATAAATGATTAAACCATTTAATCATTCTTACTCATCTCCATTGTTTCTTCAATCTCCTCCTTACACGGTGTGCGATCCATTAGGTTCCTTTTAGCGAGGCAGTGGGCGATTAAAACCATTTTACATCGATTGTGAATTGAAACTTACTTTCAATTCTCCCTTTAGTGATTACACACATTTAGGGCTTCCACAAACCATGAGTGACACCCTGCAGCATATCATGGTTACCCAAGCTAATCAGAAGAGGTAGAGAAAACCTATTCAGTTTGGGATTACAAATGCAATACGGTCTTTCTCTAATACAATACTCTTGACCACATTGTTTGGTTTGATAGTTTATTTATTCATGTCTACTATCCAATGTGATTCGTGTGCTTATATGATTACCTTGAATGTGATTTGGAACGTTTTCCTAAATCTCATTCATACTTTGGCCAAAGATTCTTAATCATATCATAGAGTATTCTCCCTCAAACAGTTTGAAGGTTAGAGATCCCTTGTTGCGCATTCACTTACCTCCATGACTAAGTGGCTTAACCACAACGATGTCGTGGACACTCCAATGGAATGACGTTTGACATAATCAAAGATCAAGGACTTAACCACAAGACAACTGTGATGCCTCAGGTCAAAGGACTACTTTGCATTATCCCAACCATGAGTTCTCATGTGACATGAGTATGAGAATTCTTCGTTGATCGCGTTCAGTGAACTCATTCTCTACTGAGCACCTACGTACTTGTCTTGATGTCACACACACCAATGACTCGAGACTAGTCACTCTCCCTGAGAGAAGACATAGCACGTACCGATCTTGACGGACTGTCAATGCCCAATTGGCAATCCTATGATCAGGAACATTTAGGATGTGTCTATGAAAGAATGGTCTCATGAATCTAACTTCATTAGATTACATTCTCCCAATCACATATTCCTTGGACTTTATCGTTTAAGCATATAACATTTATATGAGACGGCTCAAACAATAATCTTTGCCTTTTATAGTTAAACTAGATTAGTTTAACATGTGAAATGTCCGTAAAGTATCATCATATGATTGGATTTAGGGCACATTTCCAACAATCTCCCACTTGCACTAGAGCCAATCAGCTTGGTCATCAGTGATGATACCTCTTCTGTAGTCATTTCATAAATGGCTGAGTAGTAGGCCTAGGCAATGAATATCTATATGTTATCCATAGAAGCAACCTTGAGAATAACGACGTCACCATTATACATGATTCTCAATCATGTGGTTCAGTCTCTCATTTGAGTTCGGACCTTGATGAGACCTTGATTCCCTGGCTTAAGCTATCGCCCCATTAGTGTCATACACTTTCTGGTTGGAACCGAATAGAGAGTTCATAAATGAACTTTCCCATCCAAACAACATTGTTGTAAGCTTCTTTATGGCAATATATTTTGCATTCATAATAGAACACACTAAAGTCATTACTTTAATGTTTCCATCCAAATATCTCTTTAGTCATAATAAAGAGATATCCGTTTATCTCATCATTCATAATGAAGAAACATCCAATGATGGATTAGATTCATAATCTAATACATTTACGCTTCCTTTACGTTACTCTAATTCTTCCTCATTCTTTGAGGAATCTATCCTTTAGTATTTCTTAAATACTTAAGGACTCACTTGACAGTTGCCATGGTTCTGATCCTGGGCTTGCACTGATATCGTCTTGTACCTTTCCAGGTACAACTCATATCAATGTTTTTCATATAATATGAAATACATAAATCACCTTTCTGCGTATGCATAAAGGATTCTATTTATGCATTATTTCTTTGGGAGTCAAAAGGGCACGTTCCCTTTGAGAAGGGCAACTTGCTAGTCACACTAGAGTCATCCTTCTAATTGAAGTTTATCATCATATGAGAAACTTCCTAGCAACTTTTGTCTATTATTAGGGATTGATATAATCAAATTATATCTTGAAATCTATCAATATAGATTTCCATCCCATGTATATAGACTATGTCTCCCATATACATTCTATCGCTATAGAATGCTTAAAGTCATAACTTTAACGAAGAAATATTCTTTTCACTTCCAAAATTAATATATCATATATATATTCATACATATCACATATATATTTATATATATATATATACAAATTTAGGAATATGATTAACTCCCACTAATCTTTTGTAAACCTAGTAAACAAAAGATTCATTTACATCTTTATGAGAAAGCAAACGATTTGACCTTTCTCTCATAAGACGCTTATAGCTCCCACTAGCTTGCTAAGATCCATGATGGATGGATCTCTACAACTTACATGTCTTGTGATTCATATTTTTAGACATATATTATCAAGACTATCTTAATAATGGTTTCGGAAACCTATATTATGTCCAAACATTGAATCACCATTTAATTGTAGCTAGCAATCTTCGAATTAATTGAAACTAAGACTACGTCAAAAATGGTTCCTTCAAAGTCAACCATTCTCTTTGATTGTAGTCACCTTAAGCTACCAATTAGCTTGTGAAGGTTTCATTATTTCGGGTCAAATGGTACTTTACCATTCCCATGAGTATATATCGTATATGCACTCAATGTAGTCATAAGTATTTTCATTCTTATTTCTTTCGAATTAAGAGGTGCAACTCTATGACATAGTCATAAAGTTCAAACCATTCAACTGAGACGGTTTATAAATCCTTCTCGACTATCTTGGAGCTTTTGGTATAGGAACTAGGTTGTTATATTTGTTGATTATTATCTTGTCTCTCAAAGAACCATTCTTTGAGTTCTATCCCTCGTTCATTTGCTCTTAGGCAAATCACATTGTAGGATTACAATGAACTACCCAACAAAACAATATTTGTTAGTTGGTTTATAGAAGCGATATCCAAAAGTTAATTTAAGGATATCCCACAAGATTGTTATCAAACAAATATTGCTTATTAGCACACAACCCCAAATCTTAACATGCTTGAGATTTGTCTTTCTTTCCAACTACATCTTATGGAGTTATGAAAATTTTGGAAGATCTTCTAATTTACAATCATATTGTTTTTAGAAGTATATATCCTATATATATGGGTAATAGATAATATCTAACGAACTAAATCTTATTCGAGTTCGTTCTTCTCCTAATGGAGAAATCCATTATCTTTTGATGCTATTTTCCTTGATATCTTTCAAGGAAACTCATCTAAAGTGTTACCTTTCCTTGGATCAAATCTAAGGAGGTAAATACTTTAGATGTCTTACTCATCAACTTACATTTCTTGAATTCTTTGAAACATTTTGCAAAGTATTCGGACTTGTGTTTATTCAAAATAAACTATAGTCCAACCGAGAGTGATCTTCGGTGAATGTCATCCAACATGAGTAGTATTATGTTGTGGATAAGTGCCACTAACATCTAAGTGAATTAACCTCAACAACTTTGTGATTCTTTCTTCTTTCCAAAAGAAAAAAGATTCAAACATTTCGCCTCTATACAATTTTAACAAGAAGGTATTGGATCCGGATCTAACGATCCAAAGCATCCATCTATCACCAACTCGTAACTTATGTTTTAGAGGTATCACAACTTAGTTGGGATTAGTCACTACCTTGCAACCTTTTGGGTTTTAAGCATCATTATATTCTAAACAGTTAACACCACCATATTATCTCTACTATAGAGACAATCAATTAGATTACCATAATCCAATCATTGATTAATAAAGAACATTGTTTTGTCAAACAAAACATTTATCCATTTCACATAGTGACGGAATTTAGTTCCTTAAAATTGGAATATAAAGACAATCTATGTTTTTCCAATTTCTTTGGTAGTTCATATGAGGAAGTAAGTACCATCTGCTTTCGCAGAGATCTACATTTGATTCACGTTTCGAATGTGAAGTACTTTCTCTTCTCTCATTAATCTTCTACTTCTTATTAGCCATACTTTTACAACGATTGTAAAACATAGTTACTAATACGGAATCAAGCATTCAAGTAGAAGAACCAACTGTTTTGAACTATTCAAGAACAATTTACAACACCTTCGAAAGGTGTGTTCTTGACACTTGCAAGACATTTCTTGCAAATACCCCTTCCAATGTCTATCCTTTCATAAAGAAAGTTTGTTCCCTTGGAGTTAATTTTATCTTCTTCATTTGACTTCTCCTTTGACTACAATAGTCATGGTCCCTAAACTCCCACTATCTCTCTTGAAACTTATTTCAATTGTGTTATGCACATCAAACATTTTGGAGAGCATGTGGTTATTGTTCACTATATAGTTTACAATAAACTTAGTGAACCATAAGGATAGGGACACAAATGTGAAGTCCTTGCCTAGTTTCCGTCTCATTAAGTGGTTTATCACTTCAACACTTAATGATTCAAAATCATCATAAGTCCATGTTAATGGACTATTTTTGTCAACCAACCATTATGTTCTAAACATAATTACAAACCTTCAAGAGTTGTACAAGGCAACTCTCATTTCTTCATACAACAATTTGTAAGTGAAGAATCATGGCACATAAAGTGTCCATGCCTTTGTGCTTTCTTCTCAAGTTCTTTGTTCATTTAACAAAGAAACAAGCACTAGTGTTTGCATTGACTAAGGGTTGTTCAAAGCAACTATTATTTCTTCATACAACAATTTGTAAGTGAAGAACTAATAACACTAAAAGTGTCCTTGTCATTATGCTAATCTTCGTAAGTTCCTTTGTTCATTTAACAAAGGATTAAGCATTGGTTGTTTGTGTTGTCCTCTTCATGATAGACTTTTCTAACATGTTCTTCCAATGATACATTATCATTAGGAAGATTGTGAGGATGAGACTACTTAGATACATATGCAATCTTTATAAGACATTCTTTGGGATTGTGGTACTAAGTTCGGAAACTAAAACATTCGGTTTTATTTGTCAAGTGTTGGATAGCGTTTGCAAATATATTGGTAAACAAATACATAACGAATATAAATTGATTGATTTTAAGCCATTTGATTCGGGTCTTTAAATCAAATAGCACCACCCACTATTTTTGGCAAATTCCATATCCCTCAAAGGAATTCGAGAGTTTTGGATGAAACTCCTAGTAGGTTATGGGAGGCTCACTATTACCAAGCCCACCTCACGATGATACGATGTTTGGCTAGCAACAATAATAATGAGAGAGTACGCTTACTCATTTGCAACTAATGCAAGTACCCATCTTATTTGGCCTCTAGAGAATGTAACCTCACAATGATATGATGTTGGCTCCATTGCACTTAGTTAAGTCATTCCCACCATGCTTAGTGCGTGAAGGGGTTCAAGAATAGCCTCACGATGATACGATGTCGGCCATCCTCGTTGCCTACACTCACCTCATCATATGTGTATGGATTCCTCTTGAGTATAAGCATGCACTTTGTACTCCCCCATGATAGGGTGAAGCCGGTGTACAAGTCATAAACGATTGGATCCCACCACGGTGGAAGGCCTACGAAAGAGTGTTCTAAGCACTGTCACGCTTATCAACTTAATAATGGTTTGGTTGAGGGTTTTAGGTCTCATCACATATAAATATACATTTTAATCTCTATTAAAACAATTTTGGTCCTATTACAACTATTGGTCCATATGATTGTTTTTAGTTGTATATAATATTCCCACTATGCTTATAAAACGGTTTTTAAAGCAAGAGTATATGATACTACTAACATAACCTTTGCATTCATTTGATGGACTATATAGTTGCCTTAGGGCCTTAGGATGACTATGAACCTTTGTTTAGATTCAACACGAGCCTTGTGTTGAATCTCGGTCTAGGGATGGTGATTGATTTTAGTTACGCGTTTAATCACATTAAGGCGTGTTGTCTTATGGCGTTGGACCCAACTACTTCATTTTCATGCATATCATATAAAGCAAGAAAGAAGTACTTCAAAGTAAAGGTGAGCTTATACTCATTACAACATTTGCATAAAACAAATTACTTTAAAGTAAAGAAGAGCTTATGCCCTTTTACAACATTTGATCAAATCAAATTACAACCAAAATCTAATCTACACATTCCCATGGTTCAAACAAATTTGAAACGGCCTTTCACATAGCTCAATTATTTTAGGCTTAGGTTCATAATCACCCTTTAATTAATTAACACTTTAACTAATTAAATTGAATGCAACATTTTCATTTGGTTTTTGTATCCATAAAATTGATTTAAATGGAGCTAAACAAAATGAAAATCCAATTCTCATTTAAAGAGACAAAACAATTTTGTTCTCTACTTAATTTGGGTCATCTTGCAATAACCACAACATTTGGGCTATAAAGCAATTAACCTCAACTTTTGGGCTATATTGCAAAACTTTTGGGGTCACTTTGTAAAGACACAAAAGTCCACTACTTCATGTAATTACACTAGAACCCAAAATTTAATCAATTCAAAAACTTCATTAAAGGAGCAAAACAATTTGTCCTTTAGCGTTTTTGGACCTAAACGTAAAAACGTAAACTTTTGGGCCAAAGTGCAAATACACAAAAGTATCAAAACTTTATGTAATTGCATAAAAGACCCAAAAACACTCCCTTTGAGGGAGGGCCGGTTTTAGAGAGGAGTCCACAAAAATTTTTTGAAAAAATTTCAACTAAGTCATAAAGCCATGCAAGTGGAAATAGTTTGGTGTGAACAAAGCCTTGCAAGTGGTGTGTGTGTAAGAGAAGTACTTCTTACACACCCATCACCATTTCTATCACCTTTCAAAATTTCAATAAATGTTTTTGATAGATAAGTCACACCCACCAACACAAAACAAAGACTTTATGAAATTAATCAAAACTTTGAATCAAAACACAAACCTTTTTGTTCTTGGCAAAAATGTCAAGAACAATGAAGAACATTCATGAAAAACCCAAAATTTTTCCATGAACATTTTTCACCCAAAAACATTCCAAAACCATTTAAACTTAAGGGAAATAACATCTAACCAAACTAGGGTACATAGGGGTTCCAAAAGTCACTTGAAAACACTTTTAACAAGTCAAACAAGAACCCAAAAAATCACCCTTTGTATTTGGCCGAAAATTCCCAAAAGCATGGCACCAAATTTTAGCTCCAATATTCATGCTCATATGAACTACATCTACAACATTTGAGATGGCAAATTTCCTAGCAAAATTTACATTCAAAAACAAGAATAAAGCTTATAACATATTACAACTTTTAAATCACAAACTATGAACTACAAAACCCAAAAGGATTCACCAACTACTAGGCCTAGGCTCTGATACCACTTGAAGGAATATTTTGTGAAAACATGTTCATTTGAATAACATCTATAGCATGCTAATAACAATTAAAAGGCGGAATCATGCTTGCATGCATTCAAAAACAAAACATTAACCAAGAAATTCAAAGCCTAGTAGATTGGTGAACCATTAATCAACTCAAAACAAAGTAAGTTGAGATTTATACCTTTGTAGATTCCTCTTTGCATAAGCAAAGGCTAATCACCCAAAGAGAGGGCCTTCATTCCTTGCATCTAAAACCTATGGATTTGGATGGAAGAATAGGTTTCTCCAAGTTCCCAAAATTAAGAACCTCTAAGTCTCTTCACCAAGGAGAGATTGGAGAAGAAATGAGTGACCTTGGAGTAGTGGGATTGCAAGATGCACCCCCCAAGGTGGCCGGCCTCTTTAGAGAGAAATGGAGAGACATGTTCTCTCCAATTTTCTCCAAAACAAACCCTAATGAATTTTGGCTATAAAGTCATATTTATACCTTTATTCATTTGAGTGGCAAACTTGTAAATAAGTCCAAGTTCACTACCCTAAACATCATGGCCGGCCTTGGGGTATTTTTGGGTTGTTTGGGCCTTTGTGAATCATTATTCATTAAGTTGTCATACAACTTAAGTTAATGGGCTTGACGTTCGAAGCCCATTGGGCCTTAAGGTCCAAAACTATCCCGAGGTCTTTAACGAACTTATTCGTTTGATTAATTAACATATTAATTAATCCTTGCCATAAATAAATGATTAAACCATTTAATCATTCTTACTCATCTCCATTGTTTCTTCAATCTCCTCCTTACACGGTGTGCGATCCATTAGGTTCCTTTTAGCGAGGCAGTGGGCGATTAAAACCATTTTACATCGATTGTGAATTGAAACTTACTTTCAATTCTCCCTTTAGTGATTACATACATTTAGGGCTTCCACAAACCATGAGTGACACCTTACAGCATATCATGGTTACCCAAGCTAATCAGAAGAGGTAGAGAAAACCTATTCAGTTTGGGATTACAAATGCAATACGGGCTTTCTCTAATACAATACTCTTGACCACATTGTTTGGTTTGATAGTTTATTTATTCATGTCTACTATCCAATGTGATTCGTGTGCTTATATGATTACCTTGAATGTGATTTGGAACGTTTTCCTAAATCTCATTCATACTTTGGCCAAAGATTCTTAATCATATCATAGAATATTCTCCCTCAAACAGTTTGAAGGTTAGAGATCCCTTGTTGCGCATTCACTTGCCTCCATGACTAAGTGGCTTAACCCCAACGATGTCGTGGACACTCCAATGGAATGACGTTTGACATAATCAAAGATCAAGGACTTAACCACAAGACAACTGTGATGCCTCAGGTCAAATGACTACTTTGCATTATCCCAACCATGAGTTCTCATGTGACATGAGTATGAGAACTCTTCGTTGATCGCGTTCAGTGAACTCATTCTCTACTGAGCACCTACGTACTTGTCTTGATGTCACACACACCAATGACTCGAGACTAGTCACTCTCCCTGAGAGAAGACATAGCACGTACCGATCTTGACGGACTGTCAATGCCCAATTGGCAATCCTATGATCAGGAACATTTAGGATGTGTCTACGAAAGAATGGTCTCATGAATCTAACTTCATTAGATTACATTCTCCCAATCACATATTCCTTGGACTTTATCGTTTAAGCATATAACATTTATATGAGACGGCTCAAACAATAATCTTTGCCTTTTATAGTTAAACTAGATTAGTTTAACATGTGAAATGTCCGTAAAGTATCATCATATGATTGGATTTAGGGCACATTTCCAACAAATCCTTATCTTACCTTATTGTACTTTACTTATGCTCTGTAATCACGTGTGAAATGGGTGCATTCCCGCTCACAACGCACTCGTGTACTTAGGCACTTTTAGGTTTAAATTTATTCACATCTGTCATATCACTACACTTTATAGCTTCGTCACCTTCCAAATGTCGACTAGCACAGCTCGATTCAGAGTCCTAGTGAACGTTCTAGGTTTGGTTGTGTCAGATCACATAAATCGCTGCTCATGATCAGAACTGTTAATATTACAAATCACTATGTAAAGATTATCTCTCCAAAAAATAATAAATTATGAGATTGTTTTAGTCATTGAATTGTATAAAACTAGATGATCAGAATTAGTAAAAGTATATTACCAACGGTTTATCTATTTGCTATACTTGACTGAATAAACAAAAATAGCTTTAATTGATATTTTGCATAAATGATTTTTACATAGTAATTTATACATAATATAAACGATTCAGATCATAAACACGAATTCTTATAAATCAACCACAAAATTTATGGGGGATGAATTTCTTAGATAAAAAGTTAGTCATGGACTTGTCAACCTGGACCGTGAAGATTATAAACCAATTTTTAAGTTGAATTTGTACGGATATCTAATTGCATGAGCAAATGCCTATCGGTAAATACATGCAAATATTCATAATAAAATACAAATGGTTTAATGGCGAGAGGAAATTAATTAGGCGAAATAATTTCGGTACTTTTTTATTATTTAATTAAATAATAAGAAACACAATACTAATATATAAGGAGATAAAATGCGTGTACAAATATATAACATTTATCTTCTCCATTTGCTTTTCCCATCTACTTTCTCCACTCATCACTTGACATGTGTATTCCACTAACAAATTAAACTTCGTAATTTATGTTTTCAAGGTTGCAAAATTACTTAATACTACGGTTTAATGATATTTCTCTTCAGTTGTAAGTGAAAGGTCTTAGGTTCAATTTTTGTCAAATGCGAATTTGAATCATATTATTGCTAACTCATTGTGAGGTTAAGTCCACCCTTCCATTTAATGTAAATAATATCTTTAGTTAAAAAAAAAGCGAAAAAATAGAATTTATGATTTTAATGCATTAGTTATGTCATATAATTTGTTAATAAAAAGCATGTATCAAGTAATGAGTAAAAAAAGTAAACAGAAAAAGGCAAATGAAGAAAGTATCTAGCATTTCTCATTACGATATTTAGATGGTCCCGATGAAAAATCTGAAAAAGTTATTTTTACATCTCACAAACAACATCAGGGCTCACCATTCCAGAAAAACAAAACAAAAAACAAAAAACAAAAAACTTAATTACACAGTTGGGTAATCAGCCACCTCAAAACCCTAAAAACAAGTTGAAAATAGACAAAACTAAAAAAAGGAGAAGACGAGGAAGAAGCAGCAGAGCAGCAGCAGGAAAAGTTTGAAATATTAGACTCATCTATCCATCTCAATTACTTCAGGGCATTCCATGATGCTCTCCAAAGAAGGCTTCCACCCCTCAATAGCTTTGGCTCTGCTTTTCTGGATCTCCTGCAAAACATCTTCCAAGTTCTTCCCTCCACTATCTTTCAGCTGAAGCATCAACCACTCCAGCTCTTCTTTGCTCAACACAATCTTTACTCTTATGTTTCCATCTTTCCCCAAATTTTGTTCCTTCATAAATCTATCTTTATTTTCTCTCTCATCGTCTTCTTGCTCATGCTGCTGCTGTTGCTGTTGCATTTGACCATCTTCTTGCTCCTGCTTTTGTTTGCATGTCTCCACACAATTTCCCATGATTAACCACCTTAATTCCTCTATGAGAAATTATAAAACTTTTTTTGTTTTTTTGTTTAAATCAAACCATGAAAAGCATTAGCTGGCAACAAGAGAACCACTATATATAGTTGGTGCATGTGAAAGGAGAACATGTATATATAGGTGTGAAAATCCAATAATTAACAGTAAAATACAAAGAAAAATATTATGTAGACATGTTTTATTGTTCACGAGTCTTGATTCTTCTTCTTACTTTAAATATAGTGAGAAAATTATTTGCTCACTGCCCATGTCATGTAAATATTTGTCTGTTTGTGTGATATTTTAAGGGACCATGATGTACTGCTAAAGCTCTCACGAGTCGCTACTATTGTCCGGGATTGGGTGCGGGAGCGGGATACGTTGGGAGCTAATTGCGTACTTCGGCTCAGGAGCATTAGGGATCATTTTGAAATAAAATCTTTAAAATGAGGGTGTAACTGTAATTTTCAAAAACCTTTTCAGTTATTTTATAATTTACTTAAATGAGGGGGAGAGTTTGAACCTACGATGTAATGAGTTGAAAATGAATACCCTAATTACTAAGACAATCCACTACTTATAGTTTTATTTAAAATTCTAAAAGACACTGTGCGCTAGTCAGACGGCAGGTTAGGGCCTAGTGCCTAGGCGGCTAGACGGGGGCCTAGGAGGAATAAGCAGATTTAAGTAAATGATTGTTTATTGTATAAATAAGTGTCGATTTATACTTAAAACACACACATAATTATATTAAGATACATCTATTGCAAAATTAAATGATATATAAATTATAAAATATTATAACATATTGGAAACATGGGGAACAAACATATAATGAGTGTTCATCCAAATATTCAACAAGTTTCTTACATTTTATTGAAAAATTAAAATGCAAAATGAAAGTTATCGATGTTCTGTTTAAATCAGGGTCGTGACCTAGTCAAGTTTAGACAGGCTAGACAAGCGCCTAAGCATGTCTAGACACAGTTTCGTCATTTTCAAATGCCGAAAGACGAACGAATTAGGACGGTGACCAACTGCCTAGCGCCGTCTTTATAACAATGGTTTTATTTTGAATTTGAATATTTACTGTGGTATGATAAGAAGCGGAATAACTTAATTATTTTATTTTATTTTTCTAATTGCGGAATCCATGCCGCTTCCAAATCTAAAAAGTTTTGAATTTCACGAGTCGCCGATCCTCCCCGCTCCAGTACCGTGTTTCAAAGATCATAACAGATGTCTTTGATTAAAAGCAATCAAAGAAACATCATCATACGTCGGACCCAATTTTCTGATGATTGATTTGTTATTGTTAATTTTTTTCCCTTAATATGAAATAGTGGAAGGTACTTGCAATCACCAAATAATTGGTCGAAAATCTTGAAAAATGTAGGATATATAGGATACAAAACAAAAAGGAAAGAACATATCATCATTCTTCTTTTTTTCTTTTTTTCTTTTTTTTTCTGTGAGATGCAACGATAGGTATTTCATTCAGCCAAAATGACTTCAAAACCCAAAAGAGCTTACGAAGGATGGTTCAAAGACGCAATATAAAACATACAACAAGTTACATCAGGTCCTCAACAAGGAGAACATAGCATCTCTTTGTAACGAACGAAAAGAGAAAAATCCCTCTTGGTCAAGATCGAGAGACTAATTAGAATCTAACAGTACACAACTTTCTTTAGAAGAAACTTTTATATGTATTAGATACATTGTTATGCCGAATTCTCACACTAAAAGTGTGGAAATGTTATATTAGATACCGACACAGTACAAGAACTTTACTCTTCTTTTTCTTATCTCTTGTCAATTTCTTTCCAGTGTGACAACAGTTTTTTTTTTTTTCCATTTGGAGCTAACATTAAAAATTAACAGTTGACAATATGAACATTTTCGTGGAATTTGCAAACCTAAATCAGTAGAAGTTTCATGTGTATATTCATAGATTAGAGACCCCATTCCTCGACATGTCACGGGCATACAGGAAATCTGCAAACCTAACCTCCCTTCCCACCACCACCATGACATATAATACAAGGTGCCAAAATTTATAGATATATGTTGCCGCAGCCAGGCCCAGAAGTTGTCTTTTTTTCATATTTAATTAGTTTTTGTTTTATGCACGGAATCACAGATGCAAAATTGTTTGTTTAAATTACTGAAAATAATGCAGTCACCGACACCATTTATATTATTATTCTATAGTTTTGCCTACGTCGTCTCAATTTTTATTCAGGATTTACTTTATTTGTTGTCTAATGAGAATCATATATATCTTGCCAAAATTATGGCCATGCCTCCTGTTTTTTGTTCCATCAAATTTTAAGGTCTAACCAGCACCATCCTCATTTTCGTGGAATCAATGTATCTCTAATAATCTCCAATTCCGTCTCCCGTACCTCAAAAGCAAGCATGAGGATCTATTGAAAAATTTACATGATTTAATCGCGTGAATTTTACATGTCATTTATTCTTATTAGTAAATCACAGTTTAAAATTATAGAATTTTTTTTTTTAAAGAACAATCATATATTTACAATAAGATCGTGAGAGCTTTAGGTTAAGCTACACAATGGGCTGGTCAAAAAAGTTAGTATCGAACTCGTCATTAAAGAGATTCAAACTCAAGACCTCCTAAAATACCATACAAGGCCATAAGAATAAGTGATACGATGTTGTACATGTATGAAGCTGTGATTTGTGTGGCAGAAGAAAGACTCCTTACAAGATAGGAATCAAGTACTATTTTTTTATATATACAATGATATATTTACATACTATGGAATATAAATTGCTATCAAACTCGTTATTTACAAGATTCAAACTTAAAATCGTTTTCTTATAAATAGAGATTAATATCATTAAAATGTAATACTAATTAATGAGTTTGACAATGTATTCTTTATACAATTCCCTCCATCTCTTTAGACTTGTTCTCTCTTCTTGTTTTTCTTCATCCCTTTTAACGTTCAAGACAATAGGTCATCATTCCACTGAGGTAAAAGAAAAGAGAAAAAGAAAGTTGAGTCCGTTATTTCATACTTTGCATGTGTTGTGGCATAATTTACGTGGAAAAAAGTCCAAGGGATTTACCTAATTGAGATTTTTTTTTTTTTTTAAGTGAAATGCCACTTTCGATAGTGATATGTTGGATACCCTTTTTTTGTGAAAGAAAAAAGAATTTCAAAGGCAGAACCAGAAAATCGTAAAGCAAGAAAAGAAAATGATTACCATTTACCACAACACAATATATAGATTTAGTCTTTGATTGAAGACAATAGATCTGGTGAAAAGAAGGGGAGCTTAAGCTTATATTATTTTTTAATGATAAAAGGAATCTTAATTATTTCATTAAAAGGAGTTTCAACTTTAGTCACTCTTAAAGTGATTAGTGATGTATAGTGCAAAAGTTGTAACAAACAGAAGAACCATGTCATAAGAATTCTGGATAAAAGTTGCTTTTGAAATCAAGAGTGCAGAATGTTCAATTTGGTCTGCAATTCAACATCTACCTGTTTGTTTGTTTGTTTGTTTGTCAAAATCAACTGGTCCTGTCTCATATTTTATGCTCCTTATTTAAAAGAGGTGTGAATATGAATTTCATGAGTCATCCATATATCATTATTTTACGTTGATAGAAAAAGAAAAGTTTGAAGATATCATTTTTCTATTATGAAAGCTCGGTCGATTTTGTTTTTTTTTTTTTTTTCAAACGTAAGTTTGATTTTCTGCTAGATGGATATTTGATATTTTTTTGTTACATTAGAGGGAATCGAATAGAGGTCGCACTTAGTGCGATGGCAAGTGCCTTCGCCCATGAGCGGTAGGTCTCGGGTTCGAGACTTGGGAGCAGCCTCTCCATAAATAGGGGTAAGGCTAGCCGACATTCACCTCTCCCAGACCCTGCGTAAAGCGAGAGTCTTGTGCACTGGGTACAACCTTTTTAGAGGGAATCGAAACTTCCAATCTGTCCGAGGCTTAAATATTTCATTGATTGAGCATCGAAGCTGCATATGAGTCGTAAGTCCCTTACATAAATGAGCTAATTAAGGAAAAAGTCTTTGGCTATCGTCCGTTATATCGCTAATTGCATGCAAGTTTCTCAACTCCCTGTGTTGAAAACTTGAAGTAATCATAACAATAGATGACGATATAGTAATTGCAGAAAATAAATATTAGTCATAACAAGTTGAAAAAGAAAAAATTTGACTTGCCTAAAATATAACTAGACGACAGACAACAACATAATTTATTTTTTTAGTACATTGATATTTTTACACTAAGAGGAGGGGGAGTTCGGCAAAATCACACAATATGCAGGCATAATTTGGTATCGAATTCGCCATCCACGAGATTCGAACATAAGATCTCTCACTTCCAAGTGAAGAGGCATACCACCGGACCGTAATATTGAGTAATACCACAAGATTCAACAACCACATAACTATAAATTATATGAATCTTCCACAATATACAATTAAAATTTTAAATATTATAATTAAAAATACAAAATTTTCTCCATTTGGGGGTTGAAAAATAAAGAGGCACTCGACAGTCTCCATGGTTTAGGTAAGATAATGACTTACTTTTTTAATTATCGATTAAGACTCGATCTACTGTAAAATCAAAATTAACAGCATGCACTTTATCTTTTCTTTTTTACTACCCTTACCCTTTCCCTTTCCCTTTCCCTTGCCCTTTCCCATGGGAGTAAAAAACTACCTACTTTTGTCCCCTCTTGTTGAAAGGGTGTTTGACAAATTTGCAATTTACAAGGAGAATAGTTTCTGTCAATCAGAAAATCACGGCCCCAAGATTTACAATAAAGCCCCACCCCAGTATTTAAGTGCCACAAGCTCTAAGAAGAATGCTACGGGCCGGCCAGTTACACAGTTGCACGTGTGGGTGACTCACAAACAGTGGTGCGGTGTGTGCACAAAAATATATCAACGGCTGGGAGTCACCCACACGTAGCCGACTATCGTAAGAGTTTTGAGTCTTGCACTGACTGTCATATACACATTCAGAGGATGCATAGTTTGAAACCAACCAAAACTTAAGATTCTCCATAATCAATAAAGAATGCAGAAGCTTCGCTAGCCAGATATGGTTCCTACTATTTTCACAAGGTTAGATAATTTGCTAGTGCTGCAACCTACTTTAGTTTCACATGCTTCATGAACAATCACGTGATTAAACAAAACACCCTGACGCATGCACCGGTTCGAAGCACATACCCAAAAATATGCATAAATGTTTAACATTTCATACTGCGAAGAGTGGAAGGTAACTCATAGATTGCAAGACAATCATGCAAAATTATGTGATCCAGTTACCTATAGAAGCATTGCGTGTTGGACAGTTGAAAATAAGCACCTCAAATTAAACATCATAATTTGTTAGGATATAAGTCTGCAAGGTAGCAACACTGATACTAGTACAGCATTCCGCCTAGCTTTGTAGGCTTTTTTAATGTTACTGAAACCAGGATTAACTTCAATAGCAACCATACATGGTTAATAATTTAACAAGTGCATATGACTGCAGTAAAGATCCAGTTATATCTCACTCTACACGCCTGCGTTTCTTTGCTAGATTCTCAAAAATCTGGTGGACATCAGCAGAGGTGATTGTCTTTGATGGATCAAATGATCCCTGCAAAATTAGGAAGCATAGTTTCGATCAGAACTTAAAATCATGTAAATACAAAAGGTCATATTCTAAAATGGTTTCTTAGGTGATTTTATATCATAAAAGCAACGCTTGAAACAAAATTAAAGTTTATAATCATCAAGGACATACCAGGAAAGAACGAAGCTCATCTTTCATGTCTGCGATGCCACTCAGAATCTCTATTTTCTCGACATGGCCAAGTTTATCGAGCATAGTCAACTCAGCCCCCTCCTGTTGCTGCAATTTTTCCTCTCTCTTTTGCTTTGCCATTTTCTCATACTCCATGATCGAGTCTTCCTTGTCAAGCAGAAACCTAATATGCTTCTGTTCGTAAAATTCACTGCATTTTTCACACTTGCAGAGTGCATCCCTCCAGTTTTTCAGAAGAAACATTGGCTTACACTCTAAAACAGGGGAAGCAACCACCAGATTAACTCCAATAACACAAGTAACAGGTGCATTGGCATCTGTAATGCATTGATCCGAATCTGTATTCTTCCCAGAATTTTCTCCAAGGAGCAAGCTATCCCCACCAGATACAGGTTCAGAAATAGTATCAGAACTTTGAGAAATATCATTCTCTAGCTTTCCAGATCTACAAGCTAAAGGCATATCGCTCAAAACCTTTTTATCCTTGGCAGTCTCAACGGGAGCATCTTTTTGGCTCCCAGATGCCAAGATGGTTTGATTGTAGAGTCTTATAAAAGAGCAAACTGCTGAGCACCCCTTACAAATAAAATCCTCATAAAGAGGTTCACCTTCCTCATCTCTTGGAATCTGTAGTGCATAAGGGGACAAGTAGGATGTTAGCAACGTACTTTGGATAGAATATCAGCATTTGAAAATTAAAAAGTTGGGATGTGGCCTTAGCAATTGAGAGAGGAGAGATATATATATATATTCGCAACAATGTAGACTGTAACCATATACAAATAGTAAGATAAGCGTTCACACAAAATTTCAAATATTCATAACATCTAGAAATACATAGGTATAAAAGTACGAAACTACCTTCAGAATTAAAGTGGCTAAAAAGTTGGTGATCTACACAACTATACAAAAATTACCATCACGTTGATCAACTTTCCTCCAGACTGATGGAGAAATAACTGATCAGTACAGTATCAGAATAAAGCTCGTCATCTGATATCATTGATATAGTATATCAGCAGCAGCATAGGATGAGCCCCAAAATATCAGATTCAATGTTACCAATTATTAATCAGCATAACAGTGAGAAATTTTGAGGCCTATCCAATGTTTCAAATTGCAACAAACTCATCAATATGAGTTTACTTTATGTTACATCTAAATATTCACAGTTCAAAATGACAGCAATACCCAAAAGCCCAATGACATTATGCTAATTAGTACGAAAGCACATAATGTTGAGATAAATCCTACAACATAATACAAAACAAGCAGAAAACAAGAGCCTACAACATGATACAAAGCAGAAAACATGGCAAACATGTATTCCAAACTACCAACCTCATCAGAAGAGTCAAGACCGATGTGTTCCTCATGGAACCAGTCTTCACACACACAGCATTGTATCATCTCTACTTGTTCTTCAACATCTGGATCAGGATAGGGGCGACTGCAGGTGCAGTATGATCCTTTGAAATTCTGATTGTAAGAATTTTCAACATTTTCTATATCTTTATTTGGGGAAAGCTTGCAAAAGAACTCTCCAAATTTTGAATTACCACAATCACATCTAAAATTTCTTTTGGTCCACAGTTCTACAATCTGCTTTGAGTACCAATAATGGTCATCATTAGATATAGGAAGATAAATCAAATAGAATAACCTAGTCAAATAAAAGCGCTAAAACATCAATGTATAATAATTTGGCAGTATAGAATATAAAGCAATACATATAAAACACCATGAATCCCAAATCCCAAAATTACATGTCATTTTCTCCACAAGAGGTAGAAACTATCGAGGAGGCAAAAAAAACTGAACGACTTTAAAATGGGGGAGCAAGAGCTAGTAGGTTTGGTTAGAAAGAATGGAAAGAACACCAAATGGTTCAACTTCAAAGGTATCTTTTGAGACTCGGTGGGGTAAGAGGCAACCATCTAAGATGCTTTCTAACCCAGCCTCATAAACTCCACCTGTCTTGCTCCATATTATCTATGTTACTCTCTAAGTCTTAAATTTGAATCAATTCATATTCTATTATAAGGCACTAACCACCTTTTTGTATTTTTAGACCAAAAATCTTTCAAGCCAATGAGGAAACAAAGATTGTGAACCCTGTAAGGATATTAATCACTCCCTTCAGTCAACAAGGTAAAAATGAGGTTCTTTCTCAGTTGGAGACTGGAGTGAATCAAATAGTGCAACTAGTATGGAATCACATCACAAAAGAAATGACCCAGCTTTAATTTTATTGAGTTTAGATAATGGCTTATACTGGTAAAGATATCAAAATACCTCATGGCCATCATGGCAAGACAAGCTGCAAGCTGTGCAGACTCCAGCATTCCCGTCTGGGGTGCAAGTCAGGCATGAGAAAATTGCCTGCCTCTTCATATAACCATTGTTATAGGTACACTCCTTGCCTTCGTCGCCTCCCAAAACCAAATCAGCTTCCTATGAGTGATCAAACACCAAAAAGTATGAATTAATAGGTAAATTAGGGACTCGTTATTTGTATTCTGTTCAAATTTAAAACTACAAAGGGAGACAAAGAAGTGCGGGGAGATTTTTGTCCTGATCCTTGAACGATTTGTCTTGGCTTGTTGATTAAATAAAACAGGATTGTTTTGAAGCTCAACAGTAATATTAGCCAAGACTAAACATCCATTTAATCAATTTGAGAAGTAGAGGGGCTGAGAATTGTGGAATTAAGAACAGATTTCCCAATAGACATACTACTGATTTATGTTTTATTGCAGAATCCATTGATATTTCTTTGAATCTTTCCTCAGACGATAATCTTGTAATTCCTCATAAAATCAAATATTTGGGTCCCAACCCTTTCTTCAGTTGAACATTTCAATGGCTTAATCGTCTTGCTCTAGAGAACCACACATGGCTGTTGTTAACTTACCTAAGACTTGTGAGCTAGGCTGTTCTGAGCCTAGCTAAAACTCTAGACAAGCTCTTAGACTACTAAGTTACCAAGCTGAGATCACAATTTCCCAACGTAACTACAACCTCAAAAGTAGCAATTTTTCACAACTTAAACCCTCATTAAAAAGTTTATTGTCTTTTAAAAGTGTCGTTTTCACCATATACTTATTTTGCATTACAAGAAACAATTTTCTTCAACTCATATTAAAAGAAAATCATCAAACTTGAAAGGAAACCTCGAGAGCTGAATTCACAAGAAAAAAAAAACACAGAATTGTCTTCAATTTCAAAACACCAGAAACACAAAATTGCTACATTATTAATCATTTAATCACACTAATCAATTCCAGCCAGTTAAACTTGAACAGATTAGCCACTAATTATGATCAAAGAGGCAAACCAGTTCCTGTTCCTCAACATCCTTAAGATACTCTTGGATCGAAACGGTGTGCTCGGCCTCATCCTCGAATGCACTGTCCATCTTCACAAAGACAACCGATTGCTTCGGTCAAAAGCCTCTGCACCCAAAACCCAAAATTAAAAACAAGAAATTAAGCACAAAATTAATCGACTATTACATAATTGCAAACAAAAGGATTAATTCGCAGTAGAACAGAAAGACCCCAGATTTCGAGAAATAGGAAGTGGGATGTCGAGAAAAGTACCAATTTTTCGGGCGAGGTGGATTAGGGCCCTTAGAGGTCGAAGAGAATGGTGAAGCGGGTGTGGGATTGAAGAACGGAAGACGGGGTTCGGAGAGAGAGAAGGAGAGAAAGAGGGGTTAGGGATTTTATACCTTGTAAGGACCAAAAGGACATTTTCCCGCCATAATGATCCACTAGACTAGAGACTATAGACCAAGAGTGGTGACTGGTGAGAGTTTCACATCCCGCTCCGTCCAATATATTTGTTTTTTCTTTTAAGAAAAGGAAATTAGGGAAAAACCTCTACTGCAACCATTGCCTGGGGGAGACAATGATCCATGCAATGCGGATTTTTAAAAGTGAAACCTAGATTAAGTAACGCATCCACTATAAAATTTGTTTATTTGAAAACATGGTTCTCTTTTATGCATTGAACTCTAAGGCCATCTCACGAATATTCTCAAAAATAGAATTTAGATGATAAGGGATATCACATCTGTCTTGAACCACGCCAATGATTAACAGTGAAATCTCCCCCTACCATAATGTTTTGAAGCCCTTTGTGTACGTCAAACCTTAATCTTTCACTCAAACCCATAATCTCAGCCATTGAAATAATGACTCCTTCTAGGTTTAAAGTACCATCACTAATAACCCGACCCTCATAATTTCTTAACACAAAGATAGCAATAGCTCTCTTCGGAGGGACAGAACCATCAAAGTTTAACTTTATAACGTCATAATCAAGGGGGTGCCACTGCCATCGAAATATGTGAATATCTTTACAACGGGAAAAAAAAAATGATGTTCCAATCCTATTAGTTCAAGAATGTGATTGTGTAAATCCTATCTTATATGAGATATCTTTGTGGCATTCTACCATATCTCTTAGATTAGATATTATTCTATTAGAGTTGTAATCCTATTGGGCTAAGAAATTTACCTTCCCTACTACTATAAATAAAGGTACAATGAGGGTGAGAATACACACCTCAGATCACACCTCTCTTCTCCTATGTGTCACCGCACCCCCTTTCTCTTTGTCCTTTATATTGTTAAGTAAATTAGGTCTATAACACGTTATCAACACACTCTTGACGCTGAGCTAAAGAGAGTTTGTTCTTCAATCAAGGGGAGTATTACTTTTTAATCATTCTTTTTATGATGAACTTATTATTTTATTGAATTGGTCTTCTTGTTATTGATTCAATTTAATTTTTCTTTGTTGAACGTGATACAATGCGTTGGAGATGCAATTTCGGTTTTTTGAGAATGATCATTTACAAATTCAAAGGCTTAGTTGTTTTCTGCCAATCAAGTTCTTTTAAAATAAATTAAGATATTTGAAACGACCATGAAGCATGAAAACATTTCTCATGATGCATAGACCCTCTACATTTATAGTTACCTTCTGATATATATATATATACACACACACACATGCATATATATATTGTGTATATGTTCATATTAGGGTTTTTAAAACCCTAGGAAATTCGAAAAAAATAAATAAAAATTTTGGGAAATTTGCGGCTGAGCCATGGCTCGGAACCGCGCCAATCTGACACCAAGTCGAGGTTGCAGCTTGAGGCTTGGGCGCTGGAATGACGTCGTTCTGATGTCATCGTGAGGCGGTAACCATTTGGGCGTTGCTGTATACGTAGACCAGGTCCCTGGCCTAGGTTTGACTTTCTAAGCCTACTGCCTTTTTATGCCCACAAAGCCAGCAACCTTTTTGTTGGGCTACTCATATTCCAACATGTGTTGGGCTTGTCCCACGCCCTAAGCCCACTAGCCAGCAAGCCAATGCTTGCTGGGTTTGTCCTCAGTCAAACCTGAAGCCAATAAAAGCTAGGCTTCTTCATTACTAGGCGCAAAGTTAACAACCTTGCACTCAAGGACTCTTCCCAACCCACAACCCATTGGCCTGCAACCTTTCCCCCGAACCAATAGGCCTACAACTTTGCTGCAGGGCCTTGTGTACTGCAGCCAGCCCAAGTGTGCTAGGCTGCGTACTTTTGTTCGACCCCAATGCTGTAATTTGGCATACCTTGCTTTTTTACCTACCCAAATATTTTTGGGACATTTTTGGTTAACGCCATATTAGGCTATAATTTCGTGATCGCTTGGTCCAAAGCCAATCAAAGCTAATATGACCCGAACGTCATTATTTTGCTTCCACAATCAAAGCTGAATGGTTAAAATCTATTGAATTAATTAAAGTGACCAGTAATCGATTAATCTGACAAGACATCCAAAATTATTGGCTTGAAGTCCACTTTTAGACATTAACAATTCAATATTTTATTCTTTTCTTCAAATTGTTGACTCACTTTCGTAGTCCCGAAGCACTCATATTTAGTTTCTAAAGCAACCAAAATCCACTACACTTAGTTATATATTGTATTCTGTGTTCTTACAGGTGCCCGCGTTTAGAACCGGAAATTCATAACTAAACTCGAACTTGTAGTTTAGATTTAGTGCCTTTAAAAGCCGAAGTTTTTCATGTAACCTATATCTAAGAACTTGAAATTTTCTAACTTTGATGCTTATGATGTATTATTTCTCATAGCAATCACAAATCAGTGGATGGACGAACCGTGACAAGTTCGATTTCACTGATTTTGGACGTTTCCAACAAAAATCACTTTATGTGGGTAAAAGACGTGAATCTCCACTTAACAATCAAGAAGCTAAGAAACCATTGAAGCCAACAATGGCATGGAAGAGCTGAATAAGCCTCAACCATGATCTTCATTCGAAGACTTATGCTCGAAGCATTACAAACAAAAATACCTCCTGAACAAGGATTCCATGGCTCTTTGGCTCACTCTACGAACTGTTTTAATCATGTAAAGATGATCTCTTTCCCGAAGCAAGACATAATTGAAACCTTTAAATCCATGAATGAGTACGATTTTGAAGTTTATAAATCCGGTTAAATTTTGACTGGAGAATAGTTTTCTCGTCCTTCCATTTTTCTAACATACTCTTGAAGCAACATTGTAGAGAGCGGAAGTTTACCAAATTCTCAAATTTGGTTACTACCACAAATGTGAGAGATAGGTACCTTAATGATTCGGCTAAAAGGTACTTGAACGGTGTAGACCCAATTCAGTTGGATTCTACCATATGGCCTAATGTAGTTTCGGTTGGAGCCTACCGAACGACATGCACTGCTTTAGCAGGGATATACCAAAAAGACTTGTATGTTTCAAGTGAAACCTTTAGAACCTAAGCTTGTCTCTATATCTCACCTACTCTAGGGTTTGTTTTACAATATATAGTAGAATCAGAGCCCGCCAAGAGTTGACATCATAGCCCAAAGCGTCATCCTTGATACATAAGACCTAAAACTTCAAAAATAGGGACAATATTCCCAAACCTCAACCTTGCAAAATCTACTTCTGTCTTGATAGAATAGATCATTGGTTAAGCACCTGTTTGTGCTCCTACCAATCTAGTTCCTACATAATCTATTTTCTTTCTATTTCCTATTTTTTATTAGGTTCTACAGTTATTTGTACCTACGTACATTTCAAAAATTAATTAGTATATAGGTAACTAGACCAATGATTCATATGCATTTGGTTTGGTTCTAAGTAAACTTACTCAAGATGTTGGAAACCCTTCATATTAAATTTTTGTGATAGATACACAATGATGATTCATATCTAAGTGGATTGGTGAGTCTCTTGAATTAAAAATTAGCATTGCATAAAGAATCTTTGTTGTATCTTCTATTAGACCAATATTTGTACACTCGTATTTTGTTGGTAAGTTTTTCAGTCTTGAATTAACATGAGGATTTATGGTGTTGGCTTTATGTCAATATGGTATGTGCAAGTTTGTGTAATGGTACAACCATTCCCATTTTTGCAGTCTATTGTGAAGTTGGAGATAGGAAAGACGAAGCTTACTTGACCATTTCTTCACTAGTAGTCTTCTCTTATTGTGATTGTGTTGAAAATTGATTATCTTTGAAGAAAGAAACTAGCACTGACTCTGGATTGACTCTAAATTCTTGCAACAGACAAAGCAATTGTCCCCATTACGTACTGAATGAGGATTCAGTAGTAATGGAAATACGTGTTGTCCTCATAAAGAGGCTGGAACTATACAAGAGTGCTCAAGCATCAATGGATTCAGTTGCTTGGGGCAAAATAGATTGTGCAACATGTTTTCTCTTCTTTCGAATGTAGATTTTGTCAAGATGACCACGTGATTCATTGATTTATGATTGAGTTGTAAAGAGGGGAAGGGGGTTCGGAGGCATCTTGTTTATTGTTTTTCATGTACCAACAATTGGCTTCAGCTAATGCCATCTTTCACTTGTTTTTCAATTGCAATATTTCTTTAGTATAATGGATGTGTCAGGTTCTCAACTTGCCTCTGCTTATGGAGTTATGAGTGTGCAAAATTATAAATCAATCCATGCTTTTAATTTAGGTACCAAAACAACACTTTGTTTTGTTGCAAAGGCTTATGTGGAATTTCGTTATTGTTTTAACGATTTGAGGAATATTTTTTGTCACCATCCCTAAGTGGTGGTGATATTTACTACTACATTGATCATTATATAAGTTTAAATTTTGATATTTTTATCGTAGATTAACTACATCAAACTAATCTAATACTAATCAATGAGGTGGTGAGCAAAAATGAACTATTGAAGAACAATTGTAACTTTGATTATTTTTATACTAAGAATCCATGAAGGACAAACTGAAAGTTTTAATCGTAGGTTTACACCAAGACTCAAATTTAAATCCTTGCCTTTCTGCATTGGTGATGTATGAATTAAGGGGACATATTCAAGATAATACCTCCCTTGGTGTATTCTTTTCACATATAATATTATGCTGATAGATGAAACACAGGAGGCGGTGAATTCGATGCTTAACTTTTTGCAGGGAACTGTTGGAAGTTAAAGGTCTTCGCCTAAGTAGGTCAAAAATAGCGTATATGGGCAAGTTCAGTGGGAGTGGGGTCCAAACAAGATAGAGGTGAGGATTGGAGATCAAGATGTACATAGTGAATGCTTTCGTTATCTTGGATCTATTTTGCAAGATAACGGAGAAGTGGATGAAGATCTTAACCATAGAATACAAGTTGGATGGATGAGTGGAAGAGTGCATAGTTGGATATATATCAACAATCAATGACAAATTTATATATATAAAAAAATTCGAATATGCTAATAACAATAAATGCTTGGCAGAGTATGAACAAAATGAAATTAATATTAAACATGTAAGAACAGTGATCAAGGCTTGCATACTGCATTGTCTTAGAAACATACTTTGTGCTTGTAGTTTGATGGACACCTACTTCACCAGGATTCAATGATTTAGGTTGAGATTCCAGTACCGAAAAACTAGATGAAATTAGTATAGGTGGAATATCTTGTAAATAAAATACGATCTGTTGGACTGACTAGTCAATCATACTAATAAACTAAGACAGATTTGTTAGTCAACCAAACACAGATTATATATTCCAATCTAAAACACAAATAATTGTCCTAGTCAACACTTCACTAGTTTACTTTAGGTTATTGTTGTGTTGAGTGAGCATGACTTCATGCACATATATATTAACAAGTTAAAAGGTACATGTAGCATGTGCATATAGATGATATATGCGACAAGTAATAAAAGGCTATCAACACAAGAAGTTTTTTACTAGAAAGACCCACCTCTGGGTTAAAAAGTTGGGGACTCTCCACTAAGTTCAATCCACTAATACAAATAAGGTTCTTACAAAGTACCATGCAAAGGTCAATTACTAGACATAGTCTATGGAGCAACTTTACCTTTGTGCAACTTTACTTTGCACAAGTTGAGGATTCCTTCAATCTTCACGAAGTGGCAGCTCATCCTGAGCTCTTTACCTTGTGGCACCGAAACCAACACAAACTATGTATATGATGTTATGATAATGATTTGCAGATCTGGATTCAATGTCCAGTCAGTTTCTTCTGTCAAACAATTGAAGGAAGAAATTGACGTGAATCCTAAAATGGGTCAATAATCAGATTTGAAACTTGAATAACTTCACCACAAATTTAATGTAAAACCCTAAAGACAATGCAACCATATTCTTCAATGATTGGGTGTTTAATGCATGAAAATGGTTTTGCAACTAGGGTTTCATAAATGAAGAACAAAGAATAAGATGAAGCCTTAATGCTTCTCTCTTTCTCTAGAAAAATAAATTTGAAAACCCCCAAAAACCAAATGAATCTTGCTAGGGATCTTAACCCCAAAGCGTTGGTGTGTTTTTCAACCAACAAGGGACACATGTCATGCTTCAAAATAATCTGAAAAGATCAAGGGTGGAAAATAGACATTCTCCAAAAAGTTGTTAGTTAGCCCACGTGGGTAAGTTTAAATTGCATGCCCAGCTCGCTGGAAATCCGCGCGCAAGGCTAACAAGACAACTAAGATAGTCAGAATGTAATAAGAATGTATACGTGAAAAGGTTTGTTCATGCATCTGCATTAATTTCAGTGGTTTACAATTACAATTACATAAACCACCAACTTCTTGAACATTTCTCCCAATTGACACATCCCATAAATAGAGAAAAACCTAAAGCAGGATTGAGAATGTGGTACAATTACAACGTTGACAAGGAAAGCCAAACCTAAAGGTCTAGACTTCACATTAGACTTCTGGCAAATATCTTTATGGTTATCTCAGTATGCTTTGAATGAAAAGATAGATGATTTTCAATGGTTTGAATACATGCAGATGCATGTATTTATAATAATCATATGCCTGTTCACAACATGCATATTTTTGGGAGGCGACTGTTCAATGCAAAGGGTGTGTGGCTTCATCTTTTCCACATATATTTTTCATACATTCTCAAACGCTCTCAGACTTCATTTGAAAAGATGAGTATGATGAAAAATAAAAAGATTAATTAAACCTGAAATTAATTTAAAAATGAATTATTGAATTTAATTATTTGAACTTGAGGTAAAGATGAGATGAAAGAAAATTGGTTGAGGTGATTTAGACGTGGTAGGTGGTCACCAATCCAGTGAGTTTTTATTTGTGGGCAAACTGGAAAATTTGCATGACAAATTTGGAATTCGTTTGTAGAAAGAGAATTATTGGGTTCTAAAAAAATCTGCCTAAACGACGTTGTTTTGGGTTCTAAAAAAATCTGCCTAAATGACGTTGTTTTGGATTTGGTCCGTTTTTGTTTAGAAATTTTTTGGGTAAATTACACAAAACTACCTTAACTATGGGTACCACAATCTCATACCTTATGTTTTAAATATTGCAATGTCATACAACAACTTATGAATTCATTGCAATGTCAAACATCTATTAAATTTTTTGTCAATTTTTTGTTAAGTGATAACGTGGCAGGTGCATGGTGCTCATCACCTAATTGAATTTAAAAATTAATTAAATATTAATAAGTTAAGAAATTTTAGTTTTAAAAAAAAATTATTAAGAAAACCTCCTATCTCCTCACGTCTCTTTGCCTCTTTTCTCTCTAGACACTCTCTAGATCTGAGCATAGGGATCAATATATCCAGACCATTGAAATTTGATCTACTACAAATAGGGATCTCTCTAAAAGTTATATAATTGTAACCATTGGATTAAATTTCAATAGCCCATATCTATTGATCCCTAGGCTCAGATATGGAGAGGATTAGTGTCCTTTCTCCCTCATCTCTCCCTCGTTTACTGCATCGGCTTTGGTATGAAAAAAAATCAAAAATTAAGAATTTTTTTTGGTCTGAAAAAATTAAGATAATTGAAAAAACACTCTCCATGATTTGCAGCAACGTTCCCAAATTAAAAAAATAAAAAATAAACAATGATCTGTAAGTTTAGTTTGGAGGAACATGAATACATTTGATCTTGGGTGTCTCTTGATTTTGCAGCCTCCCCCGTTTCAGCCATCACCAATCTAACCTCCCCCGCTTCAGCCACCACCAATCCGTTTCATTTCTCCATTGGTTTAGCCGCCGCCCAATTGGTTGTCTCTTGTTTCTGATTCCCTACGAGCTTGTACCTGTTTAACTCGAAAATCTTGTGTTCGAGCCTGATGACAATGATTGAAACTTCGCTGCCTTGCTTGGTTGTGGTGGTGGATCGGCTCATAGAAATCGTCCAGCTCCCAAAGGTGGTCCAGCGGGCACGGGTTCTTGCTGTTGCCGCTCGAAACCAGTTGCCTCCTCACCTTTTCCAGCAGTCTCAACGTGTACCACTCGGTGTCCAATCTGGGTTGGATCAGCGATTGACCCGTCGAGTGCGAGTCAGGTGTTAGGTGCAATCTGGATGGAAGACATGGTCGGATTTGGGAACAAATGCAACGTTTCGAAGTCATCGAACTCGCTCAAGCACACAACGCATTCCATAGCTCCCTTGCCAATCTTACGAACCTTAACGATAAAGTAGACGAGGGAGAGATGAGGGAGAGAAGAGAGAAAGTGTTCTAATAAATTTTAATTTTTTCAGATTAAAGAAAAATCTTAACTTATTAAATTTAATTAATTTTTAAATTCAGTTGAGTGAGGAGTGAAACCCACACCTGCCATGTCATCACTTATCAACAAAATTGACAGAAATTTTAACGAATGTCTGACATGGAAACGAATTCATAAATTGAGGTATGATATTGCAATGTTTAAAACATGATGTATGAAATTGTAGTTCGACCTATAGTTGAGGTAGTTTTGTGTAATGATAATTGTTATTGGCCCTCCAAAAATCTCATTTTACATTCCAAACTTTTTATATTTAAAAAAAAAAATACACTTGTGACGAGTGTAGAATGAGATTTTTGGTGTGTTAACAACACTTCCCTTGTGTAATTTACCCTAAATATTTTGAAATGTCATATGAACTTATACACATTTTTCAATTTGTTATATGAACTCAAATTTTAAGCGATTTTTCAAATCAAATTTTCAAAATCATTAATTTGTCATCTCATCCCAACTCCATTAAGTTTTGCATCTAAAATAAGTCACGTTCATTGACTTGTGTTCCAGATTATTTTGGACTTTTGACCTCATTTTCACAAGTTTTTAATTTTTTTATTTTATTTTTTTATTTTTATACAAGAACATATTCATGCTAGAAGGTGGAGTAATAAATTGGTTTTAGACATATAACCTCTTTTTCACAAGTTACTTCTCTTTGATACAGAACCAAAAATTTTGGTGGGTAAAAAAACAAAACATGTCATGTTCATTTCAAAAATTTATGATGAACTACTAAACAAGTATATTAGGCTCACTAATATGAAATTTAATTAATTGCAAGCTTTGATAATTTAACACGGTTCACTTATTCTTAAAAAAATGACTTGAAAATAATCTTGAAAGAGTGTGGGGATTTAAAAAGTTTGAAATAACCTTGAAACCAAGTCATGTGGAAGGAACATGGCTTATTTTGGATGATAAACTTAATGAAGTTAAGGTGAAATGACAAATTAATGATTTTGAAAAGTTGATATGACAAATTCTTTAAAATTTTAGTTTATATGACATTTTAAAAAAATATTTAAAAGTTTGATATGATATTTCACCAAAAAAAAAAAAAATTCCTTTTTTTAATAATAATAATTTAAACGCCCAGGTGGCGCCTTGACAATGCCTCAAGTGCACCTCAAGAGCACTTTCCAAATGCCTAGGCTAATCTGTAGTCCACTCCCACAGGCAACAAAACCCGTCTAAATTAGTCTCAATACTAAAACATTGGTCATGAGCGCGACTTCAATATCTTTTCCAACCAAACAATTAATATCAATTAATAAAAAGATATTTGTGTTTTTGTCAATTCAATCGTATGAAAATTTTCTGTTTTATGCAGAACTTTCAAGGAGTAGGATTCTCTACTTTTTTTTTTTTCACTTCTCCTTCTTTGCCTTCCTATTTGAACGATTACGGTTAAGTCACGTCAACATCTTATATTAATTTTTTTATAGAAAAAAAAAGAAAAAATAGAAAATGTGAGAGAAGATGACTGAAGGGGATAAAAAGAAGAAGGGAGAAGATCCTAATCCAACTTTCAATGCCACATTTTCTTTCTTTTCATTGTTTATGAATGACGTCCATTCCTTCATGGCATTCCCCTTAATGTCATCTAACAACGTGCCACAACTATGACCTCCACTCTTCTCGGCTGCCGATGCCATGTCTTATTTAGGGATGTGATACCTACACACCTTTTTTACTTTTCTCACATTTTTTTGGTTTTTGGCCGTTGGATCAGATGAATTGAAGAAGTTCAACGGACAAAAATTAACAAGAGGTGTGTGAGAAGTAAAAAATTGTGTGTGGATAGTACATCCCCTATTTATGGTACTCGCATAGCTAGAATGCCTCCATGCTACCAAAGCCTCGAGCCCTCGCTCCTTGACCTTGTCAATTTCGTTGGTGCCATGCCTCAACATCGAGAGATTTTTCAATGTGATCGTTACACGAGGTAATACATCACGTGTCATTATATAAATTATGTGATATGTGTGCTAAAAAATTAATAAGTTAAAAAATAAAATTTACTACTACTTCTATTAAAACACGTGATGTACCATTTATATTCCTGTCACAATAAAAAATTTCTCGCCAACATCGATGCTCATGGCATGGATTTCAAAGCCAAACTCTACGCCATGACATGTCTCACTTAGGAGCGTGAAAGTAGCTTAATATGTGGCTCCGCCATTAATACTTGGATGCGCCCTTTAGAGAACAAAAACATCAATATATATATATAATTTTTTTTTTATTTTTATTTATTTTTTAACAAACGATAGTATCTACACTAAAGAAGAGAGGGTGAGTTTGGCCTCACAATAAGCTAGCATTAATGTGGTTCAAACTCGTTTGAGGCAAAAATCATACCTAAGACCTCTCACTGACAAGTGAAGAGAAATATTATTAGATCGTAACACTAAGTAACAAAACATCAATATATTTTAGAATAAAAAAAAAAAAAAAAAAAAGGTAAGACTTTTGAAAATTAAACATATTGATCAATCACTCATGCACGCTTGTAGATTGCCATGTATTTTCCTTTTTTTTTTTCTTAGTAATGTTAATCATTTCTGTGAATTATTTGTTGAGTTATTAATAGTGAGTTCTACTATGCCAACTTCATAATTTTATTTTTCTACCTACGTTATATTTTTATCCATCATAAAAAGTTTAAAAAAAATCAAACACTTTATTCCCACCTACTTATCCCTAACAGTTTCCTAAATAAAATAAAATAAAATATAAAAAATGATTGAATCGATTTTAAGAGAATGGAACAGCCGTGAATGTCCCTGCCTAACCTACAAAAAAAAAACCACAACCAGGCACTACATATGACGGCGGCAACTCCTTTTTCCTTTGTCCTTGGGGAAGTTATATTCCTTCTGTTTTCTTCTCCTTTCTATGTTCATCTCTACCTCTTTCTTTCTCCCCCTACCAAATCTGGATTTAAGATTCAATTTTCCGATTCCAATTTAGAATTAAGGGTTGAAAGTAGGGGAAAAAAGAGAGAGAATTTGGGGTGGGTGGGGGTGGAATGAAAAGATAGAAGATGGAGGAGGAAGAAAGAGTTGACAGTGGCGGGGAATGAAGAGACAAAATGGGAAGATTTGATTCTTTTCTCATTTTGTTGTAGAAATGGATGTCCACTCAAATAATGGGCAAGTTGCCCTTCCACTATTTAGCATGTGATTTACTTGTATAAAAACAAGCCTTATGAAACACAACAAAGGGATAGATAGATGTGAAGGGTTCACGGGAAAGAAAGAGAGGAAGGAAGGAAGAGGAAGAGAGAGAAGGAAGAGGAAGAGAGAAAATAGAAGAAGATAAGAGGAGATAATAGAGAGAGTTATCTTTGTACTCCTATTATTCTAAATTATAATGAAAGCACCACTGCTGCCCCGAGGACGTACTCCAGTCACACTGACTGTAGAGGAACCTCGTAAAATTTGTGTCTTGTTTCATTTATTCCACTGCACCCACAGTCGATTTTACAACACGTTATCAGCACGAGAAGCTCTCATGTCAGTGGAAAGCACAACGCCACAAATCCTGTTCACCTCCTTCAGCTGGAATCTTACAGATAAGAAACAATTTTCATTTCATCTTCAAATCTCAGTACAATTGATTTTCTTGAAGCAACTATATATATTGTTGTATGACTGTATATCATCCTTTGCAGAAGCAAAAGAGTACATACTCAAAATTCGTAAAGAATTTGACAGCCATGTAAACAGCCTCTGAACTCCAACTTGCGGACCTCGGATTAAAATACTTTCTTCTTGAAAGTTGTTCGTCCACTCAGTATCTACAACATATCAAAATTTCAGAAAACTTTAACGGTGCGATCGTTGCAGATGTCTGAAATACTAAACCAGTTTCCAATTTCCGCAGAAAACTGGACAGCCACCTTATGAGTACCATAACTCTATTTCTGTAGCTCAAATCGAAATTGTTTCTTCACGAAAGTTGTTTGGTATCCTCTTATCCATATCATACTAAATTTTGAACTAAATCTAACGGTTTGATCTTCTCATAAGTTGCAGACACTCTTGACTCCAAAACTTATGGGAACCGTTTCGACTTTTTCGAAACTCACCGGAGGAGGAACACCAATTGGAACTTATTGTTACTTTTACTTCCTGAGTAACTAAAAGGACTTGTTGTTGTGAAATGAAAACATTAATAAAATAAGGACAATTTGGATGGGTGCCCCGACAGAAGTGAAGGGAAGAAATAATAAAATTATATATTTATTTATGTGCATGGTGTTGGTTTAAAGCCCATGTCACAAGTTCTATTTATTTAAAGCAATTTATTTATAGTGGGTAGAATTATTACCCTTTGCTTTAAAGCTTTGATATTTATGTGAATGGTGCTGAATCAAAGCCCTTGTCACAAGCTTTATTTACTTTAAAGCAATTTATTTACCATGGACGGTTTTACCGCCTATTGCTTTAAGTTTTGATGGTGCTGAATTAAAGCCCTTGTCACAAATTTTATTTACTTAAATGCAATTTATTCATTATGGCTGGAATTACCGTCTATTGCTTTAATTTATTTATTGTACTTATCTTTTGTTACTATGAGTATATACAGGACCTGAAGTTCCTTAATCAGATCAGAACCTGCAGTTTCTTGATCCTCATCATATAAAATGATTGGACCCGAAGTTCCATCATACAAAAGGATCTAGCATGAAGTCCCTTGATCCTGAAAATCAGGACATGAAGTTCCTAGATGAGTACCATAAGTTTGAAATGCCGCAGTGCTTTAACTTAATTGTAATAAAAGCCATAAGAGTCTCAGTTTACAGACTATTAAATAAGGACCAGAAGTTCCTTATGTCCATACTCAAAATGGTTTAGCAGAAGCCTTTATTAAGCGAATGAAATTGATTTCCCGCGCTCTACTCATGAAAACGAAATTGCCAATTTTCTACATGGGGACATGTAAACTTTACATGATGCATTATTAATTCGGTTGAGACATGTTACCGACCATCAATACTTCTCAGTACAACTCGGGTTTGGAACCAACCAAACATTATACATTTACGAGTTTTTGGTTGTGTTGTCTATGTGCCTGTAAGACTGCCACAACGTACTGAAATGAGGCATCATTGCAGTTTAGGCATTGATGTTGAACACCATCTATCATTCAATATTTGGAATTCTTGATTGGGGATATGTTTACCGCATGGTTTGCGGACTGTCATTTTGATAAGACAATTTTCCTGCCATTAGGGGGAGAAAATAATATCGTTCCAGAAGAACGATGAGAAAATATCATTCCAAAAGAATAATGAGAAAAGACCGTTCCAGAAGAACGAAGAGAATTTGTCTTATTTTGATTCACGAAGCAATCAATAAGAAAATGAAATATGAATAATTGAATGATGCAACGAAAGTGATGAAATCATATATACTTACTGCAAATGTGCCTACAAGAATTGATGTCTCTGTTGGATAAAATAATGAGACAGTAAATGATTTATCTGTTGCACGCCTGAAGCGTGGCAGATTTTTAGACTCAAAAGGTTCAGTTATTCGAAAGAAGAATAATATGGCACTACTGAACTATTGCATTCCCGAAGCATAACTGTTGCATGCCAGAAGCATGACAGTCGCCGCGTGGATACACGTCCCAGATAGGACAATCCACAGACATGGGAATATTGATGTCTCATGCATGAAGCATGATTGACGTATAGGTTCTAAATGACTCAACTCTTGGAAGTGGAGATTAAAATCCAAGCTCTATAACGCTCAAGAAGATCCGCATTCTCTAAACTATGACTATCCTGGAAGAGATAGTGTAATGCCCTTGAAGAGGCAATGGATATCCAAAGAAATGAAAAGCTTTTATGCATGCGCATACACATGAGAATATGGGATCACGGATTGATGATAACCAATGGTAATTTTGGTTTTTACAAGTAGCTACTAAATTCATCAATGAGCTGTGTTAATATTGAGTCACGTTCTTTTGTTCGTCGACAAAAGGAAAATTATTGGCCAAAATGGAGAAAGGCAATTCCATTACAATTTTGTAAGAACGTGGGCAAATGAACCTATATATATTTGAATACAATACAAATAGCCAAAAGATGTTGAACCAAGGAGATTATATATGGGCATTTGTAATACAGTGTAATACACTTACATGATATGACACAAGGTTGTAAACGAGTTCATATAAATGGAGAATTATATATGAAGGGTTGTGAGTCACCCACATCATATCTCCATAAGTAAATCCCTCAAATATACATGGGAGCAAATTGCTCTGTATAAATTCCAAAGGAAAATGTGTCATGAAGTGTAGAAAATCCTTGAATGATTCAAATTGCTTGAAGTAAGGCCCCGAAGGGTAAAGCATAAATTATGTACTCAATATCAATGGATGATATAAATTGCCTTAGTGAGTACTATCATTATGATATTGTTGCAACATACTAAAATCTCTTGCAAGAGTCAATGACATTAAATTAGAACTCTTGAAGAGTTGATGATATTAAATTGGGACTCCTGAAGAGTCTAGAAAAATTATAAAGTGTTGAAGGAATTATTGTCTCGAGCTGCAGATCGAACAATCTACCAACACGAATCTTATCCATGATATTTATGATATTAAAAGAACCATATGGATTGAAGATTATGAGTTGAATACTCATATGATGAAAACACTAAGAATAATCATTTATCTTCGTGAGGGTAAAGATAAATTAATACTTGGTCCAGAAGTACCACATCTTAGTGAAGTATATGCTTTATTGTATTTGGCACAATACATTGAATGAAATAAAGCTTATTTATTAATATCTCCAAGAAATTACAGATATATACATACACATGAGTTAAAATAAACAAACAGGATGAAGCCTTCACAAAGGTTGCTCATGTGCAGCCTCAGTACTCGGAAGTACCCTAGAAGGGGGAGGCACTGGAGATTGATCATGTGGCACCCCAGTACTTAGCAAAACACCAGAAGGGGAAGGCATCAGTTGCTTTCGGAATCTAGCAACGAACCTCTGGTGATCACTTTGAATCCGACTTTCGGATTCTTGCAGTTGGTCGAGCTTTCTTTTCATGCTCGTAGAGTAACTATTTGCAAGCACGTGTAACACCCTATTCTCGTGCTTGAGCCCTCTGATCTCTTGTTTAAGACTTGCCACCTCCGCCATCAATGATTTAATTTGGCGAGTTTGAGCAAGTAGGCGTTGGCCCATATTGGACACAGAGCCAGCACACTGAACACTGAGAGCCAAGGAGTCTTGAACGGCCGACTCTTCAGACCGTTCTGAAAGGATCTTGTTATCCCTTGGAGTGAGAAGATTCCTAGCTACCACAGTAGCAGTTATGTTATTCTTCATCACAGAGTCCCCAACCGTAAGAGGACCATTAGAAGATGAGAAGGACGGGCGCCATATATTATCCTGACCATGCTCATCTGTATCACTCCTAAGACTCAAATCTAAGCAAATGTTAGATGGGCAAGTCATTTTTCAGAAATGATGAAGGAAAAACAGAGGTCAAATAAAATTTCAGAAGTGCAAGATAGAGGAAATTTCTACAGGCAGCAACTTTCTGAGCATACTCTTGAACACAATTGATGTCTCTATAAAAGAAGAGGCAGCAGAGCCACTTGTTCAAAGATCGAAGAGGCACCGCTCTCCGAATTTCAAAAGCCAGATTTTCCTGAATAAAGTTCGTTGGCATTTTTCAGACGTAATCCCAACTTTTTCAGATGTCGCGTGCAATTTTGTCAAAGATCTCTGACAAAGTTGCAAACGCGTAAATCTTACTGTTCTATTTACACCACAGTTGCTGACAAGAGTAAAAGCACAGCACCACCACTTGCTATTGAGAAATCTCTATATATGTCGACCTCTGTTCTCCATAACAAGGCAGACCTGCAACACTGCAAGAATACCTAACTCTTCCTCATCTCCGAGAATGCATCTTCAACATAGCATCTCGAAATACTCAGTTTTCTTCCTCTCCGAGAATACTTCTTCAAACATGTCACACCAGAGCAAGATTATCACATATCTTCAGGGACCAGAGCAAGATTATCTCATATCATGCAATCTCCCTGTCCTTTCCTTTGTCCATGTTCTTGCCTGCAAAGACAAGGATAAGGAAATCAATATGTCGGAACCTCCACTCAAACTCCCGGTAAGGAACCGATTGCCTGGAACCTTTCCTGATTGCTTACCTAGTATTGCTCTCGAGTAGTCATCTTCAACGGTTGGAGTTGGGTCTCCAGTCACCAAGAAGTGATGAACCATCCAAATGCAAAGGTTTGCATTCCACTTCTGCACCAGGGGACAAATCCTACAAGAGAAGATGCCACATATGCATAGGGGGGAAAGCAGTGAAAATACTACTTAAGCAAGGGGAGCAAGTAAGGAAAGTGAAAATGATACATTGGAGCATGTGGAGACAAGCGCAACCAACACGTGCTGATTCATCCCCGACAAAGTCGAAGAAGCTCTTCACGGTACAATTTCATTCAAGATCAAGCCCCGAAGTCCTTGAAGAAATCACAAGTCCGATTCAAGATCAAGTGTCCACCACTTTTGAATCAAATTCCGCTCCAGATAAAAGGAGTAAATTCCGATCTTCGATGCTAGTCTAGCAGAAAGTCCTACAACCCAGTTCAAGAAAAAGGCTGTGGAAAGTTAACAATAAGTAAAGCAACTCTTTCAGCAACTCTTCTTACTAAGAGACTAAAGCAGAACGATCAACGATCAACCTAAATGATTTGAAATCAGGGGGAGATACTCATCAGTGGGAGCATTCAAAACAGATCAAGATTTTAACGAGTCAATCGAAGACTTGTGGCCATCCAAGGGGGAGTGTTGTAGAAATGGATGTCCACTCAAATAATGGGCAAGTTGCCCTTCCACTATTTAGCATGTGATTTACTTGTATAAAAACAAGCCTTATGAAACACAACAAAGGGATAGATAGATGTGAAGGGTTCACGGGAAAGAAAGAGAGGAAGGAAGGAAGAGGAAGAGAGAGAAGGAAGAGGAAGAGAGAAAATAGAAGAAGATAAGAGGAGATAATAGAGAGAGTTATCTTTGTACTCCTATTATTCTAAATTATAATGAAAGCACCACTGCTGCCCCGAGGACGTACTCCAGTCACACTGACTGTAGAGGAACCTCGTAAAATTTGTGTCTTGTTTCATTTATTCCACTGCACCCACAGTCGATTTTACAACACATTTTAGTTTTTAAATTTTTTTCTGTTCTTTTTTTTTTCTTTGACTACGAAGAATATATAAAAGGATTAACTTTTAACAAGGCCTTTGAAGTCTTTTTACATAAGATTAAATTCGTTATTAAAATTTTCATTAACAAGTGGGTGGAAAAATAAGATTATGAGGTGGGTATATTAACCCTCTTAATTAGGCATGGTATTTTGGACCCAACCCGTTAACCCGACCCGACCCAACCCGTTAATATTTGTATTTGGGTGGATGCTTAACGGATCGGGTCGTTAACGGATGAACCCGTTAACAACCTGTTAAATAACGGGTCACTTTAGGTCAACCTGTTAGACCCGTTAGGACTTGTTAACACCCGTTAGCACCCGTTAGTTGATGATATTTTAGTCATTTTAGTAAAGTCTTAATAACAAAAAATAAACTTTATGCAAAAAATAATAATAATAATAATTGTTAACGGGTGACCCGTTAGCTTAACGGATCGGGTTGAACTCGATCTAAACCTAATAAACCCTATCCGTTTACAGGTCTACTCTTAATGGTATTTATCTAGAAAATTAAAAAGGGTCTTGGTAAACTGTAAACCCGTGCAAGACAAAACAAAGATTAGACTCCCCATCACTCCATATGAGTTTGAAAGACATTCAATGCCTTCAATGACCCAACTTATTTAATATGTCATTTTTCTATCAAATAATCAAACGCTGACCTCTTCCATGCCCCTCCCAATAAGTTTACGGTGTGAAGCCGATGACATTCCCCCAGTTTCCACCGCCACCCACGCGCACGTCACGAGCTCCATCTGCGTCCATCAAAATGCTAAAATGTCAAACGATTTACATTTAGTTGTCACATCATTAGGTATTTGGACTAGTCCAATTATTACACTAATTATCAAAATATATAGTTTAGGTGAAAGACGAAATGAATAATTAAATTATATAGATATATAAATTTACTAAAATTTATATTAAAGTATATTAATAAATATGTTGGTTGTTGGTTTTTTAATGAAATAAATATATTAATTTTGTTGCCACTTATTATGATCTAATGATATTCCTTTTTATCTATAAGTGAAAAGTTTTATGTTCAATATTCACTAAAGATGAATTTAAACCATATTATTATTAGTCCATTATGAGGCTAAGCATTTATTCTCTCTTTTAGTGTATATAATATTATTTGTTTAAAAAAAAAATATATATATATATTTATTTTGTTTGGGCAAATACCATGTTTGTTTGTCCCAATATCATGGCCTTTACCTAAATATCTTCGTGTCGGTATTTTACTCTCATTTCTAAGACACTTATATATAGCAGATATGAACCACCACTCAATGCCTACCTGGCTAAATCTTTCACCAAACAACTTCCAGTATTATCCAAAAAAAAAAAAAAAAAAAACAACTTCCAGTACTATCAAATGGCTGCCTTACAACTCTTCTCATTATTCTTACTTTTCGTGATCATCTTCTTCCATCCAACAAGGGCTTCTTCCATCTGCCCTGCATCAAACTGCCCCCGCGGACCTCCGGTCCGATTCCCTTTCTGGCTTCGAAACCTCCAATCCCCACGCTGTCGGTACAACAATCCAGGGTTTGACCTCTCATGCAGCAACCAAACCCCATTCATGACCACACTCACCCTCCCAGCCTCTTCCGACAACTTCATAGTCCAAAGCATCGACTACGACTTCCAAACGCTTTACATCAACGACCCCAACCACTGCCTCCCCAAACGGTTCCTAAACAACACCTTCAACCTCCACGGCACGCCGTTCCACTTCGACAGAGTCCAGAACCTCACCTTCCTCAACTGCTCCTCTCTGGCACGAGCAAGCCACGCGACGTCGATACCCTTCATAGCCACGATTATTTCCTGTCTCAGCACTGAGAATCACATGGTGTTTGCTGTTCGGTCGGGGGTGTACGAAAATTGGCTTCAGTCAACGTCGTCTTCGTCAGCTTCACCGTCACCGTCACCGTTACCGTCAGTGGTTTTGTGTCCGGTGATTTCGAGTGTTGTGGTTCCGACTACAGCTGCTGATGAGATGCTGGAGTTGTTTGGGGATGTTTGGCGTGGTGTTGGGTTGACTTGGTCAACGCCTGACTGTCCTGATTGTGAAGCCCGTGGTGGAGATTGTGGGTTTAACAGAGATGTTGATCGGATTGTGTGCTCGAATATTCCTGAGGCTAAGAGTGAAGGTAGGTTAATTTTCCAATTACTCCACTATATGCACTATTTTATAGGTTACTTGCATATAATTAAGCTGCTACCTCTGCTCTTGATTTTCATGGCTTATACAAATAAATCTTTTATCTTTAAACACATCTTGAAAGTTATTAATAACACTCACTCTTGGTTATAATATACAAGTTTGGGTCACTATGAATAGAATCAAATTGGACCCGTTCAATTCTTTTTATTTTTATTTGGAGATATCTCTACAACAAATCATTTCAATCGGAGATCATTTAATTATACTATAGAACAAATCAACAGTGTAATTACCAAGAAACATATTCATACTGAACCGTCCATTTATTTGATACATTTGGATGATAAAATGAAATTCAATTCGAACTATTTTTTTGTAGGAATGATATTCAAATGAAAATTCGATCATTGATTTATGGGAACTTTAACGAAAAGCACTCGGTACTGTTCACTTTAACGAAAAACCACATTTTTACACTAAAAAGTCAATCCTGGTAGTATTCACTTTACCCTTTATTTTGTCCTTATCATTAAAATTCAAAGTTTTCAAGCCCTTTTCATTAGTTTTCCTTTGATTTATTTGGTCAAGATACATTATTTACAAATGAGGGAATATGTGCATCCCCACATTAGCAGATGCAAGTATTATCCAGTACGATATATATATATATATATATATATTGTTTAGATCTTATTCATCTAAATCATTGGTGGTAAGACATAACTTTTTTAATCAAGTTTAGTTTTGTCAAAAAATATGATTCAGGTTGGCAGTAAGACAATTTTTTAAATTTTGTTTTTATTTTTATAAACTTTGAGGGTGCAAAAGGAATTAAAAAAAAAATTACATCTAGCTGTTTAGGAGACATAAACTTTACTCATCAAAGTAAAGAAAATTAAAAAAAACGAAAGATACATAAAAATTACTTAATTTATGGTATAACTAATCTTGTTAAAGTGCGGCCAGCACAATTAAACCGAGTTGACTTATTGTACTTGGGATTTCTTACAATCTCGTAATTATTTAGAACTTTTTATACATCTTCGATCGGTGATATGGGACAAAAAGGTGCTGCTATTTGAACTTAACCGAGAAATGTGAAATCACTCTGCATCTTCAATGTTTAGTAACTAGTTGACTATTGTGACATAGAATACGAACATTCCACCTGAGTCGAACGAGCCTCGATCAAGAGAGAAGGACACTGTGTCTAGCCAAGTAAGCAAATATTGAATAAGTCAATGCTTGGGGAGGGGTAATGTTGCATGTGTCCCTCGAGGTTGGACATATCTATCGGTCATTAGAAGAAGACAAGCACATCCATTAGGTAATGCCGCGTACCATGGTGGCTTTATTAAATGTCAGCTTTGATTTTTGAGATTATTGTGATCACAATGTTCTTGAAACAGGGAATAAGGGATGCACAAGCGCGGAAAGTGACCGAAAGTTCCATGCTTACCAACCTACCGCTTTTAAAATCTTTAACGTCATAATCATGTCCTATCAAAGAAATTCAGTGTGTTGACCTGAGTGCAATTCTCATAGTTTAACAGTATAAACGAGTGGATCACGTTACATGATGTTAGCAAGGTATAAATTTAGAGATGTGATATTCACACATCCTATTTTACTTCTCATATACCTTTTTAATTTTCAACCGTCGAATCGGATGAATTGAAGAAAATCAACGGACAAAAATTATAATGGGTGTCTGAGAAGTAAAATGCCTAAATTATCATTTGATCATAATAATTTAAGATAATTAACTCACTTTTTAATATTAAAGATTGAGATTAAAACACTAAATGCACATAATTCACTTCTTCTGCATATCCTTGACATAAATATAAAGGCGAGTGAAACCATCATTCATTGGAATCACCTAGTGATCAATAAAACATTTTGTACAATAGTAAATGGTTTTTGTAATCTAGAGTGTGATCAATAGATTAGATTATAAAAATGCTTTTTTCTTAATTAAACACCACTTATGATCTGAATTCATGCACCCATCATTCAAATAAAGTGTTAGTTGAGAAAACAACAATAGTTGCAAAATATTAAAATTTATTTAATTTTTTCTTCAACTTATGTTCACATATACATGTCAAACACTCCAAAAGAAACTCATCTGCCATCTATATACTAACGAAAGTTTTCTATTAATAATAGTGATGTCCATTCCATTGAAAATGAACTGAATATATGAACTAACCAATTGCAATTCCTATGATCTTTCACGTTCAGGTCTTCCAAGAAGCGCAAAATATGGTATAATCATAGGTGTGGGAATACCCGGACTATTATGCATCATTGGACTCGCAAGTTATATCTTCGGCAGGATAAAGGCTCACGCTCATCGCCACCAGCCAAGCATGGATCTCTCCACCTTAGCTTCTCGGCAACCTACCTTCTTCACAATAGGGCTTGATGGCCCAACCATTCAATCATACCCCAAGACTTTGCTCGGAGAGAGTAAGAGATTGCCCAAGCCCAACGACAACATGTGTTCAATATGTTTAAGTGAGTACGAGGCCAAGGAGGTGTTGAGGACTATACCAGAGTGTAATCATTACTTCCATGCTAGTTGCATAGACGAATGGCTTAAAATGAATGCAACATGCCCCGTTTGTAGGAATTCACCAGAGGGCTCATCTGTTGCTACCCATTCTTTCTCAATGTCTTCTTCAACTTTTTCTTTAGCATCACCATAGATTTTGATGGTCGTGTTATTTTTTGCCATAAGGTATGGTTGTGATTTGATTTGTATATGTATATGTTTGCATATGTATATGTATATGGTTGTGATAGCTAGAGACAAATGATTGTTTTGTACTACTATTATAATCAAACGAGATCGTTTATTGGGTTTGCTATGGCAATTTCCTATATTAGTCTGGTTTTTAGCGGCTATCATATGGCTAACTTAGAAATCTTCACCTGCTTATTCTTCTTGTTCTCTTCCTCCCTCAAACACTACGAGCTACCACCCGTGGTAGATCAAATTTACAGACGGCAGCTAAGCCGGTTTGATTCCCTTTTCGGCTAAGCAATCTTCAACCCTCAAATTGTGGGTATCCAAGGTTTGATCTCTCATATGTACGTAACAACCAAACCCAAACCATTTTCACTCTGCCATCATCCAGGGATGTGGAGCAAAAAATAATCATAAGGCGACATGTGAATTTTTGGGTGAAGATGACAAATTTACCCTCGAGGCATACCGGATCTTCTACACGAGAGCAGTGGAGAATCATCCATCAACCAAATCAGGAGTACCCAAAATAGGTAACAAGTTCAAATTTGTCTCATCCATCCTCATTCCATAACCTCCAAAAACCTCCCAAAACATTTCTTTTATTATGATAATTAGCCAATTAATATATTTATACCTAATTAATATATTAATTGCTAATTGAATCACCAAATAACATCCCAAAACACACTTAAAGGCCGGCCACACCCCATTCCCTATATATATGACCCTATTTCTTCTAAAAAGCTAAGTTCCATACTCTTGCAAAACTCCCAAAAACTCTCCAAATACTTTTCTCTCTAAATTCTAACTTTGGCATAAGAGGTTCTTTGGCCAAAGCCCTCCCCATTCATCGTGGGCGCGTGAGGCTCTTGGCCTTGACCTAAGGTGTTAATTGTTTTGTATGTGCAATTTTGTCCAAGAAGAAGAAGGCGGAAATTTGCATCCACAAATTAGTGCTTTCATTGAGAGTTGAAATTCACACTCGTAGAAGACTCTCGCATAAAAATGTTTTTTTTCTCTATTTTCTAGTCCATTTGAATATTTTTCATACATTCTTATTATTAGAATTTTTTATTTGCAAAGGTTCTTTGATAAAACGTATATGAAAAATATAATGGCTAGAAATTTAGAAAATTCTATAAGTGAAAATTCCAATACTCAAGAAATGGGATCGCGAAGATCCATGAGGCAAAATGCGGTCGTAAGCAGAGTGGCACCACCACTACAAGGTTTCACCATGGCCCAAGCCATGCCATCCAAGCTTGCACAGGCCCGAGCCTAAGCCTCTCATTCGTATGCACCACGCATTGAGCAGCCTGCTTCCGTGACCCAGCTTGCTCCTACAGCCCTGCCTGCTCCCTCAGCCCTTCCTGCTCCTGCGACCCAGCATGCTCCAGTAATCTAACCTGTTCTCACAGCCCTACCTCCTATGGTTTCCCAAGCAGCTCAAGTTGGCCCTAGAATATCTCAACTATCTGGAGCAACCATCGAGTCGGAGGCATTTTCACCACATTTCTTCGCAGATTTGATATTTTCCAACTCAAATCTTGCACCCGGAGTCTACCACACTTCCACTGCTCAAGGAGGCACATTCATTCCAAGCTTTTCCAATCTAAATGGCGAACAACACTTATCTCGACAAGTCATAGAGTTGACGAGCGCCCTTGCATAACAGATAACCTTGGTGAATCAACTCTTGCAACGCACCAAGATCCAATGTGCCTTTGACGAGGTGTCCTGAAGTAGGACAAGGGCAGACGAACCTCTCAACTAGCGTCCCGACAAACAACCCTTTAACCATCCACGTTCCAAGCGTTCTGGCAGTTTACGCTCCCGCCTGGGTCCTTGGGATAGCGTATACTCTCGTCTTAGCGCGCGGAGGAGCGTGCATTCCCAATCAAGCCCATGGTCGAGCATACGTTCACGGTTGAGGTCACACTCCGATTATTAACATGGACAACCTTCCAGGCGAAATGTTCATTCACAACTAAGATCGCAAGAAACATTCTCCACCTCACATCGGAGTAGGCAGCATGGTAGACGGAGAGAAGCAGTCACTCAATCCGACTCAAGTTCAACCGGTAGCCTGCGAAAAGCTTATTCGCTTGCCAGGTACATGCCACATGCACCGCAGCTGCAACATGGACGAGTTGAGCATAGGGAAGAGCGGTTTAGACCCATAGGTCACGATTGGAGGCAGCAAAAAATTCCACTGCCCCAGTAGAGGCAAATTCAAAAAGAAGTTGAGAGACTCATAACTGAACGATGGCACAATTTCCAACATAACAAGGCTACTGACGATGCGCTTTGACGAGACATGACCAACATAAGCATGTCACCATTTATGAATGAGATCGAGCGGACAGATCCACCTCGCGGGTTCATTATGCCTCACTTCATTCCGTACAAGGAAGACGAAGATCCAGATCAACATCTCAAGCACTACAGCAGTACCATGATCTTTTACAGGAACAATAATGCGCTTATGTGCAAATTTTTTACCACAACTCTACAAGGCGAGGCATAAGACTGGTTTCACACTCTACCGTCGCAGTCAATCCGGAGTTTCAATAAACTTTCCTTTGTTTTCACTAAGGACTATTTGTATAAGTGCTCAATCAAAAGAACATCTGACCATCTCTTCAGCATCGTAAAAGACCCTTGGGAGACAATTCGCGACTATGTCAAGAGATTCAAAGCGGAGAAGGCTAAGATTGTTGGTTGCAACGAAGACATAGCAACAACAGCATTTAGAAATGGACTTCCTACCGAACATCTTTTATTAGGAAAACTGATAATGGGAGAAGAACTGACCCTAGCAGCTTCGTATGCTTTGGTAGAAAAACATGCACTATGGGACGAGGCCAAGCAGTCTAACAAAACAGAGTCAGAAAAGAAGCACATGGAACGTTCCCCAACCAGAGAAGACTCAGCGCCTGAAACATTCACCAAATTCACAGTTCTAATCGGCCAAATTCTCTGCAACCTCAAGAACGAACCTTAGTTCGAACTGCCGCCACCCATGAAAGGCGATCTTATCAGGTTGGATCATACAAAGTATTGCGCATTCCATCAAGGATCAGGCCACACTACCAACGGCTGCCTAAAGTGGAAGCAGTATCTTAAGAAGCTGACAAATGAGGGTCGATGCGACGAGTATCTTGACAAGTCAACGAAACGGCCTACACAAGCAGGGGAAGTCTCCATCACCCCCTAAACCTCGTTTGGATTTTTTCCAAATAAGTTTTAAGTCTCAAGCAGCTCGACGAACAAGGCTTCACAAGCCAAAGATTATCTAGTTTGTTATGCAGTTTCTGCCTTCCAGCACAGTTGATTTATTTCTTTATTCTCAATGAAGATTCAAGAAGTTATTCACAAGCAGGGCTCAACTGCTGTCCACAACGACTGCTAAAAACCCATACGGATTCGCTTTCCAGTGCGAGAGGATAAACTAATTGCTCTCCAATGCGAGAGGGTAAACCAATTCCCCGACACCCATATGGGTTTGCTCTCCAGTGCTAGAGGATAAACTAATTGCTTTCTAGTGCGAAAGGGTAAACCAATTCCCCGACACCCATATGGGTTTGCTCTCTAGTGCGAGAGGATAAACTAATTGCTCTCGAGTGCGAGAGGGTAAACCAATTCCCCAACACCCATATGGGTTTGCTCTCCAGCGCGAGATGATAAACTAATTGCTTTCTAATGCGAGAGGGTAAACCAATTCCTCGACACCCATATGGGTTTGCTCTCCAGCATGAGAAGGTAAACTAATTGCTCTCCAGTGCGAGATGGTAAACTAATTGCTCTCCTGCGTGACAGGGTAAACTAATTGCTCTCCAGTGCGAGAGGGTAAACTAATTGCTTTCCAGTGCAAGAGGGTAAACTAATTCCCCGACACCCATTTGGGTAAGCTCTCCAGTGTGAGAGGCCACATAGCTTAAAAGATCGAATGCTTGAAGATCAACTAGGCAGCAAATGGTCAGGGGTAGCAGCCACTTTTGCACTTAACAGATCATTCATCCGACACTTTATCTTCAGCAGCTCGGATCTTGACAGCTTTATCCTTGACTGCTCTATCTACGGCAGCTGAGAAATCAAACTCAAGCAGTTTCCTTATTTTTGGCAAGTAGCCTAAACATGGCAGCCTAAACCGTTGCCCATGCCACGCCACCTCCTTGGCCCATGACAAGCCGATTCCTGGCCCCTACCAGCCGACGCGCCGCACCACCCCAATGGCTGCTCCATGGCAGCACCTCCCAAGAAGAAGACAAGAAAAAATTAAATTTTTCTTACGTCGGTACGACACGGAGAAGACGAAGAAATCAACGAAAGACGGTCCTTTGCACGAGAAAGATGTAGAAGATTGCTAGAGGAGGGGGAACAAATATCCTTTAAGCTCTCTCTCTTGTATGGTAGAATAAATCGCTCTCCAAAGTTGATTTAATAACCCACTTAAGGTGGACTTAAATAGGCTTTGAGAGAAATTTATTTCCCTTTCCTAGAAGGACCTAATTTCCTATTAAAGAGGGAATCTACATCAAAATAGGAAGTAGTCCTGCATTTCCTAAAGCAAGAAGATCTTTACACCTGCTGCCTTTTCCTACGAGCAGCCCAGCAGGTGTGGGGGCATTTGTGGAGCAAAAAATAATCACAAGGCGACACATGGATTTTTGGGTGAAGATGACAAATTTACCCTCGAGGCATACTGAATCTCCTACACGCGAGCAGTGGAGAATCATCCATCAACCAAATTAGGAGTACCCAAAATAGGTAACAAGTTCAAATTTGTCTCATCCATCCTCATTCCATAACCTCTAAAAACCTCCCAAAACTTTTCTTTTATTGTGACAATTAGCCAATTAATATATTAATTGCTAATTGAATCACCAAATAACACCCCAAAATACACTTAAAGGCCGGCCACACCCCATTCCCTATATATATGACCCTATTTCTTCTAAAAAGCTAAGTTCCATACTCTTGCAAAACTCCCAAAAACTCTCCAAATACTTTTTTCTCTAAATTCTAACTTTGGCATCGGAGGTTCTTCGGCCAAAGCCCCCCATTCATCGTGGGCGCGTGAGGCTCTTGGCCTTGACCTAAGGTGTTAATTGTTTTGTAGGTGCAATTTTGTCCAAGAAGAAGAAGACAAAAATTTGCATCCACATGGGACTTCATCATTGAGAGCATAGACTACTGGCACCAAATCATATCGATCAATGACACCACCAACTGTTTCCCTAAGTGGTTCCTCGACCATGACATCAGTCTTAGATATTCACCCTTCTTCTACCTGCATGGCCTTGAAAACTACACGTTCCTTAACTGATTGTCTTAAGAGTGAAACCTACAATAACATTGCTATGCCGACGAGTTTGTTATTACCACCGGATTACGAGTCATTTATGAAGAAAGTGGTTCTACCATAAAATTAATTGGTAATATGGAGAGTATTTTTCCAACCTCTTATAAGTTCATGCAAGGTCCCTCGACTCCCTCCTCTCATCAATGTGGATTCATTCTCTGCATGTCCCCCTCACGTGTGGCAACATTTCAAGCCTCATACGTGGACAACGCAACATGGTGACGTAGAGTACGTATGGTCATTTGACTTCACATGTGGGATAACCTGCTCTGATACCATGAAGAAAGCTAGGGCACCATAAAACTAATTGGCAATATGGAGAATAAGCCAACCTCTTATAAACTCATGTAAGGTCTCTCCTCTTGTCAACGTGAGATTCATTCTCAACAATTTAGGGGAATGAGTTTTGTGATTGTAACAACATTGGTTCCAAGTTTCTTTGATCCATTGCAAAGGTGTTTAGATGCAATTGGACAAGCCTGATGGGCGTGTCTAAGGTGCAGACCTTGCCTGCCAACCGAACCGAATCAGACGACTGAAATCAGCCGAGCTCATGACTAAAATCGGGTCTTTAGGACCCGTAAAATATTGATGTTGGGTTAATTCTTGGGAGGGAGAAAGATGGAGGAAAAATGAGGAGTGGTGGGTGATGCGGAGTTTGCAGACGGATCATAAACCACCACCACCGTTTGACTACGACAGCCGCACTGCGCTCCACGTTGCCTCACTCAACTACTGAATTGACGTTGTCGGTCATGTACCAATCCACGGCTGGATCGACATACTACTCCTTCCTTTCGAGGTCTTCACCTCTTCCTCCGTCAGCCCAATTGAGGACGGCTCCGCCAATTCCCAACGCAATCTCTGGAAAATGGTTGGTTTTCTTGCATTGATCCCTTGAACCTTGACGCGGGTTTTTACCATTTTTTGCGAGAAATTTTTATTTGTGACAAGAACATAAATGATATACCATGTGTTTTAATAGAAGTGATAGAACATTTTATTTTTTAAGTTATTAACTTTTTAACACACATATCCCACCATTTGTATAGTAACACTCGATGTACCACCCTGTATACCGGTCACACTGAAAAATCTCTCCATTTTTGCATGTTGTAATTGGAATTTAACTTTATTTATTTATTTTTAATTTCGTTAATTCCTATGATCTTTGAGTTGGGTTTTTGTTATTTTTGTACATTTTTTTCTTTAGAAAGAGGAAGACAATTGATGGCAAGTCAAGGTTATTCACTCCTTCAGAATCCTGAGAGGCTATGAGAATTTCACTCTGTCCGTGGCTACAATCAAGCAGACTCACCGGTTCAAAGCATCGAATCCAGGACCTCCCACACTTTTTTTGTTTACTAGGGAGCCGCAATGCAATCCATGCTCTTACCATTTGGCCACTTGCTGTTATTTATTTTTATATATTATAATTGTGATTGGAATTGACTAGGAGAATCGAAGTTGATAGTATAATGTACTTTGTGTTTGATGTTATGAAGAATTTCTTGAATTAGAGGAATTTGTTGCAATTTTCTTTTGGGTTACATCGTTGCAATTTTCATTTGGGGCAATTCTTCTTTAATTTAGGGTTGGAAAATTTATATCTTCACTATTGGGCCTAGTTTATAACATAAAATATTGCATAAATAAGATGGATTAAAGAAAATTTAGGAAACAACCAAGAATTGGTTTTGAGGACCACTCATTTATGAAATATATATGTATATATGCGACATTTGTAGGTTAAGAATTTGCTCCCGCACTTTTCTCAAACTGCATACATTTTGGTGATTAATGATAAAATTCTTAATATGGTAGTTAATGATGAGGAGGGCAACGATGTGCTTGTGTTACTGTATATATCCTGAGAGTATGGTGTGCACGCCCGCGACTACGACAATCGCACTCCACTCCACGGCTGGATTGACGTTTCCGCCATGTTCAAAACAGCAAAAGGTGCTTTAATTTCTCGAATACATGGTCATTTATATGACTTATATTGTTTTTTTTAAGCATTTTCCATGTTAACTGGTAATGTAAATATAAACTCACAATTTGTATGAACTTCAATATTTCATAGTAGGCCTAGTACAGTATTGATCATACTTGTTGAGTTGCTGAAAGGCAAACGAAGAAAATGGAACTTAGAAGCAGTTTTTCATCTTGTTGTGCTTTTAGGATTGGATAATGTTAGGGAGACTAAATTTGTAGACTAAATTTTGGAAACTAAATGACATGGAAGTTGATGATTGGTTTATTACTTAATCGTTGATAAACGTGTTCATTCCTGATGACACAATATTTAGTTTGCAAATTTTGTCTCCCTATCATTACTCTTTAGAAACATTTAATGAGAATTAATTTGGTGAGGATGCTGAAAAAGAGGAAGAGTTGATTCGAAATTCTGAATAACGTCTTTTTCTCAGATTAGTATGGATACAAAGTCTTTTTTCTCAGCTTAATACTGTTGCTCCATTACGTATATAGTCATTGCAATTGGAGGGAAATGGTTTGATGAATATGGTATTACTTTTAGATTTATAGTATTTTGTTTTCCTTCTTTTGTTTTCCCCCTCTTCCATGTTTTAATGTATACTTTCAACTTAATGTGTTGATGCACAAAATCAGTGAGGACTTTGGTACAACTGAAAGTGTTAAGTTTGTGACCTTCGGTAGATTGCTCCGGTCACTAGTGTGGATAAGTATGTAAATGGATAGGGACAGGGAAGCAAACACAAGATGTACGTGGTTCACCCAGATTGGTTACGTCCACGGAGTAGAGGAGTTCTCATTAATTGTGAAGGGTTTACACAAGTACATAGGTTCAAGCTCTCATTTAGTGAGTACTAGTGAATGATTTAGTACAAATGACATTAGGAAATATTGTGAGAGAATGATCTCTATTTATAGAAGAGAGTTTCTAGTTTCATTCTGACATTGACACGTGTCGTGTTGTGATTGGCTTTTGATGTTGACACATGTCGCACTATGATTGGCTTCTGATGTCGACACGTGTCGCGCTATGATTGGCCTCCTGGTTGGAGGGAAACTCTTCTGGGTCCTTGACGGTATAACGTTGACCGGTGCTCAGTAGTTTCGGGATTGGTCAAGTATGGTACAAACATAATGTATACACTAGGGTTGGGTTCAGTTCAAATCAGTTCGGTTTTTTGACAAAACTAAAACCGAACCGAAATTTCGGTTTGGTTTGGCCCATTTTTTTTCGGTTCGGTTTCGGTTTTTTTTTCCTTTTTTTTTTTCAAAAAAATGAAAAATTTTGAAATTTGAAATTTTAACATCTCTAACACAATCACAGTTCAAGTCTTCCACACAATCACAGTTCAAGTCTTCCAACACAATCCCAGTTCAAGTCTTCCAACACAATAAAATCAAATAAACCTTCAAGGTTTCATTACTTCATGTCTTTGTACACACTTCTTCTCTTCAAGTCTTCAAGCTCAAAGCTTTCCCATACACCAATTACATAACATATAACTGTAAAGAACAGAACATAACATCCAATGGGTTAGTTAGAAGATACAGACTGATGCAGGACCATTTGAATAGTTGTATAGTTAGCAATCAAATCGAGAAAGAAGATCAGTTCAATTGTAAGGTAAAGCATCCACTATGCCTTCACGATGGCATAACAATCGAGTTTCAAATTCCCTTTAAGGAAGTGGAGATGTACATTCGCATTAAGAAAAACACATCAAGTTATTATTTGCATACAAGTTGTGTCACAGCCCGTCCCGAGAATTAATTATCGTGGTTGTGCAAAGACAGATTTACCCTTGAGCGTTTGTGACATCGTGGGGCTATGTGTGGTTGAGGACCAATGTGTTAAGTCCCTATTATTTTGGACCCAATTGGAAGTAAGAAAATTATTAGTTGTGATTGGTGACTTTGGACCACACACACACACCCACAACCTTCTCTCTCTTCCCTCCCGTGTCCTCTCTCTATCTTTCAGACTCTCTCTCTTCCCTCCTGTACGGACTCAAGCCCAAAACCTTTTGAATCGTGACGGATCGAGGATTTTAAGACCACCATTGTGTTCGTGAGGACCATACGAGTCTTAGGGTACACGTTCCAGGTAAGAACTCCATCTTTTTCACGTCGAAACCGCAACCCCGATTTAAGGTACTATTCATGCTCACGTAAAATGTTGATTTTTATGGAATTTCAAGACCATAGAAAGCTTTAGAAGGTTCTAAGGAGGCTCGGAGTGCTTCGTTGGAAAGATTTAGACGTTAGGATAGCTAGTTTCGAAGTTGTCCTGTTTCCTCGAATTTCTCCGACGAGATTTCGTGATTTTTGGAGCTTTAAACAGGTATAACGTTGTTCTACTCATCTTCAGCTTTCTATTGGTATAAATTTCATGAAAAATGGTTAAGAAACGAGTGAGAATAGACGTTTTAAAGTTTTACCCAGTTTTCAGGCGACTGGCAACTCGCCGGAGAAGATGACGGCATATTCGGTTAGTTTGGACAGAATATGCTGATGCCGTCAGTCAGTTTTAACGGAATTTGTTAGGCTTTAACAAAATATTCCCTAATGGTGGTTAGGGAATCCATCAGGTTTTGCCGCGCGTGGGGGCTCATTTTTTAGTGCCCTTGCCAGCGCGTGGTGGTGCGTGGGAGCTCGAAAAAATTATCTAAAAATTTGGGGATATCCTGAGGTTGTGTAGGTCACTATGGTATATTCATATACCCATTTTGAGCAATGTATGAGAAGTTATTAGCTAGTTTTGTCCATGTGCTTTAAAATAACGTTTTTATAATTAATTCGCATATAGGTGAGACTTATCCCGAGAACGAGCGTATCCACGGGCGACTCGGGGGTTACGACCCGTCGACATACCAATGAGTGGGCTTTTGTTTTCAGTATATATTTATATACTTGGTATATTTCCCAGAAATGCATTTTTAAGGAAAGTATGCTTTGAAATAATATGCCAAATGCTTTTATATTCTGAATATGCATTTCATGGTTGCATATATATATATATATATATATATATATATATATATATATATATATATATATATATATAAATGTGGTGCTGTGGAGGCACATGTAAGTTCAAGTAAGTTATGTTTGGCTATGTGAATCATCGATGGTGTGATATATGATTGATTGATGTTGAACTCATAAAACTGCACCTAGGGTGATTGTGATTTAGTCAGAGATATGAAGTACATGCCTGTTTATTTATGTCACCTCCCGCACTATATGCTCATATTGGATCCAAATTATGTGCACAGTCTTGTCGTACAGACCTTATTTATGGTTCCGACTCGTAGGTGACTAGCGATTTATCGCCTGGCTACTATGAGAGAATAAAATTAAGCATAACTATATTACACCTAATCTTGTTGTACAGACCTTTTTAGGGGTTCCGACTTATGTGCAGTATATTGCCGTATAGGTCATTGTAGTGACTCTGGCTAGATTGACTTAAAGCTATGAATTTAGCCGTACAGACTACCACAGGGGTTCCAGCCAACGTATCATATTCTATGAATTTATTCTTACCTGAATTGCTTACTCTGTTATATATTAGCATGACATATATTTGAATATGATTATGTGAAGCATGAATTGAATTGATATGATTTCATATATATTTATATATTATGTATATGCTTATATTCTGATTCTAGGAAAACTTATACATGTTTTACAGCGAGGGGTAAGATATGTTGATAAGCAAAACGATTTTGTAAAACATTTGTTTTTGCCCACTCATGTATTCTGTTTTACGCCCCTCCAGGTTTTAAGTAAGCTTGTTGTTGGTGGCTTGAGGACATCGGCGGTTTTGACTTATCTAAATAATAGTAGGACATTCCTGGTACTGTATAATTAGTACTTGTCCTACTGGACTGCACCTAGACTTAATATGCTCTGATTAGGAGTGTTTACTATTGTAACTAACTCCTATCACTTCCTGTTTAGTAGTGAACTCTAGTATTTCGGTTTTTAATTATTTGTATAATTCTTATCTTTATTGCTTCCGCACTGTGCACATGGCTACTTCACTCTCACGTGACGGCCAACATGCCTTGATCTCGATCGGGGTGTCAGTTTGGTATCAGAGCCTAGGTTTAGCAGTCCTGTATAATTCTTGAATATTCTAATCCTTGTGATGTCTTATGTTAGAACTATGCCGCCTCGTAGAGAGCCTTGTCAAGCAGCTGAATCTAGTTTCCCTGATATTGCTTAATTAGGGGAAACTATAGTTTTTGCCATTCAGACAACATTCTGTACTCCCCAGAGGACACCTCTTGGGACAGTTCATAATCTGAAGTTGACTCACTTCATTGGAAATGAAGGTCATGAGGGGGCAGAAAAATGGCTGAATCATGTGGAGAAGACCTTTTAGGTGATGTAGAGTTAGGGGAGTCTTTCTTCTGATAAGTGGGTTGAGACGACTACCTAGTTTTTGGGAGAACAGCCTGCATCCTGGTGGAGACAAGAGTCTTACCAGTTGACCCCAACAGAGATTGTGGATTTGGGAGTGTTTAAGGAGCTGTTTCAGAAAATGTTCATTCCTCTTGCGTATATCGATAGTAAGAAACAGGAGTTTACTCATCTGAGGCAAGGAAAGATGTCCGCTAATGAGTATTACAGGATGTTTACTAATCTGTCGAGATATGATTCGGAGGTTGCTGCTAGTCCGGTAGAGATGATTCGCCGTTTTAGTTTGGGTACTAAGAAGAAATGGCGTTCCATAGCGACATCGACTCATTGTGCCTCTTACCAGGAGTTTTATGAGATTCTACTAAGGATTAAGGCCTCAAAGAACATGACTAGTGAAAGTAAGGATGAGGAAGGAAAGAATGGGGCCAGAGACGAGACGATAAAGGAAATGGGCAAGCATTTCAGGGACCCCGCAAGACCTAGAACTTTAAGAGGAGTGATGGCAGTTCCAGCTCTTCTAGCGGAGGATTGAGTACTAATATACAGAGGAGGGTGGTAGATTCACTGGAGGCCCTAGGTTCCAGAGGCAGAGAGATTTTGGTGGTTCAGGTGGATCTGGTGCTCCTTTATGTGGCATGTGTAATAATCGGCATTTTGGGAAGTGTAGGAGAGGCAGCAATGGATGCTTCACTTGTGGTCAGATGGGTCATAGGGTTGCTCAATGCCCTCAGAGTCAGTAGAGATCCCATCAGCCTTTCTTCCCACCATCTGCACCTACCTAGCACGCTTCAGGATCTTGTGGTTATACTCAGACTGGACGAGGATGTGCCTACCACTATCAGGGCGACGCCGCTCCCTACATCTCAGGACAACAACAGTATTTTCAGGATCCTCAGTACCAGAGTGGGTACCCTCAGTATCAGGGAAGATCTATGTCTTATCAGCCACATTCATCTGGAGGATCTCAGTGGTACCAAGGGGGACAACCCCAGCAGGGAGAGATTGCTACTAGTAGTGCAGGTTCTTTGAGGCAGTCGGGTCAGCAGAGGCATGGACGTGGTGTTCATGCCATCAGAGGTCGCGGTGGACGACAGCAGAACCAGGAACGTATCCATAATATATCACTGTAAGATGCCCTGAATAATCTAGAATTAATCATGGGTACGTTAAATATTCTTGGTCATTTTGCTAGAGTATTAATTGATTGTCGTGCTACACATTCTGTTATTTCTCATACATTTGCTCAAGTGACGCAACCCCATCCTACACCTCTAGGATATAATTTAGAGTTTTCTATGCCTAGAGGGGATATATGTTTTGTGGATCGGGTATACCTAGGATGTCCAGTGATAGTAGAGGATATTATTATGCCAGCTAATCTTATGCCGTTGGATATTATGGATTTTGATGTGATTTTGGGCACTGATTGGTTGCACTATAAACGTGCCAAGATAGATTGTTATGGGAAAACAGTCACTTTTCATTGTCCTGGATTACCTAAAGTTACATTTTTATGAGAGCCTAGTGGGGTGAGGCATGGTATTATTTCAGCCATGAAAGCAAAGAAATTGTTGTCAAAAGGTTGGCAGGGATATTTGGCTCATGTGGTGTTGAATGATGATGCTCCTAGTAGTGTGGAGGATGTTCATGTGGTCAGATATTTTCCGGATGTATTCCCTGAGGATTCGCCTGGATTGCCACCAGATGGAAAGGTGGAGTTTGTTATTGATCTGCTTCTAGGTACAAATCCCATATCTTTAACTCCTTATAGAATGACTCATGCTTAATTAAGGGAATTGAAAGTCCAGTTGCAAGAGTTAGTGGATAAATGTTTTATTCAGCCGAGGACTTCACCTTGGGGAGATCCAGTTTTATTTGTGAGGAAGAAAGATGGAACTTTGAGGCTGTACATTGATTACAGGCAATTGAATCGGGTAACCATTAAGAACCGTTATCCATTGCCTCGTATAGACGATTTATTTGATCAACTCAGAGGTGTCTGCGTATTTTCTAACATTGACTTGAGGTCGGGATACTATCAGTTGAAGATTAAAAATGAAGATGTCCCTAAAACCGCATTCAGGACTCGATATGGTCATTATAAGTTTCTTGTGATGCCATTCGGGTTAACTAATGCACCAGCAGCTTTTATGGATTTGATGAATTGAGTATTCCGGCCATATTTGGACAGATTTGTTATTGTCTTCATTGACGATATTTTGGTATACTCTAAGTCTAAGGCTGAGCATACTAGACATTTGAAGTTGGTGTTGAGCAGTTTGAGGGAACACCAACTATATGCTAAGTTTGGCAAATGTGAATTTTGGTTGAATCAAGTGGCATTTTTGGGACATGTCATTTCTGCTCAAGGCATTCAAGTGGATTCTCAAAAAGTAGCAGCTGTAGAGAATTGGGAGCAACCTCGAACCGTCACCGAGGTACAGAGTTTTCTTGGCTTAGCAGGCTATTATAGACGGTTCGTTAAGGATTTTTCAGTGATTGCTTTACCATTGACGAGGTTGACTCGAAAGGATGTTAAGTTTGAATGGGATAATAAATGTGAGCAAAGTTTCCAGCAGTTGAAGTACTATCTCACTCATGCTCATGTTCTAGCGCTTCCAGATGATAGTGGTAATTATGAGGTTTATAGTGATGCTTTTCTGAATGGTTTGGGTTGTGTATTAATGCAACATGATAGGGTAATTGCTTACGCCTTGAGACAGTTGAAACCTCATGAGAAGAATTACTTACACATGACTTAGAGTTAGCGGCTATCATCTTTGCTTTGAAGATTTGGAGGCATTATCTTTATGGCGAGAAATGTAAGATCTTCACAGATCATAAGAGTCTTCAGTACCTGTTTACTCAGAGAGATCTTAATCTTCGGCAGCGGAGATGGATTGAGTTGCTTAGTGATTATGACTGTACGATTGCGTATCATCCTGGTCATGCAAATGCAGTGGCGGATGCACTTAGTAGGAAGACCCCAGCCAAACTCAATGCCATTTATGATTGTCATATCCCTCTTATAGGAGATTTGAGGTCTACTGGAGTGGAAGATCGAGAAGAAGCCTTGCTTGCTAATTTTCAGGTTAGGCCAATTTTAGTTGACCGTGTACTTGATGCTCAGATGATTGATGAAGAGACCCAGGAAATAATTGAAGCAAGAAATCAAGCCAAAAAGAAAGATTTCGGGATTCGAAAATCTGATGGTATGCTTATGCAGGAAAGCAGAATGTATGTGCCGAATAATGCAGAATTAAAGAAAGAAATTTTGGACGAAGCACATATTTCGGCATATGCGATGCATCCAGGAGGCACTAAGATGTATCATACCATTAGACCATTTTATTATTGGCCAGGTATGAAAAGGGAAATTTTCGAATATGTGAGTAGGTGTGCCATTTGCCAACAGGTTAAAGCGGAAAGGAAGAAGCCGTTTGGGTTGATGCAGCCACTTCCCGTTCCACAGTGGAAATGGGAAAATATTACTATGGATTTTGTGTACAAGCTCCCTCGTACACAAAATGGTTATGACGGCATTTGGGTGGTAGTTGATCGGCTTACGATGTCAACATATTTTATTCTAGTGAGGGAGAAGTATTCGTTAAGCCGATTAACTAAGTTATTTATATCGCAGATTGTGAAGCATCATGGTGTGCCAGTTAATATTATCTCGGATCGGGATCCCAGATTTACTTCCAAGTTCTGGATAGCATTCAAGAATCTCTTGGTACGAGATTGCTTTATAATACGACATATCACCCTTAGACAGATGGACAATCTGAGAGAACCATTCAAACATTAGAGGATATGTTGAGATCTTCAGTGTTGCAGTTTGGAGATAGTTGGCATGATTGTTTGGATTTGATAGAGTTTGCCTACAACAACAGTTATCATTAGAGTATTGGTATGGCACCATTTGAGGCACTTTATGGGAAATCTTGTCGTACGCCTCTATGTTGGTAAGAGGTTGGCGAAAGAGTTTTTGTGGGGCCTGAGATTGTGGATGTGATTACTCAAAATGTTCAGGTAATTAAGTCTAACCTGAAAGCGGCCTAAGATCGACAAAAGAGTTTAGTAGACAAGCATGCCACTGATCGGAAGTACGATGTAGGCGATTAGGTATTTCTGAAGCTATCACCTTGGAAAGGTGTTGTACGATTTGGAAAGAAAGGAAAGTTGAGTCCTAGGTACATTGGACCATATATGATCACCGAGCGAGTCGGTGAGGTTGCTTACAGGCTTGAGTTGCCTCCAGAGTTATCCAAGGTGCACGATGTATTTCATGTTTCGATGCTTCAACATTATGTTTCAGATCCTTCACATGTGATCCCTCTTCAACCTTTGGAAATTAATCCGGATTTGACTTATGATGAGAAACCAGTGACTCTTTTGGATTGGAAGGATAAGGAACTAAGGAAAAAGACCGTACGTTTGGTGAAGGTGTTATGGAGAAATCATTCAGTGGAAGAAGTTACTTGGGAGACAGATGATCGGATGAGAGAGATGTATCCACGCTTGTTTTATGATTATTAATGGAGGTATTGGTTGTATGTAATTTCGAGGACAAAATTTTATAAGGTGGGGAGATTGTCACAGCACGTCCCGATAATTCATTATCGTGGTTGTGCAAAGACAGATTTACCCTTGAGCGTTTGTGACATCGTGGGGCTATGTGTGGTTGAGGACCAATGTGTTAAGTCCCTATTATTTTGGACCCAATTGGAAGTAAGAAAATTATTATTTGTGATTGGTGACTTTGGACCACACACATACACACCCATAACCTTCCCTCTTTTCCCTCCCGTGTCCTCTCTCTATCTCTCAGACTCTCTCTCTTCCCTTCTATACGGACTTAAACCCAAAACCTTTTGAATCGTGACAGATCGAGGATTCTAAGACCACCATTATGTTCGTAAGGACCATACGAGTCTTGGGGTACACGTTCCAGGTAAGAACTCCATCGTTTTCATGTCGAAACCATAACCCCGATATGAGGTACTATTCATGCTCACGTAAAATGTTGATTTTTATGGAATTTCAAGACCATAGGAAGCTTTAGGAGGTTCTAAGGAGGCTCGGAGTGCTTCGTTGGAAAGATTTAGACGTTGGGATAGCTAGTTTCGAAGTTGTCCGGTTTCCTCGAATTTCTCTGACGAGATTTCGTGATTTTTGGAGCTTTAAACAGGTATAACGTTGTTTTACTCATCTCCAGCTTTCTATTGGTATAAATTTGATGAAAAATGGTTAAGAAACGAGCGAGAATAGACGTTTTAAAGTTTTACCCAGTTTTCCGACGACCGGCGACTCACCGGAGAAGTTGACGGCATATTTCGTCAGTTTGGATGGAATATGGTGATGCCGTCAGTCAGTTTTAACGGAACCTGTTAGGCTTTAACAGAATATTCCTTAACGGTGGTTAGAGAATCCGTCAGGTTTGGCCGCGCGTGGGGGCGCATGGGAACTCGAAAAAATTATCTAAAAATTTGGGGATGATCCTGAGGTTGTGTAGGTCACTATGGTGTATTGATATACCCATTTTGAGCAATGTATGAGAAGTTATTAGCTAGTTTTGTCCATGTGCTTTAAAATAACGTTTTTATAGTTAATTCGCATATATGTGAGACTTATCCCGAGGACGAGCGTATCCACGGGCGACTCGGGGGTTACGACCCGTCGACATTTGTTTTCAGTATATTTATATACTAGGTATATTTCCCAGAAATGCATTTTTAAGGAAAGTATGCTTTGAAATAATATGCCAAATGCTTTTATATTCTGAATATGCATTTCATGGTTGCATATATATATATATATGTGGTGCTGTGGAGGCACATGTAAGTTTAAGTAAGTTATGTTTGGCTATGTGAATCATCGATGATGTGACATGTGATTGATTGATGTTGAACTCATAAAACTGCACCTAGGGTGATTGTGATTTAGTCAGAGATATGAAGTACATGCTTGTTTATTTATGTCACCTCCCGCACTATATGCTCATATTGGATCCAAATTAAGTGCACAGTCTTGTCGTACATACCTTATTTATGGTTCCGACTCGTAGGGTGACTAGCAATTTATCGCCTGACTACTATGAGAGAGTAAAATTGAGCATAACTATATTACACCCAATCTTGTCGTACAAACCTTTTTAGGGGTTCTGATTTATGTACATTATATTGCCGTATAGGTCATTGTAGTGACTCCGGCTAGATTGACTTTGAGCTATGAATTCAATCGTATAAACTACCACAGGGGTTCTGGCTAACGTATCATATTCTATGAATTTATTCTTACCTGAATTACTTACTCTGTTATATATTAGTATGTCATATATTTGAATATGATTATGTGAAGCATGAATTGAATTGATATGATTTCATATATATTTATATATTATGTATATGCTTATATTCTGATTCTGGGAAAAATTATAAATGTTTTACAGCGAGGGGTTAGATATGTTGATAAAGAAAACGATTTTGTAAAACATTTATTTTTGCCCACTCACGTTTTTTGTTTTGCGCCCCTCCAGGTTTTAAGTAAGCTTGTTGTTGGTGGCTTGAGGACGTCGGCAGTTCTGACTTATCTAAATAATAGTAGGACATTCTTGGTACTGTATAATTAGTACTTGTCATATTGGACTGCACCTAGACTTAATATGCTATGATTAGGAGTGTTTACTATTGTAACTAACTCTTATCACTTCCTGTTTAGTAGTGAACTTTAGTATTTCGGTTTTTAATTATTTGTATAATTCTTATCTTTATTGTTTCCGCACTGTGCACATGGCTACATCACTCTCACGTGACGGCCAGCATGCCTTGATCTTGATCGGGGTGTGTCAAGCTGACATGGGAAGATGAAAGCAAGTTAATTGACAGATTAGTAAATGCAGAATTCATCGCTAGAAGGTTTAGATATGAATAAATCAGACAACTCTGTTGTGCCAATTACACCAAATCTCAATAGAGAGATCTAGATTATGCAGGTACCTTTCTACCATAATAAGTGAAGAGATTAAATCTTTAAAAGAGAAGAACCATACACAAAAAACCTTTTAATGTACCCACAAATCACAGCAGTCCAAGAAATAACATTTTTCTCCGACATTTCATCAAATATCTTATGTGCATGTTCCAAATACCCACATTTCACATACAAACAGAGCAAACTGGTTTTAACATAAACATTGAAGTCGAACCCAGTTTTCACCACAAGGGTATGAATGTTCAGATGCACAGCCAATGGTTACAAACCTTAAATCAAAACCTCCCAATTTTTCTAATTGACAAACCCTTCCTCACATCCCCTTCCTCACCCATCAGATTTTTCTAATTGACAATAATAGTAAGCATTACTATCAAAGAAAATCTGTAGAACATGAGAGACTGACTGACTAACCTTGCAAAAGAAGTCGTGGTTCGAGAGACTCAAGACTGAAAATGGCGAAAGGGCTCAGAGCCAGAGGAGGTCGCGGGTCATGTTGTCACGGGTCACGGGGGTGAAAGATTGAGAGTGAGATGACGACACTGACTGAGAGTGAAACGGGTCACACCGTTGTAGGTCGTTGGGAAGGAAGAAGACGAAGATAGGTCGCAGGTGCGTGGAGCGGCGAAGGCTGCGAATGGCAACTGGGAACTTGGGATTTGGGAAGGATAAGGGAAGATAATGGTTTCAGATTGAAAGGTTGCGAAGTGTAAGGGGGTAGGGTTTTAGTTTCAGACTGAAAGAACGAGTGAACGGCACCATTTCATAATAATAAACTGAATCGAATTTAGTGGGTACATTAACGACGAACTCCATTAACGACAAAAATATGGAACTCAACCTAAAAAAGTTAAGGGTAAAATTGACAAATCAGAATTTATTATAGTTAGACCATTTTTAGTTGGACTACTTTAATATGGGCCATGTACAAATCATTAAACAAAACTTATAACAAGGTTTTTGATTAACACTAAAACTTTTCAAACCCTTTTCATTAGTTTTCATTTGATTTGGTTATAGTTTATGGCGCTAGGTGTAAGAAAAAATAATTTTCGTCTTGCATTAGAGCTATATATTAGCATATATAACTAGTATTTTGGTGTATAATGCGAGGAATGAAAAAATAAGAAGAATAAGAGAAGAGGTTTATAGGGTTAAGGAAAGATGTATCCGTACACCTAGAGAACATCATGAGTAGTCTATTGTACGTATTCTTAATTTGATTTTCGTTGCGGTTCTCTTTTCTCATATGATTGTCATTTAATCTGCAAAGGATATACATCTGGTGTGAGATAAGGACATGATAGTTAAAATATTACAGTGATTGCTATTTAAATTTAAAGAATGCAGTGAAAGAGATGATTGAAAATAATTATTTTGCCTTATCGATTGGCTTTATATTATGTCAGTCATAGGTCGGTCAATGGCCATTACGCATACGACCAAAATATTGATATAGTTTTCCCGTCTATCCTATGGCTCAATCATCACACGGCTACCTTAGAAATCTGTAACTTCTTGATCTATTTCCTGTTCTTCCTCTTCCATCCTCATAGCGCTAGCACCACATGCGGTGGCTCAAACTGCTCTGACGGTGGCCCGTTGGTTCGTTTCCCTTTCCAGCTAACAAACCACCAAGCCAAAACTAATTGTGGGTATCCAGGGTATGATCTCTCATGTAACAACAGAAGTCAAACCACTCTCACTCTTCCATCTTTTGGTGACTTCACTGTCCAAACCATCAACTACATGATACAAGTGGTATCGATCAGCGACCCCGATAACTGTCTCCCTAAACGGTTTCTCCACCATGAAACTAGTCTTGTGGAAAATTCACCCTTCCTCCACCGTACTTTCAGCAGCCTGGTGAACTACACGTTCTTCAACTGTTCCTCCTCTGAAGTAGGCAGCATGCCTTCACGCATCATATCTTGCCTCAGCACTGAGTACTTCAAGGTCATTGCTTTGCGTACAAGTTGGCTATTGCCACCCTATCCAATTCCATTGCCCCTTTGCTCTGTGATTTTGACAACTTTGGCTCCGAGTTTATTCGATTGGGATAACCATGACATCGAGTTGACATGGAAGGTGCCTGATTGTCGTTCTTGTGAATAACGAGGTCAGGTTTGCGAGTTAAAGAAAGGAAAGCGTTTGCAAATCCGATGCTTTGGTATGATGCATATAGGACATTTTTCTGGCATAATTGTTTCTGTATACGTTTATCAGTGAATTTGGATTATTAATAACATTGATTCTTGCCTAAATGTTCCATTACATTCACAGTCCAGCAAAATAAACATATACGTGATATTTAGATGATAGTAAAACTAATCCAATGCAATTCAATATATGTTGCAGTTGGAGTCTCTTCAGATCCCTCAAAAGCTAGAAAGCACGGCATAATGATGGGTGTGGGAATTCCTGTGCTTTTGTTAAGCATTTGGCTTGGACTTCATTGTTGTGGCAGAATGACGGAGGTCAGTGGACGGAACCAGCCCATCGTAGAATTATCTACCGTAACCAATCGGCAACCTCGCGCAATCACAACCGGCCTTGACGGTCCGACCATCGAATCATATCCCAAGACTCAACTTGGTGAGAGATTGGAATTGCCCAAGCCTAATGACAACACTTGCCCAATATGCTTGTGTGAGTACCAGTCCATGGAAACATTAAGGACCATACCTGATTGCGAACACTATTTCCATGCTAATTATATAGATGAATGGCTTAAGTTGAACGCAACGTGCCCGCTTTGTCGAAATCCACAGGAGAGATAATAGTACCACAAGTATTTTGTGTTTTCAGAGACCATGTATCGATCGGTATAATACTACGTAAAGTTAAAATGTTTATTTGATAACCAATTTATTTTTGGCTTTTAATTTTTATAGTTTTTGTGCTTGATCAGAAATGGGAAAATTATAAGGAAAACTAATGAAAAAGGCTTGAAAACTTTGAGTTTTAATGATAAGGACAAAATAAAAGGTAAAGTGAATAGTATCAAGTTTGACTTTTTAGTGTAAAAATGTGGTTTTTCGTTAAAGTGAACATTACCGTGGGCTTTTCGTTAAAACTCCCAAAATTATATGGTGAAAAAGAGAGAGGAGAAATTATAGAGAATTAACAACGATAGAAAACAAGTGGTGAATTTTGTCCGCTGTGGTTAGGGTTTCCTCTTCAACACATTGTGTTTTGAGTTCAAACTTTCTGCTCTCCTCTAGTGTAAGTTAAAGTTGTAATTTCACTTGTATTTAAAAAGAAAAAGAGGAGAATGAATGAAAAAAAAAAACCTTGAAATGAACTTTGGTTTTTGGTTTATAACTTTCTTTTATTAATCCATCTTTACAACTTTTTTTTTAATACACAATCAAATTAGAGATCATTTAGTCATCTTTGCATACTTATATAGAATTGTCTATTTATTATATATATATATCAAAGATTATACCGTCGCTAGTTTGATTTTTCTTTTGGGTACAAAGAATTAAGAACATAACCAATTTTGAGTACAATATTTGCACAGTCAAAATATATATAACCAAAATTGTGTCAAGAAAGTGAACTCATGAGATGGACAAATGACACATGTATTGTTCTTTACATTATTGCTAGAAAAATGTTAAGGACCACAATTTATAAACCACATCTAAACTATCTCTTTAATAAATGTAAAATCTACCTTTATTGTGGACCTTAAGTAAAGTTAATTTATATGCGGTCTACAAAATATAATTTACCTAGCATCACCATTGTTGCTAACATACATATATGTTGTGAAGTAACATGGTTTGTCAAACGAATTAAAGATAGTAATTAATAAAAACTAACTTGTCTAGAGCTAAGTCATATATGTTAACCAACAGAAACAGAAATAGAGAAAGAGAGTCAAGAGTTTTTAGAGAGAGAAGTAGAAAAATTGTAATCTTAGGTGTATATTTCCTTAGCTGTTAAGTAAGTACATATCTCATTATTTATACACATCTCAGCCTCCTTAACAAACTAACAACTTAACTAACTTTCTAATCTTCATACAAATGGCAATATCCTAGCCTTACAATGTAATCTCTATCATCCCCCCACAATCTCATGTTTGAATGATCCTAACATGAGATTGGTACAATGAATGCAAAATAATGGAGCACTGAGACCTTTGGTTAATATGTCAGCAAATTGCTCCTTGGATGAGATAAACTGCACCAGAAGCTTGTTTTTGGCTACTCTCTCCCAAACAAAGTGTACATCTATTTCAATGTGTTTTGTCCGTTGATGTTATACTGGGTTGAAGAACAAGGTTATAGCAGAAAGATTGTGACAAAACAGCATAGGAGTTACAGATATTGGAACATGCATGAAAGTGAGAATCTATTGAATCTAATCCAGTTCAACTGCCGTGGAAGATAAAGCATGATACTCGGCCTTAGTTATTGAACGTGAAACTGTTTGTTGCTTCTTAGATGACCACGAGATAGGATTATTTCCTAAGAACATAGCTAAGCATGTTGTAGATCGTCGATTATTGGGATCACTCGCCCAATCAGCATCACTAAAAGTATGTAATGTCAAATCTCCCTTAGAGTAGGAGATGCCAAAATCAAGGTTCTAAAAAACGCTAGGCACTAGTTGGGCGGCGGACAGGGGTCTAGCGCTTAGGCGGATACCTAGGCGGCCTAGGCAGATTTATGTATATTTATTATATATATATATATATATTATTTGTAAAATTTTAGGGCTTTTTATGTTAGTTTTATAACATTTACTCAGCCCACATATTTTAATTATTATTGGGCTTTGCTTCTCATTTAATAAACAACCTTGTTTCTTTATATAAAAATAAATTTCTTATTCCTGATGATAAAGACAAAAAAATGACAAAAAAAAAAAAAAAAAAGAGAAGACATAAACGTGGCAAATAAACAACCACATCTCTCTTCCCATTTTAATTTCTTATCAGCCCATGAACCACACAAAATCCCAGAAATCTCTCTCTCTCTCTCTCTCTCCCTCTTTCTTTTTCCAGAAACCTTTAGCAAAGCAACCAACCATGGCTCTCTTTTTCTCTCTCTTGTTCTTTTTCCAGAAACCTCTAGCAAAGCAACCATGGCTATATTCAGATGCAAATGCAGATGGGAGTTTCGATGTAAATGTGAGAGTTAGAGTTGTAGATACGATGAGAGTTCGAGACGGCAAGAGTTGTAGAGCCTTCAACGCTGGCAAGAGTGGAGACTGTGGAAACTGGGAGAGACGATCGACGATGATGGCCCAGAAAACCTCTTGAAGTCGCAGCTGGTGAGTGCACTGTAGTTGAGGAAGAAGAGATGAAGTGGCTGACAACGAGACTTGGGTTTTGCAATTAGGGTAGCTGCAGGGTAGAGGAAGTTAGAAGTTAGAAAGTTAGAATAAAGATAGGATTTTTTTATTTTTTAATTTCCAAAAAAAAAAAATGGGTCCAGCTCCACCTAACTGCCTAGAGGCCAAGCGATTTTTCTGGCCAATTTGTAAGAAAACGCCTCGGATGGTGACCACCCAGCACATAGGAGGCCGCTTAGGTCGTTTTTTAGAACACTGGCTAAAATCCATCGTACCTTTCAAATACCTCAAAATTCTTTTGACAGCAATGAAATGGGAGACCATTAGATTCTTCATGAATTGTCAAACTTGGTGCACAGAAAAAGAAATATCGGGCATGGTAAATGTGAGGTATTGGAATGCTCCCACTACACTTCTATACAATGTAGGATTAGAGTAGGGCTCACCATCATCCATGAGTAACTTGTTGTATGGGAGACTAGGTGTATCACAAGACATTCACTCAATCATTTTGGTTTTAACAAGCAAATCCTGCATATATTTCTGTTGTGACAGAAATAAACCATTCGCAGTTTTGGAAATCTGAATTCCCAGAAAGAAGTGAAGAGGACCTAAGTCTTTGATATCAAATTCAGAAGTTAAGTCTCTAATCACTTGTTGTATCTCAGTGGGATCATTGCCTGTAATGATAATGTCATCAACATAAAGCAATAATATCACAATATTTGCATCAACAGTTTTTACAAATAATGACGAATCAGAGTAAGTGTTATGAAATCCCAACTGAGGCAAAAAAGAAGTGAACTTGTCATTCCATGCCCTTGGGGCCTGCTTCAATCCATAGAGTGATTTATGCAATTTACACACCAAAGATGGATTCTGAGGATCCTCAAAGCCAGGTGGTTGAGCCATGTACACTTCCTTTTGCAGAATTCCATGGATGAATGCTTTCTTGACATCAAGTCGATAGAGTGACCAATTGAAATTAGCAGCCAATGCTAAAACAATCCTTACTGTGGTGGGTTTAACAACCAGGCTAAAAGTTTCACTGTAATCGAGACCAGGCTCTTAACAAAAGCCTTTGGCAACCAATCAGGCTTTATGCCTTGCTATTAACCCATCTGAATGCCTTTTTGATTTTGAAAATCCATTTACACACCACTAAGTTCTTATTTGCTATTAAAGAGACTAAACTCCATGTCCCCTGATCATGTAAAGCACTAATTTCCTTCTTCATTGCTTAAGACCACACTGAACTCTTAAGAGCATATTTATATGATGATGATTCACGCAGAAACAGATCAATATCATTGGAGTCCGCAAGTGTAGATAAGAAAACCTTCTTCTTAATAATACCACTCTTACTCCTAGTTTACATAGGATGTAAGTTTAATGGTGGTATGTAGAGAACCACTTGTAAAGTATCTGGACTATGATCAAGTGCCACAGGGATAAAGGTTGTGTATGAAATTGCACCAGTAATTGACTGAGATGAACTTTAGGAATCAGGTGAGAGTGATGAATGTGGGGATATAGAGGAAGACACTACAACAGATGGTGAACTTGGTGATGACTCAGAGTTACTTGAAGTATTGAATTGAGAAAATGAGGGAGGAACTGTACTTGAGTTGATAACTAGAGAAGGTAAGGTAACTATATTATGTTATGTGACCACATAAGAAGAAAAAAGACCATTAAACTTATTAGAACAGAAAGATTTGTTTTAGTTTGTGCCAATAAATCTATATAAGGAAATTCATTCTCACTAAACACCACATGTCTAGAAACAAAGAATTTATTTTGAGACACAACGTAACAAATGTACCCTTTGTATTTGGATGCATAGCCCAAGAAGACACACTTTGTAGTCTTGGCTTAAAGTTTAGTTTAGTTATATGGTCTTAATAAAGGATAACAGACACAACCAAATGTTCTCAAGTGATGAAGTATTGGGACAACACCATATAAGGCTTCAAAGGGAGACTTATTAGACAATATGGGAGTAGGCATCCTATTAATAAGATAGATAGTTGTTTGACATGCAAAAGACCAAAACTTGGAGGGTATTTTGGCTGTTTGTAACAATGTGACTGTGGTTTCAATGAGATGTCTATGCTTTTGTTCAGCCTTGCCATTTTGTTCTAGAGTGTAAGGGCAAGATTTTTTTTATGGGAAATGCTTTTCTGTAAAAGAAATGATTGAAGAGTTTTGCTAATATATTCACCACCACCATAACTTTGCAAAACTTTTATATTTGCAGAGAATTGTATGAGAACATAACAATGAAAACCAACAAAAGTGGCACAAAGATCGGATTTATTAATCATTGGGAAAAATCCAAGAATACCTGGTACATTCATCAATGAAGACAACATAGTACTTATATCCATCCACTGATTTACAAGGTGCAGGACCCCAAAGATCACTGTGTACCACTTCAAAGGGAATTATAGATTTATTAACACTGGAAGAAAAAGGCAGCTTGCAGAATTTGCCCTCTAAATAGCTTTGCCACATTTTAGGACTAGATTCTTTGGAAAAAAAAAACAACATTAGATTTATGCAACATTAGAGACACAACAGAATTAGATGGATGTCCTAATCTATTATGCCCGATAGTAAAGTTAACAAGCTGACCAATGAGAGCTTTATTAGAGACAGTACTTTTGAGAAGCTACAGGACACACAGTGGCTGGGAAGAGATTGGATAGAGTCCATTATTGCACAACCCTTTGTATAGGATCCTTCCTATGACCTTGTGCTGAATCAAAACAAAAGGCATCAAAGATAAGCCAACAATTATTGTCTAAACATCTCTTATGTACTGAGAAAAGATTTTGTGTTAATTTAGGAACATATAACACATAGTTCAATTTGATAGGATATATAGAAGGTTTAAAGATAGTGCTACCAATGTGAGATACCATAGATAAATTGGGATAAGGAGATGCCAGAGATAAATTGGAGAGATTAGCAATCATATGATTTGTGGCACCTGAATCAGTGATCCACACTTGTGGGTTAGATGTAGAAGCATGTGAAGGTTTGATTGTGAGACCATAGTATGGTAAGCATGCAGTAAAGCCTGTGATTGAGACTGATGTCTAAGAACCTGTGAGTGAACCTTTTGTTATGGATATGCATCAACCTGAGAGTATTGATACCCTTGTTGTGGAGATGAAGGGATAAGGGAATAAGTAGAATGATCTCCAGCACCAATATAATTGTGACCATTCTCATTATAAAAACAGAACCATGTATTATGATTAAATCGCCCACAAATTTGACACCTTGGCTTCTCAGGTGGAGTAGAGGGAATAGGTTGCTGTGTATTTGGAAATTGACCAAGTATGCCAGGACTTAGACTTTGAATGACATGTGTTTAAGTAGGTATATACTGTCGAGGTGAAAAGCTTCTTGTGCATTGATTGAACCTGCCTTTGCCCTTGTTCTTATTAGCATTGAACTGCTTGAATCCACTAGATAAAAAACTGGTTTAATGAGGCCCTCTCTAAGTTGGAGTATTAGCAATCATAGTTGTCATAAATGGTGTATTGACAGTGGACTCGAGAATAGCTTCTTCAGCAAGTAATTGTATCCGAAATTCCTTCAAAGAAATGACATTTTCACACCCCTTTATCATAGTCTGAAATGTATTGTACTATACTGGTAAACCATTTAATGCAAGTATAACAATATCCTTATCAAGAAAATAAACCCCAGCATCATAAAGATAATCTCTAGCTTCCTTTATCTTCTGTAAGTACTGAGTAATGGAATCAGAGCCCTTTTTAATTGTTTACAGATTTGATTTCATCTGAAAAATGCTAGTCTTCGAGACAATTAGAAACTGCTCTTGTAATCGAATCCAGAGATCCCTAGAACTGGCACTTGCAATCACACATGACATAGTTACAGGACTCAAAGATGTAGTGAGTAATTGCATTAGGGCTTTATCATGCATCATCCAAACCAAATACTCATCACTATCAGAGGAAGAAGATGAATTGGACGAATTAACATCAGATTCTCCAGAATGAGAGGTAAATCAAGCAGGACAAGGATGAGATCCATCAACAAACCCTAGAATTCCATTACTTTCAAGTAGTAATTTCATTTGGAAATGCCAATTTAGGTAGTTCGAATCATCTATTTAACATTCACAGATGTAGAAATCGATGACACCAATGCAGTTATCGGTGATTGAAGAAGCTGTAATTGAGAGGTAGTTACCATTTTTACGGTATTGTGAGTTGACGACTTCGGAATTTGGCATAAATGTCTCTGAGAACAAGCACCAAACACCTGGAGTGCACGAATTGAAGAAGACGAAATCGCAGCAAGTGTCACAGTTGCAGAACCCTAGGGATGAAGAGAAACCCTAAATTGCAGAGCAGATGGAGTGAATTCGATCAAGAACCACGAGCAAGAAACAAGAAGATCAATGAAGACGAAGAATCAAAGCTGTGGAAGACTCGGATCGAAGGTCAAGTGTGAGCTTTCATGGCGATCGATACCATGTTAACCAACAAAAACAAAAATAAAGAGAGAAAGAGAGTCGAGAGTTTTTAGAGAGAGAAGTAGAAAAACTGTAATCTTCTGTGTATATTTCCTTAGCTGTTAAGCAAGTACATATCTCAGTATTTATATACATCTCAACCTCCTTAACAAACTAACAACTTAACTAACTTTCTAATCTTCATACAAGTGGCAATATCCTAGCCTTACAATGTAATCTCTATCAATATATAGTTGTCATGCATACGGTGATTACAACGGTGTCAAGACAAAGACTCAAAGAGATATATAATGTATTTGGTTGGTCATTACCCAAATATTAAAATTAAACTTGGTCATTACCTCTTTTTCTCCATTTTCCATCCTGGCATATCCAAGATACCAGCGGCTGATTCATGCAGAAATGTACTTTTTGCTTCGACTTGCTCATCATGAGTACTCCCTAGTTCAGCTTAACTCTCAATATCTAATAAAATCGAACGCCAATAGATTATAAAATAATTTGTCTGCACGTATATACATGTGTGCCTCCAAGAAAATTTCTATCTTGTTTTTTATTATTATCGTTTTTAATTTCCATTATTCAGTCAGGGTATTAATGTCATCACCTAAATTGTATAAAACAACTATGAGACAGAAACATGATTATTCTGCGTTACTATCTTTGCTATATGCTTCTAAAAAATAACGTGGAGTCTAATTCATTTGGTTTGTTCTGTTGGGTTAATTGGCACACTCATACGCAGGTCATTAAATTACAACATAAATTCGTAATGGTAGTGTTCATTTACATGGCTATCATTGAAATCTTCACATTCTTCTTATTCTTATTCCTCTCCTTCCATCCTCAAAGCGCTGCCACCTGCGGTCAATCGAAATGCTCCTACGAGGGCCCGGTGGTTCGTTTCCCTTTCAGCTGGATAGGTTACCAACAAGCCTCAAAAAATTGTGGGTGGCCAGGGTTTTCTCTCTCATGCAACAGCAACAGTCAAACCATCATCACTCTGCAATCTTCTAGGGAATTCATTGTCCAAAACATCGACTACTTGTACCAAGTTGTAACGATCAACGATGGGGATAACTGCCTCCCTAAACGGCTTCTCAACAACGACCTCGATCTTGTAAATTCACCCTTCTATTACACGAACAGCCCTCTAAACTACACATTCCTAAACTGCTCGTTCTATTATAAAATTTGGTCTGCGCCCTTGATCTCTTGCCTTAGCAGTGAGACATACAAGGTCATTGTTGTGCCGACGAGCTTCTTATCGCCACCTGATCACGAACCGTACCGTCGTTATTGTGTTCCAATGTCGACAACTTTGGTTCCAAGCTTATTTGATTGGCTAGATCTTGACCTAGGAGCTCAGTTGACATGGTCTATGCCTGATTGTCGTTATTGTGAAGCAAGGGGTCTTGCTTGTGGGGCCAATAATGGCAGCATTTCCAGCCCTAGGTGCTTTGGTCCGTCGGAACCCGGTATGTTTATAAAACGCTACTTAGACATATAAAACTGATATTTTTAGTAACACTGTTTATTACAATTGAGTTTCACATATAATTGTATGATGTACCTGCATTATCTATAAGGTGTTAATTAGCATTGGTATCAATTTGTACATATGTCTAAATAGAGTTAGTGGATACATAATCAACAGCTTAACCAATACACAATTTGACAACATAAACAAATACTATCACCTTTATTAGAGATAAGCTACTAAAATTCTACAAACGTATGTTACAAACTGTAGTACTGTATCTCATTATGTCGTATTGTCACTTGAGTTAGGTAGGTACACTCTAACTTTAATGTAACCAAAAATATATGTTATGCTGTATTGTTTAACAAGAAAATATTTGTGCGTAACAATATACATGTATTACCAAAATGTTTTCTAATGGAATGCAATTGAATGTTAATTGCAATTTAATCCCAGCTCTCTCAACAGTTGTAAGGTATTGCATAGCGATGGCCGCAGTAATTTTAGGGATATTGAGCATTGGGGCACTTGCAGTTTATATTTTTGACAAAAAAAGGGCTCGTGGTGAGCATCGCCAACCCAATATGGAATTATCTATCATCACCTATCAACAACCTTCTGTCGAGTTATTTGGTCTTGATCGTCCGACCATCGAATTGTATCCCAAGATTCAACTTGGTGAGAGGTCGGAATTTCCAAAGCAACTCATTGATGACAATACTTGCCCTATATGTTTGGGTGAGTACCAGCCAAAGGAAACCCTGAGGACTATACCACAATGCAACCATTATTTTCACGCTAATTGCATAGATGAGTGGCTTAGAAGGAATGCAACGTGCCCGCTTTGTCGACTTCCACCCAAATAATGGGGATGCCTAGCTAATGTTGAGGTGTGAACTTGTTGCAGATCAACAAACTTCAATTCCTGCAGACTTGTTCTTCATTTCTGTTTGTTTTAAAGTTTAGTTCCAGTTGCAATATACAGTTAGGATATCTGAATGACTTTGTAGTCTGCCAGCTGTCATATCAGTTGTGTATGTAGAATAAGTGAAACATGTGCAGTCGTATCACGGTCATCTTGTCTTTTTGCTCACACACATCAATGCAGTGTGAATGTTGTAATTGAATCCAACAATTAAAGAAGGAGCAACATCCTCCATTGTTCTCTGCCACTGTCATCTTTTTTTCCATTACATTCGTTCAATGTAGAATCCAAACCATAGATTAAAAGAACTACAAATACTAACTTGGTATTAGAGCTTGGTTTGATTTTGAATCAAGGGATGAGAACTGTAAAGAAATTTTCTGGATTTACAACGAAGAACTCAGTCGAATCAAAGAACGAGATGGCTAGATCTTGAGGTGAGCTTCAAGCTTCATGCTTCAATCTTCACTGGAGTTAACTCCGATTTCTGGTGTATCAGAATGAAGAGATTTCAAGTATCCTAACCTTTGGAAATTCGTGGATGAAGGTTCTGAACTTCCATCCGATTTAGAAGCAACAAGTCGTTGCTCAGGATCTAATTGCTCATGATGCAAGTGCCTTGGGGTTGATCTAAGGGGCAAATGCGGACGAGATCTTTCCTCAGATTGCAAATCAATAGACAGTCAAGGCAACTTGGGATACCTTGAATCAGGAGTACAAGGGTGATTTGCAAGTTATGACAGTAAAACTTCAAGGTATTCGTAATATGCTAGAATGATAAATGGTGAAGTATTGTCTATTTACTTGACTAGATTTTTGGATTGATTAATCAGATAGTTTACCCCATCATATGATAACATTGTATCTGTAATTGAGGGAACCAAGAATATTAGTGATTTTGATTCCACTGAGGTAGTTGCTACGCTTAAGGGATTTGAACAAAGACTGATTAGACATATTGAGGGTGGAGATGTCACCGAGAGAGCATTCAATGATCTTAGTATGTAGCCTAGAAATAACTCACGTACTAGTAATTCCAAGAATATGAAGTTTTGGAAGAATAAAAAGAAAAAGGGTTTGTAAACCATGAGAGAAATTTGGTGCAGTAGTGAAGTGTAATGGCAATAAGGACAATTCAAAAGAAGGTTGTAAAACTTGCAGAAATCTTTAATATGGTGAATGATAGTTCAAGAGAACACCAAAGTGCTACAAGTGTGGCAAATTTGGTCACATTGCTAAGGATTGCATGAGTAAAATCATTCAACATGCCAAGAGAGTTGAGGAGGAAAGTTCAATGTTCTTTGCATGCAATTCTGCAACTATGGTCAGAAATGAACATGTTTGGTTCATTGATAGTGGTTGCAATAACCACATGACTTCACATGAATCATTACTTGTAAATGTGGACAAGACTATGATTACTAGGATCAACATGGGTAATGTTAAATTGTTCAAGCCACATGGAAAGGTACTTTAGTTTTAGTGATTGATGCTAAAAATGGAACAAGACACATTAAGGAGGTAATGTTGGCCCTTAGTTGAGATGAAAACTTGCTGAGTGTGGGTCAAATGATCCAACATGGTGTTGGGGTGTGAGTCCATATTTGATTAGAAATGTAATTATGGATTTATTGTATTTCCTAGTTGGTTAGGATTCATTCCTTTAATTGTCCGCAGGATATGTGGTGTGTATAAATATATATCCTCTGAGAGAGAAGAATAACAAGCAACAAAGAATTAAACCCTAAATACAAATTTCATCTTAGTACCAGAGCAGGTTTTGGCCTATCTTTGTCTCAACTTTAATCTCAGTTATTGCCAGCGTGAAATTTTTTTTTTTCTTGCTGGCTGCCCAGTCGACTGCAGAATGCCGAGAGTTCTTCGACTTGTTGCCAAAATCACTAACCAAAAAACAATCACCGACTGCCAAGACAAAGCCACAACCTATGGCGAACGACAGGGCTGTTATCCCAGCCATGGTACCAACATCAGGAATCCAGTGTCCACATGGGAAGGATGTAGCAACAGCTTTGATGAATAATACACCTAGAAGTGGGCCTGCCAAGAAAGCCCAAAACCCACAGGAAAAAGGAATTGAAATCGAGTGCCAACTCAAATCATGCTGCCAGCGATTTGGGCCCAACCTGCCTACCAGCGGGAAAAAAAAGGAAGCCGACCCAGATGAACTGGGCCTACAACTCTCTCTCTTAAATATGATTACTTTGAACGGGGTGTCTGAAGATCCAAGTAACACATGCATTTCCCTAATTGCGTCCATTGATCATGATACATGTTGGATTATTAACTTCGGAGGTACAGATCAAATGACTTATGATCATACTTTCTTTAATTTCATAACATCGCCTTCACGAAATAGTATAGTTATTGCCAATGGAGGAGTTGCTCCAGTTACAAGAGCCGGATCAATTGCACTTACTCTGACTCTCTCCCTACACAATTGTCTACTTGTTCCCACACTATCTAGTAATTTATTATATGTGGGACAAGTCACCGAACAATTAGACTGCGTTGTGCTAATGTTTTCTTTATTTTGTTTACTTCAAGATATCCAAACTTAGGCGATCATTGGGCGTGGTACTAAGAGGAGAGGTTGTACTATGTTAACGATGTTGCACAAGGGCGTGCTCATCAAGTTCAAAGTCAGGATAGTAAAAAGTTGAAGACTATTCAGTTGTGGCATCGTCATCTTGGTCATGCCTTCGATATTTGTGGAAATTACTTCCATCATTATTTGGTAATATTTCAGATTCCTGCCTTAAGTGTAATGTATGTGCATTATCTAAAAGTGATCGTGCTTTGTATTCCCTAAGTTTTATTAAAAGAACAGTTCCTTTTGAGTTAATTCATTCAGATGTGTGTGGACCATCTCCGGTTACTTCTCGGTATGGAATTCGTTGGTTTGTCACATTTGTTGACAATTGCACTAGAATGACTTAGTCGTATCTCATTAAAAATAAGAGTGATATGGGCAAAATCTTCAAAACATTTTATCACATGGTCTACACACAATATTCGTTTCTTGTTAGGGTTCTTCGCTTTAACAATGGTGGCGAATATCTCAATCAGGACATGTCCCAATTCTTCAAAGACAAAGGTATTCTCCATGAGACTATGTGTCCTCAAACCCCACAACAAAATGGAGTAGCTGAACGGAAAAATAGACATTTAATTGAGATTACATGTGCACTTCTAATTGGTGCATATGCACCCAAAACATATTTGGCCGATGCAATGACCGAAGTCGTTTATCTCATGATTCGAATGCCATCGCGAGTTCTCTCTTTTCAAACTCCCTTGGATGTGCTTGCTAATCATGTCTCTTTCCCTTCCACCCTTCATCTCAAACCTCGAGTTTTTGGGTGTGTAACTTACCTCCATCTTCATAAAAATCAACGGAGCAAGCTTGATCCATGTGCAGTACGATGTGTTTTCATTGGCTTTAGCCCTAAACAAAAGGGGTATATATGTTATCATCCCCCTACTCAACATGTATACGTCATCATGGACGTGACCTTCTCGGAAGACAAATTTTTTTCCCCTCCAGCCATACTCTTCAAGGGGAGACAACTGAAGATGAAGATTATGGGTAGATGGATGTCGACCCAACTAGCCTTGCTATTCCTAATAACTTAGACTATGATGGAGCTGCAAGTGGCCCAACTGAGCGTGATGACTATCAAGCTGCAGGTGGCCCAAATGGGCATGATAACAACTTGGGAATAGAAAGCCCAAATGGACGTGAGGCGGTAGAAAAATTGTGACAGCATCGAGTACAATGAAAGCCCAAATGGGCTAGATGACCAGGCCGAAATGGCAGCAAATGGGCTAGCTGTTGTCGGGCTATAAAAGGAAATTTTGTTTGGTGTTTGCCTACGTGGGCATGCTGCAAGGGATAAGGCCAGACTTAGTGTGCCTTACAATGATAACAACGGTCCCCTCAACTTTCTCAAGTACACATTAGTCATACGAATATCCTTCCCGAGGTAACTCACTCAAAACCTACTAAATCAGTTTATGTGTTACCTCTTGGACAAAATCACAAAAAACCACCAGACAAGTACTCCCCAGAAGGGAAGGTGCAATATTCAACTGCTAACTATGTCTCCACTCATCGACTTTCGCCAAAATACTGTGCACTTGTTCAACAAATGGAAAATATTAAAATTCCTACCAGGGTAGAAGAAGCCTTGAGAGATCCAAAGTGGATAGAGGTGATGCAAATTGAGATAGAGGCATTACAGAAAAATAAGACATGGAGAGTGGTTACACTTTCCAACGGTAAGAAATCAGTGGGGTGCAAATGGGTGTTTACCATCAAATATAAGGCGGATGGAGCGATTGACAAATACAAGGTAAGATTAGTAGCCAAAGGATATACTCATACCTTTGGTGTTGACTATCAGGAAACTTTTGCTCTAGTTGCAAAAAATGAATACCATTAGAGTTTTGTTATCTCTTGCTGCTAATCTTGATTGGCCTCTAAGATAGTTTGATGTAAAAAGTGTCTTTTTACACAGGGATGTAGAGGAAAAGGTATACATAGATTTTCCACCAGGCTACAGCATTGAAAACTCCAATGGGAAAGTATGCAAACTTTAGAAGGCATTATATGGTTTGAAACAGTCACTAAGAGCATGGTTTGGGCGATTTTCTCAAGCCATTAAAAAGTATGGATATTGACAAGGAAATTCAGATCATACCTTATTCATCAAGCGTAAGAATGGTAAGGTGACTTTGCTCATTATATATATGGATGATATGATTGTTACAGGTGATGATACAAATGAGATTGAACAGTTACAGGGGTACTTGTCCTCCGAGTTCAAGATGAAAGATCTAGGAGGACTCAAATACTTCCTGGGAATCGAAGTTGCTAGGTCTCAAGAAGGCATATACTTATTGCAACCAAAGTATGGTATGCTAGCATGTAAACCTGTGGACATTCCGATCATGCAAATTACCACAATCAAGTCCCGACGAATAAAGAAAGGTATCAAAGGTTAGTTGGAAGATTGATTTATTTATCACTTACATTATTTATCACTTACATGACCCAATATTTATTACGCAGAAGATAGCTAATAATCCAGTACAACATGATATAACCAAGCACGTTGAGGTAGACATGCACTTCATAAAAGAAAAGCTAGATGTTAAGCTCATTGACATTCTGTTTGTCAGTATGAAAGAATAATTGACTGACATCTTAACTCATGTAATTTCTACTGGAAGATTTCAGGACTCACTTGATAACAACTTGAGGGAGAGTGTTGGCATGTGAGTCCCTATTTTATTAGGAATGTAATTATGGATTTATTGTATTTCCTAGTTGGTTAGGATTCATTCCTTTAATTGTACTGCAGGACATGTGGTGTGTATAAATATATATCATTTGACAGAAAAGAATAAGAAGCAACAAAGAAGTAAACCCTAAATACAAATTTCATCTCTTGGTTATTTCTTACTGTTTGAAAATGATATAGTGGCAATCTTTGAGGATAGGCAACTTGAGCATCGTGTGCAAAACTTTGCAGATGACAAGGAATAAATGTTTTCCTTTACTCATGGAAGACATGAATCTAATGTCTAGAAAATTAAGATGTGATAGAAGAAAATGTTTGGAAATGGCATAGGATAATGAAACACCTAAACTTCCAAAGTCTATAATTTCTTAGAGAGAAAGAAAATGGTATATAGGCTACCAAAACTAAAAGGAAGTGGTGAAGTTTGTGCAGGATGTGTTGCAGTAAAACAAGACAGGGAGGCTTTTCCGTAAAGGTCAAGTACGAATAGCTTTAAGCTTTCACAACCATTGGAATTGATACACCTTAATTAGTGTGGACTGATGCAGATGACTACAATAGGAGCCAAGTTGAGTAGAAATGGTTGGAGAACCTATCTAGTTATTACGGTATTTCTCTAATCCAATACTCTTGACCACATTATTTAATTGATAGTTTGTTTCATGTATACTATATAATGTGATACCTCTCTATATGATTCTGTTGAATGTAATTTGGAATGTACTTCTAAAATATCATTCATATGTTTTGGCCAAAGATTCCTGAATTAAATCTCTGAGTATTCTCCTTCCACCATGGAAGGTTAAAGATCGCTTATCACACATTCACATGTTTAAATGACTAGTAGCTTAACCCAACAATGCCGTGGATATTCTCAACGGAATGCCCTTAACATAGTCAAAGATAAAAAACCTAACTACTAGACAACGATGATGTCTCAGGTCAAAAGACTATTTTGCATTATTGCAACTTATGAGTTCTTACCTGACATGTATGTTAAAACTCTTTGTTGATCGTCGTTCAGTGTTCTCAATAACCTTTCGGGCACTTATTTGTTTATCTTAGTGTTTAACACTTAATGACTTGACACTAGTCATACTCTTGCTTGAGTTAACATAATACATGCTAACCTTAGTGGATTGTCAACGCCCAATCGACAACCCTATGACTAGGAACGTTTTAGGAATGAATATAAGAAAAAAGGTCTCATTGATCTAACTTACTTAGATCATTTTTCTCTTGGGTTGAAAATTCTCACACACAGTCCAACACCCCTGAAGGGTTAAGTAGCAGATTACGACATTGCCAAGCTTTCTGCTCGCGACAAGAAGGAAAAGTCAAATGCATTAGTTAACCCTATCTTTAATACATATTTGATTGAAGATCAACTCAAATAAATAAGTAAGGAATCTTTGTCACGATCAATCAAGGATACTTACATTATCATCCCAAGATATTATATTATAATTAATATCTTTGGGATTATTCGTTCCTCATCCATCCTACGGATGACACACATTGACTAATGAGAAGTGTGTGGGCAAAACCCTAACCCTATGGCTAGCCACCTCCCTGTATACCTCATCTCCATAATTTAGGGTAAGCTTTTGCTACGCAATTAAGCTCTAAACACTTACTATTTTAAGAGAAACTGACGTAGGCATTGGAGATCCATTGACCAACCTCCCCCTTCCCCCAAACACCCACCTCGTGGGTGCGTGAGGCTTTGGGCTTGTTTAAAGGTGTTATTTTGTTTCGTAGGTACAATTTCATCAAAATTGAAGACGATGGAATTTTGTTACCACAATAATAATCAATCATTGATTCGATTTCAGTTTATCATTTTCCTTTATCAACAACTAACCTAATCAAATGTATAGTTTTAAGATCCATTGAGGATCCTCATTGTAATTTATTTTAGTTGTTTAAAAAAGTAACTTAATCAAATTAAGTTGTGTTCCAATTATTTAAAGGGAGCTTTAATGAAAATGACTTTGGCCAAGTTTATTTTAACCAAAAACCATCTAATAACTTTATATAATGTAAGGGTTTTTTTTGTCATTAAAATTTTAAGTTTGTCATTTTTATTAAAATTTAAGGGTTTTTTATATTAAAATTTAAGTCTTTTTAATTAAATAAAGTTATAGCATGATTTTTTATTAAAATAAACTTAGCCCAAGCCTTTTTTTTTTTTTTTATGAAAGTTCCCATTAAAATTACATAGCAATATCTCATCAAATTTATCCTTTAGATCAGCAAATCAATTGTTTTGGATTACAATTTTAATATCACTATTTCTTAACTGAATACTGACTATTTCTAAAACTGAACAAGGGAACTATCATTATTTTTTAAATTGAACCCATCATTATCTCTTAAACTAAACATTGACTATTTCTAGAATTGAACATGAGTATTATCACTATTTCTTAAACTAAATACTAACTATTTCTAAAACTAAACACTGACTATTTATTAAATAGAACACTGACACTATCACTATTTCTTAAACTAAGCACTGACTATTTCTTAAATTGAACACTGGTAAGATCACTATTTCTTAAACTGATCATTGACTATTTCTTAAACTAAACATTGGTAACCACCGAAGTTCCTCCTTATGTAATCCACAGGGCCGGCCCAGGCCCAGTGCTGGCAGGTGACTGTTCGGGGCCCAAAATAATTGGGGCCACCAAAATTATTAGAATGATATATTTATATATGTTTTTATAAGAGTATAAATTTATAAAATTTGGTTCAATGACAAAGAATTTTAACTAGAACTTGTGGTTTTGTTGTTTGAAATTAATGAGGAGGTATTGGGTTCAAAACACCATGTGTGCTTAACTACTTTTCAATTTTTACAAATTTCTTTTCATAAGAGTATAAATATATACAATTTGGGTAAATGATCAAGAAGTTTAATTAGAATGAATGGTTTTTGTTGTTTAAAATTAACGAGAGGTCCTAAGTTCGAAATGCCAAGTGCATGTTTATTCTTTTCAATTTTTACAAATTTTTGTTTGGTTGTTAATTTATTTTTAATTAGTAGCTAGTAGTTATGTGGGTTGTTATTTTTAAACATGTATTCCAATTCAAGTCTAATCTTCAACAAAAAGTAAGTATAATTTTATTGATGTCTTACGTGTGAAAAAAAATATTTTTTTTTATATAAAATAAGGGCACATTTTCTAGCATAACCCCGGGCCTAAAAAATCTCTAGATCAGCCCTGGTAATCCAAGTGATAAAACCCTAGTTATGTAGTTCGAAATCGCCACTCTCATGAGTCATATGTTGTCAATTGTAATCAGGACCGGCCCTGAGTATTGAAGGGCCCTGTGCAAAACTTAGATGGAGGCCATTCATTTTTTTAATGTTATATTTCTTTATTATTATTTTTTTTCAATTTTTTAATCTCTAAAACTAAAATATTACAAGTTACTGCAACAAAAATAAGTTGTTTGATCAGCTAGGTGCTTTTCCTTACCTTTAAAGGTCCTGAGTTCAATACACGTTGAATGCCTTTTTATAACCCATGTGTTGGATTCAAACCCAGCACATGGGTTATAAAAAAGAAGAGCTAAACCGCTTGCGCTATAACCACAGATAAGGTTATCTTTTGCATCTAATCTATTTTATATGCATCTGTATACATGTAATGAAAATTTAGGGGCCATTCCGAATCGGGGGCCCTATGCGATGGCACCTGTTGCACACCCTCAGGGTCAGCTCTGATTGTAATCAAAGACTTTTTATTTTTTGATTTTCAAACATAGGAGGTACCCAATATTTGTTAATATACAATTGCATTGTAACATTTTACGTTAAAATTGTATATTAACCACTATTTCAATTCGTTACACTCGTTATCCTGCACTTCGTTATCATAGTAATGCCAACCTTTACAAAAAGGGATGACAGGCAATCAAACCCAACAACTAAAACCGGAACATAAGGATACGTACAACATATTTATGTATAAAAAAATATTCGATAATCTGGCAAAATTCCACCATTATTATTATTCCACCTTTGAATTGAGAAATAATTAGTCAGTTAAATACAAGTGTCTTTTTGCTGTTAGTGTACACGTCAGCACAAGGAAAAGTATTCAAAGAGAGAGAGAGAGAGAGAGAATGCGGAGAGTCTATTTCCTCTACGATTCATTTCTTCTTTCAGGACCAAGGTATTAAATATCGGTAATATCGAAAATATCGGTAGTCCGAAAACACGAAAATATCGATGGAAATATCGGGATAATATCGATATCGATAAAAATTACATGGAAACCATGGAAATTGTAAGAAAAACTTGGAAATTTTTATTGAAACTTTGCAGGATGTTTATTTAGTCAATTATCTATTAGTTTATCACAAAAAATTGGAAGGAAATGCATTACATGATGGATTTAACATTATCAAGTTGATTATATAGCGAGCTGACAAACATTGTGAGTGTAGAAAATATGTAGTAATTAATGAAAGAAGTTTAAACACATCAATTGGGGCTTATTGTGGCAAATTTTTTAGATATGACCTCGCATCAAGTCGTCTTTTGTGTTAATTTGTAATCTTAACTGGTTTTGTTGTGTTGTGTCAATTAGTTAAATTAAGCGGTACATCCAATTGGGGCTTATAAACATTTTAATTCTCCTTAAAAATCTAAGGGCATTTAATCAGGTTTTTAAGTGATTCTTTAAAGTTTAAGGGGTATTCGATCATGATTTTTAAGAAATTCATACATTCCAAATGTATTCATTTAGAAATTGATTCGAAGAGATTTTTAAAAAGTTGGGAAACTCGAAAAAATTAGAAATATTTCACATAATATTTTAAACATTCTCAAATCGCTCCTTGAATCACTTAAAATTTTACATAAAAGTTTTAAAAATTATTAAACTTCATCAACCACACACACACACAGGCATGCCACCACATACGCACACAACACACACATACAGACCTCACACGCATAAGTCTCTCTCTCTCTCTATCCTTCTCTCTTCTTCTCTGAGCTCCCTTCTCCCCCTTCTCCATTCTCCCACACACACAGATCTCCCACACGGGTTCGAGCTTCCCCTCTCCCCTGTGCTTTCCTCCGCGCTTTATTTCTTCCTTCACACAAAACCCCTTCGATTGCTTCAATCTGCAGCGTTTTTACTTCTGGGTTTCAAGCTTTACGATCCAATTTTCCCATTTTTTTCTTCAATCCGCGATGATGGCGTTTTTACTTCTAGGTTTCAACTTGAAACTCGGCATCTCTGCAACTCGGCGCCTCTGCAACTCGGCGTCTCTGCAAGCTTTACGATCCGCGGCGTCTCTGCAACTCGGCGCCTCAGATCCAGGCCGACGCCGACGGTAGGCATGGCGGACGTTTGAGGACTCTGAGTCTCCCTCCGACGATAGCTCTCACTGGGTTTCAACTTGAAACTCGGCGTCTCTGCAACTCGGCGTCTCTGCAAGCTTTACGATTCGCGGCGTCTCTGCAACTCGACGCCTTAGATCCAGGCCGACGTCGACGGTAGGCATGGCAGACGTTTGAGGACTCTGAGTCTCCCTTCGACGATAGCTCTCACGCAGAGACTTCCAGCACAAGAGAGATTCGCAAAACCCTAAGCTTTGGACTTTACAGAGGTATGCTTGTTTTTCTTTTTCTTTGAGCCTGTTGCAAGGTTTTTGGGACGAAATCGGCACACCCATTTCCGGCGTTCTTCTCCGGTTCGCACGTATCCAAAATATCGCGACATTTTCGGTAATATCGCGATATTATCGATATTATCGAAAATATCGCGATATTTTGTCGAAAACTGCTTGGATAGTAATTAAAATATCGGTACCGTGAAAAACCGATAATATCGGCGATATTTCACCGATATTATCGACATTTTGTTCCATGTTCAGGACACAACGACTTTCTTATGAAAATGGATATTTTCTGGATTTCTTCCATCTAATCCTCTTCATCAAACAATCTGGACCCTTAAAATTTGATCCAATGACTAAAAATAGGGGCCCACTCTAAAGTTATAATAATTTTAGCCGTTGAATCAAATTTCAAATGTCCGGATTGTTCGATGAAGAGGATTATATCTGGAAAAGATCCATCTTCATAAGAAAGTCGTTGTGTCTAGAAAGAAGAAAGCTGATAGGAATGAATTGTAGAGGAAATTGATTCTCCGTATCAAGAGATCTGGAGAGGATCCCTTTCCCTTTCTTATATCTACACCGAATCAAGAGGGACACGTCTGTTGCCAACCCACTTACATAGGTGGAGCACATAAGCGGGCCAAACTAACGTTAGGAGTAAAATTGGAAGCTCGATAAATTATGAGAAATTTTATTTAAACCCATGTAACTTATTTCTACACAATTTATTAAATTTTAGATGTGAAATGTCTTTTTTTATCCAATTGCATAATTACCATCAACTACAAGATAAAATTAAGAATAAAATTATAATTTATCAATAGACCCCACCCAATAATTAAACCCTATCATCACATCAAACTCTACCATCACGCAATCTTTACTATATGTTCATTCTAGCTAACACTCTAAGACACTCTTATAAAGAAAAATAGCTCTTTTGACCGATGGATGGTGATATTGTGGCTCATGAAGATAGTTAAAAGTGCTTTGATAGATACGTGGAGATTTTCTTTTCTTGGAGATTATCTTTTCTATCTTTACATTTGCAGATACGGTTCCTACTATATCTTGCTTTGAACACTAAGGGATAACAGTTTAAGTGGTAATATACCATTTAGGGCTGGGTTCGGTTCGAAAAATTTCGATTCGGTTCAATTTTTTTTCGGTTCAGTTTTTTCAGTTGGGCCGGTTTTTTTTTTTTTTCCTTCTTCTTCTACAAACACATTTGCATTTAATCTTGCATTCTCTGGTGCTTCTAGTGAGCATGTATGTTATTGTAGACATCGAAATTTCGGTAAATAAATGTTGACCGATAAATCAAAGTTTCAACGCTCATGTATTACATAAATTTTACACGTAGTGTATGTCTAAACAAAAAATCGAAATAAGTTGGAAAAGTCATCAAACATGACACGTGTCAACACCTGGCAGAAACGACTTATTTCATCTGGAATATTATATTCAAAATTAGGCCTTGGAAATTTCTATAAATAGAAGGCTAATTCATTCATTTCAAGGACCCAATTCATATTACACCTTGAAGCTCTGAAACTCTGAAACTCTCAAGCATCCAGGTTCCCGAAGAATCAAGAAAGCCTTCTTCGTTCTTCGTTCATCGTTCTTCCAAGATCAAGCCCCAACGGCCCTTTGGATCAACAATCATCCACCAATTCAAGATCAAGCCCTGACGGCCCTTGAAGAAAGTGTTCTTCGTTCTTCGTTCATCGTTCTTCCAAGATCAAGCCCCAACGGCCCTTGGATAAACAAGCCACCGTTCTTCAAGATCAAGCCCAAAAGCCCCTTGAAGATCCATTCATCACTGTTCTTCAAGATCAAGCCCAAAAGCCCTTGAAGATCCGTTCATCACTGTTCTTCAAGATCAAGCTCAAAAGCCCTTGAAGATCCGCTCATCACCGTTATTCAAGATCAAGCCTCAACGGCCCTTGAAGAAACACTCATCCTCAAGATCAAGCCCCAACGGCTCCTTGAAGATCCGCTCAAATCCACTTTCCAAGATCAAGCCTCGACGGCCATTGGATCAATCACACATCAACAAATACACACCTTACGGAGATCGAATCAGAGGATCAAATTTGAGAGAGATTGTAACCCAAAATCATCAAATACAAATATTTATTTGTGCACGTTGTTCTTGTCTCTTGCGTTTCAGGAATTTTCCGTGTTCACAAATTGGCACGCCCAGTGGGACCATCTCTACCTCTCATCTCTTTCTCCGTTCAAGGAATCCAAACACACCTCAAAGTCAATGACATCAAGAAAGGGACAAGCCGTTCTTGCAACCATTGAGGGAAGGATCCTAAGCACTTCTGCCGCAAACGGACAATCCATTGGCGCCACAACCGCTCATCAACATGCCACTTCAAAGTTGGTGCTGCTAAAGGAGCAAGAGGAGCACCGAAGCATGATGTTGAGGCACATAAGATGACATCCCAAAGCAGCCAACGACGTTCTTCATCAGCATCCTGGATGTCTAAAGGAAAGTCACGTCTATTGGTCGCACAAGTCATGACTATCGGCGTTACCTCCATTGAAGAACAACTGGCTCAAATGAATGAAGCGATTGCAAGGCTAACACAGATTGTGGAAGAAAAAGACTTGCAAATCGCTACACTCGTCAGCCGACTGGAGCCACAAGACGGCGAGAACCCTAACCCAGAAGATGAGCCTACGGTGGAGAGAATCGATGTGAATCCGGAGCCAGACCAAGTAGCGGTACTCATGGGATATCTTTCTATCCAGCAGCTGCAAGAGATGATCACCAACACCATCAAGGCACAGTACGAAGGGAGCTCAAATACCTATGGGTTGTACTCGAAGCCGTATTCAAAAAAGATCGACGCCTTAAGGATGCCGAAGGGTTATCAACCGCCAAAGTTCATGCAATTTGATGGAAAGGGAAACCCGAAACAGCACATTGCCCACTTTGTTGAAACTTGCAACAACGCAAGGACCGAAGGGGACTACCTCGCCAAGCAGTTTGTGCGCTCGCTAAAAGGAAACGCCTTTGAATGGTACACGGACCTAAAGCCTGAGTCCATCAACAGCTGGGAGCAATTGGAGCGGGAATTCCTCAACCGCTTCTACAGCACTCGCCGCACTGTGAGCATGCTAGAGCTAACAAGCACAAAGCAATGGAAGGACGAGCCAGTCATTGACTACATCAACAGATGGCGCACTCTAAGCCTCGACTGTAAAGACAGGCTATCGGAAACCTCTTCAATCGAGATGTGCATCCAAGGCATGCAATGGGGTTTGCAATACATCTTTCAAGGCATCAAACCACAGACCTTCGAAGAGCTAGCCACCCGCGCCCATGACATGGAGTTAAGCATCGCCCATCATGGGAAGAAGGAACCGATCGCCGACTACAAGAACAACAAAGTTCTTGAGACAAAGGTGGAGAAGGCTACGTGGAAATCCATAAAGGAAGCAATGACAGTCAACACAGCTCCCGTCAAAATCCCTGCACGAGGCAAGGCGATTCAAACCGAAGCTTTTCGTGATCAAGAAATGCGTAGACACACTTTGAAGGAGCTTGAGGAGAAGACTTATCCATTCCCCGACTCTGATGTGGTTGCCATGCTAGATGACTTATTGGACAAGAAGGTGATCAGTTTGCCTGAGTGCAAACGGCCGGAAGAGATGAGTCGTACCGACAGTCCAAGATACTGTAAATTCCACCGCTTCATCAGTCATCCGACAGAAAAATGCTTCGTGCTGAAAGATCTCATCATAAAGCTGGCTCAGAAAGGAATCATCGAGCTAGATCTTGACGATGTGGTGAAGTCAAACTACACCACCATCACTTCTGGCTCTTTCAATTCAAAATTTTCACCTCAACCGCTGGGGGCATGCTCCAAAACCACGTCAGTTAAGTCAAGTGAAGTTGAAGGATGGACGCATGTTACTCCAAAGAAACTGCGTAAGAAGCATACGTCTCATCCACAAGTTCACCAATTGGAAAGGGGGCAAAGCAGCTCTTGTCAACCTCCAAAGCTACACGAAAGTGTCGAGGATGATGAAATTGCGACACAAAGATCGTCTGTTGCCATCACGATGCGCGACTTCTTACCCGAAGACTTCTTCAATCACTCGGTCAAGGCTCCTTGCTATGAAGATTATGAGGAGCGCCTCTCCAAAATTACTTGACAAATCTACCAAAGGCTCCTCGCCTGCACGAGCCTAAACTGCATGGCACTAAGCTCCTGGTCTGCATGAGCATAAAAGGCAACACCAACGCTCATTGCCTGCACGAGCTGAAACTGCAACACGGCACAATGCTCCTGGTCTGCACGAGCATAAAAGGCAACACCAACGCTCATTGCCTGCATGAGCTGAAACTGCAAACGGCACAAAAAAGAAAATAGCAAAAAAAAATATATGTATGTATTTGAACTACGTTACGACTTGATCTCTTCTTTAGAGGGGTACGTAGGCAGCTTGAATATTCAAAATTTCGAGTTCAGTCACATCAAAATATAAATAAATGTTTTATTTTATTAAAAAAAAATGATGAATACATATGTTTATGTATTTACAAAAAAAAAAAATATATGCAAATGGCCGACAAAAGCAAATGATGGTGGTAGCCTTTGTAATGTATATATACAAAAATGGCTGACAAAAGCAGGAAAAGCAGATGATGGTGGTGCAGCCTGCCAGTTGCAATCAGTCTCTATCTCCCCCTTCATTTTTGGTCCGACTCTTTCACTCCCCAAATACAAACCCAGTCTCAACAGCGACAACAATACGCCCTCAATCAACGGCCTTCTTTCTGCCACAATCATGCCAGAGAATGCTAACAAGAAGATTCAGGGATCTTTTATTGCCATAGTCTTTGCCATGCAGGGGTTTGGAATTTTAGCAGGCATGAATCTGCAACTACTTGATGACAAGAAGCACCACTCACTTCCCAGCAATAAGTACTTGTAGAACATGTCCACCAATTTTACTCCATGGATCACAACCGTGGGAGCAGGCACACTGGATCGAGATCTCTCGCACTTCCCAACGAGGCTGAAAATCACGGCCGGAGCGGCTTAAGGCTTAGCCTTCGTTCACAGCTTGTACAGTCCGCTCAAGTACACCCAGCAGTGGCAAACAGCAACGGTGAAGAACTTCAATGACCGCCGTCAAACGACTAGCCAGTCATGAAGCCTCGACGGCAGCTCTCCGTCCGTCTTCGTCCTTCCCTGCAAATTCCTCAACCCGTCATCCAAATTTATATATAAAAAAATATAATAAAAAAATGATGGGCACCATTCTAAAAAAAAATATATGTGTAAAAAAATGAAAAGTTGTGAAATGGTGCATGCAAAAAAAAAAAAAAAAAAGGTTTTCAAATGGTGTCCAGCCACCGAAAGCAAAGAATAAAATATAATAAAAAAAAATTTGATGTGGTAGGTGTGAGCACTACCGAAAGCAGAAAAGAAGAAACAAAAAAAAAAGTTATATATATATATATATATATATATAAATGGAGTAAATGGATTCTTGGTGGCTAGCACCATGCAAAAAAAAAGAAAAGGGTTTTGGAATGGTGGATCAGTCCACGTGAAAATATATATATATATATATATATATATATATATATATATATATATATATATATGTATATGTATATGTATGTATATAGCAAAAAAAAAAAAAAACATTGAGAGAAATAAAGTCCATTTTATTTATTTTTCTGGAAATTTTACATAAATTTGCATTATACAGACCTTAAAAAAAAATCAAATCAAATTTACAAGAGGGGATCTTCAAGGACGATCAGGTGGCGCCTCACCACTCGGCAGAGCTCCAGGAAGAAGAAGCGCCAGAGGTTAACTGTTTGAAGCCACACCACTCAGCGGAACTTCAGGAAGAAGAGGAGCTGGAGGTTGATCATGTGGAGCTTCATTACGCGGTACAGCCCCAGAAGACGAAGGCAAATGCTGTTGGAACAAACCCACAAACCTCTGATGATCAAGTAAAATCTAACCATCAGATTCTTGCATCTGGTCAATCTTCCTCTTCATGTTTGTAGCATAGTTATGCGCGAGCCTGTGTAACTGTTTGTTCTCATGCTTAAGCCCTCTATTCTCCTGTTTGAGATTCATCACTTCAGCCGCCAATGATTCAACTTGACGGGTTCGAGCAAATAGACGTTGGGCCATATTAGACACAGAACCTGCACACTGCACACTGAGAGCCAGAGAATCCTTAACAGCCAACTCATCAGACAGTTTGGAAAATAGTCTATTATCTTTGGGAGTGACAAGGTTCCAGGCCACCACCGCAGCTGTCATATCATTCTTCATCACCGAATCCCCAACGGTAAGAGGACCAGTAGGGGATATGAAAGATGGACACCATATGTTGTCTGGAGAAGGCGGGACTGCCTCTTCACCAAGGTTCAAGTCAAAACGACGGTCGGAGGGTCCAGACATTTTCAAAGGTGTTAAAAAAAAAAAAAAAGGTCGAACGAATCAAGATCTTAGAAGTGCAAGAAGGGAGTTTCTACAAGCGAAAATTCAAGTGTGCTTTGAAACGAACTGCGTGCCTCTATAAAAATCAGCACTCGACGGGATTTCAGAGATCGAAGAGGCGAGCTCAGAATTCGAAGAGGCCAATTCAAAAATCGAAGAGGCAAGCTCAGAAATCGGAAAGGCACTTGCTTTTCCAGACGCGTCAGCACCCGTCACACGCAAACTCAGCTCTGCGGAAATCACGGGCAATTTGTCGAAGCGCCGATCCCAGATATCGAAGAGGCACCAGTCTTTTTCAGCCTCGTCAACACCTGTCACATGCACGCTCAGCTTGGCGGAAATTACGGATAATTTGTCGAAGATTTCTGATAAAGAAGAAAACACGTGAAGCCATATTGATCAATCACTCAATGGTTGCCGACATGAGTGAAAGAATAGTACCTCTACAGGGATTAAAGGACTTCCTATAACTGTCCACCTTTACCCTCCATAGCAAGGCAAACATACAGAACATTTCTTCATCTCCTAGAATGCCTTCCCAACGAAGCCTCTCGAGTCACCTAGTGTTCCTTATTCCTTGGGGTACCTCAGCAAACAAATGACTCCAAAGCAAAAGTATCTCATATCACCAGGGTAGAAAGCAAGAGTATCTCATATCATGCTTTTTCCCTGTCCTTTCCTTTGTCCTTATTCTTACCTACAAAGACAAGGATAAAGAAAACAATATGCCGGAACCTCCACTCAAACTCGGGTAAGGAACCGACTGCTTGGAACCCTTCCTTAATTGCCTACCTAGCACTGCTCTCGAGTACTCGTCTCCCACTGCTACTGTACTTCCAAAGAAGCTGCCACATCTGCCTGAAGAACAGATAAGGCAAGTGAAAATGATACCTTGCAGCACGTGGAGACAACGTGCAGAAGAAACAAGCAGAGAAGAATGCAGCCTGCACAGTCAACTCAGCAGAATGAGTCTGAGATGAGGAACTCGAGAAGATGCCACATCTGCCTGAGGAACAGATAAAAGAAATGAAAATGATACCTTGAAGCATGTGGAGACAAGTGCAACAAAGCACGTGCTGATTCATCCGCTACTTCTTCAAAATCAAAAGTATCTCATATCATTAGGGTTGCAATCACTCTGGACGGTGAACTCGTTTTGACCCTCAAATTATTGGGTCGACTTACTAGGCGTTGTGGGCTGCACGTGTCGATTCACCACCCTTGAATCAAATCCTTAAAGATCAAGTCACCAACTGGAAGAAGAGCCCATCAATCTTGAAGATCATACCGTTGACCAAACTGCTCAGGTGTGAATTAGAAAGATTGAACAAAGCAACAAGTCGTCACCTTCACATCGTGCCTGCTTGTCATGTGTTCGAGTCAACCTTCAAGAATCAAGCCTCAACGGCGCTTAAAGAAGTTTCCAGCCAAATTCAAGATCAAGCCTCGACGGCCCTTGAGGAAATCACAAGTCCGATTCAAGATCAAGTGTCTATCACCCTTGAATCAAAACCAGTTCAAGAATAAGCTGTTGAAAGTCAACAATTGGAGGAAACCAGAAAATCCTCCAACCTAGTTCAAGAATAAGCTGTGGAAAGTCAACAACTGGAGGAATCCAGAAAATCCGCCAACCCAGTTCAAGATCAAAGCTGTGGAAAGTTAACAAGTGCAACAAAATACGTGTCGATTCATCCACTACCAAAGCCAAGGATCATCTACCACATGAAGCTCCTTGTGGTCCAATTTCAACCTTCAAGATCAAGCCTCGACGGCCCTTGAAGAAATCTCAAGCCCAATTCAAGATCAAGCCTTAATGGCCCTTGAAGAAATCTCCAGCCCAATTCAAGATCAAGCCTCGATGACCCTTGGATCGACATCTACAGTAAGGGACTTCAAAACGCATCTCCTACACGTGACAAGCACATGTATACGACGCGCCTTGAAGTGGGGGCATTTGTAGACATCGAAATTTCGGTAAATAAATGTTGACCGATAAATCAAAGTTTCAACACTCATGTATTACATAAATTTTAAATGTAGCGTATGTCTAAACAAAAAATCGAAATAAGTTGGAAAAGTCATCAAACAGGACACGTGTTAACACCTGGCAGAAACGACTTATTTCATCTGGAATATTATATTCAAAATTAGGCCTTGGAAATTTCTATAAATAGAAGGCTAATTCATTCATTTTAAGGACCCAATTCATATTACACCTTGAAGCTCTGAAACTCCGAAGCTCTCAAGCATCCAGGTTCTCGAAGAATCAAGAAAGCCTTCTTCGTTCTTCGTTCATCGTTCTTCCAAGATCAAGCCCCAACGGCCCTTTGGATCAACAATCATCCACCAATTCAAGATCAAGCCCCGACGGCCCTTGAAGAAAGTGTTCTTCGTTCTTCGTTCATCGTTCTTCCAAGATCAAGCCCCAACGGCCCTTGGATCAACAAGCCACCGTTCTTCAAGATCAAGCCCAAAAGCCCCTTGAAGATCCGTTCATCACTGTCCTTCAAGATCAAGCCCAAAAGCCCTTGAAGATCCGTTCATCACTGTTCTTCAAGATCAAGCTCAAAAGCCCTTGAAGATCCGCTCATCACCGTTATTCAATATCAAGCCTCAACGGCCCTTGAAGAAACACTCATCCTCAAGATCAAGCCCCAACGGCTCATTGAAGACCGCTCAAATCCATTTTCCAAGATCAAGCCTCGATGGCCCTTGGATCAATCACACATCAACAAATACACACCTTACGGAGATCGAATCAGATGATCAAATTTGAGAGAGATTGTAACCCAAAATCATCAAATACAAATATTTGTTTGTGCACGTTGTTCTTATCTCTTTCGTTTCAGGAATTTTCCGTGTTCACAGTTATATAACATGTTGTGGGTCAAACCATCTCTACCTACAAAATCCAAATTAACTAAATCAGTAACCACTAACCAGAAACTCATAACCTTTCTTACTATTTTCCTACATTTCGAAGCTCTAAAGTCGAAAAATTTCATCAATGAAAACCCAAATCGAAATGCTCTCCAATTTCACAATTCTTATTAAGAAGCAATCAAATGAATCAAAACCCAAATGAAGGCTGTAAAAGCAAAGGAAGGAGATTATCTATAGCAATGAAATTGAAAATAAAATCGCAATCAATACATGATTGTTACTTCAGTTCCCAGCCAAAAGAAGGAAAAGAAAATCGCAAACCCCATAAAATTGAAAAGTTGCAGATCCCATGAAATTGAAAATAAAATCTGCAAAACCCATGAAATTGAAAATAAAATCTGTAGAACACGAGAGAAGAGGGTCTCACAAATATGAAGTTTAGAATAGAAAGGAGGATGAAGGTTATGGAGAAGAATGGAGAAATTGGAGGCACTGACATGGAGATTGAGGGAGTTTGGAGGCAGGGAACGAGAGAGAAGAGGGGGAATAAAAAATAGAAAAGGTGAGGTGCGTCTGCTACATAGTGGCTAGGGTTAAAAGAGTTTTGTTGATTTCTTATAAAAATTAAAAAAATTCTTCAAAATCCTAAAGGCACGAGGGTTCAAACCTATGCGCTCTAGCTTGAAAAGTTTCAATGTAACCAACTTGGCAACATATTCTGTTTTGTTATGATTGTATGACTAAACTATTTATAAATATTGGAAAAAAAAATTAAATATATACATATTGGTAAGTTTCGGTTTCCGAACCTCAAAAATCGAAACCGAACTGGCCAAATTCGGTTCGGTTCGGTTTGGTTTTTTTCGGTTCGGTTTTTTTTTGACCTCGATCCGGTTTGGTTTTCGATTTTTGAACCCACCCATAATACCATTTGAGATTGGTCAATAGTAACTTCTTTAAGAACTAGATCTTCGCTAGTATACTTGAGCATGAAGAGGTTCAGGGTTTATAAAGAGGGGTGGGCCCAAGCTACATGAAGTTAGTGCCTACATCAACGGTTTCATTCATGTGCTACGAAGAATGCAAGAGGATATTGGTAGAAAAAAAAAAAGAGTAGAATATTTTCAAGAGAAATAAATTATATTAGATAGTAAAAACCTAGGAACAAATTTGAATCTTTTGGTAGCACATAACTATATTCTACAACACCCTAAAAGAATTTTTATCACAACTAAGCAAATGCCACTAGAGAGGCGAATCTAATTCTAAAAAACTAATACTGCTCTCTTTACGCCTTGAATGAGTTATAGAATACTGCTTTTGAGTTTTTATTTTCTAATGAGTGAAAAGTTGAATTATATATTGAATTGAGTTTGTGAGAATAATTTAGGTAGTAAATTTGCGTTTAAAGCGATATTGATAGTTTAGTTAAAGGTAATATGGGTGTAGAGAGTAAGTTGGGTGTAAAAAGAGGTTATATGGGCTTAAATAGAAATTTCCATAATTATTTTGTGTGAGTCAGTCTTATTGGGCTGGTTTGGTATTGGTATTGTCCTAATTATTAAATAAAATTATTACATGGTTTTTTGTTAAATTTCAAAGTATTAAAACCCTTTTTATTAATTTTCTTTTGATTTATAGGAAAACTAACGAAAGGTCCAAAAAAAAAACTTTAGTTTTAATGAAAAATGACAAATAAAGGTGTAGTGAATAGTACCAGAAAAATGTAAAAAAATGGTTTTTCGTTAAAAGTGAACAGTACCGGAAGTGTTTCGTTAAAACTCCCTTTATTTTAATCTTTGCCCCGCAACCAAACCCCTTCATCTACCAACCACCAACACATCATCAAATTAAAGTACATTTTGCAACAAATTTATTTTAGATTGTGAGCACTAAATCTCAAACTTGATTAAGGATGAGAGATGAATTGGCATGATGAAGGAGAAGAAATAGTAGGTTGAAATAGGGAATGAAAAGAGGGATGAATTTAGGGCTGGGGTTGAAGGAACCATGGCAATGTCATGCCCAAAGGGAAGGTTTGAGGGTTTTAGGCTAATTCCTACATACAAAGAAAATGTTGGCCATAGTGTGGTGGAATATATTAATAAAACAACATTTCATTACATGTTGTTGACCCTAAAAACTACCAAGCTTACGTGGCACGGATGCCGAGTAATTAATAAGCTAACTATATCCTTCGGTTGTGTGCGGGGCGTGCCAACTCGACGGCCGAGCTCGGCCGGTGAGTAAAATTTGTTGATGTTGCATTGGGTGCGTTGCTGACTTCTGAATCTCGTGATTGCGGCCGAGGAAGGAACACGTCTCGGCCTTCAGGTTCTAAAGCCTGAAGACAAGGCTGCTAGTTCTACGAACTTCACAAATTGTCGGCGTCGGATTCGGTCACAATGATTATATTCATAAGAGTATAAGCACGCCGAATCAACACCAGACTATATGGACACAAGTATTCAAAGCAGATGTATGTCTTAATTGTAAATGTGGTTCGACCATCAGAATGCCGAACTCTAAATCCAACTTATGAGTATCTAATCATAAAATAACTCGGCGTTCAATGCGCCGAGTCTATTGATTCGTAACATCTCACTTTGCTGAGAAGGCTCGTGAGATGACCTCTGCCAATAAGGATTCGAAAACCCTTCTCGATCGAGACTTGGATAGATAACCAGTCGGCCTTGACGCAATGCTGTTTATCCAGAGTTTGCGCATGGCAGTTTGTGTGTTGAATTGGAGAGGGTTTGAATGATGCATTCCCTTCTTATTTATAGAAACCACTCTCGTCATGGCCGAAACAGAACTATACTAAGCTTAGGATTCTTTATCTTAATCTCACCAAGACTCGACCAATGCTACCTCCATTAGTACTTTGAACCAAACTCTTTATCTGGCCACATTCACTTCTCAAATCTCAGCATTCTCATCCTATTGAGACTCCTTATTATACTAGGATTCGACCTACCTCATCAATCCATCTCAGACTAGGGTTCGGCTGATCTTAACCAAGCAGCCCATAACAACTGGAATTCACGATGGTTCTAGAATTATACTGCCGGGCTGAGAACAACTCCTTACTCGGCCCACACCAATATTTTGGGCCCAAACTTTGCCCCCTCGCTTCTAAGGTCCTTGGCTTTCATTCCTAGGCTGAGCCTCGACTTTGAAGAAGTGAAATCGACTCATACCTCTTATAAACACTGTCATGCCTCGAATACCCTAACCATGCGCATTTATGAGACACAATCACACATTTCTGATTTTCTTAACATCCTGCCACGCAGCAATTTTCTACTTGTTTATCCCCTAATGATGACTTTTATAACGTGCAGACGCCAAACGATCTTTTCATTATTAACCCTGCCGTTACGCATAACTGCACTATCTTGAATTACAAACTGTTAGGTCATTGAACTGTCCCTTCATCATAAAAAACTTACCGCCACATGTCACCACGTCGCCTTAATCCACGAGTTCTTCGGTCCCTTCACCTGGATCCCCTGAATACCCATGATGATTGTAAAACTGTTTGACTAGTCTTACCCTTTCTTTTCAAAATCAAACGATTGGTATTCTCCCAAAACCCCTAAAATACTCAAAATCCTTCATTTTTTCCTTTACACCTTCAGAACTCTCAAGCATTTTACTCTCATATCATCCTTCAAAGCTCCCTTCTTAACCAGAAAAACTTGTTTGAATCCAGAAATTCCTTTGAGTCCTCCACAATGACTCTCAGCACCTTCATCTCCAAGCTTTCCGACGAATGTGCCAAGTGCCGGGACTTTATTGACCGGAGCGCCATAAAAAACCTGCGATTCGAAGGTGACTCGAGCGCTTCCCATCAGATCCTAGGACCACTCTTTAAAGACAACGTCCCAACATCCATTATCAACCTCTTCAAAGATCATTGCTTGGAACCCCTACTTCAAGGTTATTACTGGTCGAAGTGGGAATTGACTAAATCCCTAGGAGCCTAGCCTTTAACCACCGCGGCCTGGGTAGCGTGAGTTAAAAGGATGGAGAAATTCTTCAGTAAGGAGTGGAAGATTCTCGGCATTTATGATGTCGTCAAGCCCTCGACCATCGAGATCGCCATGGACAAAAAACTTCTCATGGTAGCTCTAGGCTTTTGGTGCTCGGCCACCAATATTATGGTCCTTCTGCTCGGCCCTATTAGCCCTACTATTCTGGACATCTCAGCCATCCTCAGGGTCTCTCCTTCAGGTCTCCCGATTGACGTCTCCTTCTCCAGGTGCCCATCCAACCTCGACCTCAAGATACTATTTGACGAATGTGCTGTTGAGTTGCTGAGGAAGAAAAACTAAGAACCTTTGAAAGAGGAAGTTCAGAAGTTGCACAAAAACTTCTTCAACTACAACATCCTCATTCAACACTTCGCTGGCTGAGGGGGTGAAAACCTCTGGAAGGGAGAACACAAAGCCTTCCTTTTCTACTGGTACAACAAATTTATTTGTTGTACCAAGTCAAATAAATGTTTGGTCGAGAACATGTCGGTCGCTGAAGCATTGGCCAGTGGTCATGTCCTGGCTCTCAGCTCAGCTATCCTCGCCAACCTCACACGTTACCTGGCCGAGATGACTGTCAACAAAATTGACACACACCAGACTGGCCCACTCTAGGATTTTCAACTTTGGCTGCAAGTCTATTTTTCCACCCTTAGGCCAGAAGTCCCTAACTTCAGACCCACTGAAGCGTTAGGTCTGTAGTTAGGCTATATACCCGCTTCTCCTCACTCGGTCGAAAAGTTTTTAAATACTTTTTCGACCTAGAAGACCTTTCTGATGACGAGTTTTTGATCTGCCGTTGTCAAGAATACCCTCTTCCATTAAGCTCCCATCCTCAGCATGGAATGAAGCTGAAGACGTGACCTCTGAAAAAGCTGGGGGTCATTTGTGTTAACTCGCGACTTTCTTCTCAGCTACGATGCCAAACATGCAAGTTGGGAAATTTACCAACCCCACTTCACCGCGCGACATCTTGGCTACCTCCAAGGCTGCCCACTGCCCCTACTAACCTCCCGTTCTCTCCTGAGCCGAGAATGCCTCTCTGGTTCCTCAAAAAGAGAATGCAGGGAGGTCGAGCAAGAATTTCAAGAAAGATGCAAGAAATTCCACCTTCGGGCGAACGTCCATAAAACACTCAATACTGCTACATTTGTTGACTAGTGGGCCGCATATACTCAAGACTTTTTCGATGCATCGATAAAAAACGTAATCAAGAAATTTTTTGAGGACCGATCGAAAAAGATTCCCATACCATCATCCAAAGAAACGGCTCAAGGTATTTGCCTGCGTGTATCATTTCACTCTGGTCATTTGTTCGACCTCCCTTCTGATTTGATTTTAGCATTTTCAGGCAGTCAAACGGTCGTGGCAGCTGTGATCGTGGCTAAGAAGAGACTTGCCCCCTCGCTAAAGAAAATTAAGACCACTTTGCCAACTTTACCGAGTAAACGTTCTCACCCAGAGGCCGAAATGGTTGGCGATGCTCCCCGTCCTAAAAAACTTATCAAGAAGTTTGTGAAAAAAGGGGAGCGTGAGATTTATGTCATGTCCAACCAAACCACTGGGGACACTGTTAAGTCTCCTTGCTTTCCTGCCGTTCAGACCTTGACGGATATGCAACCAAACCCTCATGCCGGTCGAGCACCCTAGTTTAGTTCCGTTCGGCCAGTTGCTTTCCCACGATCTGGTGGTCAACGAACTTGCAGTACCAGGGCTAACCGTTGCTCCTGTCTTGGAGAAAATGGCCACCTTGGCCGAGAAAGATCTCCCACCGAATCCAAAAACAAGAAACGTGGTCATTCTAGAGGAAGAGGTATGATTATGTTGCTGGCAACTTCTTCGAATAAATTCTGAATACTAATAACTCTTATTTCAGAATGACAATAGTGAGGAAACCCTGCTAACGAGTCGCCCTTGACCAACCAAACCCCTTACCACTCATCCTCCTCTTGTAGTTGAAGCGGCTGATCATGTCGATCCTTCTGTAGTAGATGGTGGGAAAATACCTCTTATCGAGCCTGAAGTAACGGCGGAGACACCAATCCATCCGCAAGATCAAGACCTTGGCGTTCCTCCACAAAAAGTTACTTCGACTTTTGTAAGGCTATCCATTTTTCTTGTTATTTTATTATAACAAGTTTGAACTAGGAAAAAAAATTAAATGTCAAGTGCCCGATTATTCATTTCACCAAAAATTTGATGTGTCGAATGGTGTTATCTATATTTCCTAGCCACTTCAGTGGCCGTCGAACGTAGATAACCTCCATCGACCGTGTGAATTGAGAAGCAGTCTTAAACATTAGGCTTGGCCATTGAGCTCTCTAGGTTCGAGCAATAAACCAGGGGACATGGTCGAAGTTTCCTTTCGACAGGTTTAAAACAAATTCCCTTTGCTATATTCTTTACAATTTTCCATTTGCCTAAAATTCTTTCCTATGCAGCTTTTATGGGAAGTTGAGCTTGACGCCCTACTCTTGAATACCTCTGGAGTAGCCGGGTATTCTGTCGCGTCGGCCGAGCCTTTGGAGACCGCGGCCGAATCCAACACATTCGCCAAGTTGCAGGAGCTCCTATCCCTTTCTGCCTCATAAGTTCTTCAACACAAAGGCCTCGACTCTGTAGGAGAGTGCCTAAATGATCTTGCAGCCGGCAACTTACTGAGCATCGAAAATGTCGTCCACTTATTTGATCTCCTGGAGCAGACCTGACAACACTTTATTACTTTTCAACAAGCTCTCTGGGCCAAGGATGACCTAAAGGCTGCAAAGATTACTCAGGAAGCCAGTCAGTCAGAGGTTGAGGCCATAAAAGCAAAGAAAGCGCAACTGGCCGGCTTTGATCATCAAATTGCCGAGCTTCAACGTCAAATTGCTGAGCTTCAACAGCAAAGATCGGTTGTTGCTTCAGAACTTGAAAAGGATTTTGAGGTGAATAAGGCTCGACTGACGGACTTCGCGGCTGGCATAAAGTAGATCCAACAACTTTAACTTAACAAAAGAACGAGGCAAGCCGAAGTCTAATGCTTATGATTTTCACAGAACTCAATGATCTTTGATAAGTATCTATATTATGCAGTTCATGTAGGGAACTTGATAAGAATAATTTGGTTGCGCCGCTGAGTCCAATTTAATGAATTTAGGAAAATCTGATTGTTACTTTTTGCAGTTCACGGTTAACTTGGGGCATTGTCATTCATGGTTTATAGGAAGAATAATTGGAAATCGATTTGTATGCATATGTTTCATGTGTGGAGAAGGACCCTCTAACTAGCCTTCCATCCCTTTAATTCACCTAATTTCGTACCCTTTAGTTTGTTTATGCAAATTTGTTTGTTTAACTCTTGAATTCGTCAAAACAACCACCTGTTTAGTATTCTGAGTCTTTTTAATTTAATTTTCGTCCAAATTTCCCTTTAGTTCTTGTTTCGAGTCAATTTAACTTAGTTTGTGTGTTTTGAGTCAATTTAGCTTATTTTGAGTAGTTTAAGTTTAGTTTTCTGTTTTTTAGTCTAGCTTAGTGATTTAGAGTTTAATTTTTGTAGATTAGCAGCCATCATAATCCCCGGATAGAACGATTCCTACTTACATATACTACAACTATCAAAAAACGGGTTTAAGTTTGTGTGCTATTTATATCACATCAGGACCTCGATCATATCGAAGGATGCTGTTTCCTTTCTCGGGTTGGATCCGTCTGATCTACTGCTCGATCCTTATTTTTTTTCCAATTCAATTGTTTTGAGCCGAGCAAATCATGTTTCGACTTGTAGCGAATTACTCCTAAATGAAAGTTGTCGGAGCTGACCAGTGGGTCTATCTTCGAAGGCTTTACTGACTAATAACTCAAGCAATCTGGTATATGTGTCACCATTACTTCGTATCACATCGAGCAAACCGTTCATTTTTTAGCTGACCGGTTGTTCAACCTGCCGAGATTGCTCATCAAGTCGTCTTCGAAGAAACGACCTAGTCGGGGGATCAGAGCCTTCACCACCATCTTCATCGCAGTCTTCCATTATCCCTTCAATTAAAATGCATGTGGTTTTGTCAAGAATTTATGTGTTGCGAGGCTGACCGCCGAGACAAACTTCCCTCTCTCGGGGCGTTGCACTTGTAACCTTAGGTGTCACAGTGACAAGAGGATTTTGTACTTGTGACAAATCTAGTTCGGGGCCCTGAACTGGCAAGTCAGTCGTTGACTTTCCCATGACTGTTTTCTTTTTTATTGACCGTGTCTCAATGGTTATGAACTTCGAAGTTTTAGCACTTCGTCCCAATAGGCGTGCCAAAATGTTGACCCTAAAAACTACCAAGCCTACATGGCGCACGGGTCGAGTAATTAATAAACTAACTACGTCATTCGGTTGTGTGCGGGGTGTGCCAACTCGACTGCCAAGCTTGGCCGGTGAGTAAAATTTATTGATGTTGCGTTGGGCGCGCTGTTGACTTCTGAATCTTGCGACTACGACCGAGGAAGGAACACGTCTCGGCCTTCGGGTTTTAGAGCCTGAAGACAAGGCTGCTAGTTCTACGAAGTTCACAAATCGTTGGCATCGGATTCTGTCACGGTGATTATATTCATAAGAGTATAAGCATGCTGAATTGACACCAGACTATATGGACATAAGTATTCAAAGCAGATGTACGTCTTAATCTTAAATGTGGTTCGGCCGTCAGAATGCCGAACTCTAAATCCAACTTGTGAGTATCCAATCATAAAATAACTTGGCGTTCAATGCGCCGAGTTTAGTGATTTGTAACACCTCACTTCGTCGAGAAGGCTCGTGAGATGACCTCTGCCAATAAGGATTCGAAAACCCTTATCGACCGAGACTTGGATAGATAACTAGTCGGCCTTGACGCAGTGTTGTTTATCCAAATTGAAGGTGCTTCGCAGTTGGCTGATTCTACGACGACAATGTTGTTTATCCAAAATGAAGTTGTTCACCGGTTGCCTTCACATTGCTGTTTATCCAAATTAAAGATGTGTCGGCGAAAAAGAAAATAAAAATCTCAAGGTTGTTGAGAGGTTTTGCGTAGAGCGAGAGTTTGCGCAGGGCAGTTTGTGTGTTAAATTTGAGAGGGTTTGAATGATGCATCCCTTTCTTATTTATAGCAACCACTCTCGTCATGGCCAAAACAGAACTATACTCGGATTAGGATTCTTTATCCTAATCTCACCAAGACTCGACCAATCCTACCTCCATTAGGACTTTGAACCAAACTCTTTATCCTGCCACATTCACTTCTCAAATCTCAGCATCCTCATCCTATTGAGACTCCTAATTATACTAGGATTCAACCTACCTCATCAATCTGTCTCATACTAGGGTTCGGCCGATCTCAACCAAGTGGCCCATAACAACTGGAATTCGCGATGGTTCTAGAATTATACTGCCTGGCCGAGAACAACTCCTTACTCGGCCCACACCAATATTTTGAGCCCAAACACATGTGAATTACCTCTCTAATAAAAGTGAGACCTACTTGTATTTGTGGTGTCTCTAGCATCACTCTAACGTGGTATTGAACTCGCCACAACCCCTTATAATATTAGAAAATGAAATTGTAACCAATTATGAGAGATAATAGAAAACCCTTCTTCTTTTCCCTTTTGTCTCTCTGGTAATGTTATAACAGCTCGGACATGAAAAAAGCATTTTCCTGCATATATTTAAGTCTCAATGCCCCACTCTTGGGAGCAAACAAGCAAACAAAACAAAAAAAGTAACATATTATTACAATGATCCCTACTATTATGGAACACGACTTTCGTCCATCGGTAATCAAGTTAATTAACCACAACGTTTAGTAATTAAGTACACATACGTACGTAAACCTTATATATACATGACCTCCTCTCTTCCCAAATTCCACAACATTATTAATAAATCAACGACAAAGATCATAGTCATTCTGATGATATTACTGGTTGCTAGGTCAGCCATGGGAGAAGGAGATGATCATCCTAAAGTACCCTACTGCCCTATCGTCCTCGACAACTTGACCCCTTGCTTTCCTTACATACTCGAAAACGAAGCGAAGCCAACCAAGGTTTGCTGTAATGGCGTCCTAGACCTGAGCTCCTCAGCACGAAACATGGAGGGTCGACAAAATATATGTGACTGCATCAAGGCTGAAGCTATTTTGATGAACATGCCTCTTGATAAATTTTCTAAATTCTCTTCCCTCCCTAAAGCCTGCGATCTATTATTTCACCTTCCACCAATCTCCAATAAAACCGATTGTTCCACGTAATCATCTCTCTGGCTCTATTTTTGTCTCTTTCATCTATATGCAATCTTAATCTTTTTTACTTATATAATAAGAACTAATGACTGGTTTTGATTTCTTGTGTGTGTGTGTATATATATATATATTACAGGGTTGATTAAATATATGCAGGTAGTTTTCGGGCATTGATCAATATATATGCAGGTTCGGCTTCGGGTGAGGTTCGGCTTCGGGTTTCCTTCCCCGATTGCTAAAGACAATAGGGGATGATTGCTTGACGACGGCGGCAACAAAGGCGGATACGAACGAGGAGAAGATGGATGCGGCCGGGGAGATTGGGCTGGGAGCTGGAGCCTCCTGGGCGGTGCTGGTGGCCGAGAGAACGATGAAGATGACTATCGTGATGGCGACGACGGAGGATGCCTTTGAGACTGCCATTATTGATAGGGTTTGGACCTCTGTGTGCTTTCGGGAATCTAGGGTTTTTGAAGACACATAGAGATTGAAAGCACATGTATATGAGTTGAGACGAGAAGTCGAATCAATTACCCAAAAATAATAAATGACGACCAAGGAAGAAGAAGAAGATTAATTAAGATTGCTGGAGAAGAAGGGTTGCTGGGTAGCAGCAATCCCCAGTCCCCGTTTCAACTTTTTAATTAAAAAAAATATATATAAAATGAATTTCTCTAATACACATGGCATCATAGTTTTGAAGTGGGACTCATAATGTGTCATGTCAGCATATTAACAATTTTTTTAACGGAGTATTAACGGAATGACAATATTGATTTGCTCCACTCATTTTCAAAAACGACATTGATCAATTTTCAATTTCAGAGATCATTTTAATTAGATAGGTCAATTTTAGAGATCATTTACCATCAGGAAAATAACAAAAATTTGAGGAAGATTGGGAAAAAGGCGTAAAGTCCCCTTCCCGGCGAGCAGTACCCACCCCCACGGGGGACAGATTTGTTTTTTTAAACTAATTTTGTGAATTTGATTGTTTTTGTTGGGGTTTCATTTGGTTTCTATATTAGTTGGTAGTGAACTTTGATGGGTTTTGATCAGATTTTGGCTTCGTTGCTTCTTGGTTTGCCGTGTTCTTAGTGCACTTGTCCACCATCCCCATTTCTGGAACTGGTATCCAGTGGTGAAGCCAGGATTTGCTGAGGAAAGGGGCAAAATTCAAAATGGTGCAAGGTTCAATCGAAGCGGTTACTTTTACATTGGAGAGTGCAAAGTTTTGAGTCTATTAATAGCATGAAATACTCTCTCCACCAAAGCGGTTGTAAGCAATAATGTCAAAGTCAATGTAAAAAGCTTAAATTGGCTAGGATTAGATCCTAAAAAATGTTAAGCGCTAGTCAAACAGCAGACTAGAACCTAGCAGCTAGGTGCTTAGGCAGGAGCCTAGATGGATATAAATTAGAGTCTTAACGAAACACTTCAGGTATTGTTCACTTTTAACGTTAAAGATATTTTTATTATAAAAGGTCACTCCTAGTACTATTCACTTACAACACATTTTTGTCATTTTGATTAAAACTCAAAAATTTTCAAATTATTTTCATTAGTTTTCCTATTATTTGAAACATGAAACAAGTCCTCAAAGTCACATCAGAAATTCATTGAAGCACTTATGTCTTTAAAGTTTAATTAGGGACCAATCAGAAGATCAAACCAAAAGAAAGAGAGACCAAGCCAAACCATTTAACCAAAAACAAAGGAACCAAGTCAAACGGAAAAAAGATAGAAGGAAAAAAATGGGAAATAAAAAACAGAGAAAAGCAACAAAGGAAGGATAGAAGAAAAAGTAACAAAACGCAACGTTTCATTTAGAAGGAATGCTGAAACGACGTCATGGGGTCCAAGATTTTTTTAAAACAACTTTTCTTTTATGTTCTTCTTCCTCGTGCAGGAGTTGCCCTCCTCTGCAACAGAGAGCCCACCAATACCATAGCTCTTTATGTGGTTTTTTGATGACCAAAGCGGCGGATTCCTTGCTCTACATGTGAATTTCCGACGACCGGAGGGGCGTCCGCCCCTCATTGCCCTGCTGTGGCTTCGCCACTGCTGGTATCAACCCAGCTAGGAGTCTTAAGAACTGCCATCATCTCCTGTACGCGTTCTTGTCGACATCGGAGAAGTTCTCGTGATTGTCGAACAAGAAAAATCTATTAATTTACCGAATATTAATTATCTATTAGTTTATCAATTATTAATAACTTTATTAAATGATCAAAGTATTTCTTATTTTCTTAAAGCATTGTGGAAGTACAATAAAGATAATTCGGAAAGCACTGAAAAATAAACAACGATCGAGTCTTATTTTAGGGATGAAGATCCATCCCAGAGCCCACGGACCAAAAGATGCGATCACTCATACAGCTCCTATTAGGCCCACTTCACAAAAACTCAAAAACTTGAACGGCTCAAATCTCTTTCTCTCTCTCTTGAACAGTCCAAATCTCGGTCATTGAGCTTCGAACACAAGAGTGAATCTCATTTTATGTGTTTGGAAGGCATTATAGTCAAATCATAATCACTATGTATCAGGAAATTATTAATTTATATATTACGTGGGATCTATATGAAATTTTTATAATGTATTCTTGTATAAATCAAGCAAATTATTAATTCAGTACTTTATCTTCAAGTTGGGACCAGCCAAATATATTATTTAACTGAAGTTATTATTTATCGAGTATTAAATTATCAAGGTTGTAATCATGGTATAAAAAATCGATAATATCGGCGATATTTCGCCGATATTATCGTTTTTTTGGAAGTCCGATATTTCTACACATATCCAATAGGTTTTCGTCAAAATATTGAAATAATATCGATAATATCGATAATATCGCGATATTAGCGATATTATCGCGACATTGCTTAAAGGCGACGCCGATGGAGTAGACGGTGACGACTCGACGAGGAGGAAGGCGAGGGAGGAGCAGAGGGAGACCCGGATGAGGAGGATCACGCCGATGGGGACGACGGAGGAGAGGTAGAGGTCGCAGGACATGGTGACGAGCTCGACGAGGAGGAAGGCGAGGGAGGAGCAGAGGGAGACGCGGACGAGGAGGATCTGAGAGATGGATCGAGAGATGAGGGAGTGGGGTGTGTCTGTGTGTGGAGGAAAGGAAAGGAAAGAAATAAATAATAGAAAATGAGGGAGTGGGGTGTGTCTGTACGTGTGTATGTGTGTGGAAAGGAAAGAAATAATAGAAAATGAGGGAGTGGGGTGTGTCTGTGCGTGTGTATGTGTGTGGAAAGGAAAGAAATAATAGAAAATATGTGTGTGGAAAGGAAAGAAATAATAGAAAATGAGGGAGTGGGGTGTGTCTGTGCGTGTGTGTGTGTGTGTGGGGAAAGGAAAGAAATAATAGAAAATGAGGGAGGTACATCCCATGTGAAGAAGGAAGAAAGGTAGTAGAGAAATGATGGGTGCGGCAGTATGTCAGAATTAGGGTAGATTTAAAAACTAAAATATGAGTTTTACTCGAAAGTTGTAGTAAATCATTATATATAAATTATTATGGTGTGTTTAATTTTTTTTTCATTAATTACTACATATTTTCTTCACTTACAGTATTTGCCAGCTCGCTGTATAATCAACTTAAATCAGTTAAATCCATCATGTAATGCATTTCCTTCCAATTTTTTGTGATAAACTAATAGATAATTGACTAAATAAACATCCTGCAAAGTTTCAATAAAAATTTCCAAGTTTTTCTTACAATTTCCGTGGTTTCCATGTAATTTTTATCGATATTGATATTATCCCGATATTTCCATCGATATTTCCGTGTTTTCGGACTACCGATATTTCCGATATTACCGATATTTTCTTCCTTGATTGTAATGAAGGTTTGAGAAAATAATAAACGTAAAATATGATGGAATTGATCAAGCTGATGGAGAGATTGAAAACACATGATCCTTATAATCAACAAATATTTTCCATTTATAATCTGTTTAGTTCTCAATGATTAGTGTGACAAAGGATAAACTTTTGGTGTTTGATTAGTGGAATTAGGGCTACACTTTTAAGTAGATTCTCAACAGAACAAACAAGGACTTGTACACCACAAACTATTTGAACTCATCGCTTATTAGAAAATAAAGTTGAGTTCCCAGTAACCTTACATTGGAAATTTAGTCCTTCAAAATTAGTCTATTGTTTAGTCAAATTTTTTTACTTTCCTTTGATCAACATGCATGAGCAATGTGACAGCAACAGCCCAACCATGAAAAATCATTTTTCCTGTGTCTTATACAAATCTATGGTTTCAACCCTTAACAATAAACCCCACAATATGGTTCATGAGATTTACATGACTATATTTAAATTTTTACCACACAAATAAACACCATTCATGGATAAATAAACTTCTTCCATGCTACTACCACACATTGACTTAACTAATCAATATTAAGCCCCCAAATATGACTCATCTAACTAAGATCATTGTAATTGTTCTTTTCTTTGTGGCTTCTGCTTCAACCATGGGCACTGTGCCCTCCTGCCAAGACATTATGAACCAGTTGACCCCGTGCATCTCCTACCTGCTTGCTGTAATGGTGTGCAATACCTCACCAAGTATTCAAACGACAGGGAAGATAGGCGGGCTATTTGTGGGTGTATCAAGGGTGCAGCTAATATGATAGGGTCTATTGATTTTTCTCTCATTTCTGATCTGTCTATTAAATGTGGTGTTTGTGTCAACCTTCCACCTATCTCAAGAAACATCGATTGTTCCCGGTAAGTTGTCTTTCGATTGCCATAATTAACCTTCTCTCATCTTCCTTTTATATATGGAAGGGAACACTACTACAAAAAGGGATATCACTGGCGCTATCAAATCGACAAAAAACACCACTTACTATCGGATTTTTGGTAAAAATCCGACATTAAATCGTGCAATGTCGGATAGTGGAAGCGACGCCACTACTACCGTCACAAAAGGATATTGACGTCGCTTATCTTCCTTAATCCGCCACGAAGAAGGAAAGTAATATAAAATAAAAAAAGAACAACAACGTCGCTTAAAAGCGACATCGGTTCTTACGTCACTTAAAAGCGACATGGAAATTTGATATGATGGATGTTCAAACCGACATTAAGTAACAAATAAACAATTAAAATATCACACTTACTGTCGGTTCAAACTGACATCACCTAACTTAAATAAATAAAATAGTCAAGCTAATGTCGGTTGTAACCGACATTACCTACCATTTAGATAAATAAAATAATTAAGCTAATGTCGTCCATAAGCGACACCAGATATATTAATAATAAAAAAATCCGTTTTTAATTAATAATAACCAAAATGATCAAACCCATATGAAATTGGTAGCCAAAACCAGGTCTGTTGCTGGCTAGGTTTTCTCATAGTGGGTAAAGAACAAAACCCAACAATAATTCACAGTAAATCGCAAAACCCATATGAAATATAGAATCTTTAACAACAATTCACAGAAATTCAAACATAATTTCATAGAAAATGAAAACCCATTTCTTAAATTTTTGAAAGGAACAAAGAATCTAGACAAGAAAACCCCATCGGAAGTAGATTGAAGAAGAACCCGCATGGGGAACCCATTGACTTGCTCAAAATGAGTGTGAAATCGAAATGGGTTCACCTGAAGTTGTTCGACGGGGACAGGGCCATGCCGCATTTCTTCGAGTTCGTCTTGTTGTTGGGCAGTCTTCTGATTGCTCTGCTGCTCCATTGCTCTGCTGGTTGTAGCTCAGCGACGACGAAGACGATGATGTCTACTGACGCAGAAGGAGAAAGAGAATCTCGCTGACTCTCTGAGCTAAACACTTTCAACAACATTTATGCAGTAAAAACTAAAACAGATTTCTCATCACTTACCAGTAATTTGAAGAAGCACATTTAACACATAAATTACGCACATGCTTCGAAAAAGTTTCAAAATTTAAGATCTAAGCTTATATGATAATCCATCCATCTTAACAAAAGTTCCATAATTCTATCTTTGCTAGATTTTTAACATTTTACTGACATTAAACAATTAATGTGAATTGGGTCAATTAGCACTAAATCCTCAGTTAATTATTCTTCAAAAACTCAGAAACCCAATTCCGATGAGCAATTCCCAATGACATGCAGAGCCTTTTGGAGCTCGATTTCGAAAGATTTTCCATCTGGGTTCCGATAAAAAACCATAAACTCAAACTAAAAACCAAAAAACAATTATCAATTTGGGCATCATAATAGTTAGACTACAAAACCAAAAACTGAAACTAAAAACCATAATAAAATGAAAAAGTACCACGTTTCCAAAAAAATAAAAAAAATAAAAATGGACAACCTTCGACTTCTTCCTCTTCGAATTGGAGTTCATCAGCATGTTCATCCTCAAAATGATCCATAGCAAAACAATCTTCAAGAAGTAATAACCTAAAAACTGAGAAGGGAGAAGAAATGGAGGTTGAAATTGAAACTCAAATGAATGCACGGCGAAATAGGGGAAGAAGAGGTTTAAGTATAGATGCAGAGTCATTAAGGACCCCTGGCGTCGTAATAAGTGAGAGTTGGTGTCAGTTTAAACAGCCACTAACTTCTGACATTCATTATCCACCACTTTCTGACAAAATGTATTGAACAAAAACTGGTGTCGGTTTAGTTGCACTTGGTGTCGGTTTAAACTGACACCACCACTGACACGCATTAAATCAATCAACTACTTATAACATAGTTTTTTTCAAATTAATAAGGCGTCGCTTTCATAAACCTTGGTGTCGATTAAAACCGACACCATAGTCTGACAAGCTTTAATGAGGTGACCTTTGCATCGGTTTAGTTTCACTTGGTGTCAGTTTAAACCGAAACGACTACTTACAAGCGGGAAGGTTCCTGCCTAGTTTATTTTGAATATCTAGAGTGCAAAACAAATTAATTTAACATAATATATTCTTATATTACTAAATATTATAATTTTAGGGTATATTTAATATCGTTAATTTAACATAAATGCTTATAAATATTATTCATTTCCATTTTCTCATAACAATTCACGTGACAAAATTAATTAATTCGAATAAATATACAAAAAGCTATCAAAGTTATCAAAATAACAACAAAAACAAATTAAAATAAGTTTGACGGTTGAATCGTTGAAATTAGTTTCATAGAATGCTTATCCCATCAAAACAATATATTCACTAACACTTAGAGTTTATTTATACTTTCATTAAGTATAACATAAGATTTGTGGTATCCACTAGTGTAAATATTTTAAATTGAAGATCGAGTTCATTCATTGTATTCGTATAAGGTCAAGGAGTGTAGTTGTAAAAAAATCATCAAAATCAGAGTTAAAATAACCGTTAAATCGTGATTTTTCGTTTATAACTGTCGAAAAGTTTTGTCCAGTTACTTGATCTCTGAATGTTGTTTTTTACGATTTTTTGCATATGCGATCTCGAAGCACATACAAACAAGTTTGACGGTTGGATCGTTGAAATTAGTTTCGTAGAATACGTATCCCATCAAAATGATAGATTCACTAACACTTAGAGTTTATTTATATTTTCATTAAGTATAACATAAGATTTGTGGTATCCACTAGTGTAAATATTTTAAATTGAAGATTGAATTCAGTCATTGTATTCATGTAGGGTCAAGGAGTGTAACTATAAAAAAATCATCAAAATCGGAGTTAAAATAACCGTTAAATCATGATTTTTCGTTTATAACCGTCGAGACGTTTTGTTCTGTTACTTGATCTCTGAATGTTTGTTTTTTGCGATTTTTGGAGTATGCGATCTTGAAGCATATACAAAAAAGTTTGACGGTTGGATCGTTGAAATTAGTTTCGTAGGATGCGTATCTCATCAAAATGATAGATTCACTAACACTTAGAGTTTATTTATACTTTCATTAAGTATAACATAATATTTATGGTATCCACTGATGTAAATATTTTAAATTGAAGATCAAATTCATTCATTGTATTAATATAGTGTCAAGGAGTGTAGCTGTAAAAAATCATCAAAATCGAAGTTAAAATAACCGTTAAATCGTGAATTTTCATTTATAACCATCGAAAAGTTTTGCCCCGTTACCTGATCTCTGAATGTTTTTTTTTTGCGATTTTTGGCGTATGCGATCTTGAAGCATATACAAACAAGTTTGACGGTTAGATCGTTGAAATTAGTTTCGTAGGATGTGTATCTCATCAAAACGATAGATTCACTAACACTTAGAGTTTATTTATACTTTCATTAAGTATAACATAAGATTTGTGGTATCCACTAGTGTAAATATTTTAAATTGAAGATCAAATTCATTCATTGTATTGATATAGGGTTAAGGAGTGTAGCTGTAAAAAAATCATCAAAATCGGAGTTAAAATAACCGTTAAATCGTGATTTTTCGTTTATAACAGTCGAAATTAGTTTCGTAGAATTCATATCCAATCAAGTTCAATGGTGTGTGTATATATATATGTATATATATTTATTAAGTGGATTTAAATTTATTTATTTTGTATGTATAAAACTTAAGAAATTGAATCGTATATATATTTAAGCCAATCCAATGGTCACCAATTTTTAAAATTTAATTTAATATATATATATATATATAATTATTATAGTTTTTAGGGGTATAAAATTAAATTAAATTAATATATATAATTTATGTCGCTTAAAAGCGACACCAGTATTTAAAAAATACTTTATGTCGCTTAAAAGCGATACTAGTAGTTAAAAATTATTAAAATTTATGTTTACGTCAGTTTAAAAGTGACATAAATATTTTATGACGCTTATAAGCAACAGTAAATCCGACGTCATATTCAGTTAATGTCGCAACTGTCTTATCCACCACTATATTAGATTAAAGCGACACCACCCACTGACACTATAAAACCCTTTTGTAGTAGTCGAAAGACTGAATTTTGGTTTCTTTTGTAGGGTTTGAGATAGGGGAAGGAGAGTTTGGTACCGTTTGAATAAATATGGTTGTGTTCAAGGCAATGGGGTTACATAGATTTGCAATGTAAAACAAAATTAAATGTGGAAAAAGAAATTGCAATGAGAATAATGGAATATGTGTGGAATATCAAAACTTGTGTTAGTATTTGTGAGAGGTGAAATTGTTTGTACGCTTGTATTTGCAACTCCCACATCATTACTTATCTAAATTGTGCGTGCAAAGAATCCGCAAGCCAGCACATTAATATTTCTTTGGGTTTGTACAATAGAATAATTTAATACCTAACAAATTATTAACTTCGACTAATTACGTGCTAAATTAATAATTCACTAAATTTATAAAATAATATACATTATAAAAATTTCATATGAGTCCCCGTAATATATAATTAAACCTGATACATCTGACCAAAAATAAAATAATAAATTTAACATGATACATAGTGCTTATATTTCAACTATGAAGCTTCCTAAAATATGATTCAATTATAATTTGACAATGCTGGATTATCGTTGTTGAACTCGCACAATGCTCTACGCATTTCACCGGTCGTTGTTGATTTGTTTACACTTTTTTTTTGTCAAATGACAAATTTTGTTAGATTAGATGTTAGATTAGCAACCTCACAATTTATTTACACATTTGAGATGAAAAGTCATTGTTGTGTGTTTGATGTGTTGTGTTACTATAGTTTTTTATTATTTAAATAATTTGTTTTCTTAATTAAATATTCTAAAATAGAATAATATAGTACATTGAATGATGTACTATCTAATTTTTTGGAAAAATAAGTAGATTCATAAATCTTATTTGGTCAAACAAATGAGAAATGCTAAGGGGACTCTATCAAAAGTGAGATTCTTCATTGATTTTCTACCACTTCACAGTTTAATGTCAATTCAATTCTCATGCCAATATTATATAATATTTTGTAAAAAATATGAGGTGGTAGAGAGCCATGGTGAGTCTCACTTTTAAGAGAGTCTCCTTAATATTTCTTTGAAGAAACATTTAAAATTGTTAGTTCATAAAATGAGAAGCTAGATACTATTGCAGGACCTTCATGAATAGGCTATTGATACTTCATATGAATAAGCCATCATTCCTCAATTAACCGATATAAATGTTAGGCCATTCATTCTTCAATTATTTAGGCAATTGATTCTCCCTATTGAATTAGGGGTATTTGTGTAGTTTACCAGGATAGCCTTACCATTATGTAAAGGTGACTATGCCTCACATTGTAACACACCAAGAATTTCTCTTATAGAATTCTCTCATTCTCTCTCAAATTATTTTCCTATACAACACGTTATCAGCACTTTTGCTTTTAGCAAATCCTGTAGTTTGGTTCTTCTCACCTTTTTGGCAATAATCCTCAGAATTTTGAAAGTAAATGCATCATTGCATTTTGAATTAAGTATTTCATTTCATGATTTCAAATTCATGCCAAATTTGTAATTGTATATTTAAACATCCCATGAAGCATGAAATCAATTATAATATTTACCTATTGCTTGTGTTTCTTTTTATTGTTTATCATATATCATTTTATTTTTTGTAATTTTGTGAAACCCTCACAATATGAAAAATCATCATGATGCATAGCACCTTTAATCTAATTTTATGCATATTAAATAAAAAAACGGTTGTTTGTGATTTTTTATTTTTTATGATAAACATGTATATATCTTATGGAGGACATGTATATATCATATGGAGGCTTAAAATGATGTCTCAATCCCCATCGCAAAACCTTAGCAACTAGTGGGCTTCCAGAAGTAAGCATAACCCGACACCCAACAATGTTCCCATGTGCATTCCAGTCGAATGCCTAAATCAGCTTTCCAATCGAAAAACCCAACCCCTATTCCAATCGGATACAAAACTCGCATTCCAGTCGAATGCACAATTTTTGCTTTCCAGTCAACAACTTATTTTGAATCCAATCGAAAGCCCAATTTCATATCCAGTTGAATATGTGAATAAGAGCCCAAATAAATCATTCAAGCGCATGAATTGAATTAATTTATTTTTTGTCTCTAGCTCACTTGACTTTAGAAATTTTCTAAAGTTAAGAAACAAAATACCAAGCCCAAATGGATCCACTAATTAGTGCCTCATTATGAGCTCACACTACAACAAAATAGCTGTTTGGCGAGGACTTTTGTCCTTGTTAAGAGTTGCCGTTTTTTCGCTAAAGGTTTTCAGCGAGGAAAAAAATTCTTCACTCGTTCCTCATAGTACGCCCATCAGGAAATGTGTACATTGAGGAATTGTTTCCTCATACAAATGATACAACGAGAGTGGAACTTTTTCTCGTAGTTGAGTTGAAGCGGTGACAAATTCCTCACTAAAAGGGTTGGAATGTGATCGCCAAAACCTTTTGACAACCTAAATATTGACATTCCATAACTTATGCAAGGATAAAATTCCTCGCAAAAATAATCAAATTCCTCGCTGTAAATATCTTTTGGCAAGGAATTTGTAGGTGAGTTTTTAGCGATGAACATATTATTTCTCATTGCAAATCATATGTTGCGAGAATAAATTTCCTTGTTGATAAGTATCTATGAGACACTCATTTCCTCGTTGTAGCAAGTCTACAACGAAAACCTTAACGAAGGTAAAATTCCACATTATAAGTTGAAGATAATTATTCTCATAAGTAACCTACTGCAAGAAGTTGGCTTCTCTCTGTAACTGGAATTTAGTGCCAAGAATTAATGATCAAAGGTACTGAAAGTTAATTCATATTAGTCTAAAACCAAAATAGCTTACAATGATAATTCATAGTGTACAAATTCAGTTAAGCTTAATGTTAACAACTATGAAAGTTCACATATTCCAACAAAATAAAACGACTACTTATGAAGGTGTTTGTTGCCCTTCCATTATTTTGTGTAGGAGTTCCTCAAATTTCTTTTGGTTATCCTTCAGTTCTTGGATCTCTTGTTTTGCTTCACCAAGCTCTTGTTTTGTTGTCACAAGATCTTGTTGCTGAGTCTCAAGTTTTTCTTCTAAATGTTTGTCCAACATAGTGTCTTCACGAGAGAAAGACTTTGAAGGACCTTTGAAGTACCCAGACTTGTGATCAAGAACCCCTAAAACAATTTCATCATCTGTCAACGTCATAGTACCATCTGGAAGAGTTGTTTCATTTTTCATACTTAGCATCTCTTCCAACGAATGAAAAATAAATTATCATGTTTGGCTCCTTAATGTACACAAACATAAAATCTGTCATGTCATGTTTGGTGCTTTATGCACAGCCTCAAAGTAATCAATTGCACTTAGTTGCTCTTCGGTTTTGGCTTCCTAATACATGGATCACAAATTAAAGCTAATAACTTATTATCCACCTAGAATCTAGATTAAAATTATGAAAAATACATCTTACAATCTCTTCTTCTTGGGCCCTAAACGATTTTGACCCTCCTTTATGATTGTAAGTCAAATGAGACCTATTAATTGCATTTTTATTTGAGCGTTCCTGCATAGCAAAATAAATGTTGTGACATAAAGAAGATAAATAGCACACATGACAACCACAATTCAGTTCATTAATATACATGTGTACCTTGAATTGAACACTTGCATAACGATCATAGAAAATTTCATTCCTCTTGACTAGTTGCATCCTCATGTTTGTTTTGTTTAGCCTCCTCTAGAGTTGGGAAGGAGTCAAAATTCTTCTTCAACTTGTGTCGAAAATCAACAAACTACCCTTGTAATGCATTCTTAACATATGTACTAACATGAGTTAGTGGCATATCAATATCGTACTTGCTCTGCATGGAATTCAATTTATCGTAAATCTAATTTAAGAAGACTTTTACATACTGAATGTAACAAAAATGTGAAAAGAAAATATTACTCACAATTATTCTTTCAATCATCTTATCCACATCCTTCTTTTCTACATTCCTTCATTGCTTCACATTTAGTGGTGCGTAGGTCCAAACCACAAAACCAATATCATTCACAAGAAATTAGGAATTCAGACATGTGGGCTTCCCCTTTAGTTTTGTCAGAGTAATTGGTATTTTCAAACCATCAAGCTGCTCTTGCAGTTTATCAGAATTCTTCCCATTGGTTTTTGATATTTTTTTTTTTCGGTTCACCTAAAACATCATTAATGCAAATTTTAAATTCACATATGATACAAGAACCTTTTACTGAAATAAAGACAATACAAAACAAGTGGAACAAGAAGGCCATGGACTAAGAAAACCATAAGAATAAAAAACCAATTGAACACACCAACAACATCCTAAAAGAAAAGAGCCACATTTTATTGCTATAAAACAAAACTCTTTTTGAGGTATAAAGCACTTGCTCTAACTTTTAGTTCATTAATGAAAAGTTCAAAATAGTTAATAAAACACATGTCATAACTCTTACACAAATTATATTCAAATACACTTAGAGAAGAAGATCACTTCAATTAAGCAACATAATATAGATAACATTCAAAATAAAAAGGCATATCATTAGCACTTCCCTGGGTATTGCTTGAAGGTATCACAACAGCAACCCTAATTCGCTTCCTCTTTCCTTCCATAGTGATATTCTTCGAGAAGAAAAAAATTAACAAAGTTAAAATATGCAAGTTATTTGAGAAAGCTTAACAACACGACAAATTAGTTCTATGAATATAGACAGTGAATAATTACAATTGATCAAGGGAAACTATTGCACCTTACCCCTCAAATGCCAAAGACAAAATACACTTACATCACATTAGTAGCTTCTACAATTATAGTAACCATATGAAAATGACAAAAATAAAAAATACGCAAGTACATCATGGCACTATCAAAAGTTCAAAATTAGAAACTACATTAGAAAATTCTTAATAGTCACTGCCATCACTATCATCACTAGGATTGGGCAATGGTGATGGCGGGCGAGTAACTGCGGTTATTTATTCATAACCGTTTATGCTCATATTTGCATAACCGTTCACCCGTTGGGTATTTGCCTAAACGGTTATACCCATACCCATAACCGTTTATAAACGGTTAACCATACCCATTTAACCGTAACCATTTACTACCCCATTTACCCATTTACCATTTTTAACCCGTTTATCCTTTTTTTTTTACCATTTACCTATTTTTCATTCGTCTACATGTTTTTTTAACAACTTGAATATTTAAAAAGAAAAATTTGTCATTTGACAATCGAGGAGTCTGCATATTTTTTCAACACAAATATAATATGTTTATATTTGTTCCACTTTGTTGCAGAAAATCACATTTGACTGTTATGTTGGCATATGGATCTAATGGATCATACCCATCTGCATCATATATTAATTGTTACCAAAATTTGAACATCTGAATTAAATAAAAATCTTAGAGAGAGAGAGAGAGAGAGAGAGAAGGAGAGATAGCTTGTTGCTTACATAATAATCTGAAGGAGTTGATGAGAGAGAAGATGAAAAGCAAGAGTAGGTTCATCTTTTCTCCAAACTAAAAATTTTCAATTGCGCTACATTAGCATCTATCTAGAGACAGGCAGTGAGATGATATATTCTTAAACTGGGATAGAGATCCCAGTCGGATCTCCCCCACCAAGTCCTGAGGATTCGGAGATCCGAACTCTTGAAATTTGATCCAACAGCTACAAGTCCGTCAAACTGTGCTGAGTCTATATTATATTAACTACAGAAACCATGCATTATAGTCAATAACATTGATTTAAGTTTTGTCTGATAGAGAACATAGTTTGTGTTAATTTTACATATATAAAATAAACGGGTAAACGGTTATCCATTTATAATCGCGGTTAATACCCATAACCACCCATTTAAATTTCACGGGTAAACGGTTATACCCATAACCATTTATTTATCTAAACGATTACCCATAACAGTAACCGTAAAATTTAAATGGGCGGGTAATTGCAGTTACCCATAGCCAATAGGTATTTGCCCATTCCTAATCATCACTTTCAAGAATTTCTTCATCTTCACTGTCATCCAATGAATTATCTTCTTCAAAATCCTCGTCGTCATGTCTTGAATATACCCTATAAGTTGGATCAATTTCTACAACATAGACATGAGGCTTTTCTTCAGAATCTTCGTCCATGTCATCATCACTTGATAAAAGACTTTCTTGATCTCCTTGAACAGCCCAGTGAACTTCATTGAACTCATCCTCTTGGTAAACATGATTATCAGTAGTTGGTTCGATATCTTCATCTACCTCTTCAGCTACTTCATTTTCTGGAACATCCCATAGATTTCTGCATTGCACTCTTTGCATGACTTTCCAGCTAGAACCTAGCTTGTAATCGTTGACGTAAACCACTTGTTGTGCTTGTTCAACAAGTATATAAAGATCATCCTTATACCACAATGAATTTACATTGATGCTTGAAAGATGATAATCTTGATGTATCTTTCTCTTCTTAGGGTCTTTGTGAGTCGAGTTAGTGTTAAACCACAAACATTTGAACAAAAATACTTTATTGCAATTGGTGTAAGTCAATTCCAACACAATTTCTAAAACACCATAATAATCATGACTACAATCACTATGTTCTCCAGAGACAAAAATTCCACTATTTTGTGTGGTACAATTATCGTCACAAACTTTTGTCTGAAAGCAAACTCCATTAATAATACACCCATTGTATGTATGATCACGAACATCAGGCTTGCATGACAAATAATGTAGATCATTAGTGGCTTCCAATGATCCCATTTCTCTCAAGCCATATATCTATTAATATTATAAAAACACTAATTACATATAGGAAAATAATGACACATATATTTTCAAACATAAACATGTCTACAAAACTAACTCGATTTTCAAACCATTTAGGAAACTCTTGTTCCTGCCTTTGACATAAATTTTCATTGCTTTTTAGCTTTAATTCTTCCATATGTTCACTAAACAAGTAAGACAAACAAATACTTAATTAATACTTTAATACATAAAAATGAAAATATATAGATGAGCTAAAAGATTACTTACATAAGATATGGTTGAACCTTATCATAATTGTGGAGCACAAACCAATGAGCTCTATCAACTTCCTTTTTAGGCAACAATATAAACTTTCTACCACCAAATGAACGCACTTTCTGGGAGAATATTGACAAACCACCCACATTTCGATCATCTCCCCCGTCATCATTTTGCTCATTTGGATTAAAGCGTGTTTCAACCCCACGTAAGTACAATGAGCATAACATTATTGATTCATTTACCATATTCCTTCTATTAGTGAACCTTCGGGATAAGCTTTGTTTTTAATATATTTTTTTAGTTTTCCTAAGAGCCTTTCAATTGAATACATTCATCGATTGTTAACAGAACCGCCAAGTTTGGCTTCACGAGGTAAATGGACAACTAGGTGAACCATGGCAATCATGACTCTTTAAACCAGATATCTTTCTGTCACTGATGCTCACATTTCTAGAGATATTGCATAAGGAAATTTGACTGATATTAGAAACTTACAAAATTCCCTACGCTGAGGCATTTTTAGTACATACTTAGCATGTGGTTTTCTCATTTTTCTGCTTTCAAGTCTCAGATGTTGATTTGACCTGATGTTCATAGCTTCCAAGTCTCGATAAGCATTATCTATGTTTTTCGTTTTGTCCTCAATATTCAACAATGTCCTGATTACACTATCACATATATATTTTTTTTTTCAACATGCATAACATCAATATTATGTCTCAACCTTAGCTTTGACCAATACTCTAACTCGAAGAAAATACTCTACTTTGTCCAATTCAATTCTTTAGCCGCTCGTAGTTTTCTATACTTCCTTCGACCTCTCTAAAAAATCAGGTATAGTTTTCTCTCCTTGTTATTCTTCTTCTTCTTCATTTTCTTTCTTTTTCTTTTCCCATGTTCTCTTCTCCTCCTTATTCAGGTTCCTCCTGCTCCTTCTTCCACCCGCTCCCTTTTTTAGAAGATTCTCCCCTTTCCTTTTCTTTTATTAATATTAATATTATTATTATTATTATTATTATTATTATTATTATTATTATTATTATTATTATTATTATTATTATTCCATAAACGACACCGTATTGCCTTTATAACACTTGGGAAAATATTGAGTTTCAAAAACTTGGGCCATCTGCGAGAAATATATTTCTCGCTGAACACTTATGCGACCCAAATACAAAATTTCTTGCTATAGGTGTGAATAAAAGGTGCCATATTTGAAACTTTTGGAAAGTTATAGCGGGAATGCTACAACGAGAACCCATTTTTCTCATTAAAATTTTTATTTAGCGAGAAAAACAATAATTTCATCGCTAATATATTGGCGGAAGGGAATATAATTCCCACTAAACCTAGAGCAAGAAGAACAATTTTTCCTCGCTAGCATTATGTACAGCTACAAAACAATTTTCTCACCAAATTAATTTTTCCTCGCTGTTTCTTAGAGATGTAAGGAGACCAAATGAGCTCACTTTTTACGAGAACTCAAAATTTTCCTTGCCGAAAGCAACTCTACAGCATGGAAGATAATGTTCTCGCTGAAACATTTCTTGCTAAAAGACCAATTTATTGTAGTGACATCTATGGTCGAAGCTCACACTCTTAAGCTTTTATTCACCAGATAGAAACCTGGAGTTATCTTGCAAAACAAACCTTTAATCCGGTTTTTTTTACATCCAGTTTCATTAAACCTAAAGTTTTAATCCACTTCTTTCCTGTAAAAAAGATGTTAACTTGAACAAGTTGGACTTCACCGTTTTTTTATATCTAGTTTGAATCCACTTCTTTCCTACAAAAAAGATGTCAAACTTGAACAAGTTGGACTTCACTGCTCTCTATATCTCTGGCACTAACTACATCATGTGGGCCCAAAATGTCAAGAAGTGGTGAGGAAGTTGTCCGACACCATCCTAGATGATGTTGCCAATGAGTCCTAGAAAGTTAAGACCCTCGTTTTCATTCAAATTGAATTTCTAGCTAAAGAGGATCCGAAGTTTTTATGGGAAGCCTTAGTGGACCACTGTGATCACTAGAAAATGAATTTCTTGCCTCAAGCAAGAAACGATTGTCATAATCTCTGCTTCCAAGACTTGAAAACTTGGGCATCAAGTACTTTGTCCATATAAATACAAGAGGATTGTCAATGTAGAAAGGACCTTCAACTCAAAACACAAATCAGCACTGTATGCGAAACCTTTCACACATGTCCTTGAAAACTAACTTACTCACTAACCATTCACATAAATTCCTACTGGATAGACAGGTTTGGGTTGATAGTCGAGAGATGACGACTGACTGGATAGATGTGAAGCTAGGCTGACATTATATTGTACTTGGTCTAATCAACTGTGCAGGCTGTATTTTGTTACTAAGTGACATTCAACTTGTTTTCGCTCTCATATGGACTGACTGAGTCCTTTTACCTTATATTTTATTAACAATAAAAAAGCTTTTCCATTGATGTGAGATGCACATTATTTGTGCTAGAAATTAAAAGCATATCTCAACTTATTGTGCTGAAACTTCTGGTGTACTCTAATTTTGAATATTGATTTCATTGGTTAAACATATTAGGTTGAAACAAGCCTTGGATATTCCTGAACCTCTGCTAGATAATGCTCCCCCTCAATGATCGCAACTTGCATTTTCACTATAATCCACACTGCCTCAAGTCGTTGTAGGGTCTTGTGGCTCAACCTCCCTACTTGTTGGACCATCAAAAGTTTAAGACCAAAGTATATCATCATCCTAATCTTCATCAATTCTTAGGGATTAAAAGTTTAGAGAAACAATTGAATGGAAGAAAGGAAGACAAGGAGAAGTAGTGAGTTTATTGATTTTTACAAGTTCAACTATTAAGATGACCCATTGATGAGGAGGTTTCATTGCTTTTTACTGTTTTAATTGGTGACTCATTGTTTCACTTATTGAGGGTTTGATGGAAGGTGTTCGAGTGGTTTTGTGTATGCATTTATATATTTTATAAAACTTTGTGAATTAGGCTTGGTTTTTTGGACCATATATGGCAATTAGATGGTGAATGTACTAAGTAAATACATTATCCTTTCTGCTAGATGGGATCAAGAAAATACATGTTTCCAATTTCAATTCAACAAATGAAATAAGAATCAATTTCAATTGTGGAGTTTAAATTTTGTAATTTTACGTACTCATGTCGATCTGTAATTTACAAAAATGGATTAATTCCATAACTTTTGGAATTGTGGGATAATGTAAAATTGTAGTAACCAACAATCTTCGGCTTGTCTATACATAAATGAATTTTGTGGCATATAATTTAGCGAACTATGTTGATGCACAAAACTGGAGGGGTCTTGGAATAACGTAAATCCGACCGTGAATCTGTAAGAAAGTAAAGAACACAAGATGTATCGTGGTTCACCCCAATGTTTGGGTTACGTCCACACTGATGTTGATATTGTTTCACCTTGAATGGTGAATATACAAGAAGGCTAGAGGCAGTGTGCTCTCTAGCCTATTTCCTCTATTCCCATGGCCTAAACTTGGCCTCTTCCCTAATGAGGAGAGTGGGGAGTCCTTTTATAGAATAAGGGCTCTTCACTTATTACATATTTGCCCTTTCATTTATTACATAATTACATTTGAGTCCCCCGAGTATTTATACGAGGTCTAAATACAAAGGCCCTAAGTATGGTACAAACAGTAGTCCCCCAAGTCTTCAGTCAAGAGAGTCTTTTGGCTGGAGACTTGAAATTCAGTCTATGTGTAGGCTGAAGTAACTAGATATCGTCTAGAACTGATACTCGATATGAGGCAGTGCTCAATGTGCAATGATGCTAAATTATAAGTAGCATATGTTGCAAGGTTGCTCGGCTTGTGGCTTATGTTGCCTTGGTTGGCTCACCTTTTGGCGTTGAAGGTGAGGGAATCCCTTTTATAGAATAAGGGCTCGCTCCTCAATACATAAATGATGGGCTAGAGTTGATGCTTACGGTGAAGCGGTTGCTCAGCAGGCGGCGATGTTCTCTAATGATGGTGAAGGAGTCCCTTTTATAGAATAAGGGTTTGCTCCTCGATACATAAGTGATGGGCTAGAGTTGATGCTTACAGCGAGGCGGTTGCTCAGCAGGCAACGATGCTCTCTAATGATGATGAGGAAGTCCCTTTTATAGAATAAGGGTTTAGTCCTAGATACATAAGTGATGGGCTAGAGTTGGTGCTCGCGGCGAGGCGGTTGCTCAGCAGGCGGTGATGATCTCTAATGTGTTGGAAATATGTCCTGAAAGTCAATCTTTGGAAGAAACCTTTCAGGACAATAAATGGATGTATAGATGACTCTTATACATCAAATGGCGAAGATACTATTTAGGACTATCTCTATAAACGATATATGTCCTAAATGGTGAATCCATGGACAATGGATCGATTGAAGAAGTAATCTAATGATGTTAGACTACAGAGACCTTTTTCACATAACCATCATGTCCAAAAGGTTCCTGGTCATAGGATTGTTGGAGGGATACTGACAATGCATAGATCGGTATGTACTATGTCCGCTTCGATTAGAATGATGGAAAGTCTCATCCCATTCGTGTAGTGACACTAAGACAAGTATGTAGGTGCTCATTAAGGGAATGAGTTCACTGAACACAATCGAACGAGAGTACTTGCATGAAGGTTTACTCACATGTCAAGCAAGTAACTCTAATGGTTGGAATAATGTAAGTAGTCATTTGACCTGAGGCATCATCGTTGTCTTGTGGTTAAGTACTTGATCTTTGATTATGTCAAAGTCACTCCATCCGCGGGTGTCCACGACATAGTCGGGGTTAAGCCACTTAGTCATGAAGGCAAGTGAATGAGCAACAAGGAATCTCTAATCCTTGTTAAGAGATGATGAATACTCTAAGATATGATTCGGGAATCTTCGGCCGAAGTATCGAGCGTTATAAAGGAAAGCGTTCCTATACGACTCAATTGAATCATATAAGAAGGAATAATCACATTAGGGGTTTGACATAACATATCCATACCCTAGTGATGTGATTGAGAGTATTGTTTTAGAGAAGGATCGAATTGCATTGTAATTCCAACTGAATAGGTTCTCCGAACAACTTCTACATTAGCTTGGGTAGCCATGATATATGGTTAGATGTCCCTCATGGCTTGTGAGTTCTTCTAGATGATTAAATGTAGTTGTCAAAGAAGAAGGTGAATTAAAAGTAAGTTTTAATTCACTAAGTGATTGGATCAAATATAATCAATTGGATTGGTGCCAATCACCTCACTGCCTTGCTAATTAGAACCTAAAACGATTGTTCACCAATACACTATTGTAGTGAGTAATTAATGGATGATGGAAATAATTAATTGGATTAATTAAGTGTTGTGATTAATTAGAAAGTCTAAAGAAATCATAAAAACGATATAAGATCGTTTTGGGCTTAAAAAAACGTTCGGGTTTAATTGGGCCCATTGGGCCTAAACCTATTGGGCTTTTATTCAAGCATAAGATGACTTGAAATGATAAAAGCCCAAAAGCCCAAACAACACTAAGGAGGCCGGCCACATAAAGGGAAAAGAAGAGAGAGGAAGTCAAGTGGTTGACTAGGTTTCTTTGTTCTATAAAAGGAACTTTATAGAGATATTTTTCATTAGGGTTTTTGGGTGTTCAAAACAACAAAAGAGAAAAAGAAAATAACTCTCTCTTCAACACCAAAGGCCGGCCACCATAGGGAGATTTTAGCTAATCATCTTTTTCTCCCTTTGGTTATTCCTTCATCCTTCTCACTACACTAGTGGGTGGGGATCTTTAAAGGTCTTCAACTTTGGAGACTTGAAGAGAACCTAGGAGCACTCATTTGTAAACAAAGTGGAGGAGGCAAGGAAGGAGGCTAGGCTCAAGGAGTTCAAGGAGCAAAGGTCTTGGAGGTGGTCCATCCTTGGTCTAAGATCTAGATCAAGAGGTATAAAACTACTCCTAAACTTTGTTCTTATATAAATTTGTTTTTGATGCATCTTACATAAACCTATGAATCTTGAAGGGGATTTATGTGACTATTGCTTTGATATTATCTGATAACATGCTTCCGTTGATTTCGTATATAAATTTTGAATTGTATATGCATGCTAGTCACTAGAAATCCCATATGAATCTCATAGATTTCCCTTCATAATGATGGTGAGGGAGTCCCTTTTATAGAATAAGGGTTCGCTCCTCAATACATAAATGGTGGGCTAGAGTTGATGCTCGCGGTGAGGCGGTTACTTAGCAGGCGGCGATGCTCTCTAATGAAAGTGAGGGAGTCCCTTTTATAGAATAAGGGTTGGCTCCTTAATACATAAGTGATGGGTTAGGAGTGATGCTCACGGCGAGGCGATTGCTCAGCATGCAGTGATGCTCTCTAATGATGGTGAGGAAGTCCCTTTTATAGAATAAGGGCTCGCTCCTCAATACATATGTGATGGGCTAAGAGCGATGCTTGCGGCGAGGCGGTTGCTCAGCTGGCGGCGATGCTCTCTAATGATGGTGAGGGAGTCCCTTTTATAGAATAAGGGTTCGCTTCTCAATACATAAATAATGGGTGCTCTATATATGGTACACTATAAATAATGGGCTAAGTCGTCCAAGTATTTTTCATGAGGCCCAGTTGCGGAAGCCCAATATATGGTACATAGTGTATTCCCCCAAGTCTTCAATCAATAGAGTATGTTGGCTAGAGACTTCAAATTGAATCCATGTATGGGCTGAAGTGGCAGTTGTTCGGAGGCAGTATTTGTATACCCTGCACTGAAGCTTTGTAGGTGAAGCTTTGAAAGTGAAGCTTTGAAGCTGGAGCTTTTGTAAATGAAGCTTTTGAAGCTGGAGCTCTCAAAGCTGGAGCTCTGTAAATGAAGCTTTCGAAGATGATTAACATGAGTGATGCTCATGAATGTTTATGTTGATTGACATGAGTGATGCTCATGGATGTTGACATGAGTGATGCTCATGAATGTTGACATGAGTGATGCTCATAAATGTTGACATGAATGATGGTCATGAATGTTTATGTATGATTGACATGAGTGATGCTCATGTATAATTTTGGAGTACAGGACATACTTTTGATCACCTGGTTGGTGATAATAGCAGCAGGTTGCCGAATAATTTTGGAGTACTGGACGTACTTTTGATCACCTGGTTGGTGATAATAGAAGGTGAACCTTAAGTGGAGGGATGACGGTTGAGTTTGAAGCCATAGGGTCTGGCTTTTTTGGGCATATGGGCCTTCGCCCTCCACATAACATTCCAGCCCACTATTTTGGGCTTGTGGGCTTGCCAACATTTTGGCCCCTTTTTTTTTTTTTTTGGCATGCTGCCTTCTTTCTTTATTTATGATTACCCTCTGTTGGGGTTATACAGATGTCTCCAAAAGATAAGAAAAGTAAATCACATCATTCAAAACAAAGGTTTCGACACAAAAGCTTCGACAGTTGCAGATCGTTGGTACGTACTGCACCTACTGCGTACTGGGTTGTTGCAGATCTTTTTCCATGTGTGTACTGCGCCTACTGAATGTTTTACCTTTTCCTTTCTCTTTATTTTTCTTTCTTTTAGCAAATGACAGACAAGGAATAATGCCATTTCTTTGTTTTTGCAGAGGCAGATCATGAAGGATGAGGATGAGATATTCTTCTTTCCTTCTTTTTCCCTTTTTTCTACTTTTTCTTTCTGCTTTTCTTTTGTTTTTTTGCTTTGCTTTTGCTTTTGTTTCCCACTCCATTTCCTGCATGTTCTCCTGTAGAAAATGGGAGAGGAGCGGCCTCGTTCTTCAAAAGTTTTCAATGACACTTCTTCGCCTCTCTCCATGACCATCCAGACTTCAACTTTCACGATGACAGCTCCTTCCAACTACTAGACAGACTCCACTGGTCGGAACTTGCCACCAATGAGTCTCCGGAACTGCGTTTCAGGATCAACCTATACAACAATAATAGGCTTTGTCCATTTGTCCATCTTGGCCTCGAACAACAGAGGAACATCAAGAACAATAACCTTACACCCCTTCATCCATAACTTCAAAATTTCCCGAAAGATTCCAAACGATATATAAGGAGCTAGGAGTCTATCGGTTAAGAAGTTGGTGCTTTTCGGGGTTAGATAACACAATTTGTCCCAATTTAGGCCTATCAACTTCGCCATCAAGTTGCAAAATGTCCTCTCCAAAAACAACCTTTTTCCAGCCACCAGTGCCCTTCTTCAACACATCTCGAGCAATAAGGTCGGCATCAATGACTGGGGTGCCATGTTCCTTGAAGAAATTCGAGAAGGTACTCTTCCCGAAAGCAATTCCACCTGTCAACCCCACTATCCTTATTCTTTCTGCTCTTTCTGTTAGTAATTGATCCTACTTGAAAAAAAGCTTGAAACAGGTGGTGGTATGAGACTTTCTGACTTTGATCCGCCCAATTGGGTGGCGGGTGGCCTACCTTTTGAAGATCGGACGACGAAGAGGAGAACCAAGTAGGCGGCGAACTGGATGGTGGCCGGATGGCACCGAAAACTTGAAGAGCAGGGGCGCGGTATGTGCTGGTGGCTGATCCGGGTCGACCCAAATTTATGGTGAGTCAGCCCAGGATTATAATTCTTGGGCCTCAGCTCTTCTTCAACATCGAGGTGGTGGTGGTTTTCGTTGTCAGGGAGATAATGATTGACTTGATGCTGGTTGTTGTTGCTGTTGCTGCTACATGTCTCGTCCGTCAGAGGAGAGAGAGAGGAGAGGAGAAAGTGATGCTATCGGTATGTTGTTGCTGCTGCCTGTCTCATCTTTCTTCGAGCCCCTCCATGAGTTCCCAGGCGAGATTGCTCATGAAGGGTCGTAATCGGAAGGATAACTTAGAGATAACTTTGCAGGACGCCATTGGAGAAAGCTTCGAGCTTTGTGAGGTTTTGGTTGCTCTTGGTAGATGGCTCTGATGGATCTGTCAGACTTTGTTTCTCTCTGGATGGATCTGTCGCTCATCACGGCGATGCCCTCCGGCTTCCGACTTCTCCGCCTTGCGCCTCCAGATGAGATCGTCGAGCGACTTGCGCTTCTAGATGTTTCTCTCTGTTTGTACTTTTTTTTTAAAGGAAAGGTGTTTTCCGTGTGTTTCAAAGAGAGACTGAGTGAAAGAGGAGGTGGTCCATGGGTTTTCTGGGAAAGCTTTGGGCTCTTGGGTTTTTGTAGATTCACGGCGGAGGTGAAAATTTGAGAGAGAACCGACATAGTTTTTCGTGTCGTTTCCCACAGACGATGCCAAATGTTGATGCACAAAACCGGAGGGGTCTTGGAACAACGTAAAATCGACCGTGAATCTGCAAGAAAGTAAAGAACACAAGATGTATCGTGGTTCATCCTAATGTTTGGGCTACGTCCACACTGATGTTGATATTGTTTCACTCTGAATGGTGAATATACAAAAAGGCTAGAGGCAGTGTGCTCTGTAGCCTATTTTCTCTCTTCCCATGGCCTAAACTTGGCCTTTCCCCTAACGAGGAGAGTGAGGAGTCCTTTTATAGAATAAGGGCTCTTCACTTATTACATATTTGCCCCTTCATTTATTACATAATTACATTTGAGTCCCCCGAGTATTTATACGAGGTCTAAATACGGAGGCCCTAAGTATAGTACAAACAAACTATAATCTTGATTTAGATTTAATACTTTGTTGTTGTTCAGTTAGTTTTATTTGTGAAGATTGACTTAAAATGTCCTGGTCTAGATTTATTAGTTTTGTTTGAGTTTTTTTTTGTTTTTAGCCCCATTTTTTGTAACAAAAAAAAAATCAAAGAGTGGGAATAAAGAAACAAGAACACTTAGGAGGGTGTAATCAATTAGGATTCTAATAGAGTTTTGTGTAATTATTAACTCTCATGGATTTCATGGATTTTAATTGATTCACATAAAATCCGGTGAATTGTTGAAAGATTTGGTATGAATTTGTTATGAAGTTCAATGCATTTTTAAGGAGTCTAATAGTCATTAGGTAGTTTTTTTTTTTTATTACGGATTCTAAAAGTCATTGTTTTTCTTTTCTATCTCCCTGTCTCTCTCTTTTATCTACTAGGCTTTGCATTCCTCAAACTTTATTAGCAATTGCCTCAATTGAATCCATACCAATTTAAACTTTTTTCAATTAGAGTTGCTAGAGTGACAGTCTCACCTGAGGTACTATTTGCTTCGTAATCTATTCTAGGTCTCATTCTTTGAGGGAGTTTTGTTATGGAAGGCTCCAAATTTGTGTCCAAGAAAAATGTAGTCATCTTCCACAGCTTGACTTTACACGTTTGTGTCAGTATTGCCATCAATAACATAGTCCTCTATTACGACACTAGTATTTTTTTCTCTTGTATTTCTTTCCCACTTGATATGTTCCAGAATAAGTGTCTTCACCCAATCCAACTGAGTTGTTCCCAAAAGTTGTTCCTCCATGCCAAATACATTTATCAAATTATTGGAGTCTGGAAATACCCATCGGAATAACTTGCAATTTTCAATAGTTCTTCCGATTTCAATGTGTCTTCAAATAAACCAATACCCACATAATCCATGGTGTAAGTAAAAAAAGAAAAAAAAAATGCAAACTCACAAATAAACACGATAATTAGAACCCTAATCAAAAGATTTACAGTATGAGACATAGCATATTGTGTGTGTATTACCCGGAGAAGAGACTTTTGAAGAAGAAGAAGTTCATATTCTGTGGTATGCTTTGACAATGAGGAATCACATTGAAATATGGAGAGGGGTGCCTGATTTGTGAACGCCTTTGATATTTATACCTCACACCCTAGAATGCATCAAAATCAACAAATTCATTGAATCCTACAAATTCCCTGATTTTTTTAAGACTCTCAGATTTGGAAAGTCACTCTAAAAATCTAGATTGAATACCACCAAATTTTGATTGACTCTTTATAAATCTAAATTGAATACAACATGCATTTAATTGATTCATTTAAAATCTTAATTGAATACCCATGAATTTTTACACTCCTTTATAACCTCACATAATCCTAATTGAATATAACCCCCTAAAGGAGTGTATCCTTTTCTTTGCACTTGTCCATGCATCTAGATTATGTATCAACTTTCGTTACAAGTTTATCAATGTTTCAATTTTATCAACTTTCGTTATGTACCATTTTCTTTGCACTTGTCCATCACGATGCATACGGAGTTTATTAATTAAATAAAATTGAAACCTCAAGGAAAAGCCAAAGTTGATAAGATTTTGCAACGTCTTGGAGACTTTAACACTATGTTTGGAAAAAGAAATTTAAGATTACTAAGAAATTTTAAAATGACGGAAATTGAATTGACAATATTTTATTTTCTAGAAATTGTGAATTTTCTTGTTTCGTTAACCTAAAAGAACAATGGAATTGAATATGGAATTTTTTATTTTTAAGCTCTCAATCATAGAAATTGGGAAATGACACCTATTTACATGAAATTTAAACTTGGAAATTGGAGGTCCCAAATTCCAAGTTTTTTTTTCCTAGCGGAAATTCTAAATTTCTATGTTTATAAATCCAAACAAGAGAATTGGTGCATGTCAATTTACAAATTCTGACTTTTATCCAAATTCTAAGTTTATTTTTCTCATCCAAACATAGTGTAAGATGTAATCATGCCGTGATTACAACAAATTCTCTTAATTTTAAAGTATAAAACTAAGTCTTTTTTTTTTTTTTGTCAAAGTATAAAACTAAAGATTGGTTTGGTATTGTTGTGCTTTGAAAAGAAAAAAAAATTGTTTCTGCTGTGCTGTGAGAATAAATTTATTTTTCCTGCTTCATGTTTTCAGCTTTTTTTCACGTAAAAATGTGAAAATAAGCTATTTTTAAGTGTTTACCAAACACTTTTTTAAGCTCAACTTTTTTTTATACCCATTTTTTAGTACCAAACCAGTACTAAGTCATTCATTAAGCATGATAATGATTCCTTTTGTAGCAAAGCAATCAACAAACTAAATTATCAGGTGTGTTTCTGATGTCTCTCTCTCGCATTCTTCTCCCAAAGCATGCCACATTTGGCATATTCATCTACACGAGTTCAAACGCTAATCAGCTAATCACCTGTTTGGATCCACTTTATAATATTTATCATAATTTGAACTGATTTTTTTTAGGATAATGTTAAGAAAACCAAATGTTTTAAACCTAATTTGTAAACTAAATGATGTGGTTCTTGATGATTAGATTATTACTTAAGTATTGATTACCCTGCTTATTTTCTATGGTAAAACGTCATTTGGTTTGCAAATTTTGTTTAAAATTTTGGTCTCCCAGTATCCTTTTTGTTAGGGTATCACTGGAAAATCATCCCTTCAAAATAATCACAGAAATTGAAAATCTACTTGGTTATCTAAAAGGCAATCATGAAAATAAAAAATGTTCAAAACAATAGTTAAACTACTAAATGATAACGTTAGAGAGACTAAATTTTTAAACCAAATTTACAAACAAAATGATGTATCACGAATAAAAAATAAGCACGTTAAACGATACTTAATTAATAATCCAAAAATCTACAACCACATCATTTGGTTTGCAAATTTGGTTTACAAAATTTGGTCTCCCTAACATTACTAACGAATGCTTACCTCCGTATTTGGTTTTTAACTAGTTAGCGCTAGAGCATTACTATAATTGTGTGTGTGTATCTTATAAATGTCAATTAATTGGCTTGGATAGTGAATAATAATTTGTATTGGATGGCTCGCATTTTTGCTTGTGCGATGGCCATCTATCTATTAGTTTGTGGGTCATCATCTTAAATTTCAGGTAGACGGGTCATGAGCCCACTCCAACAATATCGATACTGTCCCCACTTGGCCACGTGCTCAATGCATTAGGTGTGGGGTTTTAATACAAAATGTCTCAGTATTAGTTAGAGTGCCACCTGCTCAATCCATCAGGTGTGGGGTTTTAATACAAAATGTCTCGGTATTAGTTAGAGTGGGGTAATTTTATTTAAAGGGCTTGTTCTCAAGCTCTGTGGCCGATGTGGGACAGAGGAATTCTAACACTCCCTCGCACATGAGACTCTATTTTATGGGTCACATGTGGAGTTCCACACATCGGCAACCACGTGTAGCCAAGCCGGGGCTCACCCGTTTGTGCGGGGCCAATGGAGACCCACCACCCACCCATTCATGTGGCATCTCTTAGCCTACGTGGAGCCAAGTCGGGGCTCACCCATTCGCGCAGGGTCAAAGGGGACCCACCCATTCATGTGGATGTACGGGCCCGTCCCCTGGCTCTGATGCCATCTTAAATTTCAGGTAGACGGGCCATGGGCCCACTCCAACAACACAGATACTGTCCCCACTTGGCCACCTGCTCAATCCATCAAGTGTGGGGTTTTAATACAAAAGGCCTCGGTATTAGTTAAAATTAGGTAATTCTATTTAAAGAGCTTGTTCTCAAGCTCAGTGGTCGATGTGGGACAGAGGAATTCTAACACATCAAGCCACTGCTCAAGAATTATGTGGTGATGTCTATCGTTATTCGTGAATTCAACAACTGCTTCAGTTTCATTACCGGAGTGGACGACATACAAATGGCGTGTTGTGGCTCTGTGAGGGCGTTGAACGCGATGGCTAAAACAGATGAGAAAAACGCACCACGTATTATCTGTCAATGCATTGAGGACATGTCTTATGGCATTCCTTATATACCCTCCCACATCCAATTTATTCCCCTATATTGCAATCAACATCTTAGTTTTCCCATTTTTAATACCATGGATTGCACCAAGTACGTAACTCTCTCTCTCTCTCTCTCTCTCTCTCTCTCTCTCAGTTGGTTTATTTGTTTGTACGTGTATGTCTATTTGTGTATGATAGGTGTGTGTATGTCTATTTGTGTATAATAGGTGTGTGTATGTCTATTTGTGCATGATAGGTGTGGGCATCAAACCGGCTGATCCATATATATCACAATATCTAAATTGGTTAGGTTTGGCTTGTTTTCGGTGTAGTTTTGAGGTTTTAAAGCGAACTAGACAATCCATTTTGATATTTTTATTCATTATAGCCTTCTTTTTTGGTACTTAACTAAAGAAAGTATTATATCATTACCACGTGTACTAGTTGATTACATTGCTTGTGCAGACAATGAGCTCTCCGCAATGTTTTACAATGATCTTAACTGTCCAACTTTTGAGCCTTACATATGAATGTTGAAAAAAAATTTGTCTATCAGAAAACCATTTACCCATTGTGAAGCCAAAAATAATCACAAGGTGACACGTGGATTTTTTGGTAAAAGAGGACAAAAATACCCTTGAGGCATACCAAGATTTCTACGCGCGAGCGGCGGACAATCATCCTCAACCAAGTCAAAAGTGTCCAAAATAGGTAACAATTTAAAGCCTATTTCATCAAATCCTTTCTATAAGGTAATTCCTAAAACCTAATTTATTCTATATATTTTGTATTCCATTATTTAGCTAATCAATTAGCTAAATAATATTTTCCTTTCATATTCCCTAAAAATTGATTAATTATGGGATTAATTACCTAATCAATCCCTTAATTATCAATTAAAACACCCATTCACACCTAAAACTACTAAGAAGCCGGCCACCTCCCTTTTCCTAACCTTTTTCACTTTTCTCCATTTTATTACCCTATTTATACAAATAATCAATTTTGTAACCACCAATTTATTCTTTAGGGTTTAATTAGCCAAATAAATTGACTAATTAAACCTAATTAAACCCAAAAACCCTAGGTAGGCTGGCCACTTCCTATCCCTATAAAAGTGATCACATTCTCACCAAAAAGTCATTCCAACACTTTGGTAAAAATCCCAAAATTCTCTAAACACTCTTTCTCTCTAAATTCTAATTTTGGCATTGGAGATTCTTCGGCCAAAGCTCTCCCATACATTGTGGGCGCGTGAGGCTTTTGGCCTTAACCTAAGGTGCTAGTTGGTTTGTAGGTGCAAAATTGTCCAAGATCAAGGAGAAAGAAATTTGGATCCACAAATTGGTGCTTTCATTGAGAGTTGAGATCCATACTCATAGAAGACTCTCGCATAAAAAGGTTTTTCTCTATTTTCTAGTCCATTTGAATATTGTTTCATACGTTTTTATTATTAGAATTTTTTATTTGCAAATGTTCTTTGATAAAACGTATAAGAAAAATATAATGGTTAGAAATTTAGAAAATTCCACAAGTGAAAATTCTAATACTCAAGAAATGGGACCACAGCGATCCACGAGGCTAAATGTGATCATAGGAGCAGCACCATCGCTACGAGGCTCCACCATGGCAACCACCGCGGTGGCCACCACGGTCACCACTACCCGCGCGAGATTTATGGCACCACTACCACGGCCCAAGCTATGCTATCCAAGGCTCACGACACCAAGGCCATGGCCCAAGCCATGTCACTTCAAGCCCAACGCGAACTCAATGTGTTGCAAAGCCGAGCCCAAGCTTCGCACCCATGTGCATCACACTCCGAGCAGCCCACTCTCGTGGCCCAGCCTGCTCCCGCCAAGCAACCCACTCTCATGGGCCATCTTGCTCTCGTGGCCCAACCTGCTCCTAACGAGCAGCCCATTCTCGTGGCCCAGCCTACTCCCATCGAGCAACCCACTCTCATGGCCCAGCTTGCTCTCGTGGCCCAGCCTGCTCCCGCGGCCCAGTCTGCTCCCGTGGCTTTCCAAGCAGCCCAAGTCGGCCCAAGACTATCTCAACCATCCAGACCTACCATCAAGCCAGGGGCATTCTCACCATATTTTTTCACAGATTTGACATTTTCCAACTCAAATCTCGAGCCCGGAGTCTACCACCCTTCCACTGCCCAATGAGGAACATTTCTTCCAAGCTTTTCCAATCCAAATGGCGAACAACACTTGTCTCGACAAGTCGTAGAGTTGATGAGCGCCCTTGTACAACAGATAACCTTGGTGAATCAACTTTTGCAATGCACCAGGAACCAACGTGCACCGGACGAGGTATCCCGAAGTAGGACAAGGGCAGACGAACCTTTCCAGCAGCGTCCCGGTAAGCAGTCACGAGCCGAGCGTTTAGGCAGTGTACACTCCCGATTGGGCTCCCGAGATAGCGTATACTCTTATCTTAGCACACGGAGAAGCGTGCACTCTCGACTAGGCCTACGGGTGAGCATACATTCATGGTTGGGGTCATACTCCGGTAGTCAACATGAGCAACCTTCCGGGCAAAGTGTTCATTCGCGGCTAAGCCCGCAAGGAGCATCCTCCACCTCACATCGGAGTAGGCAGCACGACGGACGGAGAGAACCAATCACTCAATCCAGCTCAAGTTCAACCAGCAGCCTGCGAAGAACTCGCTCGCCTGCTAAGAACACACCACATGCACTGCATCACAGTATAGACGAGCCAAACACATGAAAAAGCAACCTAGACCAGCAAGTCATGGCTGAGGGCAGCCGAGAGCTCTGATACCCTAACAAAGGCAAATTCAGGAAAAAGTATAGAGACTCTTGACTAAGCGATTGCACGATTTCCAACGCAACGAGGTCACCGACGAGGCACTACAACAGAACATGACCAACATAAGTAGGTCACCCTTCACGGACAAGATCGAGCAGGCAAAGCCTCCACGTGAGTTCAACATGCCACATTTCACATCTTTCAAAGGGGATGAAGACCCGGAGAGACACTTAAAGCACTACCGAAGTGCAATGATCCTTTATCGAAACAACGATGATCTCATGTGCAAGATATTCGCCACCACTTTACAAGGCGAGGCACAAGATTGGTTCTACACCCTACCGCCACAATCCATCCGGAATTTCTACGAACTTTCTTTGGTTTTCACCAAAGAATATTCATCCATCGCTCGATCAAAAAGAAGTCCGATAATTTGTTTAACGTCAAGAAGAACCCAAAGGAGTCACTTCGTGACTATGTGAGGAGATTCAAAGCAGAGAAGACAAGGATCGTTGGATGCAACGACTCAATAGCTAGAGCAGCCTTCCAAACAGGCCTTCCAGCAGACTACCCGCTATTCGAAAAATTAATCATGAAAGAAGATCTAACTCTGGCAGACTCTTTTTCTTTGGCGAAAAACATGCACTTTGGGATGAAGCTCACCAATGCACATTCAAGGACTTGAAGAAGTACCCGACATCACTTCCCTAGAAGCAGCAGAGGACTTATTCGCATGTTTAAAGAAGTACCCTAAAGATTAAGTTTTACTTTCAAACGCACGCAGTCATCATCATGACGCACTATTCTGCCGAATCCAAACCCGTAACGATAAAGGCGTAGACCCTGGCAGATGCAAAGTTTTCTGACGAACGCAACAACTCGGCCCAAAAAAGACGCCAAGAGCAAACGAACACTAGAAGGAACACTCAAAAGTTGGTTTTATCCTCGTCACCCCAGAAGATTCTACGTAAGAGCAACATGTACTGGCAGTCGAACACTACCTCATGCTACGCGTCACACGGCCCTAGCCGACCCTTACTCCATTATTCAGCTCTAGAGTGGCCTAATACCGGAAGTTGAGCATCTCCTGCTACATGTAACATGGCCCCAGCTCCACAGCTCCCTATCGCGCATTCAAGCCTAGCCTTGACAATGCAACAGAGCAGCCCAACGACGCCCCAAAGGTAGTCGAGCACACTTTAGCCACACCAGCTCCCTCAATGGAGATTTATGGCGTTTGCATGTAGACGGTGCATCCAACTACGAAGGCTCGTAAACAGTCATGGTTCTTGCCACCCCAGACATTTCAATGCTCGAGCAAGCGATCACTCTAATCTTCAAAGCATATAACAACGAAGCAGAGTACGAAGCCTCGCTAGCAGGGCTTCGAATGACAAAAGACTTGGTGGTGAAAAAGCTTTCAATTCATTCCGAGTCCTAACTAATCACCAGCCATACTACTAGGGACAAAGGCATGATGATCGTGGCAACCGACTACTTCACCAAATAAGTAGAAGCAGAGCCCATAACGATCATGGTTCAGACGGATATAGAGCGCTTCATATGAAGGAGCATCATTTGCCGATTTGGCATCCCTTAATTTATCGTCACCAATAATGGCCTGCAATTCGTGGGCAAAGATTTGGCGAAGTTCTTCCAAAAATATGGCATCAAGCAGCACATGTCTACGCCAAGATATCCTCAAGGCAATAGGCGGGCCAAAGCATCCACTAAGATGATCCTCGACTGCCACAAGAAATCCCTCACCAATAAGAAAAGAAAATGGCCAGACAAACTCCAAGGATATCTATGGGCATATTGCACCACCAAAAGACGAGCAACCGAAAGGAGATAGCCACAAGCTTAAATCTGGCAGAAGAGAAGTGCGAGTAGACTATCACCCGCATCGCAGCTTACCAGCATCAATTCCTCTCCAGCTACAACAAAATGGCCAAGATCCGACAATTCCAGCCCAAAGATCTAGTCTTAAGGCATTCATCACTGCCAGCAGAGAAGGCTCCAAAAAGATGAATCTCATCTGGGAAGGTCTGTACAAGATCAGTAGAGAAGGCGGCAAGAGTAATTACACCTTCGCCACCATGAAACAACAAAAAGATCGAAAATCAATGGATGGCCTACAATCTAAAGAAGTACCATGTGTGACCTTCCGCTACATTAAAACCTGAAGACTCAAGAAGCTCGACGGGCACCACCTCACAAGCTGAGAACTATCCAATTATTATGCAGTTTCTACTTTACAGCTAAGTTCTCGTTCGTTTCACTCATTTTTTCAATGAGGATTCAGAAGTAATCACAAATTGGCTCGGCTGCATAATTACAACAACTGATCACTTCTGCACTTTAAAAGAAGACTGCGCCTTACTTAGGGACTCATCGCAGGAATTGCGCCCCGGAGGGACCAACCATGCTCTCCAGTGCGAGAAGGTAAACTAATTGCTTTCCAGTTCGAGAGGGTAAACCAATTCCTTGACACCCATATGGGTCAGCTTTCCAAGACGGGAGGATAAACTTTACACTCCGAATATCCAGACGTGGATGAGCCTGGCTGCCCTAGTATAACTAGATGCATGATGGCTTGTGCTGGGATTCCTAGAAGTAGCCACAATGGTCTTTGTCAAGACTTAGCTAACTGAAAGATTTTTGGTCTCTTGGCCTAATCCGTGGGGAAACGGGCCCTAGAGACGGAGGGGGCACATTACGCAGTACGCCCTACAGACGGCTGCCTTGGAACCCTAAAGCTATTACCGAGTACACTAAGGTAGCCTACGGATTCTGGAAGATTGCCTACCGCTTACCCTTCGAGCAGTAAAGCCGCGCTAGACTTATACAACCGCATATTCTTGTGAAAGGTTAAACAAGCTAGCGCGCATATACGAAGTTTTATCCACTGCCGACATGCTACGTAGTCGATAAGCTTCACCTCTGCCAAGCGCGGAACAACCTACACCAAGTCTTAAAGTGTTGTGATACTTGCTACGCAACCTACGGAATTGGAGAAAGCCAAGGTTAACAGCCTAGTGGTTACGCAGACTTGTCTGCTTTTGTAAGTAAGGCATCCGACTGCCAACCTTATGGCTAACAACTTTGCAAAGTTCTACACCAACACCAACGGCTGCATAGGCTTATAAAAAAAGTAGCATGCCTGCCACTGGTCTATCAAGTATAAACGTTAGGGCATGAACAAAATAAGCGAAGATGAAGAAAAGTAAAGGAAAACATGTTTATAAACAACTAGCAAATGCCGAAGGAGTTCAAGCAAAACAAGAGCTACAAGGAAAAACAAATAAAATCCTACAGGCTACCTAGAAGACTATAGCAGCTTGAACATCCCACGACTACTCGGTCACCACACCTTCAGCAGCCGCGACACTCTTAGCAGCGGTATCATCCCATGTTTCACCCTCGGCTGCCCCAGCCTAGGCACTAACTTCTCCAACTACTTCACTAATGGAAGCCTCAAAAGTAAAATCAACCAAGTCTTCCGGAGAAATAGAGAATGTCTCGAAACCCCGAGCATAGCCTTTTCACCTTTTAGCTGTTCATCCTTCTCGAGCAGACCAACATGGATGCTCTACATCTCATCCACTTCCTTCTTCAGGCTTTCAGTACACCTTGAAGTTCCAACATTTGGGGTTCAAACCTATCGATGATTCTCTTGAAGTGGATCACTTGGTTATAAGCAGCAATCAACTCTTCATCCTTTCCAGCAGAACGAAGCTCAGAAATGACATGCTTAAGATCTTGAATCTAAGGTATGTGACATCCGATCTCCTTCTCTGCACTTTCATGCTTAACTTGGATCACGTCAAGATCTCTTGGCGAGCGGTCTCAAGCTACAAAGAAGTGGGGGCAGAATATTAGACCCCTTCAAGGCAACGAGCTCAGAATTTGCCATAGTATTTTGCCATCTCCTTAGCAGCCTTGCTATATCTGCATCATAGCAAGCAGAGCAGTCATTCTATATTATGCCATATGATTCGCAAATGAGCTTGGGCAAACAACCTTTCCGACGCCATCAACAAACTTGGCACAAACGTCCATGTTTTCAAGAGATCTAGTTTCAAAAGCACATAGATCTTAGCAGCCTCCCCAGAAGCAGGCTTAGTGGATTTCTCACAGCTACCTACGCGAGCAGTCTTCTCATTCCCAGCAGGCGAATCAGTCTCAGCAGTATAAGGAATGAGCCTTGACGCCACTTTAGTAGCAGAGTACACCTTATCGCTCTTCATAATAGCAAGCCTCTCCAAAGATGAACCGGACTTAGCTCCCAATAGACATCTTGGTACAAAATTCGACACTAGGGGCATGACAGGACCTTTATGCTGAACAATCCTATCAGCAATCATACCAGCCATTCTTGACATGGCAGGCGCCACATGCTCAGATCTAGTAGCCTCATTTTTCGTCCCCTTGGAAAAAGTCAAGTCAATCACAAGCCTGGAGGTAGTCGGCGAACCCACACGAGCAGCGAAGAAGTCTTTGGTTTTTTCTCAGCTAGCATCTCTTGAGCAGGTAGAGAATATCCCTTTTCCCACCTTCATTTGCAGCAGGATCCACGACAGTGATTGGACAAGCCAATGCATCCACCTTGATCCTATTCACCTCATCTTTTGGGAGCAGCCCACGTTTCTCCTGACGAAGAGAGTTAAAGTAGCCAATGCCATTCGTGGTACCTAGCAGGGGAGTTCACCCCAACATTCCAGCAACTCATGAGGCCCGCAACCTCTTCATTTTTCTCAATCACCGGCCTAGCTTGCGTCATGTCCAAAAACGTAAAAAGACATAGCCATGTGACTCGCCTAGTACTGTGCCCCAGCGCCACAATCCGCGGTGCCCCAACCACACAAGCTGCCTTTGGTTCTAGCCAAGTCGAGCAGCTTAAAACAGTGGTCTCTGCCACAATACCTTATCGGCCCATGCCGAGCTGACTCCTGGCCTATGCCAGCCGACATGCCGTATCACCTCGACGGATGCCCCGCGGTAGCACCATCCAAGAAGAAGACAAGGAAAATTATTTTTTTTCTTGCCTCAGTGCGGCACGAAAAAGACGAAGAAAGCAACAAAAGACGATCCTTTGCACGGGCAAGATGTAGAAGATTGCTAGAGGTAGGGGAACAAATATCCTCTAAGCTATCTCTCTCTTGTAGGGTAGAATAAATCGCTTTCCAAAGTTGATTTAATAACCCACTTAAGGTGGACTTAAATAAGCTTTGAGAGAAATTTATTTCCCTTTCCTAGAAGGATCTAATTCCCTATTAAAGATAGAATCAACATCAAAATAGGAAGTAGTCTTAAGTTTCCTAAAGCAAGAAGATCTTTACACCTACTGCCCTTTCCTGCGAGCAGCCCAACAGGTGTCGGGGCATTTGTGGAGCCAAAAATAATCACAAGGTAACACGTGGATTTTTGGGTAAAAAGGGACAAAAATACCCTTGAGGCATACCAAGATTCCTACATGCGAGCGGCAAACAATCATCCTCAACCAAGTCAAAAGTGCCCAAAATAGGTAACAATTTAAAGCCTATTTCATCAAATCCTTTCTATAAGGTAATTCCTAAAACCTAATTTATTCTATATATTTTGTATTCCATTATTTAGCTAATCAATTAGCTAAATAATATTTTCCTTTCATATTCCCTAAAAAGTTGATTAATTAAGGGATTAATTACATAATCAATCCCTTAATTATCAATTAAAACACACATTCACACCTAAAACTACTAAGAAGCCGGCCACCTCCCTTTTCCTAACCTTTTTCACTTTTCTCCATTTTATTACCCCATTTATACAAATAATCAATTTTGTAACCACCAATTTATTCTTTAGGGTTTAATTAGCCAAATAAATTGACTAATTAAACCTAAATTAAACCCAAAAACCCTAGGTAGGCCGGCCACTTCCTATCCCTATAAAAGCGATCCCATTCTCACCAAAAAGCCATTCCAACACTTTGGCAAAAATCCCAAAATTCTCTAAACACTCTTTCGCTCTAAATTCTAACTTTGGCATCGGAGGTTCTTCGGCCAAAGCTCCCCCCATTCATCGTGGGCGCGTGAAGCTTTTGGCCTTAACCTAAGGTGCTAGTTGTTTTGCATGTGCAAAATTGTCCAAGATCAAGGAGGAAGAAATTTCCATCCACACCCATTACTTCTCATCATGAAACTTTAGTGTTTCTTGGACTTCATGTTCGCCAATTTCTAATTTAGTGCAATAATCAAAATAGAGGTAGGCATTCTATTAATCAGATAAGCAGTTGTTGCACAAACATGAAACCAAAACTTAAGTGAAAGAAAGGCTTTTTGAAGTAATGTGATAGCAGTTTCAACAAGATGCCTATTTTTTTGTTTCGGCTAAAGTATTCTGCTCAGGGGTGTATGGACAGAACTTTTGATGTAAAATACCTTTGACTTTGAGGAAATTTTGAAAAGCAGTGCTAATGTATTCTCCCCCACCATCACTCTATAAGATTTTGACATAGGTAGAAAAATGATTTTGAATATATGCATGAAATTGCACAAATATTCCAAAAACAACCGCTTTATTACTTATGGGAAAAATCCATGTATATCTTGTACATTCATCGATAAAAGACACATAATAGTTGTACCCTTCTTTAGACATAGTAAGAGAGGGACCCCACATATCTATATGAATGACTTCAAAGGGAACCAGAGACTTAGAAGCTACTAAAGGTAAAGGTAATTTGGTGAACTTGCCTTGCAATCAAGCAGTACAAGTTTGAGGTATGGAATTACAGGGAAATTTAATAGCTGACTTACTAAGAGCTATCTGAGTTACAAAATTGGTTGGATGACCCAATCTGCAATGCCAAAGAGATGCATTTATTTTCTGTCCAATATATGTTGCCGGAGTGATCTTTGGTTGTTTGAAAGTAGGAAGTGGATAGATAGCTTGGTTACTTAGTCCTTGATATAGAACCTTGTTGGTGACCTTGTCATGTATACACACAAAAAAATCATTAACTATACACCTACAATTGTTGTCTTTACACAATTGATACATGGACAATAAGTGTTGGGATAGTTGTGGAACATACAAAACAGACTTTAACTCAAACTTATGAGAAGAAGTAAAGAAACTAGCTTGACCAATATGTGAATTATGCAAACCTTCACCATTAGCACCAATAACAGTTTCTAATGTGGGATATGGAGTGGTTGAAAAGATTGGCCTGAAGCCATTTGAGCTCCAACTTCTGAAATTGAGACTAAGATTGAATATAAGGTTGTGCAAAACCCTGATACACAGAAGATTGATAACCAACATTCAACTTTTTCCCTTTACCCTTGGACCTGTAATTATTCCCCCTGAAGTTGTTATAAGTCCTAGAACCAGTCTGCGAAACCAATGCAACAAGACCATTGGTAGAAGGAAATGGCAGTTGCTGAAACTATGGTATAGCTGGGAATGAAGAAGCAGATACTCCAATACCAACATTGCCAGTTGGAGACTTGGAATTTGAAGATGCACCAACTTCATAAGCTGAGGGAGAAGTATGTGCAAACATAGCTGGTTAAAGATGGTTGTTTAAGAACTTCTTCTAAAGTAGACTCTTCTGCCTTTAGCTGAGATCTAAGTTCTTTAAGTGAAACCAAATTCTCTCTCCCTTGAATGACAGCTTTAATAGTATTGTATTCTGTAAGTAAGCCTCTCAGAACGATAATGACAATATCTTCATCGGAAATGACGACACTAGCTGCAACTAATTGATCCCTACAATCTTTAATTCACTATAAGTACATATCAATGGATTCTGGTCCTTTCTTAATATTTTGCAGATCAATCTTTATTTGAACAATGTTAGTACGAGTCATATTAGTAAATCTTTCCTTAAGATTAGTCCACATTTCCTTTGAACTCTGACACCTAATGACACATTAAAAGGCAGTAGTAGAGAGTGTTGCAGTAATCAATGTCATAAGAGCCTTATCATGTATTTTCCACACTTTATAAGCATCAATCAATGGAGAGTTATGAACTACCGACTCATCATATTGCTCAGGACAAGGAATAGAGCCATTAATAAATCCAATAATTTCATTCCCTTCTAGTAACAGTTCTATCTGAAAATTCCATGTAACATAGTTAGAATCATCCAACTTCACAGTGACCGTGTTTCCAATACTTGATATTAGTGAAGAAATTGGAGACTATGTAAGAGCTAGTTGTGCAGTAGTAACCATGATTAACCAACAGAAATCAACGTTTCTTAAGTGAAGCAAGAAAATTAAGAAACACAATACTTGTCTTCGACAGTAAGTAATCACTCGAACACACTTCTTTACTCAATAATTCAACAGAAACAGCAAATCAAGCAACAATAACTACCAAGAATCAAGCAATTACCCAAGAACGATCAAGAAACAACATTGAATCGAAGTAGAATGAGAAATCAAAAGAAAACACCTCAATTGCAGCAATAGAAATGCAATCAGTTGCATACGCAAGCATCGGCAATCAAAGCCCTAGGCACCGATGAAGAAACGAGCGACCAACAAAGAAGAATTCCACCAACTTGCTCAAAAACCCCAAAATCTAGGGTTTGCGACACCGACAATTGCCGGAAACAATCGACGTCCGGCGGAAATAACACCAACAGCAACCGAAATAACAAAGGTGAGTGGAAGCACATGAATCATCAAGTAAGGGTGTTAACCATGGCAGGCCAAGATACCATGATAACTTTGAGATTAAACAATGGTAAAATACAGAGAAAGCTAGAGAGAGTAGAAAGGGAAACTAAATATTCAATATATATAAACAATTATTACATCATTTGTCTTTATAAATACAACCACACGTAACTAACTTCTAGAGTCACCAATACAAGTGTAACCCATGGTAGTATCTAACAATTCTATCTCTTACTCTAACACATCATACTACGGAGCAGATAATGACTCGAGGAGTAACAAACAACCTCCAATTAATTTATTTTTGGAATGCTGTTGAAGGACCAATACATGCATGATTTTTCCTTGCGAAAAAATACACATAGAAATTACTTATTCTTTTTCTAATGAGCATCTACTTAGATTATATTCCTTAATTGTTTTTCTTCTGTATCTGCATATAAATGAGAATGTTCATATCATTTCATCGAGGATTTGGTTTTCGTCGGATGGTTTAGTATGTATATCAAGTTTGTTAATTTGGATTGCTAAGCTCATATCATCTGATTTGTTTCTAAGAAAACCAAAAAGGAAGAAATACTTATGTCGATATCATCCTTTTCATGAATCAAATGCTCACTTTGGATCTTTTAATGAGAGACTTTTCTTTTTCAAGCAGCCATAAAATTTGCTACAGATCCCAAATCAATGCTTGTTCGAAAGATCTTGGACTTGTTTTTTATATTTTAATTTTTCATACATGGACTAATCTACAAGTAATTCTTTGACTTATACCTTTTGCTTCAAACTGCCAAAAGTTGTAATTGACTACACGTTGTCCTTTTATGGTTAACAGTTCTATCATATGTTAAACTGATTCTGCAAAACTAGTTGAGGACGGGTTGAACTAATTCTGCAAAAATGGTCGAAGACGGCTTGTACTGATTCTGCAAAAATGGTCGACAATGGGTTGAACTGATTCTGCACAGGTTGACTAATTCAACAAAATGGTCGATGACAAATTAAATTGATTATGCAAAAGTAGTCGAAGACAGGTTGAACTGATTCTCCAAAAATAGTTGACGAACAGTTGAACCGATTATGCGTAAATGGTCGACGACAGATTAAACTAATTCTATAAAAATGGTCGAAGACGAGGTGAACTGATTTTGTAAAAACAGATTGAACTAATCTTGCAAAAAATGTCGATGACGGGTTGAAATGATTCTGCAAAAAATGGTCGAGGACAAGTTAAACTGATTCTGTAAAAATGGTTAACGACGGGTTATACGAATTTTACAAAAATGGATGATGGCAGATTGAACTGCAACTACAAAAATGGTTTATGGCAGGTTGAACTGATTCAACAAAAATGGTAAAAGAAAGGTTGAACTAATTATGCACGGTTGACTGATTCTCAGAAATAGTCGAGAACGAGTTGAACTAATTATGCAAAAATGGTCGAAGATTGGTTGAACTAATTCTACAAAAATAGTCGATGACAGGTTAAACTGATTATGCAAAAAAGGTCGACGACGAGTTGATCTGATTCTGTAAAAATAGTCGATGACAAATTGAACTATTCTACAAAAATGATTGAAGACAGGTTAAATTGATTCTAGTAATAGTTTCAAAGTTGATTCTGCAGAAATAGTCGAGAATGGGTTGAATTTATGGCACATATTAATTTTATTGGAGATGTGATGAGGGTTGGGTTTTATTAACAACCATAAGGCCTTAGGAGTATGGCTGATATTTTAAAGAGAGTTTTATATATAGAGACAAAAACTTTCACTATATTTCAAGTAACTCCACTAGTTTTTAAATATGTCAAGAAGAGACAAAAACATAAAAATAACTAAAGCTCAGCCCAAAAACATGAAAACAATGTTTTATAATACCAGTCATACTTAACCATCATCGAGGGCTATTGAACACAACCCTCACAACTCCAACAAAATTAATACATGTCATAAGCTTAACCATCATCGACAATTTTTGCAGAATCAGTTTTGAAACTATATGCAGAATCAGTTCAACTCGTCATCAACTATTTTTGCAGAATCAATTCAACCTGTTCCCGATCATTTTTGTAGAATCAATTCAACTCATCCTCGACCATTTTTTCATAATCAGTTCAACCCGTCCTCAAGTATTTTTGCAAAATCAAGTCAACTTGTCCTCAACTATTTTTACAGAATCAGTTCAACCCGCCATCGACCATTTTGCAAAATCAGTTCAACCTATCCTCGACCATTTTTGCAGAATCAATTCAACCCATCCTCGAATATTTTGCAAAATCAGTTCAACCCATCCTCGACAATTTTTGCAGAATAAGTTCAACTCGTCCTCGACCATTTTGTAGAATCAGTTCAACCCGTCCTCAACCATTTTTTCATAATAAGTTCAACTCGTCCTCGGCCATTTTGTAGAATCGGTTCAACTTGTCCTCGACTATTTTTGCAAAATAAGTTCAACATGTTCTCGACCATTTTGCAGAATCAGTTCAACCTATCATCGACTATTTTTGCATAATCAATTCAACTCGTCATTGACTATTTTGTAGAATCAATTCAACCCATCCTCGATTATTTTGCAGAATCATTTCAACCTGTCATCAACTATTTTTGCAGAATTAGTTCAAAACCTATTCTAGACTATTTTTGTAGAATCAAATCAACCCGTCTTCGACCATTTTTGCAAACCAAAAGAAACACATTTAATAGATTCATTTACAAAGCTCCCTATACAACCTAATGAAAATACAACAAAATTGAAACACAAAGTAAGCTCTATTTCATTAATCCTCACGTATGAATATTTATTTGTTTCATAAGTAGATATTGAACCTAAAAGCAAATAAACAGAAGCAACAAAACATAAATTATAGTGATCACTTTAAGCTCAGTAACTAGAAAATAAGCATACTTTTTTACAAATTAACGAAATAAAATTATATATGTTAGTTCAAAACGACAAAGATGTCACCCTATTTTTGTTACCATAATTTAATCAAAGTTAAGAAAAATGAATTTCAATGTTGTTGTTCTTGTACAGATATCACCTATTTGGTACCGACCTCCTAACTTATAGTAGAATTCAAATTAAGATCCGCTTCAACATCTAAAAATCTCTACAAATTAGCAAACTAACTCATTTCTAAATGAAGAAATCTCATCAAATATGGGAAGTCTCCTCTACCATAGAGGATTTTAGTGCTTCATCAAGTGGTCAAGCTCCTCGAGAAAAACATTTTTATTTTCTAAATATAAAGAATTGGTAGACAAACTTACAAGTTAACATTGCTCTAGCTAGCTCCTACAACAACTCCTCAATTCAAATTTTTTTACTGGAGCTCATTAAATTCATGAAGATGACCTTGCGACCAATCATCAAGAATGGTTTGTGCTTCACCGTACCGTGTTTTCTTGATCAGGCACATGCATAAATTGTGATTTTATTGGTGTATGGATGGATATTTTTTGTTTGTTTATTGATGAAATGGGAAAAAGGAAGGGAAATAAAGAAAAGAGAGAGAGAGAGAGAGAGAGAGAGAGAGAGACAGAGAGAGACAGAGAGAGAGACAGAGGGGAGCATGAGAAAGAAAAGAAAAAAAGATAAGAGTTTGTTCAAAGAAAAAAAAAAGGAGAGAGAAGGGAGAGGAGAAAGAAGTGTGGAAAAATGCAAAAGATAAAGGGTATTTTTGTAACTTAAACTCGAGAGGAAATTAAAGTAAATGATGTTATCTTTCACATGTATTTATTTTTGTCTCTTCTTTTAAAAAGTATTGTCTCAATATGAAATTAAGTATTAAAAGTATACTTTATATGAATTTTTTCTATTTTAAATATTGTTTTTCATGTTTTTGGGCTGGGTTTTAATTGTTTTTATGTTTTTGTCTCTCCTTAATATGTTTAAAAACTAGTGGAGTTCCTTGAAATATAGTGAAAGTTTTTGTCTTTATATATAAAGCTCCTGTATTTTTATATGGTATAGTAATATTGTTTTATTTATTTTCATAATTATTTTGGTAAACTTCTCATAATTTGAATTATTTATAATGTTTCATTTTTTATACTTAGTTTATGTAGAAGAGAGTTCTGATGTGGAAAACCTTATTGAAAACATCATCAACATAACTCTTGAAGGCAATAGATCAAGCCAAAGTTCCAATACAATTTTTCCATGATGATCAATTGTAAAAGGAGTAACATGCAAGTTTTGAGTTTCATTGGCAAAGTTTTAACTTCTGAGGAATGCTTCACAACCTTGAAAAGAAAAACTCCTTCATTTTGCATATCCTTGCACATTTGATATTTTGTAGTAGACTAGTATTGTATTTGTGCTTTTTTATCAAGCTCTTATTTTGGAGTGTGGATGTAATACTTAACGACAAATGTGTTTTTAGGTTTTGAAGTAATATTTATGTGGCAATATAGTATGTGCAAATTTAAGAAAAAAAATATTTTTCGTAACCGGTCATAACGGGTCGGGTGCCTATTGGGTAAAGTGATCCGACCTGTTAAGGACCCGTTAAGATAACAAATAATACACGAAATACGGCAAACATGACCCATTTACCAAGCCTGTTGATCCAATTTTTTAGTGATTAGACTTACGAACTGATTAAAATATAACACACACAAACACATTACAAGTAAGAATTATGCAACGCACTAACTCTACATCAGGAGAAATAATTATTTGGAACGAGTTTGCTGTTATCATTGCACTCCAGTCGAATAATGTCATTTCATTTGTAAGTTTTATCAAATTGACGTGATATTATTGAATCGAGACATCATATAATGTTGAACTTGTTGCATGCAAATTACTCTTCTACACGAAACCCATCCGTCCTCATTTTCTGAGATAAAGGACGAACACCAAAAAAAATCAAAGTCTCGAGGTTTTTCTCTCCTCCGTGAGAGCTCTTTCTCCTCTGTGAGACTCCGCCGAAGTGCGTGCCCTATTTTCTTCTAATTCTGGTAAGTTCGAGCCCCATTTCTCTTTCTTTCCGGTTTTCTCTCCTTGCGTATTCTTCCTTTCTTTTCGGTCTCCTCTGGTGTCCGCGGGATGGTCCCTGTCAGTCTCTGTTGAGGTTCTTTATCCCGTGCCCCTTTTCGCCCTTAATTCTTCAATTACTGTCATCTACCTGCTGTATTTATCTTCTCGGGTCTTTTCTGCTTACTTATGCCCTTGGGTGGGTGGGGATGGTTACTCAATTCTGACATCTTAGTAATTGCTCTTCTACCTCTTTAATTTCCCAATTCTGAAATTATTTCTTCGGGGGAGGGGGGTGGATGGTACTTACATGCTTTACGTCACTATGGGGAAGCGCAGAGGTTTTGACTCTAACAAAAGGGAAAGGAATAAATGGTCACAGGAGGTTCAAACGCTAATTGTCCGAGATGAAAATACAGGTTTGACAACCACATTAGGTAAAGGTTTAAAGTACTCAATTTCTACCAGCTATAAGTATTTCCAACCACCCATATTTATTGCTCTTTTAGTTTGTTTACAACAAATAAAAGAAATTGCATGTGGGGTGCAAAAGGCTAATACTTCCTCTATAGTATACCTGGAGAAAGCATCTACTTTGTATTTGTTGTACTCAGCGGTGCAAACGGGGCAACCAACAAAACCAAGTTGGAAAGAAATGGCACAGGAAGGAGTGGATGAGCTTGTGATTCACTTGGAACAGTCCATGGATCTTTCGGCAATGGAACATGGGGTGAAATTGGTGGGCTCGGCACTGGCATCCAAAGCTCTAAACAAATGGGGAGTCAGGAATATTCTCAAAGCAACTTGGAAGGATTATGGAGAGATTGAGATTAAATGGGTTAAAGAAAACACTTTTATTATCTCAGTCCCGGATGAAAGTGTGGCAGCAAAAATTCTTGACCAAGTGCCTTGGGGAGTAATGAAAAAGAATTTCTCTGTTAAGATGTGGCCCCCCGAGCTTGCTTTGGAGGAATTAGAGCTGGAGCATGTCCCGTTTTGGGTTCAAATAAGAGGAATCCCTCTTTGCCTTATTTCTCTAGAAAATGTTAGAAGGTTGACCAAACAGGTGGGGGTCTTTATTCAAATGGAGGATCCGGCTAAGGCTCGTGGTTTCTTGAGGGTAAGAATCTTGATTAATGCAGCTAAACCATTAATAAATGGTTGTTGGCTGAGCAGGGAGAATAACCGCGATACCTGGGTGGAGTTCCGTTATGAGATATTACAAGACTTCTGTTATAGATGCGGTCGTCTAAATCATGTCAATCTTGAATGTACTTTTGAGGCAAATACAGGTGGGGAAGCAGGTTTTGGAGAGTGGATAAAGGCACCACCAGTTCGGGATGTGGTGAAGGCTTCAAGACCCTTATCAGTAGGAGCAGGAATCCGAAGAAAAGCTGGTGCGGTGAGAGTGGAAGCATCTTCATCTTCTCATAGCAAGTTTCAAGCTTCTGACTCGGCGGGGAATCAAACAAGTGGGATCAAGGCTCTGAGAGTGGAACAAGGGGAAGACAATGTTACACTTCCCCGTGAAAGGAAGAAATGGCATAGGAAATCTCGTGCTCAGGGGACCACTGGACAACTCAACTAGACTATTCCACAACGTATCAAGCAGTCGTTGTAGGGCTCTGGGACAAGTTGCTATCCTTTTTTCCAGAATATTATTATGCAACAGCCGGGGACTGATCTGAACTCGGTTATCATACAAGAAATTATTGCGGATGCGCCTACCTTGCCAAATGATGATGATGTGGATACGGCTTGTACTCACAGTGAAAGCAGTCAGCTGAGCTTTCCTACTCATTCCAGAGTGGAGGGTACCAGACAAAAAAAGGGGTAAGGAACCACAGATCATGGAGACATTTTAATCCATGCAAAAGAAAGTCAGGGGTACAGAAAGCCGTGAAAGCAGAAACATTAGGATGACAGAGAAAATGAAGGCCATGAGTATCAAGGAAAGAAGTCTGATAGTAGAAAGTGTAATCTATGTGCATGAGAATTTGCAGGAAATCCCCCTAGAGTTCCATGAGATATGGGAGTACTTGGAAGAGACATCAAAAGACGAAATGAGTGAGCTCCTCGGAAAACAAGCGGGCAGTTTGGCTCGGGGTGGTGGCGGCTGGCCCTCAACAGCCGCAAGATCGCCATGATTTATCTATTAAAACTGCCGTGGACTTGGGTCGGACACGGTAGTTTGGGCCCCTCATAGGCAAATAAGGAACTTGAAACCCTCTATGATTTTTTTATCTGAAACTAAGATGAAAGATCATATAATAGATGGAGTGCGGCGACGTATGGGTTTTTCCAAGGGGTTTAATGTGTCTCCAGTTGGAAGGGCGGGCGGTCTCAGTTTGTGGTGGGATGATTCAATGGAAGTGCATGTTATGTTCTCATCCAAGAATGTGATAGATGCTATTGTGAGGGATTGTGATTCCAATCTTTGGGTTCGAGTTACTGGTATTTACGGTACTGCTTATAGAGGAAAAAAAGCAGAATTCTGGGGTTGGATGAATGGCAGTCTGGTGGAGGAACGCTTAGATAGGGGCTTGGTAAATAATCAATGGCTGAGCTTGTGGCCTAACTCCACTGCTATTCACGGGGTGGTCTTGGGGTTTGATCACTGCCCGATTATCATCAAGACGGAGTTGGAAGGGAGGAGGTAAAGAAAATTATTTCGTTTTGAAGCTTTCTGGGTCAGGGAGGAAGAGTGTAAGAATTTGGTGAGAAGTTGCTGGGATCGGCAGCTTGAAGGGGAGGTCCAGGGGAGATGGGTTAAGAAAATTGATGATTGTCGCTCTCAGTTGATCAAGTGGAGCAGAATGAAGTTTAAACAGAGGGAAAGATAGATTGAGGAATTACTCGATCATTTGGGAGAACTTCAAATGAATTGGGGAAAAAATGTGAAGATGATTAAAGAGAAGTCCAAAATTCTCGATGAATTGAGGGCTCAGGAGGAAAGCCTCTAGCATCAGAGGTCTAGGGTGAAGTGGTTAAGGGAGGGAGATGCTAACACTACTTTCTTCCATCAGTCCATTTTACAAAGACGCAGAAGGAACAAAGTTTTGAAGATAAAGGATGGTGATGGTACTTGGGTGGAGAACCACATCCATATTCGTCAACTGGTGGATGCTCATTTCCTCAATCTATTCAAATCGGGATGGCTTAGGGATTGGGGCAATCTGTTGGACTGTGTTAATCCAGGAATTACAGAGGACATGAACTTGACTCTCATGGCATCAGTTTCTTTGGAGGAAATTAAGATTGCGGCTTTTCAAATGGGGGGATTCAAGGCTCCGGGTCCGGATGGTTTTCAGGGGATTTTCTACTAATCTTTCTGGGCTAATATTGAGGCGGATGTCAACAATTTAATTCAGACCCTAATTCATGATTCGATTAGCCCGACGATGCTCAATAGTACCCATATTATGTTGATCCCCAAGGTTCAGAATCCAGAGTCTATGTCTCACTTTAGGCCTATAAGTCTTTGCAATTATTCTTATAAGGTCCTTTCCAAAGTTCTAGCAAACAGACTGAAAGCTATTATGCCAATGCTAATTTCTCCCTCTCAGAATGCGTTTGTGATGGGTCGACAAATTCAAGAAAATATCGGGATAGCCCATGAGGTTTTTCATTTTCTAAAAGGGTGCAAATCGAAACACAAGTTTGAAATGGGTATTAAAATTGATATGCAAAAAGCTTACGATAGGGTGGAATGGGACTTCTTGGATTCGGTTATGGAGCGCATGGGCTTTTGTAGTCTTTGGAGAAAGCTCATCATGGGGTGTGTGTCTTCTGTCAATTTTGTTGTCATCCTTAACGGGCAACCTGGTAAAAAGTTTGCTCCGTCAAGGGGCCTTCGGCAAGGAGACCCCGTCTTTCCGTATTTATTTCTTATGGTTGGAGAGGTTCTTCCGAGAATGATCCAAGTGGCTGTGGAGAACTAAATGATAGATGGTGTGCGAATGGGTGTCATGTGGCCGATTCTTTCCCACATTTTCTTTGCCGATGATACCTTAGTTTTTATGCGGGCTGATGTGAAAAACTGTAGGTATCTTGTCAAGCTGCTTCGGACTTACTGCGATGCTTCGGGTCAGGAGGTGAATATGCAAAAATCCAGTGTGTACTTTGGGGCCAATACTCCGATAGAAGTATCTCAGGAATTGGGTCAGATTCTAGGAATGCCAGTGGTTGACAACCCGGGCACGTATTTGGGCATTCCGGCATTATAGGGACGCTCAAAAAAATGGGGTCTTGCTTATGTGAAGGGCAGGATTGCGGGGAAATTGCAAGGATGGAAACAAAATTCTCTATCAAAGGCGGGCAAGGAAGTCTTAATCAAAGCGGTTGCCCAGGCTATTGCCGCGTACCCCATGAACATTTTTAAATTTCCGACAGTGGTTTGTGACGAATTGGATGCATTGGTGGCTGGATTTTGGTGGGGGAACACTGGAAGAGGAGGGAAAATTCAATGGGTGTCTAAGGAGGTCTTGGGTCTTCCTAAGAATATAGGAGGAATGGGCTTTCAGAACTTTAAGGAGTTCAATGATGCGCTTTTAGCAAAGCAATGTTGGCGTTTAATTTGTGATCTGAACTCTCTTTGGGCTAGAGTTCTAAAGGCCCGCTACTTCCCGCATTGTTCTTTCTTAGAGGCATCAAAAGGGGGTAGAGCTTCTTGGGCATGGAGTAGCTTGCTCACAGGAAGAGACTTGATTCTTAAAGGAACTCACTGGCAAATCATGAGAGGTGAAGATGTGAGAGTTTGGGTGGATCGTTGGTTACCTTCATTTTCCTTGGGGCATCCAATTCCGCTAGGTGAAGTGGCGGTGACTAGAAATCTTCGGGTTTGCAACCTTATATGTCCTTTCTCTCGAGAATGGGATCTTAATTTCCTGCATCCTTTTTTGTCGGACGCTGATCATGAGGCAATTAGAGAAACGCCAATTGGTGATACGAGTAGGAAAGATCGATTGATTTGGGCAGCTACTAAGAATGGAAAGTACTCAGTTAAATCTGGGTATAGGTGGATTCAATCGCGATCCATAAGTTTGAAAGATATTCGCCTTCCTCATGCTCGCTCTGTTTCAGAAGAGCTATGGAAGTGTATTTGGAAGATTGAGGTGCCTCCTAAGATCCGCCACTTTTTATGGAGTTATCTTCATAATGCCCTTGCCACCAACGTTAATCTTTTTAAACGTCGAGCTTCCACTTCCCCAATCTGCCCTATTTGTCAATGTGAAGATGAAACCACTGAACATATTTTCCTCCTATGTCCGTGGGTCAAACATGTTTGGTTCGGTGGGGTTCTGAGTTATAAAGTTGATAGTTCTGCTATTAGTTCCTGGCTTCTTTGGTTGCAGGCTATTTTTTCCTCAAATTTTGGAGCCTCTGTTGATTGGATGAGGGTTCGCACGATCGTGGCTTTTACCTATTGGTTCATTTGGAAAGCTCGGTGTGATTTTGTTTTTAATCATGTGAGAATCAATCCCACTAGGGTTGTTTTGGCTATTTCTACTGAGGTGGGATCCTTCTTGGCTGCTGTTAGGAAACTGGAGGTCAGTGGGTCGAGGGATAATGTCGGCTAGGTTACAAATCAGGTGCCTTGTTGGACTTCCCCGGTTTCCCCTTTTATAAAAATCAATGTCGACGCTAGTTGGTTTAAGATGTCCTTGTCAGGTTTCGTGGGTGTAGTTTTGAGAGGAGCTAAGGGGCAGTTTATTGCTGCAGCGCGTTACTCGATCAAGGCTTCCAATTCTGCTGCTGCTAAAGCTTTGGCGTTGCTTCGCGGGTGCGAGTTGGGTGCTTCATTGGGTTTGTCATAGGTTATTGTTGAATCTGATTCTCTCGAGGGAGTCTCTTGCCTTTCTGATTCTCTTGAGGATGGCAGTTGGGAGGCTTTTCCTATTTTAACTAGGGTGAGAAAGCTAGGGGAAACCTTTCAGAACTGTCGCTGGTCTTGGGTTCCAAGAATAGCTAATATGGCGGCGGATGTTCTTACGTCGCGGGATTGTACGGAGATGTGTGATGTTGTTTGGGTTGATAGACCTCCATCTTCGTTAGTTTTTGTTTTGAACAATGATGGTCTTCCTTGTCCTTACTAGGCGTGGAAGGCAGTGCTAGGGGGCGACGCTTCCACTCGGTTGTAGCGTCACGTTCTCTGATCTTCCTTTCACTGCCTTCTTTGCTTTTTCAAGCTTTGCGGTTTGCCTTTCTTAGGCTTTCCTGTTTTTTCTTTGGCCTCTGTGCCCGTGGAATGCTGTTCCTTGTTCTCCAAAAAAAAAAAAAAAATTACTCTTCTACACCAGAGTTAGTTGTTATATTCCCGATTATGAGGGTTTGGTTTTTGGGTGTGGGACTCTGGGTTGAAAGAAAATGTAAAATAAAAAGAGATCTAGCCTAAGTGGTTTACCTACATGCATAATGCATTGCCCATAACAGATCATCTGTATGAAGAATATAAGGATATGCCTCCGTAGACGATTACATTTAGTCAATGACATCACCTCTTTTCTTTTTCTTTTTTTTTTTGTGAAACAAAAAATGAAAAAATAAGGGATAATTCATTAATTGGGCCAACAGAAGATTGCCACAAAGAAAGACAATGCTAACCACTTGTTTCGAGTTTAATTAACCCTCTCCTTTAATTTAGTACAGTATGGAGTAGCCTGTACCTTTTGCACCTCCCAATCAATAAATCGAAAATATTTTAGTCATCAACCCGTTTTTAAACACTGAATTATCGTATCAATGTTAATCAAATGGCTAGACAGTTTTTAATTTGATTTATTTTGCGCATACATGATATTTGAAAGCTGATCTCGAAAAAAAATAGTTTTGATTATCGTACAAAATTGCGAAGTGGGAATGAGAAGCAGTGACGAAGTTACCATCTCATATATGGTTTTCCAAAATATTATGAATCATTTGTTAAACCTATTAAAAAATAGAAGAGGACCACATGACGAAAAATTAGATGGTAGAGGGAAGCTACAAAGGATGCCGATTGATGATGCAATTAAATGAAAAACCTAACCATTTTGGTGGTTCTGGGATCGCATAAGGAGGAGCGAGCAACGTTCAATTATTTTTACTCTAAATTGAATATTTTATAATGTCTTTTCTTTGCTCACTTGAGGGCAAAAAATTAAAAGAAGAGCATTAAAATCACTAGCAGTTTATAAGTAACTTCTAACTCCACATAATGTCAACAGAAATTTCAGAGAAAGTTCCTCGTATGAATGGATCAACAAACCAAATTAAAGGGCTGCGACTTGTGGGCAGGAAAGCCGTGCCTCCTAGCACACTTGCATTATGGTTGGTTTGCCTTCATGTATAGACTAGGACTTGTCTTTGTTTCCTTTAGACCCAAGAAAGATAAAATAAACGACTTGGAATATGATTTTGTTGAACTCATTTTAATGGTTCTAGAACAGGCAAGAGAAATATACTTTGAAGGTTCTTGAGATTTGGTTATGCCTCGTGCAGCATGTTACTTGGCAGCCAAACTAAAATTTATGGATCTGGAAAAAGAAAAATAACGAGAATGAGAATAATTAGTCTTCTAATTGATCTGATTCTTGATTTTCGGTAATGAGTTATAATTCAAGGTGGATGTTCACTTTTGTCCATTTCAACTTTAGCCTATCATGATAAGCTTCAAATTTTCAAATATAGCAAGAAAACCAGTTGTAAGTCTTCTTAAACTTATAAAAGTGCTCTTGCACAATAACTTTGCTTATAATATAACCATTTTAACTAAAATGATCTCTGAGATTGGTATAAGTCTTTTTTTTAGTCTCTAAAATTGAAAATCAATAGTTTATCTATCGTCAATCATTTTGGTCATTTCGTGAAAAAATTCTGTTAAATAAAGACCAAAATGACAAAAATACCTTCAATTTAATGAACAATGAGCCAAAATATTTGACAAAATTCAAGGTATTTTTGTCATTTTATTTTATTTAAAAGAGATTTTTCACAGAATGACCAAAATGATTGACGCTAAACAAACTCAAATAACCTATCGATTTTAAATCTCAATCTCAGAGAACAAAGTGAGGAGTTATGACAATTTCAAGGACCATTTTAGTTATAACAACAAAAAAAACCTATAATATATGAATCTTACTTGGTCAATACTAATCGCATTATCGATCACATACCTTATTTTAATTAGCCTGTTTATAAGGATCCTCTTCCACTCTAATTTAATTTCCTTGAGATTGTATTTGGATTACATTTGACGTCTTCCCATCCCAATAATATATATTGTTTATTGGAAACATAACATTTAGATGATACGTTTGTTTTTCTTTATCGTTACATAACAGAGTTTCTGTTATCGCTACTCTAGGAGGAATGTTATTGTGCGGTGCTAACGATTTAATAACTATCTTTGTAGCTTCAGAATGTTTCAGTTTATGCTCCTACCTATTATATAAATATACTAAGAAAGATGTACGTTCTAATAAGGCTACTACAAAGTATTTACTTATGGATGGGGCAAACTCTTCTATATTGGAATGTGCCCAAAACTAATTCATTGGCATATATAATATAAATATGAATAGAACAAATGTAATGTTACAAAAACTAAATTTGTAAATCAAATTTATAAACTAAATGATGTGTCACCAACATAAATAAACATGTTAATCAAAACTTAACTACTAGTCCAATAATCAACATCTGCATCATTTGGTTACAAATGTTGGTTTAGATATTTGGTCTCCGTAACATTATTTTGTGATTACTTTATTTATTTGTTGTAAATTGGTTTATTTTAGGATTAGAAAATAAAATTATGAGAAATGTAATTTCGCACAAACCAAAATTTGTTGTTCTTTTCCCAGTCTTCACCCAGTTGTCACCAAAGCATAACCCTTCACTTCCTATTTTCTCTCCTAACTTCCTTCCCTTTTTTTCTTTTTTTTTCTTTTTAGTGTTTTTATTCAAACACAAATGATGTGTGGGCTACGTTATATTTTAAAAATTATATAAAATGCTGATTTGGAAAGAAGTTAAAGGACTTCAATCAAAAGTTAAAAGACACAAAGTTTCAATGAAGGAAATGTGCCAAATGTGTTTCAAATAGCACTTTTAAAGAAAAATTTTGCTAACTCCTTTACAGATGCTCCTGATGAAGTCAATTAAAGAGGACGGTTAGGTTCTTTGTTGCATTTCCTCATCTGCTTAGCTTATATAATCACAATGTGTTCAAAATACATGTACGAGCATAACATCAACTGGCTAGAACTGTACTTCTATATATACACTCAGTTCCCTCCCTTTAGGCCTTCAACAATTGGCCAAAAAGTTTGAGTGTATAATTCTTCTTTTTGAGTTCAATATATTAAAATCATGAGTGTAATACATATATAATTAATGACAAAGAGAAAAAGAAGTAACCAATCATAAGATAAAGAAAAAAAAAAGTACATGAGTCTCACAATTAATATATCAAACTCACTCATATCAAACTCACAAGCGACAATACGAATCAAACTCAAGTTGTCTAATTCTTATATATACACATTACACTCATCTAAACTATGGAGTGGAATATTTTTGTTATAAAAAAATGTTGTCAAAATAGTTTTTCTTTTGAGTGTTTTTGTTTAAACACCACCACCATCTAAGTTCACTCCATTATTTAAGCTTACCTTTTTCTTCTTTTTTTTTTTAATTTTTAATTGTGTTTGACAAAAGAAGACATATTACTAAAAACTTGTAAGATAATATTTCTATTCGCCCCACAAACCCTATTTTTTCTCACGACAAAAAGGCTTCTATCGTTCATCTTCTTTCCCTAAGAATGGGGTGTAGATATATATATATAAACCCACGGATTTTGGAGTTAATTTTGACCGTTAAAGGCATCTGTAAGTGTTAAATCTTAACCATGGCTTTTGTGTTATAGGAGTTAAATGATTGGAGGGATGAGTTAAGTTGGAAGACTCAAATTCAGTTGTTGTTGAATAATTGGAAAGATGAAGAAATGGGCAGACTATAGACTCAAATTCAGTTCCTGGAAGTTTTTACTAATTCTGTAAATTTTTATAAACTCCGTTGAAATCCTAATTGGATACCTGTGACTTTCAGAAATCTAAATTAAATACAATATCAAGCTTTGTTTCTTTATTTCTTTTTTTAATTTACTTACCATAAAATTAAGAATATCAAGCTTTACTTATTTTTATTTTTAATTTAATTACTATAAAATTAAGAATATCAAGCTTTGCTTCTTTTTTCTTTTGGAGGTAAATGATATTTCATTAAAGGAGTAAAACCAAAGGAAATACCGAATATCAAGCTTTACTTAGAGGAGTGTTATCTACACACTTTTTGTAGGCTTTTTATATTAGCACCCCACACAATGTAATGCATCCCACATTAAAATTTAATATTAAATAACTTATTTACCCCACTATGCAATCACAATTTTGACCTTATTTTAGGTTAAAAAAAATTCTAAATACACCCAAAATCACTTTTAGCGTATTATTTATCTTTTCAACTATCAAAACCCTCCCACCCTCCATTGTTGAACAAAACCCTAGTCAAAAATTGGTTTTGACTAATGGAACACGAAATCGATGTTTTGGAAGTTTCACATGAGGAAAGACTTCATATTTTTTATTGTTTTAATAATTTCGATGACATCGATAATTATTTAATCTTGCATTTGCTGCATTATTTAAACCTATATATTCATCTGGGATCATACTCGTAAACAAGCTCACTGGAACAGATGCTATGTACCCTGTTTATCATATGATTGGTAATCATTGCCTGTACAATCTTCCCCGCAACAAATTACTCTCGATATTGAACATTCCAATTGTCGATGGTCGTGCCTACGATGACTTTTCACCGGCCCCAGAATTCAGATTTGTTGTTTTGGATGGCTATAATATCAGTGCTATTGGCTGGCCTCAAGATCATCCATGTACAATCGAGGCTTTGAAATTCCTTCAAGAGAAAATTCCAAATTCAGATAAGAACAGTCCGTCTGGCCTGGAGGGCCTCGAGAGAAGGCTCCTTATGTTCAACGGAGCTGTTGGAAAGAAACAATTAGAATGGTATCTAGCAGGCATGCAAAGCAACCTTGAAAAATATTTGAGCTCCTTCCCCAAGCCATTCCTTACTTTATACAAGCTTACTTGACCACCAAGCTTAGAACCCCTCACATAAATCACAATCACATTTAAGTTGGTGACGATGAATATGTATCATCAATTTAAACTCGCATTGCATGCATTCTAAAACCCTAATTGGTGATATGCTAATTACCTTTAGTCATATGGCAATGAATCGAATATGAAAGATCATAGATTAGTAATTAATCGCATTAATCTTGCAGTTGCTAATAAAAAAAGTCTTATAAGATTTGATAAATGTGGGGTGTATAGAAAATGTGGGGTGTATGTACAAAATATAAGATGTATATTGAGAATATGGGGTGTGTGGGTATTATGGGAAAGTAGATGAGATGTATTAAGATAATTTTTAAATGAAAAAGCAAATGTGGGGTGTATTAAGTATGTGGGGTTTATTCAACAATTTGTAAGGTGTTAATATAATAAGCCCTTTTTTATTTCTCACACATTTTTTAGCAATTTTTGTCATTTTATCTTTTTCAATTCTTTTGGTCCGACGTGAGAAGTAAAAAAGGTGTGTAGATAACACACCCCTTTACTTAAGCCGTTGTTTTTGTACATTTATTTATTTATTTTAATAAATGATATTTTTTACATTAAGGGTGAGAGAGTACGCTAAGACTCATAATGGGTTACTAATAATCTGGTTAAAATTAGTTTTTGACAAAAATCGAACTTAAAATCCTTCTCTTGAGGGAGAGGAATATCGTTAGACTATAATACTAACTGGTTTATTGTACATTTATTTTGATTTTCTATTGAAGACAGAATGATCGGACAGCCTAAAACAAATCAAGATCAAAATCCCCCCAAAACCAGAGCTTTAGATGACAGCAGTCATTTTACAAGTGGTATAACACGCAATCAATTGATTCAACTCTGCACGCACACGGCGCACAAAGACTCAGCCGCAAACCACCACCTCAAAAAAATCAAAGCGAAAATCCCAAAGCCTCCGCCTTATGTGGTCCTCCCTGCGACTCTTCGTTCTGACTCAGTGACTCAGTGAACTCGTCTTCGTCTGCAAGTCAAAACACCGGCTGCGAGCCTGCGAGCGGTAGCCTCTGAAAACCGTGACCGAATTTACTGAACTACCCACCCACTGCCACCTAAATTCATTGAATATTATTTTTCCCATATAAATATTACTAACTTCCCTTCCATTTTCTACATTCTCTCGATTTTCTCATATTCGCAGAGAGAGAGGAAGCTCCGTGCGATCCGGTTGAGATTTGAGAAATGGCGGCGACCAAGTACAAGTACCTGGTTGAAGTGGAGAAGGCCAAGGAGGCCGAGGACGGGAGGCCGTCGCAGGGACCTGTGTACCGGAGCCTCTTCGCTAAGAATGGCTTTCCGCCTGCGATTCCCGGAATGGACAGTTGCTGGGATGTTTTCCGGTACTATTTTTGTTTTTAATCTAATAGTTCTGTTTGGTTGCCGAGAAAGCGCAAGAAAAGAAAGAAAATTAACAGAAGTTATATTCTTTGCTTGGCAGTTTGTTGTTTGATGCAATTTTTTTTTTAAATTAAAGTTAAAAAAATCAGTTGAGCTGAATGCTTAGTATATATCGAACTCTGAAATTGGGCGATTTGGAATTTGATTTTTCGTAAGGATTTTGTTTCTACATGATTTTTTTATTTTTTTTATTTTTTTCAGTGATCGAGCGTGGTACGGATTGTTCAGCGTTTTTTTTCTGAGAATTTTAGTCACATTTTGTAATTTGTATTTTCAGTTGTGAAGTTTGTGGCCTTGGCTTAAAAAAAGTGGCAGCTTTCACAATTTGAATGCAATAAGTTCAGTTTTTGACCATGCAAAAGTGATGCAGTAAAAAATTTCACGGTGAAAATTGTTTTGGTTTTCGATAACGAAATGCAAAAGTATTGCTGAAGAGGTTTGATGTAAATCGGGTAGCTTGACTGAAAAATCAGTTTGTTCAGTTTTGCTATGGAACAGCATAACAATTTGATCTGTCCACAAAATCAATGACTTTTATGTATGAATTTTTCTTGTTTGTAAATGGTCTTGCTTGTGTTGCAGCATGTCAGTGGAGAAAAATCCCGGAAATCCAATGCTCGGTCGTCGGGAGATTGTGAATGGGAAGGTATAATATCGTAGTTGTACATCATCTGTGTCTATCTGCGGTGATAGCGTTCTTTCTACCTAATTATTTTGATTTGTTGCTAATATGTAAAGTTTTGGTTCTTTGCAGGCTGGTAAATATGTGTGGCTAACATATAAGGAAGTGTATGATGTGGTAGTCAAAGTTGGAAATGCCATTCGCAGTTGTGGTGTGGGCGAAGTATGTCATTGTCTGTTCTCATTCGCTAATTTATTTTTCGTTCACTGCTCCGCGAACTCTTCTCCCGTGCAATTTACGTGCATATTATGAATCAGCGTATTTACTTGTGATTGCAGGGAGACAAGTGTGGTATATATGGTGTCAACTGCCCAGAATGGATTATGAGCATGGAAGTATGCTGTCTTTTTCTATTTTCATTTTCTTCTGTAACTTCTTCCATTTGTTTTTCCTCTTACCTGTATGGAAAAATGCTTACTTGATAAAGATGGTAGGGTTTTCAAGCGTATTTTGTTTTGTTACTTACCATTCTGTACTGATATGGTCCATTAAAGAAACAAGAAAAGAAGTCTTTTCCTGTCCATTGTGGTATCCTTGAATTCTGAAGTGAGGAGTTTACATCGAGAAATTTTTCTTATGTCTGGTATCTCTACTTGGGCTTGCAAGCTGTATGAAACGTAGTTCATTCATATTTGGTTATATTTACATAAGTCTCCTTTTCTCTGGGAAACTCTAGTTAATAATAAAACATTTCTGCAGGCTTGCAATGCTCATGGACTCTATTGCGTGCCTTTATATGACTCCCTAGGTAGGCATATCTCTTCTTTATCATGTAGCCCGCCCCAGTCAGTTGGGTTGAAGGGCTTGGTTGATATAGTTGAGGTGTACCTTAACTCGCATTTCGTGATTTTCCAATAGTTTTTTTAATATTTTTTTCCCCTAATCTCTGATATATGGTTTAGGTGCTGGTGCTGTGGAATTTATCATATGCCATGCTGAAGTTTCAATTGCTTTTTCTGAAGAAAAGAAGATACCCGAGGTACATGATTCTATATCTACAATTTTATTGCTTAGTAAAGCTTTAATGTGGTACAGGTACATCAGAGCAGAGGATACTTTTGTCAGATTATACTGAAAATATAGGTTGAATATTGACAGTAACTACGTAAACATGCTAGTGGGTGACAATTTGAGAGTTATGACATTTTAAAGCTGCTAGTGCTCATTCATGTTCTCTTCTTTTACTGCCCTTTCAGCTGTTGAAAACATTTCCTGGTGCAGCAAAATATCTGAAGAGTAAGTCGCATATTTCTCATATTTTTTCCGAGATTCTTTGTGTATGTATCTGTTGCTATTAAATTAACTTCTTTATCTTTATTTTAAATGCAGCACTTGTGAGCTTTGGCAATGTTACACCTGAACAAAAGGAAACACTTGAGCAGTATGGAGTGGCATTATATTCATGGAGTGAATTTCTGCAACTGGTGGGTTCTATTTTTGTTCTCCCAATCTCTTCTCATGTAATAAATTATATTTGTGACCCAAAGAAAATTTTCTGAAAACAAAAGAAGGACAAATGCCTCTACATAACTATTATGAGGAAAATAGTTAGGAAATTTCTTACGGAAGTACTCCCCTTGTGTTGAACACTGTTTAAAAGTTGAAATGATTCTTCTCTATCTGTGTGTAATTACCGAACTGCTAATCAGTTATTTGAAAGATAATTACTGTGTGATAATTTAGAGGAAATGTGTAATGTGTTCAGGGAAGGGATTCCGGCTGTCATATTTCATGCACAGTTTGGTTAATTATTTATTTCCAAATTATCAATACTGTACATTTTTCTGGTTTAAGTTTTAAATATGCTCCTGCAGGGAGAGAATAAAGATTTTGACCTTCCAGTAAAAAAGAAAAGTGATATCTGTACTATAATGTATACTAGTGGAACAACTGGTGACCCCAAGGGAGTATTGATATCCAATGAAAGCATCATTACTCTTCTGGTTGGGGTGAAACGTTTGCTAGAGAGTGTAAATGAACAGGTGAGTTCCTCTTCATTTCAAACGACATACCTCATTTTGTGAGAACAAGAACTGGTTACTTGTGTTTTAGAATACTGACTTTTGCATTATATTTTTTGTTTTCTTTTTCATTTTTAAAGTTGAGTGAGAAGGATGTATATCTTTCATTTCTTCCTCTTGCACATACCTTCGATCGGGTGATTGAGGAGTTATTTATCTGGACTGGCGCCCAAATAGGGTTCTGGCATGGGGTGAGTACAATTACTTATTGTTCGTTTCTAATAAAAAAATTTAAGTGTGATATTGACTTATATGTTATTTCTCATTCTTCAGGATGTCAAATTGTTAACTGCAGACATTGGGGAGCTAAAACCGACTATCTTCTGTGCTGTTCCTCGTGTATTAGACAGAATCTATGCAGGTACTGTTCAACCATAAGTACTTGTTGGCTCACATTCCAACATCTTAAGCTTTTGGGAACAGTGATGAACTAACATGGTACCCGAACAAGGGACCTTAGGTTGAAATGTAACATGTTGGGCTCCAATGGTGGGGAGAGGCTCACATGTGAGGGGTCTGTTGTTATTAAAGTAATCATTAGACCAATCCTAACATCATAAGCTTTTGGGAATAGTGGTAATACAAGTACATTTACCTCCTGGATTAATTTGCCAATGAATTTGATTTTCTGGATCTTTCGCTCAAGTGGAAAGTAATGAAAGAAACCATTCATCTCAGTGGAGCAATCAGCTTGTCGGTGCATGATTTTAGCCATGGAACTGAGGCTTCTTACTCGTTGATGCAATTATATAAAAATTGTGTAATAACTTCAACTGAAATGCTATATAATTTCTATGCACATTCCAGGCTTGACACACAGGATTTCGTCAGGCGGCTTTGTGAAAAAGACCATGTTCAATCTTGCATATTCATAGTAAGTGCCATTCTTTGCGTTGATGATTAGTAAAACACCGTATCTTATCAAATTTTTCTACATGCCTATTCTGAAAAGAAGCTTGAACTTGTGCTTTATCCTATTTGTTGTACCCTTCTTCTTACTTCCTAAACAAGATACATTGTATCTGCATGTGGATTGCTGTTTTTTTTTTCCTGAAATAACCTGTCCATTTGTTTGATGTGCATGTACACCTGTGTGGATTCACTGCAAATTTGGTGAATTTAGACCTACTTGATATTAAGGCTTGAAGTAGATATAGATATTTGTGTTCTTAGTGGAAGTAGATAATAGGATGGTTGTTATTTGAGCCTGATGTTTCATCTGGTGCTGCAGCAAGTATCATAACATGCAAAAGGGCCATGGGCATGCACAGGCGTCTCCCATTGCTGACAAAGTTGTGTTTAGTAAGGTGTTTCCTTCTACTTGAACATGCTCTATATTCTATGAACAACAATTGTAACCCTATTATCCTTCCTAGATTGAGCCTAATTTATGTTCCGACAACTTCAGGTAAAGCAAGGATTGGGTGGTAGGGTGCGGCTTATACTGTCTGGAGCTGCTCCTCTTTCTACTCATGTAGAAGCTTTCTTACGAGTGGTGGCGTGCGCTCATGTTTTACAAGGATATGGTAAGCTATCTTCGGGAGCTATACTCAAGGGATAATATAAGCTAGTTTTCATTTTATCATCAACTTTATTGGTTCATCTCGGTACATTGATAACGTATTCTGTATATATGCTACTGTAGGTCTGACAGAGACTTGTGCGGGGACATTTGTATCACTGCCAAATGAACTTTCAATGCTTGGCACTGTGGGACCTCCAGTTCCGAATGTGGATGTGTGCCTAGAATCAGTCCCCGAAATGGGATACGATGCTCTTTCAGACACACCGCGTGGAGAAGTATGTGTAAGGGGTAACACTTTGTTTTCAGGGTACTACAAACGCGAGGACCTCACCAAAGAGGTCCTGATAGATGGCTGGTTCCATACAGGTTTGTTCATGCTGGTGTATTTCGTTTGTCTATTATGGCTCACATATCACACACTCCAGACATTAACTTTTGCCCATAATTATCTTTGTATCAGGGGATGTTGGTGAGTGGCAACCAGATGGAAGCTTGAAAATCATTGACCGAAAGAAGAATATTTTCAAGCTTTCGCAAGGAGAGTATGTTGCAGTTGAAAACTTGGAGAATATTTATGGACTTGTTTCTGATATTGACGCGGTATGCCTTTCTGCTTTCATAATTGCATTTCAAAATTATGCTATTCCGTCTGCTATTTTCTTTCTGCTGGTATGTTTTCATGCAACTTTTTAGTAGAAAATGCTCATCTAGATATAGTGACTTGTGTATTTAAGTAATACGTGCATTCAATGCAATATTCTGCTTTAACTATAGTGGGATTTGTTTCTACTGCTTGATATGAATTTGTACTAGTCTGATGGTTAGTAATTTTTTTTTCTGCCAATTTTAGATATGGGTTTATGGGAACAGCTTTGAGTCCTTCCTGGTTGCGGTAGTTAATCCCAACAAGCAAGCAATTGAAAGTTGGGCTCAACAAAATGGTATATCTGGTGACTTCAATTCTCTTTGTGGAAATGCAAAGGTGAAAGAACACATACTTGGAGAGCTCAACAAGATTGCTAAAGAGAAAAAGGTTTCGCCTTTCTTAATTGGAGTACCTTAAATTTGTAGCCATTGGTGGTCACAGAATTAATTTTGGCTTTTGAAGAATTTTGTGAAACTCTTTGTGATGCTCGTGTTGTTTTTTTGGCAGTTGAAAGGTTTTGAGGTTATAAAAGGTGTTCACCTTGACCCAGAACCATTTGACATGGAGCGTGACCTTATCACTCCAACATACAAGAAAAAGAGACCCCAGTTGCTTAAACACTACAAGGTAGCTCTTATCCTGTTACTTTCTCTATGAAATTTCTAAATTCTTGTTTTTACAGTGCACATTTTGTGAAATGTCAACGCCGTGCCCTTGCACCACTATGGTAATCTGATATTATCGCTTGATTTTTTAAACTCTTGTATATTTGTCACAGCATCGATACAGTTCAAAAAGCATCCTTAGCGTTATTTGAAATCATGAAACATGGTATCTGATATTGGAACCTAAGAATACATATGCTCTGTGACTCTGTTGATAGACGGTTTGTGTCTGCCCATCCCTTATGACACATGAAGTTGGGATGAGATAGGCTTTAATGGTTGCCGTTGCATGGATCATCCAAGCAAATAAACAGTGCACAACAATGTTTTTTTCACTGATTAAGACTTTAGTGCATGGATTTCTATGAGCAATTATTTATGTTCAAAGTTGCACCCGATCAATTTGTATGAGTTTCATTTATGATCGATTACTTCTTATATGTTAGTGCCGGTGATAGTGCTGACTCAGAATTCTTTTGATGCATAGGATTTGATCGATAACATGTACAAGAGTGCAAAATAAGCCCGATGCCTGAAAGATATACACATGCGGAACCAGAAACCTTAAAGACGTTCAATTCGACAAGTTCTGTTTTAGTTTCTCTGTTTTTATATTTGTGATTGTACATATGCTTATCTGGTAAGTTATGCTTACTGAATGTGAATGTACTTCTGATAATATGCATATACATGTTCATCCAAATGAGCCAAACAGAAACTTTGAGTCTTCTCCTGACCAATTTTGCTGTTGCACTCTGCTATTTTTTTTCATGTACAATTTTGTGTGGGATTTTGATGACCTAGCCGCCCACTACGGAAAAGCAGTATGCAGGTTAGCCAAGGTGTTTAGGCTAACCCGCATGCAGGGTTACCTAAGCTAGCATGGAGGGCTCTTCTCGAGCCTTCTTCGAATGGTTCAATATCATTAATATGTGTAATTAAAGATTTAGGTTTAGTCAAAACCAGCGAGCATTGCTGGTGTAGCGTTATTAAAGGCTAGCTATAACAACTTTTGTGTCATTTGAAGTCAAATTTAAACAAACTTTGACTAGGCTTATTACGGATGTTTGGCCGAGAATTACTCGTCTTTCTCATTGATTTGTAACTTTGATTAATAGTTAAGGGTTTTGTAACTTTCATTAATGGTTAAGGGTTTTGTAACTTGTTTTTCTTTTGGCAAACAATAGCGTATGTGGTTTAAATAGTTAGTTGTTAGGGGGAGGAGAGTCGGTGAAAGTCAAACCAGCACCATAGTGTATATGCATGATTGCTTTTTGCCACTACGGTAAAGTGTCATCTACAAGAGTTTTGTAACTTAATTAGTTGTCTTTTCTCATGGATTTTGGTTTGAGGGTTAGTTGACTTTCTCCAAAACACCACTTTTTTAGAACTAGTGATAATCTACACTAACTTACACTAAGATTGAGGGGTGCTTGAATTTAGAATGTAGTGAGTTAAAGAAAAGGTCACCAGGGCAATCCAACACTTGCATGTGATCTGTAACTCAAGTAATAGGTAAAGAGTATTCACCTGTGTACATGAGGGGAAACAAATATTTCCTGACACAACACAAGACCTACGATGAAATGATGATCAAGGGGACTGAAATGAGAATTAGACATGAAGAAAACTTGTCCATATAATCCTACTATAGAAACAAAGGAATGACAATGGTGTTGCCTGTTCCATTGAAATTTGACAACCACAAAACGGCATGTCACTTCCGATTATAAGACAATTTTATGTCCAGATCCACATCGAAGCAATATCATACATAAACGACACTAATTCAATTTTCTCCAGCGACTCGTAGACATCCTTGGAAAAGAAACAGGAAAAGGATCTCAACTATGATTACAAAGCACAAGATTACCATGGCAGACAGCTACTAGGGCGATGCGTTGTAAAATCTGGATGCAATCGTGCCAACGGCTCCAGCTTAACCCGATTCTGTGTTAGGTAATACAGCGCCCTCATCAGGAGGCGGCACAAGAGATAATGATGAGTACTGCAGCGCGAGTAGCTCCTCTTTACTATACTTCAATCGTTGATCTGGTTCATAAAATTTAGGAATTCAATTAGATGATTTGTATAAACGCTGCTGCAGAAGAAAATGTTTATATATAAATTTTACCTAGAAAACCTGGCAACACTGGTACATTTTCCTGCTTCTGCTTCTGCTTTGCCTGTGAAGCCTTTCTATTTGATCGTGAAGAAGATGGCCTATTAGAAACAATCTGCTTTGACGGAGAGATATGAACAAGTTCATGCCTTAATTCAATCTGAGAATGAGCTTTACAGAAGGATGAGATCGCATCCTCGGTTAAGAGCCAACAACCACTCAGGTCCATCATTCTTAGGGTCGATGGAGGTTTATATGAATTGAGCCCGGAATTGGTCAGAACACCATCATGAACGCAAAGATTTGTGAGCTTTGGTATAGACGATGTGTGGTAAAGCGAGTTGTCTGTAAGAGATGCACTTTTCAGTGTTAAATCGGTTAACTCATGGAAGCTCTTTAAAGGGTCAAGAGCTGCATCCGTAACTTTCGTATCCTTCAAATTCAACTTTTCTAAGTGTCGGAGACTTTGAAGTGCTGACAGCGAGAGAACTGGAGCTGACTCGGGTTCAACCTGGTGAATGACACCTGAGAAAAGAAAAACACATAATTATGTCACAAATTCCTGCAGCTGAAAATTGTTCACTTCACCGTATGCAGTGATTTCTCCAGCATAGTTCTGGACAAAACCAGGGCGGCTCTAGCATTAATATACCATACCTTTAATGTTCGTATTGCTCAAGTCAATAAATTTCACAGATGGCATCATGCTAATATATGAAACGGCAACATCATCAACCGATGTATGAGATACTGACAAGAACTCAAGATTGGGTACATGTCCAGTGACAACTCCAACGCCAGCAGAGCTGACTCTGGTGCGGCTAAGATTTAGATATTTCAAATTTACTCCAATACGTGCAATTAGTTCAAGCCAATCATCCCCTATTGTACTTGAGCTGAGATCCAAGTGTTCCAGAGCATTTAGATGAGATAAGAAGTAGAATTTCTGAAGCGAGGAGTTGGATAAATCCAAAAAGGTCAAAAAAGTTTTTTCAATATCATGGAAGGCTTCAAACTCGTCCCCAAACGTAGCTCCAGAAACAATAAGCTTAGCCAAAGGAGCTCTAATTGTACAATTGAAGCTGGTGAATGACACCTGAAGTAGAGAATTAATTGTACAATTACTCATGTTTAGACATTCGAGGGATGACAAATTTGGTAACTTCGTCACACTGGTCCAAGCCAGATTGAGGAAACTCATCTTGGGAAATGCTTGAAGAAGAGCAGCACCTGTGTCAGATATTTTACTCCCCCAAAGATCAAGGTACTGCAGTTTAGTAAGTACCTGAGAAAAAATATTACAAAGCAGAAGTTTAGAGTGAAATGGCGAAACATTGAATGAAAGAAAAGAATCATGTATGAACTGCAACAAGCAGATATAACAGTGTGCATCAAAGGTGAACACATTAAGTTCAGCTGCGAAGATCTCAGGGGCCAAATTCTGTCAAACCACATGAAATATACAACAGAAATTTGAAGATCAAGCTAAAACGAATCATGTCTTTACTTCAGTGACAACCTAAGAAAAGCATACAGTTTAAGAAAAAGACATAAATTGTCAATACCAAGAACTTCTATCAATCAATGATCAAAAACATGTGCGTAAGCATCCAAAAACCGAATTACCTGAAGAGAACTCAGTGCTTGATCAGTAACAGGCAAACCACCCAAGTCCAGGAGAGACAAGTTTCTCAGCGAAGCGAGAAGCATAACCCCATTCGCCGACACACCTGTTTCAGAAATGCACAACTTTTCCAAAGTTGTAATTGATAGAAGATGCCTAATCCCAGCATCAGTAACCTTGGGACATCTCGAAATGTCCAACTCCCTCAAACTCTCCATCCCTAAAAAAGAAACCCAGTAAAATTGTACGCACTTGTTAAAACCCATGATAAAAATTCAATCTTTCTTTTAATTTCGGTCAAAAAATTTAGAAAAATTTATAGAAATAGCATTGTACCAGTAATAGGCCAAAGAGCAGAGGCAGTGAGTCTACGGCAATCAGAAACGTTCAAAGATCGCAAGTACCGAAATGCCCCTAGGTATGCAATCCATTCGGCGTCAACGGAGCTCTCCCCTCGCAGATCAACCTCCTCCACGGTGTTTTTGAATAATCTACACCAAATCCCCACAACCCATTTTATTCACATCATCAAGAAATCGAATTTCTTTAAAATCAAGTAATTTTGCAGCAGTTTTGTTAGATTTCGGAAACGGGTTTCTCGGGAAACAAACAGAAAAGAAGGTGGGAAACTTACTCGAGTAAGGAAGGGAAGAGGAGGCGGCGGAAGATGAGGCGGCGAAGGAGAGAGTCGGCGAGCTGAGGAGGCAAGCGCTCGAGACTCCGTCGCTGCCTCCGCCATTTCTCGACGTTGTCTCTGCTTTCAGAGGCGGCTTGTATGCAGAGCTCCACCAATTCCACCGCCATCTCTCTCTTCTTCTCCCTCTTTGCCCTTTTGTGTGTTGTGTTTCTGAGATGCAAATTGTATTTCAATAATTTAGTCAAGAAGTTGGAGGCCAATTATTACTCTTTTTTTACTTCTTTTTCGGTTGCGTGTAAAACTGTTCGTTTGGGGAACAAGAAATATATTTTACAAAAATAAAAGCAAGAATTAAATAAAAAATTTGTTTTGTCAAATGATAAATATGTTAGATTAAGAAGTTTTGGGTTCAAACTCACGTTGTGATGCCAAAACAACATTCCTCCCAACCACTGTAGTGGAGAACTACTTGCAAGAAATTAATTAATTGACGGAGGTGCAAAGTAACATGAGCACGAGATCGGCACCAGTTTTGTCATTGCAAACAACGATTTGCCGAAACCAAAAACTGAACCGAAATGACTATTCAGTTCTGTTGTTTTTTATTTTTTATTTGGTTTGGTTTCTTTCAATTCGGTTTGGGTTTGATTCAATTTTTTTAAACGAAAAATTTGTTTTAAAAAAAATGAAAAGCACCCTCCGCTTAGTCCAATTGTGACCAAAGAACCATTGTGGAGCTGTGAAATACTTTACTTGCAGTATATGTTTGACCAAAGAGACCAACCCGCTTTGTCAAATTGTCAAATGTAAATCATCTAAGATTTAGATGTGTAATTAAGCAAATGCGAAGATGTGCATTGTATGAAACACCAATTTTCTTTCTAGCATTTTATCGAACACCATGAGGCACACAAATTCTGATAAGAATGTCATAAACATCGCCTATGCCTATTGTCACATCCCGGCCCAAGCCCCCATCACATTCCCAGCTCGACTCTACTATAGCACGATATTGTCCGCTTTGAGCCCAACCACACCCTCACGATTTTATTTCTGGGAAATCATACGAGAACTTCCCAGTGGGTCACTCATCATGGGAGTACTATCGTGCACTACTCACTTAACTTCCAAGTTTCGATGGAACCCGAAACCAGTGAACTCTCAAAATGCCTCGTGCTAGCTAGGAATGAAAATATACATATAAGGATCACTCCCTTGGACGATGTGGGATCTTACAATCCACCCCCCTTAAGGGGCCCAATGACCTCGTCAGCACACCACGGTCAGGGTTAGGCTCTGATACCAAATTGTCACATCCCGGCCCAGGCCCCCACCACATCCCCGGCTCGACTCCACCGTAGCACAATATTGTCCGTTTTGGGTCCCGACCACGCCCTCATGGTTTTGTTTCTGTGAACTCACATGAGAACTTCCTGGTGGGTCACCCATCATGGGAGTGCTCTCGTGCGCTACTCGCTTAACTTCCGAGTTCCGATGGAACTCGAAACCAGTGAGCTCCCAAAAAGCCTCGTGCTAGGTAGAGATGAGAACATACATATAAGGATCACCCATTTGGGCAATGTGGAATCTTACACCTATGCAGGAAGCAATTAACAACTCCACCAAATTCCACTTAAACAAGTTACTTAGAGAATTGCAACTTATTAAATCCCCTATAATTGAGAATCTCATCTTAAAGTTTACTCATCCAAATTTTACCTCTAAAATTAACCAAATCCCTAATCCCTTGTTGATGCACAAAACCGGAGGTCTTGGAACAACGTAAATCCGACCATGAATCTGCAAGAAAGTAAATAATACAAGATGTATCGTGGTTCACTCCAAGGTTTGAGTTACGTCCACACTGATATTATATTTCTAAGAGGATTGTGAGGGAGAGCTTCTGAGGATGAGAGGGCCTAAGAATTGGCGTCCCCTATTGTAAGGGTGAGGTTCTGGGATCTCAGGCCTAAGGATTGGCTTCCTCCAATGAGGAGAGTGAGGAGTCCTTTTACAGAATAAGGACTTCTCACTTATTACATATTTGCCCTTTCATTTATTACATAATTACATTTGAGTTTTCCGAGTATTTATACGAGGTCTAAATACGGAGGTCCTAAGTATGGAATAAACATCCCTAATTCCCAAATTCATATATCATAAACATATCTAGTAGCTAGCTACAGACACAGTGACTTACCTTGGCAACACGGTGAATCGAGCTGGACGAGGTGGGTTGTTGAGGCAACAAGAGAAAGCTCGCGGGATATACGGTGAGGTGGGCGATGTCTACGTCCAGAAGAGACGGTGAGGGGGAAGAGGTGATTAATGTTTCTTCTTCATGTCAGGGCAAAGACCACAGGAAGATGACCGAGTCCCAGGAAACAATTTCAGCGGACAATCATTCCCTGCCGGGGTTGTCTCGAGGTAATTGAAGCTAACGTCCAATTTGAGCACCAAATCGAAAACTCCATCTCATGTGGAACAACGATGCAGTAACGAGCAACAAACGGATAACGGATGTCGTAGAGGGTAGCGGATGTCGCAGCTGGCAACGGACAGCGGACGACTGACAACAGCGGGCAGTCGTAGCAGCAGGAACGTAGTAGGACGGCAGTACGCAGTATGCAGCAGTCGCAGCTGCAGTGCACAAGAGGCAGTGCACGACAAAACATCAAGCAATGTGTAGTGAAACAACAAACAATGTGCAACAAACAGCGGCAACATCGGGCAGTAGTAGTGCACTACTGCAGACAAAATGTAATGCGCGAAAAACTAGCAAACAATTCACAACAAGCAGCGGGCAGTGCAGTGAGAAGTCACAGCGGCATTGCAGCTAAGCGGCAGGGCAATTTGTTGTCTTAGCGGCAAGGCAATGAGAAGTCACAGAGACGACAGTCACAACAGCAATCGCAACGGGCAGAAATAGTGCTGAGAGCTGGACGCAGATGCTGAAAACAGCCACAGGCAGCAGTTACAGCAGCTGGTAGCGACCAGGGCAGGAAATAGGCAGCAATCTAGAGGCAGCGGTGTGTAGTTCAGTGCAATCCAGAAGTAGCGGGCAGTACAGTCCATAAGCAGCAGATGAGGCTGGCAATAAAATGCACAGAAAGCAACGGCAAACCCAAATAGCAGGGACCAACCCGAGGCGGCGTGGCGATTCCCTTGTCACGAGACCACAATCCGGACCGACCCGACGAGCGCGAGAGAGTGGAGGCGGCATGAGGGAAGGTGATCAACTGGTACGGCTGCCGCGTCCTCGGAGTTCTCTCTACGTCACGGTCGATCGGCTACCACTACCTGAAGCCGTAAGTGATATCGGAGCCGGAGGTGACGATCAACGAGAGGACCGAGTGCTGCGACTTCCTCGTGATTGAGAGCGACGGGCTATGGGATGTGGTTTCGAACGAGGGCACATGTCAGGTGGTGGGAAGGTGCCTCGATGCGCACAAGAAGATGAGGTCGTCGGAAGGGATGAGGAGAACGAATGCGGCGACGAATGCAGCGGCTTTGCTGTCGCAGTTGGCTTTGGCGAGAGGAGGTGGAGTAAAGACAAAATAACTGTGATCGTCGTTGAGCTCAACAAGTCATCCGCCTGATGAATTTTTCGTTCGAGTTGATTTGTCATTTGCGTTTTTTTATATTTTATCGTATGCAGTCTGGGTTTCTTTTGTATGATATATGAATAGTGTCTTGTGGCATGCAGTGCACTATATATTATTAAGAATCTGGATTCTTGGAGAGGATTTCAGAGATCCGTGAATTATATCCGTTCATCGTACAGTTAAAAATTATTTTAAATATTTTGATTTAAAATTAAATACAAGCAATACCTGACAAAAATTAATTGCACAATGTACGATAAATAGATACGATTTACGGATCTCCATGATCCTTAGCAAAAGAATCCGGAGAGGATCCTGTTGGTATTATTAATTCGTTGGCGCATGTATTTTCTGATGGCGTTAGGGGTGTGCAAAAGGTGCAGTAACACAGGATCCCAAATTTCTGAGGGCCCCAAAATCTTTTATCCTTCTATACCTTACATGAGTGTAAATTTTTAACCAAAAAAAAAAGGTTTTTAATTTAAAAGAAAAATGATCATCATATGGTTATCTATATTACAATTGATTAAGTGGAGCTTATACATTTTTTTTTAACAAAACGTGGAGCTTATACTTAATATATTAATTTTCTACTTTTCTCTAGCAATAAAAAACTTGTATATTACTTTCTTCCACTTTTCTTAAGCAATAAAAAACTAAATTGTGTGTTAATTTCTTCCATAAACACAAGCATAATTCCATATTTCTCTTTTGTGCTCCATTTTTCATATATGGTAGTGGTGCAATTTGGGTTCAGCCAACTCGAACTCACCCATGTCCAACCCAAATTCAAACCCGAACAAGTAGGTATTTTTCTTAGTTATAACCCGCCCCAAACCCAACCTAACTTCAACCCGGTCATTTATTGGGTTGAGTTCGGTTGATCCTTTGCTCGCCCATGCCCTACCCAATTTATCAGCACAATCTAACCCAATTATAACCAAAATGAACTAATGCACATATTACACCCAAGTTCAACAACCAACAACCAACAACCTTTATTATATTTGGTACAATTTCATGATACAGTCTGTGTTATCGTACCTTTGTCATGATAGTGCATTTTCAGGCTATTAATTGAATGTTGTTCGTGATAGTTTCTCATAAATCCTACTGATTTTTTACCGAATGTGATTCATGAGAGTTTCTTAGGCCATCTCTAACCGAAGGGTCCAAAGGGCCAGATGGCCGAAAATAGCCCTAAAACCGTCTACAACCGAGGGTTAGGCCAGAGGGCTCTGGAATCTGGGAGGGCCCCACGGGATCAGAGAGGGCTGGAGGGCTGGAGGGCTGGCTATTTTTTTTTTTAATGTTTTCCTATTGTTGTCGGTTATAACCGACAGCATTAAAGAGATTTCTTTTTTTTTTTAATAGTTTTACTATTAGTGTCGGTTATAACCGACACTAATAGTTTGAATGTTTTTTAATATAACGGCTAGTAGCCGTTGTATTATTAGGCCCTTTTTTTTTATGAATTTAAACTTCTTTTTTTCCTTTTCATATGAATCAAATTTTGTTTCATATTTTTTTTCAATTCTATTTTACAAAATTTGTTTCAATTTTTTTTTAAATTCTATTTTTTTCCTATAACTTCAATTTTACAAAATTTGATTCATATTTTTTTTCATATAACTTCTATTTTACAAAATTTGTTTCATATTTTTTTTAATTCCATTTTTTTTCCTATAACTTCTATTTCACAAAATTTGTTTCATATTTTTTTTCAATTCTATTTTTTTCCTATAACTTCCTAGGCCATTTATACAACATTAAATTAAGTAACATGAAACAACATTAAACAATATGAAACAACATTAAATAACATTAACCAACATACAAATTATACAACATAAAAAAACATTTAACAACATGAAACTTAAACAACATTTTTAAAAACATTTAACAACATAAAACTTAAAAGCCTACTCCATGCTTCTTTTGGCCCAAAGATGTGCAACAAGATCCTGTTGTAGGTACCTATTTGTGGCACGAGAATGTATCATTCTATAGCGCCTCATATACTCATTTATAGAGATACTTCCAGTTCTTGGATTGAAAGGCAAATTAGGCACATCATATATTTTTGCTAGAGCCCTTCTTGACCTATTTGGATCTTCTTGGTCATCATCGGACTCTCCATCAATATACCCATCTCGCTCATCCTCCACTATCATATTGTGTAATATGATGCAAGACATCATGATGGAGTTCAAATTTTCTCGACTCCACCCTCTTGCCGGTTCGCTGATAATCTTCCACCGTGCTTGTAGAATACCGAAAGCTCTCTCAACATCTTTCCGGTATGCCTCTTGGTGTAAGGTAAACAACTTTTCTGCATCATTCCTAGGGTTTGGAATTGCTTGGACAAGTGTCGCCCACTTTGGGTAGATGCCATCTGCCAAGTAATACCCCATATTGTATTCACGGCCGTTGATGTAGTAGTCAAGTTGAGGTGCTTTACCTTCCGTCAAGTTATTGAAGAGGGGTGAACGCCCAAGAACTGTAATGTCATTTTGGGATCCAGGGACTCCAAAGAAAGCATGCTAGATCCATGTATCATATGAGGCAACTGCCTCTAACACAACAGTTGGCTTTCTCGACCTTCCGCTAAAGCCTCCTTGCCATCCAGTGGGACAGTTCTTCCAATCCCAATGCATGCAGTCTAATGACCCTATCATGCCCGGAAACCCACGGTCTTCAGCTTTGTGAAGGAGCCGATTCAGATCTTCTTCATTTGGCTCTCGGAGGTACTCGTCTTTGTAAACCTGAACAATTGTGTTACAAAATTCTTCAAAAGTATTAAGGCATGTAGACTCAGACATACCATGGGTATCATCCATCGAATCAGCTGAGGAGCCATATGCCATCATTCGGAGTGCAACAGTAACCTTCTGATGAGGTGAGAAACCAAGGCGGCCTACTCTGTCCCGCTTCTGTCGAAAGTATGGATTGACCTGCTGGACATCACGAAGTAAACGCACGAAGACATGACGCCTCATCCGGAAGTGACGTCTGAAATCCTCTTCTGTGTACACCGAGTTGGGGTTGAAGTAGTGGTTCACCAGATTGGCATGCGCCATCGCTCTGTTTCGTGGTTTGTAAGAGCGACCAGCAACAGAGCCACCCCATTGAGGTTGTTCCTCAGTTGGCTGACACACCATGGCCGCAGCCATGGCTGCTGCCATGTTTTGTTTGTTGCGCCTTACTTGAACTTCTTCATCAGACTCCTCATCTTCTCGTCTCATTTGCGCCCATTTTGCTTCCAATTTGGAATTGGATGAGGACCCCCAATTGAAATTGGATGAAGATCCAAAGTTGGAATTCATTGCAAACTTGAATTGAAAGAGATTGAATTGCAAGAGATTGAATTGAAATAGATTGAATTTAAAGTTGTGTGAATTATAGCCCAATATCCACCCTATTTATAGCAAAAAAAAATTCAAATTCAACGGCTAGCTGACGTCAGCATGATGTCAGCTACCAACGGCTAGCTGACATCATGTTGACGTCACACTAGCCGTTAGATTTGAATTTAAATTGTAGTTTTTAAATAATAAATTATGTTTGGCCCTATGGCCCTCGGTTGGAGACGATTTTTTGTGACAGGGCTAAAACGAGCCCTTTGGCCCTCTGGCCCTCGGTTGGAGACGGAGGCAAATATGGCCATGTACTGTTCATTAAAATATTAATATCTTGGGGAATCTTGGAGGGCCAGAGGGCTCAAACGAGCCCTCTGGCCAGCCCTCGGTTAGAGATGGCCTTATAAACCCTACTTATTTTTTGGATTCCGCTATATTTTTTTTATTGTGATTGCGTAATTGTAAAGCAAAAGGACTTTTAACATGAAATCTACGAAGACGGTGCCACAAGGGCGGATAATCGTTGTGGTATTGCAATTTGCAAGGGGTCCTCCGTCACTAGTACATGAACAATTGATAAGAGTACTACTAATCATAATCACTTGTAACCCTAATGTGTTTGATGCTTTGTCTTATAAGATTTAGTAAACAACTGTATCAACAGCATCCCTTTCGTTGTAAGGCGTTCGATGTTTTGTCTGATAAGATTCAGCCATCACATGTATCAACGATACCCCTTTCGTCGTAACAGCGAAGAGAGTCTTCATGTCATTGCGCTGCCCATTTCTATCCTACCTTGTTTTTGGAGTAACAATGTCAATGTCAAGCATCGGATTCGAGTATGGCACCGACGTTGGGGAACCTCTTCGATGTCTGTTTCGATCCTGGTTTACTCGTTTTCGAAATTTGCATCTTGGTCAAGAGTCACCATGCCACTTACAACTTGAGTAATATCAAAGCTGTGAAAATAGGGTTGCTGAGTTCGCAGATAGACACAATGCAATCTGCACAAACTATATTCCATTCGAAGATAACAATGTTGCAAAGCTTACAACATTCACAACACAAAAAAAGTAAAAAGGAAAAGGACATCCAAAGCTGCTTTGAAGCACAAAGAAAAAAGACTTCTTGAAACCAGTTGAGAGAAGTCATTTTTTTCACCCCCCTCAAACTCTCACACTTACTTTTTAACTGTTCCTCTCTCCCAAAACCAATATATAATAACCCTACTGAAAGTTGAGGTGAAAGAGGACGAGCACTCATTTTAAACCCGTCTCGTCACTCCTTTCTTCCCCAATTTCCGTACTTATTTTTTGACCTACGTTCTTCTAAAACGCCTATGCAGATCTCAATCATAAGTACTATTTGCAAAGAAAAAAAAAAGGACTTGTTTCTTCTGGTCTGCATCCGGATAGCTGCACAATTCTTACATTCCGATACCAGAAACTGTGTGAGCCTCTCCCCTTTGTTTTGACGAGCTTTTTTCCTTTCTTATGCCAATGAGTAGCTTGAGACTAAGACATTTGCTGGAGAAGCAGAATGGATGTAGACAAACTCCATGCTCTTTCCCGCCGGTAAAGAGTTGATCCACGATGGGAAAACATAGGAATTTCCGGCCTTTGCGAGGCCCCAAATAGGACCGTAAAGTTTGGAGACAGAAAGCTTGAGGTTCGTAAGCGTCTTGGCAGACTTGTTGGTCACAATTGCGGAATATCTGTAGTAAGTCACTCCCTTGGAAGTCCAAGAAGTAGTTTTCCTCTGCGATATTGCAATTGGGCTCGACGATGGAGCTGCAGTAAAAGCCACTCATTTTAGATCACTTTCCGACAAGTCATGTTAACATAAAAAGAAGGCTATGAACATAAACAAAGTTTCGTACGAGGAGCTATGTAATACCTGGAGTAGCTGGAGTAACTTTAGGCTCTGGAGCTGCTTTTGGTTTAGGCAGTGCAGCTGATTTCGGTTGAGTGGGAACCACTGTAAGAATGTTCAATACATCAATTACCATTAGACAAAAATAAAAAATAAAATAAAATAAAAATATTGATAAGGCTTAGAAAAATTGAACACAGTCAGCATATATACCTGGTAGGAGCTGGTTATACCCGCCATGGCCGGCATGTAGGCGTGCCAATATACCGAGAAGAGGAGCATTGTTGTAAGTAGCAGGCTCTGTCTGCTCATAGTTGTCTCTCTGATCAGCAAAGTTGTCGTAGGCATCAGGTCCACCAACAATAGCGCCAGTAAGCAGATTGGGGTCACTAGCTTTCCGGCTAAACCAAGTGGCATAGCCTCCCCTGCAGCTCACAAATGATGAGTCCTTCTTGTAGGAAACAATTGAGGAAGCCCTGTGGTGAACTTGTTGAGGGTAGTTGTTTCCGTATCCCACCATGTAACTGGTGGCTCTTGGGTTGTCTCCTAGAATGTAATCCACCTGAGCATTTTAACAAGAACATAGGATCAAACTACATGCTTTGACAAAGTACTTATGTTTTGGATGATTCGATAAGGGTGTGTTTTTGGATGAATTACCTGAGATTTGGCGAAAGATAGAAGCTCATTGGGTGCCACATTGCCAGAAGCACATTTTAATGTTCTCCTGGAAGATGTGAGATAGTCGGAGTAGACGGTGATCAAGAAGGAGGAACTGGTGACAAACTGCATGTTATTCCACCTCTGGCGGTAAATTAGGCCACCGGGAGTCTTCTGTGCATTCCGGCTGCCCTTACCAACGCATGAACACATGAAGTACTCAGCCTTCTGTTGGTACTTCTCAAAGACTGCTGTATGACGACCAGCTTTGCCTTGCATTAAAAACTGTCAGTCAAGAAAACACAAACCAATTAGTTGTCTCCCCAATATAAATCTAATCAATGCAATTTACAATTCACTTATAAAAAAACATATTAGATTGTCAACGACCGTTTGGTCTAGTAACACAAAGTCTCTGCTTTATCAGAATTTTCTGAATTCAAATCTCATGGACCATGGTTGTGAGTAGTACCTTGGCAACAAGGGTTTGGACCCCGGAATACTTGACATCCCAACTGAACTCGGTCATTCCCCAACCGGTTCCTCCCAGGGAATCACCATTGTTTCCGAGGTAGTCCAAGTAGTACTGGTTGTTACTTGCCTGGAACAACCAAGCAGCAGCCCATAGCAACTCATCCTGCACATAACAATAATAATGTTCAACACCCAACCAAAATTAGATATGAAATGGAAATAGCATAATGGGCTGTTTTTGGGCCTGAAATGAGAAAAGCCCAAGAGGGGCCCAATAACGTACATTGTAGCCACTGATGGACCGGTAGTACTTTTGGGCCACGTTGATGCTGCTGTCATATTTCCCCCTGTACTTGTCCGCAAAATCAAACAGCTGAAAAAAAAAAAAAAAAAAGTCAGTGTAAGATCAGTGGTTTTTTAAGTAAATTAAATAAAACAGTGAGGGTATTAAGGGAATACAATTATGCATGTGCAGGGACGGAAGGTGCTGGGGATTGTGTGGGTGTGGTATGTGTACGATACCACCGACAAAAGTCGCACGTGAAAGTGCAAATAGCATTCACACTTTTCACGGTTCGGCTACAAGTGGACGGGTTAGATCTGATTGTATCGTAGATTCTGTACGATCAAGCAGCACAGTCCCCGTGATCGACGGGCAGATATGCCCCCCATCACGATCCAAATTATGCGCCGAAAACTTTTTAACTTTGACCACCCCGTTTAAGCAGACGGGCATTTTTTATATGGAAAAGATGTTTTATTCAAACACCAACGGATAGTACATAGGCAGCAAAAAAGATATTCACAATCCAAACGAGACTATTAGGAACTAACGATGAAAGTCTACGTGGGACTTTAGGTTTTGTTTTTACGTTTTGTTATCCACTCGATATGTCAAATTAAACTATTAATTACTTGTCATAATTATAAAAAGTATTTATTAATCAATTAAAAATGAATCCTAAGTTGTTCTCAAATTTAAGAGCAACCACCTTTGTGCCATTTAGAACTACAATATAGTAGTATTCATCTTCACTTATAAGTAAGTCTTATATTCGATTCTCGTCAAACATGAATTTGAACCACATTATTGTCAGCTTATTATGAGGCTAAGTCTACCTCATTCTCTTACTGTACATAATATTATTTGTTCACAAAAAATTAAAAAAAAAAATTACAACCCTTGTTGCCAATACATATCACATAATAATTGAGATTTCGGTTAAATATTAAAATGATCTCTTTTTACTATTATTACTGATATGAAATTTTAAGTAAAACAACACAAGATACAAAGCTACATGGTTAACCATGTGTAAAATTAATTGCCAACGCAACCAAAAGTAACTACCAGACGTTGGCATTAAAACGGCAACGTCCGCCTAGGGTTTATACATTCGATGCTAAAAGTAACGTACGCTGCGCTGTAGCAAGTAGCAATGCCCAGACTGACAAAAAGTAAGTCGGAACCGTAACTGCCTAATAACTACGACAGTTGCCTATCATGCGCCGGTCCCGCGCCAAAAGCATGAGACCCGAAGCATGTACCACGTACTTGTCAGCGGCTCAATGCCGCGCATGGCTAACGTACGCCGGTTGAACCGACAATACTATTACTGGTCCCCACCGCAGGATTACACTATCTTTTTAGACCAACGGACCAAATTCATGTTAACGCACTCTAATCAATTTGATTAAACTTAAGTCTAATGACGATTAGTTTAGTTGAAAATGTAGAAATATAAATGTGAGACCGACCTGATAGGCGTGGCGGAGGAGTTCACGGGAGTATGTGGGGTTGGAGCGGCGGAAGACAATGGAAGCAGCCGCCATAGCGGCGGCAGTTTCTCCGGCAAGATCGGACCCGGGATTGCTGGGGCTGATCTTGTATGCCCGGCGGTTAGTGGTCATATCCTCCGGTCTTTGCCAACAGTAATGGTCAGTGTTCCCATCTCCCACCTAATCACAAAATTAACACATTAAACACAGAGCAATAAATAAAAATCAAATTTTGGAAACCGGGTTGGTCAATAAATCATTAAAAAAAAACACAAAATTATGTTTTTTTTCGAAAAGTAAAGCTAATTAAAAATTATAGAATTTTAGTTGGGGAGAGTGGAAAAGTTGAGAACTTGGGGGGAAAGGTACCTCTCCGTAGAGGACATTGGGTTCAGGATGAGCTTTGATGAAGTAGTCAGTGCCCCATTTGACGGCCTCCATGGCATGGCCGAGCTCACCGCTTGCGGCCATTTGCTTGCCGTACTCGATTATACTCCAGGACATCATTGTGACTGTGAAGGCCATGGGAAGCCCAAACTTCACATTGTCACCTGCATCATAGTACCCTCCCACCAGATCAACCTGAAAATTCCAAACCAAAGGTTAATTTTTATGAAAGAATAATCAGCTGGGTAATTTTACTGCAACATTTTACCATAACCCAGTTGGGATTTTAACTGAAGAGTTGAGCTTTTATGCAAAATGATGAACCCAGTTGAGATTTTAACTGAAAGATTGAAATCTTTATGCAAAATGATGAACTGGGTAATTTAATTTGACCACATCATTTTACAACAAAACCCAGTTAAGATTTTTTCTGAAAGAGTGACTAAGAAGTTACCCCATTGGCCTTGCCATCATACAAGCCAGAATTGGATCTCCAAGTGACTCTCTGGTTGCGGGGAAGAAACCCAGATCTCTGAGCTTCAAAGAACAGAATGCTCTTGCTCAGAGCCTGCCCGTAGTCATGGCCGGCCAAAGCAAAAGGCAAACAGAGCAGCAGAAGCAGAGGAGCCATGGAAATTACCCTCACAAATTTCTCCATGCCAGCAGTAAAACGGTAAAAAGATGGAAGCTTTTTCTTTGCTTTGAAGCTGTAAAAACACAAGAAGAAGGCAATGTGAGGTGGTTTATCAGCTAAAATTTCTGATAAACCAGGAGAGACCAGGAGAGAGAAAAAGGAGAGGGATTTGGGAAAATGAAGTGGAGGGAGAGGGTGTAGGGATTGGGAATGTGAAGGAGCACAATGGGCATCTATATACAGGAGGAGGGAAAAGTACAAGTGCCCAGAAATTAGTATGGACCCAAAATTTTGTTTATTTTTTGTTAATTTAATTTAATTATTTTTGAATAATTTCAGATTATTTCTCTTTTCAAGGGGCTGAAAACGGTTGAGAAAAGAACAGAGGCATGTGGGTGTTCCCGCTCTTCGCTGGGAAGGTCGGTGTGCATTTATTGTACGTGTGGAATGGAAAAAGTTACTGCATATTAGCTTCTTCGCTCTGGTAAATGGACAAGGATCGTCTACCCTCATTTTTTCCATGCTCTTTTATGCCTTTCTGTTTTGTGTGGTTACAGTTAAGCTACATCAATATTTTATATTATTTTTTTTTATAAAGATAATAAGACAAAAATGAATAGTAATATAAAATGTTGACGTGGCTTAATCATGACCACACAAACAGGAAGGTATGGAAGGGCATACAATCCTTGTCCTCGGTAAATAAGCCATGTTCGTCTTGTTTTTGTATCAAATTTATTATTTTAATTATTCGTATTATGCCAAATTTTTTATCTTAAAAGATTCTTAACGAGTTGCATTTATTTATTTATAATTAAATCACGACTTCTGTGCAGGTCACTGAGATTGAGAATTATCAGATTCAAAACAAGAAAGGGGTTAGGAAGCTGCGGTGAAGAGTCAAAACGGTTTCAGCTTCCGTCCATTGGGCTGTCCCCACCATGAAATGTCCATTTTACCCATGGTATTTTTGGGTGAAAGTTGTTGGTCTTTCTGGGTACTATAGCCATTTCCACAACTTGATTTGGTAATTGCGTGGCGGAATGTTATTGGATCTGGCGAGGGATTTTGAAAATCGGTTGACCCTTTGCTGAACTTTAATCGATAGTTTTGTTCATTGGTTCGATGTGTATTTTTGCATGGGGAAAAATGAAATTTCACCGATTTACCCGATGAAATCTCCATTGTCTATAGTCTTGGTAACAATTTTTAGTACTTTCCTAACCGACGGATATTTGTGCTTTGTCTCACCACATTGATCATGTTTTTGTCTTTGCCACAACAAGAAAGAGCAAAGTTTTACAGCAAGTAGGAGATTTGGTAAGTATGGCCACTGTCCCAAAAATTTCCATTAATGCTGCCTTGATGCTAGACGACTGATTACCGTCCTGATAATTCTTAGACGTTTAAAAATTAAGAAGGACACTCAGACTTGCATAAACACTCACCTAGGTCTCAATTATCACTTAGACAAAAAAATAGATAACTTTCATTTTGCATTATATTCTAATACTTTATCTATATGTCATTATATTTTACAATTTATGTATCTCAATGCAATTATGTATTTTTTAGGTATAACCAGACACTTATTTATAGGATATATAATAAATTTACTTAAATCCGCCTAGTCCGCCTAGGCTTTCGCCTAATCACCTAGGCACTAGGCCCCTGCCCACTGCCCGACTAGCATCTAGCATCTTTTAGATCCTTGAGTACGCCTTATATTTCTCAAATGTCATATTTGTGTGTTTATGAGAATTTTTTTTCGCATATAGAAGTTGTATTCTCTCTAACATAAAGGTTAAAAATCAATCGACTTTTATTGAATTTTCGATAGTTAACTTTGTTTATCTCATGTGAATCGTGATACATATTGTTCATATATATGAAGAAAAAAAATGAAATTTCAATGAGGTACCTTAAAGTTAAAACTATTCATGGTTCTCTAGTCCTGTTTAACAATATTTAGAAACTTCCTTATCTTGAGTTGTACATTGAAATAAATGTGTAAATTCTCAACAATTTACAAGATCTTGTTTGGATTAGTTTCAATTCCAAGTGACAATAAAACCAATGAACCACATCAAGCAATGCAGTTTAGTTCGGTTCAAGCTAAAATGCGAATGTGATTAAAAAACCAAACGAACCCCAAAACTATTTACAGCTCAAACCAAATCGAACTATATTTATCCGAAACAATAGTACAAAAAGTTTCTTTAATTTTGTTAAAGTTGAGCAGGTGCATAAATCAGGGAAAACTATGCATTATTGAGAAGGAATGTACCAAATAGTTTAAAGAGGTTAAGAAATTGACCAATCTTGTCAATATATCTGACAGAAAATCAACATATATTGATCAATAATTTGATAGCATATGCATGCATGCCGAAATGTGAAAGTGATTGAGAGATTGCAAATGGTTTGCTGTCAAGTCTCGATAATCCATGTGAGGAAGGAGCATATCATGCATGTACAGACAGACAAAGACCCAGACTAGTTGGAGAGATTGAACAAACATTTTAGGGTTTCATTAACTAGGGTTGCATATTTGCATTTATTTTCTTGCAGTATGTCCATGAAGAAAATCTTTATTACAGAGGGGATATCCGTGTGCTTTCGGAATTTGAATTAATGTCTAGCAAATAATAATAATAATAATAATTTTAAATAAATTGATTTGAAATGAATTTTTCTATTAATGTCTAGCAAAAATAAGTGGTATGTAGAAATTCAGATTTTAATGCAAAATAAAATATTGTTTGAGATTGGTTTTATGAAACAAGCAAGCAGAAACCTAATAATTTGAAGTTACAAAATTGCCCTTATACACATTCTCAAACCCTTTAACCCAGGGTCATCTCTGAGATTTTGGGGCCCTGTGCGAAATTTATAAAAGCGCCCCTCCTTAAGATAGTCTTAAAAAATGTAGGACAATGTATTAACGCTAGAAAACAATCACTTAAATCAAAACAAAGTTTAGCATTCACTGATTGCATATTTAAAAATGTCATTAATAATAAGTAAAAAGAGCTACAAACATAACATTCACTAAATAATCAAAAGCAGTTCAATCTTATACAACCAAACAAGAAAACAAACTTCAAAAACTCTAACTTTAAAGTTTCACTTGAATATGTAACATTATTATATGATAATATTGAAAAAATACCATCTTTTATGGTGTATTATTGGCACTCAAAATATCTTATTGTACTCTAAATTTTTATATTTAGAAAGGAAAAAATTACGCTTAAGATGAGATTTTAAAATGCTAACAAAATCAATTTTTGAATATAGAATATTATTTCATAACAAAAGTAATTTTAAATATATAATATTAGTACATATAAATATTAGGTGACAAAAATTTTGGGGCCCCTTCAAATTTGGAGCCCTGTGCGACTGCACCTTTCGCATCCCCTCAACGCCCCCTCTACTTTAACCAAGCAACTTTCTTAAAAAGGAGGGGATGCCAATTGGCTAAAAAAACTAAATCACTAACTATATAGTCTTAACTATAGAGGAAACCATCGATTACTACATAGTTTTAATAAGGTCTAGTGGTTTTTCTCTTCACTTATAAGTGAGCGGTTTTAGGTTTGATTATCGCCAAAGTCGAATTTGAACCACATTATTGCTAAACCATTGCGAGGCTTAGTCCACTCTCAAGTAATCATTTTCTCTAAAATAAGTAATGCACATACGAATGGTCAATATTTACTTATGCGTTCTTGCATGATTGATGCTAAAACAGTTCGTAGTAAAGTTATGAACACAAACTAGAAGTTCAAGTAGAGAAGGACTTGCATCCACATGAGCTCAACCCTTTCACTATGAATCATTAGTAAAATTAGAGAACCAATGACCTCTCCATCTCCATATAAGGTCTAGAGAAGGGTAGAAATGTAAAATGGCAAGGATATCAAGGGCAGGGAAGGTGGCGGCGTGGTTCGTGTAAACATGATACCCAAGAAGATTGACCTGTAACCAGGATTCGAATGCCCGACAACCCGACAAACAACACTCACCACCATTTAATGATTTATTTTCTCCCAAAACAATACATTTTATTTATTTACATACCCAAGAAAATACAATAAATTCAGTTTTATTATGCCACCGACAGTACCCGGTAAAAAACTTAACTTGCGTTTACACAAGCGTCAAAACGACTTGGCTTTTCCTGTAAGTTGTCCTCCAAAGTCCAAACGATGCCCACTTGTAATTTTCCAAATATTTTCACACTTACAAAATTAAGAAAAATAATATTAATTAAAAAAAATTAGAATCCTTTACAGTTTTTTTGTATCATTTAGATTAAACATCTATGCATTTTTTTATTTTGATTAAAGTGTTTTGACTAATAACCACCTCAAGCTAAATTACATGTCATTATTATATTTTTTAAAATTAAAATAATTTTTGAATTTATCCTTTTATCTGCATGATGCACTTTCTTATGTAGTGGAGATATTAGTAATTAAACTATATTTCCTCTTCTTCCAGATATGTTTTTTCGATCACATTTTTTTTTGTTATGCAAGCATTTAATATTATTTATTTTTCCATATGGTTTTTTTTTTCTTTTTCAAATAGTTGGTGATCAACATAAAAGCTCTGTGTTATTTTTTCAACTTTTTTTGTGAAATTATATTTTTTAGTTGTTTTTTTAAGTATAGTTGTTGACAAATTATTATTAGGTAAAATACATTACATATATATTATCTGCGAGTACGTTTGAATTTACAAAAATCATTAATTGGTACGTTTATTTGCAATTTTGGTACGTTTGATTTGATATATATTGTTAATATTGGTACATTATTTTTATTTTGGTACGTTTTATTTTGTACACATTGTTTATTGGTACATTTATATTATTCTCAATCATATTTTCTCTTAATGTACTAAAAGAAAAACTTATTTCGATACGTTTGATTTTGTGAAATTTAAAATATTTTCAACTATTTTGGAAATAAAATATCTTAAATCGTAGATAATTATTGTTAAATTGTAGCAATATTGTGAAAATAAATTGAATCTAACCAACTTTTTTTTTTACAATTATCTCTAACGGATGAGAGTGTAATTAAAAGGCTAGATTATAGAAAATTTGTTACAATATAATGTGTATATAGCACCAAAATTATGACAAAAAAAGTTTAATTAAATGACTAAAAAACATGAATGTTTAATTTAAAAATTCAAAACTGTTGGGTCTATATCAAAAGATCCTATTAAAAAAATATGGAAAAGACAAAAAAGAAGTGGTCAAAAATGGGACGTCCCATTATCCAATGTCAGGGGCGCGCTTTATTTTCAAACCGCAATCAACGGTCTCGGCCGAAAAAGGGTTTATTTTTTATTTTCTTGATTTCCTTTTACTTTTCTAAAAGTAATTTTTAAAAATTGAGGGTAAAAAACAAAGAATAAACCAGACGTCAATGGGACAAAGAGGCAGAGCCTCCGCAATAACCGGCTGGCGCCGGTTTTGTAACGGCGACGGCAACCGAACCGTGATTTTTTAAAAGCTCCCCAGAAATCAATACCTCCACCTAAAACACCTCACCTCAGTAAACCTCACAACCTAATGCAGCAGTATATTTGGTACTGACCATTATAGAAGTTTGGAGTGTGTATCATAATCAGCTGATCCGGCTTGGACTAGACTAATTCATAAGGATTCGACGTAACTGTTGAGTGCCGGCTGTCGACTACCTGACGCCCTCCCCCTCCTCCTTTACCCGGGCTTGGGACCGGCAATGTAAGATAAACTTACATAGGTGGAGTTTGGCTTGGACTAGACTATCTTAACTAAATTCGATTCGACCAAGATTTTTTTATCGTTATAGTTGTTGGTTGGTGAACTTAGAAATACTCAGACTGAAACTATTACGTTGAACAACAATTCAACATATTATGTCCTATAAATTCCAAACTCGCCTCTATAGAGAAGTTGGAAATTTTCTAATATGCTCATATATCTTCTATATCGGGATTTTTTACCGTCATATCTTTAGCATGAAAAGGGAGACTGGCTCGCTATGCATTCTCATTTTTTTTTTTCTGTTTTTCCGGTTGTCATAAAGTTGGTATTGCAATAAACACGCCGAGCACATATTTATTGCTCAATGTTTCAAGGGATGTGTCTAATACATAGATCCGTGATCCAAGCTTCAAAGCCTCCGAATGCCCTCTAAAGTCCAAAAGCAAGCTTCCTTCATGTCATGAAGCTTTGGGCATAGTACTCTTAAAAATAAGACTCTCCCTAGTTAGCTTTTGAAGTTTTAGTGCGTTAGGTGCTCTCTTTTTAAAAAATTCAAGTTGCACACTTCAAATTCCAGGCACTTCACACTTAACAATTCACATTGACTAAGTTGAGAGGTTTTCGAATCTATCATGAATTCAAATTTAAATACATGTATTGCTCAATAACCAACTAAGTTTATGGAGTGTTGTCAAACAGTTTATGTCAATTGTGTCGATTAACTCAGTGATTATGCAATAGTGCTGAGATGACAAGATATTTAGGTTAAGTTGCACAATGAATTACAGTTTAGCGTGTTAAACTAAGAGCAAGTCCACCCCTAAGGACTTTACGTCAGCACCCAGCGTATTTATCCACCCAAGTGAACAGTAATAGACCTCACTGAACAGTAATAGGCTAAAGCAGCTCCATCCCTAAAAATAGGCTGGCACCCAGTCCATCTAATATTATATTATTTTATTTATATCAATTAATATTTTATCATTTAATTTATTTTTTCTCCTTTTCTCTGTCCGGTCATCTTCCCTTTATTTCTCTCTCTCTCTCTCTCTCTCTCTCTCTCTCTCTCTCTCTCTTTTCCAGCTCACTCCCGTGAGCTTTCCTTCTCCTTCCTCTTCAAAACCTTCAACAAATCATTCTCCTTCCTCTTCAAAACCTTCAACAAATCAAACACAAAATATTATTTTTGTAATCCCTGGAGCTCAAGGAACCCAACCATGGCCTTGCATGCGGCATCGGTGTATGGTGCGAGATCCTACCACTGAAGCCGAGAGCTTGAGCTCTCAATCTCTAACCCAGGTGATGTTTCTATCACTGTATTGTGTTATTGAGTTTTAAATCTTGTTGTGTTGCAAGTTTTGTGGTTAATTTGAGGGCTTAATTCCCTGCATGTGATTCCGACAAAGGAAAACGGACAACTCTGACGAGTTCAAGGTCCAATCTCGGTGAAATCTCTTGCATTTCACCTGGGTAAGTTCTCAATCCTATTCTTATGGTTTCTAACATATAAATCCTGTTGGAAACCTTTGTGTTGATGCAAACATGTTGTTGGTGCATTTTTTTTCAGATTTTCTGATGAACTCAAGCCATCACCTTCAGGCCATTTGCCTTCTCCCTCCGTGCTCCTTCCCTCCCTGACGTCAGCAAGCGTCATACAGGCCAGTCCCAAGGTCTGTCAATTTTGGACTGGCCTAGAGACCAGCTTGGGCTGGGTGCCAGGCAATCTGTTGGGCTGGAGAGATTTCCCTAGGTGCCGGGCCATTTTTTTGCTGGGTGCCGGCCTATCCCATCCCCGGTGGAATTGCTCTAATAGACCAGCCACAATCAAGTATTAAACTCATTATCAATAAAGTCAAATCTAATGAGATTGTATAATTGTAAGAGGAGAAAAATATCATGGAATTGTAGTACTAGTGACGTAATTAGTGGATTACTTATTTTTTTTATTTGGCATATTGAAATCATAAGTTGAAAAGGTAAATCAACATCTTAGAAAGAGATGGGAATTTAAGAGGATAACATGTACGTAGGGGTGGAAAAAATTCCCAAAAATCCCGAACCGAACCGAAAAAATCCCGATCCCAAACCAAAAATTTCCCAAACCGAAATTTTGGTACAGGATTCGGGATTGGCTTCTCGATATTTCGGGAATCCCATACCAAACCGAAAATATATATTATTAATTATTATATATATATTTATACATATATATTATTCTTTTATAATTGATTATGGACTTTATGGTTTGAACTTATTACAGAGAATGGAATATGTTATGAATTATGATATAACGTAAGCAATGTTGTTTTATTTATGTCGAAACCAAGAATGTTGGATCAGCTAGTTACTATGCTTGAGTCTCTTTACTGTTTACACCAATAAATGGAGCTTGTTGGCATTGTAAATATGTATTTTACATATGCAGATTACTGGTAAATGGACAACAAAGCAGCGCAAGGTAGCAATGCTTGTCAGTCAGGTTAAGAGCCTTCAAGCAAAGTTTACAGTTTGCAATCCAATGCTTATGCTCCGATATGAGATTATATTTGCATTTAAACTAGCAAGAGATGCAATAGATTCTCAGTCTCAGACTAACCAGCCTGCACAATCTATGACTTCCAAGAATGTGAATGAGACTTGCTTGATATGTTTGCACAATCTAACAATTCAAATTTTAGTCCAAAAGCCCAAAAGCCCAAAAGCCCAAAACCATTTCGGGATTCCCGATTTGTCTCGAAATCCCGAAACTATTTCAGGATTCCTGAAAATTGGGATTCCCGAAAATTTGGTTTGGGATCGGTATTCAAATTGGGATTCCCGAAAAATTTGGTTTGGGAATCGGGACAAGGGTTTCGGTATGGGATCCCATACCGAACCACCCCTACATGTACGTGCATGTAAACACTCATGTTTGATATCTTTGATGTCTTGCAGCCCTAAAAGGCCATAAAATATGTACGTGCATGTACGTGCATGTAAACACTCTCTAAAAGCATATTCCAAACCCTTTCACACCAAGATAAAGACCATAAAATATGAAGGGAACAAAGCAATGGCTTATTGGAACCATAAAATTCTCTTACTAAAAGATAGCTACTATTTAAAGGGTACCCGCTAGCTCATATCACCATAGGGTATATCTAGCTAGAAAACCCTTGAAACAAAAAAACTTATTCAACTTCAACTAACATATTGCTTAGTACTACGGTATATTGGTATCCTTCTTCACTTCTAAGTGAAAAGTCTTAGATTTGATTTTCGCCAAAGGCAAATTTGAACCACATTATTGCTAGCTCATTGTGAGGTTTAGCCCACCTCCTCCTTCGTAGTGTAGATAATATTGTTTTTCAAAAAAAAAAAAAAAACAACAACTTCAACTAACATAACAATGCTGTTGTAAAGAAGTTCCACATGGATTCTAATTAATCTTTTCTCTGGGGTATATAAAGGGAAGGAATTTGAGGGTTTACTATAAACCAAATGATAATATGTGGATTAGTAGCTCAATTCCTTATAAGGTTATGCAATGTTTGGTATTTTCGATGTGTGACATTTCCTTCACATCCTCACATGCATTTTTATGATGAATTTTCAAGCTTATTTGGACAATACAAATTGAAAGATGTTGAGCACATGTGATCGTTGAACTTACAAGTGTGATATAGAATCAAATTCGTATGTACTGAGTACTCTATCACCAAGCTATATGAATGTCACGATTCTAGTTAATTATTTTCGACGTACTAAATTATATAAGTTGAGATTTCTCATATGTAACTCAAGTTACAGATGCCATGGGCCACCATACTAATGAAGAGCTTTCTTTATAATTGTTCTGGTTGTTGGCACTGAATTTCTTCTGCTTGCGTGGTTGTTTGGATTGGAAATCACACAAATTTACAAAACCCTACATCATGAAATGATCAAAGGGCCTCTTTACGTCAAAAGACAAGGGTGGTTTGGATTGTGTTTATATCTGGCAAATGGCCGGTGAGAATTTAAATCTTTGTTGCTTGTTCTTGTATCTGTATAGTGTTCAAACGTCACCTTCTGCTGCCGTTTTGAGAGTTGGTGATATGTTTTCTTGTCATTTTAACGCATGTAAATACGACAATCCTATAGCAAATTAAACGGGAACACGTGTATAAAATAATATTTGTCTTAACGAGTTTAGGATTACAATCTCTTTATAAAGTTGATCCTCTAATTTGATCTCTGAAAATGTAAAATGTGTGTGTTACTGATCTAAGGGTCGCGATGACTTGATCTTGGAAGAGTGGATGCTACGAGGTTTTGGCTTTTGGCGATGGAAGAATCGGCACGTATAGTTGTGCTTGATGATTATTCTCAAGGATGATGAAAAACGCAGAGAGTTTTCTGAATCTTCTAAGTGTTAAGAAATCTGGGGGGGGTTTGATAGCTTAAAGCTTCAGCGTCTAGGTGAGAATGATTTTCTAGACCCTTTCTTTGTCTTGGAGCCTCTTAACCTTCCAAGATTTGCATTTGAAAGACCCAAGACTTGATTTGTGTGTTGGTTCGTGATTGCTCCATCAATTAATATTTGATTTAATCCAATAAAATTCAAATAAATCAATCTTCCTAAATTGGCATTTTCATTTGATTTAAATTTAAATTAAATAATTTATTTAAATCAAACAAATCCTTTCCTTCAAGCGTTGACACGTGTCTTCTTGATAACTCGTTTGGTTTTGATGAGTCACATGTTATGTGTACAATTTGTGAGACACATGCATGATACATGCCACATAAGCCTTGCATGTCAAAATTTAATACGTTAGAAAACATTTATTTTCACCGAAATTTGCATGTCTACAACGCCGTTTTTGCTACTTTATCCTCTGTTTTCTTTTTCTACCTGCTCTATCTTCCATCCGATGTTCTTCAACCCCAAACAACCACCATTCCCCACCTCCTTCCTTTACCTAACTAGCTCACAATCCATCCCCACCACTACTTTTCTCAGATCCACGAGCTTCCGAAGGGAAACATACACCAGATTCAATTCCCACTTCCATTACTCCTCGCCTAACCGGCTTGCCGGATTTTTCGAGACCAAGAGTGTTCTGGCTTTGGCCTAAGCAAGGGTATCTTGCATACTCCCTTAGCCTAATTTAATCCCTGAATTACCACATGAGTGAAAATTAGGTTCCAAAACTATTTTTTTTCAGAAAAATTAGTTCTTGAATTATAAAAATTTGTCAATTACATCCCTAATATTAGATTCGAAGCCACTAATTAAATTTTCCGTCAATTTATGTCATGTTACTTACATGTGATACATATTGGAGAGTAGATTAGTAATTTTCCATGGATTTGACTTTGGAGGGTAAATTAAATGTTAGATTTGCAACATATATGAAATGTTAAGGGCTTATGGTTGAGAAAAGGACGCTATTCACTCTAAACTGTGTCAAGCGACTTAAGTTGATGAAAAATTGAATAAAATAACTTTTGAATATAATAGTAGGGATGTAATTAGCATTTTTTAATGAATGTATGGACTTATTTTTCTGAAAAATAATTCAGGGCCTAATTTTCATTGAGGTGATAATTCAGGAACTAAATCGGCATTTCACACTTTATTTATTATGTTTGGATATACGTGCAAGAGCGTGTGAAGATGAATCGAATTTGCTAAATCTCTTTCAATGTGATTAAATCCAATTGTGGTGTAATTCTCGGTGCGAATTTGAAGTTCTTGTGTTGTGATGTCTTGAACAAATTAATCACTCAGTTATTTTCGACCGAAAAGATAAATAAAAATTGACACAATTATACACATGCAAATGCACTTTATACCCGCAATACACCAATTTCTTGCTTTTGATGCAAGAAGTGTCGAAAAAGAGGATCCCATACCCCATGAGTATGGATAGAGAGAGTATAGGTGTGTCGCTACCCTAGCACCTAATCCGCATGCAAGAGGATGCAGAAGCATTGCCCAAACGCGTGCTATATATGTGAGACCATATAGTACTAAGCTTCAAAACAAAGGGGAAAAAGTGCATGCATATATAGGGCTTTGCCCTTCATTTGTAATTTTGTATCATAACAATTTGCACACTTTTTTATTTGAGACACAACTAGAAAAATAAAGAAAATCAAATAAAAAATCTTTGACAGAAGAGTGAGGAATTTGGTCCCACATCACACGTGGGAATCGAACACATAGCCCTTGTTTGGGACACATGGCCCTATGAAGATCTTATATATTATATATGTATGTGCATGCAGCATGTTCCACACACTAAGGATAGAAGATGTAAAGCTTTAATGGCGTGGGGCGACCCTTATCCCTTCGCAGTTCGGGAACTCAAGGCGTGGCTGCAAGATATTTAGTTCCTATAAACCCTAGCGCGGTCAAGTAGTATTTGCATAAGAGCAAGTCCACCCAAGGGGTAGGCCGGCTCAAAGCACAAATAATGGACCGGCACCTCCCAAAAATCCTCCACCTCAGTTTAATAGGTTGGCACCCAGTCCAAGTCAGGCCATATGCCGACTCAAAATGTGCTGAGCAATCAGCTGGCCTCTGTGACGTCATGCTGTCGTCAGCGTGATGTCACAACGCACTTAAATTTTTTTTGCGTCAGGCGCGTGGGAGTAGAAGGCGATGGGGCCCGCCGTTGCAACTGCAATCGAGGACGCGGGGTAGAAGTCATGTGGCTCGTTCTGGGCCATTGGATTTCCAATGGCTAGTTTTCTAGACCGTTGGATTTCCAACAGTAAAAAAAAATTTGAAAATCATATCCAACATCTAATCCAGAGATCAACGGTTCACAATTTTAGAACCAAAAATGAAAAAAAAAGGCACAACGGTCAGAATTATGACTGTTGGCCATGTGTCAACATCTGGGCTGTTGGATTTGAATCTTTTTCAAATCTAACGGTTCATAATAATTAACTTAATTAAAATTATTAAAAATTGTTAAAAATACATAAAAAATTATTATTATTTTCTATAAATACCTAACCATCATCTTCCACTTTACACCACATTTCAATATTTTCAACACTTTCTACCAAAGCTTTCATATACTTTTTTTGTGGAAAAAATGACCACGTGGAAGCTCATCGAAGATGTTACGTTGTGTGAATGCTAGGTTCAAATTACTCATGACTTGCTTATGGGTAATGAGATGGAGTTGCGAGAAATATGGAGTAGAATTACGGAAGCATTTTGTGATAGGCTTGGAAAAGACATTAGAAGTAGTCAAGGTCTTCAAGGTCGTTGGAAAAAGCTCAACATATTCTTTACTTGTTGGAAAAACGCTCTCTCTCATGCTTCCACTAATTTGAGTAGTGGGAGGAGTTTAGAGGATTAGGTGACAATATTTTTATTTATTTATATGTATTCCACCCGCATCAATATAAAAAAAAAAATTATTTGTGTTACACCCGTTGTAAACACGGAAAATTTCTGAAACGAAAGAGACAAGAACAACGCACACAAACAAATATTAAGTATTTGATGATTTTGGGTTACAATCTCTCTCTATTTTGATCCTCTGATTCGATCTCCGTAAGGTGTGTATTTGTGGATGTGTGATTGATCCAAAGGGCCGTTGGGCTTGATCTAAGGATGAACGTTCTTCAAGGGCCGTGGACTTGATCTTGAAGGTGGATTTGAGCGGATCTTCAAAGGGGCTTTTGGGCTTGATCTTTGAAGAACAGTGACGAACGGATCTCCAAGGGCTTTTGGGCTTGATCTTGAAGAACAGTGATGAACGGATCTTCAAAGGTTTTTGGGCTTGATCTTGAAGAACGGTTGGATGTGTGGATTTGTCGACGTTGTTGATCCAAAGGGCCGTTGGGGCTTGATCTTGGATGAACGGATGATGAACGATGGTGCTTTCTTCAAGGGCTGTCGGGGCTTGATCTTGAATTGGTGGATGGTTGATCCAAGGGCCGTCGGGGCTTGATCTTGGAAGAACGATGAACGAAGAACACTTTCTTCAAGGGCCGTCGGGGCTTGATCTTGGAAGAACGATGAACGAAGAACGAAGAAGGCTTTCTTGATTCTTCGGGAACCTGGATGCTTGAGAGCTTCGGAGTTTCAGAGCTTCAGAGCTTCAAGGTGTCATATGAATTGGTCCCCTTCAATGAATGAAATAGGCTTGTATTTATAGAATTTTCCAAGGTCTAATTTCGAATATAATATTCCAGATGAAATAAGTCGTTTCTGCCAGGTGTTGACACGTGTCCTATTTGATGACTTTTCCAACTCATTTCAATTTTCGTTGAGTCACACGCTACGTGTAAAATTTATGTAATACATGAGCGTTGACACTTTGATTTATTGGTCAACATTTATTTACCGAAATTTCGATGTCTACAAATGCCCCCACTTCAAGGCACGTCGTATACATGTGCTTGTCACGTGTAGGAGATGTGTTTTGAAGTCCCTTACTGTAGATGTCGATCCAAGAGCCGTCGAGGCTTGATCTTGAATTGGGCTGGAGATTTCTTCAAGGGCCGTTGAGGCTTGATCTTGAATTGGGCTTGAGATTTCTTCAAGGGCCGTTGAGGCTTGTTCTTGAACTTTTGTTTGAAATTTCTTCAAGGGCCGTCGAGGCTTGATCTTGAAGGTTGAAATTGGGCCACAAGGAGCTTCATGTGGTAGATGATCTTTGGCTTTGGTAATGGATGAATCGGCACGTATTTTGTTGCGCTTGTTGACTTTCCACAGCTTTGATCTTGAACTGGGTTGGAAGATTTTCTGGATTCTTCCAATTGTTGATTTTCCACAGCTTATTCTTGAACTAGGTTTTGATTCAAGGGTGGTAGACACTTAATCTTGAATCGGACTTGTGATTTCCTCAAGGGCCGTCGAGGCTTGATCTTGAATTTGGTTGGAAACTTCTTCAAGGGCCGTTAGGGCTTGATCCTTGAAGGTTGACTTGAACACATGACAAGCAGGCACGAGGTGAATGTGACGACTTGTTGCTCTGTTCAATCTTTCTAATTCACACCTGAGCAGTTTGGTCAACGGTATGATCTTCAAGATTGATGCGCTTTTCTTCCAGTTGGTGACTTGATCTTTAAGGATTTGATTCAAGGGTGGTGAATCGGCACGTGCAGCCTACAACGCCTAGTAAGCCGACCCAAGAATTTGAGGGTCAAAACGAATTCACCGTCAGAGTGATTGCAACTTTGATGATATGAGATACTCTTGCTTTTGAAGAAGTAGCGGATGAATCAACACGTGCTTGGTTGCACTTGTCTCCACATGCTTCAAGGTATCATCTTCATTTCCTTTATCTGTTCCTCAGGAAGATGTGGCATCTTCTCGAGTTCTTCATCTCAGACTCTTTCTGCTGAGTTGACTGTTCATGCTGCATTCTTCTCTGCTTGTTTCTTCAGGCAGATGTGGCAGCTTCTCGAGTTCCTCAGTTCGGACTCCTTCTGCTGAGTTGACTGTGCAGACCGCATTCTTCTCTGCTTGTTCTTTATGCACGTTGTCTCCACATGCTTCAAGGTATCATTTTCACTTGCCTTATCTGTTCTCTGGGCAGATGTGGCAGCTTCTTTGAAAGTACAGCAGCAGTGGGGGGGCGAGTACTCGAGAGCAGTGCCAGGTAGGCAATCAGGGAAGGGTTCCAAGCAGTCGGTTCCTTACCCGAGTTTGAGTGGAGGTTCTGGCATATTGTTTTCTTTATCCTTGTCTTTGTAGGTAAGAACAAGGACAAAGGAAAGGACAGGGAAGACGCATGATATGAGATACTCTTGCTTTCTACCCTGGTGATATGAGATACTTTTGCTTTGGTGTTATTTGTTTGCTGAGGTACCCCAAGGAATAAGGAACACTGAGTGACTCGAGAGGCTTCGTTGGGAAGGCATTCTCGGAGATGAAGAAAGGTTCTGTATGTCTCCCTTGCTATGGAGGGTGAAGGTGGATAGTTATAGGGAGTTCCTTAATACCTGTAGAGGTACTGCTTTTTCACTCGTGTCAGTAACCGATGCGTGATTGATCAGCATGGCTTCACGTGCTTTCTTCTTTATCAGAAATCTTCGACAAATTGTCCGTAATTTCCGCCAAGCTGAGTGTGCATGTGACAGGCGTCGACGCGGCTGAAGAAGACTGGCGCTTCTTCGATAACTGGGATCGGCGCTTCGACAAATCACCCGTGATTTCCGCAAAGCTGAGTTTGAGTGTGATGGGTGCTGACGTGTCTGGAAAAGACTGGCGTCTCTTCGATATCTGAGATCGGTGCTTCGACAAATCACTCGTGATTTCCGCAAAGCTGAGTTCGCGTGTGATGGGTGCTGAAGTGTCTGGAAAAGACTTGCGTCTCTTCGATATCTGGGATCGGCGCTTCGATTTTTGAATCGGCATTTTCGAACTCTGAGCTCACCTCTTCGATCTCTGAAATCCCGTCGAGTGCCGATTTTTTTATTTATTTATTTATTTTTTTATATATATAGAGGCACGCAGTTCGTTTCAAAGCACACTTGAATTTTCGCTTGTAGAAACTCCCTTCTTGCACTTCTAAGATCTTAATCTGTCTGGCCTCTTCTTTCTTCAACACCTTTGAAAATGTCTGGACCATCCGACCGTCGTTTTGATTTGAACCTTGGTGAAGAGGCAGTTCCGCCTTCCCCCGACAACATATGGCGCCCATCATTCATATCCCCTACTGGTCCTCTTACCGTTGGGGATTCGGTGATGAAGAATGATATGACCGCCGCGGTGGTGGCCCGGAACCTTGTTACTCCCAAAGATAACAGACTACTTTCCAGGCGGTCTGATGAGTTGGCTGTTAAGGAGTCTCTGGCTCTTAGTGTGCAGTGTGCGGGTTCTGTGTCCAACATGGCCCAACGCCTATTTGCTCGAACTCGTCAAGTTGAATCGTTGGCGGCTGAAGTGATGAGTCTCAAACAGGAGATTAGGGGGCTTAAGCATGAGAATAAACAGTTGCACAAGCTCGCACACAACTATGCCACAAACATGAAGAGGAAAATTGACAAGATGCAGGAATCTGATGGTCAGATTTTACTTGATCATCGGAGGTTTGTGGGCTTGTTCCAACAACATTTGCCTTCGTCTTCTGGGGCTGTACCGTGTAGTGAAGCTCAGAATGATCAACCTCCGATACCTCATCCTTCTGTGGCCCCGCCGACCGCTGAGGCTCCGCCTGAGCAACCTTTGTGAAGGCTCTCCTCCCTCTCGTCTGTTTATCTTGATTTATGTATATGTACATATTTGTAATTTATTGGAAACATTAATAAATGAGCTCTTTTTTTTTTTTTAATATTTCTTTTAGATGATGTGACTGTACTTGAAGTTTTGACACTTCGAGTTGCCTACGTACCCTTTGTTGAGGAGGGATCAAGTCATAACGTAGTTCAAAATACATTTTTTTTCTATTTTTTTTTTGTGCCGTTTGCAGTTTCAGCTCATGCAGACCAGGAGCGTTGTGCCATGCAGTTTAGGCTCGTGCAGGCGAGGAGCTTTGGTTCGTGCAGTTTAGGCTCGTGCGAACAAGGAGAATGAATTTGTTGCCTTTCACGGGTAGTAGCGCTTCAAGAATCTGCCGTTGATAGGGCCGATCTTCAAGCCGTCTTCCGCCATGATTAAGTAGGCACCATTGGTGTAGACTTCTTGTACTACGTATGGTCCATCCCATTTTGACGTGAACTTGCTCTTTGTCTTGTGAGTTGTGATGATAGGCCTACGCAATGAAAGGACGAGATCTCCCATTTGAAAAGATCGAGGGAGAACTTTCTTGTTGAAGGCTTTAGAAAGTCGAGCTTGATAACACTCCAGGTGTTGCTGGGCTTCGAGTCTTTTCTCATCCAGTGCCTCCAGTTCTTGAAGACGCAACTTTGCATTCTCTTCGTCAGTCAAGCCTTCTTGTATAGCCATCCTTAGCGAGGGGATTTGACTTTCGAGTGGTAGGACAGCTTTTACGCCATATACAAGAGAATAAGGTGTGGCTTGGGTAGGCGTTCTATATGTTGTCCTGTATGCCCATAGGGCTTCGCTTATTCTTTCATGCCAGTCTTTCTTTGTTCTACCGATTACCTTCTTCAGGAGGTTGCACAATGTCTTGTTGAACGCTTCTGCAAGACCGTTGGCCGGAGCATGATACATGGAGGATTTGCGCTGCTTGAACTTGTATTTCTCGCAGAGCTCGTCCATGAGTCGGTTTGAGAACTGCTTTCCGTTGTCGGTGACGATGTAGCGAGGCACCCCATATCGATGGATGATATGTCCCTTGATGAAACAGACGACAGTTTCCTTCTTGACTTCCTTCAGGGGTATGGCCTCAGCCCACTTAGAGAAGTAATCTGTTGCAGCCAGGATGTAAGCCTATCCCGTAGATGACTTTGGCGCAATTGGTCCTACGACATCCAATCCCCATGCATCGAACGGCCATGAAGTAGCTGTGGGGTGTAATGGTTCAGGCGGTTGATGTATGAAGTTGGCGTGAAATTGGCAGGCTTGGCACCTTTTGGCGTATTCTAGGCAGTCATTTACCATGCTTGGCCAGTAATAACCCATTCTTTTGATCTGGAAATGAAGCTTTGGTCCGGACTGGTGTGCTCCACATATTCCTGAGTGTGCTTCTTCCATGGCTTGATTGGCTTCTTCCTCGCCTAGGCATCTCAGAAGTACCCCTTCAAACGATCGCCGGTAGAGTGTTCCTTTGTAATAGAGGAAGCGGTGTGCTCGTCGACGTATTTCAGAGCGGTGTTTCGGATCATCTGGAAGCATTCCGTGCTCCAAGTAGTTGATCAGAGGCTGTCTCCATTCTTCAACGTTGACCGGAAGTATTGAAATAACGTTTGTATCACTTAATACCATTTCGGTGACAAGCGGGATTACCCATCTTTGGCAGACTGGCACGTTTGTAGCTTCATCTTCTCCTAATGTCATGCTCGAGGCTAGGTTGGCGAGAGCGTCTGCCATTTGATTCTCTTTTCTTGGCACGTGTTCTAATGTTACGGCCTCAAACCTTTGTAGCAACTGCGTTGCCAGCCGGAAGTATGGGACAAGGTCATCTTTCCTCACCTCATATTCAGTCAGGAGTTGATTGATTATGAGGTTGGAGTTGCCGTATATCTCGAGGGCTGCGATTTCCATGTTGATTGCCATTTGGAGCCCGAGGATCAGTGCTTGGTACTCAGCGACATTGTTGGAGCATAATTCGCTTAGCTGGAATGAATAAGGTAATACTTGCCTTTGTGGCGACATGAATACTACTCCTGCCCCTGCTCCGTCTGCTCGTGCAGATCCGTCGAAGAACATCGTCCATGTCGGGAATATGTCGATGCAGAACACCTCTTCGTCGGGCAGGTCGTCTGAGATTTTCCAATCGGCCGGGATTGGATGGTCGGCAAGGAAGTCTGCTAGCGCTTGTCCTTTCACGGCTTTAGCTGGGACGTAGATGATCTCGTATTGATTGAGAAGTAATGCCCATTTAGCTAGTCGCCCTGTCAAAACTGGCTTAGACATGACGTATTTGACCGGGTCAGCTTTAGCAACCAAGTGGATGGTGTAAGCATGCATGTAATGTCTGAGCTTCTGGATGGCAAACATCAAAGCCAGGCACATTTTTTCTATTGGGGAGTAGTTCAATTCAGCGCCGGTAAGCATTCGACTGAGGTAGTAGAGCGCTCCTTCTTTCTGGGCCTCGTTTTCCTGTGCCAAGAGTGCTCCAACTGAACTTTCCTGAGCAGCAATGTACAATATGAGCGGTTTCCCTGGTACAGGTGCCCCCAGGACAGGTGGACTTGATAAATACTTCTTTATGCTTTCAAAAGCATTGTTGCATGCTTTGTCCCATACGAACGGAACATCTTTCTTCATGAGTCGACTGAACGGTTGACAACGCCCTGCAAGGTTGGAGATGAAGCATCTGATGAAGGCTAGCCGACCTTGTAGACTTTTCAACTCGTGCAGGTTTCTTGGCTCGGGCATGCTTTGAATGGCCTTGATCTTTGATTGGTCTACTTCAATGCCCCGATGCTTGACAATGAAGCCAAGGAACTTTCCAGATGTGACGCCAAATGCACATTTTAACGGGTTCATCTTGAGGTTGTATTTTCGCAACCTTTCGAACACTACTCGCAAATCCTTCAAGTGATTTGATCTTTTCTTTGTCTTGACCACCACATCGTCCACATAACATTCTACGTTCTTGTGTAGCATGTCATTGAAGATCTTCTGCATCGCGCGTTGATATGTAGCTCCAGCATTCTTTAGACCAAAGGGCATCACCTTGTAGCAGTAGATACCTTTTGGAGTGCGGAAGGCTGTTAGTTCCTCATCTTCAAGAGCCATACGAATTTGATTGTATCCAGAAGAGCCGTCCATGAATGATAGTGCCTCATGGCCAGTGGTTGCGTCCACCATGATTTCAATGATTGGCAAGGGGAAGTCATCCTTTGGGCAAGCATTATTGAGGTCTCGGAAGTCCACGCAAACACGTATTTGTCCGGATTTCTTAAGGACTATGACGATGTTGGAGATCCACTTGGGGTATTGCACCTCTCGAATGAAGCCTGCTTCGATCAACTTGTCAATCTCGGCCTCGATTTGTGGGATGAGCTCGGATCGATAGCGTCTTTGAGTTTGCTTTACTGGTCGCGTTCCAGGCTTGACTGCAAGATGATGCACAGCAATGATAGGGTCGAGGCCGGGCATTTCCTTGTAGGTCCAAGCAAAGACGTCCTTGAACTCTAATAGCAGCTGGTAATACTTCTCTATCTCGCCCGCACTTAGTAATGCACTCACGAAGATAGGCTTCGGTTCCTCACTTGTGCCTAAGTTGAGTTCTTTGAGATCGTCAACTGTGGCTTGCCCCCCATCTTCGAGTTGTGATGGTGCTGCAATGACATCTTCTTCGAGGCTTTCATCTTCTTCACCTTCTTGGATTGTGATGTGGAAGACGTCTTGGGCTTCTTCTTCGGTGTTAACCTCTCGAGCTAGTTGGCGTGAAGATTGTCCAGTGTGAATGATGGTGCGCCTTTTCACTTTCAGCGATCCAACTGTGTTAACCTCTAAAATTGCGTGGCGCTTCATTCTTGAAGGAATGGAACTTCGAACGTCATCCTTTTCTGCTAGGCGATCGATCTCTTCTACTTCTGGTGTCGTCTTTCTCATTTTGGAAGGCTCTTTGGCTTCTCCAAGTCTTTCCATAACTGACTGTCGTGGAGGAAAGCTAGTCGTATTGCTTTGCTTTTTAGGTTTTGATAACCTTTTGAAAACAGAGCCTCGAGATACTGACGTGTTAAGCCTTTTGAAGACGGAAGTTTTGTTTTGACCGCCAATGAGTTTAGGTGCCGAAACTCTGGGCTTTGAACGATTCATTCTATCGAATACTGATGTCCGGGGGGCAGGTTGAGGCTCCTCTTTATTTTGTATAATGCTTACGCTGATGTGTTGAGCGCTAGCATTTTTTGCCTTGCTGGAGATCTTCACCGGTGCATTTGGTGTAAAGCCAAGCCCAGCTTTGTTGTTGCTAACCCCGTAACCATGCTTCTCCAATTTCTTCTGAGTTTTAGTGAGATCACGTTCGTTGTCTTTGACGGTGTTCAAATCATTCTTTCCCAAATTTGCAGAGGAAGTGAAGTTATACCCAGCTTTCGACATAAGTTTGTAGGCGTTTGGATCAAAACCTTCTTCGGTCCTTTTGGTTGGGAGAAAGCTTGGTTCTACCCCCTTTGGCAGGCCTTTTATGAAGCCCTGTGATGGTTTTGCAACCTTAGTGTCGCCTAGCTGGGTCAGAGGCAAAACTGCATTCGTTAGGAGCAACTTTACATTATCTATGTGCCGCTGTGCATCGGCTTTGCTCGCTGCAGTTTCGAACGGGGATTGACCATTCTTTCTTCTCGACGTCGGGATGTACCGGAAGACGGGTACGCTTGGTCCATTTGAGGTCGTCCTGCTTCCTCTGGTTGTTGCAGGTTTAGAAAGCTCATCGTCGTTTTTGCTTGAAGATGGCATAGCTTCTTCTTCTTGCTTCTTGGGCATAGCTTGCCACTCCTGTTTTTTAGGCGCTGCTTTGCTCATGGATTTAATCTCTTTTGGAAGAGTTTCGGGCACCGTGTCTTCATTCATGTAGAACTTGGCGTCTGCGAAATGTGATTCAGCTTCGGTGAATGGCTTGGTGTCGCCATAGATCACCTTCACTCGTTCTTGGTAAAATTTTAAACATTGGTGAAGGGTGGACGGTACCACTCCGTTCGCATGGATCCAAGGCCTTCCTAAGAGCAGACCGTAGGAAGTTCTCGCATCAATCATGTGGAACATCACGCTTGACTTGAGTTCACCAATGGTCATCTCCACTCGGATCATGCCCATCGCTCTTTGTCCTCCCTGGTTAAAACCTTGGATTAGTAGACGGCTCAGGGATAGTTCATCCACCTTGATGCTGATTACGGTCATTGTTGACTTTGGCATGATATTTATGGCTGACCCGCCGTCCACAAGCATGCGGCTGACTTTATGCTCCCTTACGTACCCAGAGACGAAGAGAGGTCGGTTGTGAGGCTTGGATCCTAGCAACAAGTCTTCGTCGGCGAAGTGGATTGTGTCCTCGGTGGCACAGCATGTGGCACACTCGTGTGGCCGAGGCCTCAAGCCTTCGTTCTTGCTTTCTTGCACTTCGTGGTCGTTTGGACTCGCTAAAACCGTTGCCAATGCCCTTCGTATCTTCTTTGGCAATTGTAGCGCTTCCTCGATGCTAAAGTGTATTGGCAGACCTCCTTCAGGTGTCGGAGTATTTTCTCCTTCAGCGGTGACAATTTTGCCCTTTGAGGGTTTTTCCATTTTTACTTCGACCACGTGACATGCGGTGATAGTGCAATGTTGGAAAAAGTCCTCCGGGAAGTACTCGTGCAATGAGACGGGAATGCGTGGCTTTTGCTCCGCAGGTTCCCCAGCATATATTGGCTTAGCAGCTCTTATGTTTCTCTTAGGCTTCCTATTGCCGCGACGGCGGTGCTTTCTCCCTTGTTCCCCCTTTTGCTTTATAGCTTGCGGTTTTGGTTTCCTCGTCCTCTTATAGGTCACCAATGTCCATCCTTTGTCATCGTCAGTAGGTGCGTCCTGGTTGCTTGCCCCCAGTGACGGTGGTGCAGAATGTGGTTTGAGTATTACCGAGCATGGTCAGGCATTTCTTGAAGAAACACGGGATCAAAGGATCCGAACACGACCGTAGTGGTGTGCGTCGCAGCTGTGTCTTCTAGGTCGAGCTCAATCCGTCCTTGTTGTGCCAACTTCATGATGAGTTCTTTTAGGATGAAACACTTGCCCACATGATGACCTACGATACGATGGTACTTGCAGTACTTGGGATCATTGATGCGATTCATTTCTTCAGGGCGTTTGCATTCGGGTAACTCAATCACCTTCTTCTCCAGTAGGTCGTCCAGCATTGCGTCCATGTCGGAGTCCGGAAAAGGGTATACCTTCTGCTCCAATTCCCTCAAGGTGTTTTTGTACCTATCTTGGGTGTGGGAAGGCTCACCTTTTTTATCTCCCTTGCTTTATTGAAAGAGATTTTGACGGGCGCGGACGAGGTCTTGATAGGGGTGGTATTGGTGGTAAAAGCTTCATTGGCGGGCTTTTTCCCATGATTGTCTGCTCTTGAAGTGAACACCTTATCCTTTTTGAAATCGGTGATTGGCTCCTTCTTTCCATGGTGGGCGAGGCTCAACTCCATGTCGTGGGCACGGGTGGCTAATTCTTCAAAAGTTCGTGGTTTGATACCTTGAAGGATGTATTGTAAACCCCATTGCATGCCCTGGATGCACATCTCGATTGAAGAAATCTCGGAGAGTCTGTCCTTACAGTCGAGGCTTAGATTACACCATCGGTTGATGTAGTCCATGACTGGCTCGTCCTTCCACTGCTTTGTGCTTGTTAGCTCTAGCATGCTCACAGTGCGGCGGGTGCTGTAGAAGCGATTGAGGAATTCCCGCTCCAGTTGCTCCCAACTGTTGATGGACTCAGGCTCCAGATCCGTGTACCACTCAAAGGCGTTTCCTTTCAGCGAGCGCACAAACTGCTTGGCGAGGTAGTCCCCTTCGGTTCCTGCGTTGTTGCAAGTTTCAACGAAGTGGGCGACGTGCTGTTTCGGGTTTCCCTTTCCATCAAATTGCATGAACTTTAGTGGTTGATAACCCCTCGGCATCCTTAAGGCGTCGATCTTCTTTGAATACGGCTTTGAATACAACCCGGATGTATATGAGCTCCCTTCGTACTGTGCCTTGATGGTGTTGGTGATCATCTCTTGCAGCTGCTGGATAGAAAGGGATCCCATGAGTGCCGCTGCTTGGTCTGGTTTCGGCTTCCCATCGATTTTCTTTACCGGGGGTTCCTCGTCTCCGCCAGCTCCTTCCTTTAGCGGATCATCCTCTGGGTCGGGTTTCTCACTGTCCTGCGCCTCCAGTCGGTTGACTAATGCCGCGATTTGCAAGTCTTTTTCTTCCACAGTTCGAGTTAGTCTTGCGATTGCTTCATTCATTTGAGCAAGATGTTCCTCGACTGAAGTTGCTCCAGCGGTCATGACTTGCATGGCTGAACTGCCGCTTGAATCGTCATCGGAGAGCATGGATTCGGAGTATTCCCTCGGTCTTTCCCCCCTTGGTGCCCTTAGTGAGGCTAAAGTGATCACAGGCTCATGCCTAGGGTACTCTCGTTCCCCTGGCAGAGTTGATGCAGAGGTGAAAGAGGTGGCAGAAGTAGCTTTTGCTTTGCTTCGAGTTGTGACACCCAACGTGACACCACTTGCGACGAGGGCGCCTTTGTTCTTTGCGCCGGTTATGGGAACAGCTTGAGCCTTCCTTGACGTCATTGATTTTGGAAGTGTGCTTATATTCCTTGAACGGAGGAAGAGATGAGAGGTAGAGATATCCCACCGGGCGTGCCAATTTGTAAACACGGAAATGTAGACATCGAAATTTCGGTAAATTAATGTTGACCAATAAATCAAAGTGTCAACGCTCATGTATTACATAAATTTTACACGTAGCGTGTGACTCAACGAAAATTGAAATGAGTTGGAAAAGTCATCAAATAGGACACGTGTCAACACCTGGCAGAAACGACTTATTTCATCTGGAATATTATATTCGAAATTAGACCTTGGAAAATTCTATAAATACAAGCCTATTTCATTCATTGAAGGGGACCAATTCATATGACACCTTGAAGCTCTGAAGCTCTGAAACTCCGAAGCTCTCAAGCATCCAGGTTCCCGAAGAATCAAGAAAGCCTTCTTCGTTCTTCGTTCATCGTTCTTCCAAGATCAAGCCCCGACGGCCCTTGAAGAAAGTGTTCTTCGTTCATCGTTCTTCCAAGATCAAGCCCCGACGGCCCTTGGATCAACCATCCACCAATTCAAGATCAAGCCCCGACGACCCTTGAAGAAAGCACCATCGTTCATCATCCGTTCATCCAAGATCAAGCCCCAACGGCCCTTTGGATCAACAACGTCGACAAATCCACACATCCAACCGTTCTTCAAGATCAAGCCCAAAAAACCTTTGAAGATCTGTTCATCACTGTTCTTCAAGATCAAGCCCAAAAGCCCTTGGAGATCCGTTCGTCACTGTTCTTCAAAGATCAAGCCCAAAAGCCCCTTTGAAGATCCGCTCAAATCCACCTTCAAGATCAAGTCCACGGCCCTTGAAGAACGTTCATCCTTAGATCAAGCCCAACGGCCCTTTGGATCAATCACACATCCACAAATACACACCTTACGGAGATCGAATCAGAGGATCAAAATATAGAGAGATTGTAACCCAAAATCATCAAATACTTAATATTTGTTTGTGCGCGTTGTTCTTGTCTCTTTCGTTTCAGGAATTTTCCGTGTTTACACCCGTCTTTTATAATACTGTCTTATCCCACATTTTATAGATACTACAAGCACAAGCATTCTACAATGCGAAGAACCACAACAAATCATTCAACAAATGGGAATGTTGGGAAATTGTCAAAGATTGTCCCAGATACAAAATTGTGCCAACCGGTCCAGAAGTTGTCATGCACGGCGTCCCTCTACACAATTCGCCAAAAGCAGACACGGTCGAACAAGAAGATGACACATTTGAAGAGACGGAAGGGACGCTTGAAGAAGTGCCGGAGACCCAGCCGACTCGTCGGTCCCTAAGGCCTCAAGGTAAAAAAGCGGCAAAGAAAAAAAGGAGTTCTTCAAAAAATGACTACACAAAATATATGGACGAACTTGCTCACCATAGTGAACTGAACATGGCACAGGAAGCGGTTTGAGATGAGGCAAAAGCTGTGACTATGGCAAAAATCTTAGCAGTTACTGAGAAAAGTGATGCGGCTAATGAGAGACAAAGAGAAATACTTAATCAAGAAAATCAAATGCTTAGAGAAGAAATGATGGCTCAAGCAAATTGTGACACTATGAACAAGTCTCTAGTAGGGATGTCTCCGAATTCTAAATATTTTTGGACATCGAAAAAAAAGACGTGGTGCGAAAGAGGCGTGCAAGAGATGAGGAATCAAATCGAGGGGGTTCTAGCTACACAGATCCTAGCAACGAAGATCCTAGCACCACATATCCTAACTCCTCAGACTTTGTATAATTTCTTATTTATTTGTAGTACTTTATTTAATTTCTTATTTATTTGTAGTACTTTATTTAATTTCTTATTTATTTGTAGTACTTTATTTAATTTCTTATTTATTTTAGTACCTTAAGTAATTTCTTATTTAGTTTAAGTACTTTATGTAATTTCTTATTTATTTTTAGTAATTTATTTAAACACACCAAATAAGATTACATAAACTCACCAAATAAACTTAAAAAAAAAAAACACACCAAATAAAATTACATAAACTCACCAAATAAACTTAAAAAACATACTAAATAAAATTACATAAACTTTAAAAAAAACACACTTTATTCTTCCACCACAAGCTCATTTTAATTATCTTCACCTTATTGCAATCCCCATTGGTGCTCAATCAAGTCACTTTGATGGCTTAAGTGCCAATATGGCTTTTGCATTGAAGTGTACCGCTCAACAATCAATTGATTATAACATCCATCCCGTTCCAATGGCTCTTGTTGCACGAGATCTTCAGTGCAGCCATGAGCACAATAGATATGTGTTCTTGAGTTGTTCATCGTGTCCGGCTCGTATTCATCGACGACATCATAATCATACTAATCTTCCACAATAATGTTGTGGAGAATAATACATGTTATCATGATGGATCGAAGAGCCTCGACATCAAACATTATGGCAGCGACCCAACGAGCTTACAGGATACCAAAACAACGCTCCACATCCTTCCTACACCCCTCTTGACATGTTGTGAAGTGTTTTTCTTTTTCACTTTGTGGATGTGGCACTGTTTTGACAAATGTTATCTACCTTGGGTAAATGCTGTTTGCAAGGTGTTATGCTCCTTCGTATTTATGATCATTGACCCAATATGTGACTCTCGGTGCTTTTCCTTGCAGCACTTCGTGGAACACTAGAGATTGGGCAAAGACATTGAAGTCATTTTGAGCTCTTGGAACACTAAAAAAAGTATGTCAAATCCATGTATCAAATGAAGCCACCACTTCCAAAATGATACTTTTGGCTCATTTTTTGTTGCCATAAGCTCCTGGACACGCACTTGGACAGTTTTTCCAAGTCCAGTGCATGCAATCGATGCTTCCAATCATGCCAGGGAAGCCTCGCATCTCACCCTTCTTCAGAAGCTTTTGCATGTCCCTTGGCGTGGGTTTTCGGAGGTACTCATTGGTGTAGAGGACTTCGATTGCAGAGCAAAATCGCATCAGGGACTTCAAAACAGTTGATCTTTCCATCCTTGTTATCTCATCCACTTGATCTGCAGATGCTCCATATGCAAGCATTCGCAAAGCATAAGTAATTTTTTGCTCAGGAAGAAGACCTAGAACATGAAAAGCATCATTTTTTGCACGAAGTATGGATCATGGTTGCAAATCGCACTCATAATTTTGTCGAACAAACTTCGTTGCATTCTAAAACAACGTCTAAAAATATGATCAGGGATAAACTGTTGGGGATAAAATAATCTTCCAATAAATCTTGACCTCATCTTTCCCTCTTTCTATCCAAGTTTACAGCACGTTTGAGTTTGGATATCTAACCCAAAGCTTCTATGACATGACGGGAATGTGAAGCCTGAAGCCTTCTATGTTCATCATCCTCATCCTCTTCCATTGCGAAAGAATCATCTTCACCTTCCTCAAGATTGAACAATTCTTCATGTTGTGCCAACACTTTTTTCTGTTGCTCATACAATCTCCTTGACAAGAAGACATTGTAAGAACTCAAGATTTAAAAACAATGACGAATGATTCTGAGCTAAAAAGAAGGATTCAGTTTGGTGTGTGAATGAGGATAGATGTAGGATGTAGGGTTTATATGGACAAAAAAAGAAAGGATGAGGTTCTGGACAATGTCACGTGGCACTACATGATTGGTTGGAAATCTTGGCTAAATTATTGTAAACAGATAGTGACACGTGGCGCGTTGAGATTGGTTAAAAATCTAATCGGAAATCTATCTACAAAATAGTACGTTCGGATAAGGACACGTGACGTCACAAGATTGGTTGAAAATCTGATCGAAATCTTGGCTAAATTATTGTAAATAGATACTGACATATGGCGAGTCGGGATTTGTTAAAAATCTTATAGGAAATCTATCCACAAAATAGTACTTTCGGACAATGACACATGGCGTGATAAGATTGGTTAAAAATCATATCCGAAATTAAAACTATTTTATTTATTTATTTATTATTTTATAAAAAATAATATTTTAAATGGGCTGGGTACCAACGCATTTTTTAGGGGTAAAGATACATTTGGCCTATTATTGTTCATTGGGGTATATCATTGTTCACTGAGTGGATTAAATGGGCTAGATGCTAGCGCGTTTTTTAGGGGTGGACTTGCTCTAATCTCTTACCATTTGATAAAATTAAAAAAAAAAAAAATCTCAACTGATCATATACCATATTTCTAAGGGAACTTTAATGAAAAGCTCCCGATACTGTTCACTTTAATGAAAAACCACATTTTTACACTAAAAAGTCAATCCTGGTACTATTTATTTTACCCTTTATTTTGTTATTTTCGTTAAAACTCAAAGTTTTCAAGCCTCTTTCATTAGTTTTCCTTATTTCTAAAGTCTAATTAATTAAATATAAAAGTTAGTACGTAGATCTCACATATATTAAGGATAGACCTGGCATTTGTGTTGTGTTTTTCGTGTTCGTGTCGTTTTTGTGTCATACCCGATATCTTAACGGGTTGTGTCGTGTAACACATGTTCAAATAAACAGGTAAAATGACCTGACTCGAAATCGACCCGATAATATTAACATGTAATATGACCCGACTCGTTACCCCGTTAAGGAAAATATTTTAAACCAATAAATAATCAAATGAAAAACATAATACTAAATAAGTATATACATACCATATTGTCACATCCAAAACGTAAAAACGCATTTTTCTTTTAAGTATATTTTCGCTTGCCTAAATTGATCAAATGGTAAAATTGGAAAATATTGGAATAAAGAAGGGGTTTTTTTCATCCAAAAAACTTCTAATAATATAAGTGAAATAAAATCCAACGGTACAGATTTACTCTCATTTATCTTACGGTTGTTATTTAAGTAAAGTCTTTAATAGTTTTTTAATTAATGTAGAAGTGTTAAAAATATAGAAAAAAATTATATAAACGCTCGTAATGACAAACTTTACAGCTTTCATGAAGAGCTTAACTTTGAAATTCGCCACTATAATTATATAAATCATTGATCAAAATTTAACCATTGATTGTTGTTTACATTTACGCTTCATTGTTCTCATCAAATTTTGTTTTTTTCTTCAGATTTTCTTTTTTGAAAACATGATCTATTAGAGGATGTAGGAAGATGAACAATTTGGATAGTTGATATTATATTCAGAGTTTTACGGTTAGTGAAAATATTGTTTGATGTTTATAAAGTTTCTACAAACTCTATGACATTGACTCATATTTCAGTTAACCGTAAATATCGAAATGTGTTAACAAAGATCTAAACCGTTCATCTTCTTACATTCACCATATGATCATGTTTTCAAAAAGGAAAATTTAAAAAATGAAATTCAGTAAGAAGAATAAAGCGTAAATGACAATCAACGGCTAAATATAAATGTAAGGTTTATGGATTATAGTGTTGGATTTCGAGGCTAACCCCTTCATGAAAGTTGTAAAGCTTGTCACTATGAGTGATTGTATATATATATTTTTTTACATTTTTGACACTTCTAAAATAATTATTATTAATTTTCCCCTCAAATAAAAAAAAATTATTCATGATGGTTTGGAGGATTTTAAAAATCTAAACGATAATGTAAGTGTAACCATTATCTACTCATGGATGAATAATGATGAATCACGAGTGTTTATATATTCTTTCACATTTTTCATACTTGTATGTATGTCTTCTTAGTTCTTGCCTATACAAATACTATGCTAGTTTATTTTAATTTTGGACCACAACATGTTAAGTAAAATTTATCCTAGTAATGATAATAAGGAACTCTCATAATAAAAATAAATAATGACTAAAACTTTTTTTTTTTTAACTTATATAGAATAATAATACAAAACTATATATTTAATATAGAATATATTGTATATATTAATATGACTTGTATTTTATAATAAATCTTTTAGTAATTAAACTTTAAAATTATCAAAATAATTTTTTTTTAACGGGTCGAAATGAGTTACCCACATATTACCCGCGTGTGTACCCGTTATTAAGGGGTTCTTAACGGGTCACTCGATAATGACCCGATTAGTTATCGTATTGACCCAAAACCCATTATTTTTGTGTCGTGTTAGAAACTGCCAGGTCTAATTATGGAGGGTATATTAGGGATCTGCTTAATAATTATAGTTAAATTGTTGTGAAATCCTTTGTTACGTATTCTTCTTCTTCTTGTAGAAGCTCAAATATATAGTACACATATAATAGGGTCATAAAGAATCCAATCCTAGTCTATTTACGCATTCTTATTTTATTTACAATAAAATAGGAGTGGGATTGTCACCAATACTCTCTCTCTCAAGTTGGTGGATAGATGTTATTAATGCCCAACTTGCCAAGTGAGTCGTGGAACGCCTTACTCGACACAACCTTAGTCAAAATATATACTAGTTGATCTTCAAACTTAACGAACGAGACCTAAATAATGTGAGGCTCCAACTTCTCATTGATAAAATGTATATCTATTTCATCATGTTCTTTTTGATCATGTTGAACTGGATTATGAGATATGTCACTCGTTGCCTTACTATTGCAAAAATAAATTCATAGTCTGATTCAGAGGATACCCAAGCTCCATAAGCAACTTCCTTAACCAAAGTAGCTCACACAATCCTTTGGCCATACCTCCACATTTTGCCTTAGCACTGAATAAAGCCACTACCTTTTGTTTCAGTGATATTCTCTGCCCAATAAGAATCAAATCTACCTAGCTATGCTCAAATAACCATTCTTAAAAAACATAATTCTCCTTCCTGATGCGAACTTCAGATATCTAAGAATCTAGAAAACTGTATTCATATGATTTTCACTAAGAACATGTATAAATTGACTCACAACACTTACCGCATAAGTAATTAATACTATGTCTTTATGTTATAAATAGATCAATCTTCCAACTAACCTCTAATAACATTATTTGTTAGCTGGAACTTGATCTATGTACTCATCACCAATATGATGATTCTAAATAATAGGTGTATCAGCTGGCTTGCTGGCTTACAGTCTAGCAAACCAGTTTCAATCAACAAACCAAGAACATAATACCTTTGTGAGAGAAATATGCCTCGACCTGAACATGCAACAATATAAAAAGATACTTCAAATTACTAATCTTTCATCTTAAATTTAGAAGCCAAATACTTCTGACGTCTCTCTTTTCCTTCTTAATCATTCTCAGTCATAATCATATCATCGACACAAAAATATGGGGAGTTTTAATGAAAATCCCGCGATACTGTTCACTTTAACGAAAAATAACATTTTTACACTAAAAAGTCAAACATGGTACTATTCACTTTACCTTTTATTTTGTCCTTATCGTTAAAACTCAAAGTTTTCAAGCACTTTTTATTAGTTTTCCTATTTCTTTATAGCCATGCAGCATCTCTCAAACCAAGCCTTGGATGATTGTTTCAACTCATATAAAGTCTTTTTCAATTTGCACACGTGTTTTTATACATATGATTTTATACTTTACTAATTGTGGTAAATAAATAGATAGTTCAGAATACTTTACCATTTTCATTCATATGTTTTTGTACAGTGCGATGTAAATGACCTTAGTTTATTTGATTTTTTTTTCAGAGATAATTTTTATTGAGTATTTTTAACATGAACGGTTTTGATCATAAATATGGAGCAAAAAATAATTCAAAAATCTAGAAGATAGCACAGACTTTTACTCAAGAAAGATAAGACAACCCTCATTAAATGAGCATGACTCTCAAATAATCCCATGCACAGCTCATCATCCTTGAAGGTCCAAACAGTTGACTACGATTGCTCATAGCTCTCTTGCCCATGGTATAGAAAAGTCAGAGACATTAAAGATATGAATTAATTACCAAATTCTATCTTTAATACATTCCCAAGTGAAGATCAACTCTATCAAGTAAGTAATTATCCATATTTCAATCAATTAGGGATACTACATACCATCATTATCCCAAGATATTATCTCCTAATTAATATCTTGGGAATATTCTTTCCTCACACATTGGCCAATAGGATACTGCCATGAATAGGGAAATCCCTTACACTATGGCCCACCACTCCTCCTTATAAATACCTCAATCTCCACCAAATTTTGGTAAACTTTTTGCTACTATACAAGCCCTAAACATTTACTCTTTTTGGAGAGAAACTCACTTAGCCATCGAAGATCAATTGGTTAAAAGCCCCCAACCCACCCTCACTCCTCGTGTGCGCGTGAGGCTTTGGTCTTTGATCAAAGATGTTGATTGTTTTGTAAGCACATTTTTGTCAAGACCAAAGGCTGCAGAAATTTGCTACCACAATCAACATAACAAATGAAAAGTTTTAGGGTAAATTACATAGTAGCCCCTCAGGTTTGAGATCTATTGCAATATTATACAACATCTTTAAAACTTTTCATTTTCATACCTCAAGTACTATTTTATTTCAATTTCATACAACCGTTACATTTTCCATCAATGGATCTGTTAAATGCTGACGTGGCTGCCACATATATGCCATGTGGCTGCCAAATGTCTGCCACGTGGTAAATAAATTTTTTTTTAATTTAAAAAAAAAAACCAGAAATTGGAAGAAGAAGAAGAAGAAGAAGAAAAAAAAAAGGGACCGAACCCCTGCAACCCAGAAGAAGGAGGAAGAAGAAGAAGAGAAGAAGAAAGAGGAGGAGGAGGAAGAAGAAGAAGAAGAAAAAAAAAAGAAAGGACCGAACCCCCTCCAACCCAGAAGAAGGAGGAAGAAGAAGAAGAGAAGAAGAAAGAGGAGGAGGAGGAAGAAGAAGAAGAAGAAAAAAAAATTGAAAGGGACCGAACCCAGAAGAAGAAGGAGGAGGAAGAAGAAGAGAAGAAGAAAGAGGAGGAGGAAGAAGAAGAAGAAGAAGAAAAAAAAAAGGACCGAACCAGAAGGAGGAAGAAGAAGAAAAAGGAGGAGGAGGAAGAAGAAGAAGAAGAAGAAGAAAAAAAAAGAAAGGATTGAACGCCTTGCAACCCAGAAGAAGAAGAGAAGAAGAAAGAGGATGAGGAGAAAGAAGAAGAAGAAGAAAAAAAAAAAGGACCGAACCCTCTGCAACCCAGAAGAAGAAGGAGGAAGAAGAAGAAGAGAAGAAGGAGGAGGAGGAGGAAGAAGAAAAAAAAAAAAAAAAGGGACCGAACCCAGAAGAAGAAGGAGGAATAAGAAGAAGAGAAAAAGAAAGAAGAGGAGGAGGAAGAAGAAGAAGAAAAAGAAGAAGAAGAAAAAAAAAAGAAAGGACCGAACCAGAAGGAGGAAGAAGAAGAAGAGAAGAAGAAGAAGAAGAAAAAATGATCGAACCCCTTGAAACCCAGAAGAAGAAGGAGGAAGAAGAAGAAGAGAAGAAGGAGGAAGAAGAAGAAGAGAAGAAGAAGAAGGAGGAGGAGGAGAAAGAAGAAGAAGAAGAAGAAGAAGAAGAAGAAGAAGAAGAAGGAAGAAAAGAAGAAGAAGAAGGTGGAGGAGGAGGAAGAAGAAGAAGAGGAAGAAGAGAAGAAGAAGGAGGAGGAGGAAGAAGAAGAAGAAGAAGGGACCAAACCCAGAAGAAGAAGGAGGAAGAAGAAGAAGAGAAGAAGAAGAAAGAGGAGGATGAGGAAGAAGAAGAAGAAAAAAGAAAAGAAAAGAAAGGACCGAACCAGAAGGAGGAAGAAGAAGAAGAGAAGAAGAAGAAAAAAAAAAGGATGATCGAACCCCTTGGAACCCAGAAGAAGAAGGAGGAAGAAGAAGAAGAGAAGAAGAAGAAGGAGGAGGAGGAGGAAAAAGAAGAAGAAGAAGAACAAGGAGGAAGAAGAAGAAGAGAAGAAGAACCCAGAAGAAGAAGGAGGAAGAAGAAGAATAGAAGGAGGAAGAAGAAGAAGAGAAGAAGAACCCAGAAGAAGAAGGAGGAAGAAGAAGAAGAGAAGAAGAAAGAGGAGGAGGAGGAAGAAGAAGAAGAAAAAAAAAAGGACCGAACCAGAAAGAGGAAGAAGAAGAAGAGAAGAAGAACCCAGAAGAAGAAGGAGGAAGAAGAAGAAGAGAAGAAGAAAGAGGAGGAGGAGGAAAAAGAAGAAGAAAAAAAAAAGGACCGAACCAGAAGGAGGAAGAAGAAGAAGAGAAGAAGAAGAAGAAAAAAAAAAGGATGATCGAACCCTTTGCAACCCAGAAGAAGGAGGAAGAAGAAGAAGAGAAGAAGAAGAAGGAGGAGGAGGATGAGGAGGAAGAAGAAGAAGAAGAAGAAGAAGGAAGAAGAAGAAGAACAAGAACAAGGAGGAAGAAGAAGAAGAGAAGAAGAACCCAGAAGAAGAAGGAGGAGGAGGAGGAGGAGGAGGAGGAGGAGGAGGAGGAAGAAGAAGAAGAAGAAGAAGAAGAAGAAGAAGAAGAAGAAGAAGAAGAAGAAACAAAAAAAAGGAGGAGGAGGAGGAGGAGGAGAAGGAGGAGGAGGAGAAGAAGAAGAAACAAAAAAAAAAAAGATATGTGGTAGACAGGTTTTTTTAAAAAAAAATTAAAAAATATTTTAGTTGCCATGTGGCAGACATTTGGCAGCCACGTGGTATATATGTGGCAGTCACGTCAGCATTTAACAGATCCATGGATGGAAAATGTAACGGTTGTATGAAATTGAAATAAAAGAGTACTTGAGGTATGAAAGTGAAATGTTTTAAAGATGTTGTATAAGATTGCAATAGACCTCAAACCTGAGGGGTTACTATGTAATTTACCCAAAGTTTTAAGTAGAAGGTCATACTTTTGAGTAGTTCAGTATTATTCCTTTTAGGATAATTCTAAGGAAATTAAATTTTACACAAAATTTGCAAACCAAATGATGTGTCACCAATAAGAAATAAACACGTTAATCAATATTTAAATAATAATCCAATCATCGACATCCACATTATTTGGTTTAAAAATTTGATCTTCCTAACTTTATTTTTTTATTATTTTTATTTTTTATAAAGAGACCACCTACTTCTCCGCTCTTTGAAATTGAAAGGACCATATGTTGTTGACCAAAGAAAACCAAGGTGGGTTTACCAAAAAAAAAAGAAAAAAGAAAAGCAAGGTGGAAAATTTAACTAAAAGAACTATGCTTAATATTATTATTGTAGGAAGCATTTAAGGAAAAGGATCTCGATTTTTTTTATAAAAATGGAGATTAGTTGTAGGGTCCACATCACATCGAACTTTAACGATTTGATTGTCTATTTTTCAAGTTGTACCTCATAGATCATTTTTGCAAAATATTAGCTAAATCGAAAATATTTAAGACATCTAATTGAATTCAAAGAAATGAACGAATATTTTATTATATAAGAAATAATGAAATTTTATTTTGATAATTAAATAGGTAAATGGTTTCGGATTAAATTGAATTATTGTAAGGATGATCTATGAATCAAGACTTACAAAATAGACGGTTTGGATCGTTGAAATTCGATGCTGAGTAGAATATCTATTTTTTTTCAAAAAATAAGGATCTTTTTACAGAAAAGGCCTGTATTATTGTATTATTGTATGATAGCTGTATAGCAGTACGTGCACCAAAGCGCAAATCAAGGCGTATTCATGTCTGCCATAGTGAGGGAAACTTAATTGCGAGCGGCGAGCTAATCACGGAGCTAGGGTTAGCCCTCTACCCCCACATACCTGACAGATGAGTCTGATAGGACTTTTACATAATTTGTATTTCAAATAATGTTTTGAAAACGTTTATTTGGGGCCAATGAGGCCTCCACTACCACTTTTGTTTCTTTGTGATATCATTGGCGCTCTTGGCGTAATGCATGCATGCCCCCCCTGCTTTATCTAACTAAAGTGATCGATTATTTGCATGCTTTTCAAATTCTATCGATTGATGTACTCTACCTTTGTGTCGTGATGTATTTTCTAATTAATATGTAGTGAATTCCTCCATTCAAATCTCATCCCATATGTATTATTAAAGCTTCTAAATCTCTTATGATGACGAAGTATTTGTTCACATCAATCTGTAAATAAAGTTTGCTTCTTGCTCATCTCTTAAAAATCGCTCTAAATAAGAGACATAATTTACTATCAAACCAAGTGATACTAGAACCATTTGTTACCACACCACATTTCTTAATTAGTTCACTAACTTAATATCTAAGATGTTGCTATCGTCATTTCATACCCTAATAAGAGTCATTGACACTAATTAACTTGGGGTCGGGGGTAAAGTGGTTTTTTTTTTTTTTTTATCACCACCATCTTGTGCTAGTTGCGTAAAATTGTTATCTGGTAAAATTATAAAATGCGTTTTCAAGTCATAAGTCACAAAGTATCGTGGATCTATTAAAAAACCAAAAGTCTCAACGTACGTACGTACGTCTTGACCCCATTTTTCAGAATAAACCTAATAGTTGTTACGGCATGAACTTTTGATTAAACTTTGAAAAACTATTTCTATATGTTTTCAACCCCATGAAAATTAAAAAAAAGGGTAGTGCCAGGAAAATTAAATTTGTAGTTAAATTTTGTAAACTAAATTATATGGAAATTTACGATTAGATTTTATTTAGCTTTGATAAATATGCTCATTTCCTATTAATGAAACATAATTTAGTTTGTAAATTTTATCTATAATTTTAGTTTCCCTAGCGTACCCTAATGTGATTCCGATCATTCATACTCGATCTTATTCTCACATGCATGTCCTTTTCACCTTGTCAAAATTAATGCTAGATAATGTAAACATTATATACGAATATATGATGATGAGGTCGACCTCTTTCCAATCATAATAATCTCTCTTTTTCAACTCATTGTGTCTAATCATAATAATATTCCTTAACATGCATGCAAGATGTGGATTATAAACTGATAGTTAGTGTTTTTTTCTTCAACTCACTACATCTTAGGTTTAATTATATTTTGCCAGTCCCTCCCTCCTAGTAAAGATTAGCGTATAATATCATTTGTAGTAAAAATATATATATATATATATATATATATATATATATATATATATATCATAATAAATCACTTAACATATTTTTACTAGAGTGGTATCGGGTGAAATGAGTCAATTGTTAGAGAGGAGGAGAATTGGTGGAGATTGAACCCACACCAAAGTGCATATACGCGACTACTTCAGCTAATGCGGTAAACCTTCATCTCCACTACTTAACATAAGTTATACAAACATAAGCTGGCCAAGCAAATTAATAGAAGTTAGGCAGAGTTTAAAAGGGAAGGAAGCATGAACTAGGACTGCATATGCTATTGTGACGGTAACACTAGCATTGCACTCTTGTAGAAGAATGTATTACTCAAAACAGTATCTCTTCCTAATTAATGTTGAAATATATCTCAAATTCAATTTCGCTTCATCTTATCAATTAAAAAATAAAACCAAAAAAGTGCACATACCACTCTATAGCTCTAAGTATACATAAGGCCATCTTATTAGTAAAATAAAGTCCTATAAGGTCATTGGGATTCAAGTTTTACCCAATGGAGGTTCCACTTTGTTAGTATAAAACACAATTTCCTATTTGTTTTCTTGTTTTTTGTTGAAATAATTGTAGGGTTTTAGGTACATGATTTTGGAATGTAAAATAATTCAAAAGGGCGAGTTGAGTTCTAAATTGGAAAGTGAACATGAAAAGCCGACATCCGAATCCGAACGCCTTACGTCCCCACTAAACTGCAATGGATTTCATGGCCCCAATATCTCCCATATTTTTTTGTGACTTGTATCTGCAACTTGCCTTTATACGTCTTTGCATGTAATAAGTAAAGTGTTTTCTTCTCCAACTGTCTGCCAAATATCTGATTGAAAGTTAAAAAGAATTCTATTTTAATTGGTAGAGCAAAGTATAATCGAATAGTGGTGTTATTCACATACTATTTTTTTTTAATTTATAATGTGCTTTTTTTCATTTCCTCTGATTTAATACATCTTCAATTTATTCAATCTGACGGTTAGAAATCGACACCATAATTAAAAACAACCCTCTTTTGATTTTGGGTTAATTTATATTTATGTTTTTTGGTTGAATTGGACCCAATTGTTAAAATACTATTTTGTGTACGGTGCAAAGTAAAAACTAAACAATGTCACAAAAACTAAAAAAAATAATAAATAAAAAATTGTGATCATGCCTAGCCTCTTTGCATGCGCAAAAAAAAAAGGTATTTTATGTGAACCAAAATCTTTTATGTTATTTTAGATTATTGTCCAATCTAATTGTATCCACTCTATCTTTTAAGGGAAGAGATTCCCTTCGGATCTTTCTCACCAAAGTTACGCAATCAATTAATCCGGACCTTTGAAATTTTATCCAACGGTTACAAACAGGGAACCTTTTAAAAGTTATAATAATTTTAATCGTTGGATCAAATTTCAAGGGTTCAGATTAATTGATTGTGTGGCTTTGGTAGGAGAGATCCGGAGGGATCTCTTCCCATCTTTTAATGCCACCAAAACATCGTCTTCTTATTTATTGTTCAATCTGATTGTAGTTCGGGTTGTGTCCATTGACATAGAACATCAAGGAACAATCAATTACAAATATTAATTAGATATTTTTGTGTGAATGAGTGCACTCATACTATTAAGAAAATTTATGATAAAAAACAAACAATAGGATCCAAAATAATATTAAGAGAGATCAGTAATCATGATAATTGTTGCTTAAACAACATTGATATTGACCTCAACTTAGTAATTATCACTAACCCAATCTATCATGTATGGAGTTTTATCACAAAAGATCTTGGCATTAATTAAAGTGAGGTGATTATCATATTTAAACTTTTTTTTTTTCCTCACCGATGTGGAATAGCTAACAGATAATCAAATTTATCATTTAGAAACAGGTAGTTCGTTGTTTGCTATGCGCTTAAAGAAGTGGTTTTTAACTTTTAAGTTGGTAATGACTGAGGGTGATTCAAAGTTACTTTTTTTACTGCATTCATTTGGGAATTACGAAAGTGGAAAACTATAATTTTGAACATTAAAAATGTTCCCTTTATAAGTTTACATGAGCAAATTCATTATTGATGACATTAGTGAATTTGATGACCAGTTTGATTCATCTCACATTTGGATTGCATTGTGCTTCAAAGTTAATCCCTCGCTCATCATTTTGATATTTTTAGAAGAGACTTTGCTCGAGGTTTTTCATTGTAATTTAGCCTTTTCTTTTATAAAACAAGAAAGAAAATCATTATTGTTAAAGAAGGGGAAACAAAAAGAAAAAATCCACAAAATAAATTAGAAAGCATGCAATATTATAAGGTCATCTCCAACCGAAAAAGTGAAACATATCACAATTCAGAATTATAGGCTTGCAAAAAATTATTTTTAAATGAACAGTATCAGACCACACTCATATACCATCTCTAACCGAACCCCTCAATAATTTATTATGAATAAGTTGATACTTCAAATTTATTAGTTAATTGATTAAACTACGTTAGATTGTTTCAAATCTAGCCGTTGAATTTAAATCAATTATAGAAATTGAGGAGTCAACCCCCAAAAAATGGTTAAGAGGATGGCTACATTTGGCCAACCTGATACCCTTTTAACCAAATAATAGCCAGAAAAACTAATGAAAATAATTTGAAAACTTTGAGTTTTAACGATAAGGCCAAAATAAAAGGTAAAGTGAATAGTACCATGATTGACTTTTTAGCATAAAAATATGATTTTTCGTTAAAGTGAACAGTACCAGAAGTTTTTCGTTAAAGTTCCCATAATAACCTAGTGAGCTTCTTAAATTATAGCTCAATTATTAATTAGATATGAATTTCTGGATAAATTAGACAATTTTTTAACTTTTAGACTTTTAACCTTTTCTATTGTAGATAACCTAAGGCATGAAAAAGGAGCTGCGAAGATTGCGCAGTCAAAACACAAATAGGTTAGCCGCAGAATTCGATTGTGAGGTAAAATACTTACTCACCCTCCTTCTAAAACCCTACACTAAGTACGACAACATATAGACGAGAATACAAGGACAACGTGTCCTTACGAGCCCATTATCTTGGTCACGTGAGGGCTTGTGCTCTCTGACAATCATCCGTGGGCCCCACGTGCTGTCTCCCTAAGGACAATCCCGCGACCTAACAAAGAGCAAAGCGAATGCACGTGCTCCTCATGGTGGTCAAATAGAAACGTGACACTTGGTCAACGAAGACGTTAAGGCTCAGGAATAGAAGAGATGTTTTTGTTGGGGAGGGGAGAAAGAGGAAGGGGGGGTTGAGAGCGTGAATCAAGGAACTTAGAAGAGATTTTTTTGGAGGGGGGAAGAGCGTGAATCAAGGGACTTAGAAGAGATGTTTTTTTTTGGGGGGGGGGGGGGAGGTGAGAGCGTGAATCAAGGGACTATGCATTTTGTCTTGTATAACAAAAAATAAATGTAATTTTTGTTGCGACCTATATTTAACTGACGTTTTTTTTTTGGGAGGGGGACTGGGGTGAGAGCATGAATCAAGGGACTATGCATTTTGTCTTGTATAACAAAAAATATATGTAATTTTTGTTGCGGCCTATATTTAACTGACAGAAGTGAGAAATGCAAAGTCAAATGAAACGTCTACGGGACGTCATCAGGGATATGATCAACCCAAGTTGAATACCTCGTCAAAACCTTGTTAGGTAGTAAAAACCCTGTGGGAAAAATACTCCTAGTCATAGGAAAAAGAGTACATTAAGATCAAGCAAGTATACTTTAGGACACTCACATAATTCCAAAGAGAACTAGCAATTTTACAACTTAGAAAGTTTACGCATATTTATTCCTTGAACAAGCTTTTCAAACGTCGCATTCGGTAGTGATTTGGTGAAGAGGTCGACCAGATTGTCTTGTGAACGGATTTGCATGACTTTAATCTTCTGATGTGAGAATGAGAAGAAGAACTTTGACACAATGTGCTTGGTGTTGTCTCTTTTTATGTAACCCTTCTTGAGCTGTTCGATGCATACTGTGTTGTCTTCATAGATTGTCGTTGGGACGTCAACGACAGGATAAAGATCGCGGGAGCTTCGAATATAGCACACAACTACTCTCAACCAAAAGCATTCCTAAGTTGCTTCATGTAAGGCGAGAATTTCAGTACGGTTAGACGAAATGGGCACTAAGGTTTGTTTAGTTGACCTCCAAGAGATTGTGGTGCCTCCAATGGTAAAGACATAACTCGTTTGAGAACGCGCCTTATGCAGATCAGATAAGTATCCTGCGTCGGCATAACCAACAAGGCGATAATCGACTCGATATAAGAGGGTGCAACATCACTCGAGGATCCTTAGGGATAGAACAAGCCCATATCCATAGTACCCTTAAGGTAAGTATAATAAAGCGCCTAAAAAGCACAACACCTTCTGGGTGTAGTTTGATTGATGTACTAAGATTCCATCCGAACGGTGCTCTATCTTGAGATAGAGACATTATGGAGTATTTCCTAGATCTTTCATCTACAACAATCGCAAAACTGGAATGTGACTTCTTAATGAACACACAAGGGCATAGTTTGTTGTTGACATATCCTTGACTAGTCAAATACTCACTCAGACGGTTATACCACATTATTCCGAATTGCTTCATATCGTAGAGTGAATGCATCAGTTGAATTGAGAACTTGTTTCGGGGTTGGGAAATATTTGTTCCAGTCAATGTAAGTCATTTGGGAACTTTCATAGAGATTTTTGTATCAAGATTTCCATATAGATATGCAATCATTACTGCCATCAGTTGCATACTTAATTTTTTTGGAAACTACCAAACTGGTAAGGTAACGAAAAGTAATCACATCCATAACAGGTAAATAAGTTTTGTCATAGTCAATCTCAGGGGTTGTGATAAGCCTTGAGCAACAAGACGAGATTTGTAACACACAATTTTATTATCCTCATTACGCTTTTGAATGAAAACCCACTTGTAACCAACGAGATTCACATGTGGAGGAGTATGAGATACAGGTCCAAACACTTTACGTTTCGTAAGCGAATCGAGTTCAACTTGGATTACTTGACCAATCAATTTTACGTCAACATTCATCAACAGAACGGGGTTCAATGTCATCGCTCAACATGATCTCAGTAGCTACTGCATATGCTAATGCATCGTCAATGTTCATCTCATTTCTACACCAAACATCATCCAAGATAGCATAATGGACCAAAATCTCACGATTCTCAGGAGGTGGATACATCTCTTTAAAGAGGCTTCTGTAATCTAGAATTTTCTCATGAGTTATATAGAATGAGTAGACGACAGTCGGATTCACAGTAGGCTTAGAAGGAGCCTGTGTCATGGGTTTCCTTTTCTAAGGGTGTGAATCCTTTGAACCAAGTGGTCTGCCACGTTTTTGTGTAGGGTAGATGATTGGCTAGCTGCTAATGTAAACGGATCGGCCAAAGTGACGTCCTGGGCCTTCAAAAGGGAAGTATGTTATTCATTTGGTACATCCATCTTTGCAGGCACATTCGCAGCTGGAATATGTGATCTTGTCACTCGCACTAGATCCGTGAAAGCATCTGACATGCTCTGAACTACGCTTTAGAGATCTAATATATGATGCATTTCAGTTTCAGACTGAGTGTTGTGGGGATCTAAATGAGACAAAGTAGGAGTCATCCACGATAATTTACGTCGTTCTTTAGGAACTGTGACGTTTTTATCTCCTTCTAACGATGGGAAGACTGTCTCATAGAAGTGACAATCTGCGAAACGAGATGCAAACAGATCTCTTGTCAAATATTCTAAGTAATGAATGATCGAAGGAGAATCATATCCGACATAGATTCATATTCGACATAAATTCACATTATTCGTTGAAGCTCCATTTTTGTACGTAAGGGCTACAAAATTGGCACATAGACCGCACAACAAAAAACGCACAGGTGTGATATGTCAGGTTCATATCCGGTAACCAACTAAGGGCGCTATATGGTTTGTTCGTAACAGGCCTCAGGTGGACCAACATGGTTGCGTGCAATATTGCATGGCCCCAAGCAATGATTGGGAGCTCGGTACGTATGACTAATGATCGAGCAATCATTTGTAAATGCTTAATGAATGTCTTTGCAAGGTTGTTCTGGGTGTGAATCGTACTGGATGTTCAACTTCAACCCCAACCGACATGCAATAGTCATTGAAAGTTTTAGATGTGAATTCTCCAGCATTACTGAATCAAATAAATTTGATCGGATAATTATGGTGGTGAGCCCTGAGCCAACAGTTTGGAGAATACAACATTCCTTGTGGACAACAAGCACACATATGACCAACGTGTAGATGCATAAACCAAAACCATAAACTATCTAAATGGTCCGCATGTAGGGTGAATCGGTCCACAAATGTCCCCTTGAATCCTTTGTAGAAAAATAGGAGGATTCAAACGAATCTTGTCATAAGAAGGCTTAATAATAAGCTTTCCCACGGAGCAGGTTTGATATGTGATTCCTTGAATCGAACCTAAACTTCGGGTTAGTGGATGCCTGTGTGATGATTTGAGAATACGGCGCATCACTGTTCGTCTAGGGTGTCCCAAACGATCATGCCAAAGCGTAATTTCGTGTGTGGTCCCTGAGGTAAGGCCGACCATATAGTGGCTTTCTATGGGGCGTATGGTTGTAGTATGTAAACCACTTGGGATACGCTCCATCTTCTCTAGAATACACTTCTGGCCATATTCGTAGGAAGTTATGCACAAAAATTCAACTCTGTTTTCTACATAGGTTTCAACGTGGTAAATACTATCTCTAATGTCCTTAAAACTCAATAACATTCTTCCGGAACGTGGAGAATAAAGTGCCTCATCAATGATTAAGATTATACCATTAGACAACATTATACGTGCCTTACTATATCCTTCGATCAGGTTGGATGGATCTGAGAGGGTTTTAAGAGGTGCATTCTTAGGTATGAAGTTAGTGAAATAGATGAGTTTACCAAAACGGTGTGCATGGTTGCACTATCTACCAGGCAACTGACTTTTCCACTAGTCATACCTAGAAATAAAAATTAATTTGAATCGGACAAATGCATAAAAGTTCTAAAAACAAATATCCATTCAAAATAATTTAAGTATTCAAGGATGGTAATTAAAAAAACTTAATATCCAAAAAATAAATCACCAATAAATAATCCAAATATAAAGAAAAATTGTTCAAGCTTAAACCAAAAAATAAGGGGGGTTCATCCACTATGTGGAATTCGGCCCCATTATTCTAAATTTCAACTAGAAAATAGTTTGTGTCTAAGATTCTAGTCTTCCATAGATGTAATAGCCTCCTGAAAGTTAGAAACCTCTATCTTGGTACTCTCCGGTTCATCCACTTGCATAAATTTTGATTCAAACTTCTTTCGACGAGAATGATATTCAGCTACAACCTTTTGGGGAGCACGGTAAACACGGGACCAGTGGTCCTTTGAACCACAACAATAGCCCATGTTTGCATCCATGGTTTCAGGTGTTTTGCCCTTATTCTTGAAGTTTGAGGCCTTGAGAGCGAGTTTAGGGCGTTTATAGGCTCGATTACCTCCCTTAGATGGGCCTTAGCTTTGTTGACCTTGACGAGGTGGCTTTGGGCCTCCCTTACCATGCCTATGTTAGCTTTTTTGGGCATTGGTATGTGCGATAATGTGCTTCAGGCATAACAATCACCCCAGTTGGTTTAGCTTTATGATTTTTCATCAACAGCTGATTTTGCTTTTCAGCGAGAAGTAAAACAGAGATCAAATCTGAAAACTTAGCGAACTTTTGAGCCCTATATTGTTGCTGCATGACAATATTAGTAGCAGAGAAGGTCGAATAGGTCTTTTCTAGGAGATCATCTTCGATCAAAGTCTTGTTACAGAACTTGAGAAGTGATCAGATTCGACAAACTTCATAATTATATTCATTCACAAACTTAAAGTTTTGGAAGCGCAAATGTTACCAGTCATGTCTTGCTTCAGTGAAGAAAATGTTCTTTTGGTGATCAAAGGGATCAGCCAAAATGACCCAAAGTGCTTGTGGATCTACCTTAGCAAGGTACTTGGTTTGCAGTGTATCATGAATGTATCTTTGGATAAAGATCATGGCAGTGGCTTTCTCAGCTTCGCCAACTGGATTATTCATATGTTCTTCAATTGCGGGATGCAAATTCTTTGATGTGAGGTGAAGCTTCACATCTTGGACCCATTTGAGGTAGTTCCTTCTAGAGATCTCTAAAACGGTGAAGTCGAGTTTGTTCAAATTTGACATGCTTTTATCTTAAAATAAATGGACAAGATGTGGTTAGTGTAATGGAGAAAAATCAATCCATTCACATTGGAGTAGAACATTCAGGTTCTAACAGACATGTATTGGTTTAAATTTTCATGAAAAAAAAACTTTGGGTTTTCATGGGTGATGTTTTTAAGGAAAAACTTTAGGTTTTCAAACAAGGCATGTTTCTTAGAAACTTCAGGTTTTGAAAAAAAATATGAACTTCAGCTTCATATGTTCCTGGAGACAAGCACAAATATATATACACAAATATGCAACAAGAAAATATGTAAATAGATCTTCAGGTCTAGAATTATAATTGAATTAATTATTTGGACTTCGGGCCAAAATTAAAGTGTGGGTGAAAAATTATAAAACCTAAATTGTCTATAAAACTAAACAATTAAGCTCGAGGTCCCAAAAACATGGACCAAAACCCACGTATGGGTTGAGCAAACAGAGACTGTGTGGCCCAGGCCCAAAAATTGGGCCAGGTTGGGCTCGGCTCGGCTGTAGGCCCAAGATTAGAGAAGGGATTGAAAAAGCAGACCCAAGTTTCTGGGCTAGATCCAAGAAGGTCCGTATAGGGCACAGATCCGCTACTTCGTAGCACAGGTGCTCCGGGGGACGTGATCCAGCGCGTCGCAGCATATAAGAACGTCACAACCTTGGTAGGCTGTGATCATATATGACGTGGTGCATAAGAGAAGGCAGGAGCCCAAAAGGGCTCAACTGATTCTCGGGTTGGTAATCACCAAAACCCAAAGGGCTAGTGATATGGGTCAAGGCTATAAGCACAAATAGCCTAATAGAAGGGTGTTGTGCGATATGGACCAAAGGAAACCAAGGCCTGTTAGGGCTCGGGTTGGATCTTAAGGCCACCCCAACGGCGCTGGGTGTGGGGATTCGCTGAAGATGGTCAATAGTGCCACTTCAAGCGGTTTTCCGTGGTCGAGGCAAGCCTTGGTTCATCGGAGAACCAAGATTTTGGCAACGAAGGTAAAACCTCAACGTTGTGGGTATGAGAACCGAAAGGATTCAAGTGAATCCCACAAAAAAGAATTTCGAAGATTGTTGGTGAAAATAATGAGTTTCATCCTAATCACACGATTGTTGGTCATGGTTTCGTCGAAAAACTTGACAGGGAAGACCTTGGCTTCAGGCTGAAGGTTTGGGTTAGGGACGATGGTCCCTGAACGCACCATTTGGTTCTTTGGGCTTGTAACCTTGTGACTCATGGCTAGGCTAGGCTTGCCAAGCCGACGTAGGCTACTGGCCTGGTGCTGGCGGCTTGCACGATAATGCAGCATAAAGCTGACTGTGTTAGGGTATCACGAAAACCCTAATATATATATATATATATATATTCTTTTTTTTTTCTTTTTTTTTCTTTCTGATTTCTAGGTTAATTCAATGCATATTCAACATATATTTTAATGCATGAGCAGATATTTGGTGCAATTCATGGCAATATCAATTCACATAATTCAACAATTATGGATATAATGTGTTGATGCACAAAATCAGCGAGGACTTTGGTACAACAGAAAGTGTCAGGTTTGTGACCTTCGCTTGGTTGCTTCGATCACTAGTGAAGATAAGTACGTAAATGAATAGGGACAGGGAAGCAAACACAAGATGTACGTGGTTCACCCAGATCGGCTACGTCCACGGAGTAGAGGAGTTCTCATTAATTGTGAAGGGTTTACACAAATACATAGGTTCAAGCTCTCATTTTGTGAGTTCTAGTGAATAGTTTAGTACAAAATGACATTAGAGATTATTGTGGGAGAATGATCCCTATTTATAGAGGAGAGTTTCTAGTTTTGTTCTAACATTGACACGTGTCGTGTTGTGATTGGCTTCTGATGTTGACACGTGTCGAGCTGTGATTGGCTTCTGATGTCGACACGTGTCGCATTGTGATTGGCCTCCGGGTCCTTGATGGTATAACGTTGACCGGTGCTCAGTAGTTTCGGGATTGGTCAAGTATGGTACAAACAGTGCTCCCCTAAGTTCCCGAGTGAGGGAAGCTCCTCGGTTGGGGACTTGCAAGATCCAAGCCATTGAGTAATCACGAAACTTCTAAGTACTGAAGTGTGGTATCATTTTCATGTGCCTTATCTATCTCATATGTAAATGTGGCATCTTCTCTGGAAGTACTTTTCCTCCATCCATGGGTGGTATCTTTAACCGATGAAGATGTACAAGGTAATGTATCAATTTCACTTGAAGCTTACTTGTAGTTTCGGGCTTGGTCAAGTGCGATACAAACTCTATAGTAGGAGTCCCCCAAGTCGCCGAGCTAGGAGATCTGCCGAAAGAGGTGACAGACAAGGTAAGCAGTCAAACTTCCAAGCAAGCAACCCAGGATCGGAGGTTCGACTTTGGCTTCCGGTTGATTGTTCTCTTTCTCCTTGTCTCTCATTCAGCTGCCAGGATAAGGAGAAGCAAATGGAGAAGAGATGATATGAGATACTTTTGCTTTTGAAGAAGTAACTTTCCACAGGCTTATTCTTGAACTGTGCTGGAGGGTTTTCTGGTTCCCTTCAGAGTATAAGGCCGACTCAAGAATTTGAGGGTCAAAACAAGTCCATCAAATCTAGAGTACGTTCGACCTTGATGATATGGGATACTTTTGCTGTTGACGGAATAATGAATGTGGTATGGAAAGGTGTCGTGCTGTAGTGATCTGTTTCAGCTCACCGTTGAACCTTCTGCTTCAATCTTTTGCATGGCAGAAGTGGTGTGCAACCTTTGCATTTAAATGGTCCTTCAAAACATTCCTTCATAGTGACTCATCCACGCTTGGCAGCTTCAGTGTAAAGAGCCAATATCTGATCAACTGTCATGAGGTATGTGCCGGTGGAATTCATGACATTGACAGCAGTTGAGGATGAGTTCTCGAGAGCAATGCTAAGTAAGCAACCATGCAAAGGTCTCAGGCAATCAGTTCCAGATTGGAAGTTTGATTTCAGGTTCCGACTGACTGCTCTCTTTCTATTTGTCCTGCAGGTGTGGACAATGACGAAGACAAGGACAGGGAGAAAGCATGATATGGGATACTCTTGCTTTCGACCCTGATGATATGAGATACTCTTGTTCTTGGTGTGGCTTATTTGCTGAGGTATTATCGGGGGGAAATAAAGCTGAGTATTTCAAGAGGTTATGTTGAGGGTGCATTCTCGAATGCGAGAAAGGGTTGAGCATTTTTGCAGGTTTGCCTGTCCGTTGAGGAGGGAGGTCGATGTATATAGGGATTTCCCAATAACAAGTAGTAATGCTATTCCTTTACCCTTCTTGGTCACAGCAATGTAGTGGGAGCTGCCAGCTTCACGTGTTTTAACTTTGTCAGAGCACTTTGAAAAAGTGGTATGTGGTATCTGGAAAGCTGATGTTGCGTGTGAAGATTACAGACAAGTTTTATCTAAGGAAATCTGGCTCTCGAAGTTCTGAGAGATGTGCCTCTTCGGTTTTCGAACAAGCAATCCCGTACGGGATCTGGCTCTCGAGATTCGGAAAGCGGTGCCGCTTCGGTTTTTGAGAAAGTAATTATGTTGGGAGTCTTTTCTCGAATGTGAGTAACGGTTGGACGTTCTTGCCAGCCTGTCTTGCCACAAAACACGGAGGTCGACACACATAGGGACTTTCCAGTTGTCAAGCAGTGGTTCTGTTCCTTTACCATGTGGGTAATAGTAGGGTAGCTGGAACTTCGAAATTCTCGTGCCTAAACTTTGTCAGAGATCTTTGGCAAAGTTATATGTGGTACCCGAGGAGTTGATGGTGTGTGTGGAGAGTTGTGATTGAACAGTAAGATTCACGTGCTTTCTACTTCACCAGAAATCTTCGACAGATTGCCCGTAATTTCCGCAAAGCTGAGTGTGCATGTGACAGGTGCTGACGAGGACGAAAAAGCAGTTGATTCTTCGTTTTCTGAGATCGGCCATCGTGGTCTCTGAGCAGCTCAGTTTTTGAGAAAGCAAACGCCTCTTCGATTCCTGAAGCTCCGTCAAGTGCAGATTTTTATAGAGGTTGTCATTAAGTTCCACATCACACTTGAATCTCCACCAGTAGAAGCTCCCTTCTTGCACTTCTAAGATCTTGATTTGTCTGACCTCTTCCCTCTTCAACACCTTTGAAAATGTCTGGCCCCTCCGACCGTCGTTTTGACTTGAACCTTGGAGAAGAGACAGCCACGCCTTCTCCAGACAACATATGGTGCCCATCCTTCATATCCCCTACTGGTCCTCTTACCGTTGGGGATTCTATGATGAAGAATGATATGATCGCTGCGGTGGTGGCCAGGAACCTTCTCACTCCCAAAGATAATAGACTATTTTCCAAATGGTCTGATGAGTTGGCGAAGCATTAAATGAGGCAGGGGGTATGCTGCTACCGTTTGGAAGGTTGAGGTATTCTCATTCGGTTGGATCTGGCCTCCACTCCCTACTTGCTGATAAGGGGTGACTGTAGGGGGTTTCCCTTGATATGTCCTTACCTCGGCGGAGGCATGGTTGTAAGCTTGTGCCATCACCTCAGAGTAAGTCTTCCAAGTGTTGGCATTGATCATGTACTTGAAGAAACAGTCACGTAAGCCTGCCGTGAAGGCCTTGAGGGCGGTCTTGTCATCTGCCTCAGCGCAACGAGAATACTCATGGCTGAAGCGGCCAGCATACTTTCGTAATGACTTGTCCGGCTTCTGGCGAATAGTGTACAAGTCATCTGCGGAATGCAAGTGATCGGTCTGGAAGATGTGTTGAGAGACAAACAACTTCCTCAACTCTTCAAATGAGTCTACCGTCTCGGGTGGAAGACGGCAATACCAGTTTAAAGCTCCGCCAGAGAGGGTGGAGGGGAAGAGAAGGCACCGTTCTTCATCGGTGTGTCTCCGGTATACCATGGTGGACTCAAAGAGGTTAAGGTGTTCAATCGGGTCTTCCCTTCCAGTATAGAGTTGTAAGTCAAGCTTCTGCTTTGTCTTCGCTTGGAGAGGGGTGTTGAGGATCCTTTTTGTGAGGGGGCCAGGCCTGGGTTGGTTCCAGTCAGGTATCTCGGCTTGACGTTCAGCCTTCAACTTGTTTACTTCCTCCAGGAGCTGTATGACGAGGGGGTCCTGAGTGGAGTCGTGCATCACTGAAGTTTTCTTCCGTAAGTCCCCATCGCCTCTTGGAAGTAGGAAAGTTTGATTAAGATAGCATGATTTTTCCTTGGACTCGTCACACTGACTTCTAGAGTGAGTATGTCGGAACATTTCCGAGTCCCCTGTACCTTCATGTTCTTCTGGGACTTATTGCCCATTCCCTAGATTAACTGCTGGCCTGGGTCGTGGGAGAGGACCGAGTCTTTCAGAAACTCTTGGGTCATTGATCTTCGAGCTTATGTGGATGGGATTCTCCCGACGTTGCTTTAGGAAGTCTCGACAATCGTGATAGACGGCTTTTGATCCTTCCACTCCTTCTGTGAGGAGGTGCTTTCCTCTACTCCTTCTGCTTCGGGTTGAAGCAGCTGGGTTGAGAGAGGTCTCATGTGGATTATCACATTGATGTGTAGCTCGATCCCTATCAAGGATGTCCGTGTTGGATATCGGTGACCCTCCGTGTTGGGGGGCATTCAGATGATTGTTGACCTCAGCATGGGCGACGAGCTTGTGTGCTTGAGCATGCCTAGCCTCGTGAAGCATCTCGAAAAGTTTTTCATACTGCTCCTGGAGGACCTCGTTCCTTATCACTATCTTGTTGTTCTGAGCTTCTAACTCATCGACTTTAGCTTGAAGAGTAACTCTATTTCCTTCCTGCTTTCGTTGCTTCATACTAGGTCCAATGGGGGTGTCATTCTGTGTGCTATGGCTTCTTTCGCTCCCTATGTTGGAGAGAGATGTTTGGCCAAAAGAAAGTGTATGAGTGGTGGAAACCAGCTTGACAAAGTTGAAGAGAGTGGGAATAAGTGTCGATTTCCCACAAACGGCGCCAAATGTTGATGCACAAAATCAACGAGGACTTTGGTACAACAGAAAGTGTCAGGTTTGTGACCTTCGCTTGGTTGCTTCGATCACTAGTGAAGATAAGTACGTAAATGAATAGGGACAAGGAAGCAAACACAAGATGTACGTGGTTCACCCAGATCGGCTACGTCCACGGAGTAGAGGAGTTCTCATTAATTGTGAAGGGTTTACACAAATACATAGGTTCAAGCTCTCATTTTGTGAGTTCTAGTGAATAGTTTAGTACAAAATGACATTAGAGATTATTGTGGGAGAATGATCCCTATTTATAGAGGAGAGTTTCTAGTTTTGTTCTAACATTGACACGTGTCATGTTGTGATTGGCTTCTGATGTTGACACGTGTCGAGCTGTGATTGGCTTCTGATGTCGACACATGTCACATTGTGATTGGCCTCCTGGTTGAAGGGAAGCTCTTCTGGGTCCTTGATGGTATAACGTTGACCGGTGCTCAGTAGTTTCGGGATTGGTCAAGTATGGTACAAACATAATGCATGCACAATTTATGTAGAATCTAAAATTTGAAAAACGTAAAATTGGGTCATGCATTAGGTGAATGTTCATGCTATTAGGGCTGCAAAAATATCGAGATAAAAACCGTTGTTTGGGAAAAACCTGATTGCGTGATGATATTGATGAACTGGTTTGATACAGAAAACTTTTATGTTAGACGTTCAACAGTAGGAGCGCACTAATAACATGTTGCGGCCTATATTTAACTGATAGGGAGAAGGGGCCAGCGACACAAATAAAATATAGAGAGAGATGTGTTTGTAGGGTTGTGTAGAGGATATGTTATTCCCTCTACGCATTGCCTTTATTTATAGTAGGAAGGGAAGGAAGAATCCTTCTCCTCCAAGGAATACAAGTCCTAATAAGGAAGAATAACTAGTATTAAATCTAATATAGGATTTACACAATCACACTTAAATACAAAGTTTATAACAATTTTGTTTATTTTTTTTATAAATGTATAACTGAGTATTTATTTTTTTCCTTTCTTAAAAGGGGGACAACTGATGGCAAGTCACGTTTATTCACCCCCGTTGAGTCTGAAGAGGCTACGGGGAATTTCACCATGCCCGTGACTCTAGTCAAGCAAACTCTCCATCTTGGACCCTCAATGGGACCTCCCATATTTTCTTTGTTTATTGAGAAGCCGTAGTCCGCACCCTTACTACTAAGCCACATTTTCTTAGTTTATTTTTTAACTAAATTAAAAAAAATTCATTTATGATTGAAGGACAAAAGAGGGCACTAGATTTTCACATGTAAAAAATATAGTTTTGATTAAATCTCCATCAACTACTTTTGTCCCAACAAATCACAAGGAGTCAACTAATTCACAAGCAATATTTGGGTTGACATCGTTGCATAAAAAAATGTGATATAGTTTATTATTGGTTCGTCATGGTAATGTGACTGTTTTATTATTCTCGAGTTCAAATTTTATTTTTATCAAAATTTGATATATAGACAATATAGTTTATGTGGGACAAAAAAAAAATCTCTAATTCAGTTCCTTTGCAAACAAAAAGAACATGATATTTCAATTATATTGACTCGTTTTAACTAGGGTGTTGCTATTCATACATTATTTTTACTTTTCACATAACCCTTTCAAATTTTGACCATCAAATCGAATGAATTGAAGATATTTAAAGGACACAAATAATAAGGGGGTATAGAAGGTAGACATGGTGGTTAAGTAAGATGCATGTTCCTATTTCTTGTAGATGTGCATTTATGTCCATACTAGTCTTCTTTTTCTTTTACAATAGAAGGAAACTGATTTGTTGAGCTAGTCTCATCCTAATTCATTTTCCAACCATCGGCACTATTTGAGTCAAGCTTAATGACTTAAGGCCAGTTTGGGATTGTTATGTCTTTTAAAAACCTCTTTTAGTATGCTTTAAGAATAATCAGTTGTAAAATAAAGCAGTTGAGTTTTAGATAAACTGTACTTTTAGAAGTGTTGTAAGTATGAAAAGCAGTGTAAAAACGTTTGGTGAATTTTAAGGTAAGAAATTTTTAGGTAAGTGATATGATTATTAATAATGACAAAAATGGATATAGTATTGCGGGTGTGGGTGGTGTTGACATAGTGGTGGCAGTAGTAATGGTGGTAATAGTAGCATCAATGGTAGCGGTATGATGGTGGTGTCAATAGTAAGGTGTAAAGGTAACAGTGGTGGCAGCAAAAATGGTGGCGATTGTGGTGATGGTGGCGGCGACATTAGTGGCAATGATGGTGGTGGTCATGTTGGCAGTGTTGTAAGGCTAGTGGTGGTGATGGCAGCAGAAATGGTGTGATATGGTGGTGGTGTCAATAGTGAGGTGTGGTGGTTGAGGTGCATATATAACAATGGTGGTAAGGACGGCGACAACGGCAGTGGGGGAGATTGTGGTTATGCTGGCCACAGTGAAGCAACAATGGTGGTGGTAGTGATGGCAGTTGGGGTAGCACTGGTGACAATTGTGGTAGCAACAACAATGGTGGTGATATAATGGTTGTAGCAGTACGTGGTGGCGTTGTTTTTGTTCCTCGGGGTATGAAATGTATTTAAAAAGATAAATGATGTCATTTTTTAAAACTAATGAGGGTAGAACAAAAATTTAAAATATTTCTTAAAAGCTTTGCTTTTTATGATAGCAGCTTTTAAAACGAACCTACAAGTTGTTTTTCAGATTCAGTGTCTTGAGGCTATTACTTTTAAAATAAGCAAAATATTTAGTTTTAACACACCTTTTTATTGCTTAACTTTAGAGTGAAGCAATTTCAGATGAAAAAAAATTACTAATACCAAATGGGGCCTTAATTTATTTTGAAATCGTTTGTAAAAAGAAGAAAAAATGTATCTACATTTGATTGGAAAGTGAAAGAAAAATAGTGTTCTTAATACGTAAGTATGAAGGAAAATAAAGGAGAAGCAAACAAGATCCATCTAGCATACCCTACGACACAAACTGCAATGTGAAGAAGAAATTTGGCATCTTATTCCAAGTATTTCTTTTATATAGTCCACATATTTATTTCTTCACCTTATTGGACTGCCTATTGAGATTAAATAAAGGAATTTCCCAGCCCAACCCAACAAACTCTGAGGTTGAACAAGAGGTCATAGAGTAGCCCAACAGTCCCATTCAAGATCTTAATCAAGTCCAATACAAGATGAGCGGTTCATAACAAGGTTAACTACCAAAAAGATAAAAAGGTCGTACCCAGTGCACAAGGCTCCCGCTTTACGCAGGGTCTGGGAGAGGTGAATGTCGGCTAGCCTTACCCCCATTTATGGAGAGGCTGCTCCCAAGTCTCGAACCCGAGTAAATCCACGAGTAAATCTTCGATAGGAGTGTCACATGATTGGGATAGTAGGAGTTAGACTTATGGATAAAAAAATAATCAAGAAAAATATAGAGGCGATACGTGAATTTTTGGGTTAAAAAAATAAGATTACCTTCGAGGCATACTGGGATTTCTACGCGCAAGCAGTAGGTAATCATCCCTCAATCAAGTCAAAAGTGCCCAAAATAGGTATTTATTCAAAACCTATTTCATCTATCCTCATCAAATCTTCTCCACAAGGTAAATCATGAATTTCACCCAAAAAACCATCCAAGTGGCCGGTCCTCCTCCTTTCAAAGGGGCCGACCACCCCTATATAAACACACTCATTTTCTCCAAAACCTAAGTTCTACACTCTTGCTAAATTCTCTAAATTGTCCAAACATTTTTCCCTAAAAGTTCTAACTTTGGCATTAGAGGTTATTTGGCTAAAGCCCCCCCAACATTCATCGTGAGCGTGTGAGGCTCTTGGCCTTGACCTAAGGTGTTGTTTGTTTTATAGGTGCAATTTTGTCCAAGAACAAGGAGGAAGAAATTTGCATCCACAAATTGGTGCTTTCATTGAGAGTCTTGATCAAACGCTCGTAAAAGACTCTCACATTCAAGGTTTTTCGTTTTCTTGATCATTTGTAGATTTTTCGTACGTTCTTATTCTTGGAATTTTTTCTAACAATTCTTTGATAAAATGTAAAAGAAAGGAACAATGGCAAGAGATTCGGAAAGCTCAACAAACGAAAATTCCAACGTTTGAGGATTGGGACCGCGACGATTTACAAGGCTCAACACAACGATAATTGGAGTGGCACCAACTCCACGAGGCACCACTGTGGCGACCACCACGACAGCCACCCTTGGCAAGGCTCACGGCACCACAATCACTGCTTAAACCATGCCATTAAAGCCCACACGGGCCCAAGCCCAAGGCGAGCTAACCTGAGCCACTTAAGCCCGACGAGAACCCAACGCATTGCTAAGCAGAGCTTAGTCCCACACCCATGTGCGCCACATGCTCAGCAGCCCACTTTTGTGGCCTAGTCTGCTCTCATGGCTTTCCAAGCAATCCAAATCAGTCCAAGACTTATTCAACCGTCCCGGCTTCAAAATTCAGGGCCTACAATTGAACCAGAGGCATTTTCACCACATTTATCCTCGGATTTGACATTTCCCAACTCAAATCTCGCGCCTGGAGTCTACCACATATGGAGAAACCTACCATCCAAGCCATTACATCCTACATGGCGAACAACACTTGTCCCAACAAGTCATAGAGTTGATAAACGCCATCGCACAACAGATGACCTTGGTGAATCAACTCTTGCAGTGTACCGAGATGAAGTGTGCCTCAGACGAGGTGTCCCAAAGAAGGACAATAGCAGACGATGAACCTCTACAGCAGCGTCCTGGCAAGCAACCACTTGACCAACCACGAACCGAGCATCCCGATTAGGCCCATGAGATAGCGTATACTCTCGTTTTAGTGCACGGATGAGCGTGCACTCTCGACTAGGCCTACATACACTCACAGTTAGGGCCACCCTCCGATAATCAACATGAGCGACCTTCCAGGCGAAGTGTTCATTTGTGGCAATGCCCGCAAGGAGCATCATCCACTTCACATCAAAGTAGGCAGCACAACGGACTGAAAGAAACAGTCACTTAATCCAGCTCAAGTTCAACCAGCAGCCTGCGAGTTACTCACTTACCTGCTAGGAACATACCATATATACCATAGCTGCGACATAAACGAGCCGAACATATGGAAAAACAGCCCAAACCAGTAGGTCACGACCTGGGGCAACTGAGAGCTCCGCTACTCAACAAAAACAATTCAGGAAAAAGTTAAAAGGCTCATAACTGAACGATTGCGCGATTTCCCGCGTAACGAAGCTATTAACGAGATGCTTCGATGAGACATGACCAACATAGCGGGTCATCTTTCAATGACAAGATCGAACAGACGGGACTATCCCACATAGATTGTCGAATACAAAGATTACTTTTGTTTCGACAAAGGTAGCAGCTCAGCCTAATGGCATGCCAAGGGAAAACCAGTACCAGAATGACACATTAGCCTAACTACCAAGAACTAGGGACATGCCTTGTTCTCAACACTTAAGACGATTTAATACTGAAGCAGCACATCACCAGTAATCGAGCATCACGGACTTAGTGGTTCAATTCCTCCTACTATGCACAACCTGGCCCAAGCCAACCCAACTCTATTTTAACAGCCGTGCCTACTTACTTCACGGCACCCGGTAGCCATTGATCTATCACCATGGCTTATAACTGTGCCAATCTTACACCACAGTTCTTAGCCGTGCCGATCTTGCCCTGTGGCTAGCGCTAACCAAGCCTTAAAAGGGCGCACGACAAAACACCTAATGATGGCATAATAATTTTGGGAGCAGCTTACTGCGCTTATACCCTTACGTGGGTTCCAAAAGCAGTTCAAAGTCTCAAACAGTTCGCCAAACAAGACCTCGCAGGGTGTGGATTATTTTAGTTTTCCAGCAGTCCAGCCTTCCTCAGCTGCATTCACGACAACGACTTCCATGCTCTCCAGTGCGATAGGGTATACCAATCTGCCGACACCCATCTGGTAAGTTATTCAGTGCGAGATGATAAACTAATTGATCTCCAGTGCGAGAAGGTACACTAATAGTTCTCCAGTGCGAGAAGGTAAACTAATTGCTTTCAAGTGCGATAGGTAAACTGATTCCCCGACACCCATTTGGGTAAGCTCTTTAGTGTGAGAAGGCCACATAGCTCAAAAGATCGAATGCTTGAAGACTAACTAGGCAGCGAATGGTCAGGGGGCAGCAACCACTTTTCACTCAACATTTCGCCCATCCGACACTTCATCTTTAGTAACTCCATCCTTGATTGCTCCATCTACGGTAGCTGAGAAATCAAACTCAAGCAGTTTCCTCATCTTTAGCAAGCTGCCCAAACCGTGGCCCATGCCACGCCACTTCCTTGGCCCATGTCGAGCCAATCCTTAGCTTTAGTCAAGTCGAGCAGCATAAGCAATGGCCTCTACCACACCACCTCCTTAGCCCATGCCAAGTCGATTCCTAGCCCCTGTCAGCCGATGTGCCACACCACCCTGACGGTTGCCCCTTGGCAGGACTACCAAAGAAGAAGACAAGAAGAATTAAGTTTTTCTTACATCGGTACAGAACGAAAAAGACAAAGAAATCAATGAAAGAAGATTCTTTGCATGGGCAAGCTACCAAATATCCTCTAGTTTTCTCTCTTTCTTGTAGGGACATATAATTGCCCTCCGAAGTTGATTTAATCCCCTACTTAAGGTAGGCTTAAATAGGCTTTGGATGCGTTTTATTTCCATTTCCTAGAAGAATCTAATTCTAAGTCCAAGTGAGAATTTGCATCAAAGCTGGAGAACTCTACACCTCTACACCTGCTGCCCTTTCCTGCGTACAGCTTAGTAGGTGCGGGGGCATTTGTGGAGCTAAAAATAATCAAGAAAAATATAGAGGCGACACATGGATTTTGGATAAAAAAAAACAAGATTACCCTCGAGGCACACCAAGATTTCTACCCGCAAGAAGTGGGCAATCATCCCTCAATCAAGTTAAAAGTGCCCAAAATAAGTATTTATTCAAAACCTATTTCATCCATCCTCATAAAATCTTCTCCACAAGGTAACCCCTAAATCATTCATTTCTAAATATATTAATTAGCTAATTAATTGATTTATTACCTAGTTAATTTATTAATTAGCAACAAATCATGAATCTCACCCAAAAAACCATCCAAGTGGCCGGTCCTCCTCCTCCTAAAGGGGCCGGCCACACCCCTATATAAATGCACTCATTTTCTTCAAAACCTACGTTCTGCACTCTTGCTAAATTCTCTAAATTCTCCAAAAAAGTTTCCCTCAAAATTCTAACTTCAACATCGGAGGTTCTTTGACTAAACCCCCCCTTCCCCAAAATCATTGTGGGCGCGTGAAGCTCTTGGCCTTAACCTAAAGTGTTGTTTGTTTTGTAGGTGCAATTTTGTCCAAGAACAAGGAGGAAGAAATTTGCATCCACAAGACCGAATTAACCAAAAAACGAGGTTTGTGTGAGTAAGGTCAGTGACAAGCCAAAGTGATATTCAAAACTACTTTAATCTAAGGAAAAGGAAATTCAAACTTGGGTACAAGAGAGGCGTAGCCTAGCCAACAAGCAACCCACACTTGCCCTAGAAAAGGGAATTCAAGTTTTAAATGGCGTCCTACAATGAAGTAATGCAAAGATTAAGGACTTTTATGCCAAAATGCCCAAAGAAAAACTTCACCAAAGACACCCAAAAAGCTTTTGGTGTACAAGTCAGCACATAACCTCCTATAAATAAGTGGGGAAAACCTTTTTCCTATTTTTACACCTGCTTGGGAAATGAAAAATCAAATAATTGTCTGTCAATGACAAACAAATCAACAAAAATAGGAACATGTATCTATAATCTCTTTGTCAACCTAACTGACTAATTTTTTCACGCTTCCTTGTTCAACCGTCGTGAGGCGAGGCCCTTGCCAGAAAGACTAGGAGTAATCGGCATCAAGGGTGTGTGAGGTGCCTCCTCATCATCCCAATTATCGTCCCAGTTATTATCCCATACATCGTTAACATGCAACACCCGGTTTTTTCCATTGGAAATTGGTAGGTCCTTATCTAGCTTTTGATATTTCAACCCACTGCCAGAGACCCGCCTATTTCTAAAGCTGATGCACATCCAAGCCGATGCTAATATCATTGCTGAAGCAAAGAACATAATTGCAATCGTAGGTTTTTGTTTTGGGAAGTTTGTGTAGGCGAAGTTTGAAGAATTCTCAGGCTTCTTCCTGGAATTGTTTGTGATTAGGTCCTTCAAATCAAGGTTGCATCGACCATTTCTAGCTTTTAGGACAATTGAACTGCCAGCCCCTCCCTTTCCAACAGAAACCAAAACCGGCAGAACCCAAATTATATAGATCAAAATCCACTTTTAGCATGGTGACAAGCATTACGCTTATAACATCCATAGAAAACCGCCTAGATTTTTTCAATGCAAAAACAAAATGAGTTACATAATGCCAATCATGTGTTCAAGCCAACTTGGCAAAGACATTTGCTATCAATATAAGAAACAGACTTTTGAATCAACCAATCTATTGTGTAGTGGGATTCTTATTAAAGTATTGCTTACTCGGTGAATCTGCAATACTGATATTGCATGGGATTTCGTTACTACAAGGTACTTTTTGGATAGACATACTACCCACGTGGGGTATAGGTGTAAAGATTTAGCCAATTCATAGTAGCTGTATGCATCTGGAAAGTTTAAGAACTTATGACACTCTATGTATCAAAGGAACCAAGTTTCCCTGCGGAAAAAAAAAAATTCTCATTTGCCAATTAGAATACAAGGACAAATTGAATCTTCTATGAAGTCTTTCAAGCAGGGAAGCATTATCAACCAGGTGTGATGTGATGATGAATATTAACATTAGGCTGCATTTTTGTTAAAAGAATTAAGAAATTGATTCTCTATAGCCCTAGGGATCCCTTTTCAACTATTTTGCAAAAGCAATCGCACAATTTATTTATACAAGTATTAGACATCATAGTCTAAAGTAAAACAGGACGGTATGAAGAATTTGCATCATAGTGAAAATATACTAGCTTCAATTAAGAAATCATAAAAAATAAAAAATAAATAAATAAACATATTTTGTGATCGACCAACTCTTTAGTGTTCTTTACACTTACTTTTCTGTTTTCTTTCTCTTCAAGTTGAATTTTTGTTTCGTCCAGTTGCACAAAATCAAGAGTTACAATGGTAACCAAGAGAGGGCCTTTGGCCATGTTCTTAATTAAAAGTGAAAGATGGTGAGAATTTGAAAAATGATAACCTACAATAAGTCAAGTATGATCAATGCAAAACAATACAAACTTAACTATAAAAAATACAATTAAAAAACTATATTTCAGTATGCTAAATGAATAATGATCTGAAAACACATAAAGAACATATCTGAATATTTATTGCATGACAAAATTCTTAACCAGACTGATAATTTAGTTGAATGAGAACAATCCATTAGTCCAAGAAATAAGGAAAACACCAAGGATGGATAGTATAAACAAGAAATATGCACAGAACTACCATGAATACAAAATGTAAAACATACCATTTCCGAGAACTTTCAAACACGCAACCAACTGGTTGCCCTCATCAGTACATATATTAGATGTATCACATTCCTCACTCCGCGTCCCCTCCTTCCCTATGAGGTTCACAAAGACCGTATTTGCACCATTATCCACCTCCTTAGGCACTTCCTTTGATTCCAACCCATCACTCTGCTTTTGTTTCTTGTCCTTGCCCTCTAATTTAGATCCTTCGCTCGACACTTGATGCGAAAATTATCTTAACACACAAATTTAACCCTCTTTTGACAACTGTAGTATAAGTATAAGTAGGGATCGTTCTGGACCAGGGATTAGGAGGGCTTGCTAATAACCTCTAAACTGACTCAAAAACATAAAACTAAACTTAAAAATACTTAACAAGACTCACAAGACTCAAAGCAAACTTAAAATACTCAAACCAGCTTAGAACAACTAAATAAACTTAAACTAGACACTAGGAATGTTTGGACGAAAATTGACTTTTACTTGAATCAAAACATTTAAAAACACAAATTAAAACAGATTCTAACTAATTAGACACACTAAAGTAAAGGGGGATTGAGTTTTGGACGAAGTTGAAACAAACAAACAAGTATGAAAAACTAGACAGATTGTAAAACAAATTTGAGAAATAAGATGATGGATGGGATAGCTAGAGGCTTTTTCTCCACACATGACATGTATGCAAATAACTCGATTTCCAGTTACTACTTCATTGAATTATGAACGACAATGCTCCAAATTAACCGTGACATCACTAGTTAACTCTCAGATTTTCCTTGTTTTATTGGATTGGATGACATCATTCGACAACCAAAAACATTCTTTTAAAGTTCCCTACATGACATCATAATAGAGATACAATAAAAGATCATTATGTTTAATGAAAATCATAAGCATTGACAAAGCACTTGCAACTATGACATCATGTCACTCATGCTAGGAATTGAACTTAACGCGATCGTTTATAAGCGACCTTCACTACATGTGAATATAAGTTTGTAACGATTATGTTAAACTTCCTTATATTCTAGCAACGGATTTATGCATGCTAATTAAGTGTCGACCCTTAATTAACAAATACAAATAAGTTATCAATCAAATAGTTAAGCCAACTGCATTCACGATTCAAGAGTTCATAACTGGAATTTATCAAATTATATTGCACACATAATCATGGCTTTGAAATCACCCCTAGCCAATAGGGGTTTAGCCACTCATATTCACAACAAACCAAAAGAAAATGAATTTAAACATTGGAAACAAAAGAAAGAAAACACCTAAACGCTCCAACGATCCAAGTTAGACAGCAAGCACGTCCAAGCATTTTCCTTCCCTTCCTTTGCTACAGCACAAGGTGTTGGTATGTGTTTGAAGGTTTGTTTGTATGGAGGAATGGATGTGTTTGGATGAAGGTTGTATTGAATGCGGCAAAGAGTGGAGAATTGTGTAGATTGGTTAAGAAGAAAAGACTCTGCCTTGCAGCAGAATGTGTCTTCCTCCCTTCTCCCTAAACTGTCCCACCTCAATGTGTCTTTGGATGGATATATTTATAGGCAAGGGAGAGGATGTAGTGGGTGGTGGTAATAAGTGGATGTAGTGGTAGGTGAATGTGTTGGGTGGTTGAAATGAGTGGATGTGTTGGGTGAAATGACTGGATGTAGTGGTAGGTGAATGGATGTGTTAGGTAAAATAAGTGGATGTAGTGGTAGGTGAATGTGTTGGGTGATTGTAATGAGTAGATGTGTTGGGTGAAATGAGTGGATGTAGTGGTAGGTGAATGTGTTGGGTGGTTGTAATGAGGGGATGTGTTGGGTGAAATGAGTGAGTGTTTGGTAATGAGTGGATGTAATGGGTGTAGTGGATGGATGTTTGTAGTTGTAGGTCAACACACTTGCACACACACATGCTGATTTCTAGCCTTCTAATCTTCAAAAATGTCCATCCTCATGTCTCCATGCTTGCACTATCCAATCTTGGACCAAAAATGCTCCAAAATGCTCCAAATAGCACTTTGTTGCCAACTTTGTTATTTGAACCTACAAACACACGAAAATAGCTTAAAGTACTAAAATAACTAGAATTAAACTAAGTAAATGCCAAGAAACAAGCTAACTAAGTTGCATAAATATGCTCCTATCAACCCTTCACCACTCTTTGCCACATTATCAGATTTTTTCACACCTACTTCCTTACTTGAATTGCTCTTCTTATCCCTAATACCCTCATTTGATCCAACCACCTGATCTCCGTCTTTCTTCACCTTTTGAACATTGTTAGCATTCAAAACTGAATTAGACCCAACAATGTTATCAATGGAACCATTTGAATTATCCGATGCTAACAAACTTTTGCGGTCCAAATCAGTTGTCACACCGGATTCTACATACATTCAAAACCTCTAACAAATAAATATAGACCACAGAACAACTAAATTCACTCCAAAAATATAAGTTCTCATTATTTACCTTCAAATCAGCATCAGAGCAATGAACTACAATCTACAACAATAAAATCCCAACCAACAGAACAAAATTCTTCTCCATAATCTGAGACAAACCTGTAAGAACAAGTTTGCAACTTCTTATCCGAGGAACTTGAATTCATCCAATTGAATCACAAATTATATAAGCCTTTTATTAAATACACTCAAGAACAAATTTTTTACATACCTGCATTATTCGATCCTGATGATGAAGCCATAAAGAATTATGAAACCTTATAGAGTTCCAACAATAAGTTCTTTTCCCAAACCAATTGAACTTCACACAATTCTGTTATCCTAAAACATTGAGGACAACCAAATAGCTTTAATCAAGACTTTTCCATATCAATATCAAACACTATGACCGGTTCTATCACATATTTTGTACTCATAATCTTACAAAACCTACTTCTTTACACTATAACCAGACCCTATTCTTCCATTAAAAACCAAGAAATGAAATCATTAAGCTTTCTTATTCAGAAAGAAAAAGAAAACCCATAAACGAAAACATGTGTGAAGGGCATATGAAGAAAGACTCAGATTGCTTACCCAGAAGAAGAAGAATATGGAGGTTCTCTATGATTGTCTTGCATAAGCTTGGTTGAAGCAATGGTTGCACAAGCTATGCGGCTTCTCATCGAGCAATGGTTGAGCGTGCATCAAAGATGAACATATTTTTCTTTGAGAATAAAAAAATGGGTTTAAAGTTTGAACGGTGACATGCTTGACGTCAACGAAGGTAATCAGAGCGGAGACTACAAAGTAGTGAGAGGAGACTACAAAGTTTGAACGGTGAAAACTATTTGATAACCATTTTATTTTTATTTATTTTTTAATTTTACATGGAGTAATTCTACACTAGTTATGTTTGCTTAAATATTATATCTGTTACGAGCATTTTTAATGGAAATATCAAATGTTAATTTGATTACTGTTGTGGTAATGTCAGATTTTTTGTTCCTCTGGTCCATATCTTTTTTTGTTATAAATGATTGGCCAATTTCCCTCTCAACTTTAATTTTTGTGGCCGATTTCTCCCATAAACTCTCATAATTAGTCAATTTCCACCATGCCGTTAATTTTCAAAAATTTTAGGCCAAATCGGATTAATAGTCCCCGTAGTGATAAGGTATTCGGAGAATTGCCCATGTGGTAAAAAAAACATAGGATTTAAACCCTTATGATGAAGATTATTAGCAAAATTAACCCAAAAAACAAACTTATGTTAAACTCAGATAAGTATAAGGATAAAAATGTCCAACCACACTCTTTATTTTTGCTAGCCTCCTCTTTCTCTCTCTATGTGTCTGTGTAAGTATACCTCTACGGTGCAATGCAAGGCCATGATAGGATCAACATGTGTCTCCTTGCGAGCTGATCGTTGAGGTCTTCTGAAGGCTTGAATCCAAGCCCAACCGTGATGCCTGCTCCCTCGTTTGCAAGCGCTAGCTCACCCTCGAGCGCCTCAGCAGCACCACCCTCTGCATCGGCATAACCGGCAGCCCGGACCTCATCATCGGCCTCCTCGCTGTCAATTCTGCAATGCTTGAAGTCTGCAATTCTTGAAGTCTGCATTCATGGGTTAATGTTGATTCTGCCCATTTTGTGTGTTTGCTTTTGCTCATTTGAAGATCAAAGAGTCAAGTGCTTGCTGTTCGGTTTATCTGAGTCATAATTGCCTGAACATGTAAGAATTTTAATGCTTGAAGTCTGCAATTCTTCGTTTGAATACTTAACCGGAAATTATTGGTACATTCCTAAATGGGTTTCTTTTGGGGTAATGTCTTGCAGTCTTGCTTTCATTAAAGGTGTAATTTTTTTTTCGTAAGCATTTGAATAATGTTATTCCTACATTTTTAAGATTACAAAGACAGAAAGAAAATGGCTAACATAGAATAAATGTGTGAAAGCTTGGAGAGTGAGCCGAGAAGAGGTACAATAACACAGATAGAAAGAGGGAAGAGAGAAGGAGGCTAAAAAGAAAGAGTGTTTGGACACTTTTATCCCTACATTCCACAAGCTATTCACATGATAACCTTTTAAAGGGCAATAATGTGAATTTCTCCATACATTCTTCTTCCTTTTCTTCTCACTCTCAAACCAGCATTTTTGTATGTTTCTTCTTTGTTTGACCTTTCAAACCCAATATTACCCTATGTTTCTCATCTAATTTCCAAACCTATAATTCAGTTTCATGTTATTTAGTCAAAGGCGTGGATAGGTCGGTATGTTGAAGTTCTAGTTGCCGCAGGAGGCGGAGTAGAGAGAAGAACGAGCTTGTTGTCAGAGTTGTCTGTGTTGATGGGGTGGGGGATGTTTGGTTGACGACTATGACGGTGGCGACGCAACCATAGCCCCATTCAGGGAGAAGTTTGTACCTGGTTGCGGAGATGAGTCGAGCCGAATCGATATCTGGGACCTTCTGACATTCGTCAAGACGTCTTTTTTAATCCCTTCTATCTCTTTAGCTCTTCCATCCTTCATTTGGGCCTTTTAGAGGTTGTCAAATTTCTCACTTTTGTGATTTTCTTCACAAAAATCCAATCTTTTTCTTTCAATTTCGACATACATTTCTTAAACTCAAATGACGGATAACACCTGGGTGTTGAATTAGGTCAAGCTACTGCTGTGGAGAAATATGTTGTAGATCGCACGTGGGTGGAGAAAAGGAAGGAGAAGGTAGGGAGAAAATAATTTTCTATTGTGGTCACGTGATAACGCGTGACATATGAATAGGAATAATGGATGGAAATTATCAAAATTGGGTAAAAGATTGTTTACTACCCTCATGTTTTGTGGTTTTCAACATTTAATACATCAAGTTTTTTTCATCTCAGATTCATACCTAAAGTGTAAATTTTGGGACAGTCTCATACATCCATTAGTCAAACTATTAAATCTGCCGTTAATTGTGACGTGGCGCCATGATTGGGCGCCACGTGTCATCAACGTTTTTTTTATTTTATTTTTTTATTTTTTCTTCTTTCTCCTTCTTCCTTCCTTCTTCCTTCCCCTTCCTTCTTCTTATTCTTTTTCTTCTTCCTCCGAATCTGGGGAAGATGAAGGTTTTTTTTCTTTTTTTTTTGCTTCCTCCTTCTTCTCCTTCTTCCTTCTTCCTCCGAATCTAGGGAAGATGAAGGTTTTTATTTTTTTTATTTATTTTTTTTCTTCTTCTTCCTTCGACTGCAACTTTTTTTTTTCTTCCTTCTTCTTCTTCCTCCTTCTTCTTCTCCTTCTTCCTTCCCCTTCTTCTCCTTCTTCCTTCCTCAAAAGAGAAAAAAAAAAACCTTCATCTTCCCCAGATTTGAGGAAGAAGAAGGAGAAGGAAGAAGAAGGAAGAAGGGGAAGGAAGAAGGAGGAAGAAAGAAGGAGAAGAAGGAGGAAGGAAAAAAAAAAGGTTGCAGTCGGAGGAAGAAGAAGAAGAAGAAGAAGAAGAAAGAAGAAGAAAGAAGAAGAAGGAGGAAGAAGAAGAAAGAAGAAAAAGGAAAAAAGAAAAAAAAAAAAAACTTCCCCAAATGCAGAGGAAGAAGAAGAAGAAGGAGGAGGAAGGAGGAAGGAAGAAGGAGAAGGAGGAAGAAAAAAAAATTGCAGAAGAGAGAAGAAAAGAAGAAAAAAAAACGTGGATGACACGTGGCGCCCAGTCATGGCGCCACATCACAATTAACGGTAAATTTAACAGTTTGACTAACGGATGTATGAGACTGTCCCAAAATTTACACTATAGCTATGAATCTGAGACGAAAAAAACTTAATGTACTAAATGTTGAAAACCACAAAACATGAGGGTAGTAAATAGTCTTTTACCCATGAAAATTTTACAACGAGATGGAAATCGACTAATTATGAGAGTTGAAGGGGAATATTGGCTAAAATTACATTTTAGGGGGAAATTGGTTAATCCTTACAAGTTCGGGAGGCAAATTGACAAATACCTCTAAATGATATTTGTAAGACGCATTTTTAAAGAGAAATCATTTAAAAAAAATTCAAGATCTATAATCGGTGCATTAAGGGGATCCACATAATAAAATAGTTAAAAATTATTTGACAACACATTTTCTCATATGTCAAATTTGGCAGTAGAAAATTTATATGTCAATCCACATAGGATTGGCATATTGGTTTAAACTTCTTCCTACTTTCAAATTTGATTGTATGACATTCCACTTAGGATGACATCTCGTTTGGAGATTGTCGAAGCAGTTTAAAACTAGTTACATGAAGGTTCATTGAGTCATAAGCAACGACATTGGAACTCTCAAAAGCAAGAGTTCCCACATGGCTCCAAGATTTGCAGATAAAACCGAGAAAATAGCAGCCCTTAGTGATGTTGCTAATTTGCTTAATTAATTCTATGAAGATTTAGGTTGCAGAAGAAGTGATAATAATATGATGGAGGACATATTATTATAGAGAACGGCAGAGAGAAGGGAGGAGAGAAGAATGGGAGAGAGTGAAGAGAGAATGGAGAAAAAGCCATGTTAGAAGAGATTAAATAAGGACAAGAGAGGTGAAGAGATAAGGAAAAGAATAGAGTGAAGAGAAAAGAGTAAAATAGTTATTTTCTAACTAACTTAAACCTATGCAGCATGCTTCATTGACCTATGCATTAGTATACATATTTCACTGATTATGTCTACAAAAAAAAAATGATCATTGATATATGGCTAATTAAAGATTTTTAAATGACCTTTAGGTAAATAGCCTTATTGTGACAGCCCGTCCATGATTTTAAGAGTTTTGAAAGTTTAATAAAGGATTTTACAAAAATGCCCTTTGAGGCACGCGCATTATTCGGGGTGTGTCAGTTGGTATCAGAGCCTAGGTTGCGGTCTTGGACATCTTGAGAATTCACAAAAGTAGGATTCACCCTTGGGTGTTACATCTTAGTAATTATATCTTTAAAGCTTCCGAACTGTGTAAATGGTTACGTCACTCTCAAGTGACGGCCAGCATGCCCTCCTTCGGGACGAGGTGTGTCACTTATATTTTTATGCCATATGATGTGATATATGATGTATCCAATGGGAAAACTTCAATATTCAACGAGAAAATTTCAATAAAACACTAATTGATATGGCAGTTGGAAAAAAAAAACACTAATTAATGTGTTCATGATAATCACTTGTCACATTATACGGTATAATTTATTATGAATAGAATTATTCTTTTATTTATGTTCGTCATAGAAGAGACATACATCTAGAGAAAGAATAAATGAAGAAGAGTAGATGCAACATGGTAAGAAATACGTAGAAGATTTAAGTTTACTGTGAAATTCTGAAATTATGAGAGTGGTAAGCACCAAATTCTAATTATTGTTTTTCCCTATGAACTTCTAGGTTTTTTCGTTTAGAAATCCAAATAAAAAAAATTAGTGTATATCAACTAAAAATCCAAATTTTAAATTTGTTTTCTTTGTACAGAGGAATATTAAGGTGCTCTTTAAATACAATCTTAGATTCTCACAAAACAATGTGCTTATTAACCACATTGTTGGGGAAGGAGCAAGACAATGTGCATATGTGCTCTACTAGTAACACATCTCGTTTCTGTTTACAAATTTATTATTATTAACTCATATACTAATTCTTCTTAACTTTGCATGCAAGTAACAACTCTCCCGTAATTGAGTCAAATTTGTTTCGATGAGCGAGAGCATGCATGCCCTACAACGTGTCGAAGAATTGAAAGACACGATCCCTTAATTTTCCGTCTCACCCTCAACATGAGGAACTTATATCACACCATTTTCTTTGGATTGTCGTCCTAGTTTTTTCAGAGAGCGTAACGGGGTGGAGCTTGAGACTGCTCAGCCGCTAGAATATGAACGAATTCTCCGAAATTTGAATGGGATCTCAATTACTACCACACGAAAATCGTCCTCTCATTACTTAATTATCACCAACTTTTTTTGGATTTGGGGAGTTCACAACATTTTTCTGGTCCCCCAAGACCGACTTTATCAAGGGATCTTGGATGGGCACCAAATGATGGTTGCTGCCCTCGCCGAGAAATGGGCCAACAAAAATGCTCCAAAAAAGCAGCGGCCTCAAATTCATATGGAGTTGAAGAAGATACGAGTGTCCAATAATTTATTTCATCCAAAAAATTCTTCATATATATATATATATAGTTTAACTTATTTCAGGTGGAACCCTCAACCCTAACAACTTTATTTTTTTATTTTTTTTTATGTTACATTAAAACGGAATCGAATTTTGACTTGGTTTATTTTTGTTTAACTCACTTGTCATCATCACTTGAACTAACATCAAAGACTTAAAACCTAAATATTAGCCTTCATCATCTTAATTCTATTTTTTTACGTAGATCAAATGGCAGAATGAATTGAAAATCAAATTAAAAAGTGCAAATCGGACAACAAAAATAAAGCTTTGTAGATTTAGGCTCCAATGATTGATTTGGGTCGATTACTCGTTATTTCAAAGAGAATGGCGATGTGTATCAAACTCACCAAGTTTTCACGATGTATGAGAATTTTCAGCTGAAATCCATTGTTTATAGTGTTTTTATTACGGTTTTAAGTTTTAAGGATGTTTCGATATTTTGTTATTTGGTTAACTTTTGGACGGGAACTTTAACGAAAAGCTCATAGTACTGTTCATTTTAACGAAAAACCATATTTTTACACTAAAAAGTCAATCATGGTACTATTCACTTTACCTTTTATTTCGTCCTTATCGTTAAAACTCAAAGTTTTCAAGCCATTTTCATTAGTTTTCCTTCCTTTTGGACTCCTAGGGTTTGACTATAAATACTTTCTGGTTGGACTCCTTTAGGCATTATGTTTGTTATCTTATCAATTATCCTTCAATAAGCTTTTGAGGTTTTGTCATACTTTCTGGAAGGTTCTAGTTTTCTTATTTAAGATTATCGTTGAATAATCTTCTGTCACAACGTTTCAAGTGGTATAAGAGCAATATTCTCAATAGCCAATAGTGGTGGTTGTGATTAGAACCCTGCCGACGATGGCCGTAGGGTTGAACATGTTACCCAATCAGATTTCATCATTTCAATGCTCTTGTTGCTCAGGTTTCTCAACTTGCCTAAACGTTGACAACCTAGTTGATGGTTTACATCCATATCGTCATTATGATGACTAGCCAGTCCGTGGCACATGGAGCACCCAAGCCTAGGCATGTTCAAGAGGGTAGTGAAGGAAATTCGAAGGAGGAATTTGCAGAGCCTGAACGAGTTCAATGAAACAACCAAAATAATAGTAACAAAAGTAACAACATTGATGAGCACTTTTTCGACATGACCCTATTCCAATAGTGACTTATTGTTGACCCTAAAAACTAATTAGCCTACATAGCGTGCATGCCAAATAGCTAATGAGCTAATTGTGTCCTTTAGTGAATGCGGGTGTGCCAATTCATTGACCGAGCTTGGTCGGTGAGTAGAATGAATGCACTAGTACAAAAACATGTTTGCGCGACGAAAACTTGTGCGACACATAAAATAACGTCGCGCAAAACGGCTTTGCGCGACGTAGTCCTTCGTCGCGCAAAATTTTGGCGCCAAACCCTAAGAATTTACCGCTTTTTCCCACCTTTGCGCGACGCATGCCCACCTACGTCGCGCAAAGTTGTTTTGCTCGACGTAGGTGGGCATGCGTCGCGCAAAGTCACCAACTTTTTTTTCTTTTCATTTGATCTGTTTGGGAGGCTAGAATGTTTGGAGTTGATGATCAAACTGAAGGAAATACCAAAAGAATTGTTTGCGTGACGTAGGCACATCTTTGCGTGACGTATGTGCGTCGTGCAAAGAGACTTTATGTGACATTAGGAATGTGCGTCGCGCAATCAAACTTAAAGTTTATTTATACTTTCATTAAGTATAATATAAGATTTTGTGGTATCCACTTGTGTTAATACTTTAAATTGACGATTGAATTAGTTCATTGTATTCATATAGGATCCAGGAGTGTAGCTGTAAAAAATCATCAAACTCTGAGTTAAAACTACCGTTAAATCGTGATTTTTCCTTTATAACCGTCGAAATTTGTTGTCCCGTTACTTGATCTCTGCATGCTTGTTTTTGCCATTTTTGGCGTATGCGATCTCGAAGCATATACAAACAAGTTTGACGGTTGGATCGTTCAAATTAGTTTCGTACAATGCGTTTCCCATCAAAACGATAGATTCACTAACACTTAGAGTTTATTTATACTTTTATTAAGTATAACATAAGATTTTGTGGTATCCACTTCTATTAATACTTTAAATTGATGATCGAATTAGTTCATTGTATTCATATAGGATCCAGGAGTGTAGCTGTAAAAAAATCATTAAAATCGGAGTTAAAACTACTGTTAAATCGTGATTTTTCCTTTATAACCGTCAAAATTTTTTGTCTCGTTACTTGATATCTACATATTTGTTTTTTGCCATTTTTGGCGTATGCGATTTCGAAGCATATACAAACAAGTTTGACGGTTGGATGCTGAAGAGTGATGGACTTGGCGTGTGTGATAAATTTTTTAATAATTTTAAAAAAAAAAACAAATTACTTTGCGCAACGCTTTAATGTAATCGTCGCGCAAAACCACTTTCCGCGACGTCAAATTGTATTCCCACGTCGCGCCAGTTGAAAATTTTGGAGGTAAATAGTGAAAGTTAGGCGCTTTTTTTTTCAATTTTCTAATTTTGGGAACCTTGAACCCGTTCACCTCTTTCTTTCCAGTTGAAAACCTTGAACCCTTCCATCTTTACCGTATTCATCTCTCTTCCAGTAGACGCATATCCTCTTCCCATAGTCCTCATCTCCTCTATCTTTCCCTCTGGCTCCATCTTTCCCGTTTGGGAACCCTGTTGACTTCATCTCCTCTATCTTTCCCGTATCTCCCCTTCCCATAGTCCTCATCTCCTCTATCTCTCCTCTTCGCAACCTTGATCCCCAAATCTTGAACCCAGACCTGTCTTCCCTCTCTCTTTCCCGTATACCTATCTCTTCCCTCTCGTTCTAAACGACGGGCAGCCACACGATCGAAACCGACGGGAATCAACTCCCAAAATCAAGGTAAGGGTTTCTGATGCAAATGTTGGTCTGCTTACTGAATTTAGTTGGTCTGATGCAAAATTAAGGATGAATTGATTTAATTAATTTACTGAATTTAGTTGGTCTGATGCAAATCTGGGTTTTAGTTCTTAAGCTTCACTGGGTTTGGTCAACTGCCAACCTATCTAAGCTTTGTAATGCACTCTTTCATTTTAGATAACAGTACCTTTTTGTTTAGTTTCAGTTGATTCAATCACGCATTGGTTTGCAACAACCGTACTTGGTTTGCCTCGTATTCAGTCACGCATTCAGTCACGCATTTGTTCAAAAGATAACTCAAGGTTGATCCAGTATAAGGTTATCCAATGATTCCAATCTGGTTTCTCATATGATTTTATTTTTGCTTAGCTGATTTACGCGTGTTATTAATTCACCTTTCCTTTTTTCGCTTTTCTGCTCTTTATTTTCTGTCACCTTTTAACATACCTGAAAATGATATGAATGCATACTTCAATTTTCAAGGGCAAAAGTTTCTAGCAAAAGTTAGTCTTCACAAGGAACTTGCAGATTCAATATTTTGCTAATGCATTTTAATTGATCAACGTATAAATAGATGCCTTCGCAACATGCTGCTATCTATTGTTAATACTTTCGACCTGTCGCTTGGATAATGGTTTTGTTCTTCTGGTTCACAGGTAAAAGTCATTTTCTTCTCAAAAACAGGGGTGCGTGCTGCTCCATTCATACGCCAAACTGCTAAAAATTATTGGAGTCATGCTTCTTTTGCATTCGTGCTATGGTAAGAAGAGGAATTGTCCTTTTGGTTTAATTCTTGAAAGAGTACTGTTCTCCAGGTTCTCCAGATTTTCAAAATATTATGTGACTTGAGTCTAAAATAACACAAACACTACTATTGTGAGTTTAAACTTGAACTATTACTATAAATTGGGTACCGAAAATTATGCATCTTTGATTTCATAGGAACTTATATGCTTTCCAACAGGTTTGAGGTAAAATCTACACCTGCTATAGTGATTTTGAAAGATCCTGGTGTCAAACCTGTTGTGTACCACGATTGTACATATAATTGTTAGTTTGATTGCTCTGGGGAGTTTGGTATTCGAAATGGGTTTTGGCTTTTTAGTCTATGAAAATGATTGCTCTGGGGAGTTTGCTATTCGAAATGGTATATTGGGAAGTATATATAATTGTTAGTTTGATTCATATAATTGTTAGTTTGGTAAAACCGTAGTTCCAGGTTGAAATTCTTTTCATTTCCGTTATTGCACCCTTTTAGAAAATTAACATTTTGGCATTTTACAGGCAATAGAACTATGGAAGACAAATATGAGGCATCCTCAGGCATCTGAGGTCGTCAACAAGGACATAATATCGCACTTTGTTCTTTGGCTAGTTTATTGCAGAACGTAAGAACTTGTAACATTTTATTCTCGTAAAAGATTTCCTTATTATATCTTATTTTATGTTGTTAATTTTTATTCTGCATAACAGAAATTTTCCTTTTGCTTATTTAATTGGCATTGACTTACATATAGTATTCATGCATGTTAGATGTATTCTTCAAAATCTTGTTCTTTTAGATAGTTGTGAAAAACCTGTATTCTTGTTCTGAAGAATGAGCCTTGCATATGGCTTTTCCAGATTTGTAGGAAGTGTTAACTTTTCACAGGGGATTGAAACTAGAAAACATTTGATGCACATACTTATATATGATATGCCTGACTGCTTAACCCATTGCCTCGAGCTATTACGGTATTACCTTAGATGAGAATTTTACTTGAAAAGACTTAAGCAGTGCAGGACCCAACTATTTAAATACTATACTTTTGAGCAGTTGCATTATAACCCACATATCCCATGTAAAGTTTATTCTAAACCTTTCATGAGGTGGAACAAATCAGTGAAAAAATCTATCATTTTTGCTCACAAAATACACATACTGCCACGGTTTAATTGCTATTCTCCAAGAAGCAACATCGCAGCTTCCCCCAGAGACCCCGATTGAGGACGTCATTGTACCCAAGGATGCAGATGTTCAGATCGTGACTGAGGTCCAGGATCAGAAGTTCGGTCGTCGTCATGGTAAGGTTGTTCGGTGTACGGGGAAGGCGGGGGTTCGTGAAACGGGTGCTTCTTCTTCCAAATTGTCCACATGAGAGGTCAATTCCTTGGAGGAAGTGATAACCCTAAGAGGTCAGGTTGCGGCCCAGGGTGACCATATTAGGGCCCAGGACAAGAGGATGAATATGATTGTTCAGGCCTTACCGATGTCCGGCCTCCAAATCCCGACGATGCTAGCACCTAATGTTGCTCCACCTTCGACTTCCCAGCCATTTCGCCCAAACGATACCGAGTAGCATGATGTATTAAACTTAGAAGACTTGCAGTTTTTTATTTTTTTTGTTCAGACAAACGTACATTTTCATATATTCTATAATTAATTACTTTTTCTTGGTTTATTAATTATTGTTTAGAATTTAATTATAATATTTATTAAAAATTAAATAAAAAAATATAAATGAAAAAAAAAAAAAAAAGGTTTGCGCGACGCAGGT